>NC_040880.1:29722311-31050423 GCF_003676215.2 Rhopalosiphum maidis
AAAAAAAAAAATTATATTTTATTGGTCTATTCTACTTTTAATCAATAAGTCTTGGTTTGGCTACAGAAAGAAGATTTATAAGGTACATTACAATAATTGTTACATAAAAGTCACTTAGACAGTATAAATAATAATTTGGCATGCAACAGTTATTTACTTATTTTCAATTTTAAACACATTAAATAAAAATAATAAAATATTAAAAGCATAAAAGGTTATGCCACCATAAAATACACAACGTATACATTGATAATTCTTACCCTGTATCAAAAAACAAAAAAATGTCTTCATATCGGAAAACTTATATAAACATAAAAATAAAGCAATTAACCAAATTTAAAAACTGAGTTTGGATTATTTTATCACAGTCTTATGTTGTAACAGTAAAATATGTGTTAAAACTTAAATGCTAATAATAAAAAAAAAAAATAATATCAATACAGTTAATGTACTTGGCAAATTATGAGGAATAAATTCCACAAAATTATATATTAGATACCAGATTTTGTATATATGAACATCAAAAGTAAATAATTGACTGCTCATAATTTATTGCCAAATGTTTAACTTTTATGTACTATTTTACAGTTAAAAATGTTAGGCCGTTTACTGTTAGCTTAATTATTATGGCTAATAGATAAAACTAATTACAATCTTATAACCATGATAACAGAAATAAAATCAGTGTATAAACTTTAGTGTCTGAAATATTATTAAGCAATTATTGTTTAAATAAAAATATATGACAGCTAAACAGAAGAAGCCATTATTGTAATACTTGTTGAATATGTTATATCAAACAAAATCAAATAATTAAAAATATTAATTTTTTAAAAGAATAAAATTATTGAAATAATATGTTGATTAGACAAAATTGTTCTTCTTCATATAAAAACGAGTTAAATAATTAGAATTGAAAACTGAATTGACATAACAATGATTTTTATAAATTATATTTACCACTTAAACCCAATTTTAGTTTTATATGTTTAACAATATTTTATTTATTTAATGTTGAAGGTGATTGAATGAAAGAGGTTACGTACAGACAATGTTGTAACAGAGGTAAGTTCAACAAATATTTTTCAAATGGTTGCACATTTGTCTGTGCACAATATGTACATATATTTTAATTTTCATAGATACAATTTAGTTTTGATATACCACTGACCTAATGATGCAATAAAAGTTCTTTAATACAGTAAGGTTGTTTCTTAGTTTTTATACAAGATTAATATTATTTTTTTAAATTTAGTTTCATAATATATTAGTAAAAAACATACAAATCTCAATTGCCTGATTATTATAAGTAATAATTTATTAGGTTAGAAGGGAAATTTAGAGAAAAATGTTGACTATAATTAAACATTTTGACAAATTCAAATTTATTTACATAGAATTCGTACCCTATCATTGGGTCAATCAATACATTAAAACAAAAATTGTTAATTTTAACAAGAAAAAAGACCGCTTCTACTCTTTTTAATGAAATTCCATAAATGACAAATTTTAGTTTATGTGACTAATTATGAAAATACAATATATTCTGAATTATCTTCTTAAAATTATAAATACTTATAAATTATAATACCAAACCAAATCAATTTTTTAAATATTAATCAACTATCATAGTGAAGATAATTAATTTTAATCATTTAAAAAATGTATATCATAGGTCATAGATATCTACTTATTGTGGTGCCTTACAATGTTATCTAAAAGAATCAATTACTAAATGTTCAATTATTTCTTGATTTAATAGGCCGTACACTATTGAAATTTTGAAATATTTAAAAACAAAGGTGTTAAAATTGTCACTTATGGTTTATCTATAAGAATAATTCAATTATGTTTTTGTTACAAAAAATAAACATAATAAAAATAAAATACAATTAAACAGATCTAAAAAAAAAAATCAATTGAATTCATTAAAAACTTTAGTCTACAAAAAATACATAATGAAATTTATCAAGAAAATTAATTTTCAATTTATTAAACATAAAAATTGTCTAGATTAAATTAGATTATATATATAAAAAAAAAAAAAATATATAACTTGAACATGGCAATAATAAATAATACCAATTTATTTCTCATACGTTTCTAATGAGGAAATAATATGTTTAGTTATTATTATTATTTTTTTTTAAACATGAAGAAGAAATGTGAATAGAACATTGAAACTAGTGTATATTATACATCATGTATCTTCAACATAAATTGTTTGCTGCCTTAATAATCATAATTTACATTACGTCTACAAAGAACTCACAAGGATTTCCCATTGCCATACGGAATGATTGTTGACTAGCTGAAAGGTCAGTAGGTACATTTGGTGGAGCCATCACTTGAGATTTTTCAGAGCCACTAGACTTATCTACAGTTGATGGGGCGGCAACTGAATTCTGTTGAGCTGTGCCGCCACTGTGGTCACTCATGGCTAACCCTATCATATTTTGTTTCATTACATCTGAACCAGATCTACTACCACCTATAAAAATAAAAAATTAAATGTATTATCGTTAATATTAAATAGAGGGAATAAATTAATCATAATACAATTATTAGGTAAAATAAAAAATTACCTGAACCACTTTCATCTTTGTCAAACAAATAACGTGGAGGTTCACCTGGGTAATTAAATGGCATTGGCGAAGAATTTGGATTAAAAGTTCCTGAATATGGCATATCCCAGGCACCTCGACTAGTAACACCTACATTATCAGTTGGTTCACCTTCTATTTTTATTTGGTCCATACCTATATTATACATTTAATTTATTACTACAGAATTTAATCAATGATAAAATATCTATAGTAAAAACATACCTGCAGAGAGTAAGTCACCAAATACGTAATAACATTGTTCAGAAAATGTGGTTTTATTAACAGTATGTTTGATGTAACCAGCTTTGAGCATGTGTGATGCATATTTTCTTGCTTCTCTGCGATCCTGAAATCCATCGACATGTGTTTCTAACCATTCAACTACATCAACACCTAAAATAAAATATTTTTTATCGAGTTAACTAAACAATATTATTTAATATTATATAACTTTACTAACCAATGAAAGAGTTAGGAATAACAATTTTGAGCCACATTCTATCTCTGATCTCTAAACCTGAATCAAGTCTAGCCATGGCTCTAACAATACTTAGCATATCAGTAGTACGAACGTCCAACTGAAGATCTTTGAATGCACTAGTTGAAACAGCATTTACTGTAAAAAAAAAAAGAAGAAAACATTAATCTATTTTTAACTATAATTAAAATAAAAAACAATGATAAAATCATTAACACACTTTCTGTCTCTGCCATGGTTGACACTAGAGAAGAACTAGTAGATGTAACTGTTGATACAGATGGTGGTCGTAAAGGATAAGTTTCGCCTAAAATTATAAATCAATGAAATGCCTTTAAGACTAAACAATATAGTATAATATTATACCTCTCATTGCAGCAGTATGAGCTACCCATGCACCAGGATCAATAGGTCGAACCGGTTCAGTTCGAGGAATAGTGAAATATGATTTTGGATTTGGATCCCAACATTTTGCCACAACTAATTTAATTGGCCTAAATCAAAGTACAAATTAATTTTATTATATTACAAATATAATGTACTAGTATAATTTATTTACCCAGGAGTTTGCACCACATCTCTTAAAACACGAACAGCTTGATCATTTGACATATTTTCAAAATTGATATCATTAACTTGTAATATCATATCACCAGGTTCAATTCTACCATCCAAAGCTACTGCACCACTAAAATTAAAATAAAACTTTTTATTGTGGATTAATAATTAATATCATATAATTAGTTTTCAGACTTTTTTATGTCTTTTTTCTGTTTACCACTTTAAATTTAAGAAAATAGTAAATATTAATTAATTAACAATTTTAAAATATTACCCTTTCATGATAGATCCTACATAAATGCCACCATCTCCGCCATTATTACTTTGTCCAACAATCGATATTCCCAAAAAATTAACAGAATCCATATTTAAAGTCACAGTAATTATATTTAATGACATGCTAGAATCAGTAACTGATGAAAATGAAGATGTACGGCACATTCCTCCTGGACCAGCAGGTCTTTGGTGGCGTTTGCGCCGTTGTTGAGTTCGGCGACGACCACTACCCGCTAAACGCTGCCATTCTGTAAGAAAAAATAATTATGAAAATAAGATCAACACTTTAAAAGAAAAATTAAAAAAAAATACTATTTTTTCATGTTTTAGTTTTTTTACTACTTTAAATTAATTAATTTTATGAAAATACTTAAAATCAAATTTTTATTGAAGAATTTATATTTATAATATAATATACTTAATTTTTTGTATGTATATTGTATTTTAAAATCCATATGTGTTTCATCACCTTTGGGGTATTAAATATGTTAAGATAAAAATGAAAAATTATTGTTATACTGGATAGGTTATTTAACATAAAAAGTACTACATTATGTAATGACTTATTTGAGAATATTTTGTTTACACGAAGTTGCCACAAATAGAATGTTTTTCTTTCATCATTTATGTTTTTTACTTTTATAAATGACAATATATATTTTGAATTTAATATCCCAAAACAAAATTTAATAAAATTTAATTTTAGAAGAAGAATAATCAATGATAATAGATATTAATAAATATTTAATGTTTAGAATAGAGTAATAAAATTAACATTTCTACTATGCTCATTTTAACTTTAAATAATTATATTATATAATAATTTATAACCAAATAAATGTCCAAGATTCAATATTTTATTTAAAAAACATAAATAATTTTTGAAATAATGAGTGCACTTTAATAAAAAAAATATTTTTTTTATAATTATAAAATTATTGTAGAATATAAAAATAATGATAATTTACCACTTGAAATGTTAGTAGCACGTCCTGTTGTTGTGGTAATTCGACTTGAAGCATCATCCTCGTCAGATTCTAAAAAGCTTGTTGTTTCTAACTCAGAACTCAGCATAGAAGATGAACCATACGGTCTGTGTTGTTTGGGATGGCCATTCATACCTAACCCATTATATTTAAGAAACTTTGGATTTGCTAGACGATGATGATTTTCACGGGACATGTGATGATGTCCAGGACGTATTGAACTTGATATTGATGATTCTGTATCAGTACATGTTCCGATATCTTCTTGATGTATTCTAGATACTGCTTTACCAGCTCTAATAATCACATACAAAGATTAATTTAAATAAATTGTAATTTGTAATAGGTAACTAACAAAAAAAAAAAATAGTTATTAACATATATATAAGTATATTTTTATTTCATTACATAATTTATTAGTGATGGTTAATAGCATTACATACATTTTTTTGTAAAATATAAAAAATATAACATAAACATGAGAAGTGCAAAATTTTAATTTATACTAACTGATTATCGCCTTGTGTCCTATGTGTATGATGACCAGAATCGGTGCCTTGCGATGTTCCATCAGAGATATTACTACCTTCTGCAGCAACCAACTGAAATGAAATATGAAATAATAATTTTAAATACTAGATTAATATATTTGTATGTAAATTAAAATACATAAATTATAACTAAGGGTACCTAAAATAAAAAATAAAAAAATAAACAATAAATAATGAAATTAAATATAAACCTACCCATGAAACAACACGACCGTTAAAGCATGGCAATGGAGAATCATCTTCAACAATTTCTTCTTTGACCACTCTGAAACATAATTTAAAAAAAAGTCAGTAAATATTTAGTTTCAATAAACAATAGTTAAGAACTAGTAAATTAAATAAATTGTGTGAAAAACAAATAATTTCAATTTTAAAGACTTAATAATAAGAAATAATATGAAATAATTTAAGTATAATTCTAAATTAAGAATAATAGTGGACAACCCACGAATAATTATATATTATGCATTCATGGTGGTATAACTAAAACTATAAAAATAAAATTGTAATCCAATAATACAGTCTTGTTAAATATTCGAATACTTATATTTAAATTCCTATTTTGTATTTTAAATACTTTTCAACCAATGTATTTTTGAAATAATTAAAACTTCATTTTATTTGTATTTTTTGTTCTAGAATACTAAATAATTTATTCATTCAGTTGTTTTACTCCAAATTCCAATTACCAATATTTAAAATCGGTTGGAACAACCAGAAATTTTTTTTAGTTATGGCTTAGTGACAAATACTGTAAAAGTACTAATCTAATATCTTGTACCTATTAAACTTTAATAATTAAAGTATTATATTTATTAACTCAAATATTTAGAAATAAGTTTGAATACCTATCTATTTACAAATAATGTTAATTATTAATAAAAATAAATGTATTAATATACAATTTATTGAACTAAGCAAAAAATATTTGTTTAAGTATTTGTATTTATATTCAAATACTTTTAAAAGGGCGTATTTTAAATACAAATGACACCAAGTACTTAAATATATATTCTGAATACATTTGAAAAGTATTCTTAACAAGACTGCAATTATCTCAATAGCTAAAGCTCTTTATGATATTTTATATAACTCAGTACTACTTAATTACTTTTAATAAGTAAAACTGGGCAGTAACAATTTTTTTATCAAATGGATAGTTATGATAACGTAAAAACTAAATTAGAATATAAATTAATTTCTTATTTTTTTTTTTTAAATATCTAACTTAGTAACTTGCTTAGAAGTTAGTTGGTAAAAATAATTATTTAAGTTAGAATAGAAGTTCAAAGTTATTTTAATGAAAAAAAAATTATTTTTTTTACTTTATTACATGAATATTTAGGTAATAACTAAATATTTTATACATCAATATATATAATATATAGCTGTGATTTAAACCATGCATTACAATATAAGTGATTGATAGCAAATAATATTATAAGAAATGTATCAATCTATTATCAAGTACTGTGTATATATTAGTTATTAATTATTATCCAGTTGGCACTCAGTAGTTTTACATTTTATGGGGTATTAATATTTTTGTAGTAAAAAAATAACTAGTTCTTTACTTAGTTATTGATTATTTTAAGCTATAAAACTAATTTGTTAAGTTAAAAAGTTTTTTTTTAATTAAAAATAACTGATTAAGTTAGCACTAGTAAGAATTTTTACTTTAAAAGTAACTTTCTAACTAGTTTGTGCCCAGTTATGGTGATAAGGTTGGAGAACCTAAGTAAAAAAAAAAAAAATGTAAAATTTTTTCATAAAACAAATTAGGAATGGGACCCTCCTAATCCTAATCGTCGATAGACTGTTGTGGCTAGTACAGTTGTTCAAATACTAGATATAAATAAATAAATATAAATATAATTTCCCCAAAGTCAAGATACGGAGTACAATTGTTGTCAGAGTATTGACAACTAGTCCGTGGGGTGGGTATATCAACAATGAATTATAATGAAGGAGAAGTTGTGAATTGAAGAGTAGCGATATAAATATATAATACAATATTATACAATTGTCGCCGTCAGCACTCAACAAACGACTAGCAAAACAATAATAACACAGTTGGTCCTTATCACTGACCCAAAGTCGTCGTCCATAGACTTGAAGAAAAACTTGTAGTTGGGACGATTGAGGACGTTTTTGAAATCGGCCAACGTAACCTTGTCAGCCGCAATCGGCAACTTGACGAGGTACGGCGTGTCCTCGTCATCGATGTGATAGATAACTTTGGTCTCTTCCATTGTCGGTTCGCGGACCCGGACCGTAATACGCAGCAAACAAACACACTCACACGATACACACACTCGGCGGCGTTATCAGCGCAGATCCACCGCGGTCGATGTTGGCCCGTGTACATAGATTTTCGTTCGCGGAGCCATCATTAAACGCAATCGAGTAGCTCGATCGGCACTCGAGAACAACGAGTACACGACGTCTCGTTTGTTATTGTTATGTTTTCACTCGGAGCGAAGAACGCACAAGCACACGCACGCACGGACGGACAAACAGACGGGACAGGAACGACGACACATAAATAATCTTTAATAAAGCACTGGGAGCTCTGGACCTCACCCCCTCCCACAACCCGCAACCGCACCCACAGCCGTCAGCACCGTCGCTCCCCACCGACGCCGCTGTGCTGCTCCCGGTATGCGGTTCACGAGTTGCCGCCGATAGGCCGCCGGAATTGATTAGCCGAGGCCCGAGAGTGGCGAGAGTCGAAAGCAATAGCAATCGCCGTCGTCGACGAGTGCTGACTGCCAAGTTACATATTCGTGCTCGAGCGGTCCGCCATGTTGCCTGCTGTTGGGTCCACGAACCGCCCGCGCTCCGCGGCTGATTATGTCGTGCCGAGAAATAGGAAATGGGATCCGGAAGGTACATCATCGTCATTCGTCACGTGAAATGTATAATCTAAACTTAAGGTTATTAATCATTGATGAGTGGTAGCAGTGATGCTGATACGACTTTTAAAGAGCGACGACGAACTTTGAAATGTCATCGATCGCTTTTGCTGACTGAGTAATCGTCAGTTGAGTCGTTGAGTGTCAATTGTCAAGCCGTCTTAGACAGACCGCTGTCATGTGGGGGAATTTAGACGTCTTGAAGGTACTATTCGGATATTTAAAATATGCCGTCGGACTCTAGTATTATACATGTTACATTTTATAAATTCATAATATTATGAAAGTTAAAAGTCTGAGAAAAAGTGGATCAAATTTCCAGCGATCTTGTTGCAAAGTGCAAATTAAAATATTTAACATATAATTCGTTTTCAATATTTGGTCCTGATAATTGTTTGGAATAAAAATATAAAAATATATGGGAGATACTAAGATATTAACCGATTACCTATTACTATTCTAATTTTATATGTTATAAAATAAAAATATTCATCGAACATGTAAGTGCAAACTAGAGCGCCGAGATTACTTATGAAATTAAAATTATTTAAATGAGCTAAGCTACTTATATGTTTAAAAAATAACAATCTGCAAAGTGCACTAAGTGCAGTCTATAGTAGCTTATATTTCATAGCTCAGAATATAATTACAGAGTAAAAAGTATAGAGCTTTTAGAAGTTGAAGCTAATGCCACTAATGAAAGTACTATTATTTTCAATGTTTTCACCTATCAAGTATCAAGTATCAGATATGTAATTTGATTGTAAATATCTTAATAGTTAATACTTACCTACTTTCACAGGCTACGCCGTGTTGCAGTTGTTATCACTTAAAATAATAATTTTGGCTTACTTTTATACAGCATAAGATCGACAACCGTTGTTATTTTTAACAACCGTCAACCCTGCATAAGATCTAAGTTTAAAAAAAGTCAGTACCTAACTAAAGAGCAACATTGATCGATATGGACTTTATAATGAGTATATCTACTTGATAATTCAATTAATTAGTTTATAGACCTATACCTAAATTTATATCTATTTTCTATGTCTAAACCTATCGTTCACGTATATAGTCTAATATACTCTATAGTTGACAGTATGTGAGTACTGAGTAGGTCATATATGTATAGAGTAACACACTAACAATACAGTATAAGCTATAAAGTAGTTAGTAGATAGTAGTCAGTAGGTACCTACGTCGTACATGTTAGTATTTTATGGTTCTACCAATAAAAATCCAATATTTTAAAAATTGTGTTGTGTATAGTAAATTATAAGGATAATAAAATAAAATAAAATAATAAATAGGTACTTAAAATGTATAAAATGAGAAAAAGTTTAACCTATGAAAAATTTTTTTTTAATCATAATAATCGTTTTAAAAAAATAATTTCGTCATCGTTAAATGTTACTTCAAGACCGTCTTGTAGTGTTAAAAGATAACTCTAAGCCAAAGATAAATGATAAATTTGTAAAGGCATTACTATACAAATTATTGTATTTGACTAATAACTTTAAACAGCAACAAGCACAATTTTCGCATGTTTTACAGGTCATATTTAATCCGGCAGTTTCTTCAATTTCTTGGTATATTCATCTTCTGAATCGAAATTTTCAAAATTATATTCATATTCAACTGATTTTTTTTAAGTTATCCCAATTATTACCAAAACTTACCATAGGCGCAATTTGGACAACCAAATTGGGGGGGCTAAATGTATATAATACACAAAAATCTGCAGGAGCTCCGCCCCCGCACCCCCTCTAAAAAAATAACATAAACATAGTATTAAATCTTATAATTGCAAACGGTGATTAGAGTGATTAGGCATAGCAAATTTATTTAATATATCTTATTACTACAATACATGTCCTTTTCTATATATATTACAGAAGCGTTTGAAAACCTATCTTGATGCATAGATGTGCGTAACCAATTTTTTATCTTCCTCATGGCTGAAAAAGACCTTTCACGTGTACTTGAAGAAATAAGTATAGTGAGTGACAAAGATAAAAAAGTATATAAATTTGAATATACTTTTAAAGCTACAACTGATTTTACTTCATCTAAATCAAAATTAAACTTTGTACATATAAGGCAGCTTTTTGCGACCAACATTTCTGAACGAAGTCATGTGTACATTTAATATATTATTATTATATGAAATATTTACCGGTAGTGAGAAGATCTAGATTATTAGAGTTATTAGACTCAGCAAAGTCAATGATATTATTCCAGATTTTCTGAAATTCAGTTTCCGCCCGTAATGACTCAAAAGTCTTTATTATTCCTTCGATTAAATAACAGCACTTCCTAGCGTTGCTAATAAATAGCTAATATGCGATTATAACATATTTTATACTCATATTACTATTATGATAACAAATTATCTACACTCAAGCTATTATACGGGCATCGAGCATTTCGACGATGTACGATGTAACATTGAATTACTTATTGTCTCATTATACAACATATTTGTACACTGACTTTCGAGATGGCTAAAAAACCCATAATACAATTTTTTTTCTTAAATTGATCATTTTTTTTTTATTAGGTACATTTTATCATGGATTTAAGAATGAATATATTTAAAAAATTAGGAGGGCTTAAATACAACTTAGGAGACTAAGCCCCCCAAGTCACTCCAAATTGCATCTATGAAACTTACTAATTTTTTTCTTAATTTTTGATGAAATTCTTCCAAAATTATCATTGAGTGTAAATCGGATTACATTTTTAGAGAGAGCTTTCAAGGATGTTTTTGATAAACCATGTTTAAAAACTATTGAAGTTGACTGGGCATAGAAGCGATAAATCCATGTATAATGGACTATTGTTCACAAATCTTAAATTCATACTTTCAACTATTCTATCCATCACCTGATTATGAATTTTAACAGTATATAGATCTCTTCATAATAATTTTATAATATTATCGATAAATATAATACTTAAAATCACACGAGCTGATAAGGTAATACCTATTTATGCATTATATTTTTATTCTTTTTCATATACTATATATTTTTAATTTATAAAATATTATCAAGCCATTTATTTTAATCTATTATTGTAACGGGCCAGTCCACCCCTGCAAATATGAGACAATTGCATCTTCAATTAAAACGAAATTAGAATATTTCAAATTGTATATATTGTTAATGCGTATTAAAAGATAAATTAAATAAAAATAATTTTCAGTTTGGCGCCCTTTCCATGCTGACGCCCTGGGCAGTCGCTCAGGTTGCCCATAACTTTCGCCGGCCCTGTCAAGACGTGTCTATTGTCTCTGTGTAACTAGTATTTTTACATATATGTATATTTTTTTAACTATTGTAAAAGAAACTTATGAAAAACCTTATATTTGATTTTCAAATTTTAGCTACATTAAAGTTTGCAATTTCCAAATTTTCTTGTTTTTAATGATTTTGATAAAAATTATAAATTTAAACACTAATTAAAAAATGCGCTTGTGTGTATTTTACTAAAAGTTAAACTTATGAGGAATCTTGATTTATAAGTTTATAACTAAAAGTTAAAAGTTGAAACAGAGCTCAAAATTTTAGATTAATGTTGTAAATATTTTAAAAATTAGGTACAATGTGTACAGAAAATTAGAGACAAATAATTTAAATAATAATGTAATGTTTAAAGTTTTTATGATTAATATTTTTTAGAAAATATTAAAATTAAAATTTTTTTACTTTTGATTTTCCTGCCAAAGAAGTGTAAAAGAACCAATTAGTTTTCGAATAGCAATCTTCTTCTAAAGTTTAAAATTGAAAATTGAAGTAGTTTTACTGCTTCTTAGTCTTAAGGTTACGGCAGACGAAAAAACAAAAATTATGCATCATTATTCATTATAAAATATCGCTAATATTGGAATCAAAATGTCCTTAAAAATATATAATCTCATAGACCATCTCTGCTCACAATCATTTTTCGTATTTTTTTTATTTTTTTTTTTTTTTGACAAAATATCATCTAAACTTAGGTGTATTTAATTATTTATCTAGCGCGAGTAAATTTAGTCCTGAAAAAAATTTATTATTTTAAAATCGGTAGATAATTAATATATAAAGTAATATACATTTACGATCGGTAAATTACGGACACATAATTACATATTTATCATCCCCATGAGTTTATTGGTACGCCATTTCTATCGGAACACGTTTTCATGGATTCTTTGATAAGTATTTAAATATTACGTATTATTGTATACATTATTGGTCTACCATTTTTAAGTCTTAACCTTCATGATTAGCTTTGCACCCGAACGTAACCCAAAATCCGAATTAACCTGAATAAATTGTAAAAACCAAACCCGTATTATACAACACCCGATTGAAAAATTCAAAAATATACACCCAAAACCAGAAACCAAAATTAATATTTGGGTTAATTCGAAACAAAATAAAAATAACAGCCATATCAGTAGAAAAATTACTGATTAATGCCTAATGGTAAGTATATATGTTTTGTTTTATTATATTTCCTTAAAAAAAAAAACATTACCATATTATGAAATTCGCATAAAAAATCTCATGTTAATTGATATAAAATATGGGTTCTTTTAACACCCGAATTAACCGTAATTAACCCAAATAAATTTACATTTAATCGTAACCTGCAGGAAAGTTCATTAACCTGAAACAACCGAATTCAATAATCCAAATTTTCTTTTAACACTCAACATCCAAACCCCGAATGAATGATTCCGGTGAAAAGCTGGAACATCTTCATATGTATATTATATCAAAACTTCATATAAGTTAAACCATTAAATTGTTCACTAATTACATTCTAAAAATGTATAGTATAGGTATATTTGCTTAAAATTTTACGTTCCTCTTGGCTCTAATGTTTGGGATGAATTTTCGATAACATCAAATCGCACAATAAATAATAAAATAGTACTAGAATTCTATAATTAGGTCAATTAGGTGCTATTGTCTTGTCGTTTACTACCAAATGTACGAGCAATAACAATAAGCATCAGTATAAAAATAGTATTTATACATTGATTTATCTTATGAGTTATGATAATAATTAAATAATTGAATCATGGACCATGGTTTAATACATATAGAACGTTACACCCACATGGCCGCATGTGTAGAAGTTTTAAAAATATAAAATATAGCAAAAACTGTTTTACGTGAGATAGAATCACTCATGAACAAATTGTTCTATGTCTAAAGTGATAGTTAAAAGATTCCAAATTAATATATTATTATAATATAGGTAGTTGAGAATATTATTTGTGAAATATAATTTTAATTTTTTTGATAAATCACTTATATGAAAAAAGTTCTTATTGTTCAAAATTCATTACTTTTGTGTTTTTCAAACTTGAATAACTTTTTTTGTAGTTCTGATATCGAAAAAATAAAAACGAATAACGATATTTCACAGCCAAAGTTTTCATTTTTGTGCATAGATAATATTATTATATTATTATCTGGTTTTATGTGGTAAAAATTTCGTTTCTAAGTTTAACGGAAGTCTTGGTTCTTTCCCGCGTAAAACAGTATTTGTAATGTTTTACATTTGTAAGACAAAGACAACACATGCACAGAGTAAATGAAATTTTTTTTTAATTTATTCTGTGACACATGCGGGTTTAGCATCCTCTAGTAGTTAATAGGTCTATAGTTTATCCATAGAGTAAGATATGAGTTTATCATACATGGGTTTTTAACGTTTTATCAGTTTTTATTGCTATCACATGGCCAATGGATAGATAGCTAATCGGTAATCCTAAATTTTTTATTTATTCTATAATGCAGATTCAGACATTCTTTGTACTAAGTACTAACTAAAGTTATACTTTTATATTAATTACATTTTTGATATGTTCTATGTTCATTAAACCAAACTATAATAGTTACTGTTAATTTAACTATACTCTTAAATTTCTATTGAAGTGTGCTGTGTCCTTAACTAGTTCAAGTATTTTTGTTATAATATTTATGTTATTCTTGTTATTTTTATGTATATTAATATTACCAACAAATTTAATAAAATATGTCTGTTGTGTCGTTTATGTCCAATTGTTAATTTTGCCTGCTGTCTTTCCACAACAGCCATGCAGTAAGTTTCTGTTGTTTTTGAAAACATTCATCTACTATCTCTCATTTAGAAATAAACAATTTTCAGGTTTCAACATGAAGGATTACATGAATTATGTTAGACCTTTTGTGCACTACCATAATCATAGTAAGTTATTACAATAAGTATTATTTTTATTATTGTAATCCAAATAAGACATTCCTAGCCATTGGCTATCCATATCTATGGATATGTAGATAATTTACAATAGTTTTAACAGATTTACACGAGGATTATAAATATTTTTACATAAAAACTATGGGATAAATTACAGAAGTAAAAATATGTTTACAATAATAAAATAATTACTATTTAATATATTTTTATTTTCAGCCAAATACAAGTCTTTTAATTTTAGTTTATTATCATATAATATACTGGCTCAAGAGTTACTAGAAAAAAATGCATTTTTATATGATTGGTCAGATGTGAGTGTGTTGGAATGGAACTATCGAAGGCAACTTTTGTTAAATGAAATTAAACAATTTAATGCAGATGTATGTATTATTTTTTAGTTAAAGGATGTAGTTTTAAATTTTTGTTCTAAGTTAATATGCTAAATATTTAAATATTTAATAATTACGTGACATATGTATATTGACATTGACAATGCACTGGTACTCTTATTAGTGGCAAAGATAACAATCACTTAACCATACCTTGTATCTTTATAAATATATTAGTTATTTATGGTTAATTTTTCTGTTACTGAACTCTTTCTGTATACATTATTATTAATACAATTTTATAAATTTCATAATGTGCATAGTTATAAATAATAAGTAGATAAGTTAAATAGTGACAAACATTTAAATAAATTTATATTATATTTTGTTGCTTTGAATATATGGTTAAAAAAGTCCCTAACTTCTTAATACAACTTTGTACCAAAATAGGTTTTCTCTGTTCTAAATATAGCCATTTTATGTTCAGAAAAATCTATTTTATTCTATGAATTTTAATGTTATTTTTAATTAACCTGTTATTACAACATTTAAAGGTAAAAATATTATTTTGGGCCCTATATAAGTTTCTTTTGACATTTAAATTTTTAATGACAAGTTATGAATATTTTAAAAATATAAATATTTTGTTTATTATAAAATACTCAGATTTTTCTTGTAAATTTAAATATTGAAATAAGATTACAGGAGGTCTTAAATTACTTTCTTACCTTTGAATTTGATAATAGATCAATTCACTTTAATATTAAATAATAATAATATAAAATAATTAAATCTCAATGTAAGATTTGTTATGTTCTACATTAAAACAAAGAACATGTGAGGGTACATTTTCTTTTTAAAATATACTAATAGAAATAATTAAATAATTTTTAATTACTTATAAAAATTTAAAAATTATACGCAAAGACTAAATTGTAGATTTTACCCTTTACAAATAATTTGAATGACACCACTTCTTCTCAAAAAGTTGTTGTGGTAATTAGGCTGTTATAATTTATATTTTATGGGTCAAGCATATCAAGTATTTAAGTTTCTTTTCAAAAAATATAAAATCTAAAACTGTAAACATTAATTGGTAATAATCTCAAATCAACTATATTATGTATTTATATTACAAAAACAATATATACCTATCTAAATGTATGTTTTTACCATTTATTAACAAAATTAAATGTATACTTAGTGTAATAAAAAATATATATAAATTATATAAAATATTTTTTTTTCAGATAATTTGTTTTCAAGAAGTTCAAGAATCTCATTTGAATTGGTTCTTTAAGAAATTATCAGATTTAGGTATATCATCTAGTATAAAAAAAAAAAAAAATATGTTAAATATAACAATTTATAAAATTTTATTATTAATATTTAGGATATAATGGTGTCTATAAAAAACGTACTCATTTTCATTCTGACGGATGTGCAATTTACTACAGAACAAACAAGTTTACATTAAAAGAAAAGGTAACTGTAGAATACAACCAACCAGGAATAGATGTATTAGATCGAGACAATGTTGGTATTGTATTGAGATTGTCACCTCGGCAATATGACGAAGAAAGTATAATTATTTCAACTACACATATTTTATACAACAAAAAAAGACATGATATTAAGTTGGCACAAGTTCATTTATTACTAGCTGAAATTGAGCGTGTTTCATATAAAGGGTAAAAATCATAATATAAATTCTCACTGTTTATTAATTGTATTCTGATAAATGGTAATCATTATATATTTTTTAATTACTTTTATAGAGTTGGTGATCATAATATTCCTGAATACCATCCAATAATATTAACTGGGGATTTTAATTTGGAACCTAATACTGCTGTGTATGATTTTTTAATCAATGGTGCTCTATATTATAGTAATTTACAAAAACCAACCCTTTGGTCCCAAAACAGTCAAAGTGGAAGATGTGACATGGGGAATGAACTTATTCCAAAGAGTTTAGGCATCACTGAATATAGTCAACATTCAGATATTTTAGAATTAAGAAAAAAAAATAATCATAAACGACAAATTAATGACGGTCTTTATTCAAAGGTAATTTAAATATATTATTTAAAAAATAAATTAATCATCTCTTCTCTACTAAAAATGTATTATTATATTATTTATTTATTTGAATAATATTTTTTTTGACAAATTTCAGCTACATCATAGTGAAAGAAAAAATGAACAACTATTATCATCATCTTTGTCAGAATTCAAGTATTTAAATTTAATATTTCAATTGTTACAAATTTGTAAATTGTAATACAGGTTTTATTTAATTTTAATGAAAAATTGTTTTTAGATTTGGAACTGGAAATGTGTATCATAACCTAAAGTTTTCTTCTGTGTATAATAACAATAATAGCTGTTCTACATATCATGACCGATGGACCATTGTAGATTACATATTTTACACGTAAGATAGTAATGCATTTAAGATATGCATTATCCTTAGATTTAATATTAGCAATACATTTAAAACAATTAATTTAATTAATGAATGGTTATAGCAATAACAACTTAAAACTGAGAACACTAATGAAGCTTCCAAATGTTGCCGAATGTCAGCCAATAATAACTATGCCAAACAGAGTATCTCCATCTGATCATCTACCACTGTTTGCTAAATTTAGCTATAAAATAAAATAATAATTTTAATATTTGATCTTCAGTGTGTGATGTTGTTTTTATTTTTCATTAATATGTATTACAATCTCTAAATTGCTTACATAACTATTCATTTAAGTTATTATATCTAAACATATAATATGCAGTTTAATAACATTCTTTATTTGAGTTTGATTACTAATTAAAATCATACATAGAACAAAGAAAGAAATTTAAAATTATATTTATTAATAAGAACTTGTAATTTTATTTTTGTTATTAAGAGGTCATCTTATCTGCACGTGTTGTCTCTATCTTATGTACAACTTAATATATTTGCATTTGGCAGAATTTGTTTTAAGCATTTAATTTTAGAATCAATTTACTTATTATAAATCTTAAAAATAAGATTGATAAAAATATTATTTAAGGAATCTCATTGACTTTTTGAAGTAAGTTATAGCTATATAAAATATCCCATGAGATACCCTACATCACCTATCATTACCTTTAAGTTGTATAATAGGTAAATTTACCCTAATATTATAACTAACAAAGTTGCTATGTTAAATGTGATACAAAGACAATACATGCAGATATGATGTCCTTTCATTAAACACAATATTATTCAATTAAACTAAATAGGCACAAAATGACATGGTTGATAAAGGTCCACTGATTTTTAAGTTATTATACATTTTTAAAGAAAAAAGCTTTTTGAAAAACAATTTTAATGGGTTATTTTTCATTAATTTTATTATTTTCTATAGCACAAATTTTCAAGATATTTTAGCTTTTTGCGAAATTTTAAGCAAATGCGTCATTTGGGGGTGGTACTACCACCGTGGTAGGAATATGCACGACCCCAGATTCTAAAGTAGCCAAATGGGCCGAGTATAAATGAACCGGATTTTCTACAATAATTTTACTGACTGTTCTAGTCATTATAGAATATATTATGTATTGTATAATATAGAAGTCTGTGGTATATCATAATATAATTTATACGTACGTACGTACTAAAGACCTGCTAAGACCGAGCCGTTCGAGCCTTAAAAAAAGGGTTAAATCGGAGTTTTTTGTTGGTAGAACTTTTCGGGCCGGGCCGGACTTAAACCAAGGTTGAATCGGGCTTTTTAAGGATTTTTTACATTTCGCTTGGAGATTTTTTGGTTTTTTTTTTTGTATGACAAATAATCATTATTTAAAATTAAAATCAAAAGTTTATAGTTCGACGTTGAAATAATCATAAATAACGAATATAATGACATTGTTGTACACGAGCTACTGTTACTTACAAACAAATTTTTGTTATATAGTTGAATATTATGAATTATAATGTTCTAGGGCTAAAAATAAATCTCAGACCGAAACGGATTTTTTTTTTAAGAGCTTAGATATATTATTTATTTTTGGACCAGGCATAGGCTTTTTCTCCGAAAATATTCTGGATTGGACAGGACCGGGCTGAGCCATAAATGTATGGCCCTTGCAGGTCTATAATTGATGTGATTTAAGATTAGTTATGTTTTAATAAGTAATATGTTAACAAAAGTGGATACAGTTTGTGTTATAATTAAAAAAATAAACTATTAATAATTGTATTTATTATTATTATATTAATTATAATTATATTTATTTAATAACTATTAAAAAAATATGTTAAATGAGAGTTGGGTTACCTAGCAAGCGCCTTTTTTTTATATGTACTTAAAACTTTTGTAGTTTTAGTACCAGTCATTATTATGCCCTACCCTAGCAAATATTTAAACGACTCCCCAGAATTTAAAGATATTTGATATTTTTTTAGTTTAAATACCTAAATTCTATAAGAGGTCGATAATATTTTTCACTGGATAAATTACTTTGCGTATTGTAGCATTCATCGTAAATTTTTGGATACTACTGTAACTTTTTAAAAATATTAATGACCCAATTTAACTTTTTATAAGCATTTGAATTTCAAATGTCGACAAAATCACAAAAAATTGTAAATTATTAATTTATTTTACGTCTTAAATTAACAAATATTATTCATGTGTACCAACAACCGGAAATAAAAATCTGAGATTTAAATTATAACCGATTTTAAGAACTAGTTTTTTTTTTTAAATAACGTGGCTACGATAGTAATTGGTGTTTTAATATGTTATGTTATTAAATTAAAAAAAAATAAATAACAATTTTATGACATGATATTGTTAGAATTATTTGAACACTATTTGGCGGGAATGTGTATTTTGTATTCCATGACTACACATCGTTGATCTTTAGGTGGTGGTAATCACACCAAAATATCGCCGACTTATCGTCTGTCTCTTTTTTGTTGCTGTTGTGTCGCCCAAACTAAAGGCTCAGTACTTTTTTTGAATTAAAAAAGAATCCTAAGCTTTTCTATATCTCCTTTTTTAACTTATATTTTTAAGTAGTATAGTTAATTTTGTTATTCGTTCTGTTAACAAAGTAAGTAAAACGTATTTATATTTTACATGTTTATTCATCTAAATTGATTGTTTAGCTATACAAATCAACTCACGAGGTTTTTTAGGTTAAATTCTGTTAACAGGATGTCATCAATACTGGCATACTGCTGACTGCAGTTCGCGATTGAATCATTTTTCAAACGAATTTCACTCTTTGTAATTTAGATTTCTTTGTGTTTTGTAGTTCTATTTTAAATAATGGCCGACATCGAAGATACTCACTTTGATACCGGAGACTCTGGTGCTTCGACCACATACCCCATGCAATGTTCAGCTTTACGAAAGAATGGTTTCGTTATGTTAAAAGTAATGCTTAATACAGCTTAATCTATTTATTATTAACTATTTTATTACTTATTAGGTGAACAATCTATTCCTTAAATTCTTTTAAAAGCTCTTTATTTAATAATTTAAATTCAAATTTTGGAAATTTAATATGTTTATTAGCAAAATCAATATTTGCATATATACTTTCTCTTCATTATTTTATTTTCTTTTAGTTTCAATTTTAATAACTTAATATGTTATATATTAACATATATACTATATATAAGTTATCATACATATTACAATTCCATGAACCATGTTTTCTTATAATATAATGTAATTATTAAAAGATTCTAGCTTGTTCATCTATTATTTTTATTTGTACATAATGCTTATTTAACATATATTTATATGAATTAAATTGTTTTAAAGGCTCGTCCATGCAAAATTGTGGATATGTCCACATCCAAGACTGGTAAGCATGGTCACGCTAAAGTCCATTTAGTTGGCCTAGATATATTTTCTGGTAAGAAATATGAAGATATATGCCCGTCAACTCACAACATGGATGTTCCATTTGTTAAACGTGAAGATTATCAGGTAATTAATGTACCTATGACTTAATTTTTCCATACAAATGGTAACCCCTTGTGTCTATGTATGATGAAAGAATTATAATTGTAAGTTTTAAATTTATTTGTGTATTTGGATGATATGGTTAAAAATATTGGAATATTTTGAAAACATTAAACATCTTAATAATGTGCAGTTTTCTAATTTTTAGATTCTGCAACGTTTAGTTTAATATGTAGGGAATGCATTAATTAATTTTACAATTGCAATGAATTGAAAATATTGTATTTTATTTGTGATTGATTATGTTGTATTGGGGAATGCTAAATTATCAATTCAGTAACTTTGAGGACAACTGAAATCTAAATTAATTATATTAAATTCTTATGCACGTGATATGAATTATTTGTAAAATCATGTATTAAAACATCCAATGTATTTGAAATGTTATGTATCACTGATAGGTATTTTAAGAATTTTTTTTTATTATAAAATTTGCATATTTTTCAAATAAAGTGAAAATTAATATGACATATTTATTTAATTAAATTATTAAACATTTGACACTAAATTATTATACTCCATTTTATTTAGTTTTTATGTCCAAAATTTATATATTTCAACAATATTATTATTTATGTTCATTGTAAAAAGTTAAATTATGTATTAAAGTATATGTATTGTGTTCTAATTAGTTGACCGACATATCAGATGATGGCTATTTATGTTTGATGTCTGACAATGGTGATTTGCGTGAAGACTTGAAGATTCCTGAAGCTGAAATTGGTCAACAATTGAAAAATGAATATGATGCTGGAAAAGAGCTTTTGGTACGTAGAAAACTTTTTTGCATATGTGTAAAATGTATTCTATTTATTATTTACAAGATTAATTTATTATTAGTCATTTTCCAATCATACATAATAAAATCTATAATTACAATATACATTTATGATTTCAGTGTACTGTATTGAAATCCTGTGGCGAAGAATGTGTGATTGCTATAAAGACAAACACTGCTTTGGACAAATAATGCTCACTAACGACCAAACGTCATATGAGCAGAACATTTCTTTTAATATATTTTTTTTTCTTAGTGGCTAAACAATTTTCAAATTCTCTTTTTAATAATTAAACCCTAGGAAAATGATAATTACTTGTAAACTGTTTTAATGTAATTAAACAATCTATCAGTCTTCAGATTATTTACACTATGATTAAAAAGATTATGGTATTTATATTAAGGGAAAATAAACATTGTTTTTACTTTTTAAAAAGTTGTTAAAGTATGAACTATGGGTTGAATCAGATTTTGAAATATAAACAACCAAGTCACTAATGTTAATTTATTGAATTGTAGTTACATTTCATCATTTTATTGTTTCCTGTTTCCTTCCTAATTCGATAATTAAAAAAAATTAAGAATTCTTATAAAAGCCAAACTTAATTACTTAGTAAAAGTCAATACACATTTTTAATTTGCTAACAAATATTTATAAGTGCTAAGTATTAAATGACAATGAGTTAAATAATTGAATATTAATTTTTAAACATGGAAAATCAATAAATTAAAAAAAGTAATTTCAATACTATTCAATTTAGTATTTTTCAAACATAATAATAATTACTATGAAACATTTCATTATGTATAAATGAAATAGACATGTATTTTAATTGTTTTAAAGCTGCATTATATTAATAGGAAAAAATGTTGAATGTTAAAAATATTATAAATCTAATATGGTACATATTACTATACTCATGAGGTGTTCATTTAATTTTTATAGTAATATTTTATTAAAATTAAATACTTATAATGAGATTTAAGACTTCGATTTGAAGGTAATATTAAATATATTATTATATAATCTAGCTATGACTTACAAGACAAAATTGAAATAATTTGATACATTCATATATTAGATGAAAATTAATTTATAAAGTTTATTACAATTATTATAGTATTTAATTGTAATATCAAAATTTGTAAATATAATATGAATAATGTACTTAAATTCTTTATTTAATTACATTTTTGCTGAAAAAAATTATTAAAAATTAAATCAATATTTTATTAGAAAAGAATTGCATTTATATAATATTTAAATTAATTAAACTTTTTCTTGTTAACATAATTAAATCAGCTATTATAACTTGTATATTTGTATTTTATTTACCTTTTTTAAAATTAATTTTATTATAGGGGGCTATCTGTTTCTAGCTTTCTAATTGTTTGTCTAGTATTGAAATTTTCCTGTATCTTATCATAAAATCTTTAAAATTTAAAATCATTATAAAAATAATTTTTTTGACTTCTGTTGTATTTTTTTTGTTTGTTTTTATCTAGTCGTTTTGCATATACATTTACTCACGTATTGTATTTTGAAACCTCTTGACCCCAACTTAATTTTATGAACAACTGTTGTTTTATTTGTTCTTAATTATATTTAATATTACAAAAAAGTAATATTGTTAAAAAACATATTAATTTTTAATTCATACTACAATTTTATAAACATACGTATTAGGTAACTAATAGTAATTGTAACCAATGATTTACTACATAATAGCTATTATAATTTATAAGGATTTATTGACTATAGTCTATAATTTAATTTGGTTGTAAAACATTACAAAAAAAAAAGGATTAATTTATTTTATATTTATTTAATAGGAATTTACTAATATAATGTGTTAAATTTAAAACTAATTTGATATTTTAGAACAACTACATTATATAAATGCTAGACTTTCAACTTAAAACTAATAGCACTTTTGAAGTAATTCTATGTGTGGGTATACTGACGAATTTTTTGTTTCGTTTGTACGATACCCGTTAGAATATTACGCCGGGTAGTAGGAAGATCGGATTGTGGGAATGTTATAAATTTTTTTGTGCTAAGTAGTCAGTCGTCATGCATCTAATATTAACGCCCGCCCACGACTTCAATCTGCTAATTTTATAATACGTGGTCCGCATTCTACCGATTGGCGATGACTAGTCCATAGTAACATATTATTATTAAAATATAATTTATTTTCCTATATTGACCATATTATATTTTTTAATTCCTATTAAAACTACAATTTATTAGACCCATTTACCGACCATATTCTTATATATGCCAACTTATTTATTAAACATTTTTCTTTACATTTATATACAATAATTAATGCATATAAATAAATATGATATTTAGGTACTCTTTTAAGCTAAGCTTATGGCGGAATAGTTAGCAATTGAATTACATAATATGAAAAATAAAATAGCTTTTTTTACAAGTATATATACATTGCAGATTAATTCAATTGACGGTAAAAAAAAAAATCATTACTTCAAAAAAACACATTAATCTCGATTGACTTTTACTTTATCTTTTTTATTTATTGAAGTTCGCCATTATAGGCGAATATTAGGTTAGGTATATTAAAATTGGACTTTAAACATTTTACAGGCGGTAAAAAATATAAGGCGTTGGATGATAAACCGTAATAATTTGTGGGATAAAGTACCTACCTAGGTTATAGATTTAAATAGATAATTATTGTAGTTTTATCATAATGTTTTAAATAAATCAAACTATTGACAGATCTTGAGCACAAAATTGCAATATTATTCTCGCTTAATCACCGCACTGTTAACTAATTGCTTTATGTCTAGCGGTACCCATTATACATTAGTTTAAATGGTATAATCCACAATTCGGTTACACTAATAGTTATTACCTATTATAGAATGGTTTAAAACAATTTAATACTTACCTAGATTTTTAAAATCTACATAAAGTATAATTTTTTATTTCATAAGGTTTTAACAGAACATGATTTTTTAAGTCGCCATTACAAAAATAGGATTTGTGAATTTGGTAAAAATGACATTCTTATATAAGAGAATAAAAACTAACCGACTAACATTAAAATTACATTAACAACCAGATTGTAAATTATTACATTTAATTATAAATTCAGTAAAATGGGACACAGTTAATAAAATACTTAAAAGATTTAAAAATACTTCAATGATTAATGTATTAATTTCAACTAAAGTACATCAGCTGTGAACATTGGTGATATTAGACAGATTAATACAGTTTATAAATTATCATTAAACGTGATGAACAATATTTTATTTTATTTAATCATAGTTAGTTAATTAATAGTTAACACAGGAGCAGGAAAAATAATGAAATATAATATTCCTATATTGTTCTAGTAAATTTGTTTTTTCAATCTATTCAACTGTAATACATTATGTTACTTACAAAATGATTTCATATTTGTGAATACAAACATATAAATATAAAGGTGGCATATTTTTGAAATAAAAAAATTAAATATATTAAACAATAGAAAAAAAGTGGTAAAAGTAACATTTTCAAGCGTCTTTACCATTTTCGACTGGCTGTTCAGTTTCCATTGGTTCTGGTTCTTTTTTCTCTTCTTCCTTAGGTGGTGGAGGTTCCACTTTAGGTGCAGGCTTTGGTTTATATAAAACTTTGTTTATACTCTCTTCTATACTATGTTTCTCTCTAACAAATTCATCTAACTTGATCGGAATGTCTTTATATAAAGGAGATGCAGTTACTTTGGCTGTCTTTTCTTCTAACCAACTTTTGGCATTATTAAGGGTTTCAGTTAACTTTTCTACTTCAGCGCTGTCCAAGTGGTTGAACTGCTCACTTCCTTTGTGAAATGCATCAATATCTCTTTCAGCTTTTGAAATTAATTGTACAGCTTGATCTTTAACAGATGGGAAAGTTGTGTACTCCACTTTACGTCTCTTGATGGGTTCACCAACCATTTTTAACAAATCCAATTTCTCTGTGTAAATATTTTTAATACATTCTTCGCCTTCTTCATATAACCAAGCTTCCAGTTCTTCCAATTGTTTAACAATTTTTTGTTTGTCAGCATCAACTATATAGGAAGCTAAATCCTCTTCACTAGAAATTCTACTTCTCATGTCATAAATGTATTCTTCAAGGCTGTTACGAACATCAATTCTTTCTTTTTCCTGACGATCGGATGCAACCATTTTACCTTCTTGCTCAATATAGTTATTTAAATCCATGGTCGAATAACCATGAGTCAAAGATTCAATACGTAAATCAATTGTTTTTGTAACAGACTTTTTCTTTTCTTCTTTCTTCTCTTCGGGTTCAGTTGGTTGGGGCTCGTTTTCATTTGCTTCCATAGGTTCAGAAGGTGGAACTTCTTCTAGTAATTCAGCCTTCTCTAAAAGTGTAGCACTACTTATGCTGAATATACCATGTAAATTAATTCTTGCTTTAACTTTGACTTTTTGACTGGCCCCGTCAGCTGTAGGTTTGACATCGCGAACCGTGAATTGACCAATATAATTATCTGCATAAGGAATAGTACCCGAGTAATGAGCTTTTACAGTAAATGGAGCTAATCTATAGAATGACAACATTTTTGAAAACGGAACAGCATGATTTTTTGGGAAAACTTCAGCACAGCCATCATCAGAGTTGTCAGCTGGATCCCATTTAAGTTCAATAGGAAAACTTTGAATATCAGTAACACTAAAATCTCTTACTCGTACAGCTGGTGATAGCATTGCACATTGTAAAGCACATCCTCGTGCCACAGCCTCATCTTGATTCAAAGTAGTACTAGGTGTTTTGCCAAAGATTTTTTCTATTAAGTTCTTAATGTATGGAATACGACTGGATCCGCCAACAATCTCAACAGAATAAATGTCATCTTTGCTCAGCTTGGAATCCTTAAGGCATTGTTCTAATGTAATCTCAACTCTATTGAATAAATACATGGCTAGTTCTTCAAATTCTGATCTTTTAATATCTGCGTGCACATCTTTGTCATCCATGAAACACTCAATGTTCATTGGCAACTTGGTAGAATTAGCAGACATCTGTTTCTTTATCTTTTCAACTTCTGTTAACAATCTCAAAAACGCCCTGGCATTAGTTCTTGGATCAATATTATAGCGGGACTTGAAGTCTTTACTGAAATGTTCAGCTAAAATGAAATCAAATTCTCTACCACCCAATTGCGAGTCAAACGTAGTGGCTAACATCTTCAGCTTGCCTTTGTTGAATGCACAGATAAAAACTTGGAGGGAAGTGTACCCACAGTCAACAAACACAACATTGCGTGGCTTTTCTTCAGGATTAGGAAGGTCCTGTTTGTAGATACCATAGGACAGCGCTGTGGCAGAGGTTTCGTTAAACAGACGTAGGACGTTGAGTCCAGCAATAGATGCAGAGTCAAGCAGTGCCTTGCGCTCGGCGTTGGTGAAATAAGAAGGAACTGAAATGACACAATCGTTTACCTTTGTCTTAAGCGATGACTCAGATATCTCTTTGAGTTTAGTCAGCAACATGCCAGTGATCTGCTCCACGCTGAATGTTTGCTGTTCATTTAGGTAGTTAACGTTAATGCCGATCTTGTTGTTGTCACATTTAACCACGCCGAACTGCAGGTGCTTGAGCTCCTGTTGGACGAATGGGTCGTCCATGGACCGGCCCAGCAATCGCTTGAAGCCGTGAACGGTGTTCTTCATGTTGGTGACCATTTGATTCTTTGCGGCCACACCGATTATGCGGTTCCTGGGACTGAACGCCACGCATGATGGCGTGGCCCGCAGGCTGTAATCATTGGCGATCGTTTCGATGCCGCCAGCCCGGGCCACGGCCACATAACACGATTCATTACCGAAGTCTATACCTATTACGGACATTGCAGCCATTGGATTGTGGAAATCTTACGGTAAGGAATTATCACGTGGATGTGATGATCGGTATGTGTGCGCGCGCCGTGAATGAGAAATAAAAAAATGATCGGCTTTAGCACTAAAGCGCGGTAGTTGGAACGCGGTCGAAAGAAGATTGAATTGATAACCAAGTACACTGACTGAATGCTTAGCACAGCACACGCGATTCGGATAGCCGGCAAACGTGAATCGATTGAGGGAATATTCTAGAACGTTCTACTCGTCGGATGACAAACAGTTTTGTGCCGGGTGGTGGTCTGGTGGGGGTGTATCGGGCGGCACATAGTCGCTTCGGTGCAGGGAGACAAACGTGCCGCCAATAGCTATTGAAAAAAAATTTACACAAATACAATTGTAATTTATTAAAAACAAAAAAATTGATGCAAATTAAAACTGTACAATTTTACGTGGTTTGGACTTTTTTTTTAGATTTTTAAAAATTTGTAATTAAAAAAAAAAAATTGTGCAATTTTAATTTCAAGGTTATCAGCTCTTCCACCGTTTTATCACACTACAACGAATATTATCACATATTTGATATAATTTTTGTTTCTGTTTGTTGATAACACGGACTACGATATCTTGTCCGTGATCATAACTAAATTTAATGTGATATTCAACACTCATAATTTAATTTAAATATTAATAATTAATCATAAGTCAGGAAATTACTAAAGAAATTTAAATATCAAGTTCGAAAAATGGTGTTTTAAAAATCATATTTTTATTTTTTTATTATTAAATTGTTTAATAATATACATTTAAACTAAACACAATGCCTTTGCCTCCTGCTTTGGCTAAAAAGTTGGCAACCCGAGGAATACTCACTGAAAACGAAGGTAAACTGTGTGCAAATAATATATTATTATATTATACAAATCTTTTTTTTGTTTTTTGCTTTATTTTGAAGAATTACAATCTATACAATCTATTCATCTGCACAATAAGTAATATACATATTTTACATGACAGTTAGATGAGTTTTTTAAACTTTTTTCATATGAAAAACAAATCACACATTTGTGACTCTTTTTAATATTTTAAATGCTTAGCTTCAAGTCTCAACACCAATTTCTTTTGAGATGTCTGGTCAGGTTTCCGAAGAGTATGAGTTTGATCAGTTGGTTGGCATTATCTTGCATTTTAGTATAGTTGGTATGGAAGCGTTTAAGAAAAGAACAGAAGTTTTGTTGATTGAAATTAATTTAAGGATTAATTTGAGATAAACCATAGTGTGCCAATGATTGTACATTGACAGATATTTTGGAGGCCTTGTATAGTTTTTTTATTTGAATCCTTAGCTGAGCCCCAATTAACATTATCATATTCCCATAGTGATTGAACAAGTTTTATAAAAAATAAGTTTGATTGGTACAGTTAAGTTAGAATGAATAATTAGCCTTTATAGATGAAGTTTGGAATTGAGATTCGTTTGTTCGTCTTTAAGATAAAAAGACAAAGTTAAGCATCTGTCTAGTGTAAAGCTTAGATACTTATCTTCTGTTAAATGAGGAATGATTATGTTGTTGGTTGATACGGGTATGAGATTGGAACGGGAAAATGACAAAAGAGAACTTAGTTTAGTTAACTATGAATATAATATATGAATTAATATATTAATAAATATATTATTTTAAGAAAGGTTATAAAAATTGATCAAGACCAAATTTTAGTTTCTTATCAAAATAGTATTAGTGTTTCTTGGTTTTCATAGGTAAAGTATTGATAATTCAACTATATATTTATTGTTTCCTCTTAAAAAAAAATGTGTTGATGAATATTATTGAACTTATTTCATTTTAATTTCAAAATTTTATTTAAACACTATATTTTATGACACAACAAAATATTATTGTATACCTAAGTACTTCATATGAACTTTGTTATTAATATTTGTATCTTACTTTAGCTAAGAATAATACAAAAGAAGTTGAAGAAGAAGTAATTGCAGAATGTTATGATGATATTGATGAAACAAATGACCACTCGGGTTCAGATTCGCAAGATAGTGATGAAGAAAATGATAAACCAGATCCTAAAGTCTTGGATAAATTTAAAGTTAGTTTAGGTGATTTTATAGTTAAAATAACAAAATAATTACATGTGTGCGTCTTATTTTATGTGATAGGGTCATCATGGTTGTCCAAACAAGTCAAATGTATATCATGAATGCACTAAGTTTTGTGAACAGCGATGGAAAAATGGTATAAAACGACCAAGAAATGGATATTTAAAATCTAGAAATGCTATGTTAGAAAAGTTTCCTTTACCTAAAAATTGGCATGAAGTTTATGATCCTGGAACGTAAGAAATATTTACTTGATTTACTTTTTACTATCAAAACGCTTTAAGATCCATTGATTCCAGGAGTTGAAAATGTAGGCAACCTAGTAAAACTTCGAGACATATTTTACTAAAAATTAATGAATATAAAAACATTAACTTTTTTTTTCAATATACATTTATATTTTTATACCACAAGAATTATTGAGCATATTTAATTCCCTTAAATTAGTCAAATAGTAATGAAAGATTGTTTACAAATTTAGTGATTTTACTATACCACGCCACCACAGCCTTAAATACGGCCGTGTTAAATGCCTGCTTACAGATTTTAAATTAGGCAATTAGGCTCCCTTGTATGCAGTTAGAAAACCAATGTATTATAAGAATTAAAAATATATCATACAAAACATTTAATTTAAATAAAAATTTGTGTTGGTATAATAGTTATTTTTAAATAAATAATTTTAACAAATAAAATTAAAATGTAAGTACACTTGTCTCTCGATTTATTTTTGTCCTGAGCATCAATTTTTAATTTTTGTCTATCTATTTTTTTTTTTTTGCTAATCTAGAGCATTTAAAATTTACTGGGTATTTATTACCATTATTATTAATACTACACTTGCCCATTTAAAATTTTATGTTTCTAATCAAAATAGCAAATGATGTTGAATTAATATATTTATATAATACTGATTTTTTGTTTTGATCTGTTATAGTTAAATTTATAATTTACACTCAATTAAGAACATCATAATTTTGTATTATTCAATTCTTAATATATAAGATAATATTATATTTCTAATTACAAATTGAACATAAAAAGATAAATTTAGTTTTTAAAATTTTTGATTTTCTATAAAAATAAAAATAACTTTTTTTCTTAGTACAGTTTTATTAAATTAATAATATTAATTATTTTGTCTATTTTTCTTTAGTGGCAGATTTTATTACTGGGATGTAGTAAATGATTCAGTTTGTTGGTTACCTCCTAGTCATCCTCGTTCAATTGTTACTGATTCTGTTGCACAATTTCGGTTTGAACGTCATGCTATAATGCAAAATATGGATAAAAAGACTTCAGACTCAGAGGTAAGTAATTCAATGATTATATCTATTGTAGTCTTTGACATCATTATTACATTACTATATCTATATAATAAATTTAATACATTAAACAAGTAACTATTTCAGAAAATATTCGATTAGTTTAGCTTTTACTTTTGTAAATATATAGTATTAGGTTTTTTAAATATTACTTGATTTAATTATAGAGTAGTAGTGATGATAGTGAAGATGAACGGCAAAAAAGAAAAAAAAATCCTATGCCACCACCTGTTCAAGAAATCCGTGCTAAAGAAGTGAGATATGATCGTGAACCAAAACGTAAAGACCCTCCAAGAAGAATAATAAAACATAATGATCTCGATCCAATGGATCCAGCTGCTTATTCAGATATTTCCAGGTAATATTCAACATCAATAAAGTAAAAATTGTTTATGTGTTAAATGCTATTAGTAATTTCGTGAGTTAATTATTAGATTAATAAGTATAGTTTTTATGAACTATTTTACATTTATAAAATATATATTATATAATATATACTTTTATATACATGATGTATACATATCAAATATTTATTTATAGGGGTTCTTGGAGTGATGGACTAACTGTTGAAGCGAAATCTGGGGTAGACACAACTGCCTCCGGACCATTATTTCAAATGCGACCATACCCTAGTCCAGGTGCAGTTTTACGAGCTACGTCTGGCCAAACTAAGCGTAAATAAAATAAAAAACTGTATCTTTTGTCTTTAGTTTTTATATTTTACTTTAAATTTTCAAATTAAAATTATCAATATAAATAAAATAAATGTAATAATTAATACAAAACAACCATACATTCTTCATTTATGTTTTGCATGACTCATCAACTTCAAATTCAACAAAAGTATATTTTGTTAATTTAAATTTTTAAGAATTACTACTTCCTATTTCATAAATTACACATGGAGTCAAATTTAAAAATGCTGAACTAATTAGAGATAAAATTTTTTGATTAATGAGACTTTCAAATAAATGATTATTCAATGTGTGTATTATGAATGTTGGGTGCCACTGATCCTTCTCAATCAACATTTTTATTTTTGTAAGTCCCTTTTCCAAATTTTGATATGAAAAATGATCTGTTTTATTTTTGTTTGTAATTATAACAAATATACGAGCTTCTATTGTGTTGTAATATAAACATTGGCCAACTTTAAGATGCTCCTTATAGTCTTTATAGTATTGTGACTTAAAGCAGTATTTTTCATTGACAGATTGAAAATTATGATCCCAATACACTGGTAAAGCAGTTGTCCGAGAATATAATATAATATTCAGTTTTTCAAATTCTCGCTTTTCTATGTCTTTGATATTTTTATTAATTTTTATAGTACTTGGATGTTCAACTCGGAGTGATTCTGACTCTCTTAACTTATTCTGTAAAACATAAATACATAAGTAATTATTTCATAGAATTGTATATTATGGCTTAATAATATAAAATTACATGTGTAAAATGACAAACTTTGATTGCACATTCTGTGTTTTGAAATAAATTTTCAATAATGCCTCTTACTCTTGACCAATCTAATTTGTCTAGACCACAACCAATACGAGGGATGGCTAATTTTTTGACACCATGTTTTACAATAACATCACGTAATTTTGTAATGGCTGCTGTTATAGTATGATATGTTGGTTTACTATTGCTACGTTCTTTTGTAATTAAATAGTAAATAAATCGATCATTTTGTTGTAAATACGCTACTGTACCAACATCAGGTCTTTGGTCCATCAATTCACCAACTCTTCCAAACATTTTCCTAAACCATATTTAATAAATATATAAATTAGAAATATTAATCACAGATAATATTCTTTTATCATTAAAATTATTATTCAATAACTTGAAATGTATGGCGATACCAGCACTCATACGCATATCTTTGGCCACACAATGTCCTAGAGAATATTCTTCAGGCATATCAAATAAATATATATCAACTTCTTCAATAACTTTGTCTCTGACGATTTCCGATTTGGGTTCCATGGATATGAATTTCAGATATTTTTTTTTAAGTATTACTTCTATAACATAATATGAATCAAAATTTATTTAATAATATAATGTCTACTTATAGTGTCGGTCTGGTTCATTACACATAACATGCATTGTAATGACCAGTGTCTGATCCAGGGGGGCTAAGGGCCTCGGTCCCCCAGACCTCTTCGACATTCTTTTTACTTACAACAAATATTTTAAATTATGTGATAATTTAATAATTATAATTGATTACATAATATTTATTTGGAAACCGTTGGGAATGTTATTGCCATTATTGGAATAAAATCAGATAAAATAAACATAAACATCATTATAATGTATTATGTATATATGGCTCAGAAGTAATTTTTTAGGAGGCCCCTCTCCAAAATTCAACTCTGGATCTGCCACTGGTAATGGCATAAATTCATTTAAGTTGCTCCAAGTAAATAAAAAATCTCACAGCTGCCAGGTAGTTTATTGAACCAGATAGATAGTACCTAATAAGAATGTATTTTACACTAGATTAAAAGTTAGTAAAAATCTATCAGTTATTTCAGATTATGAATGATGTCGGTTTAAACTTGTAAAAGTTATTAGTTTTGTTAAATATGTACTAATTTTTTATTGTAATAATATGATACAATAAAAATAATAAGTAATGAGGTGATTAACATCCCTCTTCAATAGTCTTTTTACAGTAAATTAATTCATTATATTGGATACATAACACATTAAATATCTAGGCAATTCAATAGTGAATCTAGGGGCCCTAAGCTCTCCAACAGTTTCTTTTTATTTACTCAAAAATAAGTGCCGATTAGATTTTGTATAGGTATTATAGGTACCTAATTAACATAAAAGATTCCTTATCCGACCATAATAAAATTAATGACATTCCCTTTATAACCATTTCTACCATATTCTTAGGAACACGTGAACTAGAACATTATAATGAATATATTATATTAGAAGGTTTAGAAGTAATTCTTTAGGAGGTCCCTCCAAAAATTCAACCCTACATCCGCCACTGAGGCAATTAATAATAATTATAACATTAATTGTACAAGTTTAGGACTACAATAATGTTTAATTGATGTAGCGTCTAAAAGGTGTCGCTTTAATAATACAATATGAATAATTATTGGTAAGTATAGTTTAACCTTCATTTAATAATTTATTAATTACTATAATTATGATTAAAATTTGTAGTTACTTACCTTATCTAATTCGAAGAACCAAAATGATGATGACGACAGATGGACAATATAGGTAGATTGATAAATAAATAGAAACGAAAAAGTTTTAGGAAATTATTGTAGGTATAGGTACACTATTTGCTTTACTAGGTATAAATAATGATTATTTGTAATTAATCATATAAAGTAAGAACTCTGAACGGTCTGAACTACCAAGTATGCAGGCTGATATACTTTCATACCGTACAATGTAGGTGTTACAGATTGGATTAAGCAATATTGTACTGCATGTCTGAAAAGTGAATACCAGGTCCGAAAATTAAAATCAACAACGGGCAACAGTACAGGTTTTTTCAATGATCACCATAAAATAGTATTAGTAAATACTAATAATTGAATGGTCTCTCAACAACACCAAGTCACTAACGACATCAATTATTGAGAATAGAACATAGAACAAACATTATAACATAACATACATTATTTATAAATTTCGATCAGTCTAAAAATTCTCAATAATCTTTAGGTATTACCGGTTATCATGGACTATATTTTATATCATAAAATTTATTTCTATAAATAGTAATACTAGAATGGATGATATAATGAGCCCATCGAGTAATTATTATGAATTGATTTGGGTTCTATAGGTTTTTGATAGTTTATTAATGGTTTTGGACACTTTGTGGCGGTAACCAGTCGGATGCGGTTAACCACAGTCAACAAGAAAAATGTGAATTCAAATCACGATGTCGGCTCACCCTTACATTTTTATTTATCAAAACAGTAATCTTCAACATAATATGAAAGCTTTCTACACTTAATAATACCTATTATATGAATATTTAATGTATTATGTATAAACAAAAAATATTATCAAATAAATCTTAACACAGATTAAAATGTTTTATAGCTAATATTTTTCAATTAGATTATTATTTTAAATGGCGTTTACAACTGACTTGAATAATTATTCCTATATATTATAGGCAAAAATAAAGTATTAAAGTTAATATTAATGTTTATAAGCACACACATTTCCCCAAAAATTCTGAAGGGTGTAACCAAATTGTTACAGAATTTATATTTTTGGACACCAATAATTGTTTATTTTTTTAGGTAAATATTCTTAAATGGCTTAATGTAGTTTTAAATATTGAGTGGAGCATACACAATTGATAATTATTTGTTTAGACATAGATAGTCTTGGTAGAATATATGATTGGATCTAGAATTTTGAGTGGGATTGTAGATTCCAAAAAGTAACTTGGTCAACAATTTTTAAAATAATCAAGGATAAGTACCAAGTAGGCAACTGCTTTGCTGTGCAATTCCAAGCTTATATTCACTATTTACCAAGAATAACTGTATTTGTAATACGTAATTTATCTCACCAACAGTTGGTTGAATTAATTTTATACTCATTTGAAAACATGATTGTGTAAGAAAAAATAATAAATAGCTAAAAGTTTGTCTTTGTCACAGTGTTTTCTTGATGATTAAAAGTTTGATAAGTAAAGGAAAAGAAACATTGATGGGTATTCCAACAATAAACAATTTAGCATGCACTACAAACAGACATAATGTTTACCATATGAAACTATGATAATTAATATGTGATAAACAATAAAGTTTATTATATTAAATCATAAATGTTGATCATGTAATATATTTTAAGGTACTTATACCACTAGAACACATAAGCACCTATTAGTATATTATTTAATTTTAAAGACAAAATAGTCAGTTTTTAATTATTTATTTAGTTTAGATGTTAGCGGGACGACCCTAGTATTAAACTTCAGAAGCTTATCTTTTTACATTATTATATCAATTGGACCAATAATTTCCATAGGATATATAGTTAATTATAACTAAGTATTGACTAAAGGAATAAAAAACTAAACCACATAATTAAAACAATTGTTTTATTTAACCATCAATTTTTGAAATATAAAAGAAACAGCCAGAAGAATCTGAAAAATAAAAATTTAATATTAATACAAAATATGTAAGAATTCACTTAATTGTTAAATGCAAAAAGCATTTTACTATTTTGGAATTAAGATTAAATACTCAGAAAATCATTTAAGTACCCTATATAGACAATACATTATTGTGTCATATAATAATAAAAATTACTGTTGGTCAGAAATAAATATATTCTAAAAATCAAAAATGTTTAAATATAGTTTAAAATAATAACACATCAAATATAATAATTATTTTCTCAATTAAAAGTGATATTGATGTTCACATTTGCCTAAAATTAACAATATATATGTGTATAAAGACAATCTCAAATCAAATGTTTATTTACTTTTACATACCCTTAGGAAGGTTTATGTTATTAATACAACAATAACCCGCTGAAGCCTGCATAACTTTTCATAGAAGCTCAACACACAAAGTTTAATATTTTATTTGTAGAAAGTACTGAATAATTATAGTTTAAAATAAAACACTGAAATGTCAATTCACTTGTCAGAACTTTATTAATGAGTAAGAAACTAACATTAATCTACTATAAAAAGAAAATCTAATATTTATTAAAAATTAAATTACAACATAAATGTAATGTACTTAAAATTGTTTATTATTATTTAAGTATTTTAACAAATGTACACATTTGCCTAATACAGCTTATATATATATTTATATAGGCTATCTCAAATCAAATGTTTATTTTATTTAGCACACCCTTAGGAAGGTTTATGTTATAAAACAATAACCCGCTGGAGCCTGCATTACTTTAGTTTAAAACTAAGGCAATAAAAATTTAACAGGTTTAACACTTACATCTTAGTTGAATAGTCCGAAACCCATATCATCATCAGATTCATTATCGGATTCTTCTTTCTTTTCCTCTTTCTTGTCAGCTATAAAAATAAAATTAAGAAAAGTGAAAACTAAATGATAAAACAGCTAAATAAAAAATGAACTCACCTTTTTCTTCAGAAGCTGCTGGTGCTGCCGCTCCAGCTCCGGCTGATGCTGCTACAGCAGCACCAGTTGGAACACTGGCCAATTTAGATCTGCCTATTTACAACAATAAAGCAAGTTATTATTGATTATAATATATTTTAAAATAAAAAATTTGGAAAAAAAATATTTAATTATTGTTTTAAATCAGGTTAAAGACATTTGACATGGAAAAATAATTCAGATTAAGCACACTAAAATGCATACTACTACATTTTAACATTGAATAAAATTAAAACAATTTATGTTATTAAGTTGTCTTAAATAACTAAAAATAAATCAAAATTAGTAACTAATTAACTTATAATTTGTTTTCAATCCATTTTCAATTATCATAACAATAATATACTTACCACTTTCAATAACTTCATCGACATTTTTGCCTTTAAGTTCTTTGAGAACGAGACCAGCTTTAGCTGTGTCAGATTCAATACCGACAGAACTTAGAATTTTTTCGATTTCATCATTAGATGGTTCTTTTCCACTGAGGGAAGCTAACAGGTATGCAGCCACGTAACGCATTCTAAAATACAATAATAAAAATCAATTTCATTGAGAAAAACGTTAATATAATATATAATAAATTAATAATAATTTGTTATTGGCATTCAGATAATATTGATCATCAATATAATATCAGCTGAATGATGGTATTAAAATTATTTATCGTTAATCACTGATAAAGGTTATATGAGACTTATTAAATATTTAATTTTATAATATCATATAAATTATTAATGTACAGATGGGCTTGAAGGCTTGTTGCTATAAAGCAATGTCCCCGGACATCCGATTATTGTACTATTGCAGTAAGTTACCAATTTCTGATCAGTGATATTTATATTAAAATAGTCAATCAGATAAATCTGCATAACACGAAAGATGACAAAAATTTTTAGTAAGTATATAATGCTTACACATATATTTAATTCATGAAGTAGTTCAATACAAAACTTAATTAAATTAAAAAAAAAACTCATTACCTAAAATTGCTTTCAGAAAATAAGATTCATCAATTTTTATCAGCCGAAAGATGGTATTAAAATTATTCATCATTAGCAAAATTCAATTGTTAATTTAGTATTATGAAGTGTACGACACCGATCATAATTATTAGAATATAAATTAAATTATATGTACAGATGGGCTTGAAGGCTTGTTGCTATAAAGCAATGTCCCCGGACATCCGTTTAATGTACTATTGCAGTAAGTTACCAATTTCTGATCAGTGATATTTATATTAAAATAGTCAATCAGATGAATCTGCGAAACACAAAGGATGACAACAATTTATAGAAAGTATATAATGCTTACACATATACTTGGTTTAAGAAGTAAGATAATATAAAACTTAATTAAATTGAATAAAAAAACTCATAACCTAAAATTGCTTTCAGAAAGTAAGATTCATCAATTTTTATCAGCCGAAAGATGGTATTAAAATTATTCATCATTAGCAAAATTCAATTGTTAACTTAGTATAATGAAGTGTATGACACCAATCATAATTATTAGAATAAAAATTAAATTATATGTACAGATGGGCTTGAAGGCTTGTTGCTATAAAGCAATGTCCCCGGACATCCGTTTAATGTACTATTGCAGTAAGTTACCAATTTCTGATCAGTGATATTTATATAAAAATAGCCAATCAGATGAATCTGCGAAACACAAAGGATGACAACAATTTATAGAAAGTATATAATGCTTACACATATACTTGGTTTAAGAAGAAGTAAGATAATATAAAACTTAATTAAATTGAATAAAAAAACTCATAACATAAAATTGCTTTCAGAAAATAAGATTCATCAATTTTTATCAGCCGAAAGATGGTATTAAAATTATTCATCATTAGCAAAATTCAATTGTTAACTTAGTATAATGAAGTGTATGACACCAATCATAATTATTAGAATATAAATTAAATTATATGTACAGATGGGCTTGAAGGCTTGTTGCTATAAAGCAATGTCCCCGGACATCCGTTTAATGTACTATTGCAGTAAGTTACCAATTTCTGATCAGTGATATTTATATAAAAATAACCAATCAGAGAAATCTGCTGAATATTCTATTTTTTTTTTTGTACCAAAAGGATTATACAAAATATTTATAACCCTTAGAACTACTTTTGGTAAATAATTTTAGTTCAACATAAAAAAAAAAAAAAACAACAAATTATACAAATACTATTTATCTCATGTATATTAAAATATATTAGAAAGGTAAAATAATAAATAGGTGTTAAGTTACAGTAAAGTTTTTAACAATATTGTTTAATATAATTTATCAGTTAACACATTAGCATCAGGTTTCAGACCCGAAAGATGGTATTAAAGTATTGTGAATCATCATAAAAATATTTAAAACTTGTAATTTGACAATTTATTTTAACTATAATGGTAAATATACCAATAAATCTCAGTAAACACATTAGCATCAGGTTTCAGACCCGAAAGATGGTATTAAAGTATTGTGAATCATCATAAAATTACAAATTATACATACTAGTATCAGAGTAAAAGTTAACATCAGAATTCAGACCCGAAAGATGGTAAATAAAGATAATCTCATCATTTAATAGTATTCAAAATTATAATTATTATCAGAACTTTTGTAGTTATGTTAAATTGTTGCTTTTTAAGAATAGTGTCATCAGAATAAAAAAATGTTATCATCATATACTTTCAGCCGAAAGATGGTGATATTTTATCATCACGGACACATTTGATTTAAATTATGAAAAATAACATCATAAACTATTAATGAACTTTACATATTGAAAAATATAATAAAGCAAAAAGGGGGACCATACAATGATAATTGAAATGGATGTCATTCGACAGAACGTGCAATTGATTAAATACACCATACAACATAGTATGGTATCTACTAAATTGTAGATGTAAAACTTAAATTATTTGTTTCTCATGCGTTTTAATTGAACCCGCCAAAATATATAGCAAAAGGAAAATTACCAAGTACTGCCTGACTTATAAACCAACAGCCGAATAGTACAATTCATGTCCTGGGGCCATCAATTTGAAATGTCAAATTTCAATGTTTGTGAACACATTTTAAACAAACATTAAACATGTCGAATAAAATATTATTAAGCTATTAAAATTCAGCATCAGATTTATGTTCCCAGCCAAATCTACCGTGTACCGTAGATCTATCGACGAAAAATATATCCCGATAAGTAGAGCATATACTTTGACAAAGAGATGTAACCAAAATTAGGTGATCCTTCACACGTGGTATTTAAGTTCGTCGCGTCGACAGATTTCACAGGCGAGAAAGTAAGGTAGAAGGCCAAAGGTATTAATGCCAAAAAATATTAAGGGGAATAAAACATTATAATTATTAAAAATTATACTTACTTAAGTCTGTTGGACACGAAACGTGATCTGGATGCTGGCAAAAAGGTGGAAAATAAGGTGCCTAGACGAAGACTCTAAGACAGATTTTGAGAGACTTGGTATTTGGTAAATGAGTACAAATTCTATAGTATGCAAAGACTGGGAAACAGCTATGTCAGTGTTGCCAAAAAATAGAGGTTATAAAATGGTACCAACTTAAACAAAGTATGGGTCTCTGATAAATAACTCAAGATATAACTAAATTCGTGGTTTTGACTTTTGAATTCAAACCCTAGTAATATAATAAATAACAATATAACAATAATATCTCAAATTTTTCTTTAAAATGCAGAGTAATAACATGAACTATGAAATATTTATTGTTTAATAAGCTACTTAAATAAGATATAATTAACATTAACAATTAATTAAAAATCAAACAATTCTAGCTATCTTATCTTTGTATTTTATTTTATATATTATATGTCATATTAAAGTTTTCCACAGAAGTGATGAATTATTTTAATTATGGTAAATATTTACTTTTACAATAAATAAATGAATAAATAAAAATAAAATCAATCATTTTTTAATCCATGGAAGTTACCGAATTTACCATATTATTTTGTTCTTAGTTCGTAGTTGTATCCATGGATTTATGAATATTTTATCAGAGAACGTTCTGTGGTTATATTATTACATGTGCACCGTACACGCGGTAAATTCAATAATTTATGATAACAGTTACACTGTATAAAATAGTCTACACTCTACACAGTACACATTTTAGTTTAATTGTTTATCGATATAGGCAACACAGCATGAATTAAAAGATTTAGAAAATATAATTCACATTTAATATTGTTATTGATTTACGTTTAAAGTTAAATAATTCACTTTTATCCATCATTCGTATTTGTTCAGTTATGATCTTATTTGTAGTTTAGTAACAAGTTAGGTTACTAATTTAAAGTTAAAAATATATATAAAACAAATTTACAATGAAACAATTGACAGATGACCGAATGAAAGTATTTTTTGAAAAATTGTCAAAATAGTAAGTTAATTTATTTGCAGCATGCACTAAGTTTTTATTACCTATTACATTTAATTAATTCCGTAGTAGATTATTAACTTTGAATAGGATATGCTTAAACATAAATGAGTTCAAGAATAAATATAAAATGTTTGTATATATTTTGTTTTAAATTTAGCATTGGCTCAAATATAAAATTATTAATTGATCGTTCAGATGGAAAATACTGTTTTCGTGAAAAGAAAGATCGAGTTTATTACGTGTCTGAAAAAGTATTAAATATGGGATCCATGATGAATCCTGATAACATAATTAGTATAGGCACATGCTTTGGAAAATTTACCAAGTCTGGAAAATTTAGAATACATATAACATCTTTAGATTATCTGGCTCCATATGCCCAGGTAAAATATTAATTTTATATAGAATTTCATAAAATTAGTATATGAATTGCTTTTATTATACTGATTTATACTTATAGCATAAAATGTGGATAAAACCTGCAGCTGAACAACAGTTTCTTTATGGTCATAATGTTTTAAAGTCTGGTCTTGGGCGAATTACAGAAAGTACTACCCAATACCAAGGAGTTATAGTATTCTCAATGAGTGATGTTCCTTTGGTAAATATAATTATAATCTAAGTTACACTATTCTTATGTTATATATACAGATTTATAAAACAATTTGTTGATACTACCATGTAGCCAAACTATTACATGATAATAATATTAAAACAAAATTCCATTGGGAAAATTCCTCAAAAATATGAATTTTGTTCAAATTCTATTAGAATTTAGCGAATGACTTTCGCATGTCATGTCATTTCGTATTTGTTGCTTATTTTTTTTAACACAAGTATAATAAATTCAACTATTTTATTTCATTTCAGGGTTTTGGTGTCGCAGCAAAAAATACTACTGAATGTAAACACACAGATCCACTATCCGTAGTTTGTTTTAATCAAGCTGATATCGGTGAATTTATTCGATGTGAAGATGATTTAATATAATACATTTACTTGTATTATTATTATTAGGTATTTTTAATAAACAACTTATTGACATTCTAAATTGAAGTTATTTTTTAAAAATATATTTACAATCTGTTAGGTATATAATATGTATAATTATTAAATAACATGGACAAGAAAATTAAATACAATGTCATGAATCACATTAAAAAGAGATCATCTACTAATAGAACTTTAGAATATTGAAGTTAAAATTATGTTTAAACGTTGAAGTACTCATTGTTATTTTGAATTTTAAATTAATTTTTTAAATCCAATTTGTCTAATATTATTTTATGGTTTATACTTAAGGTTAAAAAACCCAATACAAGGTTATCCATAAGCTTTCCTTCAGGTAACTAAATTCCAGCACCAATATAGAAAAAAATTTATGAGCGTATATGAAATTAATTTTTTACAAAATCGCGTAAAATAACAATATATTACAATTTAAATATAGCCAATATAGGTAATAATAAAATATATTATCCTGCTAATTATCATAGACTAATAAATCATCTCTGTTCAGAATTGTTTTTCATATACAATGATACCTGTAATTGTATTCAAATTTAACACATCCATTATATTGACCTACTCTCCATCTCTACTTCACAGCAGAGCGAAACCCACTTATCTACCCTTTTTAGATTTAATAGTTTCAATAAAAATACTTATGAGAAATCTTGTATTATATTTTCAAAAACTTTGACCAGTGAATAATTTTTTTATCAACAATTATTAAAAAAAAAAATTAAAAGAATTGCATATCTATAAACAGCTTAAAATAGTTTAAAATTATATCATATATCTAAAGATAACGACAACATAAACATTTTATGTAGTTTAATTTAATACAGTTATTGCTTTTTATAAGTACAACAAAAAAACAAAAATTGTCTGGAATAATTATTATACAGTGAATATTCGTTATCGAAAAATTTTAAATTCAGTCTTAAAATTATTTAATTTTCCAGTGGACATTTTGGAAAATTGTTACAAGACATAAATAACTTTATATTAAATTTTCAAATCTTAGATGTAAACAGAAACTTTTTTTATGAATTTCTAACTATAAAATTTTAAATTTAAACGCTCATTAAAAAACAATAATTAAAAAATGTCGATATTTTTTAACTGAGAAATATACCTCTTGGTCACTTAGTAACCTTTAATTAAATTTTGAATCATACATTTTTTATCAACATTCACAGAAAAGATATCAAAAATAAATGTTCAAATAAATAGTCCAAAAAATTATATCATAAATGAAAAATGATAGTGTTAGTTTGATTATTCATTTTTGAATTATAACAAAACGAAATGATTTTAGTCAAAATCTGATTATCGTAAACACTTCTATTTTTCCTTAATTTATTGTTTTTCTCAATTATAAAAATAAATACTGGAAATTTTGACATCTCAAAAGTACAAACTACATCCAATTTTTTTAATTTAAGCATTTTACATATTATGTATTTGTACAAAAAAAAGTTATTAAGATTCATCTTAAACTGTGGATATTACTAAATGCTAGTAATTGGTCACACTCGCATCCAGTCGCATGTGTTATCTTCGTCATACAAACGTATAATATTATGGCAAATTTTCGTTTAGTAAAAGATCAATTTTGTGATTAGCATGACAAAATAATTATTTTGTTTATTTTGTCATGGTCATTAGCTTAAATATTAGAGTGAATGGTTTATACGATATTTTAATTTTTAAGCAAATTATGAACATTATTTAATAAATATTTTACATACTCACAATTCTAAGGAAGCGTTGAAGGGCCAACCTTATGTTTTTTTTTTTCATCTCATTTTTATAGATTATCACAACTTATTATTATTAATATAACTCGTAATTATCACATAACGTAACTCAAAATTACGCGTTGACACAAGTCGTTATTATGGATTATCAGAACTCATTATTATAAATTATAAATTAGAATTCGTAAAATAGAAAAAATTTGGAAATGGGGTTTGTGGGTGCTTTTAAATTTTTGATTTTTTGTAATGGGACACATCTACTACAGTACTACCTGCTCTGATATTCTAAAATTAAATATAAATACATGTAGGTACTACGATGTAAGCTTTACTGTTCAAATACTTAATTAGAAGAGGATATCAAACAAACCTGAGTCGAAAACCAGCTAGGCCTAAAAATATAGTATAGAAAGAATAATAATAATGAAGGAATTACACATCGTAAATTGGGGAATGACCCAGAACTGAGAACTATGAACTAAGTACTTAATACCCCCAGCTTATTTTGAACTAAAAATATTTTTTAAAGTGTAATTTTGCGTTTATAAGAACGAGTTTAATAAGTTTGTATTGGTAATGCACAAACGCCATGGACATACATACTTACATGCTATATATATATTAGATATTTGGGTTTGTGATTTTAGTACAGTATACATATGTATGTGTGTGTTATCTATTTATAAAATTATAACGCATTTGGATTTTGGAAACACGGGACCTAAACCCACCATCACCTATCGGCTTGTCAATATTTATTATATAATTTTTTTTTTCAATTTGGTTTTTACTAATTAAATATTTAGTAAATATATCCATGGGCGTGCGCACGGGGCGAGCCGGGGTTCGACCGAAACTTTTTTGGGGGCATAATACATATTCAAATTTATGTAGGGTATATATTTAATAATTAGTTATAACAATATGTTCGAGATCATGAAAATATTATTTGTTGTAAATTGTAATAATGAAATAATATTAAAAATATTTGTGTACCACTACAACAATTTTATTAATTTATTCATATAACATATATCATATAACCATACATCATTCTATTTTTTGTACATAATTGTATTTATATCATTTTATGTTAAATTTCAAAAATATATGTCTAGAAATTAACACATTAATATTATGTGTAAATTCAACTTGATTCTATTTACACAGTTTGTAATTTACAATTAGAATGTGTACTAATGTGTTTAAAATAAAATTAGGGGCACTGTCCAAGTATTAGGGCATTAATTGTTCCAGGCTCGGCCGGAAATTGAAGTCTGCGCACGCCTATGGATATATCCTACAACACAATTTGGTCGAAAAAAATGGTCTTTTAGTAGTGATGTTTTACAATGTTTTAGAAACTTCATAAAAAAGTTTAAAAGCATAAATTATGATATTAAAATTTAAAAATATGACTAGGCCTTTACAAATTAATTCAAGATGCAATAACTATACCAACCTCATCAGCAACACGTGAAAGATCATTATCGACAATGCGCCGCATTAAGACGATTAGGTTACGCTTACGCACTAAACATCATGTATGGTCACGATTTAAGAAAGTTATCTAAAATAACTATCTTAAATTGTGAATATGATGCAGAGTAGAGTTACTAATCTTTCATTTTTATACTTAGGAAGAATTAACAAATGAGCGAAAACATTAATATGTAATTGATAAGTTTGCAAAAAAATCAAGAAAATTAGATTTAAAATAATTTATTTTTAATTTGTAATCCTTTTTAGTTTTCCTATATTGGCTATACCTATAATAATATTAAACCATATTATTTTATACAGATTTATACCTATAAACATATTTATAATTATATTTTATATTTATAAATTTGGGTACAATAAACCTATTATTTATAATTAATATAATAAATCAGGGACGTACACAGGGAGGTGTTTTGGGTGTTCAAACATCCCCCGAAATATACTTGGGTTTTTGTATGGTGATTTACTTATTCAATTTTAATGTTAATTTTGTTTTATCAATGTTTGTATTTTAAAAAAGTATTTTAAGTATACCTCATTTTCGTAATTTTTTTTGCATATTTAAAAAAGTTCTATACTTTTTAATAATTGATTTTCAAAAACACCACCCAAAACTTTTTTCCGCGTACATCCCTGTATTAAAATTGTTTTCGTCGATTTCATATTTTAAAGGAAAGTAGGTATGTCGGTTATATTAAACAAAAAAAGATTGTTCATTGAGAATTAGATTCACTGCAGGGTACTACGATTTTTTTTTAATGTAGTAATTTATTATTAGGTACATTACACTTTATAACATTTTAGCACATTTTCGGCGAGCAATAGATACACTTTTTAATTGTCTCTTTAAAGTGCGTTAACTCATAAAAATACCATCATTTTTATGTAAAAATTCCAAGATTTCCGAATAATTGAGTCCCATAAAATAGTTTTTAATCGTTTTGTTTAAATCCATGGTAAAGTAGTAAGTAATATGATTGGCGACAATTTGAATCGATTATTAAAATTTGAAAGCACCCACAAACCCCATTTACAAATTTTTCTTTTTTACGAATTTTAATTTCTAATTCATAATAATGAGTTGTGATAATCCATAATAACGATTTATTTTAACGTGTAATTTTGAGTTGCGTTATGTGATAATTACGAGTTGTAATTGATAATAATGAATTGTGATAATCTATATTCTATAATAATGAGATAAAAAAACATGAGATTGGCCTTTTAACGCTTCCGTACAATTCACTTAAAAATTAAAATATCGTAAAAAGCCGACGAGAGAACACAGATATGTTCTCATCTTTAAGTTTGATAATAAAAAATATTGTCCTTAATATTTATTATATTTATGTATTCATAATTTAAAAAATTTAAATTATATTGTTTACTTTCTAGTTTTCATAGAATCTTATTACTCATCTAGTCATCTCAGCATCTCACACATCTTTTTTCTATGAACTATACAGTGTTGGGAAGGAACTCCTTCCAAAAGGAACGGATTCCTGGAACGAGTTTTTTTTGTAGGAAAGAAGCTTGGAACTGCTTCCTTTAAAAATAAAAGAAAAAGAATATGAACAAATTCTTTATATTGAGGAACGTGAACGAAAATCATAGTTCCTCTTGGCATTTTAAAAAACTAATTTTTTATTTAATTTAGTTTATAAAAATTAGATAAAATAAAGACAAATTAAATCTATATTATTAATTACTATACATTTTTATTTTTTTTTATATTAATTCAATTGTAAGTATTCAATTCCTGTTTAGATTCATTTTTTTAAATTCTAATAATCATTTATCATTTTTATCAATAATTTATTGATATCAAAAATAAAAAGGTAATATTCTAAAACCACTAGATTGGGTAAGTTAAAAAAAGTGGAACGATAATTGAAACGAGTTCCTATTATAGAGGAACTGAATTTGGAGCGAGTTCCTTCTTTGAATAAGCAACAGGGATCTGGAACAAATTCATATATTAGGAACTGAATGAGGAACGGAACGAGATCCACTAAAAAAGGAACTTTCCCAACACTGGAACTAGACAGCGCTAAAACACTAAAACACTATAATTATTGTACTAATTATTGTAGTGCCTTGGTCATTCTTATTAACAACCGAAACGCTATGCATCGCTAAAGAACAATACTCGAATTCTTGTACTTGTTATCAAAACTAGGTATTGTTATCAGTTTATTGTTAAAATGAGTCGCAATAAAAAATGGCCGTTATTCGAAAGCCGAATTCAACTGTATTACTAAACTGATAATTATAATAAAAACGCCGAATGTCGAATATGAATAATATGATGGCTGTTGCTGATCTATAGTCGGTACTCAGTACACAATCCGACAATCGTCACAATCTGGTTGACAGTTTGTCACCAAATTTATGTTGTAAGTTTTTTATTTTATTTTTTCATAAGTAATATGTAAGCATTTATCTTTTTAAATTCATTGTTTTACTTTAACTAGTGTTTATTTTCTTGGTAATTTATAAAGAAAAACAAATTTTATCACATTTGTTTTCAATAAGTTTAATTTCATCAATATTAGCCATTAATTATTAGGTAATTTACTATTTATAAAATATTGATATAGTTATTATGCACTATGTTATAGTGATAATAAAAGATAATCCATATTGCATCTGATTTATATTTATTTAATTTCTATGCATTTCTTGAAACAGTTATTAATATTTTTAATTGATGTAATTATACTTAATTAATTTTTGGTTAAAAGATGAACATTTAACATTGTTTAAGTAATATTAAGTTTTGTACTAATTTATGTTTAATATTTATTTTTCTTTAGATAATGGGTGAATTAAAGAAAATTTTTCTTCTAATACAGAATAATATAAACCAAGATAATTTGAAAGAAGCTCTTGACATCTTTAATATTCATTACAATAATATCAAAGACGTTAAAGGATTTCAAAACTGTACAGTTGGCATTTTAAGTGTTTTGGCACAAAAACTTCAATCTGAATTTACTTTTACCGATGAAATTAAACAGTTTGGAAAAAACACTAATGATGTCATTCAGTTTGCTGATCGTTGCTTCAAAACGATCAATTTGTCTCAGTTACAACCATTACAAAATAGTTTATATGTCATTGTCAAATATTTACTTATGAATAATCATGTGGCTGAAGCTGTCCATTTTGGTAATTATCTTTTAAATAATTTATCTCCACCATGTGATATACTGAAATATTTAGTTCAATTATTTGCACATCATATTCATAAGACATGTCCCATTGATGATGATTTGAAAAAGTTGAATGTTATACTTATATGGGATACTGCATTAAACTTAGTGAAACGTCATACTGGAAAAGAAATTGAGTATGCATTGTCTTCATTACTAACACTTGTCAAAAATATGAATGGATTAATATTACATGAAGGGTGTACTATGGATGTAGTTATATTAGATATGACTTTAGAATCAGTGTTATCTTTTAGCGGTATTAGGAAAAAAAATGATCAAGAATGTATGATGAATTTATACTTTATGTTAATTGAAAACATTGTAGCTGTAATGCAAAATATGATGCGACACAGACAGATGCATGTACATCACTTAATCAAGCATATCAAATTAATGATTGATGTTTGTTGTTTAAATAAAGTTGAAAAAGAATCATTGTCATTTTTGATATCATTATTCAAGTTCATTGACAACTCTATTAAAAATGGACTTGATTCAAACTTTGAACTTAGAAAAATGATAACATTTGTTGAAAGTTATGAACCAACTATGATATTACCAAACACAATGTTATATCACGTGTTTAAGGCTGCCATTATTACAATTACAAAATTAAAGAACTTTTGGTATGAAGGATTGATTATTAATTCTTCTGAAACAATTTCACAAATGCTTGTTTTACTACACCGTTTAGTTTATATAAGCAAACATAGTTCAATTAGTCAAATATGCTGTAAAAGCAACAATTGTGATCTCAATGAAGATTCAACATCAGAAATGAGTTTAATTAACATAGTGTTTATCATGATGCGACACATTATTAATACTAATCACAAATTTTTAAATTCTGAAGATGTTTTAAAGTGGATGGAACTGTTCACTTCTCTATTTGATAGAGTAAATAAATCAAACTGCTCAAATAAAATTGCTTTCATTGAATTTTCGTTGACAAGTGCTTACAATCTTTGTATTTCTACAACTTCTGGTGAGTTTACACATTTATGCTTAGATTTCCTTGAAAATTTATGCTCAATGCTAAATCCTTGTGGAATTGATTCAGAACTCGTTGCTCGTGTTGCAATCCTCCTGAGTCGGTGTTTGTATAATAAAAATAAAAATGACGAAGCTTTAAGGTGTATTGCATATTGGTGTGTGCGTACTCGTTCTGAACTTACTGCCCAACAATGGGTTTATTTTAAATGTAAGGAGGAGAGAAATAATATTATTATTAAAGAAACAATTTTAAAAAAATTTGAAAATGATATTGATCTAAAAAAGAAATGGCCCGATTATAGTTTGACAAAATCTGATTGCATTGAAATAATGTGGTTAGAATTAAAAGCTCATAATCATCAAAGTAAAATTAAAAAAGATACTACTGCTGTGCTGGAACTATTTGAAGAATTAATGTGTCATAAACTATCTAGAGAGCTCAAGTGTCGTGTCATAATTACTACTGCTTACATAATATTACATTCAAATAGTATAAATGGTTTAAAAAGAGTTATTGATGTATTGGAGGACTGCATTCGTAAACTAGAAATTGAAACATCGATGGAAAAAAAGAGTATGCCATTAATGTTGGGTAATTTATATTATGCAAATTACTTGTGCTTATTAAAACATTTGCAGAACCTTGTCAGCAAAGAATTGGATTCGTATACTGAAGAGAGGTTGGAACGTGGTATGGAGCAACAAAATATTATTCAATATGAACCTATTTCTTGGATATTGCCATTAAAAATAAAACCTAAACTCTTTAATTGTTTGAATTGGGCCGTTAAAAATTGGTCTGTTTTAACAAATGATACAATCAAAGATGAACACGATGTCGAATTACTTTTTAGAAGTCTTAAAGAAGTTGCTTTCATATTCAAACTGCACGGTGATTTAAAAGAAGTGGAGGTATGGAAACTATTATACAAATTAGCTTCTAATAAGAAGTGTCACAAACATACTTTTATAGCACTTATGGAATTATCGAAAATTAGCGAGGTAGATGTGTTAGAATTATCTAATTTAGCTAAGCAATTGCCTAAAATGGCTATTGATTATAAATTGGCATTAGCAACTTCTCTTTTAAACCAATCAAAGTTTAATGATGCACAAATACTGTTAGATGGTATCAATGATAGAGAACTGAACAATAATATTTTATTAATGGCAGAATATTCTTACCTTAAAAGTCGTTTGTGCTTTGAATCTAGAAATTTCAAAAAAGATGAATGTCTTTCTATTTTCATTGATGCTTATAATCTTGCACATGGTCTTATCAAAAGGCTAGATTATTTTTATGAATATTTGGCAATGCATTTTGTAATATTAAGCATATGTTCATATTTGAATTTAATCTATATAAATACTTTCAAACCTGTTGAAGCTCGTTGTTTTTTGAAAGTTCAAATGAATATTGTCCTGAAGTCTGTTCTAACTAAAAGAGCATTAAATGTGTTTTTAATGAATTGCTGGAATGAACTAATGTGTTGTAATTTTGAAAATGCTAATGGACAATTGGAACATATAATGACTTTACTGGATTTTAAAGAAGAAGAGTTGGATTTTAAAATGCAAAAATTAACTGTAAACTACTCTCCAAATAGATATTCCTCTCCATTGTCTGATTATAGGTGCTCTCAAATCCCTAGAACAAATAAAATGGCGTCACCTTCGTTAAAACGGCTGAACAATAAACGCACACAAATGAATGTTACTGAGTACTGTGACAAAGCTGTCAATAGCAATGGACCTTTAGATCCAATAATTATGCATTCTGTTATTGAAGCATGTCTTCTTAAAGCTGTTTATTGTTCTAAAGCCAATCAACAAAAATTAGCTGAACATTATTTTAAATGCTCATTTAAATTATTGGAATTATCCATACCACAATTTAATAAAAATGAAGTGTATAACATCTTAACAGTTAGACAAAAAACTTTAGCTAAATATCATTATGCAGAACACCTAGTTCTTTTTAATGACCCATCTAAGTCTTTGGTTTATCTTGAAAAAGCTAAAGAATCTTGCCATGATGAATGGTTATCAATGTACGTGAATGAACTAATTATTTCACTTAAAGTTGATAACATCATGAGTTATGCAATCTCAAATGTTATTCATTCACCTGTGGCAGAAAGACGTGTACAAGAATTAAAAACACCTATGACTACTAAAGTACGAGTGAATGCAAAATCACAAGGGGTTCCTAGATTTGTTACTCCAGCTGTAAGAAAATTAAGATTGACTCTTGAAAGTCCCAATTCTAGACAAAATAAAATAAAATCACCTCTGATAAAAGGGACTGAAAAAATTAAAAACGATTCAACTGTTAAGAAGAAAATTGGAAAAGAAAACATTATAAAGTCTACAACAAAACAAGACATTGAAATAAAGGTTAGAGAAAAAAGAAGTACAAGAAAAAAAGAAACCACTGAACAACCACCATCATTAATTATTAAAAGGCGTACTAATAGATTGAATATTTAGATATAATTGTAAATTTTGTTCCATGTACTATTTTGTAATTTTTATTTGAAAATAATTTTTAAAGTTAATATAATGTGAGTTTAAACTATAAATATTGATTATATAATTAGTAAATATTTTTTTTAATGTATTAAATTTGAATTTGAAAAAAAAATAAAATGTCAAAAAATTAATTATTAATAGTTGTATGAATTAAAAAAATATGATAACATTTCAAATGTACTAATATACTATAATTATAAGAATGTAGGTGTGTAATATAACGTTAATTGAAAATATGCATTTTATCATTAAGCTGATTTTGGAAATTTTGTTATACTAGATTTTGAATTTTACTTAAGTTAAATACTCCAAAATAAATTCTAAAAGATGACGTTCACATTCAATATATTATGTGCAAAACTATAAATATTATGGTTTATTAAATGTACATTGTATTTATCATTCAAAACCTCTAACTATAGCTCTATATTATAGGAACAATAGAAACAGTAATTTAAGATTCTGTTAATAGTTGTGTAATTGTTATCTCTACGTGAATTCTCTCATTCTTCCTTAACCTTCCTAAATTTAGTGAAATGTATGTATCTTACCTAAAAAACTTTATTGGGGTACTATAGTTTCATTCAGCTCTTCTACTTTCCGTAAAATTACAGAATACTTTCATACCATTTTTGTTATATTATGTACCTACTGAAAACTACTAGATATCAATAATTTATGTATGATCATACATAATAGTAAATGATTTAATTGTTTTATTAAAGATACATATTTTCTTTTAAAAATTAAAAATTTCTCACGTATACTATATTATTAAAATATATTAACTATTTATTGTATTATATGATCCATTAAGGTAAATTTGAAATAACAGATAGTGTGATTACTGTAGAAAGATTACATTTTTTAAAGTTGATAATAATATACTAATATTTCATTTTTTATGTACTAATGACTAATTTTTTGATTAAAATAAAATATAGCATCTAGGAGAATTATGAATGCAATACTAAAATTATGTACCATGATTGAAATTTATTCACATAAAAGAAATATATTTTATATAGTTTTTATTATACTATTATACAAGTTTTAACTTATCATACTCCTCAGTTTCACTTATTCAATGGATGAAAAACTAAGAAAATTATAATATAAATATTTTGTGAAATGTAAGGGCTTTATAGTTAATTCAATATGAATTACTACAAAAACAAAATTAATTTTGTTAATAACTTGTTATCTATTATTCTATTTTTTTTTCCAGTTTTTCCAAATTATTTTAAAAAATATTAAAATTAATACTTTTAATTTTATTTATACCAAATTTTCCGTAGAAACCAAGTTGATCGTTGAAGATAAAAATATTGTTTTGTGGTTAATTTTATAATATGCTTAGTAAGTATAAAAAAAATTAAAAAATAAAATAAATAAAATTTATTATGGATATCTTGACAGTTTTTTGTTTTAAGATCATATTTTTGAAGGATATATTTAGAAAATTAATAAAAAATTAAATACTTAAATATTTAACAATATTTATTTGTAAATGTAGGTAAACAATTATTTAATTAAACTGAATTTATCATAATAATAATAGAGATTAATTTTTATCTTTAAATGAATAGTTTAGAATGTTTAGATCACAATAGAGTTGGACTTAAAGTTACTTTGATTAATATTATGGATAGGATGTGACAATTATAGTATAGTAGAATAATTATTTAGTTTATTCAGTACCTTCCTACATTTATTAACTCTTGTTTAGAGTTAAACATGTACTTCCTAGTTGCTTGTTTAATTTTTCTTTATTTTTAATACATTATACATTTTTTACTGCATATTTGGCAATAATTTTTTAATTTTTGATGCCTACATATAATTAACAAGTACAATTGATGACTCTTAAGTGCATTAGTCTTTGTAACCACAAACAAATAAAAATAAAATAACTAAACATGTTTGATAAATAAATATATCTATCAAAATGAACATTATTTTAACTTATAAGTAATAGGTAATAATATGAACTGATTACAGGATGTACAACATTTGTTGGACCAAAATAGGCCAGACAATTTTTATTATCTTTGAACATATGATATAAAATATAATATTCTATCTGGATTTTTCAAAACATATTATTTATGTTTATAATGTTTTTATTACCTACTATAAAATTAACAATTTCTAATTTAATTATTCAAACGTACATAATTAGTTAAGCCCTTCAGATTCTTGACGATCCATAGCTTCTTTACTAATTCTGTGATGGTTAGCAGAGATAGGTCGATAATAAAATGATTTGTAATCTGATCGATCCTTCATCATTTCATTAATTTTGTTTGCTATCATTCTGAAAAATTATATAAATAATAATATATAAAAAAAGGGAAATAAGAAATGTTTCTCTAATAATATTAAAAAATAGGCAATCTAGTAAAAAAGATAAAATTAATAGAAGTTTTAACAATATTTTTATGTTAACTGTAAACATTGAATTATCCAGTTCTAAAAATGATACATTGTACCTTCATCATTATTTTAAAAAAATAAAAAAATAAAATAATATTTTTTTAAATTTAAATTAAACAAAGGACAGCGTTTTTTTCTCATAACTTTGAAAATAAGAAAATTGTACATTAATGTGATTAATTAGTTGGTGGTAAGCTGTATAATAATTTTCAGTAGCTAAATCAACTAAGAGCAGGCTTCTTGCACAGGATATCATAATGGGGGGAGGGGAATTGAAAAAAATGTATAAAATAGATACATCAATAATTATTTATTCATCATAGTATGGTGGGGTGAGTGGGGGAGTTGAACATCAAAATCCCCCAATATGCTTACCAACAAGACAAGGGATCCTTTTTAAAACTGTTCATAGTTTTTGAAATAATGAGTGATAAGAAAATCACCCCGTTTATGTAATATATATATATATTTTAAATTTTTAATCATCTATATTTTAATAAATTTCAATAAATCATGAAAACATTTTTACCTGACTTTAAATTTTTCATCTTCTTCATATAATGTATGTAAATATTTTTCATACTGCTGTTGTGGACTGGGATAAATATAACGTGCCATCCACCGGGTGATTGGATGCTAAAGCATTAGATTTTAATTAGATATAATGGCAAAATTAAAATAACTATTTTCTGATGATTTAAAAAAATAAAAAAACGAATGATACTTATTTCAAATAATTTAATAATTGTAAATAGGTGAATAAACTATAATTCTAAATTAAAAGAAACTTCATGAGGAACAATTAATAAATCTAATGTTTATAAGACTTTATTGGGGTCTGAACATGTTGCAGTAGTGGCAGTAAAATTGTCTTAGTGGTGCCACAACTGTAGTAGTAAGTATCTATCTGCATTATTAAAATTATATGGTTATCAAATATTAATAGATAAAATTATTATATAATAATATAAATAAATAAATAAAATATTATTATATTATAAGATTTCATACAAATTACAAAATATTTTTTAGGTTTTTTACAGGATATGAAGCATTAATCATATTTAAAATATGGGTTAAACAATTTTATATTTTATATTATATTTAACAATATTATTATTAGTAATACAATTTATAAGAATAAATTATTTACTAACCCGATAGTATTCCCAATGTGCAGGTCTATAGCCTTCAGGAATTGGAGCCAATTTAGCTGGTCCAATAAAAACATTAACACCAGTGATAAGTAATGTTAAAGGAATAACACCAACCAAAACATAATAATGAAGTAAATCCTTGAACTTAGCCCATTGCCAACGAGTTTCTCTTATACCCATCAGATGATGGCCACTCATGTTACGAGTCGGTACATGAGCTAAAATTCCATAAAAAATAATTATTCAAATATTTTAATTCTAGAATATGTTACAAAAATGATTAAAACTTTTAAAACTATTATAAAATAAATGTGTACAATTAAGAGCAAGTTAAACACAAGATAATGGGTGATCTTATTGTCGCATGTAAAAATAGATCTAACTATAAGTTACAATAAGAATACTATAAAAAAAAGTTAAATTTAAGTATTTCGAAGAAAAAATGGACAATGGTATAAAATATTTTGTCAAATAAATACTTATAATACAATATTTCACAAAATAACTTAAATTCTCACCAGATGATTTTAGCATGTCAGTTTTCTTTGTACTCAAACATTTGGTGATCGCAGATCCCAGCTTCAGTGAACTCCAAACAGCCATTTTACCGGCGTTAGTTTAACCAATTCTACATAAAAACAGACAGAAAACTGATTAAATAGAACAATTGAGAACAGTATTACAGTAAGTTCTTACATGCTACTTCAGGATCTTTTTAGTTTTTACTACGTAAAATGTCACGGGTACGGGATGAAAATTTTACTTATGATAAGACAGTCGACCGACCGACCGCTGATTATCAGATATCAAATAATATAATGTGCCCTTCAAACACTGAGATAGATAACATAATATACGTATAGTATATGTTATTTATCTCAGTGACTTCAGATGGGGCAAATAACGTTGCATATAAATGTATAATAAATAATAATACCATGATAAAATAATATTTTGTCATGTAATAATACCACCAAGTACATGACAAAATAATATTTATTTTGTCATAACCAAAAAGTTTTTTTAAACATTATTTTTTTTTATTTATTTATTCTATGGTACCTAGTTTCAGATATAGTTTATTTCTTTATTTTTATCGTAATACTGGGCACTGGCGTCCAATGACTTTAAAAAAAAACTGCCAGAAATTTCCTACTAGGTTTTTTAAATGCTAGACCTACTGTATTTTTAGAATTCTCAAAATTTAGATATATAATTAATAAGTTAAAATTATAAAAATCTGATATTATTAAAAAGTTTTCACACTTTAACCAGATTTATTTTTCATGTAAATTTAAACCTACATAGTGAGTAATAAATGAAATATCATTTCTGCGATTGTGTGTGACTGTGCGAGCATCGCATAAATACCACAAAATCCATCTCCAGGGATCTCAGTCAACTTATTTACTTATGAATACCTGTAACAACTCTAACAATAAAAAATGATACGGCAATACCTCTCAAAAGTCAAAATCTTGAGTACTTTAGTCTCCTACTCTGCTCACTCAAACTTTAAAATTTAAATACTTATAAATTTATAAGTTATAACTCATTAATTTAGTCCGAATTTAGATTTTTATGTAGCTAAGTATTTTTCAGAATATGAAATAAAAATTGTATGTTATTTAAAACAGAAAAAAATTAAAAAAATTAAAGCAATAAAAAAATATTATTATATTTTAACTGTAAATGTAATTATACAAAAGAAATATTTTAAAAAAGAAATATGGATTAAAAAGATAGAATAAATAGTAATTCATGATCAAAGAATCACCTTATATGTTTTGTCTTTAATAATGTATCTATTAAACAATTTAAGTATGATTTATTTAATAAAATATATAAATCCAACCACAAAACATCACATATAAGCAATGTACAATTGAAAGTCAGTATTAAATACTAAATGTAAATTACCCAAATTGTACAATATATAAGATTCATGATGTATATAATATGTAGTTATTCAATTAACTCACCTATAAATTATTATATACACTATACACATATTATACATCATAATATTCTCTCAAGTATGAATACAGTATTGTGTGTTACAAGTCATTGAGAAACATCTTTAGACCCAAAAGTAAAACTGAGGTTAAAAATAAACACATAGATTAAGCAACAAAGGACAAAATAATATAAATACAGTGATATAATATGATTTATTAAATCAAAATCAGTTATCTAATCATTTTAATCATATAGTCTATAAGAGTAAGTTAATACTGTGTGTCGGAACAAACGTCACTGCTCTATAATGGCTGACTGAAAATCTATAATACATATACAGAACTATTAAAGTAAAAACCACTATACATGTAATACATTTTTTTTAAATATAAAATGAAATAATGAAATACATACAATAATAGTGCATGTTATTTATTTTCCAATGTCAACAGCCCAGAACAAAACGACAGCAAACACAAAAAGACAATCAGATGGCCTAAAACTCAGAAATCAATTAATTGAGACGTTAAATTAAGTAAAAAGTATAGAATACATACCCAATACGTCGATCGGCGTTCACGATTCTAATCGCTTGTTCTAATTATACGAATAAAAATGATGTACAAACAATTATCCGACACGTTTACCATGGAAAAATAAAAAAACGGGGGTGAAAAATGCTGGTTAATACAAAATTTTGGGTTGAAACAGAAAAATGTTGACGAAACATTCCAAAAAAACATCAATATAACGAAAACTACAACAATAATTGTATATTTGTATATTTATTAAGTAATATTTACTATGATAAAAAATTAAAACTCCTAGTTTGATAACGACGTAACGCGAAAGATAACGGAGCGGCATCACTGCGATGAAGTTTTCCGATTGGTCGCTCGTAGCGCTCCACGGACAACTCGACATGTCGTGTAACATGACGGAGAGGCGGCGACCGAACAAACTGATCCCCATTGGGCATCACGGCCCCGGCAGCGGTACGATTATTCTAAGATGTGGTTACACTGTGGCCAAAATTATATAAGTGAACGGAAAATCAATAGGTAGTGTGTACTCCAGTGACAATATAAAATAATGATACATGACGTACTACACTGCATCAATTCTGCCTATGACCGTCGTGTAATGAATGTTAATGTTGGACGTTTGATTTCCACTACCGTTACCGTCACCAGTCACCACTCACCACACTACCACCAGTCACCGCCGTTACCGTACACGAATTTTTATTGTTCGGTCGGCGAGTGGCGAAACGTTATCTGCGTATACCGATCGTCGATTTGTATTAAATTTATACGTTTTACGATCTCTGATCTCGGCGATTAGTATTTAGTATGTCGATCCGTCCTCTAGATCTAACTTGTCGTCCGTTGACGTCCGTTTGACGCGTTATCTGACATAGCCAAATTATACGTTACTAGTACCTTCCTAGATAGTCCACGTAGTATAAAATAAATAAATTAATCGTTACGTATTGTACGCGTCGATCGAACGGAAACGAAAAAAATGTTCCAGTGAGCCGACTCAATACTTCGACTTCCGATAACTGCTGAGGGACGACAAAGCGTCGACAACTGTCTTCGAAGCCTAATTAAAACTTTTGTTGCCATCGAGATCTGTGAGTAATTATTCAATAATAATAACTATAATATTATTAGTAATAATATGATCATCTTAAATTTCGTTAGTTATCGAATACTTCGTTTTTACCTACTTATATAATGATTTGTCAATTTCGACAAAAGGCTATTAGAAGATAATTATTATAAAGCATCACATCTGCGTTTGTGATACTATGGTTTGAGTTTATTTTATAAAATCCAAAATCAAACCAGTATATTAGTATATCAGTATATTGATATTATTTAGACACAAACTTATATTTAAACAATGGACTTAGATAAGCGTGCAATTAAATAGACATTGTTACCTTTTTAGTTGTCTAATTAAAAAATATAGGTACTTAGGTATCCACAACCCTTGTCAACATTTATTTTTACTATAGAAAAATGTATTTATAAAATTATTAGTGTAGACCCCTAAGTTTTATTTTTAAACATAATTCTGTTTGTACTAATACAGATTTGTTACTTCTTTATTTCAACTTACATTATTAGAAAATAATGTATTTCAATGGTATTGTTTCTATTGCACACTAATGACTAATTTTTGTGTTGGTTAACTGTTGCAAATTTACTTACCTCCTGCTGTCTGGCAACCCATTATTAATTATGAATCTCCCACAGTTATTTTATCATGGGTTCTTTTGTCCTCAGACTTAAATGTATTGTAAAATGTTGAGTATTTGTTACAATGTAGTACTGTTCTATAATAAATATATTAAATTATACAATTGGAATGTTTGAAGCTTGTTTCGTATAGTTTTTGAACAGTGTTATTATTTAAATTTGAAAATCGAATTTTCATTAAATAATTTTTAATTAATTATAAAGATAATATAAACATTCCAAATATTTTAATAGTTATTTTTTATCATAAATTCTCAAAGCTATTTAGGTACATTAATATATTATTTGAAACATTGACTACAACCTAAATACTCACGATATTTCTTTATTTTAACTTGAAAACACAATATTTTTTTGTATAGATATAGGTTATATAATAATATGTTAATTCTTTTTATTTTATTTTTCATTTATAATCTGTGAGAACTTTGTATACTATGTTTCAAATAAACATTTTTTTTTTTATAGTTAACCTATATATAGGTATTTAATTTAAATTAAATTAGTATAATCCTATCTACAGTGTTTAATACTATTGTAATAAGCAAGGCAATAAGTAATTAAGATAGCTACCTAAAAAAAAACTTATTCTATGATAAAAATTGCTTATATATTCATATTATACCTACTTAATATCTCTTATTTTAGATCAGTTAATATTTTTTTACTTAATTAATATACTATTTTAATTATCCCACTTTCAATTTTAAAAGATTATCTTTTTTTATTTAATTAAATTTGATTTTAAAGAAAAAAATGAGATTAAACTAGGTATCAATATTTTTAATCATTTTTAAATGTTGTAGGTATTGGAAAAACATATTGTCAATATTTATGTTTTTAATGACTTCACATATTTTTAATTAATTTTTTTTTCTAGTTTTCTCAAAAAATATTAGTGATATTTAAATGTTAAATCTTTGAATACCTAATTTGAGAGTTTTATTATATATTCGTTAATATAAATTTTAAAATTAAATAGAATAGTAATACTTAATGTACCTTAAGTTAATTAACTAATGATTTATATCAATTAAGGATTATTATAATTAGTAGGTAATTTTATTAAGAAGTTATTTTTTAAAGGGAACTTGAGTAATCTTGAACTAGTAGTTAGTTATGACTTAATTGATTATTAATAGGTTTACAGAATATTAAATTGAAATTTTATACTATTTATTACTGATCATTTTAATTACCCTAATATAAATTATTTTAAGTTACCTAATGTTGAATTAGGTAACTATATAAAAGTTAAATTTACTTAATAACACTAATTTAACAGGTTTTAAAATGTATATTTTTGTGTAGTATTCATTTTATTTTCATATTTAACTAATAAGTATTCATGTTCTTACTTAAATTTAGAATACTTATTTATTTAGATTAATTGAGAAAAATTAACCTTCTTTAATGTTATAATCAATTTAATGATGACGTGTAGATGTGTGATATTGAAATCTTGCTAATAGCCTTGATGTCAATGTATTGTATAATATATATAAGTAGATAATAATGTCTTTGGTAATTTAAAATAGAATCTAAATTGTCTGTTAGGTACCTTAGAATCAAACAACTTTTAAAAATATAATTCTCAATTTGGTGTTATTATTTAAATTAAATATAATATAATATATAAGTATTAATTAGGCCTATAATTTCTTTTTTTAAGAAATAAACAATAGTAATAATAATATAAACTACCTAAAATTATAATCTTTAGTTAAATTTAAACATGATATTTTTTCCATTTTGCTTATCTTGGAACTTCATGATTTATATAACATTATTAGTTATTTGAAGATGTACCTATACTGAGTGCGCTGAGAGAGCGCAAGTCGGCGGCAAAACTCGTTATAGTAGGCGCATCTCGGAGTACAACAAGTCCACTTTGTGGGATAAATTAGACCTCGAAACCACGGAGCGACTTCATTTGGATGCGCAGCTGACTTGCGCTCTCTCGGCGCATTCAGTATACTTTTTGTTATACTATTAAACCATTTTGTTGCTCATGCGTTATAAAACTAAAACTTGTTCTTATCATTAATTAAGTTTAGATGACACAGTCAGAAGAAATTAAAAAAAAAAGTTGATATTGAAACTAAATCTGACACATATGACATAGACATGAACAGTTAAATTAGGAAATATTTATTATTATCATAATTTCTTTAAATTTTATTTATAATTTAAAAAGCCAATCAAATAGCATAACATGTATATAATGTACATTTTGCAAAAAGCAAGAAAGGTTCATAGTGTATTTTTGTTTTTTTGTACTTAACCACTACACTACTTAAAAGAGAATAATCAGTCGGTTGACTGATTTTTGTCCATTTTTGAGTATCTCCCACCAAGGCACCAACAACTCTTATTATTTGGCAGTCCTCAAATAAAATAATGATAATATTACTAATAAGGAATATTAGTTGTAAACATTGTTTTCGGGAAACGTCATTTAGCAACGTTTAGTAAGGTGGGAGAAATTTGGCCTTGTCATTGCCAGAGTGGTTTAAAAGTTTTATTTACTTATTCAATCTATTGACTATTCTAATAGGTACCTTTTAATATGTAAAAGTATTCATCATAAATTCTGGAAATTCAAGGCATTTTTGATTTAATGATTAATACAGAATTTTCACAATTATGAAATAAGTATTTTTTTTCTTAAACATAGAAAAAATATTGATCTCTACAATTTTTAAGTTTTATTTCAAATTTTAAATTAAATTAAATTTTTTCTATTGTAGGCATGTTTTATTTAACAAACATGACTTGATTTTCACAATTTTAAAATAAAAAGGTTCTAGATTAAGCGATCTATGCTTTATAATCTGATAATAAGGATTTAATGTATAGGTTAGGTATTCATATTTTTTTTTAATTTTTTTTGTTTTATCTACTTAATATTTTTAATATTTCCCTCTACTTTTTTTGTAATGTTAAATCAATTAAAAAGGTAAACCAAGCAAAAGACTATAGTAGCAATTTTAAATTAACATTTGTAATTTTATATTTTTGACAACTAATACAATATAAAAAAAACTATGGATTATATTTCAGAAATACAATATTAACTATTCTTATAATATGTGAAGATAAAATAACTGGTTATATTTACTATTTGTTAATATTAAACCATCAAGTAAAATATAAAATATTTTGAAACAATGAGTTACATATAAAAAAAATGTCTTATTGTTTGTGTTATATATTATTTAAGATAATAATAAAAAAATAATAATAAATATATAAAAATATTTTTAGAATTTTTTCACTTCATATCTAAACTATAATATTTTGGCGATTATGAGACATCAATTTTTCTATTATAAAATATTGAAAAAATAGTGATAATAATAAAATTATGATTTTCTTTTTAAATTGAATGGTAATAGGTAAGGTAATTATTTTTCTTTAATAAGGTAAAATTAATTAATATATTTAGTAGTTGTTTGATATTTAACTTTTAAATGATTAGTCTTTTGTATGTTTTTATAAATACAAAATAAATGTAAAACTATATTAATAAAATAATTTATTTAAAACTTAATATTACATTTTTGGGAATTTATATGGTATTGGAATTTATTTGTTAGGCATATATAAACACATAGAAATGGATGAAGGAATGGATCCGACATTTGCAATGAGACTGAGGGCGCAGCTGTCCAGGAGTCCTGACTACGTTGTTTTGAAAAATCGTCAAATGCAAGTAGCTGCTGAATCCAAGTCACAATCTGTGGAGAAAGAAAATACATTATTGGGTTTTAAAAGACTTGAAGAAATGGAAGTTGATGATGATCCAAATCAATTAAAATCTTTTAAAAAGTTTAAAACTGATCAACCATGTTCATCTGTTCAAACTTATGATCAATTTAATGGTTTTCGAGCTGATCGATTTATACCTTATCGGGAGGCACATAACCTTGCTGCAAGGTTTAATATTATATCAGATATTAGATATGGTTTAGATTATGGTAAGAAAGATTTTCAAAGTGAAGCAGCTAACAAAGATAATGCTTACAAAGCCATTCTTCACAATGAATTGCTTGGATCTAGTGTTGGTGAAATAAGTATTCAAGATAAAAATCGTGATCGTTTAGCTACTAAACGAAACTTGTTCCAATACTATTCCTCTAGTCCTGAACAAGTTGATAATATTCAATCACGTGTTCCTTATTCTTTATCTCCACTTGGTTCCAAAAGTCAAGAAATTTTACGATCGCCACGTAAAATACCTCGAAAAATTTCTAGAGTACCATATAAAGTCCTTGATGCACCTGAACTGCAAGATGACTTTTATTTAAATTTAGTTGATTGGTCATCTTCAAACTTACTTGCTGTTGGGCTAGGAAGTTGTGTTTATTTATGGTCTGCAACTACAAGTAAAGTCACAAGGATTAGTGATTTGTCATCTGATGGTAATGTTGTTACTTCCGTAGCATGGAATGACAAAGGCAATTATTTAGCCTTTGGTACTCAAGAAGGATCTGTAGAAGTATGGGATATTGCTGCAGAAAAGCAAGTCAACAGTTTAACTGGACATGCGGGTAGAGTCGGTGCTATTGCATGGAATGGCGATGTTGTATCATCGGGAAGTCGAGATCGTAACATATTTTTAAGAGATATGAGAGGTCCAAGTTTATCCACATGTAGGAGATATGCTGGTCATCGTCAAGAAGTATGTGGACTAAAATGGTCTCCAGATAATAGATACTTAGCATCTGGAGGAAATGATAATAGACTATATGTATGGAATACACATGCATACACCCCACAATTGACATATCATCAACATACTGCTGCAGTAAAAGCAATTGCTTGGTCACCCCATCAAAGAGGTTTATTAACTAGTGGTGGAGGCACTGCTGATAAATGTATACGTTTTTGGAACACACTAACTGGACAACCAATGCAATGTATTGACACTGGATCACAAGTATGCAATCTTGCTTGGTCTAGAAATACTCAAGAGTTAGTTAGTACACACGGATATTCTCAAAATCAAATAGTTGTTTGGAAATATCCTTCGATGAGTCAAATTGCCAAACTCACAGGTCATACATTCAGGGTATTGTATTTGTCCATGTCCCCAGATGGAGAATCGATAGTAACAGGAGCTGGAGATGAGACATTAAGATTTTGGAATATATTTTCAAAAGCACGTTCACATAAAGAACCCAAGTCAAAACTAAATCTTTTTACAAACATTCGATAAGCTGTGTGTATTATTATAATTGATCCAAAAATTTAATCATGTCTTGATCTCTCTTTCTTATATATTTTATATTTTGTTTGCCTTTTAGCCATTTTTCAGTTTGTTACCCATTGAACAAACTTAACTATTTTTATTTTATTTTTAATTGTAAACAATTTAATTTTGTTTTGATTTTGCTTTTTCAATATTTTCTTTTTTTAAAACAATTTTGAGAACTATATAACTATATTTCTGTAATTTTTTTTATTTTGAGATGTACTAGTGATAACTTTTAATAAATAATTAAATGCAATAGGTATATACTAAAACCTGTAGGAATAATAAAAATAAAATGTGATAAATTAATGTCTATGTATAGTTGGATTTCTTAGTTATTTTTAATATCATTATAAAGTTGGTTAAAAATATTTTAATTTATATTATTTTTGAACAATTCTAATAATTTCATTTTTTTAGCAAGCATTTTTTTCAAATATTTGATTACATGTTTTCATTTAAAGCCAAAATTAAAAATTGATTCTTTTACAGTTCTATAGAAATAATCATAAATAATATACTTAAATGGTTGAATTACTATATTGTTCACAGTATTATTATTATAACCACGTTGAAATACCTTGATTAATTTTATGTTAATTTAAATAGTTTTTCAATTTGGTAATGTTAATAATTATTACACTTAGGTACTTGTTTTAAAATTGTATGTTAATTATGAGAAAAATCTGCTTTCTTAACTAACCTTACCTAACTATCTCTTATTCCTAGCTACCTAACTCTTATTATATTCCATTAATAATTAAAGAGACCAGTATTTAAAACAACTACAAAAATTGACCATTTTCATCATTATAATTATTCATAACATTATTTAAAAAATTAATTGCGACAGATTGTAGAGTTCTTTTTATTTATTTATAATTTAACATCAAAGTTCTTAGGTAGTTCATAAAATTTGATTAAATTTTAATACTTTTACCAAATATTCTTATTTTTAGTTATTATTTTTACAGTGTACCTACCTAAATAACTAATATTTTGTTTTCTTATTATGATAATGTATAATATAAAATTAAAATAATGTGTTCATATCTCATTTTCTCTTTGTAAGTAAATAGGTACACAATGGTACTTTATAGTCATATTTTGATACACTTGTAAATAATGTTAAGATAAATAAATAAAATATTGTTATTTTATTAAAATACATATCAATTGATCTAACAATTAAGTAAAGCACAGTTGTTAGATTGATTGATGTATAATTGTTTATTATTGTGCACAAATGTTATCAAGTATTTATTTTGTAAAGAGTATACATTTATTATTTTGGGTGATTAAATAAAATTTTAACTAAATGTTTATTTTTGTATTTATTATATGCCTAATATTTAATTATTACACTTGTTAATTTTATCTTGGTTTTGATAATTTTCAAGTTCATGTTCATGTTCAATATTCATGTTTTTATTCAATTTTTACTATTAAAGAAATGTGATTTTTAGAATAACTTTGTTAGTATACGACGTGAATGCTGCATCAAATAGTAGGTAAATTTGTTATTAAACATTCACTTTAATTTATACTTATTTATGTAGAATTAACTTTAAAGCAGCTTTATTATTATACATTTGAATTACATAATATTTTCTAGTTTGTGCATATTACAACTTCAGCACAACACTGCGCCTTGTCTCTTTCAACAGTCGATGAATCCATTACTTCATCTTCCTTTCTGTAATAATGGTTTACTTTGGTTTTTGTTTAATACATTATAAATATATTCAAAACATTGTTTTCAGGATATTTGTATGCAATTTTACAAGTAACTGATTATAATTTAATATATTCAAGTTAAGAAAATGACTTGGTGGCCAACTTGTGCATAGGGGCATAGTTTAGTTATACAGCACGCTAACTTAGTGATAGTGTAGCCTAACCACTGATTGACAAAAACTGGTCGCTGCTAGGTTGGCTTTTTAACTTAATTTATAATGATAAATGAGAACTATAATTTTTTGATAATGTGCATGCTATAACAACGCTATTTAATTTATTTTATTTTTTTTTTTTAATAAATTATGTGAAAATTGTGAAGTACAATTTTATAATTTTTTTCTTTTTATAAATCAAGATCAACATTTATGTTGTTAAGTTAATCAAAGTTTTTATTAAAAAAAAATCTAAAAAGTACTACTGTATACATAATATATACATTTTATTTGTGGTATAATTTAACAGTTGCCCGTTATAGTTTAATTTTCAATATAATATTATGTACATTTTATTAAATTTATATTAGATTTTAAAAGTTCTAACCATCTACTGCAATATACTTTGGAAATATATGTACCTAGTTTTAACTATTCAAATGCTTAGTTAAACGGTACCTAAATTATAATATTTACTACATACCTTATCTATCTTTTAAGTTACTATTTATTTGGTTTGATTTGTATGGTGGTGTTATTATATTATAATATATACATTTTACAGCATTGTAGTACTTACTATATCTAAATCATTTGATTTATACGCGTACAATGACCTTATAAATAGCATACCTACATGATGAGTATACAAATTAGATAGCTGCTGCATTAGTACTTGGATAGCAATATATATCCAATATTATGTTCTCTAGATCCTCAGAGGTACTTTAGGAATTTTAGGTATCGACATCAGTAAGATTCAAAGATAGATATTGACAGATCAAATACGCATTATAATAATATGATTTACACTTGTACGGCGGGGTGTAAGAGTTGTAAGACGTGTATATTATGTTAAACAGAACAAATATCGAAATCTATTTTTATACATTATGTACGGGTAATATAAGTGGTTAGGTTACACAAGTCATACCGTGTGTATGGACTTTAGAGTAACTCCTACTCGTGAATCGAGATGTACTCCACTGACCGCTCGCTTCTGTGTGGTAATAAATGCCGTGTACACTAACGTTGACTTGTTTAAAGTACAATTTGTAAACAAATTGCTCCTGGAAACATGGTATAGCCGTATAGGAATAATCGTAGGATCACAAATTCGCAATATTCCTACCATAAAACATACACATTATGCATGTGTTAAAATAAAAGCTCTCACATATGATCGTCACTATATTACCCTCTGCCACACTCAAATGCATTACTACACGCTGAGACAGAACCTACAAAAGTTGACACGTCTGTTAGTCCAATAATTGTCAATTGTAAACATATTAGCCATTAGGTACCTATATTAAATATATTTAATATAGTAAACTATAAACCTTACCTAACCTTATGCAGCTGTTTGAAGGATTTGGGTACCTGTAGTTATTACGTAGTAGGTGTACTTACTACTTAAAACCCATAGGTAAGTACTAGCCAGTAGCCATTATACATAGTTTCGACCACCGTTCACTCGCTAATAAGCCATTTATTGTCTATTCGTACCTATTTGTATTATAAATATCGTATGCATGCCGATGACTAATGAGTAATAGTGTGTTGAGCGTCGTTCGACAATATAATATTTTGAATTCGTCGGTCGATCATAATATAGTTGTTAATTTGTTATCGGTTCTTCGTACAAGTTTAATATTATGATGACATTGCGATTTGCGATTTGCGATTAATTAGCGATGCGAGCAGGTATATACGCATTTATTTATTATTATTATTGTCTCTGGAACGCGCATAATCATAAACGATCATAATTATTATTTATTTATCTGCCATCTGGTATAAGGTTATCGAACTCCATTATTATTACTTACCTATTAGTTAAGTGAAGTACTCAATATTCCTATAATGTATGTACGACAAACCGTCTGGAGAAAATTTCGTTTTCGTGTACGTACCTGTCTTCTGATGAAAGTAATTACTAATTAGATCTAATATCTATTCATCGCTGATACATTTAGATACAATATTATCTTATAATTACATGTAACAGGTAGACAACAAGTAACAAGATTATTATTACCTAATAATAATTGGTATAGCTGCAATGTGTAATCAGAATAAATCGTATTTAAAATTTTCTTAGGTACACTTAACGAATAGGCAATTATGCACTAATACTGAGAAATATCTGATTAATGTTATAAATATACTTATTTTAATTTCGCGTGTTGTTTTTGCCGTTTTTGGTGTATATTTAAAAGAAATTAGAATTATTTATTTTTAACGTTTTATGCAAATTACTAATCGATTTATTATACGTCTTAATGCTAACTGCCGTAATCAAGGTATAAATATAGCATATAATAAATACACACGCTCATTCGTGTGTAAAATGTCAGTTATTTTAATCGAATTGAAAAATCCATAAAACTCGTTGCAGATTTTACATTGCTATATTATATATTATTTATGTAAGTATGTACGTACGTACTTATAAGTTATAACCACCTATTATTTCCGCTGCGTACGTACGATGAGGATAATGACACTTGTACAGGTCACCGGGTATTATAATGTATGTAAAATTATTCGGTCAAATAATTGCAAATTAACTTGCCAATACAGTAATATTGCAATATAATAATTTATCTACCTAAACCTAACCATCATAATGTATCACGTTATTATAGTCATTAGGTCTTATAAGCTATGAACATTAATAACTAATAAGTAACATTTAATATTTTGTGCGAGTTATGCAGTGCACGATTTTGAAAAAAAATTAACAAAATAATATCAATTTTAATAAAAACTACGAATTCTTCTTGTACAATTACGAGTATTTGAATCATATAATTCGATAATCGTGATTCATGGTAAATGTAGCTAATTCTATGTTTTCCAACACCAACCTAAGCAAGGGCGTTGTTAAAGTTTTTTTATTGTTGGTGAAAACATATTCGCAAGTCATTTAAAATCATTACCAGACCACAATCTTGGGCATTTTTTTGGTGGCAAGGGATTAAGAGAGAACATACTTCCTCTGCTTTCTATTTCTTTGCTTTCTCTGCTAAATATATAGGGTCGGCCTCCATTGTCCTACACAGTAGCGTAATAAAAAAAATTGGGCCCCCCGCAAAAATAAAAAATGGGCCTCTAAAATATTTTTTAGATAGGTATTAGTTTAAAAATATTAATCTGATGTAGGTAAATCACTTATTTTAATTAAAATGTTGATATGATATAAAATAACAATATTTATTTAATATTACACAATTATTACTTAATGTATAAATAACTAAATTTTACTGAATTACTTTATTTAAATTTCTACGATCTTCTAGCATTTTTTTTGGGCAAATTTGTCAATTAACATGTTTATGTCTAAACTGCGCGTAGATTAACACTAATTTAATTTTAAAAAAGCAATTATTCAATTTTTTTTTCACGGCAATCAAATTTACTTTAACCAAAGGCCCGAAATTACTGTGGTTCCCCTCTCAATAACGCGGGGTCTACGGACCCCGTAGTCCTACACCTCCATAATGCTCTGTTGACTCTCCCTTACCTTTCCTTATTATGACACAATATTTGATTTAAAATACTTATAGGTACATATATCTGTGTATATCGGCACTTGTATTTTATTTTTTGCAAGCCAAAGAAGACTTTTAAAAAAAGTTAGTGCGAATACACATTTCGCCCCTCTCCAAATGATGACCTTGAACCTAAGTGTTATATTGTCATAAGGATACCGTCATATAGTTTGTGTACCTAGTACCTATTTATATCGTTTATAAAATTATATAGTATGAATGTATGATGCGACGTGCATATATTATTATAATGTACCTACCAATATAATATATTACGCGTATGGACGTGTATGGTAATCGGTAAACAAATGATACGCAATGTTTTTTTATTTTTTTTGTTTTTAAATATTTATTATACAATTAATAACATATTTTATTTTTACAATAAGTATAAGTGATATATAAGAAGGATATAGTAATAGCTAAAGTCTGGAGGGAAGAATCCATTCTTAATCAATTTCCTAAATGTTATTTATATACTACCCGTCCATTTATAATGTAAAACTACCTAATAAAGTTTTTGAAAATATTTTTTTAAATAATCATAAATGGTTAAAAGTAACTTTTTTTCTGTTTTATAATTCTTACTATTTTCTGTCGTTATAATTTTTGTTTTATGTTTTGTTTTTTTTTAACGACAGCATGAGGTTTTATTTGCTTTTTCTAAAGCTGAAAATATTTTGAAGTACTTTTTTATATAAAAATTGAATTTTTAACGAGGAGTTTATGATTTATTCGTGTTAATAGTTTATTTGGAGTGGTATACCAGTAGTATAATAATATATAATATGCAAGAGTACCTCGCAAAATGTTGACTCACTATTTCGTTCATTTAAACTTTAAATACTAAAATATCGTAAAGCTATTAGTAATAAATTAATTTTCCGAAATTAATTTTTGTAAATTGAAATTATCTGTATAATTTTCTGCTTCGAAATATGAAATCAAATAAATATGAATTACGAAAAATCTCTTTTACTCCCTTTTCATCGTTATTATTTTTTTTAAAACTATTAAAGCTAAAATTAAAATGGCCAATATATACCTAATTTTATTGTATTCTTGTATAGCGAACAATTTCTCTTCAACGATTTTCTAAGGAGTTGTAAATATGAATGACCTTCTCAATCATGTAATCATGTAAAAAAAAACATTGTATCATTTATTGATATTGTTCTATTTAATACACGTACTATACATTTTCAATACCTAATAATGATAACAAAAAAATCCATTATGTACAAACTTTAATCCGTATAAAAAAAGGTTGATCAATAATTTTCGGATGCTTTTAGTTCTAGTTATAAATTATAATAGTTTATTGTTTTTTTTAACCTTGTATTCAATTTTCCGGTTGTATAAATAGAAATTGGCATTATATTATATTATATACCTAAGTAAAAACTATAAAAAATATAACTGAAAATAATTTACCTATGTTTATTTAAACTATTTAACCGATATTACGTATTGAACAATTTGAATGTTTTTCACACCCAAGAATTGTTTATTAAATTGTTATTAGGTGTCTATTAATTAAAATTACCCTTTGCATCAGCTAAATTTGGGCGATTGGCAAAATTCCAATATGTACCTATGTATTTAATTAAACATTTTTTTTTTATTTGAATATAATTTTTAAATTACTTAAACACATATCGTGAATAAATACATAAACATTTTTATCTTTTTAACACAAATCTGATCCAAAAAACTGATTTAATGTGTGAAACATTAAATATATTTAAAACACCTATATTTAAAAAAAGTGTCAATATTAATTTTGAATACCAGGACTTGTGTGTTGTGTCTTATTCACGAGTACACGTCTATAATATATGCCTGTATATGCTATGCAATAAGAAGCAAATGAAATTCAATTTTGTAAATGATGAAACTATGAAAGACTAGTAGAGAGACGTACTCAACTTACGTTTTTAATCGTATGTCTAATAACAATCAAAAATGTCCGTCATTTAGGTACCTACAAATAACTGTCTTTATGTATGTTGCGATTACTTCTCAAAATGTTTGTTTTGATGGATAAATGAACATTTTGTACTATCTATTGTTTTATTTGCATACCATGAACACTTATTACGTTTAAAATAATTCAGGAAATATATTTTACAAGATAAAATAACATTACATTTTTTAAAACTATCCTAAGAAACATTCAGTCCCTGTATTATACATCATGAAAATTAAACAAAAATGAAGGCACATTATCTCAAATAATTTGTCATACATTATTAACTATTAAATTTATATACAACTTACAATTGACACTAAATGTTTCAAAAATTCACAAGGCCTTTACATAGCACAACAATGAAACTATAATAATATATTTTATTATAGTTTGACAATTTATTTATTTCTGTTAAAAATGTACAATAAAACTAGAGGGCTACCTAGCTCTGTCCACCTCAGTAACGTAACTATATAGTATGGCAAGACACGTCATGCTCCGAGGAACTGGACTTGGAAGAGCCCTTGACCTTCATAAAAACAACAATTTGAATTTTGTTTTAAAATTCGTATCATACCGTTATAAAGAGTGAAAAAAAAAGCGAAACATAAATTTCATATAAGAGTATGGGCTGTGCTGGGATTTTATACATTATTAATTTAAATAAAATGTAGACAATGAAAAATGAATTAAAGAGTTACATTAAAATTTATTTTATCAGTATGAGTGTTTGACAATACTGTTAAGTGTAAGATATAGTTTATATTATAATGTAAAATTAAATATATTAAATTAACTATAATAATAAAAACTATCGTTATTTTTTTTAATTTAAAAATTGAAGAATTTTTGTAGCATTAATAGATGAGTGCCATTGGTGCCAACATTCACTTAATACTGCCTCAGCGACTCTGATTTATAGTTATGCTTCTGCCCTCACAGCCCAAACAGTTTAAATGTATAACAATAAATTATGTAGTGTATACATTTTTTTCTACCTGAAAATTGTATGAACTGCCAGCCGTATTTATTTTGTTCTATGTGATGTAAGTATGTGACTGTACAGTGTTCTACAACCGCTTTGATGGCCACATAAATCATAGGTAATATTATAGATTCTATAATTGATAAATCGTATTCGGTTTACCGATACTTGTTTTTTTTTCGTGATGAATTAGTTATATTATTGATAGCAAATTGTATTTTATTATCGACTATTCATATTATAATATATAGAATCTTTAGGTTTAGCCTATTCTATATTGACTATATTATGAATTATGATATTCACGTATAGGCTATACCATTTTGGTTAAAACGCTGGATTGCATATTTTCATTCTCCAAAAAGTACCTAATTTTTAATAAGAATTTACCAACCAACATCCTAATTATTCAATAATAATTATCATGTTTTGCATAATACACCTATATAATTATATAAATTTACAATTATTACCTAGAAAATTGTATTTAATGTGATAATATAATATAATTATATATTTATATTGTTATCCAATGTAATTTTTAAAACTTCTTTTAATTTTTTTATTTACCCGCATTGACTCACCGTCATACACAATCTTTAGAATAGCAGTAGCCATGGCTTAAATATATCTAAGCTATATGAGTATAGTGAATATAAAATTAACTGATTATAAATTCCAGAACGGCATCAGACAGACGTATTGTAGTTATTGTACTATTAGTATAGTCTAATATAGAGAATAGTGACCGTATCTGTACAATTTATTAGGCACCTATTCAATTGCCATCAAAATGTTATCGGTGAGTCGTGTCAACGTCCATCGACCGTCGTCAATTATTATTTTCATTGTAATTTTATAGAAACCTCAATATAGTACAACTCTGAAATGAACAATAGTAATAATAAGTAATACCATGGTCCAGGGACTTCATGAAATATGAACATGTATACATGTTTATATTGTATACATTATACTGGAGTGAAACATGAAAATAAAATGAACATAGTCGTTGGTTGAATTACAGAATATATTAAATTTAAATTTAATGTAATTTATTCTGTGGGTGAATTTAATTCGTCTTTTTCATACATAATGGTAGAAACCACTTGTGAAGTTGGTTAGGTATTGTAAAGACTAATAAAATGTTCTTAAAATGTAGAGGGTGTTGAAATGGTTGCAATCAAAATGGGTTATTGAGTTATTCTATTTTCTGTGTCGGCATCGGGCTAATTTACGGCTCATAAGAGGTTATTCTTGAGTAACTACGGTCACTTACTATATACCTACCTATTATAATTGCTTTATTAGCAATTTACTTTTAATTTATTTCATATTTCTAAAATAAAAATTACTATTTAGTAATTATAGCTACACAAACATCATTACTAGATTTTACACACCATTTTTTAATGCAATTTAATTGTTATTTTATTTGATTCCACTTCAATATAGATGGCCGATTTGTCATACAAAAATATACAATTTTAGCAATAGTCCATGCGATATCATTATACCGATCATAAAGTCAAATCGAGTGAAATTATATTTACCTGTAAGGATTATTTCAATAATTATTAGTTGAAATATTAATGCAAATTATGCATTTATATGCATAATAATGAACTTCTACAATTTTGAACTCATCGAGCATATTACGAGTATATACATCTCATAATCTTGTATAACTGGTCAGCAGAGTATATTATTAAATTAATAAAAATTATACCGGTATTACATATATTTTGAACCGGTGTCACAAATTTCCTTATTTTATAGTGATGTTATTTTTATGGGGAAATTTATACCGGACTAACAAATGTCTAGTACTAATCTAAAAACGGGTAACTAAATGTTTTAATTTTTATTTTTATTTAAAATATACAATCTATACAAAAAGCGTATAATTAGTATTCTTTTACTAGTTGGCGTTGACATGAAAGATGATGATTAAGGTATCAATCATTAGCGACATTTAGCTTAATTAATTATTTGTTTTTTCTTTGTTTTATATTTTTTTTAAATTTAAATTTATTTTTTTGTTAGATTAAATATTATTATGCTTGTAATATTTTCTTTTAGATTTTTTTTACCATGCCTAAAAGCTGAAGTCGATAAGTTCATAGTGTAATTGTTCTTATGGAGAACTTTATAAATTAGTAATTTGATTTTTAGACTGGTTCTATTATTTTTAGATAAAACAGGACTAAATATATCTGTATGGGCATTGCGAGTAAACTATCCTTTAATTCAAATTTATTTATTTTATTGAACCAAATAAATTAATTAATTTTTCATACAACTTGGTATACACGGAATATAACGGTAATTCTGTGTATATTTTTGTTTATATTCTTAGATTCTAGCGATTCTATAGGTTTTAATTTGGAACAGGTCAAAGTATTGAAAATTTTTCTTGTTATTTTACTGAATTTTTAACCTTGTATTAATTGTATTATAGCACTAACAATTAATTCAAGTATTAATTAAATATTTTAACGACGCCTGGAGTTAATGTTTGAAAAAAATTATACTGAAATTGTGTATAACATATTCTGAAATTACATTTAATAACTATATAAAAATTAAAAAATAATTACCTACATTATATTATGTATTTTTTAGTTCAAAATGTCGATACGTGACTTAGTTGAAAGTGATTGTGGTGGTTCAAATTCTTTAGTTAAATTATCCACGCATTTTGTACAAGACCATGCATTTAAGGATCAAGACCTAAAACAATCAACGCAAACTGCTGAAAGCAACGATCAACGTTTTTTAGAATCAAGCACAGGAGAGGTAATTTAAATATTATTAATAAATCGAAGATTATTGTGTACAATTGATTGTTTTTAGTTAGCAGATCAATTTTTTAGTTCAATGGAAAATGATACTTTCAAAATGGACGACCTTTTAGCTAATATGAGAGGCATTGAAGGTTGTAGTAGTGAAGATGCCTGGCCAACACAATTTACAAAAAGAATTGAAAAACAGGTACCAATTTTATGTTTAATTTGAATGACTATTTAAAATGAGCGTTTAAAAAATAATAATTTTATAATGATACTATGTATCACTGTATAGTGTATAATATTACATTATAATTAATAATTATTATTATATTACATTATTATCCATACAGGATGTATAACTTATATTATAAGATATAATTATTACATCAACTATTAATTATTATTATTAAAATGCGATAGATCAATAAAATTGGCGTAAATTAATTTATCTATAGATTAGCTAATTAAGCTAATTACTATTATTATTACACACTACAGCTGTTGATATTAATTATTATATATCGTCATGCCGATGGCTATAGGTTGAATACAATATTATAAATTATAATTGATGTATTAGTAACCCTATGCTTGGTATTTGCATGTTCATATTTTGGTTACAAAAATTAATTGTAAAAGAAACAAAAAATGAGTAATTCAAATAAACCTGACTATATTTGTGCCAATAAATTTATTATTTTATCAGGCTCAAGGCCTGGCTATAACTCTCCGTAGCTATACCCAAAAATCGTCATTTATAACTGTAAAATATTAAAATATTTCAATATTTCAATAACGAACGCTGATGTATCTAGACTTACCATAATATATAGGCTTGTTAACTTTAGGTATTATAATACCTAAAGTTAACAAGCCTAAGTATGCTTACAAGTTACAATACTACTCATTAATTATAAACTTATTATAGGTCCCTCAAACATGAAACTACTCATGTAATAATGTTCAAATCTTTTCTATACTTATGTGTATAATTTCAAAACCACGAGTTCAATAGACTTGGCTATGAATTGCTTACTTGCTCACAATTTCATATACACACACAATACCTTTTATTAATATTCTATATAATATGAATTTTAGCTGTAGTTGATTATTTTTCTTAAATTGTGTTTATATTTTAGGACCGGTTGTTCGATCCAAATATTTGGAGCTCTAAAGACAATAAAATGCTAATTAAAGATGAAGTTGATGATTTTGGTTATAATTCTGAATGGGTAAAAGAAATAGAGCAATCTTATCAAAACCAAGAGTAAGTTATTTATTATAATTACCAAGTTTACATTTTTTTTTTTTTGCTTACTTTATAATTTTAGGATTAACGTTATGAAATCTCGTTTCGATTTCGATAAGAGTAAAGAAAATATGAACATCTTGGATGATATCAATTCTACATCAAGCCAGAATTTTATGGTAATTTTGTTAATAGTACATCACACGTCTATAAATAATTTGTTATTAACCATTTTCGCGGGTATTAATCACGTTAGGTTAAATAATCCTAGTTAAAAAAATCAAATTTTCACCATTAAATTAGAAGAACTTCAACAGTGCAACAGTTGTAAATACAGTTATTATTTTTTCGGTACCTATTACAAATACTAAAAAAAATTATTATTTTAAAACCAGTTGTTTTTACGTTTAATAAACTTGAATATCGTTTTTTTTTTAAAACGCAATACTAAAAAAAGTTTTTAAACAACTTTATAGTGCACTATAAAAGTTTTTTTTTTTTTTAATTTAAATTTTAAACAAGAATATTTCTCCGTATAATTTCATAATTACTCAGCAACATATCATATTAGTAATAACCATTCAATACTGACCACTTATAAGTTACTTTGAAGTTTTAACCAGTTTTATTTAAAATTTAAATTATCTTAAAATATAAAAATTTGTCTAAATACAGCCCCTTAAAATACAAATGCGTGTCCTCTTTATAGTTCATAAATAAAGCGTACATCCAATGTCGATGATTTGCTTAACATTTTTAAGTTAAGTTCATACACTTCATACTAATAATTTTCATAAATTGTGTATTTTAACACATAAATTAATAAATTATACATTCACGAGTTTATTCAAAATATAAGATAAGGATCAAAGATAATGGTTATGATGTTAGGTGTAAATATAAAAAAGAATACATTAATAATATTTATTATTTAATATATTTAATTGTTATTTTTATATCACATTATTTTATGATGTACTTGTACATATTTTTAATTTACCTGTGTACTAAAAAAAATTAATTAAAATAAATCTAATTTTTATTTTGTTTTATCCTTTTTTTTTATTTTGTCAATATTTTAGTATTTATTTTATAATTGGTGTTATTTTTTGGTCGGTGATGTAAAAAATACGAGAAACTCAATATAAATAAACTTTTAAAATAATAAACTGTAGTATAAGTTATAGTTATGTTATTAAAACTGCATATTAATATTTTTTTTTCAGGAATCACAAAGTAAAATGTCTTTTGAAAATAGTTTTGATATGCCTATCAATCATTTTGGAATGGAGTTGTATGGGAACCCATTACTTGCCAATCAAAATTTTCAGCAGTTTAGTGAATTTGACCAGGAATTGGAAATGAATAATTTATTGAATACAATGGTACCTAGTACATCAGGAATAGACAAACCAATTATGGTTGCAGAAGAATCTTCAAGTTTGACTGATCAAGTGATCGAAGCCAATAAAAGTGAAAATGATAATGAAATTAGAAATGATCAGTCAAACTTTCAAACATGGTATTCTGAATTTGAGGAAATGAAAAATGCTGAAAGAAAAAAAGTAAACATACATATTTTTAAATCTTAATTAAAATATATCTTTGTTTACTCTTTGAAAATTATTTAGAGTATGATGTTTGTTATTGTATAGGAATATAGTTTCACACCAGATAATGAGATGGACTCAATAGAAAATCCATTAACTGAGGGAAAGCGTCGTTTAGAAAATGGTGAATTACCATCAGCTGTTTTGTGCTTTGAAGCAGCTGTTAAACAGGATCCTTCAAATCCGGAAGCTTGGCAACTTTTAGGTACTACTCAAGCTGAAAATGAACAAGTAAATTCATATTTAATATATATTATTTTAACTAAATATAAAATAAAAATAAATGGTTATTTACTTTAAAAATAAGAATGAAATGTTAACTTAGCCATGTACATTATTGTTTACTTATTCCAATTTCTGATAAATTTTTAAAATTATCCTTTTTTTCAAGGTCTCAGTTAATATTAATTTATTACATCATACTAGTATAGTATACATTTATATTATAATGTACAAATATTGAACTTTGAAGTTATAGCGACATTATCTGGTTTATCTATAAAAAATAACATTATAATATTTGTATTGTCAAATTCTACTTTTTGTATCACTAGTTTGTGGGTTATTAATTAATTAAATTTTAATTGTATGAATTGTATTATATTATTAAATTTTATATGATAATTATTAATTACCATTAACTATACATATTATATAGGTATTTAATTATTGTTACTAATAGTAAATATATACATATTTTTAGGATCAGCTAGCTATAAATGCATTAAACAAATGTCTTGATCTTCAACCAGAAAATTTGACAGCTGTACTCTGTTTAGCGGCATGTTACACAAATGAAAGTTGCAATTTACAAGCTTGTCGTATGCTTATGGTAATAATATTATCTTTAGTTACAATTTAAAATAAATATTGATTTGTAAAGATGAATACATTTGTTTTAAGGAATGGTTGAATCAAAATCCCAAATACTCAGACATTGTAAAATCAAAACCAAAACTAGAAGAAGACTCGTTAATAATGAAATATCTGTTTACTACGTAGGTATTTCTTATTGAATGATTTATTTATATTTTTTTGAAGTTAATTTTTACTTAGAAGATATTTAAAAATGAAGAATATTAAATGTATTAAAATTGTAACAGCTCAAATTTTTCACAGTAATAGGGTTATAAATTTTTTTTATTTTTTAGAAAATTATATGAATCTGTAAAGGACATGTACATAGAAGCAGCTCAAAGAAGTTTAGAATTAGGAGATATAGATGCAGATGTCCAAAATGGATTGGGTGTACTACTTAATCTTAATAATGAGAATGATAAAGCAGCTGATTGTTTTAAAGTTGCTCTACAAATTAGACCTAAAGTGAGTAATTATATTTTTAAGATAAAGAATTATTATACAACTTTAAAAAAAGAATTTTATTACCCTTATTTTTAAATTATATTACATTCTACAGGATGCTCGTTTATGGAATCGCTTGGGTGCAACTATGGCTAATGGTGGTAGATGTGAAGAAGCTATAGAAGCGTATCACAATGCTTTACAATTGTGTCCTGGTTTTGTAAGGGCTCGTTATAATTTAGGAATTACTTGTATTCATCTTGATACATACAGGTTATTTATTTATTTAATTTAATAGCACTGTATAATATTTGTTGTTTGTGAATTTTTAGCCCTTCTAACAATATGTAATTTTGTTAAAAATTATTTTTTTACATTATTACTATTATTCAAAATACAATTACATATGTTTATATAATATAATAGGGAAGCCATAGACCACTTGTTAGAAGCGTTGAACCAACAAGCTTCAGCTGTGAGTACAAATTTTCAAAGTCCAGCCTTATCTGATACTATTTGGAGTACATTACGTTTGGCTATTTCAATGGTGGAACGTCCTGAACTATTTAAAGCTGTTAATGAAAGGTAAACATGCTATAGCTATACAAATATATAATTAAATGAACATAATATACGTTCAAGGTGGCAAGTGGCCTAATAATTGATTGTACACAGATCACGGACAGTTTTAATAGCTTATAACAATTAATATATTGAAATGACTCTCTTATAGTTAGTAGTACAACTATTACAGACACATATAAAATATATAATACAAATTTGTAAGTATTTTATTACACATTGTTGGATTACTCACAGAATCTGTTAAATTTTATTTTCACTTGGAGACCTTTTTTTTAAAGTTTGTGCTGCAAACAGCATAATTTTATACTAGATAACTTTTATTTAAATAAAAAATATTAGCCTAAATTTTTGGATACTGTTAAAGGACTCCTTGATATTTGTTGAACTTTATTTCAACAACACAAACTTAAAACAAAATACAACAAATTTTTTGAGTGGTCTAACTGTTTCCAACAAAATGTGCTTGACATTTTGTACATAGGAAATATTTTTGCCAATATAAAGTTATGCTATTGGAGTATTGAGTATAATAGCTAGCAATACAGAAGTTATAAAAGCTTTCTAGCAAAAATAAAGTCTAACAAATTTGTTAGATTTATCTCATATATGTGCATTATAGCTGTGGTGCTAACTTATTGTGAGGATAAAAATGATTAAGTAATTTAAAAGTTAAAACCTTAATCACTATTTATTATATACCTACTTTATTTTCAAGTTTCATTGGATACATATTACATATGTCTGAAATTTAACTATATCTAATATTAATTTGATTATTATATGTTATAGGAATTTAGATTTATTGAATGAAGAGTTCCGTAATTAAAGATTATATCAAAGTACCTAATACTCTAAATTAAAATTAAATGCAGATTAAAAGGTATGTTTGTTTTGTTATATTTTGTTTTTATTGTTTTTGAACAGTGGTTGTCATATTTTTTTAAACTGTAAAAAATGTATTTGATTTTTCTCCACATGTCTATCTTAAGTATGGGTATGGCTTTTAAAATGTAAATGTTATATTTTATCTTCTATATTATTATAGAGCTGAATTAGTACCAATATAATAATAATAATAATAATAATGAACATTTTGTATTATCGTTAATATTATAATTCAACCACAGAATTAATTAATTAAATTTATTTTGCAGTTCAATTAAAATATCCAATAATAATAAAAATTCGTATTTGATATTTATGTGAAAATATTTGTTAAGTTTATTGCTCAAAAATATGTTATACTTTTATAATAATTTAATTTGTTTATAGTTTTCAATAAATGTACCAGTGTAGTAATCAAATAAAGACATATATTCATTTTATGTTTTCTATTACCTAATAATTATATTACTTTTAAAAAAAATATGTGTTAAGCGTGTTCGGTACCTATTTCATAAAACAAAAATTAAATAAACAATAAAAATATTGAAGAATAAATATTTGCTATATTCAATTGTTAAAGATGTGAGTATTTATTTCTAAAAAAATAAGGAAAAATTGGAATTCAATTAAAATTAATTTTGTTTTTTTTTTATTGTAATTAAGAAATAAGAAGCGGTAGTCACTAGTCACAAGTCACTTACAATTTTCACTGAATATTATATTAAAATTTTCAGAACATAGTATAATTTTCCAAATGTTTTGACTCCTTTTGAGTTTTTTAATATATTTTAAAATTGAGTTTTAAATTTTGAGTTGTATAAGTTAATATAATAATTAAATACTAATAATATAAACACAATATTTTAAGGCAAATAGGGAAGGATCTACACGTCCGCAATATCAAAATTTTAAGTTGCATTGATAGTGATAGACCGATAGATAATATTTTATGTATACCTACCGCATCATGGATATATTTAAGTTATTTAGCGGACAATTTTTTATTTGGACTCCGTGGACGACAGGAAACAGAAATTCTAAACACACTTCTGATAATAGTATAATACATTCAACTACCTCTTTAAATTTATTGTTTTTATCTTAGTATTCATTCAAAATCCGCACCTAACTTATTATTTAGGTAAACATTTATACCCACTCTTTGTAGTCTAAATTAAAAAAAAAATGAGTTATTTATATATAATGTAACATAACTATTTAAATAATAATCAATTAAACGATTTTAGTATTTTAGTTACTTAAATTGTAAAATGATTTACGTGTAATAAGTAATAACTTTAGATATCTCAAGCTACCTAATTTTTAAGAAACGCGAAATCATCAAATTATTCAAATTAAATCGTTTACGATGAATTCAGCCACTTCAGGTAAACCAAAAATGTTCTAATTTAAAATAACTGTGAATCTACTTTTCGAATTGAAAAACCAAGTAGCAACAAATACGTTGATATTTTTGAAAAAATAATAACAATTTTGTCCAGAACCACGACACCATAAAATGTACAGATTACCTTAAAGAATAACAAAAAAATTTTAAAATAAAAATGAGATATAAATTGTTTGTACATTATAATATAATAAATTAATGTTCTCATATGCATATATATATACGGTGTTATATAAGCTTCGTACATATATTACACGTGAAAATTAACACACCAATAACAATAACCTACCCCTAGGGGGGTTCTCCGTGGTCGATTACCCATCATCGTGAACTCATATAATAATATAATACTACGGTGGCAATTATTTGTAGGTACAAGTGTGGTACAACATCTGTCCGATTATTCGGTCTTTCAATAAAATATACAGTCTGGAAGCGATACATAATGCGGATAATGATAATAATAATAATAATAATAATAATAGTATGTATAAGTATACTTTTAACGACAAATAGTAGGGCCGAGCTGGAACTAACAATAATAACAATAACTACACATACATATCGTTATAACGAACGCCCGCGCACAACAACACGGTTTCGTACTTTCGTGTATTACAATGATATTGATTAATTAACGGGCATGCCTCTTGGAGGTATAAATATAAATACGGAGAAGAGGTTATAGCAGACGGACGCGTGATAATTATTGCCTACGACGTGCGCCGTACAACGGTGGAGCAGCTGCTACGGCAAACGGTATTACAACAATAATAATAATATTATTATTACACGATATCGTTTATTACAATGTAGTTATCATCAGTTGCCGCTCTGCGGGCAGTCCGACGAGAGGCCGTTTGGATAAGTTCGTTTTGAGGGTTGAGAGTCGTACTCAGTGTCGCAGACTGTGCACGGATTACTATCGGCCGCACGGGATGGGTCATCGAGACTTGAATAACGATAAATCGCGTTGTATTTATACCGTGTACGAAATGCGCAAGTATACTTTAGAGGCAGTGCTGTAGCGGAGGACTAGACCGACGGCATAATCGAGACTTTTCCCGGTAGTGAGCAGCGAGTCGTTCGTGTACAAATAATAATATTAAGAGATATTGTTATGGCTGTAGAAAAATGTATAATGAAAAATATTGATGTTGTTGAAAATAAGTGATAAAAATTTTTGTAAAAATGATGTTTTTTTATCAAGTGTAAAATATGACGTATTATTTTGTTTATGTACTTATTCATACTTTTAAAGCAACATGTTCTATTAAATTTCAAAATAAGCATGCATTTTACCCTAAAAATCGCTTAATAAAATATCGAACGTACACAAGATAGTGTGCATATCAAATATTGAACAGTTTAGGGCCACAAGAGATGTTAAATTTTAAATTTATAAGCGAACAAATAATGAAAAAACCTAAGGTCTAAACTTTGATGACAGTAAAAATGTTTCGATTTGAATTTTTTGAGGTGGTTTCTGGTAAAAAATCAAGTTGGTACTTTGAGAGTCAAAAGTAAAAAAATGGGGGTTGAGCATGTTTGACAAATAACTATATATAGTATATACTCAATATAATAAATAAGCTACACATTATACGTATATATTATTATTATTTATTTAAACATTTTCATTTATAAATATAACTTATTAAAATATCATATTTGACGCAATAACTAATAATAATTGTTATAGTATAATATTATACATAAATGGTTGTTTCCGTAAGCTAGACTTGTTGTAAAGACAATCATGCGGACTTATTCGAACTATTTCATTATCTATTTATTTATATTTAATAATTGTCGATAAAAGTTTGTATTTTTATATAAGTTGTATAACGTAAGAATAATGCTGGGCCTTGGGCAATTCGCTTGTGGAATATTTGTAGGTACTATATTGTGTATTGTTTAATAAATATTGTAGTTATATTTTTTTGCTGATCAAACTAAAATACTAAACTTTGATGTCAGCAATGTCAATATATTATATAATATATCCATCAGGTTCAATAATTTTGTCCAATAATTGGTGTATAATGCTTACAACAATAATCTGTACTCTGCGTTTAGATACTTATGTATTTTCCAAAATATATCTTAGTATTTCAATGCAATTATACGAGTACTACAACAGTGATAATACATCATAATTGGGTTTGTTGTGAAGATAATACAATAGATATTTAAAAATAATATAATATTTATAAATATATATATATTTATCACACGTTAATATCCGTACAGCGTTTGGCATATTTTTCATAGAACAGCGAAGACCAATATAGTGAAGGGTAAGTATATCTCAGATTTCAGAGATATAATGGGGTTTTTGATATCATTATATAAATACGTCAATTCTTCAACCGACGAGAAAAACGTAAAACTCTAATCCATAACGGTTATAGATTAACGGCTGATCGAGATTGAAAATGTGTCTTGAATAAATCTACTCAGGAAAACGAGAGACAGCAATAATGATTTGTCTGCTGCCTCGGGTGTCAAATGCATGGAACTTTAATGCAATTATGCAGCAGTGCAACACTGCCTGGTGTATGTAAACATAGCATGTATTCTAATTATTGTTGTTTATCAAACCACATTGTTGTACCCTTAAGGCTTAAACGCATATATAATATTGCGATTACCAATTTCCATCACTATAAAAATTATATATAATGATACGTTTAAGTAAACGCTATAAGTCAATAACGCATCTATTGAGTCGGTTCTCGATATTTTATTCGGAATATCGCGAATATAAATTATATTAACTATGGGTAATTTGAGTCGTTAGTATAACAATTATTATAAAGACTTGAATACGTTTAATGCGTGCATAAAAAGTACTGTACTAACACTTATAAATTGATTTAATATTTTTCTACACACAATTTTATAAGAAATTGTTATAAATATAAAATACGTATTATATATATAATACATAATAATAATAGTTGAATTTACAATCTAAAAAAATGATATTTATAGTCACAATATTGCTTGATCTACCGTGTTAAATGTTAATGAGTATGAATTCGGCGCAACGGCGCACTATTTATTTTCTCTTTCGATTCACGTGTAACATAGAAAATTCGTGTAGAATCAACCTTTTGTTGATAACCAAAACTGAACTTACTTACTTATTATTAAACTTAAAGTTAACTGATTTTTAATGGTATGAGTCGTATGACAGCTTTCTGCAGTATATTTGTTATTTTTGATTCATGATTTCTTGATGAAAGTATTGATTTTATAATGATTTTTTTCGTGTGTCCATAATACAAGCAAATAGTAATTGAAACAATTAATTGATCTATAACTGTATAGATTTTTTTTTATATATATATATAGAAAATTGGATTGTTTGTATTTTTAAAAGGAAAAAAAATAAGGAAAAACAGAGTTTTACATTTTACGCAGAATTAATTTTCGAAAGAATCGATTTTTTTTTATTGGTTTTACTCAAAACCTAATACAACCATTATTACTCGAATAAGTCACTAACATGATTAAATTTTAAAAATATTTTGATTGTTTTTGATCTAATAGGCATGAGAAATTTTTGATTTTCGTTTCAGTTATTGTTAATAAAACATTCTCAAAAACTTAAGATGGATGAGTCGAGAAAAAAGTAATTATATTGTCAGTATATAATTATAAAAAATTAATAAAATTGGGAAAAAGGACTGAAAATGTGGAGTATAGAAATATGCCCTTAAATAGGTACCATTAACTAGCATATAATGATGAGTACAATAAACAATTTTTTATCATAGTATAAGTAATCGATACTAACTTAAATTTAAGTCCAATAGGAAAATGTATCCATTAATCGCGAGTCCAATAAACGGTGAATTTAAGTGGTATTGGATGCTCGTTAATAACAAATTGATTGACTTCGATGTTAAAAGAATGCTTATGAAATTTTTTTTTTTAAATCCATGTGATCGTGGCTCGTATAGATCATAATATTACACGCCGTTATAAAATATGGTTATAACTATATAATAAACCTATTGTACCAAATACCGATACCTATACGTGTACGGTTTCCACACTATACGATATATATATTGTATACATGCGTGTAAATTTTAAATTATATGTATCATGTATACAAGTATATGAAATACCAGCTATATGCACATTGTGTACGTTAATATTATGTATAATACGCTAGTGCAGCACCGTACGACGAGTGGTATTTAAGCAGGTATGTATATACTATATAGATATCCAATACGATATAATAATAATATTCGAATAGCCCGAAACCGTGTTTTACGAGTTCAGATATTAAGAAAAGATAATACAAATAGAATAATATATCCTTTCACAACTGTGCGTCTTACGCCCACGACTGTATCTATATGATTGTACACACGCGTATATATTGCACTTAAAACCATGACACATTTTTTTTCTTCTGTTGACTGAGCAATAATGATTTATTAACTTTTTTTCGTACCTATTTATAATATTAATATAATTTATTATTATTCTTCAACATGTTTTAGCAAAGAGCGGAACTATTCATGTATCAATATTTATATTATTATTATAGGTACCTACATGTGTGCAATGCATCATCACTTGTTACTGAAATGCTTATCCTAAGCATTTTTTCCTATTGTCAAAAATAAGATTTTGATGTCTGGTACTGAGAAATGGCAGCAGGTATCTGGGTATAGTAGATGTGATTTTTAAGCTAAAAAATATTTATACTTCAACATTTTATTATATTATGTATAACTTGTGTATGATTAAAGATAGAATTATAAGAACGTTGGAATTGAAAAGAGTAAGTATATGTGCTATGATAATTCTTCGTACATGAATAGTGATGATTAGGGAACGGATTTAAATGCTTTAAAAAACAAGAAAAATGCCTTAAAAAATACGATTTAATGCACTCATAACAGAATTTTTTTTTTAAATGGTCTTAAAATTAATTTTAACATTGAAAAAATTTGTTTAATTATAAAAAATTTTATTCTTAGGCTTAAATTATTCGTATTATTTTAAATCAATTTTCATTTTTTTATCACTTTTAATCATCTTCTAGTTTTCCTATCTTCTTTTTACTCTGAAAATTATTTCCAAAAAATGAATATACAATTTAGATAGATACATTCGTTATACGTTTACCTTATGTTTCATAATAGCACTGACGCACTGTATAATCAGGCACTGCTTAATTTTTAGCTAATTTTATCAATTAATTTATAAAAATGACTTAAAAACAAAAAATGCATAGTAAAGATTACATTTTTTTTTAATTCTTTGATGTATGAGATGAACTTTGTGATTGAAAAGCAATGTTTCCGGATATTCAGAAAAAATGCAATTTGCATTTAAATCCGTTCCCTAGTGATGATGATTCCTTGTAACATACACAATCTACAGTAATATCTATGAATAAAGGTTGCCTTGTAATGCAACTTTTTTAATTTGGTTCAATGAGTTCTATCAGAGGAAGAAAAAATCATTACCTACGCTTTTCGAAAACACTACTTTATCATAATATAGCAGACGATGGTATCGAAATATAAAAATAACTACACTATGTACTTGCAGTGATAAACTAAACGAATGGATGTTGTAATTTATGTGCATTAATGAATAATATAAAATGTATTATATTATAATTATTTTTCTCCGTGAGTGAATATGACGTGCAGCTACAGATACGTAGTTATTCACATTCGAGCATGTACCTATTAATAATATAATTTTGTAATACATCAATTTGTCCCACATTGAGTTAACATTGTTCATATTATATAATATTATGTAAAAATAATGGATTTTGATGAAATTATTTATTTATATTTTTACAATAACATTAGATCGGGACCAGAATAAAAAAGCATTATACTATTATTGAGTGGCAAATTTTGAATATCGTAGTGGATAAAAAAACGAAGGCTATCGACATTTTTATGGCCTGTCAGACAGGCACTTTAATTATACTAATATCCTGATGCAGGTCGTCCGCGGGTTTACTAACGTAGTAACGTCGATTTTTTTTGATAATCGATTAATTGTTATTGTTTTCCACTATTTCATAATATAGGTAAATAACAGTATAAACCAATAATTTGTATATAATTTTTAATTGATTACAGTTTTTAACTACTGTTTGAAATACATGTAGTATTATTAAATTTGAATATAATAATTGTATTTTTAAAATTTTAATTTCACGCCAAGGCTATGCCCCACTAATAGTTATATTTATTTTGAGTTTAGTAAGTATTTAAACAATGAAATTATGTTTTATGTTTTTATTTAATAAAATTACATTCTATTTGGCCCACTCCTTTCAACCTAACCTAACCAGTTTTTGCAGGTTTGTAATATATACATATAGTTATTATATTATATATTTATATTCGATACGTTTCAGTATGAAATGTTATTATTTTACAATATTTTGTTTTTTACCGTACTTATATTGGAATATAAATACAACTTAACGGAGCTAAACATAAATACTTCACAATAATCAACATTTTATTATTTAGTTATAAATAAAGATTTTACCTCTAAACAGTCTAAACTCTATGTACGTTTGTAATAAAATAATTTAAACATAATATTTGTATAGGGTTATATTGTGTTCGAATAGTTGCATTTTTAATTTTATGATATAAATTTATGACATTTTTAAAAACGAATCCATTGGCCACGTAGTTTTATGAAGATAATAATATAAGAAATATTCTAGTTACTATACAGTTACATAAACAAGGCATTACAAAAAAAAAGTAACGTTACGAATTTTTGAAAGCAAATAAATAGTATAACTATCTGTGACGTTTGTTTATTTGTATAATTTATATACAATTTGATTCATTTAAACAACCGATATTTTATTTATTTGTTTACTAAACGTGAATTTCTCAACTGTTATAAAAAATTAACTGTTATGGTTGTTACTTGAGGTTACTGATTAATGGATTGAGAGATTCGTGTTGTATTTTATCACTGCAGATTTACGACATTAGAATATGGTTATTTTACTATTATATAATATTATAGTGTTAGTATTAAAGTACGATAGGTAGTTTAATATTGAATGTTTTATAATAATATAATATTTATAGGTGGTACAATACATGTTTGGACATGTAGACATGTATGTTTATAGGTACCTACAATCTACATACGTGTATATATTACAAAGTTACGGTCGACTACTGCAGAAAATAGTCTGAAGATATAATTTAGGTTTTGAGTTTATGTATAAGTCGTGGGTGTTTAATGTTAATACACATTTCTATATTATAAACACATTACATGTAATGTGCACTTAAATAATAAATGTTGTGTGTGCACATAGCCACATAGGACGTAGGAGGATCTATCTAAGGGCCTCTAGCCCCTATTTCATGTATTAATTTTTTTTTACAATATATGTATATTGTATATACTATAATACTATATAGGTTCTAAATAATAAGACTTCGATTTAATTTTATGGTAAATAATAATGTTGACATTTTGTCTTATAAAATATCAAAATTTTCGTCTAATATATTTTTTTGTTTGATGGTTTCAATTGTTAATGGTAACACTTGTAATTTTCTGTTTGCTAATAAATAAGTTTCGTGAAACATATTTAAATATTTAATAGTCGTCAATTATTAAGCCCACCGCACACCAAAACAGCAAAACTGTGTTAGTCATTTTTAAACTCATCGTGGGATTAAAATATTTGATTTATTGATCGAATGGTTTATAAAGGGAAAAATTTAAAACTACATTGTAATAGAAAAAATTTAATTTGTTTGTTTTCTAATAAATATTCAGTATTATAATATAGTATACTAACATATTTATTTTACATGTATGTTGTTATTCATAGAAAAATTGATAAGAAAGAAATAGAAAATATTTTCAAAAACTTAAATACTTTTCGATGTGATAACAGATAATTCGATTAAATAATATTAATGTCAAAATAAATCGGTTAAATGGACTAATGTGGAAATATGCTCTTTAAAATTTATATTGATCCTATTAACCATGTGTAGTATAAGTGCAATAAAAGATTTTTTCCAATGATATGATAGCAAATTTAAAAGTCTGGACCAGCTTATTCGAGTCCAATGGGTGAATAAATCCGTTGACAGTAAATTCAAGTGGCGAGTGGCGTCTATTATATTTTACTACCTAATGAAATAAATTTAAAGAAATAGAATAGCCGGCTCAAATAAAATATTATAATAAGTAAATAATAATAATTTAATAAACAATGAAATAAATTGAAATAGTTTTATAATAATAAAATAAAACACTTTATCATGTTTTCTAGGTATACTCTAGTGCTAGAAAGTAATTAAAGAGGACTTAAAACCAAAAACTATATGCTAAAAAAAAAGTTTAAATTGTATGATGCATTGCAAGGTATGCATATACGGTGGTACACCCTACACAAAAATAAAGTTCTTCGCATGTGACGCTTTTAGATTCTGCACGAAGCGAGTTGTTATATATAATAAACGTATATGATACAGTCATACAGGTAATCCGATAATTTAAAATATTTTTATTTTGTGACTTATGCTACGAAATTCAATACATAATAATATATGTTACTAGTATCTAAAATTGTATAGCATATTATATTACAATAATTATTTTTTTATTGTGAAGGAGAGAGTTAACTAGTTGAGATTTCTAAAAAATATTTCAATTTTTGTACCTCCTGAACATAAAGGCCTATTTCGACTATGAATTATCCAGTGACCAGTACCTATACGATTAGTTCAGTAGGTTAACTGAAAGAGTTACTGTCGTTACTGAGATCAACTGAGAAGGAAAAAATAGTTGACATTTCATGGAATCGAAATCAAAACCGGATGAGGTGTCGTTTACTCTTTTGGGTATCGGATATATCTATTTGGTCGGGTATTTAATTTGTTTGGAACGATGACTGATGGAAATGCAGTGAGGTATTAGCTAGGTGCCTTCCTATAATACGGATTTGAATACGGGTGGCAAATGACGACCGCAAGGTATTACTACGGTGAAAAACAACGCCTTCTTTCGTGATAATTGATAGTCGGGAAAAAATACAAAATAGTTACCTCTCTCTCTCGACAAACGTAAACTGTATCGACTATAGGCCCATAGTATATATTATAATATGTGCTTGCTATGGTATTATGCAGAAGCGTCGTTACAGCGGTTACACGGTATGTATATAGTATAGCTAGTGCTTATGTAGTATACGGCGTAGGTACATGTGCGCCGCCGCCCTATTATAATAATATAATATTATATGTACTCGCGTGCCCAGGTATAGACAGGACAGGTATATAAGGCATACCTACACAGCGCGCACCAGTCCTACCGATAACAATTTATAACCAACACACTTTAAAATAAACACAATGAGGCTTTATAACCGAAGAACGTAATAAAACGAACAAAGAAACGCGATAGGATATTATAATACTCCATACGTGCGTGCACGCAGCGCGTACACCACCGGCCGAGTCTAATAACGCGGCAGTCGTATTATAGGTACATACGTGTGTGTGTGTGTGTGTGTGTGTGTATATATAGGTGTCGGCAATGCACTATAGTCAATGCTGGTGTAGCTGGTCGCATGTAACATGCATCTATAGAATGGTACCTATATACACACAACAATAATTATACACATAAGGGTACGCTTGCGCCGCGAGATGCAGAACTTGCAGCAATCCGCCGTGATGGCTTGCGTATATTTAATATACTTGATGTCTTGGTGTATGCACGTACATACCTATGTACGTTTCTACGTGGTATGCTATACTATTGTGTATACGGATTCAGTGGCAGGAGGGATTAGGGATTTGTAGATATTTCCTAGATATCTGTTCGATCAACTTTTATGCATCTGGTTTATAATAATATATTCGGATATTCCCTAATCCCTATATACCGTAGCAATAGACAAAGGTGTAGTCGTGTGGGTATTGATTTGTACATTATTAATATACTTACGCTAAACATTTTATAAGACATTTGTTGGGACACTCCCCAGTCGGGAAAACAATTTTTTTTTTTGGAAACGCTACTGTCCGGAATACAGCTGATCCTATTTATGTATGAGAGAATTCATCTCCCTCCCGTAAAATCGCGATATTTATTTTTCTAATCAAAAAATCGATAGGTGAAGCTGGTTTCTTTTCAATCACGACATTTACATTCGTCTACTGCTATTATGTGGATATAGCTAGCATGTCCGTTCACAATATTTATTCACACTCACGACGAAACAGTATTTATTTTTCCCATATATTATGTAATAATTAAAATATATTATTTTGTTCGTCATACTCGATAAATCCTAATCCGCGAAGTGTAAATCCGACTTCACGTGTAGTCGCGAGAAGAATTTAAAATATACACGTGTGCGATAACAATCGTTTCACGCTTGCGGCTTATATTTACGCGAGCAGGACATAACATTTTTGCTACCTATTTAAATAAAAAAATAAAACTCGTTTCGTTAATTTACCAATTTACTTGCACTGCAAATGTCATAGTCATTAGTAAGTAGCTTATTGCATGCGTTCATATATTATATTATATTATACGAACTTATGTGTGTATGTATATATACAATATTTTATTTACAATTTATATGCTGATAAAATTGGTTTTTATAATGAAATGCAATTACGTTTCTATTCTACTGATTTATGAGTGTATATTCGCATGCTATAGCATGAAAATAGCTATGTTTTCTACCAGTGAGAGAGGCACATTTTTTTCGAAGATTGGACAAAAATAAATTGTACACATACCTCACAGTACCTATACACTACTATAAGTGGACAAAAATCGCGTCCGCACATTAACTATTCGTTTATAGTATAGCGGTCTCTCAGTGGCCTTAGTATAATGTTAAGTTAGATAGTTGGTATAAAGTCTTTATGCTATAAGATTTTGCCTTTACGTTTATATTCAAAATCATCTTCTGTTTCTTACTCTTAACCCTTTGTTTTCAACTATATAGAGTCGGCCACCCTTGTCCTACGCACTCCTACACCGTAATTCAAAATTTAAAATTACTATAGCATCCAAATTCATTATTGTTGACCTATTATGATTAATATACAAAGTTAAATAACTAAAAAACTATTCGCTCAAATTTTGATTTTGACATGATAAAATGTTCATAAACATTTAGTGATTAGTAATTGCACACAGTGATTTACTGTTTAAAAATTACCTAGGAAGGTTTTTATCATTTGAACAACAAAAATTTGTAACTACACGACACTTAGTAGCACAAAATAATCTCTAGAATTTAAAAATACAGTCTGTAAAGTATATATAAAAATTTCAAAAATAGATTTGACTATGTCATTGAAGCAGAAAAAAGAGGTGTTCGGTGAATCACTCTGTTTAGATACACACGATGATAATATAATATATTTCGTTTCAGAAAATTATTGAGGGTTTCTACGGTTGTGGACTTGAATGTCATATTATATTGGGTGCTGTCCAGAATTCGTTTTAAATACTGTAGATATTATGTATCGTCGTATATGGCACATAACGAGTTCAACGCGCGCAGTGATGACGGTCGCCGCGGATACTTGATCTAATAATCCGACTACCCGAGCAACGGCATGCCACGCCGAGGTGTACGCCGCGTGTCGAGACTACTAAATTACTTGGACGAGAGTTCGGTTCCCACGGAAATTACGTTCATATGAATCACAGAACTGCCGCGGCGACTACTATGTACGCGCGCGTAATTACGACGCTGTACACATAATATAAGGTTTTTGTGCGCGTGGGATTACACGACTATATATATAATACATATAATATTATATTAATGTTAATATTTTATTATTTTGTATACGCCATCTCGTTTTACTCATGTAAAATTGTCGTTACGCGTATTAAGCAGTGTAATCGCGAGCGCAATTATAATTAGTCTATAGAGATGGATGGGAGCGCAAAAAAAAATTGTTGTACTTGTGCTTATGTATAATATATATATATATATATATCGAGTGATCCACTCAATTTTTTATTTTTTATTTTCATTAAGTATGAGGTGTCTATTGAAACATTTGTAACAAAAAAGTATGGAAGGTCCATACTTGTGATGGGGAAATAGGTATATAAAACAAAATACTTAATGATAAGTTTAAAAATGGAGATGAAAATATATTCTATAAAGAATAGAAAAGAACAATATAGATCATTCGTCAACCATAAAAGAAGTAGACAAAAAATTGACTGTTTTGGTCATTAGAACGTCAGACGACTTAGTGGGTTAGAGGGATACCCTTTAATAAAATCGGTAATTGAAAATATTTTTTCTATATTATAAAAATGCTTTTGATAACATTTTTCAAAAATTAGTCGGGATCAACTTTTTCTACATTAATTATTCTCATTGGTAATTGGTTATTAAACCCGATATACCTGCCTATTCTCAGTCATATAGGTATTATATGTCTAGTATTTTTTTATAATTGCATTTTTACTTATATGTTGATACGTTGTAAGTTATCGTAATATGATTTATACGTATATCTAATACCTTATGTGTTCGTATTTCTTTATGAATTATATTTGTTTAACTTTGACACAAAATATGGATACTAATGTCTAAAATATACTATATAATAACAACTAACAAGTGATACACTATAGAATATCTGATTATATATTATATATAGGTACATTGCACACATGCGTATATCCGGTATAAATTTTAAACGAAAAATACCTATAAATACAATTTAAATATTTTATAATATTATACACAATGCCGATTTTGTTTGGAGAAAATATGATACGCGCCGTTATTGGATTAATCGTCTAGTTCACTTTTCGGTGGTCACCATAATTTTCGAAATTACCATAAAATGTTTGGTGCACAAGAAACGAGTTCTTTACACGTGACTATCCAAAATTAATATACAAATTATATATATATATATATACGAATACGAGTATATATATATATATATATATATATATATATATATATATATAGCTCGGTTTGTTGTTTCTCGTTTAAGTCTACCGTTTATTGATGTAGTGGCTGCTGTTGTTATTTGCAAGCACTAATGGTTGTATGTAAGACGAAGAACAATCGAAAAAATTTTGAAATGATGTTTTAAGTGCAAATATAATATATGTAGTATTACGATGGTTTTTAATACATCTAAAAGTACGAAATTGGTTTTTTATCTCCCTGCCATATCAGTATGCCACTCATAATACTATAATAGCATTTATGATATGATCAAATATTAAAAACATATAAGTATAAACATTATTATGTATATGTGTTATTTTTAAAATTTATATTAAATTTAATCGAGTCCGTTTATTTATGTAATTTTAATATTATTACCAACACCGAATTTAAAACCACAGTTGTGGTTACTCGATGTTGATAGTTGCGAATAGACTTTAATACGCGCGGTAGTTAGGTATACTCAAATATAGTCTAGTTTCGTGTTCCTTTAACAGAATTAGGAAATATGTATTATTTTATACTGAGTTATAAAATGTATGCGGTTTCATTAAACACACGCTATATCACTATTCACCACATGAATAGTACGGCATTAATAAATTAATGGCCAAAGTATAATATGCACTGTTGTCACTACTGCAGATATCTGTATTGAAATAAAATTTATTTATACAAATTTAATATAACATATGGAAAATAAATGTATTATATATTTATTCCGGTGATGCAGTCTGTAGAGGGCTAAAAGATTTAACATCATAAAATGTTAGGAAAAATTTAAAAATTCTTTAACATAACTACAGTATTCACTGAACGACGTATAATTAAGACGTAATTGAATGTATATATTAAAATTGTAATTTGTATGAAATTTGCTATAAAAGTCTAAAATGTTATACATGTTATATATCAGCATACCAATTTATGAGGAATTTTATAGTTAATCCACGCCTTTATACATAAATATTATTGACCCTCTCCTATCAAGGCAAAGTATATTAGTTATGCTATTGATTTATTCGTAAATATCCATGGTTTCGAATATATAAATTGCAGTACATACTCTTGTTTGGTTATGTAATTTAAATATTTTTAGTCGTTCTAACGATTTAATTTTTATATATTTATGAAATGCTCATAAACTTATAAAAAAATATTATTAGTTAGATACTTATGTATTGTGAATAAAACGTTAAATATATACTATAACGATAAAACGAGCGTTGTAAAAGTTAAAGTTTTTCGCCATAATTTAATGTTAACATTAAAATAGTATCTATTCTATAATCTATATGTATTACAGTCATTTATATATTGCCTAAAAAATGATAAGCATCATGCGGAGAATCATCTATACTCATTTACTCTACTATAGTCATTCCATTCTGTTTTCTGTGTTTTTTTTTAGTTTCCAAGTATCAATATCGGTACTATGCCCTTCCAGAGTATAGTACTAAATTTTTATTGATTTTTTTTAAATCAACGTTTCGATCAATAGTCGTTACTATAGTTGATCTGCCGAAATCTACATAACTCTGTAATCAATAAAACATTTCAATCTCATTAAAATACATTGTTTGGACATGTATATTAACACCTACGTATGTATATAATATCTCTATCGTTTAATATACATAAGTACATTTATGTATACGACAAGAACAAATATAAAAAATAATTTTGATGTTGAGCTCTAGACGAAACTCGGAAAACTTGGCGCCAATGGCTATATATGATTTTATCATATATGCCTATATTAACATAAAGATAATATTATATTTATAATCTATGGAACATAATATTGTCGGTCACGCATGATACAAAAAGGACAAAATAAATATATTTATACAATACAGGGTGTATATCATCGACCACGGTGATTGTCCTTGTATTATAATACATAACCACCCACCCACAGTATTATAATATTTAATATATATTCCTGTATCCATCTCATGTCTATATTTTACAATATATATGTCGCATCCCTATCGCGTTATAATTGTTTGTATATACTTATTAAAAATTAATAATTCAACTTTTAAAATGTTTTTATTATTAAGTTATCCATATACATCACGAGCTAGGCGCTAGAGTCTTTAAAATGAACAATTTAGGTAAACCAAAAGGTAAATAATATTAGCAGTATATACATACATCATGTAAAAAAGATCATTCAGGCTCAAATGGTCTAAATACAACTTTTTTGAGTCTTATGTTGTGATACTTTGTCTATATTGTGAATGAAAATATATTTTTGGGGAGGTCTTGGTATTCAAATATCTTGTAATTTGTTGAGTCCCAGGGCTAGGTTAGGGCTCTAGGCCCCCTGCCTAGAGATAACACTGCAGTTTACAGTGCGTGATAACAGCGCGCGCTGTTTATCGTGTATATATAATACAGAGAGTATAGGATTAGGACATAAGTAAATACATTAGTCCAACTAGTCCAAGTTTATTATTACTGTAAAGGGAGATAGTGGCAAGTGATATACATATATATATATGTGTGTGTGTGTGTGTGTGTGTGTGTGTTATATACAATACAGCAGCCACATATATGCTTATATTATAATAACATGAGATTTATTTCAGCCACAGTCGTTCGACCGAAACGCAATCGTGCAAGTCTTCGATCTATACGTTCGCGTGCGATATATTATTACAATCGCTCGTGTATATGTATAAATCCACATGCGTGTTTTACACGATATTGTTTGTTTACCGCATCATATGATATCCAATACTTTTTTTGTCGGCATTTATATAATATTGCGAATAGATACTTCAAGTAGCTGCAGATATTATTGGATACGAGTTTATACTGTATGAATAGGTATTAGGTACATATAAATATAATATAATATCTATGTACTATATACATTCGATACTGTTGCAGTTTCCGATCTATATATATATAGTAGGTACATCGTACATACATATTATATTATATAATCATATATTTATATACTGGGGGACTCCTTTAATGTAAAAAATGCATTATTTTATAAACTATTAACATCTTTCAAAAATATTCAGTTAAGTACATCAGTTTAAGTCGTAAAAAACAACATTTTTCTAAAAAAAAAATTATAATGTTTAGTATTTTTTTATCATCATCATAACTTTTTTTTTTTTTATTGACAACGTGAATTTTAATTTCTTATTTCGAAAACAGAATATTTTTTGGAGTACTTTGATATTTAAATTAATTTTTGGATGAGTAGCTTATGTATTATAAGTTTAGATGAGCGAAATGGAATAGTAAAGGGGTACCCAGAAAAATGTTGGTCATCTAAACTTTAAACACTTATAATAATTAATAAACTACTTCTCCAAAATTTGGGTCTTATATATTGAAATACTCCGAATAATATTCTGCTTATGAGTATTATATGAAGTTAAAATTATATGATGTCATTCAAAAAGTAAAAAACGTAAAAAATGATAACGATAAAAATTACTTATAAATTTTAATTGGTTATAATATTTTTACCAAAAATGTTCTTTTGTATAACCATTTAAAACGATGTAATCGTAATATTTTCAAAAATTTTAGTGTTTATTGAAACAATGAGTATCTTAATATGTTAAATGGATCAACTCCTTTATACCTATAGAACTATATATAATAATCATGTTTGTTTTAGGTTCAATATATCTCAACAAACCTATTATACAAGACACAAGTAGGTACTTATATACATGGCTACATAATAATTTTAGACTTTAGTAGCGATTGGTTTTTTGTAACTGCGGTGCTCATTATTATTATTCTAATCTCTACTTTATAGTTTATACATAATATTATGTTGTATTGATAATAATATTATACCATTTAAAGTCATTATTTTATACACACGTCCTATGGTTACTATTATATTATTATATTCCGTATTTTGGTTTGCGATGCATGGAACTAATTACTATACAAATATGTATCAAAGTTTGATACAAGTACATGACTCCAACTAAATGTTAAGTATATTATAATATCCTGCAAGTGTACATCTATATAGATACATTATATATACGTATATCATACATGGATTATTGGCTTAGCTTAACTATCTACTTTTAATACACTGTACCTACACAAGAGTGAACAAATAATGGGATATTCTATGAGTCTACGACGATGCCTTCGAGACCTTAACTTTTTAATGAAAATTAATTCCAGTTTCTTACGGACAAATTCCTGAATAATAACAGTTGTAATTATGTACATGCCGTGGATCTATAATATAGCAATACATTGGTTGCATCACAACATTTTTATAGCCAATAACATCGATCAACCTCATTTTTGCCTGGAGGAACTTATATATATATTTACATATATGTATATATATTTTAACGCTCAGAGTTAAACCATCATATTTCTTGTATAAATGTACTTAAATAAGAAAAATAGGCGTTGCGGATATTCAAATTGTTTGGAAAACAGCTAGCATTTGAATGGAAAAATTAATCCATTAACATTATAATATTAAATCTTGTAAATATTATAACGTTGAAAAATATTTTTTTTTATTATTTAAAAATATTCAATTATTGTTTTTAAATTGTTCCCTTTTAAGCATAATTATGCAAACTCATAATGGTGTGTTTTCTTGACGTGGTCATCTAAACCTAATGTTATTATAATATAATTTCTTTTACGTTATTTAACAATAGATAATAGATAGTAGACAATGGATAACAATAGATAATAATTATTATTTATAAAAATGTATGAAGATTGGGGAACTGAATAAATATTATATCCCTTAGCAAAAAAAACTACTAAAAATCCTTATAATGTCTTTTTGGACAAATTACTAAGAAGTTTTAATAGTTAACTACAATCAAATAGTTTACTATTAGGGGTTAGTAGTTTACTACTAGAAAATTGTCAGTACATAGTTTACTATTAGAGGTTTATAGTTTACTACTAGAATATTTACTATACTTACTATTAAAAAATATATTATATAGTTTGCTTTTAAAAATAGTTTTATGGTTCTTAATAACTGCTTAACTATTATTAACTATAGTAAATAATAACATACGTAATAGGAAAAAGTTTCATTTTTCAAGTCCCTAGAATCTACAAATATCAATTTTATAAAAATTTGAATTTCAAACGCTTGTAAAATATAAATATGGATTTACGCTCAATTTTTTTTTTAATTTTGATAAAAATAATCAACTTTTGACAGATTTACCTTTTTTTCGATATATTTATATTAAAAAAAAATAGTAGATTACAGATTGTAGCAAAAATTGACGTAATAAAAAAAAATATATTCCTGTTTTTCCTGATTATTTATAAAATTACGGTTTTTTGAGTTTTTTACCTCCCAAAGTATCATTTACATCTAATTAGTTATCCTGAACCTCTCTCAAAGTTGAAGATAAAAGTATTTTTTAAAAAAAAAAAATAATAAAAAGCATCTTCGAACACAAACCATAAAAATATAAAATACAAACACATTATTGTATTGAACCATTATGTATCTTAGTTAGGATTGTTCAGAATTCAAAAATAAGTTTGCATTGTTCCAAGAAACTTTTTAAATAGTTAAATGGAATAAAAGTATAATAATCTGAAAATATGGTCCTTAAGTGTATGTATAGGTACTTAAAAACTCTACAAAATCATAATTTAAATAAAGGTATTATAAAAAGAACTTAGTAAATTACATGTGTCAATATTTATAAATTATGATGTGCATTTAAACAATTTAATTTGATTTACTACTCGGTCTTCTTACATATATTTCGATTTCATTGTACCTAAACTATATGAATAATATAAAATAATAAATTTGAAAAACGGAAAAATTAATATAGCGTACTTTAACTTTAAACGAATTTTAATTTTTAATAAACTTGCATGATATAACTTATAAAGAGTTACCATTGCGAATCTATTTCTTCAAAAAAAAAAAAACATATAGAGGTACCCTGAACAAGTTTATTGAAATAATTGTTCACAATAGGTATATTTCTAATAATGCATGTGTTGGTATATAGGAATATTTACTAGGTACGTAAATTATTTATATCATATAATATGTAATATGTATATAAATATATATAATATACGTATTTATACTGAATGTATATCAATTTTCTGTACACACATATTATTATTAAAGTATATATATATACATATTTTTATACAAGATTTATACCACGGTGCGCGTGCGCAAATTCGCATTTTAGCAGTTTAAATATCGCGCGGATACAAGTTTCTCTGTCTCGTAATTAAAATAAACGATTATTCCGCAGTGCGGAGTATATGCATACGGGATATAACCATATAGGTATAATAATAATTGTTTTAATGATTCCCTTATATTCCTTGTGTATAGAATAAAAAACTCGTTTGAGTAACACAATATTCGATTAAAAAAAAAAAAAAACTTACTCTAATATCCTCGCGCACGTAGCGTGGAAGAGGAAGATAATATTATATATTGTACTTGTATATAATATAATATGTATATATATATATATGTACATATTATAAATATCTAGTGTAGTTTTGCATTCATAATTTATACATAGAATACAGAAATAAAATGCACTTTAATCCAAAAAAACTTTTTTTCTAACGCGTCTTAGCTAAAAGTATAATAAATAATAATGTCATTACATTACTTATGGAAGCATATCAATTACAATGCCACATACTTCTATATAAACGTATTATATTATGCTGTCGATATAACTTCTATAGTTTTGTAATATATCATATATTATCCATAATATAAAATTTACGATATTACACAACCACATCGTTTTAATTGGGTGAAAAATATTACGAGTTCCGAAGTTCGTGTATTATATACACGCCACACGCGTATAAAATTTTACTGCGTGTAATAATGATTTCTAAATAATTATCATGCAAAAAAATTCGTCGCTGCCTTATAAATATATCTATTATCTATAATACGCCCACACAATCTGTGTGTATTGGTAGGTATGTATATCCTGCGCAGACAAGTGAAATCATAATATCGATACAATATTTTTATAATATGTATAAAACAAAGTAATATTTTCTTAATTTGCGATAATCTCTCCGAATTTTGAATAATGGACTGATTTTGATAGATGTTATATCAAGAGTGGCGAACCTTTTTTTGGGTCGAGTACCAAATTTTTCCAATCAATTATCAACATTTTTCACGTGCCTAGAGGAAATTATATTTTCTAAGGATAAAAATAAAATTATCGATTACTTATTAGGTAAGTAGGTACACATTTTTTTGTAATTATAATTTTTAAAATGTATATAATTTATTTTTTTGAATTTCTTTCAACTAACATTTTACAAATAACATTATTTTTAATAATTTAAATTTTTTCACGTTCCATTGAAATTTGATCAGCATGCCACCTATGGTATGTATGTCATAGTTTCATCGCCCCCTGTGTTATATCGACAAATTAACATTAATTCTTGTACTTTTTAGAACAAAATTTGAGAAAATATCGAGGGTTTCTTGTTACCTGCAGCTCGATTCTCGATCACACCTGTCTACAAATCATCGTTACTCGTTATAGGTATGTTATACTCTTATACTGAATAATAATACAATATACTATAATAATATTGATATAATGTTATGTATAACAATAATAAATTATAAAGTTACTATATGTTACTTTATTCTTTGATTTAGTATCAAATCGAAATATACGCTCACACGTAATTAGTAACGTTTTGGTATGAAGCTTGTCGATGAGATTTTTTACATAGTGTCGTATTTTGAAATGATTTTCATTTAACGTTATTATGACGAAGGGTTATTTTTATAAATAAAGAAAATACATATAAATGAATGAGTCTAATAGACTATTATAGTCAATAAATTTATATTAAGCACTCACTAAACAACATATACTCAGTAAGTGAACACTGAACATCACTAAAGATAGTACGACGGTTGTGCTTGATAATCGCTTATAATTCTATAAAAAGTCAGTTAAGTCTGTATATTATAATAATATACGTTTTGCGCTCATAAATAAATTAATATGTTTTACGTATATACAGCTATAGAAACTATAGACCTCATTTAAACGATCGGCTCGAAATTATAATGATCGGTTAGTGGTTACAATCGTCGGTCCACGGCGAAACATAATACCTCACATCGTGATATTTTAATCGAATCGCGAGCGTATAAAATAATTTATACAATTATAACATGTATTATATTTAATAGGTATATACTATAAAATATAAATATATAATGTATCTACAGAATATATGATAATGCGTTCTTATATACCACGTATACCATATTCGAGTCAATGGGTATCCGGTATCCCTGTTACCCATACTATAATATATTTAAATAAAAAAACCAATGTAATCGCAAGTAAACGCTAACCCATCAGTTCAAAGTAAATCAATACTTCTCTACATGAAATCATCAAATGTTTAAATACTTATGGATGATGGTCAGCGAGAAACATAGAAACGATTTGGACGAACGACTATATGTATAAGATGCAAGGTAATCAATTTTAACTCAAACCTATTTTTGTACATATCTGTACCTATGTGAGTGGTATAAAACTTTTTCTGCAAACATTTTAGAAACACTGCCTGTACTACGTATGAGACAGACATCGAAAAAAAAATATATAATAAAACTAGTTGGATGAATATTATAATAAAATCTAAATATATTATAGGTACCATGCAGCTATAGGTACATATATTATAGGTATATCTACTCCACTCCATTGTCGACGGATTTTTTTTATTTTTTTTTTGAAATACGATATTGTATTATTATATTATATCGTTTGACCGTATAAAAAAAGAATACATTTAAAACGTGTTCTATCTTATATTCAGAAGAGTTACCGATCGAAGCTACCGTAATATTATCATATTTTAAAAAGAAAAATAAGTTGATAATTACACTGCACGAGCGTGAGAGAGAAATGAGTGCATGTCAGGGTATCGACGAAAAATTCACGAAAAATGTCGTGTTTTCGGTTCATCTATAATGACGGCAATGGTGATTTTATAATAATGGTAGACGTCGACTAATAAAAAAAAAAAAAAAAACTAAGACGCGAACGCGTGTTTATAAGTGCGTGAGATGACGGCGGAAAAATATAATGACGGATTCGATGTAGGCAGGTAACCTATACAATATATATATATATATTTTTAGTACGCCGTACACGATGTACTGGACTTCAGAATATTATAATAACACTTGTAACCGGAGAACCTGTTCCGATCCGAGAACAAATTCTTCTGTAATCGCATTTTATAATGATAAAATAATAATAATAATAACAATATATATATATATCGTACGTGAATATATGAGCACTACAATAGCACAATATTGAATAAAATATACCTATACATAGATGCCTGTGCGCATCTCAACCGATGATTATAATAGAAGTAACTAATAAGTAATAAGCTAGAGCCGAAGATTTTATACAGTCTCCTGCACCTATAAAATTCCCAAAAATCCTATGTCACTGTAGTAGATTACCTTTATATATTTTTAGGTTTTACGATTACTCTTAAAAATCAACAAATATTAAAATAATCTTGGCACACTGGAAATTTAAAAGAAAATTTTTAAATTAAATCAATAAAGCTGTTGAACTGTCGGATATTTAGTCAATACTTTTATAAATACTTAAACAGCTATAAATTGGCAAAACTTTTTTTTTTCAAATTGAAAATTGTTTAAATGACTATGACATTAACGCTAATTCAGAGTATATTTGACATGTTTACTAAGCAATAAGTATACTTGTACTTATAATAGAGTTATAGAAGTATAAACAGTGGCATATTTCAATGATAGCCTAATAAATGGCCTAATGTCCTAATATATTGGCATTATTATTGGTTTGTGATATACTATTTAAAACTTATAAAATAAATAATATTATTCTTCGTGTCTACCAAAATATTTTTATAGCATAAGTGAAATTAATTTTATTAGATTCGACGACACGTTGTGAGATTTAGTTTACATTTTATCAGGGATATACAGGAATTAATAGAATTTCACCGGGTTATTAAGATAACAAAAATACCCACAGCCAAACATCGAAAATATGGGTAACTTTTGAAGTTTATTTTTAAATTTAGTTTACTATTTATCAGTTTAGAAAATTATACATTATTAATAAATAATTATACTATTATTTATTTTGTCATTCGTTATTTCGTCGACTGTCGGCACTGTTCGTACGCCGCACCTATCAGGTAATTACTGAATTACGTAAGTATTAATTATTTAAATAAAGTAAATAATTATTAATAAGAACCAATTATAGAAGACGGGAGTTAAGAATCATGAAGAAAAAACAAATCAATGTGTCACCAATTATTATCATTTTTTTAATTTTAATTAAATTTAACTAACAAGTTTTTAATTCTCATAAGTACTTAAAACTTACTCTTTTTACTGTACAAAGCATCACTGTAGCTATTTTATATACCTATAATTCAAAAAATAAAGAAAGAAAACTAAAAAAAGTCATTGATTACATGGTCACAACTCACAAAATGTAATACATTACATATTACACTTGTTTTAAGGGGTTTTAAATAGGCAATTTTATTGAACCTTAAAGAAACATGCAAATTTAAATAATGTTATTAATGTCATTAATCATTATAAGTTATAATACATTAATTAACTGATGATACATTTATGTAATGAGTTTGGAATAGTTCTATGTCAGTCTTACTATTAATTGCTTTATTTCTATACTGATTAGAAGCAATGGAAAAACATATTAATCCGAAAAACAATACTAAGCGAAGTTGGCTTTGACTGAACTTCGCCTTACTTACCCAAGTAAGATGTCGAAGTACGAATTCAGAAGTATAGTATCATGCATTTTTTGAAGTAATTAATTGTGGATTTATGAAGTGTAACCAAATGCATTCTTGAGTGTTGGCACCTGTATCGATTAAATTCCTAGTGATTTACAGTTAAATTATAAGTTAAGTTTTTAATTTGCAATGTTGTACATGGAGAACACTTATTGACGCAATTTTGTTTCTTCAGGCCATTTTCCTTAATGGAATAAATATTGAGTTTAAACAATGAATTTTTAAGATTTTTAGGTTTCTGTAAGAAATACTTCAGAAGAACTTTGTTTCTATTTTTGTTTCTTGTTCCATAATAGTGTCTTAGCTATTCAAATTAAAAATGTTATACGTTTTAACTAAAAAATTATTTACGCATTCCGTAATTAATAAATATGTGATTTTAGTCATTTTTGTAAAAAAAAAAAAAAAAAATAGAACTTTAAAGGAATATAAAATAAATTAAAACCATGAATTCTCTAAATATTTTAACTAATATAACAACAATTTGTGATTTATGATGAGAGTTATGAGAAAACTTTTATTAGATTTTTAAGTTTTACAAATATTTTATTATACATAAATTTAAAAAAAAGTTCAAACATTTTAAATGCTAATATACATAGTAAAAAAATATCCAAATTATTTTGAAATTCATAACATTTATAGTAAATAGTTATACAAAATAAATTTGGCAAAAAATTTATTATTTTTTCATATTTTTAAAAAATAATTTATTGTTGATTTTGGTTTGTAATGTTTGTATGACGTAAAAATGTCCACTTTTCTTTAATATATCATTTGTTTATCCCTATTATTTTGAAAAGTGTTGGAAATCAGCAATACTTCAAGGTATCAACAAGATCTAATTTTCTTCTAGAAATCTCTATCAAAATTCAAAATTGAATATTAAAGAGTTTTTACTGCTCTAAAAATAACTGATACAAAAATAAATGCATATCATTGCAAAATCAATAGATTTATCGCGCTATTAAAAATCTAATATTATAAATTATTAATGATTATTCTACTTTTTCTTCATAGTTGTTATTATAGGCTTGGACTTTTGGAGCTTTTTTCTTTTCGTTATTATTTCATCCACAAGAACGATAGAAATATTTGTTAGTACTTATAGTATTATCATAATAATTTAAATTTAATTAAGATTTAAAGATTTGTAATTATAGGTATTATTATAATAATTTATTTTGATTAAAACTACAAGGTGTATTTATTATTACATCATATTTATAAAAAAATATCATTGGAATTGATCGATAAATTATACCTACAAATGTGTGATTAAGATAGAGCGTTGAAAAATGCGATAATTACAAATTACCTAATTTAAAACTTTCGACTGTTTTAAAAATATCAATTTTGAAGATATCAAAAAACTGTAAAGATCAAAGTTGCTCAAAAAAAAAAGTAATTCAAATCCAGTGTCAAAAATGGTGGTTCCTATTTAAGAAATTTTTATTTTACTGCACATGCGTAGATAAAAAAAAGTTAAAAATTAAAATTTATCAAATAATATGTATTTATATGTCTTGTACCCTGTTAAAAATATCCGAATCAAATTAAAGGTCATGCGTTCGAAATATTCCCTGTTACCTTTAAAATTGAATACACAGTAGATAATTTATTAACTCTGACAAATCTTCAAAATATTTCTAATTCTATATTTTATATAGGTAGCATCTTATTTTACATAGTAGCCAGATGTCTTCCCCGCCTTCCAGTGCGTGTTTTATACAACATAGTAGCTTTTATGCTAAAAATCATTTATGATTTGATTTGACATTAAAGTACGTATACACACTATTATCATACACAAAACAACAATGTATGCGTGTAATGTGTTGACTGCAGCAGTGGTGTCGAACAATTGCTGGACGGTGCCACGGTGGTATAGATGTATAGACTATACCGACATACAATAAGGGGTTTGATATTATGTGATGATTTATCAGACAGCCTATACAAAAAAAAAATCATCGTACATCTCGCACCTGTTGCTTTGAAGTTAGTAAAAAATAAAGTAAATTTATTATGTTTATTACGCCATCGCCACTGGGTAAATACTCGTTACACCCCTTATAAGACCCCACCACACATAGACATATCAAATCTTTAAACATTATATACACAACCATCGTTTAACTGAAATTCGTTTATAATTATACATTATTATTATATTTATATATATGCGTATAGATACAGGTATATACTTACGATTAGGATTAACACTTAACAGTTTACAGTTTACACTTATAAAATACGATATAATTTAGATGTTCATATTTTTTGTACACATCAAGTATAAGATAAGCTTAAAAAAAATTATAGAAAAATGTACAATTCATAAACTTATTTTTTTAAATTTTATATTAATACATTTATCTAAGAGATTAATTGATTCATATTTTTTTTATAAATTTTTAGATTAGAAATGTATATGACATAAATAATTGCAAAATATATTATTCGCGATATTGTACAGTACACTTTTTTTTTAATTTACAAAAATTGTTTGTCGCGCACATTTATACATGCGGTTGTGGGTTTTTATGAATAAAATATAATCAAAATGTCTAAAAATGATAAAATAAACAATAAATTAGATTCTAACAACGCACTTTTATCGCAATTTTTTTATGTTTCAGTACACACAAACAAGAACATTTAATATTACGCATAGAATTAATAATGAACATCATGAACGACTTAATTAGCAGGGCTGTGAATTTAATATTTTCGCATATCGACGAATTTTATTCTGAATCAAAAATGGATGCGATACAAATTTAATTCAATATATTATCGCTGTAAATACAAATAATTATTTTAATTTTTGAAGACAGTAATGTCTTTATAAAAAAATCAAAAAATCTATCATTCGCGTTTTTATAATGATGATCCACGAGTTATTTCGAGTCTTCTAATATTATTATAATATCTTTCAGAACTCTTTCAAAAACCCAATGTTTTATCAAAGATTTAACAATTAAATATTTGGGTTATGGTGATTACTAATTAGTTCCTTATTTATTTTTCAATAACTGAAATGATGAACAGACGGATCGTAAGTGAAGGTAACTTCGTCTAATTATCGTCATTATAAAAATTATAGGTATAATAAGTATATACTTATGTTTCCCCCGTAATATATCAGTGTCCGTTTTACATCATTTTAAATCTCTTACGTCAAATGATATCGTTATCATTATTGTACTTATATACCTATAATGTACATATATACCATGCGTATAGCGCTTAATTTTTCAGAGCTATTTGACCCGAACAATTCGTAGCACATACGGTTGTTATTATTATTTCTTTTGATAATTCGGACAGCGTGTTTACCGGACGGATGCCCGGCGACCATCTTGTCCACTGCGACTGTAGACTGGCCGGGATGAACTTGGCCGCTGGTGCATTGAGTACACGCCCCCGAAATGCAGCACTGCTATAGGCGTTATTCGAGTTTTATGTATACGCTTGGTGGAGATAAGTATGTACGCATGTATATTGTTTAATATTTATTAGTTATTATTTTATATTATTGTATACCACGTATAATGTTCCGCTGCAGACCTACAATGACTCCAGGGCTCTATAGAGCCTCCCTTGACCCTTCACGGTGGTGCTTATACAAACATACAAATTAGGTTGTTTTTTGTTTATATATAATCTTTGTACATATCGAAAATTATTTTCGTGTTAGTGTAATGTATTTTAATGTTGTATATAAGAGCTACCCTCTCGAAAATAAATCGTTAATTCGCTGACAGGCATCACCTATATATAAGGTGATTCACTAAGCACGCTAACACCCGTTTTTTTTTTTTTTTTTTTTTTTAATGCAGTTATTCGAAATTTTTTGGAATTTTCAAATATATTTTAACACCATGTTACACGTCAAAATGTTCAGAAAAATTATTATACGCTAAATAATTGACTATATAAAAGGTATAAAAGGAAGGTTGTCATTTGAAAAATAGAAGTTTGTATCTCAATAAGACGCTCCTTATAAAGTATACGACATCTAAAGGATTTAAAAATATAGACATCTGCTTATTAATACAATTTAAATGTGGATTACAAACTGGATAAAATGTGGTATATACTTAGAAATTAAAACATGTAAATTAAAAATATTTAAAAAGAATAAAGAATCAAGTGAGTCAGTCATTTTGCAGCAGTGGGCTAAGATCTATGAATATGATGAATAGAATATAATATATATACTTTATGAATAGATGCTTAAATAGTAGAATGAATAAATGCATAGTGATATAATTATTTTATTAATATTATAATAAAGTAATATAATAACATACCTATAGATATAAAATATTAATTTTATAAGAAAAGATTGTACTTATTTATTTATTATAGTATTTCTTTACAACTCTTCAACTCTACACAACTTTTGTACTTTATTACATGATTGTTTTTATGTGTGTCATATTTTATAAAAACATTATTTTACTATACAATGGGTACTGTTGTTTAACGTCGTTTTAATAAAAACTAGCAAAACTGTTAAATATAAAATATACATACATAGGATTTATCGTATAAATAGAATGATATTTTATCATTAATATTATTATTTAATAAGATGTAATTTACCTAGATTTTTTATCTTTAGGTTTTTATTACTTGTTCGTTGGAAAATACTTACTACCCAATCACTTGTAGGGGACATGGAGAAATTCAATACGTCTTGACACCTTGTAGTTTACACTGTCGAAGATGCTTAGGTGCGGACGATACCGTATGATTTTTACGGTTTAACGGATAAAATATATTACTATTACGTAAAAGGCCCTTTATATTAAATCGACCGACGCCCGACATAATAGATGCTCACAAGCACAATTAAATCTATTGACCATATTGAATAGGTACCGGGTGTTAAATATGTCTCTCGAATACTTTCGTTTCGTTTGTCATTTTTAATTATGTGCTACGTGAGTCTAAACAAGATATGTCAATCGGGTAACGGCATAATGCAGACATTTTAATATTTAAAGTAAGGTCAATGAAATTTATCAAATTATTGTTAATGTAATTTATGTAAAAGTTAAATTTTTACAGGCCCAGCCGGTGACACTAGTAATTTAGATAGGTCTAAACTTTAAATCATCTCAACCACAAAAAAAAAAAATAATACCAAGAGAAGAAGAGGTGTTATACGCTAAAATATACTTGGAGCACTTATTAAACACGTTCGTATCTAACTAATAATTTTTATTTCTTATTCGCACCACTATCCACTGTAGACTGTAGTATACTGGTATTACTATATATTTAACGGATATCTTAAAAATAATTACAAAAACGTGTCAAGCGTTCGGCATAGTAGTTTTAGTGAAACAGACGAAATCATCTGATCGGTTTGATCGTCACATTTGGATCATTACACACGGGCACACCGCATAAATAATAAACGGCGTTTGTACTCACGAACACACATGCGTATATTATATATATACATTATGTATATACAAGTACTTTGCATATAGTACACCGACTTAAGCGTTTAGTTATATATTATAATATATTCTATTCCGGAGGCAGTTCCTTTATAAATGTTGTTCATTTTTTATTTTAAGGAAAAATATATGTACACCTATGTTCTTTTTTTTTTTGACGCGTTCGACAGCTGAACTTATACACACGCATGCGCGTAGGTATAAATATACACACAGACCCGGGAGAGTTTTGATTTTTGCCTTCGTTTCTGTTACGTATATGTATGTATGTATGTATGTATGTATGTATGTATGCATATTGTATATATGTATTTTATGTGTCCAAGAAGCCGTCCGGCAAGGTTATATATTATATAGTTGTGGTAGTGGTGGTGTTGGGCGAGAGAGAGGACCTGCAGCGGCTCGAGTAATTACACGCGCGTCCGACGCGCGGCATCGCTGGTCGGATCGCATCTGTCCATCAATAGTATATTTAATATATGTACGCACATACGCACAGATATTAAAATGTGTTGTAGTGTTGTGTAGAGCTGCGTGTGTGATGTGTATAATATATACATATAGTAGTATAATATTATGAGCGTTTTATCGAGCGGGATAGAATTTATACGAACACATTGGTCTGCAACTAACTAATTGGTCGGCAAGATTGAAAACATAATAATATTATAATATTATTATTAAGTGTTCGGGTTTTCACGAATAACAACTATCCTTCATCTAAATCCTCTAAACACGATACTATTATAAGTAAGAAGTTGAACTAAAAAAAAAGTGTATATAATAATGTCTATACCATTTTCCTATCTAAATATTTAAAACAAACTTTTTGTATCTTTAATAAGTTTAATAACATTATAAGTTATACATTATAGATATAATAATAATTAGAGAGTTAGTTATGTTTTTAAAGGTCCTAGGCCACTTTGTACGGTCGAGCATTAAATGTGTAAAATGCGGACACTTTGTATGGTCGGGTAAAAAGGGTACATTGCAGAACGCGGCATATGCGTGCGTAGACCTGAATTTCAATTTTTTCAGGCCCTTTACTCAATTCAAACCCTTTCTTAACAATACATGTACATATTTAAATAAATTATAATGCACGAATAAACATTACTTACATTATATCACATATTAATCAGTGGTATTACTAGTACCAAATTATATGACATTTCATTAGATAGTTGGACCTAAAATCTATTTTCAAGATAATTGCAATATTTATTTATTATTTTTACTTTTGTAGTCAATAACATTTAGCTGTTATAATCGTAATAAGTTTTACCACGCAAATTTAAAATATTTTAAGTTGTATTATTTTTTTTATCCCGAAACATAATTTCTTTTACCACATATTTTAGAAAAAATATCATTTCTATTTTAGTAACATTAGTTAAAATACGGACCCATATATATGCTATATAGGACTTAAATTTTAGGGCCCCAATTACATGTCGGGGGGTGCCCAGGCACACCCGGAACCCCCCGCGTGCACGCCTATAATTCTGACACATTGTGCTATTATATACATATGTATATATTATATACAATTTTATTAAATATTATTTGGTAAATCTAAGTATTTTATTCATTCTTCAAGTATTTGGACAGTTTATACATATATATATATAGGTCATATTGACCTAACCTTTTTAGGGTCAAGTGCCTAATTTTCCCAATTAAGGTTTTAAAAATTTTTCACGAGCCCAAAGGAAATTCATTTTTCTAAAAATAAAAATAAAGTTACCGATTTAATATACATTATTTTAGTAAGTAAGAACACATTTTTTTGGTAATTATAATTTTTAAAATGTATATAATTTGTTTTTTGGATTTCTTATAACGGTTTTATATGTGAACATTTTTAAAATTTTTTCAAAATGTAATCATTCTTTACTGAATTACAACAAATATAAACAAATTGGTTTTGTTAAATACTCCCGTGTATTCTAAATTGTTTGTATTTTTCTCGATTACTATGAAAAGCATTAGACATTTTTTTACAGGGCCCTCTGCAATCACTTTTCTCCAAAATACTAACTAAATAAAATTGTCTGCTAAAAATCAGAATCAGCGTTGAAAATGTAAGTATTTTTACTGCTTTTAAAGGTGACGTCAGCACACAGACAAAAAAGAACAAAAACATATCATTGATCATTGTACTACATTAAACATCATTGATTCATTATAAATACATGCATATCGCTCCGTTTAGATTCTATAATGATAAGAAAATGGATTTTTCTGCATTCTAATTTCCTATGTAATGTTTTGAGTATTTCAAACAATAAAATATGAAACATTATTATTTATGATCATCATAATGTTCAAAAATCTTCTTGGGAAATTAATGTAGCTAATTAAATTGAAATCATTCGGTATTCCAGTACACCGTGTATATAATATTTTATACTACAATTCACGCGTAAATAGTTAGAACGTTTATGCATATCGGTGTATATACAATTATATTTGCTTCTCTGAAATAAAAAATGACTTAAGGCTAATGCAAATGTGTACGTGTTGCCGTGTCGGGCGCGCTACTGCAGGTCTCCGCGTATTATTCAGTTGCCGAAAAACAGTTAGTCGGTCCAAAATATAATACTTATTATAATGTACAACTATGTGAGTATACAAGGTTCCAACGCGTTTCAGGACCAAATAATCTTTGTGTTTTGATTAACGACCGCGCTGATGCTCGAGTAATTTGTAAAGAAATCATTGTCGGAATTCCAAATACACCGTCTATATCGTAAATGCGTGGCGGTTGCTTCGTATCATTAGTTTCTATGAACTTTTTTGTTCCATCTCCCGCGAGTTGTTATTAATTTTTGTCCCACACCCAACACCGAAGTACAGCCGTCGCGCGCGATAATTGTTGTTGAAACGAAAAAAAAGGCTTAACCATTGGTAACAATAATTGATTGGTTATAGCGTATTGTTATTCTCCATTATTATACGTTGGATTTAAAACGATTGTCAAGTTTATTTGCATGTGTCCGAAATAGTTATAAATTATCTAATATAATGTCATGGATAAAAATTGAGCCCAAAATGTTTCAAGCACAAAAATTGTTGAAGATTCGTCTTTCACTCACTCTATAACTGTAATTGTATTTAATTTTGTAAAAATGTCAAGTGGTCATAAATAACTGATGTGACTTTCCACTGAAGGAGTGAGTTTTGAATTTCAAAACTCCATTTGATAAAAAAACTAATTTTATGTATTTTTAAGATTGTAGGATATTTGTGAGACTTCTACGAATAAACGAATAGGTTAGATTGTATAAAGGACCTTGTGTTCTTGTATAATTTTGAATTTGTCTTATAACCTGCATGGCACACGTACACGTTCAAAGATTTTTATCGGTTTGTAATAAGTAATAACGATTATTTTTTAATTGCCCGACTTTATCTTAGTATATACATTTATGGACTAAATAATAAATTATAGAATTCCGTTTCATACGACGGTAAAAATATTTGTTATTTTAACAATATTAACTTCAATTATTTAATAAAGCTAAATTGATTTAATTTTATTCTGAGCTGCAAGCCCTCTATCGCCCCCCAAGTAAGGTTCTAATAGGCAATAGCATATATTGAATATTGATTACCCATTTAAGTAATTTATATTATAATTATTAATTATTTCAAATTTACATTACAAAAATGAATTTTAATAATAATTATTAAACTCGTGTAGTTTTATATTTATACTATGTCGTGGAAAAGTTAATTAATAAATAAAATAAGAGCAAGCTGAATCAGATGAGAAATCTAAAAGTATATAATATTATCAGTCCTATACCATGTAAAGTTAAAGCAAGACATTAAATATAACAATTCTCTGTACATTGTAAAATAATTACACTTAATTAATTAAAACAATCCATTTCATTTACCAGATTAAAGAACGATTTAATGCGATAGAAAATAAGAATATATGCAGATATTGTAGTTATAATAACATTATAGTCGACGTGTATATTAAATTAATTTTAATTTTGTAAATTTGAGTTATCAATTGATGTATTTGTACAAAACAAAATTGTAACTGATACGTCAACAATCGAAAGTAATAATAATAAAAAAATAAACAGATCATTTTATTGTATAATTTTTTTAGTGATGCGATGTATAGTCGTTTTTCTAATGAAATACCTATAATACTCATTTCATAATATACCTACATATTTTTCGTAACGTCCTGTCGCCTGAAATATTTATTACTCACATCCACTCTCAAACGTATTAAAAAAATATTACGAATTAGTTATTATACTATGAAATATATTTTATATGATGTATATGTATAATATATATACACGGCTATAATTTTTTTTTATTTGACATACTCGTAGACCGTAAACCATTTGTATTCCATGTATTATAATAATAATAATATATTTATTGTCGTTCGCAAAGCACTTGGATTGGATGATTTTTATTGGTCGTAGTATATATTTTTTAATATTTTCTTTTACAATGCCTACCGTTATGACGTCATGTCGGTTGCAATAAAAGCGATAGTCTTGGTCGGTAATATTTCGATATACGTCTGTGTTTTAAATAATCGTCTTAAAAATTAGCATATGCGACGTACATTATATAATTCATTACATATTCGTTTGTACAGTGATCCCGTATAATACACACATACATACCTTAATTTATTGTTATGGTGATATTTGTATATAACGTATTCGTCGTAAGTTTGGTAATTTTAAACTTAAACCGACGACAATGAATAGCTCTTTATGTCATAAGACATGATGTTCTCACGCCGAATTGCAGACGAAAAGAAGCCTAATAATTATTATAATAATAAAAACGTGTATCTCACGAAAATCAGACTTATCTGTTTTACCGATTTTGAAAACAACGACGACGTACCGTTGGGTAGGTATTAACCCGATAACGGGGGTGGTTAGTGTCTTATAGCGATACTCGTCGGACGACAGCCTCGAGCGACAGGAGGGCGGTCGAACATCGATCTCTGCCTCTATACACAGGTATATAAATTCACGCTATTCGTCGTATTATTACGGTTTATCGATTATTATTATTATTATTATTGTTATTGCCTTTGATATTGTTTTAAAAAAAAAAAACCCTAAGACTTTTTTGGTGGGCTCAATCACTTTTTCCCGAACCCGTCCGCATTTACTCCATTCCGTGTTTTCTACCCCCGGGTCCTTACGCGTTTACAATATATACATATTACTCTGCCCGTGTATACACAATTTATATATTATATATGATTTATATAAACTATTTACACCGAATTATATAACATCAAATTACGATGTGTGTTTTTAGTTGCACGATAGGTCGACGGCGGACATCACCGCGTTGTACAGCGTATATTATATTATAGTATAGTAGGTATAGTCCATGGCCCGCAGCCTATTTTATTGTCCCAAACTGGATTAAAAAAAAAAAAAAAAAAAAAATCATAAAAGGATGCTGAGACGAGCCTCGAGATTCGATTATCATTATTATCATTATCGTTATTGTACCTATATATATTTTTATGGCTAGTACCTTTATAATACCGTATGTGGTATGTATATATATATATACATACATAAAGGAATCGCGGCACTCGCCCTCCGACGAACACGTCATGTTGTAAAGCGTGGAGAATGAAAAAAAATAAAACTCGCTCTTTTTTACGACTCCCACCCAACTAGAACGGATAAACTGGTTCGGTGTGTTACTCGCGCACCGCCACTCCCGTGCGAGAGAATATTAATTTTTTTCCACGGGCTTTAATCCGATACACACATCTCACACAGTATAATAATAATAATATTATTATTATTCGTGACCTTTGTGCGCAGAGGGATTTAAGACTGCATTATGTTATAGACGATTAATTATTCAAATCTCGACACATTCTCGCAGTGCTTTGCATAATTTAATGTCACTATAGCGGCCGAAAGATTTATCTGACGCACACGGCAAATGAATGTTAATTACCCGGCCGATTTCTACGTTTTACCTGTACGCACTATGCGGTTCCCCGGTCAGAATCGTGGCGACCGACAGTGCACATGCCTATCTAAAGTCGTGAGAAGGTAATCCGCAAATCATAATATATTTTTATCTTGGAAAATAAAGTTTATTATAATATATATTTCTTATAAACGTCAAATTAAGAATAAACAATAATTTCATATTAATCTAAATCGTCTAATATAATAATAAAAATAATTAAATAATGATTTAAAAATCTATTTATTGCCAAACAATTAAAACAGCGATTCCGACAAATTCGAACGCGGAACCATTTGGAACTCTTTATAATATAAATAATAAAAACGTTACATTCTTTCTATCAATAAAAAAACATAATAATATATTAAATATTTTAACCATAAAATGCAAAAATAATCTTAAACTTTAACAGTCTATATAATGAAAGTTGTTTACAAAAGTAGGGACGTACCTATGTTTAAAGATAATAGTAATACATAATAGAAATAATAATAAAATATACAAACGCGTAAAATATAATATTATATGATTAAGTTTTTAGGTATATTTGATTATAATATTAAAAACGATAGAACATTTGGACTTCGAACCTAAAACTAATTCAGAACAGGGTTGGTTGTCGAAATAATAAGGTGTATATTGAGATCACTAAAACAAAGTAATTATATATATGCTATCTACAATTTGTTAACAATTTTTAATTAAAATATTTTTGTTTCACGTACCTAACTAAAAATAAAAAGCTTATTTCGCACATAACGTTACACTATATCTGGTAAAAAAATACATATTATACACTATATGTACCTATATATAATTTATATTTTCATAACTAATATATTATATTATAATAATAAATAAAATCTGGACGGCAATATCGTTTTAAGATTTAAATATTGAATCACGTAAAATACTGTCGCGACCCTTCAAAATCCGGTCCCGATCAGCGGACGTTTGTTTTAAATGCTTTCACTGGTACTGCGAATGATTCAAGTGACGTGAACAATGCGCACACTCGACATCTATAACTTAAACGTAATCTATATTATGTACATTGAATACTGTCTTATCGGACCGTGCGCGACTGGCGAATTGAGCCGACGACCGCGACACCGAATGTTCGACGCGCGTTAACTCATCAGTTCGTCGATGCTGAACCCTTTGCGCTTGGGAGGGGCCGGTCTTTCGTTGCTCTGATGAGTCGGCGGCGGCTGTTGCGGCGTCGGTGGCGGCACGGCGACGACCGACGAACCAGACGCCGGCTGGAACTGAAGCGGCTGGTATGCCGGTGGCTGCGGCGAAGGAAGCGGCGCCTGCGGGGACGGCGGTACCGGCATCACCATTCTCGTCGACCGATCGTGCAAGTCTCTCCTCACGTTCAACATGGCGTGGTGGTGCTGCTGGACTTGCTGGTGGTGTAGGAGTGGCGGCTGTAGGAATAGATGGAGCGGTTGCGGTTGATGGTGGCTGTGCGATTGCTGCTGCTGTTGGTAACGGTTGTGGTGGTGATAGTAGCTGGACGACGGGCGCATGGTGTACGCGGACGACTCGTCGTGGCACTTTGTTTCGTGCACGACGGCTCTGGTGACGGTCGCCTTCCGGAACAGCGAAATCTGTCCGGGTTCTTCCTCCTCTTCTTCGTCGTCAGCGGCAGCCGCGGTAGCGGAATCCGCGTCCGCGACCGTCGAAGACGACGCCGACGGTTCCTGTTTTGCGACCGTGGCGGTTTCGGCGGCACTCGACGAGCAGGCCGAAGTGGTAGCGGCGGCGGCGGTGGTGGCGGCTGCAGCGGTAACTGGCGCGGACGGTTCCGACGGGGCGCCGACCGCGGCTGCGGCCACATCCTCTTCGTCCACGTCCACGTCTTCGTCATCGTCCCCGTCCTCGCCACCGCAGTTGTCGTCGTCTTCACCGCCACGACGACGGTTACGACCCCGATCGGACGGGGTCTGCAGCATCGAGCACAATTCGTCCTCGTCCTCGTCCTCGTCGTCGTCGAGGTAGTCTTCGTCGTCTGCTGCCGATCGAGGCACGACCGCGCCCGCGGACGACGCAGACGACGAGGTGGCAGCACCACTGCCGCCCAACGCACTGGTAGCGGGCGCGTCGCCGACCGCGTGCGTGAGCGTGTGCCGGCGCAGGTCGCAGTTTCGCCGAAATACTTTGTTGCACGAGTAACACTCGTATGGCTTGTGGTCGGTGTGCGTGAGTAGATGCGTCTTGAGATTGCTGCGCTGGTTGAAGCTGCGTTTGCACACCGGACACTTGTGCGGCGACTCTTCCAGGTGCAGTATCTTGTGCACTGCCAGCGTGCGCGACTGACAGAAGCCTTTGCCACATTCCGTGCACTTGAACGGTTTCTCCTTGGAATGGATGTACCTGGAACGACAACAAGACCACGGTCGTGATTAGTATATCTGTACGTAGATAGACGTATAGCAAGAATATATTATAAGGGGTGCGTCACTGCGCGCGTGTTACGCGTAAAATATTGTGCGCGGGCTTAATTATACATTTTTTTTCTTGTCGTCAGCCATCGACCGAGACGACGGCGGTAAATTCGAACAATAAAATATAAAGAATATTACAAGCCTATTCTTATAATAATAAACAAACGTCTTCCCCCAATTGTCCAGCTACGGTGTACACAATAAACCTAACGAACCGTAACGAAATCTTGTCGGGAGCTGCTGGTTCATTGCGCCATCGTATCGCGTTTCACCTCCGAGCCATGCAGCGTCTTATTATTTACATCATCACTCGTAAGATACTATAATAATGACTGTGATGATAATGATATAATGTTGCAGAAAAAAAGCGACTCCGCATTCCACACACACACACAAGTACATAATATATTATTAAAATGTGTAAGCGAATTGTCGGCTGTTGGTTAGCTGGGTGCGCACGGCGAGCGAAGTACGTGAAGAAATTAGTGTAGTCTCGTCTGGTCACGACTTGACGGTCGTGGACCGCGATATATTACACCAAAAAGGGTTGTGGAATGGGCGGGGGATTGAGGGCGACCATGACAATGGACAGTAACAATCACGGCGGAGGCGGGAGCGTCAGTAGCTACGAAGTCGGGGCGGAATAGTGGGTGTAGAAGTAGCGACGCGTAGTCGTATAAGCCACCTGTCCTCTCGCCGCCCCCGCATCCAAAACTTGCATACAGTAATACACATGATAGTAGGTAGTCATCGACGGACACACGCCAGAAGGAACATCAAACGAAGAAGGAGGGCTATATATAGAAAAACATTTATAATCGTAGTGCAGTATTTTATCTCTCGTCACCTCCGCACGTGCTAAATTTTCCACGTTTCCGGTAACTACGACCGCGGTAGATAATAACGATCTACCGGAAAATTTTCAGAGCTGTGTCGAGATAAACATTTGGACACAACGCTGGCAGACGACGAAGCTGCGTGAACTCGGCTACGTACGAGAAAATAACGTAGATAATAAAGTTGCAACGTTTTTTTATATTAATACTCTATGTTATTATAATAATATAGTATAGTATATATTGGGTGTCGTACACGAGCGCTACGGCATCAGATAATACTATAATGACGATGAACGTTTCATGGCCACGAGAAATCACTGTACATAATATACACTCAAGCCTTTTCATTCCGAAACATCGCGTCTCCTCTCGGCCACACCGCACTCGCTCTCGGACTGTTGGAAATTCAATTTATCTTGTACGCGCATAGTGTCGGCATACAATATCTATGTATATATATACGTGGTTCTCTCTGTATTCTACCGTCGTCGTACATATTAATGTATTATTATATATACGAGTATTGAGTATGTTCGCGGCGGCGATGTGTATAGCCACTAGCCGTGTAATATCGTACACAAGTATATATTATTATTATATACATACAACAACCTCATTCTGTCCAACGGAGGCCAGGCCCCAAATGCCATGTTGCCGCCTCACCATCGCCTCTGGACAGACCGGTTCTGATACGCGCGCGCCGGGCGGCAACATAGTCAAGTCTCTATCTCTATCTCTCTCTCTCTCTCTCTCTCTCTCTCTCTCTCTCTCTCTCTCTCACTCTCTCTCACTTAGGTACCTATGTAATACTATAATATATTATATTATTATCTGTTCGTCTCTCCCGCGCAAGAGAGGTCCTCCGTTCGGCGTTATTACATATTATTATTATTATATTGTGTATGTATGCATACATACATACATACATACAGAGTGATTCACCAAACAGGCTCACCAAATTTTTTTTATATGATAATGTAATTATTCAAATTTTTGACATTTTTTGTATTGCTTAAATAGCGGTACAAACAATGCTGTAGCTGTACAAACTTTTGTTTTAAAAATAAGTACTTCACTTTCTTGCTGCAAACTGTTTAGTGAATAACTTTTTTTTTCAAACTAGTAATTTTTCAGTTATTAAAAAATCAATATTAAGTATAGTAATCTTTGAAAGTGGATTTATAAAATTATAAAATATATGTTATGATTAGAATTAGTGTTCACAAAACAGACCATTTTTTATTTATAAAATATGTTATATTCATATTAATAAGTAAAATTTTAAAACATAATCTTTAAGTATACATTTCAAAAAACATGCAGATTTTGAGTAACTGCATTATATTGAAAAAGGGAGTGGGTATGCTTGGTGAATCACCCTGTATATTATAGGATATAACAATAATGTCTTTATGCGCGTAGAGAGCGAACGGTGTGCCGGTAAGAAAATATAATGTTAATGGGTAATTTGTTTTTTAACCTGTATACACACACACATACCCCCGGCTCGGGGATTATTTTTTTCGAAAACCCCACGCTGTGCGATTCCCGTCATATACGTATACGCTGATGTGTATAATATATGCGTGGCGTTTATATGTATACACTATACGCATAACGAATTACTACGATATTATAACACGTATTTTTTTCTATAATCCGATAAAAGTATAAGCACATATATATTAATGCAAGCTTCGGACTTAGGATTAACATAATCGGTCGGTATACATAAATTTGATGTTGTTTATTACTAGTTAAATTTTTTTTACTTGCACGTCGTATACGTATTCTGTTTGACATGTCATGTATATATATATATATGTGACTATACCTAGAAGGTTTAGGTATGGACGTATGGTTTTATTGTTACAGAGTTTGCACGCACGTGCAATGAAAAATTCCAGTTCAAAAACGTCGGAATCGATATCCTATCACAGTAGGCTAAAACCGCACTTATCGAATCTTTCAATTAATGTTAATCATAAAATATGTTATATGGTGAAAAAAAAAAATACATTGCGTATTTGCATACTACTCGCGATAGGATTAACGAAAATCCGCGAGCAAGTAACTCTATTATATTATAAAGTGCTTTACACCGGATGTGGATTTCATTAATAAAAAAAAAATCAACATAATATTATAAGTAAAAAACCCGTCATACTACGATATATCATGTTTGCGCGCGCACGCGTTTATAAAAATAATATAAAATATATGGAAACCAGTTTCAACTTTATGTATCCATTAGAATCCGCTGATTGTAATTTATGGAGGTTACGGTGTATATCATTTGAAATAAATTTACCAATGTGGTTATATAATACGCGGGTTATTTCTGGTCGAGAAAGACCGCCAGTAGGTGCACTTGTTTTCCATCAGTCATTTAGTCATTTAGTCCCCGGAAAAGTTTATCGTTTTTTCACACATTTTTCGTCCATCGACTTTTCGGAATGCCTTTTAATAACGAACGGGTGGTGGATGGAAACGGTTGTGCGGTACAGAAAACCGGTTCTCTCTCTGTCTATATATTATTATACTCTTGGCGAGACTTTACGTTATTCAAAGAAGGCCAGACGGAAAAAATAAATGTATATAAAAACCATTAGTGAATATAATATATACTTACACGTATACACACGCATATAGGTGGTACGTATACGTAATGTATGATGGAAACACATTAAAGCGCATTTATAAATAACGCCGAATGTATTTGTACAGCCTAAAAGCGTCGTAAAAAATAACAAAAATCCTTTACTGTCTTTCATGCTCGGGCAAACATTATTATAATATTATATTATTGTACACCAAACGCTATATCGTATACCTGTTATGCGCGCGTGCAGACGGTGGTCGTGATGCTCACTCTGTATAATATACAATACGCACGTTCTATCGGCGGGCTATGCGGGGGCCGGTGTGGTCGTCAGTCAGCACGGGATGATATGCGATATATTGTAATATTCGTGATAATTTTTTTATCGTTTGTATAGGATATAATATTTATATTAATAATAATATGATTCGTATGATTGCCGTCGTAGTCGTCTTTTAAAACCCACACGGCGACGACCTGAGTTGTACAGACACCTCGTCGTATTATGTACTCGTCGACAACAGTGACATGACTTCCACAAACATAAATATCTATAATAATAACTACTATGTGATTATTATTTAATAATTATATCACCACACAATGTTTATTATTAAACGCGGAGACGGCTCTTGTACCTTTATACTAAATAATAGCCGAGTAACCCGACTTCGCCAGAGAAAAAACAAACAAACATATTAAGATACATTGAAAATCGATGTATCTCAGTATGTATTTGCATGTATACAGTTATAGTAACAGATTTATCAATATTACTTTCGAAGTGCAATTTTGTTTCATTTTAATATTTAAGTAATTGAAAAAATGCCACCGTATTGAGTGAGTATACTATATTATACATATAGGTACTGTTGTGAGAACGGGAAATGCTTTTTTGTTTTAGTTCAAATTGAGAGGGAATTTATGACATTGGCGTTCGGACGCGCGTTCCTGCAGGGCACCGGAAACGGAAGGAAGCGTCGTGTGCGCACGTCTACTCCTACGCTAGCGGAAGACCACGGGAGTGGCGACTGGTAAAAAAAATTGTGCATACGCTCTTTCCCGCCAACATTTATTATAGACGTTTGTGTGAGAGAAGAAAGAATCGCATAAAACGAACAGTTCAAATCAGGTTTTGAAATTTTTCTGACGACCGTGACATCCTGTGAAGAGGAATAGCGACTATAATAATATTGCATGTATTACAGCAATAGCGTAATCGTCATGCACGGGGCCCGAAGTAGCTTTAATAATATCATATTATGTATATGTGTACAAAGACATGTACTAGCAATCGTTGAATGCGCGCGCGACGATAAGATTTCGGGACGACTATCGCGGGTAGTCATTAATCAAACCACGTGACGCGGAACACGGCGTACCGCTGCAGTGACCGCTAATATTGTACTCGTATTTATATGAAAAACGAGTGATATTACAGCAAGTACACAAAGTTACTGGGACTTCTGCTGCTACTTCTATTGTGGAAAATCAAGTGTATAGTACGGTATACACAATGTACAATTGTTTTCGGCAAAAACACGATGCTCGTTTGAACGTGTAGACAATTAGTGTTCGTTCGTAGTTGTTGCAATCTGGTTCTAAACGTAGGTACTATGTACATCATATTTTTATACCATATATGTTAGTATCATAAATCATAAAAGCGATTGAGAGTTATATAGTCGTTTTCAGGAACTCAACATACAACATAATATATCATTTATTTGCCTATTTGACACTCAATCAAAATAAGTACCTATACATATTACACATAAACTGTCCAAGTTTAAAAATCGTTACTATTTAATATTGTTATTTATTATTATAAATTATATAAACGTTATTATATAGATATTAAAAAAAACACGTTTCGGAACGATCGGGTTGGCCCGGTCGACGTTTTGTCCGCGACCGTACCAGTTTTCTATGGTCATTTTTCAATACGGATCACACGCTGCAGACACACACACACACACACGTACATATATATAAATATGTATATATACACACACACAAACAGGCCTTAGCCGCCGCCACATGCTGGCAGGAGCATTAAGTCTTTTCGATGAAGAAAAAGAGACGGGCACGCACGCTGAGAAGAGGTAACAACACTCCATGTATATACATAATATGCAACACATATACACACCATCTCATATAAATGTATAGTGTCGCTGTCACTCGGAGCACAGCGCATAGTGTATGAACCCATTGTGTGAGCGGACATTACGGGTCCGGTCAAATGCTTCTGTCAAACCTTTGTGTAGGTACGGGGGCGCGTTTCGGACCGGAGACGGTCATCGTGAAATACGCGACGACGGTGTGGGAAAAAAAATGTCATATCCTACATACATAATATGTATACCTACCTACGCCACGCATTATTATATTGTACACGTTATGTACGATATACGTATATATATATAAATATATTGTATAGGTATATAATATAACTTATATTATACTCTGCAGCGATACGCGTCACATGATGACCGACGCGATTCGTCACACGAATAATTTTCAACCCGACGACGATTGATTCGCCGCTGCACGTGTATAGCTCGACTGACACAATATTGCATTATTATATTGCGTATGCGTACATAATAATATGATGACGAGAAAACACGCGACTGCTATGTCCGTTCACGTCCGGTGAAACCGATGATTGATAGTTGATTTATAACTTATACCTACGCACGCTGCAGAATACATATATACGCGCATACTATAAAGTCCTGCATCAGTGTGAATGAATAATATAATATTTATAGTCGGTGTGCGCACTATACTACTATAGAGGGTTGTATTGAGGATAAAATATCCTTTGACTTTGTCTATTGATTCAATACGATATATCAATGATTTCTTATATAGCTTATTGTTAAAATAATAATTCATGTTTTCAATATTTTTTTGTATAATTTTAAAGTTTTCATATACATAGATACAAGTTGAATGACAATAACAATAAGGTAATGCAAAAACTAAGCACGCCACTATTACAATCACTAATCAGGGCTCGTGATTTTATGTATTTTTATTATATTATCTATAAATTGCAATCTTGCAAAGTTGTATGAGCACCGCTATAGGAGATACATAAATTTGTTTTGGAATACCGTGATGATTATAATTTACATTTTATTTTCACATAATTCGCATATTATAAGTATTTCTTAGGATTTATGTAGTGCATATTTGTTATTCAACAGTGCTGGACTTAGCGAAGGAGTAATGCATCGAAGCTTCAAAGGTGTCTAACCTCGTGAAGTGATAAAATATGAAGACTAGGAATTGAATTATTGTTAAAAAAAAATAATTTTGAAAAATTTTCGGTATCCGTTTATTTTTAACTGTTATGAACCATTATTACCCTATTTGTGACTGAATTTATAGAACACGTGAGCTATAAGGTATCTAGTTGAAATGTTTTCTTTTTTTAATCCACCTTCACTTTTATCAAATACCAAACAAAAATGCAATTAATGCATCATAAAATGACTTATAAATACCAATTATTTTTGAGGAGAATCTAATATTAATTGTTCTCCTTGGCCTTTTAAATCCAACACTAGGTTGCACACGCACACATATTCAGCTAATTTGTACTTTGAGCGCTGATTATAATGTATACACATGCCACAGGTGCAATAATAGGTATATGTGTGTACGCGTGACACTTTGACATGCGCGCAAGTCCACTTCAGGTATACAATATAAGTATATATATACACCTGACGGTGCAGTATCATCGCACGACCACAAACCCGGTATCGTGTTCGGTTAAGTATAAATATTCACTTATACATACACACATACTCACGATATATGTGTTTTTATCATTACATTTTTTTCTTTTATGTATCGAGCTTCGCGCGCATATACGTTCTGCAGTGTCACAGCATCACGAACGGGTCTAGACCACTGCTGAGATTGGGACGGGATACGGCGAGGGGAAACGTGAGCTGCAGCCACAACAGTTTGAAATTATCTTCCGCCACCGCAAGCCGAGTATACGTCTTATATTGTATGCGTCGTGTGCGTGTTTCAAGCGCAAGGTCTCTGCGGCCAGAGATACCAGATGTACTGAGTGGAAGGAGCGTGCACGTCACGCGAACCGCGCGGAGTGCACGAAATCGCTGCCGTGCGCACGGGAGTTTTACCACGGAGTTTTATCACGTTTTCTGATTTCAGACAGATAATACTTACGAATAATATTATAACGCTGCGTGTAGCGTGAATAATGGGGGCTCCCTGCGGCCCGCGAAATAATAATAATAATGATGACAGATTGAAAAAAACGTCGTAAATATAAGATAGGATATATCATAGTGTAATATACTCATTATATACATACCCAGACGAGGGGAGTTTAACAGATAGCACGCGTCATATCAATTTAAACATAATACCTCTACGTAGGGTAGGTACCTAATAATACTTGCATATGCTGACGATATTGTAACTATAGGAAAATACAAGAAGAAGTGAAAAAGAGCATGATGGAAATTTAACGGGCATAACTATATAGGTAACAACAGAATAGAAAAGATAAGAGATTTTAAATACTTATATAGGCATGCGAAATAACATAATACATATTTAGGCCAAATATAATGTCAAAAAAATAAAAGCGCAACTATATATATATATAAGTTATATGAGAATGTGCGAAGACCAGCTCTTTTATATGCCCCTGTCACTTGGGCCACTACAAAAAGTGATGAAAGTAAAGCTCCTATAAGATTCAAGAGGAAGATACTAAGGAAAATTTTATAAAAGGTAAAATGTGGTTCAGTCCGTTAGAAGCACAAAGGATGGGTATATTTGGCAAGCAGTTGATAGACTAATGAAAAACACTTATAGTTAAAAGTCTTTAAAAATTATTTTACTAAAATATAAAACAGACGTAATATATAATATCGGATCTCGTATTTAATATATTTTCGTTTTTATCGAGATTTTCATTATATCGACGCGTGCAACTGAAAATAGGATTTATGTCACATTTCGAATAATTAAGTACACTAACACTTTAGATACTTTAATGAATTAATGCTGTAGTAATCAACAACTGCAGCGATTGTTGGTCGCGGGTACACGCGAGTACGTAGTATTATATGTTACACAATAAAATATATCGACGAGCGAAATCGGTACAGTGCAATAACGCTTTTAATAATATAATTTCGATTATACATAGTCCGAGCTGCCCGAGGTGTGTGCAACAAGAATATTATAACGAGGTGCGTTACTGTGTACACGCAAAAAACAACCGGACAACAAACGCAGTAACGACTAACAAAATACAATAGAAGTAGGTGTACCTATACAAAAAAAAGTATTAAAGTATAGACGTGAATCAAAGACTTTAACGCTGCACGCTGCACTGTTTCGTGTCCGTTAAAAGCAATATACAATAATAATAAAATATAAAATCGGATTTTTATAGATATTTTGTTCGAGGTTATAACGACGGTAAATTCAATATTTATGTGTACAACAAATGCTCGTTCGGTTTAAAATACGCGTGGTGGGGGACAGTGAGCTAGTGTTGTTTTAGAATTTAATGCGCGTGCAGTTAGTATAGTATTAGTATATACCTAGGCATATTATTTTATTCTTTCGGATAAACTTTGTAACAATCGTAATGAATATACACCACATGTAATGTGAAAATCTTATCGCTATAAACGACTAGAAAAAAATCATTAAAAACACAACACTGCATATAATATTATAACTACCTATCGATATTATACGTGAAATTCTTTTATTTATCGTTTATACATGTATATTGTCGTTGTGTCGTGCACAAAGCCGGATGGTTATACTTATAATATATTACTATATACCACATAATATAGAAGAAATAATATTAACAAAGCACGTGGACTAATGCACGTCAAAATCGCAGCGGCGGTAATGTGACTTTTGTACAGGTTTATTGATAAACGATCGTAGTCACAACCGGGAGTACATTATTATATACATATAGTGATGTATTGAATATCCCGATCGACTTGTGTCCCCCGTGAAGTCGGCGACAATTAATAATAACATAATATACTACCATCTATAACAAGTAGGTATATATATATATATATGTGTGTGTGTGTATACGGCCGTTGACCGGGTGGCGCGTCGAGGGGTATAGGGAGGAATTAAAAACGGCCGTAGGGAGGTAATAATATTATTTATACGATTTATACTTTACAATATAGGTAAACTCCATTAGCGGACTACGGGTCCCGTAAAATATTATAATTTATACCGTCGCGCGTCGTCATGTGCGGTGTAATAAAATTTAATATGTATATGTATCCAGCGCACGCGGTCGCGTACAAAGCCGCATAATAATATATTATAACGTAACGTAATTTTATGCGGAAAAAAACTTCGCAATTAAATCGACGGGCATTACAAGTAGACCCGGATCTGTCGTGAGCGAACCAGACGCGTAGTACGGGCAGCGGCGCGCGTATCGAACCTGCCTAAATGGTCTGTGACACACCACGGTGTACAGAAAGAATACATTTTTATACGTAATATATAAAATTATATCGTATAAAATATTAATGATGTTATGATGATAAATTCAAAACTTGAAAATCATCGGAGGGACAATAAAAAAAAAAAAATGATAAAAAAGAAAACCGCAAGACTATATAAGAGTTATGTAGTGGGAGTAGCTATAGGTGTATACAATAATATATAAGTTCGTATTATTTATACACGATGATAATTTTATAACCGAGACGTATACCCGGAGAGTATTCCGGCGGGGAGTGTCGGGCCAGCATGGGGCCCTCGGTCGCGTTGGTACTATACGACGGGCGTAGTAAATATTATATACCTCCTAGGCCCCTGGTTGTCGTCATAAATTAATATTACAATAATTATTATTACTACTATCATCGTGTGACGTATATACATATTACATTATACACGCGACGACGCTGTATTCGTTCACCAAACATACACCCGACATGCAGCAGCCGACACGCCGAATAAAAATCATAATATAACAGAGACGAATAATAAAAAATACAATGTATGGTAATATACTGTTCAGCTGCAGTCAACAATCATTAAGTAATCACAGTAAATATAACACGGTACATATTTTATTCTTGTATAATTCGGCTTACAAAACAGAAAAATACTAAACCCGTGTCATCTTTATACTTAAATTATCAAACTCGTAACGGGCGATGCAATAATTTTCAAACTTTTTGGGAAACTTTAACTAACTTTTTAAATACAAACAATATTTGCATTTTTGTACTACAAAAACGATAGATATGTCGCGTGTAATACAGACAGACTAAGGTTTCTTATTCGCATACACCCTACCGCGTGTTCATTCTTCCGGCCCGGAACCGGAACGTGACAAAAAACATAACACCGAATTCAAAGACGACATGATGTTATTTAATTGTGACCCATCACCGGTTTTACTCGATACGTAGAACTACTCGTCGCGATATAGTACACCCACATTTACTATTATTATATTATTTATTCGAAATACTTCGAATGCCTATTGTATAATACACATATGCACCACCTTTATTGTTAATTGTCCGCATACATAAACAATAGCTTATAGCTGTAAGATGTTACAAATCTGGGGAGGTTGTCGAATCTAAACTAAACCAAAACGTTCGAATTGCGCTCGGATTCAAAACAGGTAATGTTTCGATTGCATTCGATTCGACCATTTCATAGAAATAATAGACATTAATTTTAGTTCACAATTACATGTGTATGTGTCAGCCGATTTACAAATATTACAATAGCGATATCACACGACGTATTTTAACTTAATTAGAAATAAACAACATTTTATATTATTTTGAAATTTTAACTATTTAGTAGTTAAATTGGAGCTATTTATTAATTTTGGATAATAAATCATTTTTTTTTGCCGATAAAAATCGACCTCGCAGTTGGAAGTAATGATTATAAAAGACCATAGAGCTATAGAGCTTCGCAGCTCGAAAACCATACTCACAATTTAAAAATCTACCATCACGTTGCAGACTCTCGGTTAGGAACAGGCCATGTACTTTAGGAATAGGTCCACTCGAAAAGGTTATTTTATAACTATAAAGTATAATGTCGTTGGTATAAATTGGTTAAAATGATTTATAAATTATAATCACCGCGAATATTTTCGTTTTTGGCTTTGCTACACACAAAAAAAAATAATAAATTATGCCTAGTGACGAGCAAATGTCTTCTCTGATAAAATTGTATATGCGTTTAAAAGACATGATGTTTTTTTCCTCTCGGCGAGACGTTTATTGCCGCGTTCCAATTATTTACATCGGCAAATAATAACTGGTGTAGTTGTATATTAAAGCGGAGCGATTACGCTCGTGTGCGCATAAATGTTGTTAATAGTAATAATAATGTATAATAATATTAGGTATATATATGCGCCGAAAGTACAGCGCGCCGCATTCCGTCGCGTATAAAACCAGATCATCCTCCCGCCGCTCCTCCTACACTAGCGACTATAGCATATTATATATATATATATATATACATACGTTTCTTCTAAGATATATATACATATTATTATAATACACCCACCACCACCTCCACTGCCGCGTATTATAATCACATCGCATGTGGTTCTGCGCTGCACGCACCTGGTTCGGACAGACCGCGGTGTATTAAATATACATGCGTACGTATATATGTATACCACGATCGAGACTTGTTATGCACTGCAGCCACCGCAGCTTATAGACGCGGTTGCGGTGAACGTCTACAGGTTCTCTCCGATAATAATTAATACTCGTTCCGTGTCTTTTATGTATATAATATTGTATTATATTCGTTGTTGTTTTGTGTTACCGTGCAGAATGTACATTATAATATTATAAGAGTATGGAGAATAATATATAATCTACTTGGATGGTCGATGAGCGGCGTATGCTAAATACTCGGCACATGACTTGTATGGCTTTTAAAATTTTTTATACGTATAATATAATATATTATATGATACACGAGTATATATATATATATATATATGTATATACAATAACCGATGTGGTCATTATTGTGCGAAAATAGTCGAAAATCTCTAAGAACGATTTCGGAATATGTTTACCTTAGAATACTATTAATTAATGATTTTATACATTGTATGAGGGTTTCCGATAGGTATAGTACAATTTGTTTGTTGATCGTTGACATCCATATAGTTAAGACACTGTCACTCACATACATAGATACACAAAACGCGTTCACGTCAAATATGTTCTAAGTTAAATAAATATATGATGTAATCTGTAAGTTAAATCTGTTTAAGACGGATAATCGAAAATCATTACTTTCGACGCATCGGCGCATTAACTTTGGTCATCGATAATAAATATTATACACCTAATAACATTTAAAAAATATGTGAGAGCTCATCCGAACATTGACAACAATGGGCTTGAACAAAAAGTTGCCATTTTTTTCCAACTATATTACATCGAACCTCCTATTTCGGTCGACGCCACCGGCCATATACGCATGCACTGCACGCAACACATACGCCGGGCCCGTTACTACATTTCTTAATTAACACACGGACCGGTTTTCGTGTTTTTTTTACGTGCGGAGAATCACCGAGTGATATTATTTGTCGCCGCATCGCGGTGGTCGGTTTTATTATCATTGCTATATACCAGCTAGGCCGCGTGATGCTGCCACCGCCGCCGAGACGCGTTCGTTCTCGGCGAAATCGCACACAATCATAACGTATAAAAAAAATCACGACAACTCGAAATTCAATACATTATACGATATACCTACAGGTACGATTGGAATTTCTGTAATAAAAAATACCGATCGGATACATATCTCTGCGTACATTTTATCCGTGCTCGTGTTTTTTATTTAAACGACGCTAAACTGTATTATGTATAAGTACCTACGTACATTTATTCCGATAGTGTGTTCTTTGTTGTTGGTGGGAAGGGGGCTAAGATGCATATTTAAATATTTACAAACACGCGAGTACAAAAAAGTAATGTTTGGTTAAGTGCAACTTTTGACAATTCGGAAACGGTACCCGTAGATACATTTTAAAGCTGAGCCCCAGCATTAAAGCTAAGTTTCATATTTTGTCTAATACTCTATAATGTATTCCCAGATGTTTTTTAAAATAACGTTATTTAAAAAAAAAAAAAAATAATACGCGAAATATATTAACAAGGATATTGTTCCACGACATTTTATAATCATATACCACTACAATTTTAAAACTGTGAAATAAATGCATTCTTCTGATGTTTTTTTTTTCTATTTCTAATTTTGTAATATAAGAATGTAATTTAGAAAAAATGTTTAACAATATGGCGTTGTACAGTTAACATACGGAAATCTTAATACATATTAAAAACGTATTTTGAATATTTTTACTAATTAATGTTTGGCATGAGTTTTCAAATATTCTAATTAATAATGTATAAACTTTGAACTATCTGCAGACGATCAAAATTACTAATTCGATTCTGGTTTATATTTACACTATAATTATTAAGAACGAGTTTTCAATTAATAAAAATATTGACTAAATAATAAACATATTATATACTACATATTATTGCATTGCAATTTTTTTTAAACACAGCCACGAGCAGTACATTTAATAACATAATTATATACAAAAAAAAAAAAAAAAATGTTTTTCTTGACGAAGCATTTTAAATATTTCTTTTTGTATACAATTTGTAATTCTTAAATTTTCCAATTTTAAAGGGCACGCACGCGTTTTGAAATTCTTTAGCTAATCCATTGAGTACGCTATTATACGCAATTTTTCAAATCATAATTAAAAAACTAAACCTAACAATATAAATACTTTATTGTGACTTGATAGTGTGTTAATACTTAATTTAACATTGAGCGCAATGACAGGTTACATTATAATGCATGAATGCATGATTGAGAGAAGAAATGTTTATTTGTAATATTATAGGTATTATCTCAATCATAAATTCGTCTACAGCGACACACTCAATTTACTGAAATAAGGTCCAACAAAATATATTATAATATAAGGCACTAAATGTATACTAAAGTTATATGATTTAAATTAAATATTTACTTGTGATCGCGCAAATGGTCCTGTCTCCGGAACGCTTTTTTGCAAATGTCACACGAGTACGGCCTTTCGTCCGTGTGCGTCCGCTCGTGTATCAACAGGTTGTAACTTTTGGTGAACTGCCGATTGCAGAACCGGCATATGAACTGTTTTTTGGGACGGGATGCTCGGCCGATGCCGCTCGCACCAGTACCCACAGCTGAGGTCCGTGGTCGGGAGGCCACTGAGCCGAACGCTCCAGGTCCGGCACCCGTGGCCGGACCTCCGAACAGCGACGAATGCGGCTGACCGCCGTACTGGCCGCCGGGGTTAAGCAGGAAACGGGTGAGCATAGCCCCGCTGGTGCATGACCGCCTGCAACACCTTGTTTTTGTCCAATGCCATGGCCATCAGTTCGTTCTGCTGTTGCTGGTGGAGCAGCGAAACGGCCGCCGCGGCCGCGGCAGCTGCGTTGGCCGACGGCGGCTGTTGCTGCTGCTGTTGCTGTTGTTGTGATTTGTGTTTTGGCACGTACATGCCTGGCGACGGCTGTTGCTGTTGCTGAAGCGACGACAAGTGGTGGTGCTGGTGGAGGGCCTTGTGCTTGTTGGCCATCATGGACGCGGCGAAAAAGTCGGCCGACGACGGCGACGGCTGTTGTAGCGACGCGATCGACGGGTGCCCGTAGAACGATCCGCTGGACGGCATGACCGGCACGAACGCCGATCCCACGCCCGGCTTTACGCCCTCGCCGCCGACAGAAGCCGACTTTCCGCCACTGCTTCCGCTCGACATTATGCTAATCGTCTGAAACACACGCCGCACGTAAGTCGCATTGTTCTCTGTAAGCACATACATCATATAATATTATTATTATTGTTGTTGTTGTTATAATATTATATAGGTAGGTAGGTTATTATAATATATTAAATATTTTATTGTCGACTAAACGCGCGCGACAAATGCTTCTATTTAGGATATATTTTTTCGTTGTACGTCACCATTATTATTATTATTGTTATATATTATGTGTCCGTTACGTGAACAAGTCAGACGACGTCGAAACCAGACCGACTGCTATACACAATATATTATAATAAACAATGGACGGGTAATTCGTAGGACGTTTTCGTTTTGAGCGGCGAGGACGATGAAAGAGAGATCGACAAACGTTTTTTAACACCGGCAGATAGACCTATAGGTGGAAAATTTTTCATTTAATAGAGTGCAGTTATTTGAAACCTTATTTTCAGAATTTATAAATGTACTATGTTAACCAATAGATAAATAAACGAATACCTTTTCAGTCATTAAAATGCTTTAACTGAATAATAATATTTAATTATTGATAATAATAATTCTTAAAGATCATAATATTGGTTCTACTATTTATTATTGTTAGCAGGCTTTTTTTTAGTTTGCGGTGAGACACATTTTGTGCAGTGAGACAGATTTGTTGCAGTGAGAAAAGTAATTGTGTAGTGAAAATTGTTACTTTGTTGTAGCATGGGCGATATTTGTATTCAGTTGAATTCCTTACTAAAATCCAGAAGAGTGGGGAAAATATTGTTTGTGCAGTCAGAAAAAATCAAAAAATCCTGATTGTTAGACAATTTCCACAAGTTATACATTTTGATATACTAACATGAATTACTAAAATTTTCAATTCGCCATAAATCCAGAACTTCCAAACAAATTATCATGTACTTATTATCCTTGATACACAAAATCGAATACTTAACTCAAACTCTACTTTTAAAATTTTTATTTTGATGCGTCAACACTAAAAAAAATACATTAAATATTTTACATTAGAAAAAGGGGGTTCATTTGAAAAATAAGTCTTTACCCCCGTAGAACACTTCATAATTAATAAAAAAAAATCTTGAGATTAAGAATATATTGTTTTAAATATATTTAAAAATGTAAAAAATCAGATTTTTAATATAAGCATAATTGAAGAAAGATAGTTACCCCTTTTTCCTTTCATACTTGGTGTATATACAAAAATAATCGTTTACTTTGCAGTTTTTAAGTTAACGATTCTGCTTATACAACCGTAAATTATACATACGCAATATATATATTATATATTATTAATATATATATTGTAATTACAATATTAAAAAGAAAACTATCTATAAATTAAAATGGTATACACAACATAAGAGGCTAAGACTATAATTAATACGTTTGTTTATTATTATTATTTTTCGTTTATTACATGTACTATGTATACCATTTAAAAATTAGAATATTTTAATAACAAACACTTGTAACGGATTTGATACATATACGCCATATATACCTATATGATATTTATAAAAGTACAATATACATAAATATTTCTGTTGCACGTACTATGTACATTTAAATGAGTTAATGATAATTATATTCTTTGTAAATTGAATATTGTACTTTTATCATAGACCGTCTTTAATTAAAAAATATCTTAATCCCTCGAATTATGAACTAATTATAGTTGGTTCGTGGTTACGACATAAATATTGTGCAAAGAATATTATACCAAACTTCTACTCTATACAATATATTCATAAAATAATTTTGTTATATTATAATATATTATAAAGGCATCTTGGCCTATATATTGTACGTATCAAACGTGTCCATAATAGACTGCAAGAACGAAAACCTATAGCTAAGTTTTTTTACTTATTTTTTATCTGAAATCACAAATCTAAGAATGCGAGTTCCGAAGATCTGACTACGCGGCATTTAAATACAATAGGCATGTATAAATCACGCGAGATAATATAGAAATGCGAATGAAAAAAACAGTATTTTTTTTCAACTGTCTACCGAACTCAGTATGTAACAAAAAAATTTAAAAAAATGTTTGACGATCGCGTTTCATTCGGATAAACGCGTAGGCTTATACATTAAACCACGTCAGTTTATTATATAATCTGAGTCTGGTAAAGATTAGGTAAACGTATATCGTTATCACAGGGACCGCCACTTCAATTATTGTGCACGCGCTGGATTTTATGTCGATGATCATTGATTACGAATAATGTACGCATACATATTATTTTATTATTAAAAAACGTGTAACGACGAGCATACAGTAGTCGCGCGTTTACAGATCTATTGCGATGATAATTTATGCGCGATTAAAAATTATCGTGGTCAAAAACTCGTTTCCGGCAGAAGGCTAAAAATACTATAAGTAAAATATCATGAAAATAGTAATAATTTTTCGATTTATACATAGATCTAAACAATTGTATACAGGGACGATTCCTAAATATACGATATAAATAGCACCTGTATAATATGGATAATACAATGATTAATAATATACAAATATCGCATTTACCTGTCTTAAATAATTGTCGACATTTTAATTTCAAAGCGATTTATTGTAAAAATTGTTAAAATACATAAATTTTCAAAACAGAAAATGTTTTATATTTAATACTTTAAATACTTTTAATTACTTGATCTCAAAAGATAAAATTCCGAATAAAATCGACGAAGGAGTACGCGAATTACCTGTAAATTTGACAAGACTGGGTTTACCCATGAATTTAATCGAAATAATGAAAACTACAATACCATGACGTAGGTACTATAATTAACACATAAAAATTACGATTTGACTACGATCGAAAAGAGTTGAAATTTGGCATCGACTGGCATTATTATGATTCGTTATAGTTTTCGGTGTACCTCGACGATATTATTTCGTTCGATTGTCAATGGCATACCTTACGGGTACAATATTCGCGTCATTGCGAATTATCGATGTGAGCTCGGACAATGCGATTAGGATAATGCATCAAGACGGACGCGCGCAACAAACACACGCGATAGGCTGATATTTTATTATTGTTGTTAATGTTGTTGCAATATTGTGTCCGGAGGGACTGCCAGACCATCGAGGAGGACGGACGAAAGGGTCGAGACGAGTATTAAAATCGCGTCGTTGTTTGTACACAAACAACACATACCGGACGCGACCGCCTTCGTCATCATCTTCCTAACAACACACGATCCAAAATGCCGCCGTTGACGTAAATAGGATCCGAAAATTCGTAAGACGTGAATCCGACAGGTTTTTTTTTTTAAGAAAAAAATCATAAACCACTTGGACGCTTCACGGCCACACATCAATTTCAATCGCTTAGAAAACGTTTTACAGTATACGACAATCGCATTAAATATTGAAAAATGTATTTTATCGTATACTTGTGGTAATGAATTCGTTTCCCAATTCACGTACTAACAATCGTAGGAGCACAAGTTCACAACCCGAGAAGTGGTTTTTAATATTTGACTTAGGATCAAAGTTTCCCAACACGCAAATAGAACGGTGGCTACTACTACTACCAGTGCTCACGACACGTAATCACAGACCGACGACACCCGTATAATTGGTATAATAACAGTAGAATAGTAGATTATTATTGTGATATATTGCACACGTTAATATAATCTTATCGAACTCGTTAGTAGATATAGATATCATTAACATTTATCAACGTCCTGTTTACTATGAAAATATACATTGTAGGCCGCTACCTGTAGACCACAATATGTTGAGGTACGCCACCGTCGTCGAATAGGACGTGAAACGATATTTTTTAGATACTTCATTCGTCCGTGACCCTCAAGATAATATGATACATTTTTAGGATATTATAATTTATTGTCGTAGCACCCGTGATCAATCGACGGCGCGTAAAATCGCGCGGTTCCTTCAAGGACGGGACCTCTGCAGTATCTCCCCCGTGGGTTCAAGAGAGGTTCTAAGTTAAACTCGCGGTCGTCTAAAAACTCAATACCATCACTTCATTGAGGTGAAGTGGTGGATATGGCCGATTGGAACCTCCCCTCGAAATATTTAGTTTGTACTCATTTAGAATATTATAGTATGTTTAATAATTTGTCTAAGAACGCATGTAGGTCTGTTTCAAAAATATTGTCCACCTTTACCAGCCGGCAGATCGAATTCATCTGCACCGTTAGTATACAGACAACCAAGTGCTTTTTGGGCTTTTGCCACCGTTAAAGACGAAACGTGCCGATAACTGCAGCGATGAGACAACGATTATAAATGAACAATATTTTATCGTTTCGAACCGGTATAGGTAAGCGTATCACACACAGACAGACAATAAAGACGATAAGAACACGGATAAGTACACGTATTTACGACCACCTAATTATCGTAACGATTAAATATATTGTTATAATATAATTTCACCACGAGTCTTGTGGAATTTACACTTACGTGATTTGACGGACGTCGGAAATCCCGATGGGCCCGCACGCAGCGGAGCCGCTGTTATCGGGGAAGCGAAAACGGAACACTACTGGCACACGCATACGTCAAGTCGTGACGACTACTACTATCGTCCAAGTTGAAATGTAACGATAAATATCAATAAACGAAAATTTCCACTCGCGTCGTCTAATCAAAAAAAAATCATCGATCCGGCGAACGAACGAACGGGCGGACGGACGCGGACGCACTACTACTGCACTAGTCGCACTGAGTATCGACGCACTCGCGCGGGGCGCGTACACGGCGAGACAACTCGTTATTTTGGTCGTTACGGATAAAACGGTCGAGAGAATAGCGAAACAGGTACCCGATTGTTCAGCCTCTGCTGGTACTGGGTACTGGTTCTGTCGTATCGTCGTCGTCGACGGTGGCCGTCAGATGCGATGGAGAGCGGGTGACGACCCGTTCGGCGCGTCGAGCGAGTGGAAGAGCGAGGGGGGGGCGAACGGTTGCCGAGTGGGAGTCGGCGGCGTCGGTGTCGGTGCCCTTCGAACGACGACGCTGCCGTAGCGTCACCTGTTGTCGGTTTCTGGCACTAACAATGTGGACGTGCGCGCGCGCAATCACGGTGTTCACGTAACTACCTACGTCATGTACATAGTAGAATAATAATAATAATATAAAAACTACTGTAGGTATATACCTGCGACCGACCGGCGACCGGGCCGGCTACCTGTACGTCGCCGTGCCACCTGCGCCTGCCCACACGGTCGGCAGCTTCGTCGGCGGCGGCGGCGGCCAAGTGGTGGCGGCGGCGGGGAAGACGAAAAGCAGAAGAAGCAGCGGAGACGGAAAAGTTATAACGAAATAGAAATCACGAGTGGTGGTGGGTACGAGCGGCGAGCGTATGATCGCGGCGGCGACGGCGGTTACGACGTCCACCCGGCGGGCATTCTATGTGTACATACATTATAATATTATATTGTTATTACGGTACAGCGTACATGGGTAGTAAAATAATATATATATATATTATAATACTGGCGAGTTATCCATAGGTACCTAACTATATGGTGCTGTTGTTAATATTGTTATTGTATTGTTATTATTATTATTTTTTTTTTTTTAATAACGCTCGTGAGCCTCCTCCGCCGCAGTCGACTTATGCGTGCGAGTGAGGTGTGACGACAATATTATTATTATATATCCCGAGTAACACACTAATAACACGTATCTCGGCAGACCGCGGTGTCGTTTGAACGGCATGCCTGATTCGAACGTCGGCATTAGAACCCAAATCGGCCAGTAAAATATATCAAAAATACTGCTAATATAAAGACGATGGGAATGTGGAATCCTGACAGTTGTAATATGAAGAAATATAATATTAATAATATTATTATAAATATAATCTAATAATAATCTATTAGCGCGGCGCTAATACAAAATTTAATAAGTCTGTAGGTATGTATAGTGTATACTTAAAGTTACTTATATAATTAAAACAAAAATAATTCTGAGCACGAATAAGAAAACGATCAGTAATCCTTATTTATACACAGCGGTAAATGGACACTTCCCCCCTACTGTTTTCGGTATGGTAAGACATTTTACCCTGATGTATTTTTTACGGACATCTTCTCTCCGTTTTTTTTTAAAGTTAATTAATTAACAATAATTTTTATTATTTATAGGTAATATAAAATTATTTTTTTTAAATAATATAAAATATATAAAAAATTTAAAATAAATATAATAGGTAGCTAAAAGATTGTCTACAACAAATATATAATTAATAAAAAATGGCTAAAAATTCCGACATAAAAATGAAACATTTTGTAAAAAAACATTATCTCTGTTTAAATTAAAAATAAATAAATAAATAATACCTTCGCTTATATAACGATGCAAGATTGTATAAGAATGTAATCTTAATAGTCTAAATTAAATAATTTATAATATTATGACTAGATAATTTTTGACAATCCAGAAATTGATTATGTTTTATTAACAATTTTACATTTAAATGTAGCTAATACTGTATGTCAGTATACTATATAGTACTTTTATATTTTATTTAGAAAATATTTCAAATATTACTATTATTTTAAGTAGTTCATTTGATCAAAAATATACATCTATAATTTATTATATTTATGAAAATTTTTAAAAATATTACCCAATATAGGCAAAAAAAAAAATCATAATAAACAATATTAAAAAAAAAAAATAGGGGAAGAAATTTTTTCTATATATTTTTTCATCCTCTCATCACGACATTAGATATCGACAACCGTCTTTATCGATATAGGAGAAAATCATTATAAGGAGGCCTGTAGTTGGATATTATATGGATCTATTATTATATGCTATATTTATCTCAAATCCACTTCAGTACTTAACACACCGCAGACATCCAAAACACACGAGTTTTTTAATTTTTTTTTTTCAATTCCGACAAATTTTTACAGGTAATTTTATTGACAACAATGAGGTGAAATAACGATGACGACTGATTTGCGATAAGATGTCATAATTTATGGTCAAAAATTCTATTATCTCAACAAAATATAGGTATTGAACAAATTAATTATTTTCGTAAAAAAACTACACTCCATAAAGTATTTTAATATCATGCTCGTCTCTGCAATGTCTCTCAATAAATAACAAGTAAAATACTGTTTTTAGGTGTATTGTTTTCGATGACCTTATCAAATTTCACTTATTGGTTACTTCATGTCTTCATATTAATAAATTCAACTGATAAGACGTGATAACGTTTCTCATTAATATATTATAATTGTTAATAAAGTAAAATTAATATAAATACTTTGTGATATGGCCTTTGTTCCGACACAAAATAATGATAAAATATAATACTATTAATGCCATGACTTATAAGTTATAAGGTGCAATCGTTAACTGTCACGGCAGAAGCGGATTTATGATTATGACGATTTAGATGCAAAAATATATTGGCGTCCTTTTTTCCCCCTAAAAATTTAACTTCTAGCGCGGCGCCCTTTTGAGAGACTTAAAATTCGGTTCACGGTGTGATTGCCTCTCTCCCCCCTTCGCCCTTCCCTAAATACGCCTTTGCCCACGGATCTTGTGATGTGTTATTGTAATCTGCTTACATTTTTATACTGCACCACAGTTCAACTATAGATTTTTAAAAATCACTGAACTCGTATATTTATACCTAAATATACCTTCAATTTTGAATAATATCATTGATTTTTTCACCATTAATGCAAGTTCCTTTGAAATAAACGTTTACATCAATACTGAATAGCCAAAATGAAGATAACGTTAAAAAAAAACTTTATAATAATTTTAATCGTGATAATATTTGATAAATAATTACTACTTTAGAAGTCTTGTAAATCATATTTATAATAAATAATAATATTATATTTATTGTAACTTATAAGTCATAAGTTAGCATAATTATTATAACGAATAACTCAATAATGATGGATTGTAAATTGAAATAATGCAACCTGTAGTAATATTGTTATATCGGCCGTACTCGAAATCGTTTGGCTTTGATAACAAGATCAATTATTCACTATGCCGATTTAATGAACCCTAAAAATTCCTAATTGGAAAGATAAAAAATCTCCTGAAACCCTTAGGCTATTATTTCTGCGCCGCTATGTATACGTAATGAAAAAACCGTCCACTTACTATTAATATTTTTTTTATTTTACAAGACTTTCTCGTAATTTTATGGTAATTATTTTTAATATTACAACTTTATTTTGAATATTTAAACCAAAAAAATATCGTTAATTTAATAAACAACGAATTGTTTAATATTTTGCCATTTGATTTAATATCGTTTCGAAGAGAATGCAGTATGACGTTATCCTATGTAATTAATAAATACGTGTATAGTGCTCTATTCAAAAAGTATTAAAATTAATAGGTTTTTCGTGCATGTTTCTCTGTTTTAATTTTTCAAAAGAATATTTTGATCTTTTTATAGAAATAGTGAATATATATTAAATCATAATTAATGAGCTTTGAGATATTAAGATTAAATCTTAAATAGTTAAATGCAACTGTTTTATAAAATAAATATATTAATTACAGGTAAAATATTTTCATTAAATCAATTTAAGCATACGAGTAGACTATTCCCTGGAAGTGAACATTTTAGCGAAACTTTAATCTTTTATAACTTATATAGATTGGGGGCTTATCTGCAACCCGAATCAGTTAATATGATACGTTATTTGTGTAAGACTGTAGAAGTATGAAAAACGCAAAATTCATAAAGTTTAAACGTAAAGTTCAATGTCGGATTGGCCATTCCATTACTGTGGAAGTATAGAATGGCAAAAAACAGTGAAGTTCTCGCGTCTATATGACTATGAAGCAATGAAGCCCTTCATTATTAACGAAAAAAGCATAATTATAAAAATAGGTAGGCAAATGGGGTATCGCTTTAGATATTGCTGACACTATAGGTGTGTTAAATTTGAATTCAATAATTTAAAAACGATACTGAGTGGAAGTGGTCTATCAACCAATCATTCGAGTATTCTAATTGGACGGTGCACAATTTTCCAAGTCGAGCACTGTGGCTCTATAAGCGTACATTTCATGATATTGCTATAAAAGTTAATTATTTTACTTTTAGTATTACGCGGTCAGGTATAATTGCTTCTGAAAATATTGCATTTATTATATTATTAGTATTTTATTATTATAATAATATATATTTATACCATATTATTATATCAACTTATTTAAACTCGACATTTAACAACATAATACGTATTTTCTGTAAATTCCGTAAAACAGTAAAAATAGGTTTATAATATAATATAAATAGGTAATATCCTAAAATAAATTTAAAATACCATTGTGTATAGATAATTAAATTTATAACACTGTGTAATATCTACAAAAGATTAAGTACCTACCAATGCATGAATAATGTTTTTAAATTATAACAAAATAATTAGCATTGTTATTTATCGTTTAATTATGCCCATAAATATTTATAAAAATAATGCTTTTATATAATTAAGTTTGTGATTTTAATATGAACTACCTATAGTCTTGTATTTAATTTCCAAGAATTTTGACCCAGCAAATAAATTTTTTTCGGAAATTATAAAAATCATAGTCAATATTGTTGCAATTACACCTTTCGCAAATCACTTGTACCTACATTTTTAAAACTCACTATTATAAAAATACAAATTTAGTTGTCGTAAAAAAAAACGTATAAATAACAACTGCACCATAATAAGTATTTTTTTCTTCCAAATCAAAAAATTACGCCACTAAGAAGGTTATAAAAAGTATGTATACCTATAAATGAACTCAAACCATGGCGGTCAATGTAGTTATGCCGTTATGCCCGACCTGGTTTAAAATTAATTATAGAATTAATAATCTAGTAAAAACACCATACAGAAGTCAGTCACACGACATTAAACTCTTGTGTTCTTCGCATGGTTTAAACATACAAACACATAATATATACAATATACATTCTTACTACTGTACGTCGGTCGTTATATGTATAAATTATAAATTATAAACAATAGGAAAATATCAGGATTGTTTATACGAATAACGAAAACCGTTTGTATAAAGCACTAAGGCTTAGGTACCTACAGGTTACAGTAATATACAATAATTATGCGGAACCGCGTATTACTCACGTCAGACGATTCGCAGTGAAAATTTATCGTACGGGTACCTACACAAAAAACGGAAACTTGTCTTCTTTCGCATTCTACATTTTAATACAGTAATGTGTTTTATTATAATGCATAATGATATTTAAATTACCATTTATTGTGTCTAATAGAGGTACATGCTGGTATTATAATATATAGCAAACACATATATATTTTAATCGTTGACTAGCCGCAATCTTTGAATTTCATACGCTTATTTGTTGACAGTGGAAATGTGTATAAACTATAAAATCAACAGTTTTTATAATACACGATTTCGAAAAAAAAACCATTTCACAGTAAGTATTCATGACGGTGGCATATTATATAGTAGGGAACTGACGAAAAAAAAATCTCAAGTACTGGTTTTCTATATAATAGTAATACATTATAATTTATAACATATATATGTATATACATATATAATACGCTCCGCGTAATATATATTTATAATATATAATAATAATGTATGTGTGTGAGAGCAGTAATACTGTAGTACTGTACCTACAGTAATCTCTGTATAAACGAACGGTCGTGGTGCAGTTTGAGTGTGTGTCTTAAAACACGTTAAATTTGTGTACATATATATGCATAATATACGTTTATGTATACAGGGTGCCTGTCTTCGTATACACCCGCCCATCAGTCTATTAGAAGTATACATAATCATATGAATTTAATTTATGGAAAATAAAGTAATTCATCAGTGACGTACTATTAAAATATTTGTATCAATCTACCTGTAATATCAATATCTAATATCTATCTACAATCTACTTATTAAAATAACGATTTAATTTATTTTGCGTTTTAGTTTAAGTATAAATCTTAGTAACTACAGATCACTGATTAAGAAATAAATGTATAGAATATTTAACACTAAAATAGAAAAATACACAGTTGTCGTCGAAAACAAATAATGCCATCCTGTATATATCCGTAACAGGATTGTATTTATATACATGTATACAAACCGTTGTCGTCATATGTATATGCGGTACAGCATAGACATGCACCGATATTTACCGAAAAAAAAAAATCAAGAGAAAACCCGACGTTAAGTCTACTTGTATATATTGTATATAATCTGTTGTCATAAAAGTCGGCGGCGGCGTGTATTCATCTCTCAAAGACGTAACTGTTAAAAACGGTCATAAATCGATATATTGCGTAAACCTCGGGGATTCATAAAAATGTGTTACACATTCGAACGTATAGATGCAATAGTACCTATTATAGTCAGTTATTTTATCTCTCTTTTTCGATTATACGGTTACGATTTTATTGTTTTCTAAGTACACATATGTGTGCGTGTGCTCGAAGGGACGTCGACGTAGTTTTACGGATTCTTTTGACGAAGCTACTGTCATGCACGCCGTATAGATACGACCCGCCTTTGTATACACACACGACTGTAATAATATGTATAATAGCCTGTACACGGGCCACGGGGATTGCGCAACCCGTGGGACAACATCATATTATATTGCCATACTATATAGTAATATAGTATTGAAAAACGTATAGAAAAACTAAGATCATATTGTACCTGCAGCGCCAGCTCGATTACCTTAGGTATATATTAGACGACGCACCGTAACGGTCGATTTTGCGGTGAAACGTCTTATGAACAAATATAGATTACGGGGAATTAGCTAACATAAATGTATAGTTGGTACCAATAAGGATTTAAATCCCCCTTGACCTAATATAATTTTTGACGTGCGTTTTGAAATAAGTCTCGGATATTGTTCAAAGTGTATGTCCATAAAAGATGAATTGGCCACGTGCGTCAGAAAATCATAAATTATCATTTTATTGCATGATATAGTACGAGTTCGGAGTTACATCCCTGCATCAGTTGACAGTTCATTATTTGATACAATATTTGCTGAATAAGATGAGTATTCTTGGCCAATTACTCTGCCGTGTATATAATAATTAATTAAACTGAATGGCGAACATTCCCCCCCCCCGGACAATTTCCCCCGTAAATTTTTGATGTGGACATTTTCTCTCCATATTAAAAAATTATTTAAAACTTGTATTATAATTATCAGAATATTTTCCCACTATATTCAAAATGTATTTAAAATAAGTATAAATATTTGGATGTTTATTGAAACGCTCCAGAGACAAGATTCGGTAGCAATAATTAAATCGTTAAATATCCAACTGGTATGGTTGAATATACAAAAAAAAAAAATAATAAATATGAAAATAGGCTTAAAAATATGTGTTTAGGGATAAGTAAAGAATCAAACATTTAAGAGTTTTTACAAAATGTTTCAAATCTATGTCGCAATTTCTAGTTGTTTTTTTATTATTTTGATTTGTATTATCATTACTACTACTGTATTATGTATTTCAAATTAATATTAATAATGTAAAAATGTAAACAATTAAATTTATTACACATTAAGAAAAAATAAAAATAATAATTGCATATATTTTATTATTAATAATTATATAGGTATATTGAAATAAAAATATGGGGGAAAAGGTTCGCAACAAAAAATTCATGGGGGAGGGGGTGATGTCCTACTATGCTAAAAATAGCCGGAGGAAATTATCTGGGGGGAAAATGTTCACTTTCCAATTAAACTATATACATGTTAAATATAAATAAACTTATTTATTTTATTCATAGCCCCAAATATAATTCACATTAGGTACTGTAGTATAGCGAACATCTATCCAATTTTTATCTTTGATGATAGGTAGTTGTAAGTTTAAAAAAACTGTTGTTTGTTCACTAATTTTATACTTAATCTTATGTATATCCAGAGCCGTTAAGATTTGGCGCCCAGGGCAAAATTAAAAATATTTGCCCCCTATTTTATTTATCATTATGCATTTCAATTTTTTTGGCGCCCCTTTAAACCATGCGCCCCGGGCGCATGCCCCCTAGGTCCCCCCCACGGTACGAATCTGTATATATCTTCTGTACTCTTTGCCCGTTACCATCCACAAATAATAAATAAACAAATAATATATCTATTTGTGGACCACTATGTAAATTGTATGTATGTGAATAGTGATTAGTGGTCAGTGCAACATTATAATAAATCATAATAATTGAACTTCCCGAAATATCATTTACAGTATATTTGACTTCTCGAATATTCTATTGTGAAATGAACGACTATAGCCATATGGAGTAGACCTGAGTTATACGAAAAGGTATTCACAATTACGATTTTTGAATATACTATACTATACTAGGGTGATAGTCGTTTATACAGTTTTTCGTAGGTCACGTCATTAGATACGTCGAATAATGAGTAACGTCATCCGAGCCAAATATTTTTAGGCGATTACTGTATACCTCTATATACATTACACACACTTGGCGCACATAATATAATATATTATATACGATAAAGCATTATTATTATTATTTTATGTTTATAATTTTATATTATATTATTCCTGGCACGGATTCGAGCATAGCCGTGCGTCCGTGTACGCATATTATAATATATTAAATTATATGCGACGTGTTTTTCAAGAGGAAAAGAGCGTCACTCACATCGCCGACTTGTACACGACGATCACATCAGCCACGAACTGTTCAACATTCGATGTGCACCCGATTTCGTGTACGTTTTGATTTTTAATCAAAACAATAATTCTAGTACAATCTAGTATATGGAGTATATGTAGGTTTTAAGGTATTTTCTGTTCCGGTTCCCCGACACATTGCACCGCAAAGGTGTGTTAACTCATTGAAGTAACGTGACAAATGTATATATCCGAACTTTAATGTCAATAGTCATACAACGTGTGAAATGTAGTTAATATGTTTATAGGCAGATAGGTTAGTGGAATTAAAATTTTAAAAATCATTTTTTTTTTTTTTGTTTAATTATCGACTGTTTATTTAGAATTAGTATTTGTTATATTCTTATGTCACAGTGTGATTCGCGAAGAAGTATACAAACATTACATATCATGGGCGTAGGTAAGAAATATTTTCGGAGGAGGTTTTTGTTCTAAATTTATATTAATATTATAAAATTATGAATAATTTATTTGTATGTATTAAATAATACAATAAATAAATATAAATAAATATTTTGACGACTGTCAAAAAAAAATAAAACCTTCAAAAATCTTAATAATCAGCTGGATCAGATTTACACCAACACCTGTAACGCAATGTGTATACCGTTCGCTCCCCCTTGCGGCTGATTATGTTTTTGGTAAAAATGACAACAAAAACAATTTATAGACCCACCCGACTGAGGCTTCAGCCCATCACAGCAGCTAATTAGGCCAGTCCACCTCCGCCTTCTTACGTTTTTACGACTTATTGTCTCATGAAATTATCTATAAATTATTGGACTTTTTTTAAAGTGTATAACTGCAGTATACCCACAATAGTTACCTAGGAAATAACAAGCAATATGATGTCTTACAATTTGTGTGGTAGTTCTATTAAACAACCTAAAAAATTAATTTTTTCTAAATCGTTTTATGTGTGGTAATATGGTATACTGGTAAATTATATAGAAATATGTAGGTTCATCATTATTGATAGAAATATAAGTAATTTAATAAAGAATTACTTGTTGAAAGTGAATGGTTAGATTAAATAATATAATATATGCTTAATTAAATGTAGATTTGTATTGTATAATACATGGTGTTTATTTACTATCGGTTAGCAAGTTTGTATTATATTCGATAATATTATTAATTAATTATTTAAGGTTATAACTATAAATATTAACTATACAACAATTTTTAGTTGGCAAAGTTCCCCACAAGCCATAGTCATGACTTTAAAAACTTTAAAACTTACAGTGTTACAACTTATGTAAATATATAAGTAATGCAAGCAATCCCGAGATTCAAGTTTTAGTTGCAACACTGTTGTTCACAAATGTCCAATAGACAAACTTGACATGTAAAAGTAGTCCAGTGACATCACTTTATAAATTCTGCAATCTCTTTCGTTAAAGTAATAAAAAACACATATAAAAACATTATTGTTTGTTACACAATATTAATTATTGAATGCATAAAAACATTTACTGAGTAGTTACCTACATTTTGTATTTTTTGTACATAATTGTATAAAAATGAAGATAGAAGTTTGTTGTGGATTCAAGATTAATTAAAAATAAAAAACTACGTATAGATAACTACGTGATTAAATTATACATAATATAACATTATATTATTAACATGAAAACATGAAATATGATAATGTATTTAACTATTGAAAATTACATCACAAAATATTACAATTTCCTTAATTAATGCACAGGTAATATTATTATAATTTATAGTATGAACTATAATTAAAATTGTTGATAATTTATAATATATTAAATTAATTATTCAAAGTTCTGATTCTAGGTAAACTGTAAGCAATTCGAAGTATATTGTGAGTGATATTTTCAACTGTGCTTGTACCGGTTCCGGTTGTATGGTATAATAATAATTGTTTTTCTTTATTAAAATACCTAAATTTAAAAATATATTTGATATCTACTACCTAAAAGTGGTTACTTAATCAAATTTGATCTGATTTAGCATGCTTATAAGGATCTATATTCAACTTTGGAAGTTTATCGGTACGAGAGGAAAAACGTCGAGGACCTCATGACACAAATGGTGTAACTTACAAACAATACAAACTCACAACTTGAAAAAAATCATAAAGTAAATACAAAATAATAAATCTTCAATAGACAATATTAATGCTGCATATGAGCAATTTATTTTGAGCGCGCTTAATTTTACGCAAGTAATTAAATAATCATTATTAATATTCATATTATTTATCTGTATAGAAAGTTAAATAAAAAATAAACGTTGTAAACGTGCTGCGTGTATATAATGCGCACCCGTGTAACAATTTTTCGAGGACGATAATCATCGAAAAATATACATCCTAGTATCCTACGCGTTACATGTACCTACTACGCTAAACCAAAATAACTCGAATTTCGTATCCAAAATAAATATTAAACGTTTAAATATTAGGTATATAAAAATGCATTATACTAATAACATACCAAGTCAAATACCACTGCGCGAATTGTTGTTATCACCAAATTCAACGGGTTTAGAAACGTCGAGGAAGTAATATACATATATTTAAATATTTAAAATTTACTATAAATATATGGAAATTTTTTAAAATAAAACGTTTGTGAAAAAAGTAAAAATAATCGTCAAACCATTTGATCGCGTATAGGGACATACGAGTATCAGCCTTGTACGCGTCGTCGCATTATTTAGGTAAGTATACTATATATATATTATATTTAATAGTTAAATATCTTCTAGTTAAAAAATTAACATAATTAAGTGCAATTGACCACTCAGATATTATGCAAAAGTACAACTGCTCTTCCGACTAAATTGAAAACTCTTTTATATTTTAAAATCACATGTTTTTATTTTATGCATGTTGTAGAAATATGCGCAAGTCTGCAAATAATAGTATTACTATTGATTTTTTACTTACTATTTTGTTATTATATTATTTTAGTATTATCAAATCATTGGGATATAATATTCAATATATAAACAATAATAGGTTTTAAAAAATACCATCGCCTAGAAGATCAGAGTACCAAACATCTTCATGGGACAAACGTTTGGGAAATAAGAAAAGTGTTGAAGAAAAGACCTGTGTTATACAATATACGAGTATAAGGATTATAACAACATATACAAAGTCAAACCCACCCTCGTCTATAGCCGTACAGGTGCGCGCACCTCTTATTATCCTTGTAATTGAATAATCAACATAACATGATATACGTCACACTTGTTCGCCGTTTGTCGTATTAGAGTGTGTATAGTATAATATACTAAGACAATATTATACCTATACCTGTTTAGGATATTACTACGATAATAATACTATAATAACTATAGCGATTCTCGTCTCTTTTCTTTCGCATTGCCTTTTGTTTTCGCGCGTTCGCGGCGGGGGGGACGGCGTTTGTCTTGTATATATTATAGTCGTATTTCTTTATTGTTTTTTTTCCGCGGCGGCAAAGAGACTGCGCCGCTGCCTCTGGAGGAACCCGCCGTTCCCGCCAGGTTGATTAGTATTCGGCGGCAAAAACGCAAACACAAAAACGCATAGCATTGTGTGCAAAAATCTCTCCGAGTGTACATATTATCTTATACGGTTATAATATATTCGTAAAGAAAGAAATAATATGATAATCACAATAGGTACTCTATTATATATTATTATTATATTATAATATGTTACGCGTATATACATACATACATATATATATAACATCCAGATTACAGGGTGTCCGTTTTGTTTGTCCTAGATGCATTTGTCTGCCGTCATTGGGTCTAAGTCATAAAATAAAGGAAATAAGGGACAGAGAAGCAAAATACGCAACTGTTAAATTAATGAATATAATATAAATTAAACTTATTGCAGGTGAGTGTAAAATCTCTACTCTCTTAAAAAGTCGTAAAATTAATTTACATGTCAAAAAACAGTCAAAAGGTGATCGTGAGGTTTATGAGAAATAAATTGAATTTTTTTACGTTTTTATATATGTGTACTGATTAAGCACCTAATTTTGATTCTGAAGTTTTGAAATTCAAATATCACTCATAAATAACATGTAATGTAGTTTTTTTTAAAATAAACGGTTTTTATCGAAATTATTATTGTTTTGAAATTCAAAACTTACTCTTTCAGTTCAATATTTATTATTCGGACTCAATTACAATAACAATGACAACAAATTTAAGTTTGGTGTAATTTATGCATTGACGACGAAAAAAACCGTTCAAAATTCAAATGCATATGATTATTATTATTTTTATTGTGCTTTAAAGTCGGTGCATAAATAATACATACCCAATGTTATTACTTATTAGTCCACATTAGATTAAGCATATACGTATAAATTATAATAAAATAAAATGATAGTATTTAAAATTTTGGGAATTATTGTATTATAGGTATACGTTATATTATATATTGTGCGTGGATGTGACCGAACTAATCTTACCAAATATCGGTGTTCCATCAAGTTGTAACCAGTGGAGTCTTTATACTACAGTGAATTTCATTTTATATAATAATCATTGATTAAAGATCACGGTTATTATAGTTTCATCGATGTCATATTAATTTCATAAAACTTTTTTTTACTTATTATACCTAAACGGTTGTTTGTACATTTTGAGCTTGATAAATAAACAGCTGTAGGTATGTAAAAATAGAGGACTTAAAAAAAATAATCTGTAACCTTTAAGTTCTAAATCCATGATATTTATAATTTACTACTTATAAAATTCATGTTTTAACATATATAGTCGTTTTTATGGCATATTTTACTAATTTTAAATATATATTTATCAGTTTTTTAGTACATCAAATTCACTGCTATGGTCGTATTCATATTTTCTCTCTCTTGAAATCCGAACAGCAGCGAAGTCCTACCCATTTATACAACTCAAATCCGTCGTGTTAGTGGATATTAAACATTGTATTATACGACCAAATATCCTGTAATTCTATTTAATTATGTCGTAAACATTATATTTTATGTACATTATACATTTATTCCTATAACCTACAATAATCTACATAGGTGTGCGGCATAATTTATAGCCCATTTAAAAACAACTTGTACGGTTGTACGTTAGAAAATCAACTGATTAAACATACAATATGTGCTTTTGATGGTATTAAGAATTAGGATCTAGGGTATCTACTATTTTGATCCATAGTTTATTGGCAGCAATCGTTTATGGAGGACGTAAGCTCTGAGTTATAAGTTTGTAGAATATTATTTTGCGTGTATTAGTACTTGCTTTAAAGTGAAAATATCAGAAACCTGAAGAGAGAAATTAAAATATAGATATTATAATATTTTATTTTTACTTTTAAATTTGACGACGTGTCAATTTAGTAATTTACTGTAGGCAATATTAAAACTAACAACATAAAATAGATTCCGCTGAACGCATATTTGCCATGTTATACAATACATGTACGCGTTTGTAAGACGGAGACGGAGACGGAAAAAATACATATTGATATATGTGACCAATGGCCATCGCGTTCTCTAACGATGACCTCTTCAAGCTTTAAGTTTATTTGGGTGAATACTGGGACGATAAATTATGTGTGAAAAAAATAAATGTAGATACACACATATGCTATTCCATTTAATCAAGCGCATATATATTAATATTTTGTATTATATGATATATTATATGTATTGGTACGCTAAAGCCAAACCATAGCCATAAAATCCATTGACCTATCAAAGAAAATGGTAAATCGTGTTTTTATTCTTAAATGTTTTTTTTATAAAAATGTTTGTAACTTTATCTCACATTAATTATAATAATCAAGATTATATTTTTAATATAATTTTTCTTCAGACAAATGGATTACAATTTTATACTTAAAATATCTTATATTTTATTAGTAAGCATAAAATGTGCGAAGTGCCCGAGTTATACCCAGCTAAACCTATTCCTTAATATATACTTAATAAACAAATTGTACTTGTACGTATATGCCATAATGTCCAATACCATATAATATTATATGTTATACTTGTTCTTAATATTATGTGTTCATTATCGGTATTAAATCTATAATATTGTATCACTAATAATAGTTTATCCAAACTATAATATTGCAGTGAGTAATAGACTTTTTTCCTAAACAATGTCCAAAATGTCATGTGGCGTGATAAAGATTAAAAGAGAATAATAGACGTTTTCAATTGAAATAGTTTTGTATAATATATTTAAACAAAAATAAGTAAACGTCAAAATATATAAGTATAGATATAACAAAATAAAATAAAATTCTGCTAAAATAATTAAATAAGTAATACATAAATATATATATATATATACGTTTATATTGTGTACGAATATAATAATAACAATTATAATAATATACTGATTTTCGGTCGCGATTCAATAATATTTTTGTGTCATCACAATGACACACATCTATAGCTCATATAGGTACGGTGGTCGGCGGGGGAGAAAGCCAACATCATTCCCAATTATTGGAGGACGAGTCGGCGCTGCAGTTGATCTTTTGCGTGGCCACGTCGCCGTACGCTATGGTGAACACGCTCTTCTTTTCCAACATTTGCACAGACCTGCACGGTGCCCTGTAGCCGTGCGGCGGCAACGACGTGGATAACCGCCTTCGGGCCAGCGCCCGGGACCTAAGCGATGGCGTCATGTACTGCAACTGCCTGTCCAGGTCGAGCTCCCTAATACTAGAGTAGGACCGAGACTTGCGCTTTTCCGCGTCCACCACGTCCGCCGACAACGACGACGCCGAAGACGTGGCGAACAGCCGCCGCCGTGCCGGTCCCGTTCTCGCTCCTACGCCTGATCCGCCCGGTACAGATCCCAATCCCCCAGCTACCGATCCCGATCCACCCGCTACCGATCCCGGGCCCGTGGTTCCGCGTCCCGCCAACGACGACCGCAAGCCGCTGCTGGCGCCCGAACCGCTGCCCGTCTCCTCCATGATCGGGCTGTTGAACAACTGTCTACGAGGCATGCTGGACGACCGGCGCGGGCAGTGCGCAGACCTAGAACACTCCCGGTCGTCGTAACTCCGACTCCGCCTGTCGCCGCCGTTGACTCGCAAACACGACCTAGTCGTCTGCGTTCCGGCGTGCATCTCCGTCTGCGTGGCCATATTGGCTCCCGGCAAACTCCTCGTCTCCAGTTTCGTCATCAACTTTTGCTGTTCTTCCGCCAAAAACCTGCGAAAAGTATGTCACTGTGAGCATTTCGACACTCTATAGAGTAAACGCAGTGCAAGGTTTAATGCATTAATTATATATATTTCATTGTTTGTTAAAAGGGATGGCAGATTGACAGACATTTCAACTAGGAACCTCGACATCGCACATGTGCTACATTAAATCGAACCACAATAATAGTATATGAATAAGACCACAGAAGCCGTACAAGTCATAACTATTGTGACTGTCTAGAATAAACGGGTGCGAATAATTTTTTTAGATAATTTTTTTCTTGAACACTATTTAATATTATTGATTATGTACTTCCTTTTCTAAATAGAAAATTCAAGAAATTAACCTGAGAGTGAGACCTCCCAAACACAATCTCGATCTTGAGGCCCCGGTGCATTGTGATTTACTACTGCACCCCCGCTAAAACCAACACTATTGTTACGATAATGTTACTATGCAAAACAAATTATTGTCCTCACTTGGTTAATAACACGTCTCTTTGAAATGCGGTCATTTTCTTTTGTTCTTCTTCAATGTCTTCTTTTTTTATTTCTTCGAGTTGCGTTTTCTCTACATTTCCTTTGACGCTACTATTGTATTGATCTTTAACCACGATTTCGTCCGGCTGACTGTTTAAAAACTTGTTCATAATTACTTTTTTACCGGCCAATTCGTCAAATACATTAAATCCGCCCACGTTGGACGCCGAGTCCATTACTTCCAACGAATCATTAGACATTATACGTAAAATTTCCGCGTTGCCTTGTTTGAAAAACATTTCTTGTCTAGTGTCGGTTGTTTCGTCGGACCAAGACTTTCGTTTGTCTATGATCCTATATTCATTACCTTCGACGTCCTCTATGAGCAATGACTCTGCGCTCGCTTTTTTCTTAACCATATTCGGTATCACCATAGTCCTCGTTCTTTTCGCTATTCGAATTGGAGTTACCGGTTTTTCACTCAAAATATATACTTTATGTCGAGGGTCGTTTTCTGCCGGTTCACTAGAATTTGGAGAAGACGCTTGAATACCTTTGTTTTTCATGTGGTCGTCGTGGTGAAGTTTACTGAAAAATTATATAATAATTATATACTTAAATATACAAATGTAAAATAAAACGAAAATATTTCAGCAAACATAACGTTACCATATTTTCGTCACGTTCAAACGAGCTATAAGTGTACGTGAATAATGATCATAACTTAGTACTTATAGTGCATTACCTATAGGCGTTGTTATAACCTTATGTAGTTATGTCATTCGTTATTAGTCGTGATAAACTCAAAAACATCAAATATGATTTATAACAACCATTATTCAACGATAATCACTATCGATTTGTTTCATTTGGAAGCTTGGTTTTAAAATGAACACCTGAGAAACTTCATAATTGCATGTGTAATTCGTTTTTACTGTCAATTTATTATATACTGCAGCAGTATGAAATACTTGATGGCAAAATGTGTAGGAAATATAAAAATAAATAAAAATAAATAATTTCAAGAATATACATTGTAAATAATCGACCAATAAAAATATTCCGCTCGTTACGTTCATGGTCTGTATACATATGTTATGTACTTATTGTACTTATTATAGTATTTTATTGTACTATATATCTAGCTACATAAACATAATAGTCAATTTACAATTTTGCTTTTTTATAATATAAAAATTATAATAATATTAAATTTAAAATATTCGTTTTTGTAACTTAATTAATATTATAATTGCCATATTAATTATGTATAATAATGTTTAAAGTATTATTATACCTAAAATAAAATTTAATAAATTATAATTTATGTAATTATTTTTTTTTTGTATTTAATTATATTAATCATATTTATCCAATTTTAAATTTTATTATGTAAATAATTTATAATATATTTAATGATTAACAACTTTATGTTTATTTCTCGATTCCATAAAAGACTATAGTTTTACAACATTTAATTGTTTTATAATTCAGTATTACTTCTTTTTAACATTTTATATACTTAAATAAAATAGTATCTATTACATTATATATATTATATTATATACTATTTACTACTTTTTTAATAACTAACCATTGAAAATAGCTTATGACTAATACTCACTTGTAAAGAAATCGTAGATATTGTTGATAACAACAGCAAAATAACAGTGATAATACCGCCAACAAAATGGCTAGCATTAATAATAAATTCAACCAGAAAGACAGATTTTTATGGTTGTGGTAATCTACCTAAAAGTAGACATTTTATAGTTTTAGTTACTTAATTAATAAAATATTTGGTAACGATATAATTGTGTTATTTGTGATAGGCATCTAGAACAGTTAGTTTAATGGCTGAGATGATAGTAAAATAATATTTACACACTTTATAGCGCATTTTAAGCGCACTAAATTAGTAATTTATTTGTATAATCAACTGTAATAGAAGTATTAGGTATAAAATACTTGAGCAGGCATGACAAATATCTCGTTCTTCAGTCCAATTAATGAAACAGAAGCCCACCCAACAAAAAACCTATGAATATATAATTTATGTATATTTTTTTTTAAATAATAATCAATTATTGTCTATTTTTAATCTTATACATTAGTCAATTTTAATTATTAGTGTATGCTGTTAAGATCTTTTTGTAAAATTAGTTTTCCCATAAAATTTCACTTACTAATTTTATACATTTTTTATAATATAATTTAATAATTCGTAACGAGCACAGTTCACGTCACTACATTATACTACAGGCACAACAGCAGACTACTATACCACAAAAAAAAAAAAGACTACGAAAAGTATATTTAATTTTTATAAAACGAAATTCAAAAATGTACGCTGAATACACATATATTATATACTGTTCAAATGGGTCATTTGTCATAAATGAATATTTATTAAATAAGTTTCAAACGAAAATTTTTAAAATGTTAATAGATTACTTTAAATGTGTACCTATAATTTATACATATAATATAAACGTAGACTACAAAATGTATTTATAGTGAAATTAATTATAAAAAAAAACACAAACTATACAGTATACATGGATCATGGACTACTAAAAAGTAGTTAATGTTACTCAATTATGGGTCTTGAGACTGGACATTTTTTTTTATTTGATTTTTAATTAGAAAGTGTTGAACTTATTTTTTTAATCGATATAGTTTATTTAAATTTTTAAACACAGAACACTGCAGAAACCCATTTTACTACAATATAATTGCGCATACTCTATGGACTTATTATTTTAATAATAATTAAATTACTTGGGCCATTTGGACTTCATTACTGCACTGGGCTACGTGTTTTCGGAATTCATCGACGTCGATTACGGTATTCGTATTGTACGCAACAGTGGCGGTCACAATATTTCTAAACACAATTATAATGATATAACCTCGTTAGATCGATTGTTAGATTAAAAACAGAAATACTACTGTGAGACGCCTATATACGTATATATATTATGTATTATATACTTTTCTGCATTGGCAGCAGGTCGTTGGACGTGTTCATAGTTGGGCTTTATAGAATTAATGGTCACTTTACCGCCCGTCAGGCGTTCTAACAAATTGTGTACGGCTGCTACATCCATCGAAGCAGGGATAAGAAACGTCATTTGTCTGGCACCGGACGACGGTGGATAAATTCTTACTTGTGTCGTAGACCACCGATGGGGGACGCCTGTAGTACAGAGCATAATTCATTACAAATAATAGGAATGGAATAAATTCTGGCGCGAAAAACCTGCAGTTAGATCCGAAACACTATAATCTCACCTAAATCGTAAGCCCTGACTGTGAGTACAACGAATGCGCTGTTTGTCGAGTCCCTTCTAGTCCGGCTTGAATCGTACACATCGTTGGATAAGAACAATTCTCCTGAAACGTTTTTGAGTGAGTTGTAAAAGAAATATCGTGCTTGATTAATTGCCGGAGAGAGGATAAAATTGTAGTTTGGGAGTTTTAGGTGACCACTATTATATTACAGACTAACATACCAGCACGACACGACAATGTACGCCGCTCGGATACAAAAGAGTCGTAAATTGTGAGTATAGTACACATACACAGAATATAATAACAATAATAATAATAAGATAATATTTCATCGAAAAAAAATATAACGTCTGCGCGCGCGCCTGTTTGTGCGAGTCGTGCATGTGTATATACTATATTATGAATAATATATCTATGAGCCTTACCGGTTTCTGGATTCAGGGTGAAGCGATTGTTGTAGTTGCCGTTTATTATCTCGTAACGCACTACGTTGTTCGGGGCTTCTGCGTCTTTGTCTATAGCCTAAGAACAAGAGAAGATCAAATAGGTATTATAATTAAAATAATATTACGAGACGTGTCGTATAATGTGTTATTTAGTTTATATAATACGAAATAAGATAATATAGAGCAATTAAAACTATGTTATACGTAAAACAATTTTTCGAGTTTTTAATTCCAAAACTAGCTTTAGGTATTGATGGTATAGGTAGTTATTAATTTTTATCACTGATGGTTTTTTTACAGTGCTATAATCATAACTAAATATAATGTACAATTTAATATTATAATTTATAAATGTATATATTTGAATACATTATATTGTATTATTCGTATATTATATATATATATATATGGATAGTCATTAGAAATATGAAAAACCGTTGACCTTGATGAAAGCTCGTTCCGTGAAGTTACGCATATCTTGTGTCAAGACAAACTGGATCGGTGTGTCCTGGAAAACTGGCGTTTCGTCGTTTATGTCCAATACGTGTATGTTGAGTGGCACGGTTGTTGCCAAACCACTTCCATCCATGTCACGAGCTTCCACAGTTAATCTGTACTCTACAATCAAAGAGTTGGTTTTTCGGTATGTACGCTGCAGTCATTCAACTATTTGTAGAGCACTAAGACTATGATAGTTTATTGTTTAACAATACGATAACGGTGTATCTATTATAAAAAATATGAGCTTTTTAACTAGTTATTTTGAACTTAGAATAATCTGATTTAAATATTATTTTCCAATTTTATAAGTTAAAACTAATAAATTCAAATCTACGGATGAAAGATAAATATTATGAAAACAATGTAAAATCTACTCTTTATAAAAAACGTTAAAAATACAAGTTAAACACCATTGTCTATTATTATAATAATAGTATAATACTAATAATATTAATACGCTTTTCAGCTTTTGTCCATAAAAATTTAAAACACCACTACATTGATACCTAACTATACAATACATAATATATTATATGTGTAGTAAAATTTTATAATTTATTGGTGTGCTATAGTGACGTTATTTAAGTACATTTAAATATATGATATATACCCATAACGTATGACGTATCTGTCTATATAATCTATATACTACTATTATTTTGATTTCATTGCGAAAAACTAATTTACAGACCTTCGGCTGCTGTAAGACAATTCACGTTATCTGCATAAAAATCTTATGCCATTATTCCGAACAACAAACGCTGTATTTAACGCATATATAATATAATTAATGGGTTTTAAAGCAGGACGTTTTGTAAAATAGTTTTCTCGTTCTCAGTCCATAACACGCAAACAAGAAACGGCAAATACAATTATTATAAATAAACATTTCAGTCCATTTAAAGATTTTGAAGCGAGAAATACGTATTAATTGGACTGTATTTGTTTTCATGATGGTGTGTTTTTTAGATTCTGAGCAAAGCGATGACTGTATTGGTTCACAAATTTATAATGATGTGTTTATTAAGTGTCGCACGTGTAAAACGCACCGTTTGAAAACACTTTTTTATGATGATAGAAAAATACCTTATGTTTCGACTTCAAAAGAAGTTTCTAGTAGTCAATTGTATATTGTTGACTTGTTAGTGCTTATTATGGGATCAAAGTTATAAATTTCAAGATTATTAACTTAAGTAGTATTTCAAAAGCACTTTGAAATGTTCTTTTTATTCTTAGTTACAATATTAAATAAAAGTTTTTAAATGTTATTAATTATGTAGTAGTTATATGTACTCGCAAAGTATTTGAATATGTATGCTGTATTCCTTTTTTATATTATTATATTATATTGTAAATACTTAAATATAATGTACTGCTACGAGGACACTACACCCTTATGTGTTGTTTCCATCTTACACATATATAACATAACAAAAACTGTTTTGCGCGGGATAGAATCAATCCGGCTGTAGTGATAGTTGTTGAAGACTCCAAATTGGTATATAATATAGTTAAGAATATTATCTGTGAAATATCGTTTTTATTTTTTTAATATCACTATACGAAAAAATGTCTTATTATTTTATAATCCATTATTTTTTAACTTAAATAACTTTTTTTTTAGTTACGATATCTGAAAAATAAAAACTATATTTCATAGCCAAAGTTCTCTTTTTTACGTAGTAGTGAAAATTTTGTTTCATATAGTTATTACTGTAGCCTTCTCGGTTCTATTCCGCGCAATACAGTTTTTGCTATGTTTTACATTTTTAAGTTCATTACGGATTTTCATATAAATAGATATATCGTTTATTATTGCATTGATGCATTATACACCATTGCGCACGTTTAAACAATAACTGGTATCTACACTACTCGCATTCTTATTGCTTACCCGCGGATTCTTCTCGGTCGAACCCGTGATTGTCGTTGGATACCAAGATAACGCCAGTAATCGGGTCGAGCACCAACGACGAATTCTTGAAGCCCAACACGGCCGTGTACCGAACATTACCGAACAGTCCGGTGTCCGGATCCACGGCCTCGACGGTAGTCACGCGGACACCAGCCGTGGCATTCTCAGGCAGTTGGACGTCGTATGAGGCACTCGTGAATCGTGGGGCGTTGTCGTTAACGTCGTCCAAGTACACAACCACAGCCGCCCTGGCTGAAGTCCGAGTGCGGTTCGTGTCATCGCCACCGCCATGTAACGACGACAATTCTGTCGCCAACACCTATTAGCCCATCGAAAACACAAGGACGATCGTTATTGTAATGATACAAGTTTTCGTGATGAACTATTTAGAATTTGGATTTCATCGGAATATATATTAAAGTTTGTATTGGACGTAGCTCTAGAGTTCTCAACTACCGATCGTTTTCGTCAATTAGTCGAATATCTCACGATTAATTTATCGGAAAAAATATGACGATCCTATTGTTAGAACAAAAATATTCGATGATATCCTAACGTTGAATTTATTTATAGAAACTGCAGTTTCAATGTGCGGTACTATCGTTACGTACTATACTTACGTGGAATCAGCAGCGAATACAGATCTACGAAATTACGTCACTGCGTCAGTATAATATATAGATCTTCCCGACGAATACGGATTTATAAATTAACCTTTAATTAATATTAAACTCGTTTTAATCAAAGAAATGTTATAATATAGTGCTATGGAAAAATAAATAGAAATCTTGGAATTCACATTATAGCTAATAAATATATTAAATAAATCCAAAAATTGGATACGCATGGAATTTGTGATTAAGGCATGGGTCATTTAAGTTTTCCTAAAAATAGTTTGCCGAAATAATATATAAACACTTCACCATGTTACTGCAGAGTGTATGTTTTATACGTAAATTTTAAATTAGATATTTTTCAACGCTGAATAAATTAACTCAAAATTATAAGTTTTGTTGTACTCTTGGCATAGTGTATGCTAAACACGACTATACTTAACCTCGAAACGGACCGACCGAGTACTCTCGAAGTCCAACAGATGATTGTTGCGCACCATAATAGTGAACCGGCCACGTCTGTCAATCACGGCAGGCGTCACTTCAAAAGTTCCGTTATTGTTTTCCAAAGTCAGTGCGTACACAGAATCCTTGCTCTATATTTACATACATATAAAAGAATATGTAATAGAGATAAAAATCAATATAATAAAAACACTCGAGTACTCGATCCACGGGCGCTTGCTAGTGATGAGCAAAATATAGCCACTAATAAACGACCCATATACTAATGAAGAGATTAGATAACCAAGTTTTGTTTTAAGTTATCTTTCGATTAGTACACGGGTAATTTACCTGTGGCTAACGATTGCCGAGTTAATTTGTAATCGAATGAAGACTTTTGTAACGCTCTGTACTGTCTACAAGATGCATTGTCTTGGTATCGCCCTTGCTTTGCTCAACACTAAATATCCCGCGCTTGTAAATACGTATATAATATTAGAGCTAAACATACCGTACTGTCGTCGTGCACTTGCAATACGTAACCGTCGGTGAACACCAACGTCGTCCCTTGACCGCTATTCTCGTTCAAACGGCAAGCGTAACTATGTATGCACATATTGTTTATATATTATTAATTTTTATATTAATCTATTTTAAGTAATAAGTACACGTAATGTGCCTGAAATTGCAGGACTTCAGGGTGTGTGATTTTATCGATATTATATCTTGTATTTCGATGTTTTTTTTATACATGTTCAATTATCACCGTGATTGTCCACAAAAATGACTTTTTTTTTTATAAATTATGATTTTGGAACATTTGTATTTTATTAGATATCCATAATTATCAAAAATTGAAATGTATAATGTTTTTGGTACAACCGGATTCAAAATACAAAAATATTAAAATTGTATTATAAAAATATTAGATAAGTTATACCTAATCTATGTTTTTAAAACTATTAAATTACTAAATTCTACCATATTCAAAATATAATAACTAATAATAAGGTATGTTTTATTTTATACACGCGACTACCAAATGAGAATATTCAGTAGGAGTACAGTTTTTTACGTGGACAAACACAATCTAACACCATGCATATGCGATATGCATACTTTGAGTTGTGGAAGTACGGCGGACGATTGGACACGTCGTCGATTATCAGCACTAAGTCGGCCAGGGTGGACATGGCCGCAGGCTCTCCAGTCCCGGTCACTTCTTCGTCGGCTATCACGGTCAATATGGCTGGTTGTTTCCCACCGGTTATTTTAGTCAGCTCTGACATAGATCTCTTCAATTTTACCTCACCTACGACAAAATAAAATATAATTTTATACCACAAGAGTTCCCGACGAATGGCTACTAACCTGAGAATAGACCTATTTCGAACAACACAGTGAAAGGCCTATTTTCCGAGACCAAACCGTATTTAATTCGTCGAGGTCGACCCCTATCGCCGTCAATTGCCTCTACTTTGGTCACAATGTCTCCCTGTTAAATCATAAAATAAAATGAAATATAGACGTATAGTTCATATTTAATTCGATCAGTGATGGCTTTAGTACTGAAACTATAGAAGGACCTTTGTTTATGTTAGATTCGTACATTTTTATATCATTTCTTCAGACTAAAATACCAAATTTCCAAAAAGTGTAGTTACACAATTAAAAAGCTTAATAATTTAAATATATAATTATGAATTTGAGTTTTTAAATTAATAATATTGTATACGTCAAAAAGCAATGGCATAAAAATTAAAGACAAGTTCATAGATTTACTAACTTAAACAGCATTAAAAATAATTTTTAAATTTATACAAAGCCCGACTTCATTGTCCTCGTTCATTTTATAACGCTTAACAATAAACAAAAATTACTTTCACAACTCAATTATAAAAATTAATTGTTTTATACTCTGATGTCTTTGACACGTTTGCATTCACCTCTTATATTCTCAAACACGCTAGTCATTTTTGTGATTCCTAGTCATTCTTCATCCATTGTATATTGACCAACTTTATCATTACGCGCTATTCTTACTTTGCTTTTTTACACTGGTTTTGTTCTTACGTCCTACCTCGATTAAATAAATGTTACTGATAACAAATGACATAGAATAGCACCTATATTTCAATAAAAACGTTTTTATTTTATTCCTATATGATATATGTATTTGTTAAAATGGTATTGTCGCTTAATTTTATATTAACGTAAATGAGTATAACCGGTGAGATTTTAAGAAACGCGAAATAAACAACTTTACTTGAGAAATACCTAATTGATAAAATGAAAACCATCAGAATAATTAATAGCTGCAAAGATTTAATTTTGTATTACTGTACTGTACTGTTACTGTACATCCGTTAAAAGTTTCATAAAATAAATCGATTTTTATAAGTTGTATTAAAGGTACTATAAAGTTCCAATGTGTAGTCGTTATTTTTCATTATTTTCATATGAAACTAATACCAGTACTGGTTTGGAGTAGATTTAAGTAGGTACTCATTATGAGAGCGCCACACATAGGTACAAATATAGTCTTCGCACGTGGCGTAGTAAATTTATAGATCATGTTTTTTTTTTAGTTTTAATGTTATACACGTTATAGTGAACAAAGTAAATTAAATATTTATATTATCAAACGTAAAAATTAGAGGTAACAGAATTGTTTGCGTTTTGATATATTACGTATCTTTTCATTATTTTAATTTTGAAGCGAAATGTGAGAATTTTTTGAATTTTAAATATTTATAACCATAACACTAATACGAAAACACACCTTCAACAATAACAGACAGAAACCTCAACAAATTCGTGTGTGGGATCCTCTTATAAATTAACTAATATTTATTAGTCCAAAGAAGATTTCGATGATTAATTTATTACGCGCCTGCTCTAGATACTTAATGTTATTATATCCAATCGTTTCTCCATAGTATGTCCACTTGGACATTCTCTTGGTGCATAAATGTGTTAATAGATATGAGTATAAAATGTACACGCGTGTCGCGTATATATAGTGCTAGTGCATAATATCGAAATCGAATTCGATTTCTTCTCGATACCATTATTATTATTATTATTATTATTATTATCGTTATTATTCGTTACGGATAATATACAATATATTATGTGCGTGTGCGCATAAACGATTGGTGGTGGCCTCACAATGGACATGTTGTTATGCAGATGCACTATTGTTTCAAGTCGGGTGAATATCGGCGGCGTGTCTTGCACGTCTTCCACGACCACGATGACCTCGAACGCCGCCGCGTTTCTGGAATCTTTGCCGATCTCCACGTACATATCCAATGCGACCACTTGCAGTCGGTACATGTTCCTGGTCTCGAAGTCCAGCGGCCGGGACACTGATATCGTACCAGTGGTCGTGTCCTTGTTCATACGCAGTCTACCTATGGTCAATTCCGGAGATCCCTAAAGCATATGTTTGAGCATTTATTATCTAATGCGCGTGAGAAAAGTTTATTTTTTTTACATAATAGTTTATTTATTTGTAAAGAAAATGATAAAAATGATAAATAATAATACAATTATTGATAAATCAAAGAATTTATTATTATAAATGCATGGTAATGTTAATGTAAAACAAAATATTAGGTATAAGTACTAATAAAAAATTAATTATGATATGCGAGCACAACTATCAACTACAAAAATCGATAAAAAAAGTACGTATAAATAAATAAATATTGTCAAAAAACGTAAATCATAGTTAATATTTATGTTCTTATTCTATAACAAAACTGTCAACTAATAATTGTATTTAAATTCTCGTTTTCAAAATTTAAAGATTTCTTTCTCGGCAAAAACTTTGACTATAGTAAAGGCGTAAGTATTTCATTATTTTTTTTATATAAATTGTACTAATATAGAAATGTGCTATAATAATAAGTATATTACGTTTTAAGCTAAATAAGCTTTTATTATAAAAAAATATTATAAAGCTGTGCTTAACTGTAGTCGGTAAATATTAGGTATACTTATTAAGTATACTAATACAAAGAGAGAATTATCAAAAAAATAACGTTATATAAAATAAATTGTAACTATAGTTATATATGAACAAAAATCGCTAATGTTGACTGCTCTAAAAAAATGAGGTAATGACATTTGTGTCAGTAACATATCACACATGAAATTATATAAAATAGTTATGGCTATTAATGAAATAAGCAGTTAGTTACTTAAAATAACGTTCTCTCAAAAAGCATGATGCCGAAAACATGAACGCAGTAAAATAGATAAATAATATAACAAATATTTTACATGAATTAAACATTACTAAAATATGTAAATTTGTATTTATTTAAGTTTATCTTTGCCAATTATTTTTAGAAAGTTATATTATTATTATCAGTATAATAGTAAGTAAATAGAAAAATATATATATTCACTTTAATTTTATAATATATACTTACATAATTACTTTCAAAAGACTAAAAAACTATTGAATTATATAAGCGCATTTTAAAAGTAATTAATTTAACCCTTTGATAAACATTTACTTTAAAAATATAATTTGTAATGATTAATTACTCTTAACAGTGTTAACCAATTATGTATTTATTTTAATTTATTAATTTATTACGAATAAAAGGTATAGTATATAACGTTGTACAATAACAAAAAGTTAGATATTAAAATTTCTTAGATTCTTACCCTTAATTCAATGCTGGCCGACTTCCGCGATTCCGTATTTTTCTTGACGATCACGTATTCTAGTTCAGTATTGACTTTGACATCCTGTTAATGTGAAGTGATTAACAATATCGATTTACAAGCAAAACATAAAATAAATTCATATAAATATTTTTTTTAAAATGCGAAAATTGATGATAAACAAACTCGTTTTACTAATCCGTACTTCGGGCACGATAATGATTGCAGGAATGTGAGGAAATATCGTTTCGACATCACTCCGAGCTTCGGTAGCCACCAGTCTAACTGGCACTGTAGTGGTGTCTCCTCTAGTATCCCGCACCGTTATCCTGAATTGAAATGTCTGACCTGGAATCAGCACTCGATCCAAGTATACGTCTGCCTGACAACCGACCGTGGTGTTTGGGGGACACGGAAGATTTTCTATTCTTATCACATAGCTACCAAAATCTAAAATATAATTTTAAAACAATCAAACCATTAATCTGTCAACTGCCTAATGGCTAATTATATTATAATTAAAAATTATAGTTTTTATCATTTCACTATACTTGTAGTAATTAGGATTTAAGAATTAATTAAAATCAATAGTAAAAATATTTTATAAATTACATTTTCTAAACATTTGGTAATTTCTAATAGACTTATTCAAGGTTATGATATTAATGCTTTATTTTTCGTTACTTTAAAAGCACATTAGAAAAAAAATAACAAATTATTAATTATCAAATATGCATTAGAAGAAAAAAAATAACTATAAAACGATGTCGACTTAAATAATAGCTATGTTTAAATATTCATTTTGAAGCTATAAAAATAAAATTTTTATAAAAGTAGGTATCTAATCAGGTAAAAAATACTGCACACTTTTGTCCCATATTCATTAAACCATTTTACCCCAATATGATTTTCTGCATAAATAGTAAATTGTAGTATATTCAGTTGCTACCACATAAATATTTTAATATTTTACTAGTATTGACGTATAGTCAACTACTTATATTATACGAAAATAAATGGAAGCAACATCTAACATGTCGTTAATTAGTATTTATAACTACTTTTATATTACTCAAATTATTCATTGAAATTAATATTTTATCTTGTGTTGACGTCAAAACTTCATCAACTGCCGAAGAAGATGTTTTATCACATTTAGCTATGATAGCAAAATTATGACAATTAAATAACTTCACCAGAGGGCAAATATTAAATTATTTATATGCAATAGTTAATTTTGCCCGTGCGTCATTAACCCCAGGTTACTTTATAGGGATTGAAAAAAGTAAAATGTAAATTATATTGTTTAATAATTTTTATTATTTGATCAAAAAATGTTACCGCGGCTCTGTCAATTAAATATCCAAGAAAGAAATATATTGATCAAAATTCCACCAAACAAATGCTACAAATCGATCAAATTTATTAGACAGTTTTAAAAACACTCTACACACGTCTCACGCTATATATGCACACTTAATATCTGCAGAGGATGAAATAATAATAATTGCGTATGTATAATATTAATGTACCTATATATATAAATATGATATGATAAATATATATATCATATAAAATATATGATATATATTTATTATATAAATATATAATATATATATCATATATTTTATAACGCGAAAATTAACTACTTATATTGTATATATAATTAATTATTTTATTATATCGATTTTACCGGTGGCTTGGAAATACAGTGGATAGTCCTTGTCGTGGTCGGAAGCCCTTAATCGATAGATAAGTGACCCAACGGGCGCACCGGCTGGCACCATCAAGCTGTCCCTAAACTCGACGGCGCCTTCGAACGTTGGGTAATTACCGGTGACTGTGACGACCGCGACGGCGGCCATCGCCAGCAACGTGGTCCAGACGCTCATCTGCTGCTAGAGCGTACTCGCCATGCCTCATAATCGCTCCTAAACACGATACAGCACGCGAGTCGTTAAACGTGATTTATTTATCACAATAATATCATCGGCGTGACGAGGTGTTCAATAATACACCACATTATATATTATATTATATTAAATTATTATATACACGCACTGCAACATTCGTTTCGATATCATAATACATATAATCATATAGATAAATAGGTAGGTATATTATGTACAATTCTTGCAGTATGCACTCGAATTATAATTTTTTTTTTATACTAAATTCAATTTTCAACTGTTATTATAATAAATTATAATACAGTTATTGTAATTCCGTGTGTGGGCATATTTAATTTTAAACGTCCTCCCGCGTATACGTATATATATATATATATACACACACCTAGCCATAATACAGGTACAGAGATCGCCCCGTGCTTGATACCAGATAACTCTTGATCTTTAAACCTGCAGAATATTTTACTATATAATTGAATGAAATGAATAATATTACGAGTACGCACAACTGTCGAGTTTTAGCAAAGTTCTTATAGCATCCATTCATTGAACGCGCCCACGGAATAGATACTCGTGCAGTGTTGTGTGTATATTATAGTCGAGCCACGATTTTGCGGTTATATTATTATTATTATATTATATTATATTATTATTCTCGGGTCGTTTATAACCGGCGATTTCTTAATGAGTGTGGGTGTGTGTTTGTGTATGTGTGTGTGTATGCGTGTGTGGAAACACTCTCGGTTCGATAAATGCAAATGTGACAGTCTAATACGAACGGACGATGGAGGTAAACGAGGTCACGGAATGGCCGGAGCCTTTGACCCGTGTCCATTCAGTAATAAAACGAACAAAACGAAAACTCTATTTCACGTGACTACCGGTCGTTAGCCCTTAGCGCTGTTTTTAAACACTAGACATAAGAGAAGGTCGGGAAAGGGATTTTCGGTTTTTTTTTTTTTTATGTAAGTACATATAAAATATAATAATATGTTTACACGTTAAGTATACGCATTTGTTCAATAAAACATCGCTGCTATAATGAATAAATTTCCGTCTATGTATTTGTAAGGCCATTCATTTGTTATTTTCTTATAACTTGTGCTTTTTATTTTACTTCCAGTGCTACTGAAACAATCGTGCTAAACGCAATTTTCTAGACAGTGTCAGTCAACTGACACAGACAGGAAAAGGGGTGGTTAAATATGTATTATACTATATTATAGTGGTCAGTTACCTTACAGCCGGGTCCGAAAAAAATGTATTGCGTTCTTGACGATTTGACCCGAAAATGTTGTTATGTATGTACGACCGATGTTATGTGAGCATGTTATGTACTCATTGTACACACGTACCTACCTGCGAATACGCATACAAAATTAAATTAGCATACTTATTAGAGCCCAAGTAAAAAAAAAAATCGATGAAGTTCAATTTTACGTTATAATATTATAATACAGTCTTTATTTCTTTTACACACATTCCTAATATATAAATTCTAATAGCTCTATTGTCTTATGAAATTTTGGATTTTGGACTATATAAATAGCTACAAAATAATATTAAACCATAATTACAAATTCCAGAAGTCACCAGAAATTTTTATTATAATTTATAATTAAACTGTATATATATACTGATGCCTAATATAATCGTGTATTCCTTTTTCTATTTTTTTTTTTCATGCGTATAATAAAATATACACTTTTACATGTTTTGTATTCATTAAAACCGTAATATTTAATAATTCTTGGTACAAATTATATATAAAATCAAGTTCTAGAAATAGCATTATCGTATCAAAAAATATCAACGTTATACATATATACATAAAATTTTTTTTCGATACGTCTCTGACTTTCTTTAATAAGGTTTTCGTAAAATTTCTGTTAAATTTTGGGAATAAAAATTTATAGAACTAATTTGCAGGGTTAAAAATAAAAAGTATAAGTACTTTAAGCTTATGATACTATTTGAATTGCGTTTAAGCACCAACAACTTTTATCGAAGAATTACATTTTAATATTAATCACTTCTAACAATTTTAACTCCTAAGATACACCATTTTAATGATATTCTAGAATCTTATAATAACCATATTTACCATAACCAAAATATAATTGATCGAAAATATTTGGAATCACTAACGAAACCATAATAAGAACTTTTAATAAAAACAATCACTCGTAATAATGAAAACAAATGATAAAAATTCGAATAATATTTACACAAATCATATTTTTAAACGAAAAAGGAATTCTGTTCAAATCCTAAGATTCATTTTCAAACCGACTTCAAATGAAATACCTATCTAAAATATTTATATACATTATATTTATATACTACCTATAATATACATAGTTTCTAAAATAAGTATAAAGACCAAACAAATACGTGTAAAGTACCTATACATAAAATGAAGCCAACGATGGTCGTATTATACTTAATGTTTACAAAATAGGTACTCCATATATCTTAGTGTACTATGAAATAAGAATTATGTATGTGCGTGTATTATAAATTAATATAATTTTAATTAATTATTAATGTTTATAGGATCTAGGATATTCCTATCTGCAGCCGATATCTACACACTACACTGATGTAATAGAATAGATATATCGTGCGTTTATAATTCAATATTACACGATTGGAAATGTCTCTATAATTATTTGAATTCATGAGATACAATTACCTAAAAATATTATCTACCATTTATAAAACGTATCTGTAACCTCTGGGTTAGGTTAAAACTTTACAAAATAAAAATAAGATTTCGATAAAAAAAAAAAAACGCCAAACTCTGGTCATCAAGTCAATTAGCTAAAACATAAAATTTAAAAAATATGTACAATATTTGCATTTGTCGCGTAACAATATTCATAAACTGTTCGATATAGTCTTTAAAATAAAATATGGTATGCGAATAACAGTTTAAAATATCTGTGTAGTATTAACGCAATCGTACTACAAAAAAGTCATTATCTTTGAATTGGGTAATATCACAGTTGTGAAAATAAAATATTATCACATATTAGCCTAATAACATACACTATAGGCAACTCAAAATTCATTGTTACGCATATTAAAATTTTATGGCATACAAAAATAACATTCAACTAAAAAAACAAATCGACACCAAAACTAGAATAGAGTTACTATCACGAAATGAAGTGAAATTCGTGCTATGATATAATAATAACTACTTACTAAACTTTGAACGATGATGATTTTTATCAAAGGAAAAAAATACAGAACGAAGCAAGTTTGGTGTTGAAAGTTTAACTGTACATAAACTTACTGTATACGTATGATTTGAAAATGAACACCTGGCATTTGATGAAGCGGTAAAATTATTCATAAATAAATTAAACAAAGGTCGAGTAACACTATATTACTGTTTAAGAAAAATTACTATCTTGTTACTGTCTTCTTTTAAAAATAATTACATATTATATAACTGACCTGTACGACGACAATATTATATTGTATTTTAGTTCTCGAGGATTCGGCGGTGTTGATATAAATGAAAAGACGTAGCCACAGCCGGTTCTGACCATTAGACGACTTGCATGCTAATTGTGTTGCCGTGGATACGCCGGACAACCAAACATTGCGACGCACAACCGTCCGAAGAAGTCATCAAACGACTCGCCTTTATCTCGATCTCGATCCAATCTATTACATTCCCGCAAAGTGTACTTATTCTGCACGAGAAAAATTATTTTTAAATTGTATCGATTTTGTTGTTCTTCTAGTTGACAAATAAGAATTTCAAATGTGCTTACCTACATATAATTCGCCAATCGATCATTGTTTTAAAAACATACCTATTACTAATTACAAAATTATTCTGATGCGAACTGTATTTAAAATTAAAAGTTCATAATAAATGTTGGCTATTGTTGATTCGTTTAAAGTCTAAAATTATGACCAAATTAAAAAGATAACATTGTTAAAAATGATCAATATTATATTATCAAAAATAAAATGTTAATAAAATATAGGTAATCGTCTTGTATATTATTTAATTCTTCAATAATTTATAGTATCAAAATGTATACGAAACCCAGTAACAATTTTAGTAAAAATAGTCAAATCCAAACAGTCAAAATAAAAGGTTATATAATATATAGCATAATATAATATTATTATTAATTAATCACTAAACAAATCACTATATTATACGGATTTTCCCAGTGAGCTCTGGTTTATAATATTTAGGGTGTCCCGCGAGGATTTACCCATTGCAATATCTCCTGAAATAATAGATATTTCATAATTCTGGTTTTTAATAAGATTCACGGGGATAAGAAATACAAATATTTCATATTTTAATTTATTTTAATGTTTTGGTAAAAAATTTAAAAAAATATATTTTTTTATTTTATTTTTTTCGAAAAAATTAAAGATAGCCATTTTGTAGAGTTCATTTTTTTGAAAATATTGACGTTTCAACAGTTCAATTTCATTAATCTCCTGATTTTTAATATTTTTTCTAGTTTTGAGAAAAACACTGAAAGCGATCGCCAGCCGTTAATTGCACGTGGGCCATATGATTGATACAATAATAGTGATATCATATTAAATAATTCGCATTTTTTTTTTAAGTTTTTATTATAATATGATTGTTGAATGATAATTTTGTGAATTATTTTGAGGATTATAAATTATATTCATTTCCCATTTATCTATTCATTTTTCTTTTATAATTGGATTACTGCATAAAAAATGACGGATAGTCGATACTTGGCCATTGTAAAGTTGTAAGTTGTAATTTATAACTAAATAAAAAAAATAGATTACAATTTACAATAGGTAATACTTTTGTTTTTAATTTTAAAATGCATATTTTGGGTGTTAAAGTTCATATTTGGTGACTTTTAAAGTCCTTTACCCTAATTATAAATAACAAATGCAAATATAATTATAAATTTTATTCAACAAAGTATTTATTATATTTAAGGAATACCTACACTTATTCTATCACAAGATCTTTAATAACGTTTTATGAACATGTATATCGAGAAGTGGTTATTGACCATAATTCATAATTGACTGCAATTAGTCCAATCAAATAATTGAAAAAGTAGCTTCTAAAAGTAAATTATTAAAAAAATATTAACCAAAGATGATTTTTATTATTTTAATAATAATTATAATTTTTTATAATTTTAAAAAAAATCCCAGTAAGAAAATATTGCCCATCCACCCCTGTTTAAAATTCAAACGCTTAACAATTACTTATGTGATTACGCTCAATTTTTTTTTAATTCTAGTCAAAATAATTTATGATGAACCTTGTAATCAATTTTTAAATCTGAGGCATGAATACTAAAAAATTTAAGAATTTGAAATTCAAAATAATTCGCAAATTTTCATAATTTTGATGAATATTTTTTGAAATTTTTTCTTTAAGCCACTTATACTAGTAATATCTTAATTCGGTTCACTTGGATATTGTAATCTAAGCAATTATTGTGTGTGTGGAGCTGGCGCGAACGCAGGAAAAAATTTCGATGAGGTTTTTGAAAATATCTACATAAATATCATACTATTCATTTGTAGGACAGGTAATTTATTTTTGTTCCTGATATTTCGGAGGGGGTCCTGCGTTCGCGACTGGTATGGAGCACGGTTTATGATATTATACTTAAAGATAAGATATATTTTAAACCGTGATATGGAGCCAGTCCAAGGGCGTATTTAGGGCGTGTGATATGGGTGTTAGAACACCCTCCGTCGGCCGTATTTTGCTATATTTGACCAAACTCCAAACTTACTCACAGTGCAATTTTCTTTACACGAGTGCCAGAAATAATCATTCATAATAAATTGTAGTTCTATTATTTTTCCTACACAATTCACAGGCAGTTGGTTATATCGGCAACGATCGTTTGCCACTACAGCAGTACAGCTGAAAGTGTACGTTACTTTTCAACACTTGTGTAGACTTAAAAGTTATTTAAGAATTACCGTTGGAGAAAACAAGCTGAATGGCTTAGCATTAAATGAATATCTACAGAGATACACCTATATTTAGGGCAGAGGTTATTGATGAACTTGCCCTCCACTTACCATAAATCTATTAAATTTTAAAACATCCCCGTAAAATAAATCGTGGATACGCCACAACAGTCAGTATTATTATGACAAAATAGGTCTATTTTAGTACTTTGTCATGAGTATTATAACTCGTAACCGTGATTATAACTGTAGCCCAGTGTTGCCAGAACGTGTGTGAAGTACTTGAGTAAATTTATAATATTTGATTAAATACCGAATAAATGGTCATGGTCATACGGTGCGTATCAGTCTTAGACCATATGATCATTATAATCTAAATTCTAAGGTATCAGTGTATCGACTGTATCGTAATCACAGATGTATAAAAATTTTATATATCTGTGATCGTAATACACAATTTAGTATTTTAGTCTCAATAATCAGTATTTAATTTAACGCGGACATAGTATTATAATATATATTACACATTTCCGTATCTGTATTATATATTTATGTGCTTGTGGTATCCACTAACTTGTTGACATTACTTTTTACTTTTTCATAGCTATAAATTATGTTATTAATTTAAATATTTTTTTTATAAATTGTATAGTTAAATGCATTTGACATTTTTTTTTCTGCCGAAGAATACTGAAGTTCGTTAAATTTGAATGTAAATTATAAAAGTAAGTCCGCATTGCTCGGTCCTAATTGGTTTGTTTGAGGACTCTATAGTTTATATGTACTAGAAATTAGAATCAATTGAATTCTTCTTCTTCGACTTAATTACACATGAGTACATAACTGCATTTTCCATCATTATTTTAATATGAATTATGAATTTATTTTATACTAAATAAACCTATATACTCAAAGATAAGGATAAAAAAGTCGTCCTGTTTTTGTATACAGTTTGTCTAATTTTTTGTCTATAATATTTGTATATTTGTATATTTGTTTATTGATTTATGGAATAAAAATTCCTTATTTAGTACAACACACAACAATATTATATAGACGATGTTTTTGATATTCCCTCATAAGTAGTAATTTAATCAAATGTTAGCGACAAGCTTGTCCTCATTTAAATGTGACTTTATTGCTTTACAAATAACTATTATGCTACTTACTTTTGTCTTTTTGAAATCTTAAATAATATATATATATATATTTACATTGTACATTTTATTTATTATTTTAGTTGAAATAGTTTTCAAAAAACTTATCAAAATGCCTGCATATTCTTTAATTGAACTTAAGTTACGACGATACTTTTACTTGGGACATGAATATTGTATATATGTTCCTCCTGCAATTAGAACTTCATTTTCGGATCCAAAGCATCATGATGATGTTACTGGTGTAAGGATAATTGGAAAAATTGTTAAAAAAAATAAAGCTGAAGAAATTAATTCAATAGTTCCAATAATTTTAAAGGTTACTTAACATCAAGTATAGAATTATATTTTTAAAGTATTTTTTATTATTACTATTTACTTTTATTAATTATAGATTAAAAAAGAAGATAAACTTCTTGATGATCGGCTTCTGATTTTTGCATTGGCTGTATGTGCTAAATTTAATTTGAAATCATGTATAAAAATGGTTACTGATGCTTATGAAGCAATCACAAAAATATGTACAGATGGATTAAAGCTATTGATGTTTGTTAAATTTTGCACAATAGCTAATAAAATCCTTTTTGATCAGGGTAAATATTTTTGAAAATGTTAAATCTAAGAGAATAATACTTATACATTTTTTGCTTAGGTTTCTTAACCAATACGTCTAATAGTCATGGTCGTGGTTTTACCAAAGCTATGACTAAATGGTATTTAAATAGAGATCCATTATTAACTACAGAACATATAGTAAGAAATAAACGTTATGATGGTTGGAGTCATAGAGATGTGATGAAACTTATTCATATTCATTCTGACGAACCGTGTAATTTAAATTTTAAAATAATTATTACTTTTTAAGTGTTTAAATTTTTAATAATTCTAGTACATTTTTAGGTCGTATTATGTATATTGTCTATACTTTGAGTGGTATTGAAAAAGTTGAAAAATTATTTGGATCTAAAATGAAAGACGTCTGTATTGAAAATAGTGATGAAACATTTGAAAATAAACAAATGAAATTTATTTACAACTTTTTAAATCAAGTAGAAGGCATAAAACGAATGGATGTTTGTTCATTACGGTATGAAATTGAATTAAATAGATGGGGTCATGAACCCGAAGTTATACCACGAGAAATGCAAAGAAATCCCACTGTAAGTTAAATAATCCTAGTTAAAACTAATAAGTTTTATTTTTATGTAAATTAAAATTGATTTTAGATTTTAACTTCACTTGTTATGAATTTGCCATTGAAGACCATTTTGGAGAACACATTCTTTTTTGCTAAAAACAGATTATTTTGCAATTCATCATCTGAAGTAGGGCTTTGGGAATATATTTTACGCTTCAACAATACAACTTTATTAAAAAAATCACAAATACACCCAATTGAATCATTTATTGAGTATGTTAAATATTCTAGAACAGCCATGTAAGTAATAATTTTCTTTTATAAAATAATTAAAAATATATTTAAAACATAATAATTTCAGAAATATCTTGAAATTGCAAAATAATATTATGAAAAAGAAAGAAAACTCTGTAACCGAATTAATTGATGATAAGTTAAAAATATCAATAGAGTTACAAAAAGCATCAGATAATGAAGAAGTAATTATTCAATCAAATGTAGAAAATGAAGATGAATTATTAAGTGAAGAAACACAAACTCAAAATCAGAATGATCAAAAATGGAATTCAGCTTTAAGTGATAAAAACACAAAAAATCAAAAATCTACAATAAATTTAAAAAAATCAAAAAAGTTTTCAACTAAAGGTGAAAAGGAACAATCAAAACATGATCAAAAATCATTAGCTGAAACTTCATATCAAGAAAATCAAGGAGAACAACAACAAGTTCAATTAGTTGACAGTATCCATCACTTATCAACTTTAAATATCAATAGTCGACAAATTAATCCTGGATCAACAGAAGAAACAGGAGAGGATGTAATTCAGTCAAAAGATAATGATGTCAACCAAAACAAACCAAGTTTTTTGTTTTTAATAAAACCTCTACCAAAAATAGTAGACAAGTTAACAACATTTCTATCTGAAGATCTTTTGAAAAAAACTTGCGAAGTATTTATTTACAATTATTTTAATTCTAAAAATTGGAAATATATTATCTTAATATAATTTTTTTAGCTCTTAAATCCTTCAGGTCTTCAAATAATGATTGTATATGACAGTCGATTATGTATGAAAAAAAAAATGTGTGTATGTTCACGAATGCTTAGTGTACATGAAGCTATTACATTAATAACACTGTCTTTAATTTACCCAGAAAAATTAGAAAATAAACCAACTGTATATAGTTTAAATTCAAGTCCAGCTACATCTAAGGAGATTGAAATTGATTATAACCAACCTTTGACTTTTGCCTATTTAGAATCCATATTATTTAAGGTAAATTTTTATTTTAACATACAGTTTAAAAATAATCCTGCCTTATTGATTTAAATGATTCTTTTAGACACCTGATGATGGTTCAGATTTGGTTGATTCTGATAAAAAAGTTATTTCTGAAATTTATCCTCAAGCTGCATTTAAATGGGCTAGAGAACATAAAAAAAAATTTGATGTGTTTGTAATTATGGGAACTAACAAAATGAATTTAAGACTTTTTAAAAAAATTATAAAAGGATACCAAACACATTTTAAAAACCCAGTAAAGTATGTATTATTATTATTATTATTTTAAAGCATTAGATTATTAACTTATATTTATTTAATTTGTTTATCAAGAAGATGCCACAAATTTTATACTAAAGTGGTTTGATACAGGCAATTTTAATATTTTTTAAAATTTGAAATATGCTTAAACATACAAAATAACTTATAAATTTACGTAAATACTGTCAATGTTAAATAATACACAAAAAAATTTAAAAAATAACAGTTTTTCTTGGGAAAAAACTAACAAAAGCTAAGTTGTAGATGACTAAACCATTAAGTGGATATAAACTAAGCAAAATAAATTTTAAATAATTTAATACATTTTTTAAAATATATTGTATTAAATGTTCAAAAAATAAAATTTTTTCTACTAATGTTTTCATGTATATATTTATGCATATTTAAAATTTTTTAGTGCATATTTGGTTGGTTTTTAATGCATATAAATCCGCACTCTACTTATTAATAATCAGTTATTTTAAGAAGTATGAGAATTTTCAATTTTGATCTCCCGAAGAAAATACCTACTAAGTTCAATTTTCCACTAGAAACCTTTTTCAAATTTAATCTTTTAGATAATCTCTTTAAACCCCAAAATAATAAAAAGAACATAACATTATAAAATTGATACATTTTAAAATCAAATTATTACTATAATTCAAAAAATAGAACTTTTTATCGTAGAATGTAAATAAATAAATATGGTTTTAACTTTTTCAATATCATTATATCAAAAAAATTATATAATTTTAAAAAATATCAAAATAAAGAATTTAAAAAAGAATAATTTTTTATAAATTGTTTTTAAGTTAATGATTTCATCAAACAAATTTTAATAATGATTAAAGTGTTTCTCGTTTATAATGAAAATTTAGGTTTCTTAAACTTTGATTGGTTACATTTTGAGAATTATCTTATGTGGTCGCAGGGGATTTTATCATCTAACAACCCCCCCCCCCTCATTCTATATTTTAGTCTAAAATGAGCAAATAAGTACAAATTAGAATTAAACATTTTTTTCAAATAATATTATGTAATAATATTTACTTGAATTTAGAAAATTTACATGGACAATAAAACGGTTATATTTATGAGAAACATATTTTAAGAATTTTACAATTTCAAAAATGTAATAATGTCTGTAAGATCTAGCATAAGTTTAAAAGAACAATAGCCTAAATGGTTCTTACCAACACAAATAGTTCTCATAAAAAGTTTATGTTTGTAGCATCTTCTTAAGAGGACGCCACCTCCACATGTGTTGTCTCCATCTTATAAATGTAAAACATAGCAAGAACTGTTTTACGTGGGAAAGAACCGAGAAGGCTATAGTTATAAATAAGAAACAATATTTTCAATACATAAATAGGAAAACTTAAGCTATAGAATATCGTTTTTCAAGTTCAAAATTAATGGATTTTGAAACAATAAGAACTTTTTTGCAAATAATATCAATAAAATAAAAATGATATTTCACAGATAATGTTCTCAACTATATTTTATTTTGATTTTGAATTTTAACTATCACTGCAGTCTGAGTGGTTCTATCCCGCTTAAAACAGTTTTTGTTATATTTTACATTTCTAAGGAGGAGATAACAGTTGCGGGTATAATTTTTAAGCATAATATTTGCTTTTTTTTTAATAATAAACCATGGCTTGAAATTGGTTTATAACCAATCTTTGATTATTATTTTCTAACACTGTATTCATGGCCAAAAACAATAGCTTAAAAAATAAATTTATTTAATAATGACCAATATTATAGATAAACTATTAATACATTTCACTGATGCAATAATTTATAATTCTTTATTTTAAATAAGATTTGACTCATTAATGACACAAAAAATGAGTAGATTCTTATTTCTTTCACTACTAGTAAGCTAAATCCAAATTAAAACTGAGCAAATGATATATGATTGTATTGATGTCCCCAGTCTTTAATATATTTTTATATTAATCTATGTTAATAATTAGTCTTATAATTATGGTTGTGTAACATTAATTGAATCCAATATTAATTTTAACTGTTTTAGTTTGGATTTTGCACGCTTCTTTAAACTCTTTGGGTTTATGGTTCAGTTTTTTTCAATTCTTTTCAAAACTTTATTTTAACACTAATTTATGATAAATTCTGTATTGCCAAATGAAAAAACCAAAGTTCTGCCTGTTAATTCATAAACCGATTAAATACTATTTAAAAATTAATTGTAGATATCATAAGTATAAATTAATTTAAACACTTTGTATTTTTCAGAGTTATTATATTTTGTCTAAATGGAAAACATCATGAACAAATAAATCTAGGTCGAGGAAATACGTTATTTATTATTGGTTTTGATAAAAATGTTGGTAAACTAATTAATTCCTTTATAAAGGGATATTTTTAAAACTGCTACTATTAAAAATTAAAATACATAGTTATTTTAAGATTGAGATAAATTTAATAGGTATCTCATCATATTAAATTGTTATACCTATTTTATATATATATATATATTTTTTTTTTGTATAATTTATTACTTGTTATACAGTTTATAAGTTATGTACTAGAAACATAGTATTAATTATATAGTTCTATATTTTCTAACTTCTAATAAAAAAATAATGAATGTTCTAAATATGTCTAACAAGAGCTTTGAATTTATATCAATGTTGTTTAAATAGATAATGTATTTTATTAAAATAGTACAATATTAATATATAATACATTAGTATCAACTATTTTCTATAAATAATTATATTATATTATATTATTATTTTCTAATCATATTAATTATAACTATATTCTATAATTAAAATAAATATATTATACTGATAGTTGTAATGTTTTTTTTTAAATTAAATTTAAGTACTATAAAATAAAATCTTATAATAAAAATAAACAATATAATTATTAAAAATATTTGTTTTTTATTGTAGAACCAGTAAATTATTTCTTGGCTTAAGTTAATTTCTATGTAGGAAACTATTAGTGATTATTTTATAATTATGACAATTACTTTTAAATGTAAATCAAATTTACCATACCAAAATATATTTTCAATAAAATTTTGGTCATTTTTGTTAAATTGGAGGCAGTTTGAAGATAATTATTATGTATTTAATAATTATTAGATATAATATGATTTTTTCAATTAAAAAAAATGTTAATTAAAAACTAAACCTAACTCCCATATTTAATTTTATTTTTTGAATAAAGAAATTAATGTACAGTAGAATCTGCTTAATTGGGACACATTAGACGGTGACCTATTTGTCCCCATTATCTGACTGTCCCGATTAACCGAATAACTAATAAACCAATACATTTTATTTGTTCGGGACTATGCCAATCTGTCCCTATTAAGCGGTTGTCCCCTTTATGTGATGTCCCAAATAAGTGGATTCTACTGTATTGATTTTTTCTATGACATGTATTTTTTTTCTAGTCTAAAAGATAGTTTCTGATAGTAAATTGGATCTTTAAATTGTAATATTTATTTAAACATAACTTTTGACAGAGATTATTTATTTTTTTTTTAAATTCAGAAATTATTTACGGAATTTGAAAATTTTCATCAAATGTTTTTACTAGCAATTTCTAGAGATGATATAATTTTCAAAATATTTTCTTTTTTTGCTATTTATAGATTTTAGAAATTTTCAACTTTTATATTTTTTTTTCAATTTTTGTAAACAATTTTGTTTGTTAGTTAAACTGCTTGTATTATTTAATATAATATTCCTGAAAAAAATAATAGTTTTTCCTAACAAGATTTGAAAAAAAAATGTATTCATAATCTCATACTCAATTTTTATAACCATTATATTTAATACGAAAGTGGGTAAAATAAATAATGGTTTATGTGGTGTATAATAAATTTGTAGTGATTTAAAAAATATTTACCGAAATACTTAAAATATTCCACTTTTGATCAAATTGTCATATACCTTCTATTTTCAAAATATTTAGACCAACTATCAATTTATAAGATTATGTAATATTCTAGTTTTTCTTATTTGTGTTAATAATAAAATGTATAGTCAATTGTAAAACTTAATCAGTTAATAAAAGATACTTCATTAGTTGTTATAAAGAAAATTTTAAAATAACGAAAATATACATGTACTAACGCACTTCTATGTGTTTGAAATTCTAAGTTTTGTAAGAATCCTGAACATTTGAAAAATAATTTTGTATTTAAAAATTGATAGAAGACAATCAAAATCTATGGAAATGTTTTCAGCTATTTGAAGGTTAATGCTAATAGGTGAGAATTTTCTGTAGTAAAAGAATAATAAATTAAATATTAACTATTTTTTTTTATAACAAACTATAACAGTATTATAATGTATAAAAAAAATATTGTTGGTTAATTCTTAGTAAGCTGATCTTATCATTTTTTGTAGGTATGCAATAATTTATTATTGAATTTAGGATTTTAAATTTCATACATACGCCTCTATTGTAGTGACCCAGGTACACAATTATAAAATACGCTGGATATCTAAAAAATACAACAAAGGTATTTCCCAATATTTTGTTTTGATATTTATTCGATTGTGCAAAAACTATATACCTCTTTTATATATATGTTATAAATGAATGATATATGTATAAATATAAATATATTATTTATGTTTATATTATACAATAGGTATATTTATTTTTATTGACTAAATTGACTTAATTGTCTTCTAACTAGTCAGTCCTATAGTAATAATTTAATATAAATGCGTAATATTCAATGTACCTATTATAGACCTGCAAGGGCCATACATTTTTGGCCCAGTCCAGTTCAACAATTTTTTTTTCAAAGCACAGTCTGAAAATCATGCTATGCTCTTAAAGAGCCCGGTCCGGTCCAAGGATATTTTTAATAAATAACTTTATTATACCCCTTACTACTGCGTCACACTAATTACATAATATTCCGATATTCGTTATTCGTGATTCCAATGTCAAACTGTATACTTATCATTTTTATTTTACATACCGATTATTTATCATACAAAAAAAAAAACAAAAAGTGCCCAGGCGAGATGTAAAAATCCTTAAATCCTTAAAAAGTCTAATCCAACTCTGGTTAAGTCCGGCTCGACCCGGCCAAAAAGTTTTACAATAAAAAGCACAGCCTTGCTCGGCCCGAAAAGTTTTACCAAAAAAAAGCCTGGTCCATCCTTGGTTTTAATGCTTTGAGTTCGACCCAATAAGTTCTACCAAAAAAAAGCCTGATCTAACCGTTTTATTATTTTTTTAAGACCCGGTTCAGTCACAAATTTTTAGTACCTAATACCAGTAATGCCTATTAAAGTAATAACGAATAACGATTAATGTATTTGTAATATTTGTATTATGTACATTGTACAAGTACAATGATGTACCTAGTCTCTTGAAAGTTGAAAAATCAAACTCATGACTTGCACAGTGTGACCGTTTACGATAATAATACTTTGTTGATTAATATTGTTTTTCTTTTTCCATATTTTATTTTTTACTATCAAAATCAAATTATCAATACAATCACCACAACACGATTGAGATTTGAGATATTAAAATTTTAATAATTTAATATAATATTACTAATGTTTAGCGAATATAAAATATAAATATTAAATTAAATAATATTTAATAACTATTATTATTTACTCATCGTATTCTTGTCATATTGTTCCTTAATTTCCCGATCAAAGTATCCTATTTGAGTCTTCGAACATTTTATTTGTAAAATAAAAAAATGCTAAAATTATATTAAGACACCTCTGCCACTAACCATTCATAATGTATTATAATTAAAATTTTTAACAAACCTCAAATGTGAATATAGTGACTGTAGCTACTTCGTGTTCGTCACAACCGGCAGAATGCTTTTTTATCTATTATCTAGCCATATTTTTAACAAACAGTTACATAATATGCCTTCGTTGGACGGTAAAACTAACCAGTTTAGACCGTGAAGCGAGGGATACGATATTGTTGTTTGTTTTAATAATATGGGCTGTGGTCCTAGTCATTTTGGAATCTCATATTCCAGAAAGACCAAAAAGAAAAAAAACAAGCACAAAGAATCTGGTAATGTATACTAATACTTACATTATAATTTCACTTTTTACAGTCCTTAAACTACTTAGTTATTATATTGGTATTAGGATAGTATTCAATTTGAATTCTCAAAACTTTTAGATGTTTTATTTTAATATTTATGTAATATTATGTACGTGTAAGTAATGATATAAGTTTAGGGATATATGTATTTAATTAATCTATATAAACATGTATTATACTATCCAGAAAAATATAATTATAGATTTTATGAAAAGATGTTAATGTGTCATACATAATATGTTTAAGGTACCCCTATGCAATGTCTATTAATATTATTGAGTCTACTTTAATTTAATTTCAACATTGGACTAAAATACAGCATTGAATGCCCAAGAGTATAAATTATTTTGTAAAAGAATTGGTATGTGCTATGTTATCTCTGGTCAACTCTTAAATATTTATCAATATAGGCACACTAAACAGCAACGATAAAATTATTTACTTTAGATTCATAAAATGTTTTTGTAATAGATGATTTTTTTACGCACAATACAGTATATTAGAGATACAGTAGTTCCACTATATTATTTTTACAGATAAAATGACATTAGTATCCTTAGTATATAATTAAATATTATGATATTCAAAAGCATAGTTCTATAAAATAAATACATTTAAAAATTGAAAAATTCTTGTTATATAATTTGTATCGAAATAATGTATTATAATCAATTTTCAAATTTATTTACAATCAATACAATTAAAATTTTTTACTAATAATTATTTGTTTTTTAGATGATGAAAAAAGTGAGGGCAGTGCTTATGAAAATCATGTTGAAGAACAAATACAGCTGACAAGTACACCGTCTGTAAACAATTTATGTGACATGTCTGAAATGGATGATTCAAGTCCACTACATCAACGTATGTCAGGTCCACAGTCTTCCACTTCGTTATTTGTCAATCCGTAAGCAACTATTTCTTTATTCATCATTAACTATTATAGAGTACTTATACATAATTCTATGTATAGACAATTATCTTCTAGTCAACTCAATTTCTTTAGAATGTTAGATGAAAAAATAGAAATGGTAAGTGATAATCAATCTACTATACTCTCATTTTGAAAAAAAGTAATAATTATTATTATTTTCAATTAATACAATTTAATTTTTACCCTAGGGCGCAGATTATACGCAAACTATTGAAGAACAACGTTTGGAAAAAATTCATCGTACACATGCATTATTAATGGAATGGGAACGAGCACGAATACGCAATTCACCAAAACCTTGCTCAAACTCAAGATCCCGTTTTTTACGTAACCCGCGACAGCCACATTTTCGAGTTTCCCATTCAGTTGTTCAATTTGACCAAGAACAAGGTGCTTTCCATACTGAACTCATATGAAGTACAAAGTGTATTATTTATTTTAACATATTAATTGGCATTTTTATAATATTTTACATTTATCTGTAAAATATTGTAGTTATATTTTGTTGAATGGTATTAATTTATTATAGTATTAATGATGGTTAAAATAATTTAGAATAATATAAATTTTATGCAGTAATTATTTACAGTATGAAAACAAAAAGTTTGGCCATTGGTGAAAATCTAACAAAAACCGTATTTTATAAGTTTTCATCAAAGTCCTTAATGTTTTAATATAATTAAAACAATTATTTTAACTTAATTTATTGTGATGATAATGCTTGATATTTTCAGACTGATCATCATTTATTGTTCTTTATTGTATATTAATTCTCTTTATAATAATATTTTAATATTTAAAATATTGTTTAATGTTATTGATGTTAAATGTCTATAATTTTGAAAAATTGCAGCTAATATTTTACCCATAAGACTTGAAATGTGCTATAATTTAAATATTATTAATAGTTATAACTTAGTTCAGTACTGTTTTCCTGTAGTCTTTTTACCAAAGCCTATTTATTAAATAAATTAAGTGAATATTTTTAATCATTATTTAATAATAGGGAATTGGTATGTGCAATATAACATCTGACAAATTCTGTATGATGTGTATTAGAGTATAGCTGATCAACCTTTACACTTGTTATTCGATACTTTTTGAATACGGAATATACTATGCATTATTCCTAACACTTTGTTATAAAAGTTGATTTGTTTTGTTGGTCAGTATTATGTCATTAAGTTAGAAAAAACATAAAATATTAAAATTTAAAAACCTATTTATAAATTGTAAAGTACAATCACAAGAAGGCTTATTGAATTTCTGCTAGTCATTAAATATTAATAAATGAAATCTGTAAGGTTTTTGTATTGTTTACTATTGTTACTCATTATCTATTAGCATTTAATTATACACTCTAAGTGTAAGTCATTTATTAAGTAAATTGATATGTTTACTCGTAATCTAAACTATATATTATGTTGATTTGACTTCTTAAAAATTAAATATTATATGAAAAAGTAGTAAGTTTCTGATTATTTAAACGTTTTTATTTTTACTTGCAAATTCAACACTTAATTAATTATTAATCATTGTGTAATATTTATGTTTGTTTTTTTTTATATATATATATATATATGATTATTATTTATATTAATTTATTTTTACTGTGTTTTTATAAATGTAACTAATCTCAATCATAGGATTTAATGTTAAAAATTCAATTTATACCAATATTGATTTTAGTAGTATGTTTACATTTTGAGCCATAATTTCATGCACGTTTTTTCATAGTTGTATTAAATTTACCATAGCTACTTAAATTGCATATTTAACTACTGAATCTCGATTGCTTTAGTTCATTATCATCTAGTTTATTTTAATTATGATACTAAATTTGTAGCAGTTGGTATTTATTTATGCTGCATAAACAATTGTTATTAATATTGTGTCATTATGATAAATTATCTATGCCTGTGGCAAGTTAAACATTAAGGTGTTATACTAAATTACTATAAGATACAATTACAATTATTGAACTATTACATATTTTTATTAATGTATATTAAAAAAAAAAACAAAGGCTGTGAGTCAGAGTAATTTCAAGGTTTTCCTTATATTTAACATGTATTTATTAATATATGACTGATTTTTTTTTTGTCCTCTAATTTACCTATTATTGTTTTGTAAATAACAATTTTCTCTATCAAAAAAATTAAAATGTTTGTGGTTTTGTGTGAAAAATAAATTTTGTCTGGATTTGCTATTGTTTTTTTTTCTGATAACTAATATACATCAAACAAGGAGTATCTAAAAATATTTTTTGTGTGTACTTTCTACAGTGTTTATTTTTATATTTTTTTAATACTAGCTAGTATGAGTTTACTAGAAGACCACTATAAAATAACATTAAAAATATTTATATTAATGATATAGCCTTATTACTCTATTCAAATGTACTAACATTATGTTGAATAGCATAATCAATCATACATTTATAACTATATTATGTAACTATACCTACTGCAGGTAATCAACAGATGAACTAAACAGGACTATAAGGAGTTCTTAAATGTTTTCTTTTTTAATTTTGCGGTTGGATTTGGATAACACATTTAGTTTGTACCATAGAAAGATAAATAATTCCCAGTACTTTTTTTATAATCAAGAAAAACAAAGAAAATGGGAATTTTTTTGTAAATACAAAATTGATTTTTTTTTTTAAATTTAATATAAAGCTTCTCATAAGTTATTTATTTTTCAATTAAAAAATGTCATACATAATACATTTTTATTCACAATATTTACATATTTTACACAACATTACTTTATAGTTAATAATCCACAACTTTTTTTTATTTCGAAGTTGAAAATATAATACAAGGTTTCACATAAGTTCTATTTCTTATTATTCTCTATATGAAAATATTAAATATCCATACACAATTTTTTTTTATTTGAAGTTATAAATAAAACATATTATATAGAAAATGAAAAACTATTTTGTAGTCAAAATTTTACAAAATATTTTCTTTTCATGTCTTTAAGTTCTAAAAATATAATACAAGATTCGTCATAACTCATAAGTACTCCTTACTGACTCTATAGAAAAATAAAAATATATATAGACAATTCACAATTGTTTCTTATAGACACTTTAAATTCAAATTTGGACGAAATAACATAGTGTAGAAAAAACAGATTGATATGATCAAGATATAAAGTAAGGTTTGGTTTGTACATTTTTGAGATCTTTACGATATTATTTAATTGAAGAATTAAGAACTTATAAGGATCTTTAAATTAAATTTTCAAGCATTTCTACTAAATTAATAATTTTTGATCAACAATTATAAAAAGAATAAATAGCTCAAAAGGAGTTAAAATATTTTGTAAATTACACCACGTATAGAAAAGGATAATTTTTACCAAAGGTAAACATTTTTTTAGTTCCTAAGATTATTCATTTTTTTGTTCCACCAAAACAAAACAAATTAATTTTGTCAAAAATTGTATATTCGTAAAAATTTCAGTTATTCTTTAATTATTTTGTTTTTACGATATACAAACCAAGTACTAGAAATTTTACCCCTCTAAAGTACAAACTTGATTTGAAATAGATTCAATTTGATATCCAAAACCTTAAACCTCCCTCTAAATCCATAAGAGTTTTATCGACTACTTATCATGACCACATACACCAATTACATCATTGTAAAAACCATACATTCATAGCCGCGATCCATATTCCTTAATAATAAAATTAAATATTATTGTTAGAAATGGAATATTATGTTGCAGCCGCGTGAGTTGGTAAAACAAACAGTGTGTCTATTTTACTACGTAAAAAATGGTATTTTATTATATACTTGAAAAATTAACGTTGTCGACAATGGTGATAAAAATAAATGATAATAGAATACAGACCATTGAAAAATGTGTTATTCTTTTGAAATAATAAAGTTTAACAATTACTGACAACTGAATTAAAATTTATTATTTAAGACATAAATAAAAAACTAAAAATGTTGTCGTTAAACCCAGACAACGTAAAGAACCTCTTCAATAAAGAATATGATTTCGTCAGTGCCATTCTAAATCAAGTGAAATTACCGGAGCGTGTAGAAGACTCAGGTAAATTATTGTATAAACATGTGCCTTTTCAATGCCAGAAAAATATTACTATACTTCATACAAAATAATTATAAAAAAACTTATTAGTTTCGACTATCGAATGATATTAGTAACTAGTTAAATTCACTTTTTTATGTCGAGTTGTTTACACAATTAAAATTTATATTTTTTGTTTATACACAATATGAACTGTTTAAATCAATCCAAAAAATGTCATCCATCTTAAACTTGAATGCCTCTTTTGTAAATCATTCATGAAGTTTAATTTATTTCTATGTATACTTTTTCAGATTCAGAAGAAAGTGATAGTGATAAAAAAATCAGAAGTAAGCTTTGATCAGTTTTTTTTGTTGTATATTTTAACTATGTTTTTGACAGTTTGATTTTTTTTAGAGCCAATACTGGCAAGCGACGAAATAAATAGAGCCCAAAGTTTAGACGAACTACATACAAGACTTGCTGCGATAAGAGGTAAGAAATATTATTTACCTTAGAACTTAATTTATTATGCCATTTATTTTTTTCAAAAAATATATCTTTATATTCTAAAAAACTATTATTTTGATTTTAAATGTAAGTTAGTACAGTACCATTTGTATTAAAATGTTCAATCCAAACTATAAAACTTGCTTTTTTATCAATAGTGTCCTCTTTGTGAACATTATTCTAGTTACTTGTAATAATTGCATACTGATTCAAATATACAGTAGCACCAAAGCATGTAATATTTCAAATTAAACTTGTGGATATTTTAAAATGGTTTTTATGGTGAAATATTTTGTATAGCAGTATCTTCAAATTTATTTACTTTACTGTTTGTAATAATTTTTGTGTTACATAAAAAAAAAAATATTAGTTGTCACTAGTCAGGTTCATATATTTAGTAATATCCAGTGGCAAGTAAAATAACTAAAGTTTTAATTAACACTACTACTGTAATGAGTTAAATCCAATTATTTTATAATATTACAAATTAATAGTGTTATTAATAAAATATCATTTACATATTATCATAACTAAATATATGCTTTTTTTTCATTTTTATTTAGAAAAGAAATATACATACCGAGGAAAAATAATTAAAAACAAACTTCAAAATAAAATTAAGAGAAAAAAAAAGATACATGAAAAAATTAAAGGTGAAAAAAAATCTGAAGACACTGTTGAAAAATCGAATGAAAAATCTTCCAAAGTAAATGGCACTAATAGCAAGGCTAAATTAGTATTCAATCGAATAAATTTCTTAGGAGAACAAACCGAAATCGCTCCACCTCCAACAAGTACAAATGCAAAAGTGGCTTTAGATGAAATTAAAACAAAGCAACAAATGTATAATGAACTAGAAAAGTCTGGTGAAAGTGATAAAGCTAAAGAATTGAAACAACGTGATGCTTGGAATAACGTCTTGGCCAAAGCTGAAGGGGTAAAAGTTAAAGATAATGTGGAATTGTTAAAAAAAACCATTGCTAGAAAAGATAGACAGAAAAAGGTTAGTAAAACAAAATGGGAAGAAAGAAAAAATACTCTAGAAAAGACCAAGAAAGAAAAACAAGATAAACGTACAAATAATTTATTGAAAAAGAAACAAGAAAAAAAGGAAAAAATAAAAAAGAAGGCTATAAAAAAAGGCCGGTTTGTGCCTGGCATAAATTAATAAAAAATGTTTTTAAGTATGTAAAAAATTGGTGATCTTATTAGAAATTATAGAATTATCAATATTATTTCACAAGTTTTTTTAACACATTAATATGTATATTAACATATATTAATATATTATATATTTTATATATTAATTGTTATATATATATATTAAATAACAACTAAATGTAAAAAATTATCCAAGGTAACTCATGTGTTCACTCATCCATTGAACTGGCGTTTCATGAGGTATGCAAATGCCATGAGTAAAAATTTTAGCTGAAAATAAATAATATATTTTTAATATCACAACAAGCTTGAAAATATTATAGACAAACTTACGGTTATCTACTGATGGATAATTAAGTTTTATCAGTTCTCCCAAAGTCATATGGTTTCCATCTTCTGAAACTGGCTTAACTAATGTTTGTGTCATAACTGATGATCCTGATCGATAAAAATGTACAGGTATATGTTTAAAATAACTGCCATCAGATGGTTCCATTAGTTTTTTATTCTCTGACCAAAACTGATCAAATTTATCTAAAACATAGTATTGTATTATTTTACCAAATATAATATATTTAAAAAAAAAAACTATTCACCATTAAGTAGTCCAGTCCATAATTGATTGTGTTGATGTCGCTGCATAGTTGAAAATACTTGACTTCTGTGTTTTAGCATATCAGCTTCTTTCATTGCTGACATAAAATTAGATTCTACAGATTCACTAAAAAAAAAAGTTATAATTTTTTTTTTTTTTTGCACATATTTATCAGTAGTTAATTTTTTACCGGCATGAGCATCTCAGTATTTGATTTTCAGGAAAATTATCAAAGTGAACAGTTATTTGCCATGGTAAATCAACTTGTTTATCATCAATTGTAAAGAGATCATAAAGAACACCAATAGGATTATTCCTACTATAAATTATAACTAAATGTTATAAAAATATTAACTTCTAATATAAAGTTATAGTTGTCATATTGTAAATAATAAATATAATAAAACTGTACAAAATAAAAATATTATTTGCATTTAATCAGTAACATTGCTGAAATGAGAAAAAGATTTTCATTAGATAACTACTATATATGTGAAATAAGATAGTTTTAGATAAGTTTATGTTGTCATTAAACTATTCAATCACCACTAATCCAACTACAACAACAATAATAAAGAATAATGTATTAATTCAAACAACCCATGCATAATGCTATGTAACAGTGTAAAATTTTAAAATTTAAATTGTTAAAAATGATTTGGTTCATAAAAATATGATCCATGACTCATAAGTTAATACATTTTGCAACAGTTACATTGTTTATAAAAAAAATTAATAGTTAATTAATTCAAATGGGTTAGCTGGTTTTAGGGCAAGATTGGCACAACACCTAGTTAACTCTGTAACTAGATAATAATAGTTGAAGATATATATTTACTTCAAAGTTATGACATTGTTTTGAATCTTGATGATAGTAAAACATAATCATAATATGCAAGCAAATTGAAATTTTTCTATTTAAATTAGTATTAATACAATAACTTACCATTTTAATGGAATATTTTTAAATTCTAACCACATTTCCATTTCTTGTTTTTCAGGATCCACATGCTTCACAAAATGTTTTTTTACCTTAGGAAATATAATTTAGATTTCAATAAATTACATTTATTATACTAGCTAATAGTTTGTTTGTATAATGTCTGCTACATAAGGCTATTATTTCATGATATTATGATAGTATAATAGTGTAAAGCTAATATTTCTAGCTCCATGTAAATAGAACCAGCTTTGTTTTTAAATGAAAAATCTTCTAAATTATTGTTTCAATTCAAGATAGATTAATAAGATAAGGTTCTATTTTTTGAGCTATTTATTTTTCTTGCTATCTTGAATTAAAATATTAAGCTCTTGAAGACCGAGTAAATTTGTATTTATACTGACTATGAATTTACTTACAATAATAATAATAATAAAAAGTCAAAATTGGTACAAAATATGGGTTAAAACTACTGGGAGAAATTAAAAATAATATTTTTTCAGAATAATCTCCGTAACTAATACAACCAAGTATATTGCTATATTGATTCTCAAACTATAATACGTCCATGGTCATAAAAAAACACACACACACCTACCATTGAATGACTACCATGGTTCACAACAATAGCATTCAATTGGTAAATATAAATCAAATCACATTGATATTTTTCAAAAACTTACTTTATCACAGACCAACGGAAAGTAACTCATTCTGGGTACCATCAAGTAAAACGGCTCTGGATTCTGTATACCATGAATTTCTTGTTCATCCAATTGAAAACATACAGGTAACTTCCCATTCCATAAATAGTGAAGAATTTCCGTATCGTTTGCCATTGGAAACGAAACGGTTTTAATGGATCATTCAACAGAAATTTAAATTACGACGTCTTCTATAACGCGGGGTTAGTATTGTTAATTATTTAGTACCTATTTACATTTTGTAATTTTCTAAAACTAATACCTAATCTAGTACAACTCTACTATAGTTGTATTATAGATTGTCCAGTTAGGCGCATTATCACTAATTAGTGCATTATCTTTACCACTTCAGCCGCCTCTTAATGCAAATAGTCTAGATAACATCATATAAACAACAACAGCTGTGTTAGTACGTAGTATCACAGAACAATGTATTATGGCACATTGCTAAAAAAAAAATCAATATTAAAATAATAATAATAATTAATAAATATATTAATAATTTTAGATGGTAATAAAATAATACTATATTACGATATAATAAATATAATATAATATTTTAGGTATCTGTGATTATATGTACCTATTACATATTTAAGATATTTAAAATCGTCCCATCATGCTACCAGTACGAATAGTACGATTTACGACTTGATTAATATCACCATTAGACAATATTGATGACAAGTTACAACTGAAGAAATATAGATTATTAGATTAATAATAAAATGCCTATAACTAGTATTTATTTTTATATTCTTATATTACTTACGTTCGTGCTAAGAATAAAGGAATTCATTTGCAAAAGTTATTATTCTCATATCAAAGTCGACCTATTGTGGTCCATGATGGTTAAATCAATTTAATCGATGGTAGGTACCTACATTGAAAATTGAGCAAAATACTTTGTAAGATCTATAGAGTGCAGTTACTTGGGTATTTAGGCATATGGCTATGAATAGTATAGGTACAGACTACAGACTACAGAGGAATAGAAATTTGTCATCCAGAGTTCATTTAACGCAAATTTGCAATTTAAAAATAGATCCACGCGTAGATTTATCAATACATTATTATTATATATGGTAGGTCGGTAGGTGATGAAAATTATATTTCATATGTAGATATAGCTTACCTCGGCCATGGTAAGCCGTAGATGTACGGTTTATGTACACAGAACGGAAAACCATCACTGCAGTCTTCTGTTTTTAACATAGTTATAGCGTCAAAGCGAATTTGCATTCAGTAGAATTAATTTTTAGCAATTATTGTTCTGTTAGCTTTAATATATTATATTAGAGTGAATTGAAAAAAAAGAGATCAAACTTATAAGTATCGACGTTACAGTCTTGCAGATATTTGTTATCCCTGGTCTTTTTTGTTACCTATATGATATCTTAATTTATAAGCCAGTTATGAACAACCATGTAGTAAACTATATGGAGTATACTTAAAATGGCACACTTTTCATTTAACAACTGTTATGTGATAGCATATATAAGTAGGTGCACGTTTTTGGAATATTGTTATGATGTTGTTTTCCTATTATGCATATTATGTAAATTGCAATTTTCGAAAGTTTTCATTTTTTTAAAGTTATATAAGCAATTAAAAATTTTAATATATGTGTTTCTTTACCCCATGGCTGGGGTAAAAAGGCGCATACTTTTATGTATATATAAAAACTATTAAAATAAATTGAAAATTGGTTATGACAATTTTATTCATTATTTATAAATAAATTAACTGTGTATAAAACAAATTAAATTAAAACAATATAAACTTAAATAACAGTTATATTTATAGCGATATTCATTAAACCATTTTATCCCAATATGATTTTTTGCATAAATAGTAGGTATTGTAGTAAATTTAATAGCTATAGGTATCATATAAATATTTTACTAGTATTGACGTATAGTATTTTACGTCTAAACGTACACAATAGTGTTATTGGTACTAGTGGCAAGTATTTGCCATTAGCTTTCAGCACCTAGACTATTAGAGAACATATCATTTGCACGTGTAACCGATTATAACTCTTTTTGGCGAATATCGTTTAATTGGTACTATATAAGTGCAAGTTAATCTTAATTATATGCCATTATTGCCATTTAACTTTAATTACAAGGTACATATCGTAGGGTATGTATATAGGCTAGTGGCGGATCCAGAGGGGGCGATTGGGGCGATCTCAAAAAAAAATAGTTTAAGTTCCTGATTTTAGTTTTTGACGTAATTATACTTTAAGTGTAACAAAATTATAGTGATATATTTTTTTATTACTATTATCCACTATAAAAAATATTTTTTTTTATTCTGTACGATACTGTGGAATGTAACATATGTATATATGTACCTATAAATAAATACTTTATCAAAATTAATGTGTGCCCTTTAAAAATCGCCTCCCCTGTTATCTTGGTCTGGATCCGCCCCTAATATAGCTAGGCTATCCTTCTTTGAACTAGTTAATGTGTGTAATGTGCAGGCAAAAGTTATCAGATGTGCCTATGCGTTTTTAATTGTATATATTTGTATTTAAAACAAATTTTAATCATTTGACATTTCACAATTCATATTACTCTTAATATACAAAATACTAACTTTTGAATTGGTTAGGACAGTTGCGTCATATGGTTATTATATGGTTGCTATAACAGTATAACTATTTAATATTTGTATATCTACATCAATTTCATATGTTTATATTTGAATTACTAGTTTATTAAAGTTGCAAATTGTAATAACTATATGAAGTAATGATGCAAGTTGCAGGTTTGACTATAATTGTTCAACTAATTCATTTTAATTAAACACATTGTTTGACACAACTAAAATATTTATTACATGCACCAAGTACCAATTACAAACTTTTCAACTATTTACCATAACCAATCTTTTTTTATTGTAGATTTTAAGCGGAGTGATGAATATAAATTAATTTTACAATGATATATGTGTTTTTTTTTGTGTGCTAATAGAATGTATTATCATCAATATAGGGAACGGATTTAAATGTAAATTGCTTTTCAAACACAAAGTTCATTTGATACACCAAGGAATTAAAAAACTTAACTTTTATTTTGCTTTTTTGGCATTTTCTACAATTTTAAGACTTTTTTGCTTTTTGAAGCAAATTTTATGTTTTAATTCATTTTTAAATAGGATAAAATTTGATAAAAATTAATTAACACCCGATAATACAGTGCTATTATGAATCACAAGGTAAAAGTGTATAACCAATGTATATCTATATTCAAAGAAAAAAAAGATAGGCGGAGAACTAGAAGATGAGAAAAATGATACTAATAATTATACATAAAAATAAAAATTTATGTAATCAAACAAATTTTTTCAATATTAAAAATAAATTTTAAGAGCATTTCTTAAACAATTTTCTGTTAGGTAGATATATAAGTGCGTTAAATCGTATTTTTTAATAAGTCATTCTTCTTGTTTTGTTAAGCATTTAAATCATTTTCCTTATGATAACATATCAAGTTTAGTTTTGTACTTTTGTGGGCAACAAAAATTTTTTGATTTTCAACTTTGGGGTTTTTTTCTAGTAAAAAATTAGATCTAGTTGGTATTTTTTTGAATAGGAGAGGCCAGAGTGTATATAATAATAAAAACATATACATTGTCACAATTTTATTTTATATACATTTGAAGTTCAATTTTTTACAAAATTTATCAAAATAACGAAAATTACAATTATTACAAGTATTGTTTAGATCTTCAATTTTTATATCTAATATTTTAAAATTTAGTATATATGCAAATTATTACTCATATTGTTATATCGAACTAAAAAAATTTAAAAATGCACATACACAATTATATTTTTTATAAATATTTGTAGATCAAATTTCGATGAAACTATAAATTTTTTAATCATGAAATATGAATAAATATAGATGCTATAATTGTTTAATTATATAATTCTATTATCTACATTATTCGTGATGGCCGATTTGAGACTAAAACTTTTGCGTATATTATTAATTTTATTATACGCAATAGAATTTTCATATAACATATAATATGTTAATTAATTTTAAGATATTATTAGGTATTTTATTATTATATAATAATAAATAATAGGTATATATGATCATTAATTATATTTACACTGCAGTTTTTTGCGGTATATTTACTGTACTAATAAGTGTTATAATATGATATATAATAGTTATTCACTTTTTAGTTAATAACAATAATAATTGTTAAATACGAGTACTATATAATAAAATAATAAATTTAATGTTATTTTGAAAAAATGTTATCATTTAATAATACTATACTAAGTACAATAAATTAATTTAATATAGCTATATATAATATATATATATATTATTAAAAAACATTTATCATAAAATAATATATAACCTCTTTTATTACCTATAAGGTTATAGGTTAATAATAAAGCTATTAAAAGCTGCTTATTATAATAGCACTATACCTATAATAGCCATTAAACTGGCAGACCTTCTCTGCTTATAGAATTGTTTTTCGTACATTAAATACAATGATTTATTGTTGAATTCAAATTTAACACATCCATTACACGCAGTGACCCACTTGACATCTATATAATGTACCTACATAGCAGATTGGTATATCAACTTATATTCACTTTTTTTTAGTTGCTCCTGATTATATTAATATAAGTACCCACCTACTGTGGATTTTCAACAATGTATTATTGTTACTTACATACCTAGCTATATGCCATATACAAGCAGTAAAAGTCTAAATATTTTATTTTTGACCCCACTGAAAAGTAAGAATGCCTATCAATATAAAATATACTATTTAGGTTTAATTTGTTAAATATTTACCATACATACAGATTACAGACACTCTATAGCTCAATATTATATAGATTAATTATTGCATTTATTCTACTATATATATATATACTACTATAATTATATAATAGTACCTACCTTCAGAGTTTATGATATAAAAAAGAAACTTATCTGTTTGAACACAACTAGTGTATGCCATCAATATAATATGGTGATGTGATATTATGATTATTATAAATTATAACAATTATATAATATAATATTGTAAAATAAAATCTATACATGCAAACGATGCAGTCCTTACTCTGTTCTGTAGAATATATCACATGCATATATATATGGGTACAAAAATGTACAATGTGTCAACGTACAATATAAATTTGATCATTATAAAATAACTATTATAACCTAATGCCTATATACATATATACTATATAGTATATATAGGCAGTATATAGCTTTAGCTTATATATATCTTAAATAGTTTATAGTCTTGGGGTATAGTAGGATATGTATACATGATGTTGAATTATTTACCCGTAAATCGGAAATTGAATGTTATACAACATAATTATTATAATATATTTCGCTGATGATAATTGCTGACTGCTGTAGTATACCTATAAATATTATAACGATAATTTATATTATATATAATATAAATCTTATATATATATATTAAACTATGTTGTAGCAACATACATAATAAATATATGTCTCTAATATATAACTATATATATTAACCCAGAAGTATTCAAACATTTCAAACTGTGCGTCGCGACTCCTATAAGGATTTCGCAGGATTGGGAAATAGGAGATGAGTTAAAGAACCGGAAACTAAAAAGAATAAAAAAATATCGATAAAATGTAAACGTTTATATATAGAACTAAGATTTGTACATATTATGAAACATACACAATAAGTTCGTCCACCTCACTATAAATTCTATCACACATAGAAATACTAATGTTGATTTAACTCTTAACAATATTGTTGACAGTGTAGTTATCAAATTATACAAATATTATATTTGAATTAACATCAAGAGGAGTATTAATATAGTTATTTTCAATTTAATCGTGTTAATATAAAACCTTAATACATTCAAAATAACATTAAATTTAATTGCCTTAGCAATTATAGTTCGTTTTAACTATCAATTAAAATGTTCATTTTGACTTCGAGATTTGAGTTGAAATTAGCAATACGTTGTAATAGTTTATTTTTTTTTTTAATTTGTATTTATGAAGCATAAAATATTTTATTTCATTTTTTCTATATTAACTATTTATTTGTAAATTAATTGTTTAAAAAATAAATTGTTTGATAATACAGTCGAGTCATGATAACTCAGAAGTTGAAGGGAGATAAAAATTCGCTTCGAGATATGTATTATTCGAGTTATCTAACTCGAATTTATATTAATTTATTATGTATAATTTATATTTCTTGGATCTGGGGGAATAAAAAAAAATTCGAGTTGTCAAGTTTTTCGACTTATCGAGGTTCGATTTATCGCGACTCGACTGTAAATAATTATTAATACATTATAAAATAATTTAAATACGTAATAAACCTAACCATTATAACCATTGTTATTTTGTCATTATTCCTCACCCAAATTTATTTGGTAAATACTTTTTTCCGTACCTATACTAATTTGGGAGCCGTAAAAATATTGTGATGACACGAAAAGGAGCCGTAGTGGGATGAAAAAGTTTGAATACCTCTGTATTAACCTATAATATATCTATATAGGTGACCCAGCTGGCAAACGTTATTTATTGCCGATAATTCATTTTTATATTTTAAATACAATATATAGTTAAGCCGGAAAACGTTTTTTTGAGAATAGTTCAGAGTATTTTTGTCACCATGTTCTGCCCATATATTAAACTTTAACAAATGCATGGATATGGTCGCGAGTTCATACAATAATCCCATAAAAAAACCAATTTCAATTTTTCCCGAATTTTTTCAACTCTCCAAACAACTTTTCCAATTTTTCTTTCCGTAAAAACCTTAACGAAAATTAAAAAAAATTATAGTTTTGAAATCTAATAGCATATTGGTTTCAACTTAACGTATTATATATATACTTACGTTGCAGAAAATAGTATTAAAGTTCACAAATTTGTGGAAAATTTCACTCTGGGCCCAACCTCCCAACAATTCTGTTTTCGAAAATTTAATTTTAATTTTAATATCTACTAAAGTTTTACATAATTTTAAATCATAATAATCATTAGTATATATATTTGTATATAATATTATATTATTCTGCATGGTATAATTATACACGTATATAAACGAAACATAAATCGTTTTATAAACATATGGAACCGAATCAATAAACGATGATAGCGTATATGTTCTATATACAATACTAATCCCGCATACACAAATATGAGTACATGACAATATAATGTACATACTGCGTAACTATACAAAATGAGTTATTATTATTATAGCCATTATTCTAGGTATATAATATGTAGGACTATATAGTGCGGTGGAAACTATATTTTTGTCCTGTGGCGCCGGCCGTGATGGCGTTGTGGTTTCGTCAATCCCAATGAACTTTGAAAATAATCCATATAATATAATAGGTATACAATATGGTAAAAAAAATAATTTTTGAAATGAACGCGCACAGTGTAGACCGCACTAGTCCAATCCGTAGTCTAGTCCATCTGCAGTTTTTAGATTATATATATGATGCACTTTTACCAACAAACAGCTAGCATTTCGTTTATACAATTATATACATATAGGATATACAACATCGACATATAGGTATATATACAGTATGTTCCCAATAAGAGGTACATCTTAATATTTCAGTTGGATGATCTTATTGTATATTGAAATGGGTTTATCACAGAATGAAAGAAAGTACTTAAATACAAATTTTCAGATATATATGTAAAATTTTTAACCCTTTCGATACACTCATGGGCAATATACAACTTACTTTTTTTGAATGACAACACTAATTTTTTTACAGATTTGGATTGAGTATTTTTTTCTAAACAATTTTTACATAAAAAGTTTTTTTCTAATTACAAAATTGGTAAAGTTTATGGTCTAATGAATTTTTTATTATTTACGATTTAGGAACAATCTGTTTTTGAAGAGATTTTAAATAATATGTTAAACTTTCACTCAAAAATCAAAATAATATTTTCGATTATTTTAAATATTTGTTTTTAAACAGAAATAAGAGTATAAAACATAAATAAACATACTTATTACCTATTTGTTTTTATAATGTACTGTTTTTTTTCCATTTATAATACCTATATGTACATCCGAAATATAAGGTAGCTATAATAATAGCTAAATATGAAGATATATAATAATGAAAATAATTATAAAAATGTAAATTATATATTACGTGCTACTTGTATTTTGTTTTTTAAGTCTTCGGCATTTAAAATCGTAGTATGTACTTTTTTCTAATTATTTTATTTTAATTATGGATGACATATTACCTATTATATAGTAAAGTAAATAATAATATATACAAATTAATTATTACTAATATTACTATATAATAATTCATAGATACATATGACATACACAATTTGGGGAAGAATTCTGGAAGTAAATTAGATCTAATTTAGTACTTAAGGAGATCAAAAGTAAAAATCTATTTTTTTAATAATAATCTGAAGGAAACTGGATTTTTTTATGCGCTATATAGACCAAAACTACAGTTTTTAACAATAAATTCATATCTTTATTATTTTGTAATTTTTTATTGTAACTCAAAAACGAATAACCTTAATAATACTTGATATTTTTACTAAATGATTATATGTCATATAGCTATAGCGTTTTCAATACATGGTATAGTTTTCAAAATATTTTATATGACTATTTATATGTATAGACAATTGAAAAAAAATGTCAGATAAGTTTTAAAAATATAATACATTATTCCTCATAATAGTGTAGTTCATACTGCTGCGGGAATAAAAAAAATTAAAAATATAAGAGTAATATCAACATTATTTTTCATGGCATTAAAGCTCAAATTTTTGATGAAATGATGATTATATATATTTAAATGATAAAAAGTATATACCTATAACGATTATGATATGAGTATATTCATTATTTTGTTACAATTTAAAAATGTTATTCGTGGAATTTGCTTTTACGTAAGTTTATATTTATTTATTGTCTTATTATTATCTTGATTTGTGTTCATAAGCTGACTGACTGATCTATCAACGCGCACAGCAGGCACAGCTCAAACCATTGGACGAATCAGGCTGAAATTTGGCAGACAGATAGCCACTATGACGTAGGCAACTGCTAAGAAAGAATTTTTAAAAATTTGACCCGTATAAGGGGGTTACCCAAAGGGGAAAAAATTGAAAACGATTTTTTGTTCCAGTTTTTTTAAAATTAACTATACCTATACATACTTTATATAATACAAATATAAACGTTGTCTATAATAAACTTTATTTAAAATAGTTTAAAAGTGTAAAAAATAGAAAAAACCGCTGAAAAGCTATATACGAGTATGAAATTCGGTCAGTATAGTTTTGTTTTATGACATTGATATCCACTAACAAAGGATACCTAAACTTCCTGCAAAAGTCCGATTTTAATGTATGTATTTGTTGTTGTCTGATGAACTATAGTGATCAAAATTTCCAAAAAATATAGTTTTTACACACAAAAAACCCGGATTTATCGGAAATATTGTAAAATTTTATAAAAAATGGTTTAAACTGCAATTTTTTAGTAAAAAATTAAAAAAGTAATAATGTAAAGTGAAAAGAAATAATATAATCCAATAAATAATGATAGTTGATAATCATATAATATATAAATAATTAATATATATTATATAGGTACTATAACTTAAAGTCTACAGTACGTATAGTATGTATACATAGTGGATGAATCTTGGGGACTCTTACTTTATATTTATAAATAATAATTAAAATTTGTAATATTATAATTATTATTATGTTATTACCAGTATTTTTACTTTTTAGGATAAATATTGAAATATCCGCGTATTAATTTACTTAATTGTTAGTATAATAATACTGTAGTACGATTTACGAGTAACGAGTATATATATATATATATATAATTATTAATACGTATGTCGTTTATTGATATAGTATGTATAAAATGACAATAACAGGTTACTTATTTATTTTTTTAGTTGGATTTTATTTTGTACTTCGATTATTTTAAACGTAAATACAATTTTTAATTTTCCAAAAACCTCGGGTTTTTCCGGAATTATATTTTTTCATAATATTCTTCAATTTTATATCATATTTTCCGAAGCTCTGGACTATGTTCGTTAGGAAATACTTTCAATTAAAAATGTGATTTGAATACAATTCTATATAGGATACAATAGAAAAGATATGTCAACGAATTCATATAAATACTTTCAGTATTAAAATTGAACCACAGAAAGTATGTTTAATTCACTTTCGCTTATTGATCTAAAAAGATAGTAAAAATCGAAAAAAGAAGTTGTGTAGATAATATTTTGAATAACTATTAGTAAAACATTTATTTTAAACTTTCACTGCTAAAATTTATCGCAAACAAAGCTTACGGCCAAAAGCTATATATCTAGTAGAATATATTATAGGTTATGATAATAATATAAAATTGTCCTAATACAACTAATTAATATTATGTATAAAATAGTATTTCAACAATTTTAATTAAATTGTATTTATATGGGCATAGCTGTTTTCAACCAAAAACGTACCCTTCCTTTTTCGGCCAAAACAAAATTTTATATAATATATGCTGTAAAACTATATAGTAATTGATAAATAATTTTTAATTTTTGTAAAATTATGGCATTTGTATATCATTGAATTTAAATTTAACACTTTCATTACAGTGATCCACTTATTGACACTTATTTATAATTTATTATACAGCGAACGGTATACCCACTTCTTGTACTTTTAAAAAAATGTTGATGATTGTATAAAAGACTATTATTATTAATTAATATATATTATTACTATTCATCTTTCAGAATAGTAAAAACATTCTTGAGTCTTTATGTAATTTATATAGATGAGCCTGGTTTACTAGCTGAATTAATATATAAGTATATATACGTATATTTATATTTGTAAAAGTATAAACTGAATTTAAAGTTGCAGATATTATATATATGGGTGGTTCACAAAATCTATTTTGTTATCCGAATATTTATTATTTGGTAATGGTATGCGATAGGTTTAATATTTAAAATGTTTTGACTATCTTTGGAGTATTTATTGAAATATGTAAGTTTTTCAATTTATTTGGATACAATTTATCGTTCAAAATCAAAAAAAAGAACAAGATTTCTTATTATAAGTTATATTTTTCAGAAATAAAGTGAAAACATTTAACATAATATATAGTAAAACTACAATTGTTTATTAGCGTTTGAAGTTTAAATTGCATTATTATATTGAAATGTAGATATAACTCACTTATTTATCTTAACTCATATAGGAAAATACTCACATACCTATATATATTCATACAAACTACACTAGCAATAGCCTGTAGATAATGTCATTTATAGTTCTTAAAATTAAATTCGATAATCGGTCAATTTACTTTATTATTATAATTTTGGAACCCAACATAATACAAAATGGATTCTTGAACGTAAATTTTCTATAGGTGGGTATATTATTTATTATAATATAACCAAGACATGCGGGTGTGGCATCCATTTATAATATATACATATACATTATTTATCTTTTCAGTATATTCAGTCGTATATATAAATATATATATTATAGACATATTATGTATATATATAGTTTCCTACAGCAGTTTCCATGATATATATAATTTACTATATAATATATATCTGAAATCACGCTTATATCACACTCATAAATATATATTTTTATTGCAAGCTCAAATTGTTATATACTCTATACATACAACTACATATATATATATTGTAGTAAATATAATATATATACCTATTATACCTATTATAAATGTATAATATATATATATAGATATACCTAATATAGTCTATAATTGTATATAAAGGTATATATTTCTATATAGGGCCAATATTTACTATAGATTATTTATATATGTATGTATGATGTTATTTAGTAATTAAATACTTAGCTATAAATATGAAGTGTATTCATTTTATATATGTTTATTGTTCATATATTATATAACGCATCTATATATTGTATATTATATCATAAGGCAATACATTATTATAATAGTATGTACTATTATACGCACAAACACACATACACACATACACACACACACGCGCGCGCGCACACACACACACACACACACACACACACATATATATTCAAATGTATTTAATAATATAACACACAACTGTGTAGCATTTATTGTGTATAATATTATATTTATTATAATATATATGATGATATTATTATGTATATATCTGCTATTTATATCTATATAATCTTAAATGTCGGTATATATTAGGGTATATGTTTTTCCTCTGTCGATATAGGTGCATATGAAATGAATGTATATAACTACGCGTTACCTATAATATTTTATATTTTATATACATAAAAAAATATAAATAAATATCATATAATATATATATTTTGTAAATATATATTATATGTGAATATGTAACCGTCGTATACTACAATAATAATGTAGTATATAATATAATATGTATATCTATTGTATTATTTATTATAATTCTATGTTGCAGGTGTCACTATATAGGATGTATATACATATAGAGTCAAAGAAAGATATAATAACTTTATTTATCTAATTTTTATTTAAAACTTAATGAATTGAAATAATATGATGTGTGACCAAAAAAAATATACAATTCTAAAAAAATATATACACAGGGTGTAACAGGACTATTTAAGAGGACGCCATACCCGCATGTGTTGTCTCTGCAAAGTTTTTTTTTTAAATATATTTTTAATATTTTTATCATTATAATTTTAAATTTTTTTCATTTTTTGAACGACAACATTTACCTATACATTTTTAATTTTATATTCTGAGATTGAATATTTTTTGGAATTAATTTTTTTTTTCGTTTCATAAAATCTAAATTTGACTGCATAAGTATATAGTTATTGTGAGTTGTAATAACTTATATAACTTTATATAGGTATAGTTTATAAGTATTTCAAGGTTAAGTTTGAGGAGTGAAGTGTAGCAGGAAACCCCTGAAAAATGTTGGTCTAGCTACAATACTCGAAACTCAAAACTTTAAATGTTTATATACTTACAAACCATATAGGTACAGGAACTTATCCAAATTTTGATTCTTATGTATCAAAGTATACTTGGAAAAATAAACTGCTTCAGAATATGACATTACAAATTTATGATGCCGTTCAAAATAAATAAAAATAAAAAATACAACGAAAAAAAGATATTATGAAGTATAATTTTTTAAAACAATGTTATTGTTTAAGTTCAACAAGAAAAAATCCTTTAAAAACGTTTTAGTAACAGATCTTGCAAAAAAAACGAGGAAGAATCACTCATTATACATTATTTTTTTATATACTAATATACTATTAAGGCGTATACTAATAATAAGGTTATATACATTCGATCAAAGCATATTTAATGTATATTAAATAATATACATTATATCTTTTATACTTATTAGTTATATTTATATGTACTATAATAAATTCTTTTACATATACATATATGAAATTAAATGGGTTATTTAATAGGTATATAATATACGATATATTATATCAATTATACTCCGGGCGTTTATTGCTAATTATTAGGTAGGTTTAGATATACAAGTAGGTATACAATGTGTTATTTGTAGTTATATAATACATATGTATTATATATACCTATATAAAATATATAAAATATATAAGCGTTATATATTTATATTATATACCTTTTTACGTATATATTAAATGCAAAAACATAATGAATGACACTGTGTGCGTGTCGGTTGGTTTGGTACTCGGTGGGTGGGTTCCTAAAAACTTTTCCACCTCCCGTGCGTGCATTGGATGAGTCCCGCGGTCTACGACGCAGTATGCACACCGCGGCGAACCGTATTTCTCCCGTTATTGCGCACGTAAACATGTACACGACTGCCGGGCGTGCGTGTATACAGAGTGGTCTATGAATCATGCGTTCTCGTCACCAGAACGCTATAGATTTGTAATATAGGCGATTTCAATAAACATCATATAATTTTACCAATAATTCATGTGGCTCATAATGTATGTGCATATTGCACATATATGTATATCGGCCTAGTGACTGCGGCTATCTAGCCACACGTATATATATAGTTATATAGGTATATGTATAGTACAGGTAGGTACATATATATATATATAAGAGGTATGCAGCAACAGATGCCCGTCACTTTAGATAAAATAAATAGTATCAATGAATACATTAAATAAAATGTTATCCTAAACGGGTTGAAATATATGTATAATGTATATAAATTAATATATTATATATATACCTTAAAGGCTTTATGACCTTCGAGAATAGCAGACGATGGCCCCCAACCGTGCATCTATGAAATCCGTGTCTTTCAGTTCGTGATGATTTTCGGGTATGCAGGATATTTTTCTGTATAGATACCTAAACATAATGAATACCATCAACATTGATGTGTATAATATATATAGGATCGTATTATAAGGATGTCGTCATATTGTTATATATTATCATCACATATGTCTTATGAAACCTTGTTTTTCTATAAGACCACACATTCGTCGATACCTATGTATATATATATATATATATATATATATCTGCAGGACATTCGGGCGTTTACTGGATTTACATACACCCAGAATGTCGTTTTATAAAGTCTCTGCGCCGTTATATATATATATATATATATATATATATATGTATGTATGTATAAATATCGCACACGACTATTTTGTCGTTCGGAATACCGACAATTCTCAATGAAAAAAAAATGTCGCACGCATATAGGCGGTTATATATATATATATATATAGCCGTATACAGATATATGTAGAATATACCGCTGCAAAACATGTATATACAGCATTTAATACAAAAGAATTCGAGGGAGATCGTACGAGGGAGCGGCGAATGACAGACAGAGAGAGAAGTGAGAGGGAGTGAGAGAGAGAACGCACATGAGTGAGAGAAAAAATGCAATTCGTATATTATAAATCTTTTGTCCCGTCGCCCCCTACGTATATACAGACACACATATATAGATGCGTATTATTATGTTATCGAGTGCCGCCGCACAGCCCCTCCGGGGTCGGGTCAGCGGCGGCTTTATTACAATAATTACTCCCAGGAATCCCGAGTGTATACCGGCGCGCCAGTGGACCTTTATTGGTGCGCCGCCGCCTAGGCGGTGTCCCATTGGTCGACGCGGGCGGCCGATCTGTCGGAGGGAGAGGTGGCACGCATGCGCCGCCGCGCCCGAACAAGCTCCGGCAGCGGCGGCCACCCGGCACCCGCCGCCCGCCATTCATTGCCAGCCGTTCCATGTCACCCGCGACCGTTTCTCGTCGTTACGCGACCGTTCCTCTCTTCACTGTGCGTCAATATTTCGCCGCCGCCAACGCTCAGACGCGCTCTCATTGCTGCTGACGCCACAGCGGTGGGGGATTGTGCGTGCGCGTGTGCGACACAGCTACAGCCTATTATAGTGCAGTGCACTACACTACTTGAAAAACGGACTGCTGTTGAAAAAAAAAAACATTTTATTATCATCGATCATTCGACCGTCGCTGTCGTACGGTCGCAACGGATTTTATCACGAGACCGACGATTCTCGATCTTTCAATCGTGTTTTCGCGTCATTGGAAACCCGCAGTCTCGCGACTCCATTTCCTGGCCGCCAGCTAAACCGGAGGTGAGTGCTTGTACGACATTTTATTATTATGACTATTATTACTTTAGCAATAAGTGCCGAACCTATAGGTATGGTATCTATGCCCGCCACACGACCGCGATCGCATTAGGTACACTCTGAACACTTATTGACTAGTATATTTTGCATGTTTATGCCTTCATTTATCTAAGCACACTTGTTCGGTCCCCCATTGCAAAAGCTTAGCTCTTCGAAAACATAAGTTCGTGGACAACAAAGGTCGATAGCGTGTGTTTTGAATTTCTAATGTGTTGATATGTATATCGTTTGTGCGCGCGCGTGCGCGTTTGCGCGTTGTGTGCAGTGTACGTGTGTCCGCTTGTTTTAGGTTTCCGTGTAAATATGATACATTGTTATTATTATGCGCCTCGGACGTGTTTACGATAAGTTTGAAGTACAGGAAATGTTATTAATATTATACATATTGACGATTACACGTTGAATAAATTTGAGTGGATATATCAGGATATGTGATACTTATGTATAATGTAAGTGTTGTATATCAGATCTTCGTGATACATTTTGTATTTGTTTATATATATATATTATTTGGGTATTTATTAATGGAGAATTGTTTATTTTACCTACGTATACCTCTGCCATAGCAGTACAATTCTCCATTTATTCTAGTGAAAGTAATTGATTAAAATGTCTGGATCTTTTTGTTTTTAAAAAGCTATTTATTTATAGGTAGTGGGTGCCTTGTATTTATAAAATACTCTTGTAAAATATTTTGTTAGTTTTAATTCTAGTAGACTAAACGTAACTGACACTTGGAAATTACCAATAATTCTTATTAGAATAAACCAATCAACGAAAGCTTCAACAGTTTTATCAAAATACATTTCATTAACGTGTCACAGTAATATTATATAGAAATCAGTAGGTAATATAAGAAGGAGTAAAAGATATTTTTATGTTCTTATAATGTTCTGTAAAAACAATAATAAATATGGAAAAGGAAGAGTATTATTTTTATATATTTCTATAATTTGGGTCTACCGGTTGTTTCAAAAGACCTCCTCAGTGACAACAAATTAATATTTTAACTTGTAATAAATTTTAATTACATAAACTCATAGCTAATATATAGTATAATATCCTGACTATGTAACTGATAATAAATATAAATGTTTGTATGTTATATTGTACATCTAAAAACACCCATTAATATCTTGTTAGAAAAAAAAACATTTTTATATAGGTACTTTAAATTAAAAAAAAAATTAATATGTAACCAATTATTTAAAAATAACTATTAATTACCTAATTATAACTGATATTTTAATTAAAGTAAACTATTTTCAATAATATATATTATTAGTATATAACCTTGTATATAACATTTTGTATGAAATTATATTACCTGCTTTTTTAATTTATTTAGTAAGCTTTCATGAACAAGCTCAAAAATGAGTGAGGCATCGGCACAACAACAGCCTGCCACAGACGTACAACAAATGCAACAAGCACAGCAACAACAACAGCAGCAGCAGCAGCAGCAACAGCAACAGCAACAGCAACAGCAACAAAATCAACAACAGCAGTCCCAGCAAAATCAACAAAACCAACAAACACAACAAATGCAACAGCCACAACAAATACAAGTTATGATTCAGCAGCCCCAGGGACAAGTTGACATGCAGCAGCAACAGTCACAACAACAGCAACAACCTCAACAAGTTGCTGTCGCCTCTGGTCAGCAAACTATTACTATGCAAATGTCGTCAGATGGATCTAATGGAGGCACCGTGCAACTCCCTCATTCATCAGCTCCAATGACAACTATTGAGGTATTTAATTATTCTAATAATGTAATCTTTTAGAATGTTATAAAAAACATCAATATTCCATAGACATCAGGTCAAATGCAAATTTCTACTATCCAGCCACAGCAACAGCAACAGGGGCAAGTGCAAATGACTAATATACAAGCTCAACAGCCAGGACAAGTTCAACAGCAACATACTATGCAGGCACAGACACCTACTCAACAACAACAGCAACAAACTCAAATTCAACAAATCAATGACTGGAGTCATGGACGTGTTCAGTTAATTCAACAAGCTGGTCCTCAGTTTGTACAGTACAATGCTCAAGGTCAATTAATCATGCCCGGAACAATGTTGCAACATCCTACCTCTGGTGCTATACAAGTGATTGCAGCTCCTAATAAACAATTTCAGTCACAACAGATGCTCACCACAGCACATGCTCATAAACAGGTAATATCGCAAGGACAGGCAACGTCATTTCCGACTGGATATGCTGCTATACCAACTACTACTAACCAGACTCTTGTCATCGGCCAATTAGGGGTGATAAGTAGTCAACCAAATATGAAACAAAATGAAATGCAACAAACAGTACGTACTATAGACTTTTTTAATATGTTCTGTTTTATTTGGAAAATGTTTTTTTAGTACACAAGTTGTGCTACTGGAAGAACTGTACAACAAAATGCTCAAACAATGCAATTTTCACCATGGCAATTTAATGCATCACTTCCTCAAGGACTCACTTGGGCTACACCACAGCCTCAAGCATTATTAACCCAAAATCATCCAATTTTCATAAGAGGTGAGTTATCAATAAATTATGTCTACCTAGTTAAAATTATAGTGGAGAATTTAGTGAAATATCATTATATTTTTCTTTAAAGAAAAGAATACTGATATTATTATACCACACTATTTAACAAAAAAATTCAAATTATTCTTTGTTCCTCTTAAATTATTATTATTTAGTATTAATTTAATATGATATAAATATTATATTTTAGTAATAAATAAATCATTTTTAAATTTAACAAGAATTTTTTGTTAGAAAATTATTAAAAAAAATATATTAACCTTAGTTTAGTCAAAATTAATGAATAATTTATAATTTTAATGAAAAGAGACATATTATATTCACTTTGTAAATATACAAATTAAAATTGTATATTTCAATTTCGTATAAAATTGTCATCATTTAATTTATAGATTATTTAGCAAACTTTTTAACCATTCTTTAGAAAAATTTTTTTAAAGTATGTGGCTAGTAAGTAGGCACAAAATACAACTGACATAACTTATAAAATCTAAGTTGTGATAAATTAATTTTATGCTCTATTAAACATGTTTAAAAGATAATTGTTTTTATACTCTTATAGTTTTAAAAAAATGTAAATAATAATACAATAACCATTTATTTTATTGTCCAGGTGCACCTCAGCAAGATGGTCAACAACAACAAGTACAAACTCCTATGTTTATACAAAGCCCTCCTCCTCAGCACCTTCAACAACACCATGGCCAAACTATGGTGCAAACTAGTGGTGGTGTTATGCAAAACATTGGGCAAATGGTTAGTGGCACCACAACTACTACTATTAAATCACAACGTGCAGATATACAACCCAAAGTTGTTACAACACCTAATGGTATGGGTAATAACAGACAACTTTCCATACTACCATCGGGACATACAATTCGGCCAAATGCTACAATTTCTACTCAAACTACTACTGGTATACAGCATTTAAATCAAATGCAAAAAGCTCAACTCAAAGTTAGACCTAAGACTGGTGTCCGTCAAGGTTTTAGTATTGCACCTCATAAATCAGATGCTGCTAATCAAACTAATCAAACCAAACCTCTTCAGTCTCCTCAACAATCTATGAACACCAACAAGTAATTATAAAATAACTATTTGAATGAACAAATTATAAATTGTTATGTGTTTTAGAATGATTTTGACAAGTTCTGGACAACTTGTGCCACAAATTCAACAACAACAACAGCAGCAGCAAACAGTGCAAGTACAACATTTGCAACAGCAACAACAAGCTCAACAACAAATTAAATTAGTTAGTATGCAATCGCCAAACCATCAAATTGTAAGTATGCAATCGCCTCAAGTTGCATATCAACAACAGCAAATCATCAAACCCACCACAAACGTAATGAGTATGTCTATGAATTCTCCACAAAAGATACATATACATCAATTGCAGCAAGGCCAAGCTATTGTCAGTAGTCAGCCACAACAACAAATCACTATTCTGGATCGTCCAGTTATACCAGTTGTTTCATGTGCTCCTCAGGCATCAACACAATCTCAGCTTCTAATTTCTCCCCAAATTCAAACATCGACTTCATCAATGCTTCCTCCAATTAAATCTGATGAATCTCCAAAGACATCCCCAGCTGTTCAAACTAATGAAACATCAGCTGTTGTGGTCTCAATAGCAGAAAATACTACTGAAACAACTGCATCAGTTTCGTTACCTGTTACTTCTAATGAAGACAATTCTAGAGATAAAGGATTGCCTAAAGCTTTAGTAAAACCACAAGTCTTGACCCATGTTATTGAAGGCTTTGTGATACAAGAAGCTGATCAACCATTCCCCGTAAATCGATCTTGCACTATAGCAGATATTTCCAATAGTGCTCAGGACAAGGAAAGCATAAAATTAGATGAAGAACCGCCAAGTAAAGATTTATTTAGTTTTTATTTTTTTCTGTTATTTATATTTATTTTTTACAGATAAAAAGAGTAAAACAGACAATAACAACCAAGACAAAATCAAGTGCGACTCATGTGGAAAATGTCAAGAATTACAAAAATTCAAAATTAAAAAGAAATCGAAACGTTTTTGTTCACAAGAATGCTCAAAGATATTTGAAAATAGTTCAAAAACTGGACAAACCGACAAGAAAAATGGAAAAAATTGGGTATGCATTGTAATTTTGTTATATATTTTTTGAAAATACCAATTAATATAATAATATTTATTAGGAATGTGAAAGCAATGGTTCAGCTGGTGATTCTAGTAATACTGCCTCATCACTTGATTTACCTAATCGAATGCAAATTGATGTTGACCCTAAGACAGATGTGGCTCCAGAATTGTGTTCTATTAATCCATTGACATGGACTGTAAGTTATTTTATTTTTATTTGTTATTTGTTATTTATTATAATTTTATGATAATATCTTAGGTTAAAGATGTACGGAAGTTTATTGGCCAACTAACAGATAGTGAGGAAATAGCAGCAGATTTTGAAAGTCATGAAATTGATGGTCAGGCTTTGATGCTGCTCAAAGAAGATCATTTAATTAGAGATATGTCAATGAAACTTGGACCAGCATTAAAAATATTTGCAAAACTGGATGCCATGCGTACTGAAAATCCAGAACTTCAACCCCCTGCAACTTCACAATAAAGTTTTTTATGCTCTTATACTCAATTATACTTTTTATAGTATACATTTTTATATGGTTAATTTTAATTTAACATTTTCAAATGTTTTTTTATCTATTTGATATACATATATTAACCAATAGTACTTATTGGCATTAAGACTTATTATTATAACCATGTCATTAGTACTCAATTTTGTTTGTGGTTTTGTGTAGGTTTTTGTTTAAAAAAATTGTAATTTTCAGTCTTATCCCCTGTTTTTCCAATATTTTTGCTGTTTATAAACTCTTTTTTTCTTAAAACTTTGTAAATTAAATTGAATTAAATAAGCTATTTTTTTTTTACCTTAAGATTTTATAATTTGTGACTGTTTATTAATGTTAATTTAAATTATTTTATAAAACAATTTACTGAAAAAAAATGTACTTTAAACTACTATTTTTAATATTATTAACTAATTATTATTTTTGATCACCAATGTACATTCATACTTGTTCAAATAATTCAATTTGGATTGGTTCCTTTCTGTTTTTGTGTTAGGAATGGTTTTTATCGTCATATAACTCTGTAATGTGGCCTTATTCTCAAGACATACTGTATAAGTTTATGTTTTCTGTAGAAATCATTTTCAGCAGTTAACTAATATAACTTGTTTATTCTTTATTAGAATCTATGAAATTAAAGAACCTATAGAAATTAGTTTGTTTATTATGATTTTTTTTTTTTTTTTTTTTATGAATTATATGTTAATTGCTTAATGCTGTCAGTGTTCATAATTAATCTTAGTATTAAAGTTTTATATTATCTATACATAATATAATTTATAATCATATTGTTTGATAACTTCAATAGAAAAATTATTGTAAGATTTGTTAAGTTCTGTTTGGTTTGAAAATCTTAATGTCGTATATTAATTATGTGTTTAAGATACGGTTATAATACAAACTTGTGGTTTTTCCTCTTAAAAAAATTGTTCTAATCATCTAGGTATGTAATGTTAGCCTTTAATTACTGTATGACATTAATACAAATTATAGGGATAAAATAGAGATTATTGTTATTTTTAATAGTTTGTGCAGGTCTAACTTTTAGTTGTTGTGTTCATTTACTTTAATGTTAAGTTAATTATCTGGAATATTTTTTATAATATATAAATAATTGAATTGATATTTAAATTTGTTTTTATTTGATGCATGCAAAAATATGTATCACTCAAATGACTAATAGACCAGTTTATCTGTAGCTTACCATAATATATTTCATTAAGTTATTAGATAATAATTAGATATCTTTATATTCTTTTATTTGTAAACAAATATATATTTATATATAATATACATATTATATAATAAGTCTAAATTTTCTAATCACATTAGTTCTCGTATAAACACAATTTAATAAAATATTACAATTTATTACCAACAATAATTAAAAGGTAACAAATATAGCTCTCATACAAGTAAAATACACAATGAAAAATAAAATACAATAATTTAAAAGGTAACTAGTATTATAAATTATAATTAATAAATTTAATTTGATATAAATCAGACAATATTGTATAGAACAAAGTTTTATACATTTATAGTATTTGGCAACTTAATTTGAGATGGTGAAGATGGTCTGAATGTAACATAAGTATAAAATAGACTACCAATAACACTGATATTAATACCAATGAAATTATTCAATGTGTACACATAGTCACCACCAATAAACATACCCATATAGGTAACAAATATATTTTTAAGACATCCGATAATTGTTGTTGTCAAAGCTGAATTGTATTGAGTACATAGCATTATGCTATAATTTAAAATAAAGCCCATTATAGATGAGATGAAAATTTGGATTAAAAACGGTGTATGCAACCAATAACTGAATCTGAAAACAAATAATATTTTAATAATGATTGCTTTTAATGAAAAATTAAATAACGAGTAATTAGATACCTGTATACTTTATCTAGATCGCCCGAAAAATATAACAGTATTAAAGCAGGCGGTATCATGAACAAAGATGAGTAATACATAAGTCCATATTTCCCCATTTCTTTTTTGGAGTTTAATTTTTTTTTGGTGAATACTCCATTTGCAGCAGTCAGGAAATCATTAAACAGTACAAACATGTATCCGTTTAAATTGAATCCTAGGTCATTACTTGCTGCTATAATGGCACCAGACACCATCATGCCAACCGATATTTTGACAGAAAACTTGGGCCTAATGTTGAGCAAATAGTATTCACCCAACATGGTTATCAGTATAGAGAAACGTCTTAACATGGTGAACATTGGCAAGCTTAATTCTTTGGTACCGCCTAAACCAAACTCCATATTACCTAAATATATTAGAGGCATTGGAAACGTATCTTTAAATGTGTGGCTATTTAAATCTGGAAATTTTAGTTTTCCAAGACTTTTGGCTGTAAACAGTACAAAAATTGTCATAAACATTTGGCAAATGGCTAGAAATTGGAAGGACGGAAACCCATAACTAGTTAGTACAGATTTATTCACTACAGTGATTAACATAGACGCAGCGGCATAGAAAAGAGCCGTACTAATTTTTGAAAATGATGTAATTATTGAAGAGTCTTCGACTAGAGGTTCTTCATCCTTGGTGTTTGTGTCTACCATTTTTAATCGTTTATCCGTCAACTTGCTATCACATGTTGACAAAACACTAAGGAAAAAAAAAATGATAAACTGAGTATATATTGCAATATATTCCTCTATTAAGTAAATATATTACTGCAGTTATATAAATGTAATAAATATATATATATATATATACATAAATGTATTAATGCTATATTTTGATTTTACCTTAATAGGTAGTTTAGATACTGTTTGCATCGTGAAACAAATATCAAAATCCCTTATAGGAGCCATATGATGATTTTGTTTTTTCGTTCGTCCACTACGCAAAATGAAGATATTCTATCTTCATTTGCTATGGCCACCTATGATGTCATTTGTGTAAGTAGTATCCCGACAGCCCAACTATTCAACACTTCAATATTATAGTGTTATCGTGGTGTTCATGATAATCGTATAAATTAATAATTATACTGTTTTTGTCTGATAAACTGGATCACCGACAACTAAAAATCGAGAGCAAATGAGCTGAATAGATATTAGACATTTTAATTTTTAATTCAGTTATTCTAATTTATATTTTCTGAACTGTAATAATGTAACGAATAACGAAATAATAAAATTGTATTACAATGGTGTCAGATAGATAACTGATAACTTATCTTCAACCGGGCAGGCGCACCAATGTTTTTATGAAGAAAAAAAACCTTTGTAGACGTAGAATAGTGTGCTGTGGTAAGTTTGTGACTACAACTTGTAACCATTTTTTAGGTCTATGCTTGTAACTATAATAACAAATTAACAACACATTTTATCTACGAAAAAATGGTATAAATTATTAAGTTATAAACAATACAAGCATAAATACATTATGCCATATAGATTTGAAATAATAATTATTATGTAGGGAAAAGCAAATATTTTATTTTATTTTATATAAGCCGTAAATTATACAATATTTGTACATATTTATTATACATATAAATGAATGTATAAACAGACATAATAAAGGTATGGAACTATTCAACGGTTACATAAACATCGAATTTTGCAAACACATTACTTGAATCTCGCGAAGAGTGTTCTTTGCTTCGTTTGTTAACCCCCAAGCATTGCAATAGGGTTGAAGCCTTGAAAACTCACATGAATTATGTTTATAATAATTATTTTTTTTATTTATTTATTATCATTGGTTAATGAAATATAATTTTTTGTTTAATTGGTGTAGAGGTGTAGACAATCCGGTATGCAAATTTCATTGCGTTGCTATTGAATTTTTTTTAAATATATTAAATTGAATATATTGTTTTTAAGTTCTCGAAAGAGAATATCTGTATGTTTAAACTTAAAAGTTTATACTCGAAACCTACTCAACCAATTTTGACGAATATTTCAAATATACAGGCTAAAAGAGCAAGCACGGCACTAGAATTTTTTCCCGGGGAGGGGGCAGAGTGAGGCAAATATTTTTTTTACATGGGCTAAGGTTTTTTCAACAATCAATGAAGTTGTTTAAATAAAATATAAATATTTTCGTATCATATAACATAATACACAAGTTTTTATATTTTATGCTCTAAACAGATAGTATGTACAAACTTTTAAATAGTTAAAATTGTTTTAAGAATAATGTCAAATATTTTTTTATGTACCTTATGTAAGAAAATATTTAATCACATCACAGACCTTCAACAACTGTATTAATAATGATTTACAAAAATTATAATTTCTTTATTACTTTGGGTATGTACCATACAAAGGTATGTAACCTTTGTGAATAAATGATTATGGTTTTTTTGTAATTGTACATTACAAGTATATGATAAGTGTAAGTAATTGTGTTTAGTAATGAACAGACGAATTTATTTGACTCAACTTTAATGCAATGATTTGGGATACCTTTGTTTGTTTATTTTCTTTCAGTAATTAGTACTGAATAAAGGTAATAATAAATAAATAAAAGATTTTTTTATTTTATAAATTTCAAAACATATTTTATTGAAATTTGAAATTGTAGTAAATGTTTTCTTTATTAGACAATACTAATAAGTAACAGGTTAATCCATAATAAAACGACCAAACATGTTTTTTGTTCAAACTTCGTTAATTTAATTATTATAATTAATAATAAATTCAATTTATTCCTCAATTGATAATGTTTTATGACTACGATATATCGTACATATTTTTCAGTGGGGGGCTGGGAAAGCTAGAGCCCCACCTAGCCACCCCTAGGAGCCGTGCCTGTAAAAGAGTAGTTCTAAAATAAACAAAAATATTCAATAATTAAAAAAACTTCTCGCGGAGTCGCGGCCCACAATTTGAGAAACTAGTTTAAAGATTAGTTAGAACCACGTAACGTGGTCCACATTCAATGTTCAAAAATATACCAAGTATCTACTATAGTCTATAGTCTATATTCAATATTTCAATCTAATTAATACAAAATAAAGTCAGCTAATATAATATATTGTATACATTATACATATGTCCATATTGATATTGAATCAAGGAAAAAACGACAAGGTGGAAAACTTGAAATATTTTTTTACTTAAAAGGTACAATTATAATTTCTTCGTATATATACAACAAATTTTGTCGTTATTTATTGATTACCATATATAGGTATTCATACCAATGCCTTATTATTTAGTGTAAGAATTTATATAGGGAAGTTCCACCTCCAAAATGTATTCAAAACCTATATTATTTTTTGCATAATACCTCACCATCACTCTCCTAAAATTGTTTTCTAAATTTCTATATACGTTTTTGGTTTATACAGATTATAATTCATTTTCATGGGACATAGTAAGAACCATGATACAATGTCGTCGTCATGGTAAAAATTATACTTAATTATTAAATAATTAAAATTGATAAAAATAACAGAGACGATTTTGAAAAATGTTATCTAATAAAAAAGATCGATTTGGTATATACTATATACCTAGTATCTAAATTTCAAATAGTATAAAAATAGGCTTAAATAATAACAAATTTAAACTTAGAGGTACGATTTAAAAAGTTTTTTCATTTTCATATTATATTAATACTTATATTGTACAATATAGATACATTTACATTAAATAATAATTAGGTATATTGTATAGACAGCAACACCAAAGCTCTAGATTTAATTTGAACATATGATATATTTCAATACTATTGTAATCAAGATGAGAATTAATAATGAATACAGAGAAAGTAATGCAGTATTTTATTTATGATTCATCAATGATTGATTACAAAACAACTAATAAATATATAATTATTTAGAAACGTATGTAGTCGAATGGTTCAAATTGTACAAGAAAACCATTCAAAATTTTAAAGCATTTTATTTTAACGGCACTTACCCGCACAGATCGTTTTCACCAAAAGTTGTCGAATTTATATTTAAGCTTGCTGATGAATTTGGTGTGGATAACACCGTCAAGTACAAATGTGTTGAGTTGTATGATAGGTAAGTAATACCTACCTACTAAAAAAATAAAAAATATGATTTAATTTTAATAACATTTTATAATAGTTACTCAATGAAATTTTTAGATTTTTATCTGAATATTTCATTCATAAACATAAGAAAATCTATTGCAGTCATTCGAATAAGTGGCTGAAAGTTTTGAAGCAGTGTAAGAAACAATCTTATCTACGAATTATTTCGTGCATGCAATTGCTGTCCAAATATGCTCAACAATCTTTGGTAATTTATGAACAACTACATTTATAGTTAAAATTTTCATTTGAAAATTTACATTAAAGGACTATAAATTTAATTTATTTAATGATATGTAATTTATCAAATAAATAATTATGAATTTTATAATAAAATTGATAGGTTTTTATAGCTTAATAAAAATGTTCATGTTAATATACAGATTCTTAAATTAAAAGATATAAAAGTTATACTACAGCAAACTGGGCATATGTATACAAAAAAAAATATTCGTTCTTCAGAAGCTAAAGTCTTGCGCATAGTTGGTTATAAGGTTAAATTTTAAATAATATTGCAATGAAAATAAATCTACATTTGTTAGTAATATTATATTGATTTAGTTGAATGAACCATCAATATTTATGTTGGTTGAATATTTCATTGACGTGATCCCATTTATTACTACGGATAGTCTGTATTCTACATGCTTATTGCTAACAGATTTTGTTTATATTTATCAACAAGAGCTTTATGATCAGCTACAGTATCAAAAGACAAAACATAGAATTTATACTTACAGTGAAAAGTAAATAAAAATATAGGACTTTATACTATTATTAACTATTAAAATATTTAATTGTATGCTGTAAAATAAATTATAGATACTTGTTTTTACTATTATTAGATTAGAATTACTAGACATTGAGTATGACAAAATAACTACAGCAGCAGCAGTTGTTGTCACAGCTTTTTACATATTGAATTCAACTGATAAAACAAATGAAGAGTTATGTTTGTATCTATCAACTTTATGTGAAAAGTCAATTGACTATTTGTTAACAATTTCAACTATTCTAATTTCTATCATTAACTCAATTAGCATTGAATCATAATTTAACATAAACATATTATAAATACTACGCAAGTGTATTTATTCAATTTTTTTTTTTTTGTAATAAGTATCTAGATACTAAACAATATTTAAATTGCTCAATTTCATTAATTATATATAATGAATGATTTTTTAAAACTGTATTTTGATTTTTTTACATTTTGTTTGGTTATAAAACATATATAAATAATAAATACACATTGCTTGTTACACACATGAGTATATATTATTTATTAAAATAAATATTTTGAAATGCATGTTAATTTTTTTTATTTTATTAAATACTTTACATTATATATTAGTATATTACCACAATAATTAGACAATTTAAGCTTAAATAATTTCAAGATAATTTAGAATATTACCAAGAAAATTTATAAGTGATCCAATTTTCGTATTTAAATTGTGTCATTATAATTGATATCATGTAAAAAATTATCATAGACAAAATATTTTCATCGAAATAATACCGAGTATTATTGAGATAAATAAGATTTCTAAAACACTGTTGATTTAAATATCATATATATATATTTTTAAATTTAAAATGTGAATACTTATCATTTTTTATTTATTTTGTGTTAAAACTAAAAAATCATTATGAATGCTAATAATCATTAGATAACATAATAAATTACATGCTAAATCATGCCTAACAGCCACACTTGTTCCTGAGTATTATTAAAGTATATATAGGGTGATTCTTTCATCATAAAACACTCAGTATTTCAAAAAGTATTCATGTTTTTGAAAACATTTTTTTACATAGTTTCTAGTTACATTTTGCGGGTTAACCCCGTACCACTCCACTCCGCGTATCTAAACTTTAATACTTATAACTCATAAACTACTAGTCCTAAATTTGATTTTTATATATCAAAATACTCAGAAAATTATTCTGCTATGGAATATGAAATTAAAACTCTATGTTGTTATTCAAAAAAATAAAAAACTTAAAAAAATATTTAAAAATATAGTTTTTTAATTAAAACGTAGTCTTTTAAAACAACTTGAAACTGTGTAGAAAAATGTTTTCAAAAACATGATTACTTTTTGAAATAATGAGTGTTTTATGATAAAAGAATCACCCTGTATATATATATATAATAAATGTACACAATGGTAAATACAAAAATAAAATTAGTTATCATTAAACTAATATGGATTCTCATACAATATTTGTTCATTAGATTTAGGTTTTCTTGAATAACACAAACCCATTTTATTCATTACTTTTTCTGTGGCTTCAAGAACCTATAAACACAAATAAGTATACTTTAATAATTATTTATAATTATAGGTACATATTATTTTAAATTATAATTAATAAATAAAATGAAATTTTATGTTTAATATTGTACTAAATTGTAATAGTTTTATTCTTTTTAATATTTTTACATGCTTTTTATATCATATTTTGGTTAGCAGGCACATAATTAAGGGCCATTTTAATCATATTTTTTAATATTTATTATTTATTAGTAATCCAACTATAAACTATATAATATTATAAATAATTGTGTTCTTAATAGATTTTAAAGTTTTTTTATTTTATTTTGTAAGTAATAAAGTTAAATTTACTACAAAAAAAAATTAGTTCTCCCTCCCCCAGAGCAAATTCATAATTATATCACTGTTAGTTAGTATATCTATTTATTACTAATATTATCAATTAATTAAATATGTTGTTCATTATTAAATTTAATTATTAATTTTTAGATTTCAATAGCATAAATAAACACTTTTTATAATTATTTTTTTTGTATTTTTAGGAATCTAAAAAAAAGAAATTTAAAAACAAATAAGTAAAAATAATGATAACTAAAATTAGATTTCTTGTTTTAGGTATCATTTGTGATCAGACATTGTCATCTGATTTTTGTTGCGTAGATTTCAATAAAATTTAAAAAAAATGCAAAATAGATGAAAATCTTAAAAAGATACTCGAAATATTAATATAACAGAAATAATAATATTATATTCTGAAGAAAAAATTATCAAAATAAATATTTAATCGTAATATGAAGGAAAAACTTTTGCACATTCTTTAAAATTAATAAAATTAATTTGAATGCAAGAAATATTAAAGATAAATATGCAATTGCAATAGTGTCATAAACAACTGATCTATGTTTTAAAGTGCATACTTATTATACATAATATATAATTACTTCATCGAGTTGTTCTTTAGACAAAGCAGCTGACATACAAAAACGAATTCTTCCTTCAAGTAATGGAGTAGCTGGAAAACCAACACCAACCGTAGCTATATTAAATTTATTGAACTCTCTGACTGTTGCTCTAAAATAAATAAGAATTACTATACAGTTATTTATGAAACATATTATATTTTGTCAAAAATAACAGTATTATTATACTTACCCAACTTTGGCTATCATATATACCAACATAGGAATGACAGGAGAGTCATCATTTCCATATACTACACAACCTAAGGCCTTAAGTTTCCTTCGGAAATATTTGACATTACTTGCAAGTTGGATAATCCGTTTTCTACCTTCTTCTCCGTGTTTTTTTCCCATTATCATTGACATAGATGTTATAACTATTTGAGCTATAGGTGGTGCCATAGAAGTAGCGTAACATGAAGCATGACTATTAACTCTCAAATAGTCAATTAAAACCTTTAACAGTCATCAGGACAAAAAGTAAATTTTAACACGAATATTAAATATTAGTAACTAATGTAAGTATAAATCATATTAATTATAATGATAATTTATATATACTTTACTGCCAGCTATATACCCTCCAGCTGAACCGAAAGATTTACTGAATGTGCCCATTAATATATCAACATCTTTTGGATTACAATTATAATAATCGAATATACCTCGACCATTTGGTCCTAAGGCTCCAACACTATGAGCTTCATCAACATATAAATAAACCTAAAATGTATAATGTAAATAAAATACATTTAATAATAATTAAGATAACTCATAAATACATTATATTTTTTTTTAATTGCAATTATATCTGGAAGGTTTGTAATTGATCCTTCCATGCTGAAAATGCCTTCAGTTACAATAAACATTTTTTCCCAAGGTTTTTGGGTTTTCGGTTGACCAGAAACAATATTTTGTCTTATTAAATGTTCTAAATGTTTAATATCTAAAAAAAATTAAAACAAAAATATTTATTATTAATAATGATATAGTTATTAAGTTTTAAATAGATTTTAAGAATACAATTATTATAATTTATAAATATTTTGTACTGTTTTATAATTTTCTTAATTTGAAACTGTTTGAACCATCTCAGGCAGTCAAGTTCACGTAGCAACCAAACCAAAACCTGACACGTTTTGGTAAAATGCATTAAATAAAATTTGTTGATAACCAAATAATGTTTTTAAACTATAAATTTTATAAATATTTATTTAAAATACCATTATGTTTAAATACTACAGATGTGGCTCCAGACAGTCGTATCCCCAAAATAACAGATGCATGATTATATTCATCACTTAGTACTAAGCACTCAGAATTTATGATGGCAGGCAAATTCAGAGCATTAGTGGCAAATCCCATACCAAATACTATAGCATCCTCAACACCTAAGAATTCAGCTGTTAGTTGTTCGAGCTCTAAATGAAGATGGTTGGTTCCAAGTTCCTGACGCGAACTACCAACTGCCCAACCATATTTCTTTATTATGTCTTTAGTATCATCTGCACACGGACCTTTATTCTGAGCAAAACCTAAGTAATTATATGAACCTAAATTAAGAAAAGCAGATTTTGTGTCCAAAAGCCTGAAATATATTTAATTTTATTACTTATTTAAACAATAGTAGTTAAAAATAAATTATAATAAAATATTCTTACTCGAATGACCAACAACTATCATGAGTTACTCTATCAATGATATCAATTTTTGCACCTGGTACACCACAAACTACTCGATTAAAACAGTCTTTAACTCGTCGAAAAACATATCTTAAAAATATGCTATCAAATTTATTGTACAATGGTGGATATCCCTAAATGTATTAATGTATAGTAATTTTTATAAAACATATTAATAAATTCATTTTTACCTTTCGATTTTTTTCAGTAGCTACTTTAGGAGTAAAAATGATATGATTTATGAGTCCAATAAAAATCAAAAAATAAAATCCTAAAGATGCCATAATTGATGTATATAATGGCATTTTCTCATATGATTCTTTCATACTATCTAAATTATTAAGACTTGTTTTCTGAAATAAATAAATTATACTGTAGGTATTAATAAAAAAACAATAGATTTCATATTTTAAAATAATGAGTTACAATAGCAAATTAATTTGTATTCTAAATGCTTACAAAACAAAATAAATGGACTGTTTTTACAACTTATAAATATCTACCTTCCTAATTCATTTAAATCATTTTATTTTTAAATTATATATAAATGAAACAAAGATTATGTTTTACCTTTTCTAGAGATCCTTTTAACTTTGGGTAATCAAGGTATGATTTAGTTAAAACTGGTGCCATTATTTTTTTACCAGTGAATGCACTTATTTTTCTAAAAGTTTGAATTAATTATATGCACTTGAAGCATAAGAGATAGTTTTGAAAATTAAACTGAAAAATATAATAATTTAATAATATGCATTACATGATATTGTAGTTTGTATGCTAGATTCTTATTCTAATCTTCCTAAATGACCTAAATTATTTATTTATGAAGAGTTTATACCTTATTATAGTTTTATTCTTGTCTTACTCTGTAATTTTATTATCATTTTTAAATTTATAATAGGAATTTAAATAGAAATTTAAAAAAAAAATGAATTATTAACTATGAACATAATTCACATGGCAATCTGGCATTTTGAACTATAGTGTATAGTAATAACATACTATACAATATAAATTATAGGTATTAACGAGTTTATGACAAATCATTATTTTTATGGAGTAATTATTACTCTACATTTAATTCGTCATTATTTTGCTTATCAATTTTAGGAACTGTGATAGTAAAATCATAAACTATTTCAAATTATAACGATTCATTTCATGCAGGTTAGCCGTATATGAAAATTTCTAAACATATTTTGATCGTGTGTTATTGTGGGTAAATAATAATTAATAAAGAATAATAAAGATCTTTATTATTTATGCAAAATAGACTGACAAATATGGCATGAATAACAAAAATTGTAGTTATTAGCTTAGTCACCAAGTTTAGTAAATAGGTTATTAATTATTGCTTAAATATTAAAAATGTACCATTTTTTTATTTTTTATTTTTGTTTGTGGCTAGTAAAATAATTTTTGACAGTTGTAATCCTGTATAGTGCATTGCAGTCTTCGATGAGCTAGGTTTCAAACTTCTTATTGATTGTCCACTGCTCAGTTATCATATCAGCTGGTATGTTGTATGAACGTAGGTTCTTAGGGAGTAAATATATTTTTTGATATTTTATACACCAAATTTTACGCAATTTGTCTAGTCTTACTTTTATACTAACAATTAAAAACTCAGTATTAATTCATAGTTCCTTTGTAGATTTATCAATAATTTGTCTAAAGACTGTATTCTATCCTATTATTTAAAAACCGGCTTTAATTGTTTATTATACATCTAACAATAATTAAACGATGGAAAATCAGAAATTACTGGATTTAGAAACCGATGTAACAGAAAACGATCAGAAGAATATTTACTCAGACACTGATGATGGAGTGTTATCTGAAGAGTTAAAACACAAATATGAAAATGCTATTGATGATGACCTTTACATTGTAACAGAGAAAGTAATTAATGCTGAAAAATCACCTTCGCTTGAAAATACCTATGAAGTAATCGACCAGGAGTCTAAAACTGTTCATGATGTTAAGGAAGAATCTGAAGATACAAACATATCTGACGAAGAGAAAGATAATTTATTTGAAAACGATCCAGTGTATTATAAAAAAAATGAGGATCTTGGAACTCTTCCACAAATAGAAACTCCAAAAGTAGGAGAATTAGTATCTTCTGAAAAATCTGAACCCTTGATTACAGATACTACTAAAACAGTAATCATTCAAGATAATGAACCTGTGGATACTACTGTACAATCCAAAGTAAAAATTTTAGATATTCCAGAAGTCATTCCAAATGTGTCAACCGAGGTGTCAACTAAGAAAGATTCTGATGAAGGGGATGTATGTGATATAAAGATTGGACCTGATGAACTATTTTGTAGAATTGGACTAGGTAAGATTAAGAGATTTTAATATGATCATAGATAATAGTTTCAATTTTAATGATAAAATACTATTTTTTGTGATTGTATAGCTAGTAAAAAAGGGTACATTAGCCTAACTTGAACAAGTTGATTTGGATAAAGAGAAGTTAATATTTTTGTGCAAATTTTTTATTTAAAATTACACAACACTAATTTAATGTGATAATTATTTTTAATTTAATTTAATTTAGGTTGCCATATAATTCGTATATAACTATAATTTTTAGACAACTTAAACATTTTTTTTATAGGTATATGTAACTGATGTATATTTCATTGATAAGTAAATTAGTAACTATAAAAGTTTATTAGGAAATTAAAAGAAATTTTTATTTATTATCTTTTCTAATTATTACTAAAAACATATAAAATACTGTGTGTATTATTGTCTTAACTATTTTTTTTTTAAATTCTAATGTCTGTCCAGCGAGAGAACGTGCCGATTCTGCGCATCCCTCCATGTCATGCTATCAAAACTGGTTTATTTATGGCTGGGTATCAATGAATGCACAGAATAACTGATTTTGGTCGGTTTGTGGCGCGTTCTCTTGCTGGACAGAGTATAGTTAAATAATTTATTTTATGATATCAAAGTCACTATAGCCTATAGGTAATAATATTATAGTAATATTTATTAAGTTATAATTTAATATGATTTTCCAAGGGATTAAGTGGTCCTTGACATGTGCCCCCCTCCCAATGGCCACCCAAACCTGAGTATAAACATCAAACTGTAAATAATATAAGTATCAACATTAGAAGAAAAATACATTGTGATGAGTGATGAACATTATGAATTTAGTTTCCATATTGTCTAAACTATCAATATATATATATATATATATATTAAAATTTATTTTTTAATGGAATGTAGTATTAAAAATTTTACATTTAGTTATATTTTGTTATTAATACATTATATATTTTTGATACAAAGATATTTAATGACTCTATGATTGATTACTATTCTTACTTGTATTATTAAGTATTAATATAACTGCCGCCTGAAAATATTAACTTGAATTTTATAGAATATTTCAATGTTGACCAATAACCTATAATCTTTTGATCTTTCTATTCTATTATAATGAGTCATTAAATCATAAATTATTGTGCCCCTCTAATGACACAGCCATTTATTTTAAATTAAATATTACCAATACTACTTTTATGTAGTTTATTATAAGAATAAAGATGTCATACAATTTATTTTTTAATGTAAATTTAAATATATTTTTTATAATTTAATTAATTTTGGTTTTAATATTAATATGGTAAATTTGTTACTAAGATTATTTGTCATTTATTAGTCATTTGGGATTCAAGCTTTGGCTTAGTTGTCTTACTCTACTCATGAATTTATTTATTTATAAAATTTCTTAGATATGAACAACGCAATTTTTATCTAGAATTGTATTATCATTTCTTATAATATTTAGTTTATATATTTTAGAATAGTATTTACTATCTACGAATATACCATGTAAATTATATTTTAACTTCCATATAATTATAATTTTTATATTTTTAATTTCAAATATCATAACTTTTTTTTACATTTGGTTTGGCAGCTTACATACTAGTAGATGGAAATAATTAATACTTTATAAATTTTATGAAATTATAGTAGTATACTGAACACTAAATCATTAAATAAGTAGGTAATTGTATAAGTTAAGTACTTAATAAGTACTAGTTATTATAATATAACTGTTTACCAAGTTTTTTTTAATATACTTTAAGTTAAATACAAATATAATTTTAAATTACTTACTGAATTATCAAAATGTTAGTTTTTAAGACTCACAAGATAAAAAAATACGATATTCCATACTAAATCACTTAAATACACAAACATGTATTATTTAAAACGTGGACAAGTCAGTAACTAAAATACAAAAGATCACTAGGCACTATTTGACGATTCGTATTATATTAAGCATATTACATAGCATAGAATGATGTTATTATTAATAAATGTTTTGAATATTCAAATGATTGCATAATATCATTATTGACGTTTGACATCTAGTATTTTGTGAATCAGTATTAGTCTTTAGTGTATTACTAATTACCGATTCAAAAATAATGTATTTATTATGTATTAATATTTTCATTATTGTGTATTTTTTTATTAAATTTTACAGAAAAGCTTTCATTATAGACATTAATATTAATAATATAATACTTATTTATTAATATTGTATAGTAGGTATGTGTTATGTACTTGTATGTATAAAAAATTAAAAGTACATATTTTTAGTATCAAATATAATAGATTGAATAGTGACACCTAATTAACATTTGTATTAGTTATTTAATAACTCTATTGCAGTTAAAATTTAATCATAATACATTTTATCATTTATTTTAAATATTTCACGTAGATTCGCTATCCGCATATTTATTACATGAATTATTAAAATTTTTCCCACGATGAAATTTAACTTATATAAGTTAATATAAATTTTAAATGATCATACCTAATGGTAACTTGATTCAAAATCAAAATAGAGATCTAAAAAAAGTATTAGGTGCACTGAATGAAATTCTTAGCTTTAAATTTGATAATAAATTCACTTTAAAGAGTAAAATAGATATTACACAATATATAATAGATTTTTAATTATAATTATATGTTTAGACTATTCTAAACTTAAAATATAGTATATCGTAAGACGGAAACAGCACATCTTGTGGTTATTGCCTATTCGTAGAATGTCCTTTTAATTTTCTGTTTACGTTTTTGTTTATTTATATCCATGAATGTGGGAGAATATTATCGATTTTGTAATAACTAATAATAATCTTGACAAGCGCTAACGCATATTTACTATTGGATATTTGATATTATTTACCTGTACGACTGGTTCTATCTTATGAACGCGTGCAATTCAATCATTATCCATTGTCCATTATTTGTCGTCGCTTGCTTGAAGTATTCCGAAATTCCGATGTTTAATAGTTTAAAAATTAGTTTATAATAATTCAAGATTATAAATATTTGACTTGAAATAATTACCAACTATAACTATTACTATTATTTCTAATAAGTTAACATTTAAATAATTAATTTTTTTGGTTTTCTATACATAGTGTTTGACTAATTTTATAATTAGTAGATTTTTATTTTTTAAAATATGAATTCTCATACAGAAAAAGAAGACAATTTTGACGTAGTAGCTCCTGTAAAAATTTTTTTGAATACTATGATTTGGCTTAGTGAGTTATAATTTATGTATTTTATTAAATTCATTAATATTTCAACTATTTTAATTGTTTTTGAAAAAAATGTAACTAAATATTACAAATTATTTTTTACTACCGTTCATTGATATAATATTTATATATTATGTATTTTGTATTTTATAAAATGTTTTCCAATTATAGGTAGGTCACTTCTAATTAAAAGTAGTCAGTGTAGGTACCTATAAATTGGATCAAATAACTTGTTTACGTGTAATTGTATACTAGCTATTACATGTGCTAGTTATGGTTACACGAATGATACTATTTACGAAACACGTGTTAAGTACAAAAATGAATCATCTGTAGTTTCTACTATAGAATTTAAAAATTTGTGTGTAAAACTAATATAATCACAGGTATTTTGTATTTTTTGATTAAAAATATATGTATTTTTTTCTTGCAGATAAATGGTTTAACCCTGAGAAATTACCACCAAAAGGTATGTTATATTATTAATAAAAAATATTTTAGGTATTAGGTTTATTTATTATGTATAAATTAAACATAAGTTTTTATCATAATAGTGTTATGTACTAATATTACATTATTTTTGCTATAGTTATTTAACTTAATTTTGTTTTTTAAAAATAACTATAGTTACCAACGTGAAGTAAGCTAGTCATACTATGAAAAAAATTAGAATCTTTTGAAACCTCCATTCTAGAAAAAAAGTTTGAGGGTTCCTATACTAGTGGGAGTTTGTCCTCGTGTTGTTTTTTTTATATTTTCGTAAAATATACCGTATAATCTAAATTATTTAAAAAAATAAAATAACTAAATTTACTTATTGTATAAAAAAATTAATACAGAATGCAAAATATATTTTTTAGAATTATTAATTTTTATACTGACTTAGAAATCTGAGAGATCCTGACCGATAATCCCAATCTAATTATTTTATGTATTTACTCATAGGTATTACATGGATATTATGGTTTAAAAATTCTCATTAGAACATTTATAATAGTGGTATTATCTTATATATATATATATATTTCAGAATTTTATTTTATTTTTCATCTAAAGTTAATAGTTATTTAAAATTATATTACGTGTATTACGTAATTGTGTATGAATTCAATAAATTTTAAAACAGTTTCCAAGAATATTTATTTTGGCCGTTTATCAATTTATAAATTTTTGGAGTACTATTTATTATTATTTTCCGGGCAATTCTGATACACGAATCTAAATTTATTATCGATCATCAACCTATTAAAAACCATCAATACGCACATCGTACTAAAGCCCAAATTTTGTTGGCCAAAAAATACTGAAAAATACGATGTTCTATTTTTACGAATGTGCTGATTTGTGGGGGGATTGGCCCTCTAAATTTTCGCTACCTCCTGACATAACGACCTTTTTAGGGTTGTTTAAATTTCGCATGAACCCCTTCTATTCTATAATTGGAATACGGAATGTCAAATTTATGACTTCCATCCCAAAATTCTCCGTTTTTCGGCCAATGTAATAAACGCCATGCGCGCAGTTGGGTTGGGTTGAGCTTTCAATTCACGTGAAAACTCGTATAACCTTGTCGATGTTCGGTAACCGTGTCGAGTCGAGTGAACGGTCACGCTAAGTGCATAATGTAATATTATTGAAATGTAAGCGACACACGCTCGTCTATCCGAATAATAATAATAATAATATTATAATATAACAGCGGCGGTGGCAGACTTATCATAGGATGACATTTAAAGACTACATACGAGTACTATAATAATTTATAGGCCACACGAGCTGCAGCTGCTTCTATTGTCGGCGGCGTCCCCTCCCCACCCTTAAACTCCGCGCCGTCGCATCGGCCAGATATTTTGTCGACGGGTCGTCAGCTGGTTTATTTTTCTTTTTTTTTCGCCTCTTCGTCCTGCCGCTTTACCCCTCAGCGCCGTATCCTGTGGCGGGCTCCCTCGTCCTATTGATCGCGTTTGCCGCCAATAACGTATTATTATTATTATTATCGTAATACAACCGAATGCAGGCTGGTCTGCTCTCCGCCGTTAGTTTTTATTGCGCCGCGAAGCTCGATAATATTATAGTGCATTGAGTTTTTGTATTATTATTTTCGTCATCATCAGTCATCGTCATTATTCCTCGTGTTCGTTCGTCCGTTCGTTTTCTACCGCCGTCGTCGTACTCGTAACCGCCGCCGCTGTCATTCATTGTTACAGCCAACCACTGCAACAGTCGTCGCCGTCTGTCTATTACAGTATTACGTGCAGTGCCCGGTCTCCGTGATAAAAAAAAAAAATCCGCTCGTTTTCTAGCTTAACGGTATAATTAGATCGCGAGCCGTAAAAATAGATTCATCGTCGACGTTGTCGTAGGTACGCGAAAAACGATTTGTGCGCCCCCGGATATGTGTCGCTAACATTAGAGCGGCGACCGCACGGTGAAAACTCTGCAATTGTAACAGTTTTTTTTTTTTTTTTGTTTTTTTTTTTCGCCAAACGTTAAGCAATCTTCCGAGTGCGTTTCATTGATATTAATCTTTTTTTTTTTCAAAATAAAGTCACAATGGGTTCCAAGAGGGAGAAATGTAAGTATTCGTGTAGTAACGCGCGCGCGCGAAAATAATTAAAGACTATGACGCGTTCCTCCAGTTTAGAGCGAAACAACCGTTTGGTTATTTTTTCTTCTCTCCTCCGTAGGCGTTGGTTTTTGATATTATTATGTATATCACATAGTCGAGAGGGAATGGCTCGTAGTTGTATTTTTAATTTTTTTATTCATACGGATGTCGGCAATTCGATTTAAACAGAGTTAAAATTATTGCCTTTATCGTATTATTTTTACTCTAGTAGTCGAATGTTTATCGTCAAATCTCACTACTATCGATAAAAGTCGTATTCGTTATTTGTTGCTATTTCGCTAAACACTATTAACAGTACAGTATTTATTTTTTTAATTATATTATAACCTTCAGATTTGTCGCCTGTCCAAAGGCAATTAATGGAAGTAATTTGGTTTACTAGCGTTTACATCGATTTCAATAACTACACTTGCCCGGGTTACCGTGCGAAATACGAATTATATAAATTATATTATGGGATATGTATTGGTTACAATTTATTTTTTATCGTGTTCGGTTATCGTTATTACATAACTTGTACAAGCTAAGAAAAAATTGCTTATTAATAATATATCAATTATTATTCGTTAATATTAAATTATTAACTAATTATTATATGCCTGGCTTCAAAAAATATTAATATAATAATTTAAAGTTAAATACCAGAGGGAAAAGAACAACAGTGTGTTGTTTTTGTGTTATGTCATCAAAAGTCACAACATAATAGTTAAATTATATAAGTAGAACTTGTATAAAAACTTTGTATTTCATATTCTAAATTACAAACATTAAGCATTATCTAGTTCAAATATATGCATAACCTTTATTATTACCACATGTTTAGAATTAATGTTTGCGTTTTAAGATGTTCAGAACAAGTGGTATTGAATATATTTTATTTCATATAATTATACTTATACGCGATTGATTAAAAAGAAGCAATTTATATTAATAAATGAACGAATTAAAGAAAATACGATGGACGTTCTCAATAATTGATACGCAGTTGCCAGTTGATTTCATAACAATGCATACCTATGATAAAATATATATTATAGGGTCCAACATTCAACAGGTGTGTTTTTTAGACTCTTTGATCATCGCTTATAATACTGCAATGAGTAATTCACATATCACACACACACCAACGTGATCCAAGAGTATAGTTCTATGCTGAATGGTTATTATTTAGATAATATAATAAAGAGGCATGGCGCTGTGACAGAAACCAAATAGTGACCTAAACGTTGCTCATTCTTACCCATTTTATTAGTACCTCTGGCTTTTTCAAGAAAGCAAGATTTCATTTTTTTTAAACATTAATGAGACCCATCTTTTTCTTATGACTTACACCGTTTCAACGTATAGGATCGTATTTCTTGATTCTTCCTACCCATTTTGCATGGGCATTGTTACGTAACAACATAATTTATTAATGTCAACTATAAATTATATAGCTGCAATATTTTCTAAATTTTTCTAGCTGCATCTTATCATAGATGTGTGTGTAATAACAAGTTAGTTACAGTTGACGAACCAACTGATAATTCAATTATATTATAGTTTACATAAGGGGCCGCCACACCAGGTTTCTCTGTCCATATCCCACATAATATAGTAACAAAGATACTTCGTATTTCCACGATTACAACTCTTTGGTTTAGTTTAGGGCAAAGGCATCTATTATAATGAATTTTATAAAGAAGAATATTTCCTATATATTGATCAGATAGATTTTTAATATTTTAATTTTTGAATAAATTATTTTAAATTAAAAAATACTTATATTTATAATAGTTATTGAATTAAACTAAATTGTATAATATGCCCTCTGCCCAATAAACGGTTAGTTTATACACAGTTCTGAGCATAGTGCATTTTTTGTCACATAGAGTGCGCCCAATATATTGGTTTTATCATTTAATGCAATATTATATTTTACTATTTATATTATATCATAATTCATAGGTTCTAGCATTTATCATTTTGTCTTTCGTGTTCTCGATGAAAGATAATTATTTTATTGTATATTGTTTAATAGGTAATATTTTTTAGTACAACTTGTTTTTAAGTCTGATACTATAACAATAAATTACATGTAGTTATTTATAACTTACTGGTTATAAGCATTTTCTCATTATCAGTTAATTAAAATCATAACATTGAAGGAAATATTTTATTTTTAGACATTATCGCTAACATGCGATTTTGTTACCGCTTACGAAATAAAATCAGAAACATAGTCATCCGAAATATCTGAACATATATTTCCAACAGATTTTCGTTATTAATTCGGCATGTATCCGACAATGAACAATATATTTCAATTTCTAGTCATGTATGTTGATCTGAGAAATTGTAAATTAATGGCGGGCGAGTTCAAATAATCAAATCCCATATTCACGTTACTACAACTCACTGTTTGACCACTCAAATATTAAAGTAAATCACTTATACCAAACCAATGCTCCGACACCCGCTTAAGATAAAAGATTAAAAATAAAATTCTGTTTCAACTTACTCTTACTCTATCTATTTCATTGCTTTCAATTCAGAAGTGTCATTAGTGAGCAACTTCTTCTATCAAGCATTTTGTAAAAACCTTGTAATCAATTAAGATTATTGTACAAAATAGTAAATACGTAGATTGTTTAATAAATTTAAAATAATGGACAAATCTTCCCGATTATTTTGAAAATTCCAGGGAATTATTAAGTTTTGAGTTTTTAATTCTTCCCTCCTCTCAAGTATCGACTAGATTACTAAGATTTCTTATATTCCTAAAGGTTATTAAATTACACACTGAATCATTTATTGAATGTTGATTAATTACACGTTTTATTATATTGATATTATTAAATAACCCGATTGTCATCTTAAATACATGTCAAAGTTTATCTCAACTTCGTTAAGAGTATGAAAATAATATTAAAATTTTATTATATGATATTTATTTAAACGGATTTAGTTTACAATTAATTCTTAATTATTTGATATTGTTTTATATTATGAATGAAACTATATAAAAAATAACTTATCAATTACAAATTTTTATCTTTTTTTGACTTGGTCATTTTTATTTCCTCGTTTAAAGGGATTCTTTAGAAAAATAGAAATCTATAATGTTGGTATATTGAAGTATTTAGAAAGATTCATTTTTAATTCTCTCAGTATTTTTCTCGAACGTAAATAAAAACTTCACAAAGACGTGTTCTATACCTAACGTACCGTTTGATAAAATCCCTGATATAATGAAGCGATATGAATTCTGGACAGATGTGAATTTGTCATCTCATCGACTCTTTCCTACAGTTTTGGTTTTATCCCCATAAAATCCTGAAAACTTAATATTAAAAAAAGAGTAATTAAACAATTGACATATTTTAGTTTTTGTAGAAGTTAAAAATTAAAATTAAAAATGTGGTGAAGTCGATCTCAAAAAAACTTTATGCCAAATTCAAATCTGTTTTCAGATTTCTTATCGCTTCATTATATCAATCGGTATTTTTGAAATAGAACATGTCTATAAAAGTATAAACCTGTGTTGCGTGTGTTAGACAAAGATTCAATCCAATTCACTTCCAATCCCCTAGAAATGTAACATAATTACTATCTGTCAATTGTTCTTCACTGTTTTCATATGTAATGATTCTTATTGCTTTAAAATTTAATATCGCACACGCTATACATATTTACTAATAAGTAAAGATCTTTAATAAATCAAGTATTAACACTTAAAATTTTGAATAATTATATTTTGTATACATTTTTTTTCTTAATTTTTAATTAGGATTAATTTTCTTATTCATATTTAAATTTGTTTATAAACTAACACTACATTCATTAGCTTATTATGTAATTATTAATTGTATAATATCGTACTTATCGTAGAATAAAATACATTTTGAACAGGTAATATTTTATGCTTTGATGAGCTAGATTTGGTGGCCATTATTAATGTTAGCTTGACTCATTCCAGACGGTGACCCTAGTTTCTATTTTTAACAATATTTCTAAATGTATATGCATAGAGATATTCATTCAATGGCCATGATTTCTGTGATGAAATATTTAAAAACGTCATATTTGATCTATATTTTATGTAATAGTTATACTCCATCACGTATATCGTTTAAATAGTCACTGAAATATGAACATTTTAAATTATTTAATATATAATTTAGTATTCTAGTATATTTGAATCTTTTAAAAAATCCAATTTAATAACCTCATTGTATTTAGTGTTTTAATGTATGTGCGTTTTTATTATAATGTTTAATTTTACGAAGTGCAGGATGGGTAATTTGTATTTTATTTTTATTTTTACACCTATTTACTTTTATCACAATTTACGTCCCTGTATGGCTGTATGCATCATGTTTAGTTATTAATTAAATCATTTTACATTTGTTATCTAAATAAAAAGAAAAGAATATTTAAGAATTAAAGGATATGATGAATATGATTAAGTTTAGTTTAATAAAATATATAAATTGTATTATTTGTGAATTATTCTTAATAAAATATAAATAACCAGAAATTTAAATTCTCAATTTAAGACTGTTTCAATCAGACATGTTTATTTAATCATACACATAATCTTTTTACCAAAAAAACATCCAACTCTATGTTGAAAAAAAATTTAACTCTGCTTTAATTATGTAAATTGGTACATCTTGTTTTGAATTTTAAAAAACAATTTTGAAAAATGAACCATTATTATGTGTATAAAAACTTAGTAAATAGTGTAGCACGTTCTAAAAATTTTCATAAAATAGTTTTACGAGTTAAATAAAATTCGAAATGAAAATTATACTCTAATTGTGTAAGGTTTAATGCATATTAGTATAAGAGAAGATATACAAATTATGACGTATTCCTCGTGTCATTTTGGCCTTGACTATTATATTTTAATCTGCAACAATATCTCACCGAAATTTAAGACCGACACTGATAGTTATTAGTTTATTTAACGTTTTCCTCTATTTATATTTGTATATTAGTATTTAGTTAAAAAGACTTGTTTTGAATTAATTTTGGAAACATTTGTGTTCCGTCCAATAATCCATTAATTAAAATTTTCGTGTATAGGTGTAGTGTAGCTGAAGATCTAAAAGCTTTATGGAAACATTGAAAACGATATATATCTTTAGGAACTGTCATTTTGGTTTACTTTAAGACTAAGTACGTTGTTGTCTTCTTATGTCGGGAAATTATAATTTCCCGAATTAACTACCCTGAAGGTATTGAATGTACTCTGAGATAATTAAATTTTTCTGACTTAGTTATGGACTTTGCTTGTACGTTATAATTAAATCATAACTTAATATTAATAATAATATGAACATTCAAAATTCAAGTTTTATAAGTAGACTGTTTTAGTAGACTATATAACTTTAAACTACTAATTTTGTGATAAATGTTGAATACAATGTACAGTAGGTAGGTAGGTACTTCACATAACTTAATGTCGACATGGAAGATTTTACCACTGCCCTTGTTATTGTATGGTTGTATAATGTTTTTATAAACCGTTAATCAATCAAACACTAATCTTTACCGGGAGTTATTGTGCGTACCGTGGAAAACCAAAAAGTGTTAATTATAACTTTGAAACAAGTTTTGGGGTTGTAGTAGACCAGTAAGGTTACGTGTCGCCAGTGTACATGTTAAAATATTAACGTTAACAATGTATGGTTCAATGTCATATGTTTTATCTACACAACAACACCGTCGAGTGTTCGTCGTTATAATCTCATAATACGACCGCGGCCGTAAACATTACGTGACAACTATGTCGCCTTTTTTATTGCCATGAGTACACTTAAAATCATATTCATTTCAGTGGTGTATCGTGACCGATTTTAATTTCAATCATATTGTCACGCGCCGTGTCGGAAGACCGACCGCCGTACTATGTCGTTGTAAACACCTGCCCGGAGTGCTGCGAAATTAATCGCGAGCCCGTAAATAAATAGTTATAATAATAATTTTTAATTATTATTATTATTGGCGCGGGTGTTGATGACGGTCGATCGTACTCGGACGCGTGTACCACGTACTGATATTCGTCGCTGTCGTGGCGGACGCGACACGCACATGTGGAACTATAGTCAGCGGCGGCGGCGGCGGTTATTGTTGTACGTACAACGACGACGACGACGACGAATACGACGTCGTTGGTGGGACGATGGAACAACGGTGGCGGTGCACAGCTGCTGCTGCTGCTGTCATGGACATCGTTTTGGTGGGAGGGGGGCTGCTGCAACGTGGAATCCGTCGTCTTGCCGTTGTTGCCGTCGCTGTGGTGCGTGTCTGCCAGCGCGGGCCTCCGACAAAGATCTCATCCATCGTCCGCGTACAGTGTGTGTTTGTTCAGACGTGTGCGCTCTGCAGTATTCAGTAGTCAGTGTCGTGTACATCGTACGGCAAACGTATAATATCGTATATTTTTATAATATTCGATAACATAACAGTTAGAGAGATACACGAAGTCAACGTTCGTTGTTTTCCGTTTTCCTTAACCCTCAGACGCGGCAACCCCGTTTCGTTTCGCACCGTTCCATCTTCGCCGCCGTCTCAAAGCAATGGCGCCCAAGAAGTACAACAGCAGGTCAAACAGCAGCTATTCCGCTCCCACCGCCCCGTTGCCCGAAAGGGGACCAGGTATGTGTTCGCTTGACGGTGTCCGAGGGACTTGCGTAGAGCTCGCATATGGTCAGTCCCTGATCGATCGCTCATTTCAAGAATCGTAAGACGGGTGTCATATTACACACTGCGACGACGAAACGCGAAAAACGCTCTGTATTTTCTTTGTTTTTAATTTTGTTCTCTTCGTGTTTGTGATTTTTTTCAAATTCATTCCGGTAACGTGGCCGTTTCGACTTGTTACACGGTCCGCTGTTTCCCCTCTGGCTTTCTTCCCCCTCCGGCAATCTGAAATGAGTTCGCTTGAGAATTATTTGACGTGTGTATTTGTTGAATCGGCGATTTTTAGTTTTTACAGTTACGCGGGTAATTGTTGAACCGAAACGCCATCGTCTCTCCGGATTGTGGTTGGTAGTGGTGGTGGTTCTCTTGGTGGCGGCGGTGGTGATGTGGAATCGACAAATTTTGTCCACGTTCGCGGATCCAAGCCGACCCGTCCAAACCTAACCCACTCGTATCCATTCCTAACGTCAAACCAATATTATACAGATGTTTTTGGATTTACCTGTTTGTTCGGTTCGACGCTGTATTAATTTAATTCGTTTGATGTGGTTTGACAGTAAATTGTATTGGCCTGACGTCGAAGTTTTGTAAACATCTTAGCGATTCACCCTTGTTTTTTACTGTGGTGTCTTCCATAGACTATTTACCTGTTGGTTGTTATTGATCCATTAAAATTTATGTACATCAAGTCGATGAATTTAGGTACTATTAAATATGTTTTCTTTGGTCTTAGTAACTGAATGATAATATTGTTTGAGGTCAAAAGCTAGAAGTTGACCTATTTAATTTTTTCTACGTTTTACTACTTGGTAAATTTGTGTACAATATTGTATGACAATTTTGGTACAGCTGGCGAGCGAGCCCAAAGTAAGGTAAAAGTTATGAATGGAGCTATGCGTTATTAAATGTTTGTGTACTGCATCTTATATTATATCATACAATAATGAAAATCAAAAGCGCTTGCTATGTGTCTATGTTCAATTTATAAATATTATTGTAATACGAGTACTCTTAAATTCTATTTTATAAATACGCGCATTTTGATGAGTTAAAATATTTCCCAAATATAATTAATATTAAATATTATGCCAAAAATAATACAATATAATACTTCTGTTAATATGTGAATATTATCATTTAGTCAATTATCATAAAGATAGTCAAACTATTGTAATGATATTAGTATTACCTATGAACATAATAATAATTTATTAATTGTTAATTTTGAATTTGTTTACAGTTGAAGCTTTGGTATATTGGAGAGATCCTGTATCATCGGGCATTGTTTTTGGTGCTACGCTAGTCGTATTGCTGTCGTTCGCATATATGTCACTGATTAGCGTAGTTGCTTATCTGGCTATGTTCATACAATCTGGATGCATTCTTTTACGTCTGTATAAAACTGCTCTACAGACAGTAAATAAAACTAATGAAAGTCACCCATTCCAGTGAGTCGTCCATTCCAAAAACTAATCAATAATAATTGTCATCAATTGTATTATATTTATTTGTTTGTATTTTATAGAGAATATCTTGACTTGGACATCAGGCTACCACAGGAAAAAGCTGAAGAACTGTGCAAATTAGCTGTTGTGCACATCAATGCCGTATTGGTTGAACTTCGTCGCTTGTTACTTGCTGAAGACTTGGTCGATTCTGCCAAATTCTTTGGTATTCTCTGGGTGTTGACATATGTTGGCGCTTTGTTCAACGGCCTTACACTCATAATTATTGGTACTTATATTTTTTTTGTATATTATATAGATAAATTATTTAATTCATTTTTTTTTTCAGGATTTATTGCCCTGTTCACACTACCCAAAGTTTATGAGAACAATAAGACTCAAATTGATCAAAATATTGAAGTAGTTAGAAGCAAGATTGCTGAATTGACTAACAAGTAGGTTTTTTTATTATTATGTGTAACAATATGTAAAGCACTAAAGAAAGTACATCTGTATTTATTGTTTCTATTTCAAAAACTCATAATTCAGTACAACATAATTAATTTTATTGGTCTTAAAATTAGTATAGGTGTTAATTGGACTATTATTAAGACCATTATCTATGTTTTCTTGTTAGTTTTTATCAATGTACTAATTTTATTTAAAAAAATAGTGAAAAAACATTTCTAAATTAATATTTTATTATACTTTTTAACTCGTTTTAAAATTAAAATATTATCACCCTCCCTCCAACAATAATAATAATAAAAAAAAATACCTGAAAAGAATACAGGCAAAATGTATGATACTATACATTCATTTTATATACAAGATAAGAAATACAAGTACAAGTATAGTTTTAATAGCAGTAATTTATATTGTGTTTTAATTATTTTTATAATTTTATTACAGAGTTCGAGCAGCTATTCCAATCGGAAAAAAGAATCCAGAGACAAAGAAGAAGGAATAAACCCCCTTGTTTGTTTTCCTATTAAAGTCCATCAATTTTCTTGTGGTCAATGATTAAAATTTTAGGACAACATATTTTTTTTTTTTTTTTTATTAATATATATTTATATATATATATATTTAGACCATGTCGTCCCAGTAAAATTAAACATTTATACTATTATTAAAATACTCATTGCTCCCGTTTTTAAATAATTTATATTGTATCACGGGAAAATATGTGTAGAACGTCTTTTGACATTACTATTTCACCACATAATGTAAACGTGTAAAGGTTTGTGAGTTATTTCATTTTTATTTTCAGCCTGGTTCAGCTTTTGCTCATTTTATTATTCTGCCCCTCCTCAAATTTTACCTACATTTTTATTCCTCGTGCTATATATCATAATATAGCAAAGCAAGAAGCTAGCTTAACTTTTAAACAATGCTATTTGTTTGTGTATACTTATAATATATTTACTCTGTTGAGAATGTGTTAAAGTTTTTTTTTTTCTTTTTTATATAGATTTTGTTCTAGTTTCTTATTTCTATATATAAATTAATAGATAGGTTTAACAATTATTTTATAACTCAAACGAATAATATTGAATGTAGCTATACATAATATATATATATCATTAAATATGTAAACATTTTACATTGTATTGTTTGTTACAAGTTATAAGCATACACGTCATTTTTTTCTTTTGACAAAATAGTTATAACAGCTGTTCACTTTTATAAAATTAATTATATAAACAGGCAATACCATCAAATCATCAATATATGCAATATACTAATGGTTTTTTTTTTCAATGTCATTTTATGTATTTTATTATTTAAAATCCTATTGACTATTTTTTTATGTTTAATAATGATATAGAGTGCATTTCATTTCATAAAAATCATGTGGGAAAAGGTGAATTCAAAATTTTAGGTTACCTTATTATTGTTATTATTTATTGGTACTCTGCACACTATGGACTAATGTATATTTTGTTTGATAATATTTACATTATATTATCTACTTCTAATTAGGCCACATTCATTCATTGTGTACCAACAGGCAGTGGCGCCGAATTAAATCTTGGCGGGCTGTTCAAATAATTTGATTAATCCACCCCACGCATCCTTTCCTATTTATCAACCCTTCTGAAAAAAATTTTTTTGTATAAATAACTTAATGAAATTCTTAAGTATATCGCAACTTAAGCAGAACAACATAACTTTGCAGTACTCTATTTAATTATTTTACTCGCCCAATTTTCATAATAATTCAATTGAACTATCTGAATTACATGTTTGGTGACATTTACATAATTTACTATGTCGTGATTTAATAATTACAGTAATTTTAATACAGACATAAAATAATTATTGGTTCTTAATTTCTTCTTGAGAATTGTTCTAAATTTATTGAAAAATTTTAAATAGTGGTTAATAAATAGAAAATGAGAAAATTAATAGAAGCATATTAATCCCTTTAATTAACATGCCCCTTACCGTTAATTTACCTTAAATGATATATACATGTGAAAATATCAAATTCTTATATTTTTATTTTGATGGCTAAATAAAAATAATTGATTCCTGTGCGACTAATAATTAGAGTGATTAGATCTTCACAAGATGATGTTACATACTCTGATAACATCTGGAATTTGTATGAAAATCAAGAATTAAGTGTAAAATTTTGAGTTAAAAATATATTTTTAATTGTGTATAGTATAACCAGAGATGGGCAACTGGAAGTTATTAGAGGGCCAATTTTTAGAAAATTAAAATTTAGCGGGCCAGAATATAGAGAGCAAAAAAGAAGGTCATTCATATTATGCATTTTAATTTAACATAGAGTATAGACGATTGACTTTGAAATTATTGTATGATGTAATTATTGTAATTTGAAAAAGTAGCGTGGGCCAAATAAAAAAGATTTGCAGGCCGCCATTTGCTGCCTACCCCTGGTTTAACATATTACTCCTATTTTAAAAGTTAAACTATCATTTTTTTATTATTATTATTATTATTATTGATCTTGAATGAATTGTTAACTAAATAGAAACATAAGGAACCTCAATAAATAAACCCGAAAATAATGATTAAAAAACTGTAGTTGATCCCAATGGTTGGATATTCGGTTTAAAATTAAAAATTTGTACGTTCTTGGAAAAAAGTATTCTAATGACAAATAATGTGCCTAAATATTTTTGCAAGGCTGACGGTAGGTGTCTGGTATATCACTAAGATGGATGTGTTAAACTTGAATTTAATTATATGTATATTATTATATACCTACGAAAAACACTTAAAGCGTGTATGGTCTATACTGACTAAACTATAACAAAATTATTTAATATTTATTTGACCATTGCTCGATTTGGGGGTGGGACGGAGTACCCCAACTAATTTTTCAAAAATTTTAGCATATCCCTACTTTTATTTTTAAGGGGAACGCAGGGGACACTGCATCATTCTGATTTTTATCAAAATGCACGCGATAACATAATAATTTTTCTTGCCATAGATTTAATAATTATTAAGATATTTATTATTATTATTTAAATAATTAACTTAAATCATCACTACAAATTGTGCCTCAAAATATTTGTTTCACATTATATTGTTGTTTTACATTGTTCTTCAAACAATGTTCTTCGAATATACGTCTTATGATAAATTATGGAACTATTTAAATAAATAGTTAAAATGAATTGTTTTTTATTTAGTTAGTTTTGAGTTTGTTATTATATTAGTTATAACTAAAATATACAATATAATATTTACAGTAATTTTTTTTTAGTTTAATTATTTATAAATATTTTTCATATGATTTAAAGAGGGGTGTGGGGGCATAGCTCCCACGGTTTAGTAACGTTTAACAAGTGATGGGGACGCTCTTTTTTTAAAAGTTAACAGTCCCCCAACTTAAATTTTGCCAAGTCGAGCACTGTAATTAAGTACGTAAAACAGTTAAATGATTGATTTAATTTTTGTTTAAAACGTCGCGTTTGGATATGTACTATGAGTATACAATTTGGTTAAGGGTAATGGGTGGTATAGATAAAGCTTTAAACCTTGACAAGGACACATGATTATAATAATAATAGTAGTAGCTAAAAGGGGATTAAAAGCGGTGATTTTCTGTCTTTGTCTAACAAACGCAACGTAGGTACCAATTGATAGATGAAGCGATACGAATTTTGTAAGCAGATTTAAATTTGCAGACGTCAAGTCTTCTTGAGATCGACTTTCCCACATTTCTGATTTTTTTGATTATAACTTCTCCAAATATTTAAATATGTCAATTTTTTAATTACTCGTTTTTAGGATTTTGAGTGGATAAAACCAAAAATGTGGGAAAGTCGATGTTAAGTAGACGAGATGACAAATTCAAACCTTATCGCTTCATTATATCAATCGGTACGTTAGAAACTTAGAAATAGATATTTAGATATAGAATACGTCCATAAAGTATGCTGCGTGTGTGTTAAACAAAGACAGGAAATCACCGCTTCTAATCTGTATTATGTAAACTGGTACAAATTACTATTTTGTCGCCAGATTGCGCTGTTGTATATGATTTAAGAATGATTTCCGAATAATGCAGATGTCAGTAGGTAACGTAACGTACCTACGAGTTAAGAATAATAGTATATAATAACATAATATCCAACGTATTATTTAAAACTATGTAATTTATCTCTACATGTTGAATGATGATTCATTTTAATTAAGACACTCATTACATTAGAAAGCATTAACGTTTAATTCTACATAATTTTAAGTCATTTAATCAGGGCCCCCTCGGCCCACGTACAATCTTGGATCTCTATACTAAAATGTTTTGTCCTTTATAAATTATAAAACTTCCAAAAATACAATTTACCATCTACGTATAGAATGATTTATATGATATATATTATATATCATATAGCCATATAGGTATAACAATTTTTGGAATAATTTTTGTTCTTACAAACGATAAGGATGATGCAAATTGCAACCACGATAATTTATAGGAATCAAATTAACTATATCATTAATCAATGACTAAATATACATATATATTTCATAAAATGTTATTTTACAATATTATTTTTATATAAAATAAGTATTTCTAGTATAATTTCAAAAATTACAAATAAATTTCAACGAGCCCCATGTACTCAAGGTCCATCTGCCCCCCATGTGGGGCCCTGCATTTAATCACAACATTTTTGGAAAAAAATATTATATATATATATACTTTAGTACCTTCCGGCTTCCTTGGTAGGTTGAAATAACTTTTAGTAAAAACATGTATACCTATACATGTATTATCATTTATTATTAAATATTATAATTTAGTAACAGATTGCAGTATGTTTGATCTTATTGAGATCTACGTATTATCCACAGTTCATAAAAAATTGAAATGTATTAAATTATTTATACTTATAACTTATAAGTAATTAGAATAAATATTTATGAATAGAACTATGTATAATTGAAGAAATACATATAAAAAAATGTAGGTAGGTAAATATATAATATAAATAGGATTATGAACTTACTATGGTAGGTATATGCATAAATCTATCTTATATGTGTACTGCTACTGTACATTAGGTGCCGAGTAGTCACTATAAAGGTATGTATAATGTATAATATATGATCAATGACCATTGAATTCAATGATAATAATACAATATACCATATACCTACCTATCCATCATTTTATTCGAAAAACGATTCTGAACGGATACGGTTTATCCGTCTATCGGCCTGTATGGTTTATCATCAGGTGATACGTTTATTTGATAGAGCTATTAGCATGACTAAATACATATTTAGCTTTAGTCATTAGCAATGTCTATTAAATTCAAAGCGGAGCGTTGAATGTATTGATTTTAAAATTATGTGTTGTATAAGAATGTAAAATAAACATTATTTTTTGAAAAAAAAATCGATAAAATATGTTTCACTTGGTCAAAAATCTTAAAAATATATTGCACGGATCTTCCAAAAAAAAAAAAAAATTGAAAATTCATTTTTTCTGAAAATTTTAAGTTCAAGTATGGACGAAATTCAATATTTAAACAATGAATAACGATTTTAGTTATTTTTTTTGTTATTTAAAACTATTATTATTCGCGGGACAAGAAACTTTAACGTGTAGGTATGTATTAATTATATCATTATATTTTATAAAAACTAACATTACAAAAATGTAGATTAATTTTATGTTATTATCAATATTTCATACCACGAAACTATTCACATCGTTTTATGGTACCAAAGTTGTTATTGACTCAATAGTTTATTGTTAATAATAGTAATTTATAATAATAAAAATTTGTACCTGGTCACTATTTAATATTTTAATAATTAAATATAAATTATACATAATTAATGTGATGTTTTTGACAAATATTAATTTAATCTGCCATATTAAAATTATTATAATGGGTAGTAAAATAAATTACTGTAGATAATAACAATGATTAAATCCACTCAGGTACGTATATTTAGACAAGGGAGTGTGAATTTTAATAATTTTCGGATAGACTTTAAGATTAAGTTATTAGGCAATAATAATTGTCTTACCTGGGTTTGTGTTGTGTAGGTTTCGCAGGTTTCGGCTCCACTGATGACGACGTTTCTGCCGTAAATTTCTCTGGCTTTGCTTCGTTTAATACTGTGCAAATTCGTCTTATGATGTGTAGAAAGGTAATAATTGATACGTTTTCTTTTTGTTCTTATAGAAAATTTGTAAAGGATTACTCTCCCGATAGAATATTATAATACCTATGTAGACGACTTTACTCAGCAGTCTGGTACTATTGAATAGTAACTATTCAGTATTTCTAACATATGGATATACTTACTATACTAGCTGGTTGAGTTAGATTATTATTTATTACTAACTATGTGGATAAAAATGCTGTGACAAAAATGTTACGTACATAACGCCTTGTAATTATATCATAATAACCTTCGTATCATACAAATAAATAATTTATAAAAAATACAAATAAACTTGTGTAACAATAGCCGACGATTTAATGATAAAAAAATAATTATTAATTAATATTCCTGTATAACAATAAAATATTGGTTTATTCGTGTAATCTGTATTTAAGTAACCTTCATCGGACTTTTTAGGGTACTTGTATATTGGTAACTATAAAAATATTTTTTTTATATATTGCATTTGTGTTTTGTGATGTTATAAATTATAATTATATATAATGTTATTATCATAATATACTTTTATACAACCTACAAATTAGACAACATTATTGATATATTTTATAAACATAATATCAAATATTTATAATCTGTATGAATCAGCTACAAATGATACATAGGTATAGGTGGCTTGTACTGGCTATATATTATGTATCGGTAGTAAGTACCTTTAGCCAGTACAGCTACCATTTATATATTTTTGTACAATTTATACAGAGTGATTCTTTTATCAAACAAGACTCATTACTTCAAAAAGTATAAATGTGTTTAAAAATATTTTTTTCACATAGTTTCAAGTTGTTAAGAACAACGTTCTTATTAAAAATTTATATTTTAAAATATTTTTTTATCATTATAATTTTTTATGTTTTTACTTTTTTGAATGACAACATGGTGTTTTAATTTCATATTCCAAAACAGAATATTTTTTTGAATATTTTGATACATAAAAATCGAATTTAGGACGAGTAGTTAATGAGTTATACGAATTTAAAGTTTAGTTGCGCGGAGTGGAGCGGTACAGGGTTACCCCGCAAAATGTTTGTCCACTACTTCGCTTGTCTAAACTTTAAATAAGTATAACTCATAAACAACTCACCGCAAATTCGAATTTTATGTATCAAAATACTCAGAAAATCATTCTGCTTTGGAATATGAAATTAAAATACCATGTTGTCATTCAAAAAAGTAAAAAACTTAAAAAATTATAAGGATAAAAAATATTTAAAAATATAAATTTTTAATAAAAACGTTGTTTTTTAACAACTTGAAACTATGTAAAAAAATATTTTCAAAAACATTAATACTTTTTGAAATAATGAGTGTTGTTTGATAAAAGAATCACTCTGTATAATACTGTTAAAATAATTCTAATAATTCTATTATTTATTGTTATTGTAATATTGTATTACTTTCATAAGTCTATGTTGGTTAATAAATTGCATTGTGAATTTATTAAAAAAAAAAAGATGTGGAAGTAATACGTAAGCTGTTGTCATGGTGTCGTTAGTTTCAAAACGAAAGAAAAGGGCAATTAAAAAATGAATTATTATATAATATTAATAATAATGGTGGAGTTTTAAGCGAGAAAACCAACGTAAACAAACACAAATAATAAAATACCGACCAATTTTTCTTAACAGTTTTTCCAAATAATTCAGCCGATTGTTCCTACCACTGGAATACTCGACAAATGAGATAAAATGCCGTATGGCGTAATATAATATTAACCTATAACCATACTTACATACTTTTTTTTGTCACACTTCCGAAAACGCCTACCATGCGTTAATATTATAATAAATTATTCTTGCTGTTCTCGATATGTAAGTTCACCAAATTGCTTTATATACAGAAAAGCACGGGAGAAAACCACCTACCGGGTAAAGTTTGTAATTATTTTATTTAACAGATAATAAGACGTATCGATAAGTTAATAATATATATTATATTTATTTTGGACAGTAAGTCAGTAACGTTTCCGTCCACCGGTCAGAAAAAAACATGTACTGTGTGTTGAAGAGAGTCAACGCTTTAGCTGATGATTGAACTTTAGCGTGGGTTTCATAAAAAATATATTTATAAATTAATACAGTTCAAAATTAGTTTATAATATAAAATGTTGATGAAAAGAAACATCAAAACAAAAATACCAACGGCACGTAGTGTTCCCAAGCGGTCACCCATCCAAGTACTAACTACGCCCGACGTTGCTTAACTTCAGTGATCGGACGAGAACTGGTGTATTCAACGTGGTATGGTCGTTGGCAAAGTAGATCGCTGAATACAGAATCTTTTGATTTTCACAATTTAAATCTAACAATATTGTTATTTGTCAATATTATATTTATATATAGTATACTGTAAAACAATTTTACTATCAACAAACAAAATATCCATTTTTTTTTTCATAAATGTACATTAATTCACCAGCCACAAGTGTAAATCAACTAAATCATACAAAATATTAAGTAGGTATAGGTTAGAGGCGCTATTTCAGTTTTAAAAAAGGGCATACAGATTTTTAAACAAACAATATTTTTCCACCACCAGAACACAGTAATAAAAGTGAAATGTATTGTTGTTTTAAAAGATAGGGCAACGTTCCTTTATTCATTCTAGCCAATTTTTAGTATAGTCATGCGCATTCACTCTCACTCTTAAAAAGACGTACAATTAGTTTTTTTTTTCAAAAATCCATCAACTGCGGGTATCGTGGTTATAAGTACAAGAAAAATGAAATACAATTTTTTATTTTTCTAATTTGCGTATATTTATTCGGTAACACACCCAATCGTGGATCTGAAGTTTCGAAATTCAAAGCTTACTACTTCACACAGATAATGGATGTAATATACTAGTATGAAGTTTTTTCAAAAAAAATGTTGGTATTCACCAGAGCCGATGGAAAGTCATCAACGATAACTGCACTGGCCTGCTATAATAATATGTATATAATATTATTAACGCGCCATTTTATACGTCTAAACACTATATTTACATAATTGATTGCAAATCTATATAATGGTTCGCGGTTAAAGCAAAAAACATTCCAAAGATTTTTAAAGACATCTGCTACAGTTCGATTCTGTGGCTACAAAAATATACGCTAAATAGTATGTGAAAATGTAACTTTAAATTTGAATATTATTTAATATTTGTAAAAACGCACTTTATATTTCAAAATTATTCTTTCGTCTTTCGTCACATATTTTGTTGATTTATGCATCATACGAGGTATTAGTGCCCCAGATAATTAATCGGACTTTACGCCTATTATTGATTATATGCCTATATAAGCATAGACGATCAATAGAAATAATATTCATCAATTCATATTTTAATGTATAATTACATGTCTACATGATCGATATATTTTATTGAATTCCAAAACGTTTAACGATATATTTTGTACAAGTTTTATTAAAAACTCTCAATAGCGTTGTTTGCAATTTTGTATCCGTATCGTATTATAGCTATAGGAATTTGTAATGGAAATTTAAAATAAACGGTAGGTACTCGAATAAACATTTTTTAACGATTGAAAATATTACTTCGAGTAGGTACAGTGTGGGCGGGGGAAAAGTCGATCGAAGAAAAGGTTATGGTTTATTAAACGCTGCAGGAACAGCGGTGAATTTAGATTAAACTTTGATTGATAATTAATATACTATCGTACGTTTATTGGTCTATATACACACAATACATACATATAAATATGGGCAATGTGGCCCCAGTTTTTGCCACGATAAAATAATATTATACTATCGACCTATACATTTAAACGTCTTAAACATAATAGTACATTTAAACTTAGACAACCGCGGTAACTCGCTCGTCGTCTGTCGTGTTCCTGTTTTGACCGTCCTCGGCTGCGGCTGTGTCCATAGCCGTGGCCGGGTCGACGGGTTTCCGAAACCTCGGTGACGTGGCCCGGATGGGTTCCTGGAATTTCGGCGACGGCGGTTCGTCGGCCGCTACAGGACAGCGATAGCCCAGCGATTCTGCCGTCGCCTCCTCGTAATAACAGTGGTCATCAACCGCCACACCACCGCGGCACATGACCCAGTCGGCTACTGACAGGGCACCAACGACGGTGGCCGTCCTGTCTAATATCGTCCGGCCGGTGTCCGGCGCGAACACCTCGCCGCCGAGCGCGTACTTTTTGACGCTCAGCATCGCTTCGTAGACGAACGCATGGCACGCGATCGGTGAGCTGATGGTCCGGTCGCCGTACTCGACCGCGGAGCTCGTCGCTCGGTACACGTCCCCCCGAACCACCACAACACCATCGTCAAGCACTGTTCCGCCGAACTGCCACAGGACTACCAGCTGCACCGCGAACTTGGCGAGGGCCGAACGACCGCTCATGTCCATGCCTCGGAACGGCGAACACTCCAGACACTCCTCCAGACTGATGTGCGTCACGTTCAACCGGTCATCGCCGTACACGGTTTTCAGATCATCTACGGTAGACGACAGCGACACCTCCTACGAAAACGCGCATAAATATCGCAATATTAACGCGTTTATTACAGACAGAGCCGAACAAGTATCACATTATTATGTGTATATATATTATTTTTATTAGGTACTTAATACATAAAGTATTGGGAAAAAAGTCGACGTATTCCGAGTATTCTATTACTGGACGTATACGATTAATTTGTGATATGACATTGGCGTAATGGTATGTAACTATGTATTTGTATATACGTATATATATATAGGGTAAATTTCCAAAACGTGCTTACCTCATAATATTATTTCATAATAAATAGGTACAATGACATTTTGATTTTTTAAATTATTAAGTATTTTGAACGATCTTATATTTTCAAATACTTAGATTTTTTTATGTAATTTAAAGAGTGCTCTGTAATGTCTTTATTTAAAAAGAGAACCAATATTTTTTATTATATTAATAAACAAACATTAAAATCTTTTAAAAATAAATTAAAATAATATATATAGCGGTACTTTGGTTAAATTGTACTTAATAGTATAATATATTTGTTTTATTATTGTGTTACAGGATGTACAGTTTGAGTGTAATTTTATGAGTAAGTGATCAAGTATGAAAAAAACTGCCATTTCATGAAATAAACAATTTTTTATAAAAATATTTACCTATATCCGATATTTTTAATAAAAATAAATTCTATGGTTATCAAATACTGAACTGCAATTCAATGAATGTAATATGTCTATCTAAATTCTAAATTGTAAAAATAAATATAACTTAGTTCCGCGGTGTCTTAATCTTTGAAGATAAAATTTTATAAAATGTTTCTATCCACTGGATAGTCTGGATACTTTATATAATAAATTAGTTATAATTTAAATGATTGATTTTATATGTTATGTATATTATTTTCTTAGTCATTTAAATATCAAAAGTTGTTTCTAATTGATAAAATTCCAATTCTTTGACAATAAAAAGGAAGTACCTACATATTATAAAGATGTAATAAAAGTGAATAGGATATCTTTTGAAGGACGAAGTGCAGCGATAAGAATAATATTATAGAAGTTCATTACTAATCAAAGTAGGTCGATCAAATAGATTATTTTGCTCTAAATTTTAGACCATTACTTACTCACGTTTCACACGTACTTATGACGTACCTATTACCTATATTAAGAATTATGTATAGATATAATCATGTATTTTTATTTTTCATATTATATGTTAATAATTGCTACTTGCTACTCGATATTCACATATTAATCTAAAGGCTACAACAAGATCAATATGCAGCTAAATAATAAGATAAAATAATAAACATGGGCGCAACTAGGGTCAAAAATCTGAGGGGGCTAAAAATATTACAAGTCTTATGTTTAATCTAAAAATGTTCTACCCCTCATAATCACCTAGCAATGGCTTAAATAGAAGATTTTTAAAGAGGAATGTAGCAAAAGCCCAAAATATTAAATTGTTTGTAAATAAGGTAGGTAGGCATGTTTTGACAATACAGTTTTAAGTAACCTGGTTATTAATTCAGTAAAAATAAGCTATGCATACTTACTCATGATAAATATATAATAAAATGAGGATGTCATAATATTCATAACCTCCTAACACTTCCTTTTTACATGCTACTGTCTAATTAGTAAAAATAGAGAGCTTAAAAAAAATAATACATCTATTTACTAATAAAAAGTATTGTTTATTATGAATAATAATAATAATGTTTTTAAACAAAATTATATTAAATAAAAAAAGTATGCGGTAAAAAAGTAAAAAAATATATTTTATCATATACCTATTATAATAAATTACATAAGTACTTAACTCATAACATATAACATATTAATAGTATTATTATTTTAGATTAATGTAATACGCCTATCTTTTTTGAAAATTTATCAACAATAATCTGAGTGTCAATTTTATTAGCAATTTCTCTTTCTGTACATAAATTAGATCGATAACTAAGTTTTTCTTGTCCCATACTACTTCTTAACCAATTTTTTATACGCCTCATTGAGGAAAATGAGCGTTCGCATGTAGCTGAACTTACAGGTATTGTTACTGTAATTTGTTTCAGCTTATATAAATTTGGATAGATATGGTTTTCAACAACTTTTTTTAAATCATTAAAATCAAAATAATTTTTTTAGACTTTTAAACAAATATGTGCAACTACCATTTCGGACATTAAACTGTCAATTTCCTATTGGAAATTATAACTTATAAGCTGCAATAGAGTTGTTATATAATATAAACGTCAATAAATATTAAATTATTTTGTTAGTCGTAATTAAATGGTTTCAATAATTTTAATAAGCTTCAAGTAAAACCGTTTAAAAACTGAGGGTGGGCTATGGATAAAACTGGGGGAGCGAAGCCCCCAAGCCCCCCTAATTGCGCTTATGATAATAAAGTGTATATAGGTAAGATTTTATTTTGAATTTCGAATCCTAATTGTTTAATTAACTTATTCAATTATAGATACTTATTCAAAATTGAGCAGAACTAAAATCTAAATAACATTTTTACGATTTTAGAGAGTATGTCTAAATATAATCCTCAAGATAAAATAATTATAAACTCATTTTAATTTTTATGTTGCAAGTTTAGTTAAGATTTTCTATAATAAATTATTTACGAACGCCCGACGGTTGCAGCGTTTATTAGTAGAATAGCTAATTTCAAATAAACCAACAAATTATATGTTACATAATAATAATTGACAATATTCGTATGCGGTAATAAATTAATATGCATTTATTTAAATTTAATACAATTAGATAACACTATTTTTGGGAAATATTCTTCGTGTTTACCTAAAGTATAATAAGAAAATATTTGAATAATGCTCGTATGAAAATGCATAATAATTATGAATGTCACCTTGCAGAATTAAAACCGATACGGTTATAAAAAGATTAAATATAAAGTGAAACGATTATAAGTAATATCGTATTAATTATTTCAATTGTTTTAGATTGTAAGTGTTTATATTGTAAAATCATGTGCGTGATATACATTTATGAATACGAATAAATATCAAAAATTGTAAACGAGGGGGGGGGGTCCAAAACAGCTTCCCCATATAACCTAATAATAATAGTAACGCATAGCATTATATAGGTCGAAATGACTTAAATTATCATGTGAATCATGACGACCAATTAAAGTCTCGTATCATTTCAATAAAATATACGTTAAATACAAAAAAACTATGTGAAATTCAACATTTGAAGAATAGAAAGAGACGTATTTTGAGTGAGGATAAATCCCCCTGAAGGCTCTGCGTAGATCTATCCTATTGGGCCAATGAAGATGTCGGAACGCGGCCCAAATAATTCGGGTAGTCATTTATAGCGTCCCAATTATATTAGTCAAGTATCCCGCGAATGCATCAACACATTGGTTCACAAAATAACGTATCAACATATTAATACAATTGGAATACCTAATAAAAAAATGTTATTTAATTTGTTTACGTATCATAACACAAAATTTGTGTTATGTATTAGTTGATATTTAATATCAACTCATAAATATTAATCAGTTTTCAAAAATTATAACAGTATTATTTTTAAAAGTTTAAAAATCTATTTTTTTATGGTTACAAATTAATAATATATAAATATTTTGTAATGGTTAGTCACATTTGGCACATATTTTAAAGTTTCTAATTTATTAGACTATGTAATAAGTGCCTTACGTTAATTGGATCACCCCGATAACCCCGATTATGTGATCGATAAGAGAGTTTTATGACGTACAAAATGTTTTTGTCTATATTGTAGTTTCAATCCTATCAATTTATATGATCGTACGAAAATTCAATATTAAGCTATACATAAGATTATAAATTGTACACTTATATGTATAGATGAAAATACAAAATGTTCTCTCTAAAAATATGAAAAAATATTACATAAGTATTTTAATTTTACCATAGGTTAGGTTAGTATAACCATGGTATATTGGCGGAAACGAGAATCAACCCTTTTTTAAATTGACCCTGATTCTGTCACCGGACCGACGAGTACGATATCGTTTAGGTAATGATTTACTGATTAAATAATATTTTTATACTAATTACAGCACGGAACACTTACCGAAAGTGTTCGGTTGTAGTTGTCGATCCGTTTAATGCCACCTACGACGAACACGTTCACGCGACCGCTGCCGTGGCCCGAGATGGCGTTCACGGCTGACTCCAGCGAACAAGCGGACAGCCGCGGGATGCGATCGTCGTCCAGGAAAACGTAGTGTACGTCACTGGATCCGACATCCTGCCGGGCTGCCAGCGGATGTTTGGGTCCGGTCGGACAGCGTTCTGCACGAGACGAATGCAAAGCCGCTGACGGTGACGACGGTAATGGTGATGGCGATTCGAATTTCAAGATCAAATACGTGGCCGTCATAAGGAAAACGATGAACACTCCCGTCACCAGGGACCACATGAACACCACTGCCAGCTGATCCGGGACCGCGATCATGATTTTCTGAGCGCCCTTGTTCACTTTCGACATGTAACAGACGTCGTCTTCATCGTCGCCAACGTGGCGACATTTCCGAGTGATCTTCATATTGTCTACTGCTAATAACATATGTAACACGTAATAGTTTTTTTTTTCTTTTTTTTTATGCAAATACAGCTTAAATTGTTTTTTAACTTATTTTCAAAATCATCAAAGTTAGAAAATATGGCTATATAAAAATTTAACATAAAATATTTTTCAAATGTTGAATGATGTTTTAAAATAAAGGGACTATTATAATATTAATTTATGTCGGTAATTATCGGTAATTATCTTTCATATAAATTACTGTTGAAAAAAAAAACTTAACTATAAAAATATTCATTTGTCGAGGAAATATTTTGGGTGATAAGAAACATATGGAACACTGTATATTTAACAAGTAAACAACTAATAAATCAACACTGCATTTAATTAATATAAGTTCACAATATTCAAGCTACATAAAATATAACTTATGTCCAGTCAATATTTAATAGTATCGAAATCAACAATGTAATATACGTACCTATATAGTTAATAACCTTATTAACAAATCGAAAACGATATATTCTACGGCATACTGCTCACAAATTATAATACTATAATATAATATAAAATATACTTTGTAGTTTAGAGGCCACCATAGATATGTATAACGAATTACGTTTTGCGCAATGAACTCAAAAACAAAACGTCCGATTTATGTGACGAAAAAAATATTGACATAAAATAAATATACCATTTACAGTTATACTGTTGTATGCATACGAATAACACCTATACTAATATACTACAATACAAAGTCATGCGTAAACAATATTTTCGTTGGCATATCGAACAATGTAAATGTTTATAATTTACACGTTAGTTTAAAAATATTAAGTAAAGTACTCATAACTAGCAAATGTACAGCATAAATAATAACGTTGATAGCTTTTTTTATATTAAGTAGTATAATCGATTTAAAAAAAAAAAACGTAGAATGTGACATTATAACCAGATGGGGTTTAAACTGTTTGAAATAGTAGTGAGAAATTATTATTAGTTTTGGTTTAATGGTTTTTCGTCATTTTATTAAAAATAATTTTCAGTTCAAGATGCATTAGGTTTTTATACTAGAACTGGGTTCTTACAAGTCTAATGTCATATTTTCACTAATGAGGGAAACAGTTACAATAACAATATAACATTATTAATTGTTTCTATGGTTTAGAAATTATCATCCACGAAAACGCTGCGTGACTAAACTAAGTATTTGATATTTTGATATAAAACAACTCTAAAATTGATACATTTATTTTCCACTGTTATCTATACATTATATTTATAATTAATTACCAAATAAGTAACTGGAACTTCGACGCCACACATTTAATTATTGTACAAACATAAATATATAGAAATTTCACCCATAAAACCATTAATTTAAATTCAATTAAAATCATTATCTTAAACTTATATCAATAATAACGTAATCATATTAATGACGTGGGAAAGTTTTATTCTATGTATTATTATTAAATTATTTTGCATACAATTAGTTCTTAATTATGAAAGAAATCTACTTTTAGTCGTAGATTATAGAATTGAATAATTTAATAAACCCAAAGTAATTCAATATTTGTGCAAACATGCAGCCATGCAAGGTATCTATATCAATGATATAGATAATATTATTAATTTATAACAATTAAGAAAAATAAATTAACAACTTTAAACCTTAATAATATAATAATTATGTACGTTAAAAATATTTTATTCTGGAACATTTTACTAAATTTCCTATTCAAATTCATTATTATAGTTTATAGATTATATTAGGTGTAGGTATAAAACAATATTAAATAAAAAATTAGATAAAATAATCTATATCTGTGCAAAGTTTATGGGTCAACACAATATACCCAATCATCACTTTGTGTAGACGATTTCTAAGAAAACATACTACTGAACGTCAAGTAATAATATTAAAATACATGCCTATACTCGGCTATGCATTCAAAATTACAAACATTTATTTAAACTATATTAAAAAAGAAGTAATTTTAAAAATATTACCAGTACATGGTTTTACTATAAACTATTTAATATATAAGCATGTTATTAATTTCTTTTATATTACGCATTATTATTGTAAGTTATAGCTTATAATTCAAGTGCTTTTATAATGGTTTAAAAGGATATGAAATAAATGTATAGATTTTTCCACTAGACACTAAAATTGGTTTTTAAAGTATATAATCACATATATCATATCATTATAATCATAATAATGTTATTTACTTGTATTTCTTATTTATTTTTGTAGTATTTAAAGTTTAAACATTATATTTTAAAAATGTTTAATCACAAGATGTTTCTTAATAAATTGACTTAGTACAAAGTAATACCTATACTTGGTATTCTTAATAATACTACTTAGTAATACCTATTTACTCTTCATCAGTCTGTCATTATATACATAATAGGCATACGTATATAATTAAACTTTTAAACTTCATATTCATACCAGTCATAGCGATAACGTTTTAGGCGATAAAATACTCGTGTAGGAATATGCAAATCTGATATGGTACACCAATTGTATAATTTAAAAACGAAATCTTTCTCAAACGTATGATACTTTTTTAAAGATATAATTAACGCAAATTATACAGACAACAGACTACAGAGTTCCCAATTTTGATCACAATATTATAAGTGTGTTTTTCTCAATCTTGACTTTTAAAAAAATATGTAAACTATACATTAATAATTTCTTTACAAACGAGTAAACAAAATTATATAGATTAGCCAAAATGAATTGAACGGCCAAACTTTAAAACTAATTCTCATAACTCAAGATATTAACAACTTTTTTATCTACCAAAGATGTCAAACAAATATATATGTTATTTTCTCTACAATCTACATCTTATCTTATTCATTTGATCATTTCAATAAATCATTTTGAACGTATACTTTGATAATTTATAAGAGTATATTGTCAGTATACCGTCTTGGGTGTTTTAATAGAATTATACCTACAGTAAACCCACAGCCTATAATTATAATACTGAACTTTGAAGTCTGTGCAGTTATTTACTATAATATACATACTATACATTTAGTATATAATACGTTGATAATATTGTCTAAATATTAATAGCATAATTAAAAACTATTTTATGTAATATTTTATCGATTATTTTATGGATTTCATGTGCGTTAGCTGCAACGTCTTATCATGACGAGATGAATAAGAATAATTAAGTGGTTTGAGCAGTCCTATTTATTCTGTAGGTTTATCGCGGACGCGCTCTTATCTCCGGAACTTTAACGGGGAGCCGCAACGCCAACACAAGTGGTCGCGTACCTTCAGTCATCACAGTACACCGGCGGCTGGCCAACGGCAACGACCTAAAGACGTCTTCCAAAAACCTTTCGATAATATCACACGAGAACGCATCGTACATTTGATCGAAAATATCACAATTCTCAACACACACGCGTCTCTTCACATATTGCACTAAATCGTATTGAAAAAGCGTCAAAATGCCGACGGTGCAAATCACCAAGCCTAAGGTGGAAAAGCGCAAACAGATCAGTGTCAAGTCCATTGCAGATGTTGAGGATGTGGTGGCCATGAAGAAAACGTTCAACCGACACCTGCACTTCACGCTAGTCAAGGATAGGAACGTAGCCACTATCAGGGATTACTATTATGCGCTGGCGCACTCAGTCCGGGATAGCCTGGTATCCCGATGGATCAGGACGCAACAGCACCAATACGCGGTCAACCCGAAGGTGAGTGCAATCGTTTATATTATGCATATTTCATATTTCACACTATACAGAATAGATTATGATAAATACAAGTATACGATTAACATAAAATAACTCGTATTGTTTAGGTATTCTAATTAGCCACTCTGCGACAGGTAGTCATAATATAATATGTAATGTGACAATTATTTATAATTGAAACTCTGTATCTCCTCTAAAGCTTGCTTTTGGAGAGATCATCATTTCATATCATACTGGAAATCTAAATTCATGTATATTTGTGAAATTAAATGAAAATAAATATATACTAGGTATATAGGTAAAATAAATTGTCAGTAAGTGCCGGGTTTTGAAAACGTCACACGAGAATGCATCCTATTATTAATCAAAACATGTAAAAAAATTCAACATTCTATCTAACAAGTTAGCTTTTGTATAGTAAAATAGAAATTGGTCATTGACAATTATGTATTTTATTATGTCCTATAAATGCAGTATTTAATACATACGTATCCAACTATTGATGTAGATTTAACGATTTAGGTTATTCAATCTCGTATATAATAATATATCCAGTAATGCGAAATACTGGCGATGCTTGACCTTAAATAACCATGTATTGTACATTTAAATTCTGGTTTTTGAAATTTTAAAGCATACTTAAAGTTTAAAGAACATATTGTAAAATACTTTTTGGACATCTAAGGAATGTCGATATAATCTTTCCTTTTTGGTTTAAATTGTTATTTAAATATTGTTATGTTGATGTATCTAAAATCAAAATCGAAATCCGAACTAGTAGTTTTTAATATAATCAGTACGACACAAATACATATAATAAAATAAAAAATTGATGAAATATTTAGTCTAGTATCTACTTATTATAATCATAAATATTAATTAACTACAAATTATAAAATTGTGATAGATTAATATTGATAACCTACTAGAAGTTTTAAATTATTATGATAATTAAAACCAGAAAATAACATTTGAAAAAAAATTTGTATTACAAAAGGACATTCCTATAACATTATAAACATCTGAATATTATAAATATTTTAAAAATGGTCTTTGACTATTCTAAAACAATAGAATTTTAATAAATACATAAAAGGGATTAAATAATGCTAGGTGAGTTATACAGTACATAAGCTTATTCGAATAAAATGTAATACAACACAGTGCCAATTCTATTCAATCTTAAAAATATTAAATCGCACAAATGGTTAAAAAATCTGCGAGTGGATGGAATTTACTGTCGCAAGATTAATGTAGTACTTAGCGTATTGGTATTACTATTATGGGATTTTATATAGTATGTACATTTTATATGTATATTAGTAAAAGAATAAAAATGTATTGTATTAATGATTTCTGAACAATGAACATACTTTAAAAGTTACATAACTAATATTTTTATAATTATAAAATTTAAATGAAAAGAAATAATCCGGCACTGTTAAAACTTCAAATATTAACATACATAATCCACATAAATTTAAAATCTAAAAAGATTTTTAATTAATACAAAAAAAAAATGTTTAATTTAAGTTTAAATTTACAAAAAATAATAAAAAAATTGTATATTATAAAATTATCCTAAAAACTAGGAAATACTTTAATACCTACCTAATGATTTTATCTACCTATGTACAGAATAGTAAAAAATAGTAATCACTTTTAACAATAACAACACAATAAAGTAAATAGTAATTTATTATTATGTAAACTTTAAATGTATTTACTTATCAGTTAATTGAATGTGTATTTTTAAATATTATAATATCATAGTTTGTTGTTTATACCATTTGTAAATTATATTTACGGTTTACCCCAGTAAAGACTAATCAATATAGACGATATATATATATATATATATATACTCACAGTCACAAATACGTAGAATTAAACTTTGATGGAAATCCTTTTAATGATGCGGATATGTATCTTTGTCATTCGTCTATAAATCGTTCAATAACTATTAGGTAAATTTTAAAGTGATGGCCGACACTAACTACTGATTTAGCTATGTTTTTACCAATCTCTGTACTCGACTGGTTTGGTGTCGTAAAAAATCTGAACTGCCACAACTAACATACATCTATTATAAGCTATTGTTTAAATTATTTAGAAATATCTGAAAATAAAACTGCCACGGTATTCATGGTAATGTGGTATTACGTGCGCTATCTTAGGTTCACTCTCGGTCTATTTGATATATACGACGAAAAACAACGGTATTTTTCCTACGACAATGATAACACTAAATTGTGTGGGTACTTACACTGGTTACTAACTATCATAATATCACGAGATAATCTAATATTTTTAAACATCATACTTGGAAAATTAAAAATTTTAATTTTCGTTTATAAATAGCTTCTATAAAATATTGTTAAAAAGAAAGTAAATAAATAGACTCTTTGTAAATTGTACCGTATATTATTTTAATGCCATTTATAAAATATAGGTTGATATTTAACAACATTTAAAAATACAAATATAATTATGTTGTAACAATGTAACTTGTAACTTGTAAGTATACGTAAACAATTATACAAAAACAGTTTTTTCATTGTTCGAGTAATCCAGTAATTTTCCAAACAGACATCGGTGTCATATTATTATGTGTCAGATTACTAAGATCATATTGTAGAATTAGAAGTTTAACCAATCGGCAATCGTTTAAAATTAAAAATTAAACACATAGATACTGACACTTTTTATAAACCATCAATCAAATGTCTTAAATTTCACTTTTGATATGCGAGAATGTTCAACATAAAAACAAATTGTCAGCAACTGTCTGACAAACCATTCTAATCTTCTAGTCTTCAAACTTGACTCTACAGACTTCTTGATATTTATAGGCAACAATTTTTTAAACTAAAAGTATAAGACACTAACATCACTATAAATAAATACGAAAAAAGTCGTTTCCTTTTATTATTGACTAATACAAATCATTAATCACGTATCTATTACGTATTGTGAATTATGATTTACACATAATTGCACCTTTTTATCATGAAAATAAAAATGTATAGAAGTATGTTTTATCATAACATTATTAATCAAAACACGATGATTTTATTAGCCTTATTATAGTACGTTTAATTTACATTTTTCGTTAATCAATTCAGATAGATGAAATCAAAATAAATAAATAATTTTCTACTAATTACAAAATATAAGTCAGTCCCGAGAGTTATTTAAAATGTAAATATTTCATCATATTATAATTTTTACAGATCAAAAACTTTTTAAATAATATATGTTTATTAGCTATGATTCATAAAATTAATTTGTTAGATGATCAGAAATAAAAACGTATTGGTTTTTACTTTTTAAAATTGGAATAATTTACAACAGTTAAACGTATTCATTGATATAAGTTCACATTCATGCCTTTATTGTCTAATTTGTCTTGTTGAATAATGAATATAATTTTATATAGATAGACAGTCAGTGTGATTTAAGAAATAGGTACCTAAATACCTAATTAATGAATATTAAATTTAAAAAAAAGGTTATTGTTTATTTATAAATTTATAAGTCAGATAAGTAATATAGGTATTCTATAACCAATAAGTTGTATTTTATTTTACATTTATATAATGTAATATGGAGTTAAACATTTAATCTTATTTGTAGCATTACATAATTTTTAAACTTTACTTATTCATTATTATTATATCTCTAGTATAATTCATGTTTACATAATTATAACGATATAATCATAACGATACTTAATAACATGAAGGAGACCAACTAATCATAGAACCCAATGTGATATAAATACTTTTCACTAGATATTTATTCTATACAAAATGGTCAAAAGGCTTGTAATAGTTGCATGCTGAATAATCTTTATACTTGACACAAAAGATTAATAATTTTCAACCCAAAATATGGGTTTTTATGTACCTTCGATAAGCAATTTTTTTACAGCAATAATACAATATTGTTATATTTTATTATACATTTTTTTAATTTTCAACATACGTCAAACATCCGCCAATTTTTACTAGAGGACAGAGTTAATTGCTTTGAAATAACTTTTCGTATGCGGTTATGCTTAAATAAAATAAATATATGCAACTTTTATGAGTAAATAATAATTATTATATATACTTATTATAGATTACAGGAGTATCTGAGTATTTTTAAAAATAAAAATTATATCTATGTATATAAGTATATTATTATATGAGAGAAAACCTTTATTTAATATTATTTTATTTTCAATATTTAATTAAAAGTTGGAATAATAGCGTAATAATATTATAATAAGTACCTATATTATGTTTATTATAACTTATTTTAATTTTTTAAATTTTATTACAAATTCCAATTAGATAGTTATGTATTAATTATTAATATCTATAACATAAATATTGTCTTTTATATATCATGAATAACCCGGCTTCGCCCGTGTGTAGTTTTTGCTTTCTCAAAATTAAATTCTCAAATCAACACGGATTGTTGTGTTTTAAAGACGAAAAAAATATTTATTTTATTATTTATAGAATAGAATTGAGCATTGAGCTAGTCGGTTAGGTGTTTTACGCCTCTGAACAATTCATATCTATACGCCGATAAGATACACACACAAAAAAAAGGGTCGGGTTATAGGTAGCTGGAAACCCTCGGGACGCCGTGCCATACGGTATTCCCATTATCGGCCGATTGCTATTGTTATTATTATATGAATATAGATATACAAATTACACGTAAAAATTTATTTTCACCGATTTCAACCCTTTAAAATTAAAATTTTGAAAATCGGGCGACGCGGCGACATTCAGACAGGTATTTGGAACAACTCTGTGAAAAAAAATTGGAAAAAAGTTGAATGACTTCGTCACAAAATTGGTACATAAAAATGGCCTGTTCTTTTATATATATAAGGATTATATCGCATAAACGCAATAACATACACCAACATCGTTACATTTCTATCCATAACACTCCATGTCTGCATTTGAATATTTCATCGAAATGATCATTTTCTTAAAGATCTTTTACAAAAATAATTCTACTTGTACGTTAAATGTAGGTACATAACACATGGTTATTGACTTTTAACCTTGTTGAAGGTGGTTTTAAATATATACATGCGAGAATCTGGCAACGGTATGAAGGATTTATTGTTAGTAATAGTTACACATAATTTCAGAAAGTTGATGCCATGATTTTTTATCTACCTATACTATACTACCCCATACTACCTTGAATTAATAAACATGCTGTATGGGGTTATTGTAATAAAATAAATAGTAAAAAATAAAAATAAACTGTTTTCGTATTTTAATTTATTTTATTTATTTATACGTTTTTTTTAACTAACGAAAAATAATTGCATACATCAATTTATGATTTATTAAATATTATAGATATTAATAGCAATTATAATCATTATATATGAAATACGAACTCCTTAAAATTTAAATTCTTTTTACTTTTTCAAATGCCCTTCTTATTGTTGCTTAATAATTTGTTTACATTTGTACATGTTTGTTTTCGTGTTAAAATGTTAGGTATATATTTTTAACTCAAAACTAACGCAAATGTCAAAATATTAAGTCAAATACACAAGATGATTTAATTATTGAATTCTGAAAACAAATCATACATACAGATTTATAAATACAGTGTTTTATGATATGTAGGTACTATATTTTTATAATTTAATCAACATTAGTCATTTCTAATCTATAAATAAAATTTAATTAGAAAATTTAAATCGTTATGTGTAGCGTTTCAAATACTAAAATATTATAATAGTTTATAGCTGATATAGTGATGTATAGTCGTGTTTCGTAAATATCATGTTTTATTATCAGTAAATGACTTTTGAACAAGATTGACCTATATGGTTATGTGCAAAAGAAAATGAAATATAATTTGTTAAATATAACATTACAGGTTATTATTAAAATAATAATAATTTACAAACTGATTTTAATTGATGGACGGGTTATATTTTTTATATTTATTTTTAACTGAGTGATATCTCTGTATGTTATAAATGTATAGTATATATTTTTATATGTACCTATATGATAATAATTATTAAAAATCCACAACACATTTTCGATATTTACACAAATTTATATTAATATTTTTCCATAAAAAATAAATAAATTCATTATCTTTTTGATCATCAAAAATCGGTATGTTAGTGATTATAATATAAAATATAACTATAATAAATAAATACTATTTATTAGATAATTATTGCCCAAGTAGGGTGTTTGAGTATTATTTTATTAAGCCATAAATACCCATAATACAATTATATTGAAGTGTTGAATTGTGATAAAAAAAAAAATTGACAAGGTAATTTAGTCCAAGCATGCTAACCTCAATGCCTTCTTTATTAATACAATTATTCAAATTTTGATTTTTGGAATGTTTAAGTGTACATATTATAGGTACTTAAGTCTAAGGATCATATTTTCATTTGTTTAAATTGTTATATCATCTAAGAAGTGTTTTGCGGCGTCAATACAAACTATTTAATTCAATAAAAAAAAAAATGCCACAACAATGACCTTTATAAGCTTTATTATATGTTATTTTTTAATACAACTGAAAACTTGTTCTAAAAATCACTATATTATAATATAATTTATTATCAATAATTAGCGTTTATGAAACGTCAGACGGTAACAGAAAATGTTCGTATATTATCCTAATCATAGTAGGCTAATACCGCTTTACTTTTTAATTTTTATTAGTATACTTAGGTACCTATACTGTTTTATTACTCGTGGTATTTATCATTTATTTTCTGCAAATACTAGAAATACTACAGTACAAAGATCGAGTTAAAATAATGATAGAATTTTCTTATTTTCTGGCATATATGATATGTTATGTTCGGTGTATGGTCGAAGTCGTTCAAATAAACATTTGTTCTTTTGATAAATTTAGATCACCGTGGTCGTCCCGTTAATATTGTGTGCATGTTGCCAAATTTTTTCATCCAAGTAGAAAACAAATATAAGTATAATAATATAAGAGGCATAAAAATATATCAATATTGTAAAATCAATAATCTTGAGTAGTTTTTTTTTTTTAAAACATCGTCACAAGTAAACTTAAATTGTTATTATAATATATAATATGTGTCAATACGTGACGTACAATGTAGATATGTACCTACCTACTTGATTTATATATACAGAGTGATTCGTTTAATTATCAATACATTATTTTTATTTTTTTGTGATTTAAAAAAATAATAAAGTAATATAAATCATTCAACTTTTACAAAACTATTTATTCAATATAATATTATCAATATTAATCAGATAATAACATTAAAAACATAAGTTGAAAAAAACACATAAAAATTCTGAGGAAATCATTGAAGTCATCGCCCAAAAGGATTTACCCAATATGAATATTATATATCAAAATAATATCCGGTATATATGCTGTACTGATATTCATATCGATGATATTTTGTACGGCATTTAAACACTGCTGCGGTAATCCGCACGACAAAGTAGTAATTGGACGAGTGGATTATTATATTTTCGTCGCGAGATTACCGCGACGATCGTATCAAGTCTGTCAACTCAGTTGTCGTCGCACTTTCGTGCCGGCATAACGATAATATTCTATATCGCGTCCTATAGACCCGCGTTATTTGATTAATTTATCTTCGTTTACAATTCATACATCGCGATCGGTTAACGCATAAAAAAAAAAACTTTCGTATAAATCCAAATTCGTAATTAATACTCATTATACGTCAATCGTCACAAAGGGACCATCACCATGCCGTTGGCCAATCTCGAACAACTCCGGAAGCAAATCAGCGTGGCGTCAATCGCCGGTCTGGAGGACGTTATCTCGATGAAAAAGTCCTTCAACCGACACTTGCACTTCACGTTGGTCAAGGACAGGAACGTGGCCACGGCCCGGGACTATTATTTTGCGTTGGCTTACATGGTTCGAGATAATCTTACTTCCAGGTGGATACGTACGCAACAACATTATTACGACACCGATCCAAAGGTACCTCGCCTACGAGGCAACTGTTATCGTTTTCGCAGATTATACGTCCCGTCTCGCGACCTAGATCTAAACGTCCCCCACAGTTATATATATGTATTTTTTTTACGAGTTTTCTAAAAATATTCACGAGTGCCTGCTAACCTACATCAGCCAAGTTGAATTATAACACATGCTGCATTTCGCGTACATTTATAATCGTGTTCAATTTTTGATCAGCTCATTGTGTAGTAAACAGGAAACGTACTATTTCAATATGGTCGTCTGTTATACAATTTTCCGACAAAAGCTCATAATTCTAAAATTCAAAGTTGATCTGCAGTCGTACACATTTACTATTTAATATTTACACCAAATCATACTATTATGTATATTGTATAAATATAATAATAATAATTAGATCACTCGATCAGTCGATCAGATTTCGTAATACATACGATAACAATTTTGTACATTATTGTTATGATTGAGATATCATTCGTTTTCACGAGTAAAATATATTATTTTCATTAATTATAATTATTTGCTGAGCTCTGTTTAAGTTTCATTTTCTTATAGGTTATCGCGTTAATGGTTTAGTACATTACACAGGGGTTTATGAATTTTGTTTTTCAATAACGTCAATTTGTATGATATATTTTATTCGATAATAAAATAATATCAATGTTATATCACGAAATCATTTTCATACGAGTTTTAATTATTTGCAGAATATTACTACTTATTACTTTTTGTAGGTCAAGAAACATAATGTCAGGCACAATCGGAAATCGAACTTTATAAAATCATATTATATACCTACTAAGTACTGAATTATAATCTCGATTATTGTGTGCGTGTTTCTTATCTAGCAACGAACATAATAAAACGATACACGTTTTTGTGAACCTGTTTCTCTATATTTACATTATGTATTTAGGTATATAAAGATAACTTTGAAAAATAATGTATAAAGGAAAAACACATAAAAATTATTTATTTGTACATCGAAAAAATGCGAATTAATGTATTACAACTTTAGTTTATATACATATATTAATATTTCATCGCATCTCTTAGAAATACGAAAAGTTTTAAAAATATTCAGGTTATATCTTAGGTATTTATTTGATGGTGTGTTGTACTCGCTTATATACATTTATATTTTCCATACCTTGTCTTCGAATTTAGAAATTTTAGTATATGTAAATGTAACTTAAAAATTAAAAATAATATTTATATAAATTTATTATCAAATCCTGTAGGTTGTAACTAATAAGTAATAATCAACCGGAAACGAAATAAAATAAAATAATTATTATTGTCTGTTGCTTGAAATGTAAATGTTAAGTGTTTCATAAGTATTTTATAAACTATTTTATATCTACTCGTATATTAAAAATATTAATTTTCAAACATTTGATTTATCAATTATGGGTAGTATTAAGTACCATATTATTGTATTTGTATATAGATTATAGATACTATATAAGTCTATAATAATAAGTCGTAAAGGAAAACGTAATGACGTATTTAAAAAACTTTTTCAAAGTCAGTAATATTGGTTATGAATTACTATATTTTATGAACAACAGGTTCGCAAAAATATAGGTACCTTAGGTCACAGATTTAATAAAACTGCATTCTTAGACGTTACTACGTTAGTATTTTAATCATTCTATATTTAATGAATACAATTTTTATTTTTATTTTCTTATTTTAATTATTAAAAAAATAACTGGATTGTTAATACCCATAACAGAGTTTGTTAATGACCTTAGGAGTTAAAAATTCTAATCAAGTTTAAAGTCAAATAAAAAAAATAGCATTAGTTATTTTTAATTTATATTATTACGAAAAAAATAACTTCAAATTTAACAAAAAATTTCGAGTGTCAAGAATTTAAAAAATGTATTATTATTATTTATAAATAACACGTCGATACGTATCGTAAATCGTAAGTTTGCACAATTTAATAATTGGTTATATAATATATATTTTTTTAATTATACGTGTTTTGTGTTTGAATATAAGTTTTTGAAGGATTTTGAAAACAAAATGTAAAATTGATCTTATAATTAGGTAAACTTAAAAACATTTAAGCAATAATTTTATTTTTGTAATGTTTCCGCTAAATTTAGTACTTGGCTATAACATAGTTTAAGACTCTATACAATTTATTGTACGAATGGTTTATTATTGGGTGGTTACCAAATTATACACACGTAGTATACATTTTTTTATCACAAATTTAAGAGATATAACATGAAAATTGTAGGTATAATTTCATTCTTAAATTCAAAAACCGTTATTACTTATTTACTATTGTTGTATTAGTAAATTAATAATTGGTAAGAAAGGTATGTGACTTAATGTTTAGATAGAATATTAGGTTTTATTTCAGAAATAACAGTGTTAAAGCTATCTGCCGAGGGCAGTCTAATAGGGGATTGTGAGCAAAGCATACAGGGAAAACAGAGTCACTATAGTTATTTACCTGTAATTGTGTAATATATAGATAATATTTATTCATAAAACAGGTAAATAATATCAGAATTAAATAAAAATATATTCATTTCATTAAAGTAAATAATTTTTAAACATATCTTTGATATTTTATTATGTCAAAAATAAAACAAAAAAAATCGTTTTTCATATTACCTAAATAATAATTGAAATTCGGTTTGATTAATCCTATTTCATTCTAAACGTTATTTATAATATTTTTTGCCAGTTCATGGCCAAAAAAATAGAAATATTTAATGTATATTAATAAATAATAATTTTACGATTACTTTGGTTTTCAGCGTGTTTATTATTTGTCTTTGGAGTTCTTGGTTGGTCGTTCCCTTCAGAACACTATGATCAACCTTGGCATTCAAAGTAGTGTTGACGAAGCATTGTATCAAATGGGATTAGATATTGAAGAACTGGAAGATCTCGAGGAGGACGCCGGTCTGGGAAACGGTGGCTTAGGTCGTTTGGCCGCATGTTTCCTAGACTCCATGGCCACTCTAGGTCTGGCAGCTTATGGTTACGGTTTAAGATACGAATATGGTATATTTGCTCAGAAGATAGTCAACGGTGAACAGGTAAATTCAAAAATAAGTGCATACATAATATTATACGTGCCTCGGCTTACGTTCTGTATAATGTAAATTTCAGATTGAAGAACCAGACGATTGGCTCAGATTTGGAAACCCGTGGGAAAAAGCTAGACCCGAGTATATGTTACCAATTCATTTCTTCGGCAAGGTAGTAGACACACCGACTGGCAAAAAGTGGATCGACACTCAAGTATGTATAATATTATATTCATACGGTCGTACGTTATATTTATTAAATTATAATTTTTCTAATACTATAATGAACGCTCTGTTATTCTGTTTATACGTCATTTATAGGTTGTGTTCGCGATGCCGTACGATAGTCCAGTTCCCGGTTATCAGAACAACATCGTTAACACCATGCGATTGTGGTCCGCCAAATCTCCAGTTGAATTCAACTTAAAGTTTTGTAAGTCGAATTGTTTATATGTAAAAATATGTATATCGTAAAAACTAATTACATTAAAGGATTTTCGATTTTTCGATCAATACCACAAATAAATATTCTCCGTACTAAAAATAAAATTCATTGATTATTTTGTTTTTTCTTTATTATATTATAGTCAACGACGGTGATTACATTCAAGCTGTTCTCGATAGGAACTTGGCTGAAAACATCACCCGTGTTCTGTACCCCAACGACAATTTATTCGAAGGCAAAGAGCTGCGTTTGAAACAAGAATATTTCATGTGTTCCGCCACGCTCCAAGTACGTAATAATATATATATGATGTCAGCTATTATTTAGTTGGGCTACATTAACTTTCTGTCAACTATTATATTTTTGAAAGAAAGTTTTTAAATAATATATATTGCAACATATATATTTTAAATGGCTTATTTTATACGTTGGTGGTTATTTAATACTTCTTTGATACGTTGATAGTATCTACCCGTGTTGTTATAATTATCTATATAATTAGAAACAATAAAATAATTTTCTAAAAATGTCGATTGGAGTATGGTTCATAGATAAGATATTGTGTAATAAATATAAAATATTGAAAAAAATAATTTACAGTTTAGATGAGTGACATCAAGTGGTAAAAATTAGAATGATTAGATTATTAATATATATAGACTTATATACATATATATTATGTAATATATGAATCCCTGTTTATATTAAAAATTATATAATATATCATTAAACATTTTTGAAACTTGGGTTTTTGACCGTTGGTTATTTTGTCCAGGATATCGTCCGAAGATTCAAAGCGACGAAAAAAGGTGAACCGAAGACCGACTTCAACAATTTCCCAAACAAAGTGGCACTACAGTTGAACGATACCCACCCGGCACTTGCTATCCCAGAACTGATGAGGATCCTCATGGACATCGAAGGTCTGTCGTGGGAAGCCGCTTGGGACATCACCGTCAAAACCTGCGCTTACACCAACCACACCGTATTACCTGAAGCACTGGAACGGTGGTCGGTGTCATTGATGAGCAGTATATTGCCGAGACATATGCAAATCATTTACGAAATCAATTTCCTGCATTTGCAAGTAATAGTGATGACGAGCTAATTACAAAACGATGATACGTTTATATTATAATAATCAATCGCCCATATTGTATCTAATTACTAAAATGTATTTGTGTTCTCGCAGGAAGTACAAAAACGTTGGCCAAACGACAATGCGCGTTTGAAGAGAATGTCGCTGATCGAAGAAGACGGTGACAAGAGGGTGAACATGGCTCATTTGTCCATCGTCGGATCTCATGCCGTCAATGGCGTAGCTCGTATTCATTCAGACATCATCAAGAATGACTTGTAAGTTGTAATTATTATCAAATAACAGCATGATTTATTATTATTTATCTACAAATATACACATTAAATATTAATCATGTACGATAAACCTACATGAAATATTAAAATACGTAATATTTTGACACTTCCAAAAATTGTTCATAGTAACATTTTAATATCGTTTAATAAACTTCAAAAATATTAAAAAATTATTATAATATTTGTTTTATTTGATTTTTAGGTTCAGAGACTTTTACGAATTGTCACCAGAAAAGTTCCAAAACAAAACAAATGGTATTACACCACGTAGATGGTTACTTCTGTGTAACCCCAATTTATCAGATATCATTGGAGAGGTAATTATAATAGTTATTATATTATATATTGTATTATGTGTAGTATAAGCAACTTTACGTAAATTATTAATGTTGTAATGTTATAAGTTATAATTTATGTTTACACGATCTATATTTTACAGAGAATCGGTGATAACTGGATCACGCATTTGGACGAGCTGACAAATTTAAACCAACTCGTAAATGATCAAAGTTTTATTCTGGATGTGCAAAAAGTCAAGCAAGAAAACAAAATGAAACTAGCTCATTGGTTGGAATCCGAATACAACGTCAAAATCAATGTCAATTCGATGTTTGACATCCAGGTACCTCTACTTATACATATTTATATACAAACAACAACATACAATATGGTATACATGGTTAGGTTAAGTCATGTTCAGTGGCGATCAAACAGGGGAGGTTAGGAGATATCCCCATGACTTTTTTCTTTAATATTTATAACAATTAAATTTATGTATGTCGTACTATAATGTTAATGTATTAAATTTTGTTTTATCTTTTATATCACATTCCCCTCCATGACAAAATCATTTGTCCGCCAATGGTTAGGTTAAATATTCGTTTGTATTAATCAAACGATATGATGATGTGTATATAGGTGAAGCGAATCCACGAATATAAGAGACAACTTTTGAATTGCCTGCACATTATCACCCAATACAACAGAATCAAGAAAAACCCAGACGGCGAGTTCGTACCGAGAACAGTTATGATCGGTGGAAAGGTAAATCCCCTAATATTTTGACATAATAACACTATATTTACTCTTCCGCGTGCAACGGGCATTTGTACAGTAGTGGCACGATGAATTCTGACAATCCTGTTTATCACATGTATCATGTATGCATACGTAATAACTAATAATGAGTATATATTCGAACAGTCTGACGAGTAATATATTGATACTATTTATTATTTTTAGTCGGGGAGTATGGATTAAACTGCGCAAATGTCCACACGGTTTTAAACTTTAAATGTGTGTAACGCATTCGTTCGAAAAATATATTGATAATAAACGCGTTTTTATTGTTATCGTATTTTAGGCCGCTCCAGGATACTACATGGCCAAAAAAATTATCAAACTCATCAATTATGTGGCCAATGTAGTCAATAACGACCCGGTGATCGGAGACCGTCTGAAGGTGTTGTATTTGGAAAACTATAGAGTGACTTTTGCTGAGAAAATCATACCAGCCGCGGACCTTAGCCAGCAGATATCTACTGCGGGAACTGAAGCTTCTGGAACTGGCAACATGAAATTCATGGTATGATACATTTCGCTATATACCTATTATACATTATAATGTTTTATTTATGTGACATGATCATTTACCTATTGTATAAGCTATTTATATGGTGCGTCGGTGCCTGATTTTAACGATATAAATTTAAATCATATTTTACTCACTATATCATGTAAAGGCGCAAGGTAGATATTTTTTTTTAATTTGATTTATGAATAAATTCATATAAATCCTTTTCTCTATCGATGTTTAATATTTTTAATTTATTTTTGTTCTCTATAAATTTGTTATAATTATAAATTTATAAATATTAAATTTTTAACAATATTATTGAAACATAAAAATCATTACAACTTTAATACATCATGTAGAAAAAATAAATTATAGACGATAATAATATAATATATAATAACGATAATAATGAAATCAAATCAATATCAATATCAATTTTTATTGAATAGGTCAGGTACCTAAGTAAAAAATAAAAATAAAAGTTAGTTATTTAAATATGCAGTCTCAGTAATAAGACCCTCTTGTCACTACTAATGTGTTGTAGTACACACAGTGACCAAACGCGTGTTGTGTGATATTCCAATATTCGTCTGAATTAATGGATAAATGTTAAATTATTTATTTTAAGTTAAACGGTGCACTTACCATCGGCACGTTAGACGGTGCAAATGTGGAAATGGCCGAAGAAATGGGATCCGAAAACATATTTATTTTCGGAATGAACGTCGATGAAGTAGAATTGTTGAAGAGAAAAGGCTACAATGCTCATACTTACTACGAATCCATACCGGAACTCAAACAGTGCGTAGACCAAATCCAAAATGGATTTTTCAGTCCCAACAACCACGATGAGTTTAAGGACATCGTCGACGTCCTCCTCAAATGGGACAGGTATGTCGATCGTTATTCGTTATAAAATTTCATTACCTATTTCTGCATTTCTTTTAGTTTGGAAGTATTGTTAATCATGAATCACGATATAAAATGGCACATACGTTTTACCTATTCTGTTTTTTTTTTTCAATTAGATTTTTCCTGTTGGCCGACTACCAAGATTACATTAAAGCTCAAGATAAAGTCAACGAGACTTATATGGTATGTAAGAAAAATATGAATTCATAATGATAATTTAAGGCACAGGTGAGAGGAGTCCTATATAAGTCATAGACAGTGGCGTATTTACAGTGGGGGGTGTGCTGGGGATTACCACCCCTCAGGTTAAGATTTTTTTTTTTTAAACAACCGTTTATTTTAAACTTATTGAACAACATTTTGAATTTGTCAAGACAACTTTACGAAAATAAAAAATAATCCAAATAAAGTAATAATAAATCAGATGGATACGGCCAGAGCTAGACAATTCATGGAAAATCGTATGAATATTAATGAAGCCCTAGCTTTATGCGGAAGACAAGTCCTAACACTTAGAATATGCTCTGAAGATACCTATTTTTATTTTTTTAAGTAATAAATAGCATATTAAATTAGAAAATACAATTACTTATATTTAAATATATTTCATACATGCAGTAGTCAAATAAATAAAAACATTTGTTTATCTATAAATGAAACTAACTTTTATTTGTATTTATTAAGAAATAGTCAATACAATTGGTTGATTGATGAACTTAATTTAATTTTTAATTAATTTGACATTTTTTTTCTGTGTGATATGTGCCGATGACAAATGGGTAATTTAAGTTTAAATTATACAATAAAGGAACACCATATTGATAATAAACGTAATTTAAAAAAAAATGTATAATAAAAAGCCTAAAATAAAGAAATGTATAAAAATATGCAACATATAATTACAGATTATAATTTGTGGTAATACGAAACAAATTTGCAACTATTATTACCTATACGAGGGGGGGGGGCGATCGTTTTTGAAGTGCCCGTGTGACAATCGATTTAATATAAATTTACTTCTTTTTAACGATTTGTTATTCTATACCTATAGGATCAGACCAAATGGACACGCATGTGCATCCGTAACATCGCGTCCTCTGGAAAATTCTCGTCCGACCGCACGATCTCGGAGTACGCCAAAGAGATTTGGGATGTCGAGCCGTCATGGGAGAAATTGCCGGCCCCACATGAACGTATCGCAGATCTTCCGAAGCAGTCGTAATAACTCTATGATGGCGATGATGATATAATACACTTACAACAACACAATATTTAATATTTTAATATAATATATTTATAATAGGTACGCGTATTTAATGTTGGGAATTTTTCTTTTTTTAACGATTAAGCAAAAAATAATAATAATAATACCTAATATTATATTTATATATATATGTGTGTATTTTTGAAGATTGTGTTCCTCACCTTATAATATTTCACGATAATTTAATTATTTGAATATTTTATTAGGTACCTATTTTAACACGTAAAGATTATTGAATTATATACATGGTTGGCCGCCCAAATAATATTATGTTTACATATTATTATCTAATTATATATTTGCTTATTGTATAAACGTACCTATGTGAATTTTTTTAATTTTAATAAATTATATTTATCGATTACTTTTTATGCTATAGATTCTTGAATATTAAATACTTATACCATATGTAATCGACATTTTTATTTTTAATCGTTACAATAAACATGTCTATAGTAGTATAGTCTGTACCAAAAAGAGCGCACCAGGCGGTGAAGGAAAACCTATATTCACAGCGGCGAACACGACCGATTAACAATGACAGAGCGAATAGACCCTGCCAGTGGTGAGGGGGGTCCGGACGTCGCTCCGCGGACCGCGATTCATTTGAATGCGCAAAAACGGTGCACTCTTATTTGGTTCAGACTATACATATCATGTTCCGTTTTAAGACCCTAAAAATCGTGAAAATAGCCTATGCTGATATTTAAAAAATGATAGGTAAATACACCAATATCTATGCTTAAATTACTTATGCCGTATTATTAAATATAGATGGTTTTCTATTTTTCTAAATAGGTTTAGTAACTGCTATACGAACTCTATTAAAACGCTATAGTGCTGAACATTTCAGTCTATATTTTACAATATAATTAAATAATTAAAAACTGAACCTGAGTGGTTTGGCTTCCTGAAATACCAACTAACTACAATTTAGTCAAACATACTATCTGAAACCGCTCTCAAAGCTGAAGATTAAAGCATTTTCTTTTAATATGAAAAATGTCTTCAAACACAAAAATTGTAAAACCAATCAATTTGATGATATGTTCACAATCTAATTATTTATTTATTCATTCATTTATTTATCATAACAATACGAGCTGAACCCAATTATACAGAATATGATAATACTAATTAAAATTTTTACAATGAATAACAAAAATGACAATTCTAATTATACTTAAATAAAAAACATGATGAATAACACAATAAAAGATACAACAAATGCAAAAAAATGATGGATCACTATTTACCATACGCATCATTCTAAGGATTGGCTAATTCTCTACATAATTGGTGTTCCGTTTTGGAATAAGAAATGGATAAATTTGATGGACAGAAGAGCAAGGGACTTTAAAGTTAACCATGGAAAGTAAAACAGGAGAATCAATACAGCCATCTATTAGTAGGTGGAGAAATTTTAGTTTAGTAACTTTTCTTCTATCAACCAAGCTTATTTAAAATTGGGTTAAAATCATGAGGTGGATGGTAGGATGGTCGATACTTAAAATAAATGCTGCATATTTTAGGAATTTACATTGTACTCTTTCAAAGATAAGATAAGATCTTAGTCTATTCTCTTTAAAATACTAGAAAAGACATTTTTGATTGCATTTGATTAGAAGGGCCACAAAATATTTTTTTGTTGATAAAAAATAATTTACTAGTAAAAAAAAAGTTGGTAAAATTTACAGCACATATCTCTAATATTTATTGCCTAGTTAATTACAAAATAAGAAAACAATATACAAATATACAATTAATAACTACACTTTTTGAAACTCACAATTTTATAGATTTAATTATTCAAATTGAATGATTGCTCATCATTATGTTATTTTATTAGGATTATATTTATATGAATTATCAAAAATAGTTTTAACAGGTCGATTTTAAATTTATATAGGTATAATATATTAATCATAAATGAATAATTTTAATTCAATACATTTATACATTTTACTTATTGTTGTGTACATATCAAGTTAAATATACTTAAAGTAATACAAATTTCAGTCTTTAAAATCAATTCATTGAGATCATAATTTATAATATTATTACCACTAATTATCAGTAAAAATTGAATGTTTTTAAAAAATTAAACTGTTATAAAAACAAATAGTATACTATTAATTATATAAACATTTTTATATTTTACACATTTTTGATGCTCATTATACAAAAATATATGTTTATATACTTGTATCACTAATATTATCTTTAATAAAATCTGAGAACATAATTTTTATAAAATATTTTTTAAATTGAAATTATATTTTTTATTTTTAGAGTATGTATTTCTAGAAATTTCAGAATAATTTGAAGATGGTTCTATTTTTACCTTTTCTTTATTAACTTCTTCAGTATTTACGAATATATTTATGTTTGGTGTATTATACGGTACCAAACTAGAAAATAATACTGGTAACCTTAACATGGCGACAAGGCGTTTATGTAATTTTTTTGATTCTTTGTCATCCCAATCAAAATGCATACTTGAATCTTTACAGTGATCGATTTTCATACTAGAAGTTAAAGAATTCATATATGTATACAACATTTTAAATGTCTCATGATTTGGTGGTACAGAACCAATGGACTGTAGAGGTAATAGCGAATCTTTTTTTTTTTTAATAGTACTATTTGTATTAATACGTTCTTTTGGTTGCTTATTTTGAAAAATTCCTTATTCTAATGTCTAATAAACCTTCTATTTCACTTAGATCAGAATTGATAATATCACTTGTTCTTAAAACATTGTGAACTCCTTCGTGGGTTAATAGTGGTTCATACAAATCATGCTCAACATTACTGGGATTTAATGGCATTGTATTAATGGGACACTCTTCTGATATATAAGCCATCATACTCATAAGTCCATCATCAATCAAATCATCTTTATGGGCAAAAGTTTTAGGTACAACCAAATTAGCTCCCAAGTAATCAAGTACATGCCTGTAGAGATCACATTTACTAGACAAATTGCAATTGTTAATAACAAACTTATTTTCCAAGTATGCTTTCTTTAACTTGCGATCAGCATTTGTTTCCAACGGTATATTAGATGTTTTAAGCAATTTGCGATTGTGTTTAAATTTTTCCTGTAAATCTCCATTTAATTCATCTTCTGGAAAAAAGGATAATTTGGATCTATAAGATCGGATCGGGCGTGGAATGTCTTCAACAGTCAATTTTGGGTTAAGTTTTAATTTTTTTTCAATTAATTTGAATCTATGACGACATTGTTCTGCATTACGCCCAGGCACCTGTTGAGATACTTGTGTCCAAGTAAATTCATTAGGTGCATAGGAATTAACAGCAATTATTAACATTTTATCTTCTTCAATTGTCCAACCACCTCTATAAATGTCTTCATCATATAATACAATTCTACGATAAGCATTACGAACTTGCGCAGGTGTTCGATTAGTTAGATTCATTGATACTATTGATGGGGGTAAATTTTTGATTTTAGCTTCTTTAATAATAAATTTTTCACTCTCAGTTAGAAACCCTTTCTTAATGCCTGGTTTCAAACTTTGCATCCATCTGTTAAAACAAAATCAAATTAAAAATCAGTATGTTATACACAAAAGCTTTTTCATATCTATAATATCTATAAATATGTTTTTATTATCTAATTTCTGTGAAAAAGTAATAAACAATATTTTTATTTATTATTATATATGCTAATGAACTAATGGGCCAATAAACCACAAATATTTGTATTCAATAGGGGAACATAAAACTAAGAAGGTTAAGTTAGTTTTATTGATCTAAACAAATGCACAATAAAAATAAAATTAAGTCAGTAAAAACTATCATAAAATGTATAATCAAATACCAACCAATTTTTAATTTTGTTTTAAAAATTGTAATAATTTAATAAAAACTGAATTTATAGTTAATTAACTATGTATACTGTATAGTTAATGATAATAAGTAAAATAGACTAAACTTTAAATTTCAAAATAGATCAATTCACTTAAATATCAAAACTAACAGCACAATATTGAAACTTGAACGAAAATTTGTTATGTTGTATGTGTGTAAGACGGAGACAACACAGCGGGTACTACATTCTCTTAATTAGTAAGAAGAAATATATTTACAGATATTATAACTAAATTTAAATATACAATAGTCTAAACAAGGTTAATTTTATTTCATGGTGAAATAATTTAATAAATAATAAATGCATAAATAAAGTAGAAAAATTAACACACCTGATATAGATTTGATCAACAGTTCTCTTATTATCTTGCATAGCAAAATACACTCTTTGCCAATTAATGATATTATCCACGGAGTTTTCTTTAATTATATCTATAAGTTTCAGATCTTCTTGTTTTGACCATTTACCTTTTGTATGTAACATTTTCTTATATTTTTGATAATGAACAAAACATTGCAACTCATTTCGGTTAGTAGCTAATTCATCAGCTATTTTTTGCCAATTTTTTTCCTCATTTTTTGCAACAATTTCAATTAAACGGTCATCCTCACTTTTAGTCCATCTAGCTCTAGATATATGAGGTTTTAAAATTAAATTCCAAAACCTTTGACATTGTAAATCTGGTTTATCAACTTCTTTTGCAATATGTAACCAATCATACTTTGCATCTGAGTCCATAAACTGAAGCACTAATTGCTTAAATGGTGTTTTAGATATAATATCTAACTCTTTTTCTAGATCTAACATTTCAATTTCAATTTTATGTTTCATAATTGGATCAACTTGTTTGTGTCGATCTATACCAAGACGCAAATGCTGTTCAAGCATAGGAATTTTTAGTTTGTTCAATACTTCAGCATGTATTGCTTTTTCTAATTTATTTTTAAACTCTTGGTTCCATTGATTTTTTTCAACACATTCTTCTAATATAAAACGTCCATTGTAAGATAATATTAATCTTTCAGTTTCATATAACTCCATAAGATGAGGATTCCGTGGACAATTCAATAAACCAATTTTAAAAAAGTTTGCTAGGTGTGCTTTAATTTTCATATGTTTCATTGTAACTTTAGATATATATTTTTTTTCAAATTTTATACAACTAAGAGCCTTGGTTACATTTCTATTTGAAATTTCAATATTTTTATTAATTTCAATAATCATTTCTTCTAAATAAACTATATTACGGCCCAAAATATCAATAAATTTGTTACATTGTTCTAATAACTCTGTTAGAGTATAATTACTTTGTACAATATCTTGATTAAAGTCTATGCAATTAATTTCTTCAAAAAAATCTTGAATATTAGGATTTGTTTCAATTTGTTCAAATTTAAAACTGTCATTTTTATTCAAACTTTTAACTATACTTTTTGGAGTTCTTAAATCTTCGTTAGCATCACCATTATTGAGCTCATTTTCCAACCATGTAAAGTCATAAGCAGATTCAGCAGTTTCTATATTTATAAACTCTTTTGATGATCCAGGAATTGGGTTGCCGCATGCGTCCATATTTATTTGTTTATCGAAAATTTAATCTATAAATAAAAAAGTAAATATTAAATTAGTATTAACTTTGAACGAAATAGGTATAAACAATTATTTATACTAATTTTAATTTTTATTAGCTTTTAGTATATGACTATTACAGCTTAATAATTTAAAAAAATTTATACTTTAATACTAGCAAATTCTTTAATACTTTGTAAATGGTTTGTATATTTTTCATACAGTTATTAGTTGTCTCTATGTCTTCATTATTTTACACTTATCAAATATAATTTAAATGTAAATTATATCTATTATAGTACATCCTAAGAAGGCAATAAAATATAAGTGGTCATTTTTTGTATCAAATAGACCACAAAATCTTTAACCTTGCCCTGTGTAAAAAGTACAATATATTAAACATGATAAAATAATAAAAAAAATACAAGTAATGAAAATTCATAGTTAAATTCAGTTTTTTTGACAGCTATTAAGAATAAAGACAACTAAATTAATACCAACGTTTATATTGTTTAAAATATTTAAATATAATAAAACTATTGTCCTACAATAGAATAATCAATACATTATGTTTAATAATATATATTAATATACTATATCCTATATAGTTGTTGTCCTTGAATAAAATTAATATTAATAAAATATAAATGTTTGAAGTAATACTCTATATGTGATAGTAAAATTTAAAAAAATAATCATTTTTACAATAAAAAACTGAGTTTTTAAAATAAATCATGTTTAAATTGATTTTTAAATTAGTAAATAGTTTTTAAATGTTTATTATTAATATGTAAACATATTTGAAATTTTTAGTATGTTTTTATTTAAAAAATTATTCAATACTACTTCAAAAAAAGATAGGTTCAATTCTTAATAGTGTTTTAATTGTAATTAGTTTATTGGAATAATAATAATAATAACACACAAGTACAAAATGGTAATACATTATTCATGGTGTTCAGAACAATTTACAATATCAAGTAATTTGATACAACGAGTGTGGTCACTGTGATTTTACACAGACTTTATGAAACAATCATAAAAATTAATGTAATACTTACCTACCTATATCCCGAAAATCCTGTAGCACATGTAGAGTATTGAGATAAAGTCATTATCAATATGTAATTTGTAACAAGAATACAGGACTACATTTTTTTAAATTCAAGTACTTAAAACATTTAATGCTTACTTTTCTGTATTAATAAAAACACATTATATGATCATTAAATGATTTTTATTTTTCAAAGATGACGCTCAGATAATTATTTTTGCAAATTACAATAATTTTAATGAAAATTTAAAATATAGATAAACACAACAGTAGTAAATTCTCATACAATAATGATTACAAGTCTAAGATACCAAAAGTATAGTTGAAAAGCGCTATCTATTAGTAATTTGGTAAACGTCGTGCTAAAAACATTAATTAATCAAAGAAATAAGAAACACGAACTATTTTTTTTAATAAAGAGTTTGATACTCAAATGTCTCAAATAATGATGGATCATCTTCACAGAAAAAATGAAACTATCTAAATCCAATGACAAATTTATTTCCACGAAGAAAACGCCATGATATAGATTATAAAGTTTAATAATTATATTAAACTATTATAATTAATATTAAATCAGTCTTAGAAATGACTAACTTACCACTGTGGCACTGCTAACAGGCCAACACCTGTATATTATTTTGAGTATATTTGTATATTATTTAAATACTTTTAATATAAAGCAAAAATATATGTAATTTATAATATGTGAATTTTAATTTTTAACTGAGCAAGACGTGTACACTGTACGTGTTACAGCTTTTAAGGCAGGTAGAAATTCTGTATATTATTCGTTACACGAGAGCTATCAGCTATAAATAAAAAAATAAACTTTTTTTGTTACTCAAAATACTTTTTAAAGAGTTAAATGCATACATGATTTTTGGCTGTTATGAGGACGTTATACCCACATGCCACATATGTTGTCTCTATTTTACTGACGTATATCGTAGCAAATTTGCGTTCAACCGATTAGATTTTATGATGTTACCTAGCTTTAATGAATATTTTAAAGTTGGAATATTTTACATAGCTTTAACTCAATTTAAAATAATAATATCAATAAAGCATATGACATTTTCTAGATAATATTCTTACCTTTGAATTTGATGATAGGTAAATTTTCTCTAATATTAAAGCTAACGTCACAAAATGTGTTTTGCTGAACTTAAATTTGCTATAATCTACATTAGTAAGACAAAGACAACACATGCTGGTACAACGTCCTCTTCTATAGATATTCAATTTTTAGATTTTTGATTATTATCTTTATCTTTGTCATTTATTTTAATTGTATTGTGTTATTATTATTAATTATTTATTTTTTATTTATTTAAAATAATAAAACTGACATAATACATACGTAATAAAAAACAACACATGAAGCACATGATGAGGAAAATCTTCCAGTGATGGTACCCTCTGGATTATTTATTATTAGTGATCATTTATTGTAATTTAAGGTAATATTTTATATTTATGATAAAAGGGTCAACAATTATAATTAGAATAAGATGTTGCTAATGTAGTAATGTACTTTATTTGCCATTTGTCTATTTAGCAACTGATGTAATCTTTATTTAAAAAAACAAGTTTATTCTTTCGATGAAATTTTTGCCCATGGGTATTAAGAACGTAGACGGTTCATTTTGTTTCAAAAATAAATTAAATTTAACAGTAAAATTGTTTTTCAAATACTATATCAACATCAGTCATATACCACTTGAGTAGTTGTGTAACCAAAACAGCGATAGGTTTTATCTACATCATTATTATGAGCATTTAATTAAAATTTAAAAAATAAGTTTAATAAATTATAACCACATTGGTTACAATATATAACCGTATTCAAAATATTTTATTGTTAATTGTTATCTAGTGGTTTTCACTTATCAGTATTCAGTTTTCATCTTCTTTTTGATAAAATGTTAGTGAGCTTAATAGTTGAAATTGTTAATTATTTTATTCATTACTGTTAACGCTAATTTCAGTTTGAATTCTCGCTTGTTATTCTTCATTATAAAAGTTTTATTTTCTCCTCTTGTACTCGAAAGATGAGTGTTATCGAAGGCGTTGATAAAGGAAAAGGGTCACGAATGCAATTGAACAAATCGTTGAGCAATACTGCTCAGTGGGTCAAATTGAATGTGGGAGGCACTTGCTTTATGACTACAAAGACTACGTTGTGCCGAGATCCCAATTCATTCCTGTGCAGACTGTGTTCAGAAGAATCTGATCTCATTTCCGACATGGTCAGTTGGCAATAAAATAAATATATTCAATATTGTGTATTTATCCATAAAACTCACCAATGCCCGATATTATTGAAATCCTTTTTCAAATGAGAAAAATCATATTGTATAATTCTAATAGTCTTGTACTTACACTATCCACTAATGGATTGTAAGTTCGTTAATTTCTGTTTTTCCTTGATAGACAACTGTATGTCCATTAAGCTATAAGCATGGCCAATTTTACTTATTACAACAATTCATAACTCTTTACACTTAAAAAAAACCTTCTGACCCATTGACTTATTTACAATTATTAAAAAAATGATTCCAGAATTATATGAACTTATTATGTATTAAAATTGTAATGTGTACAAAAGTTGTTGTAACTGTTTTAAATGTTATTTATACATAGTATTAGTTCACTAATCTTATGTGGGATCCTAGTTATTCCTCCCTTATGAAACAAATATTCAGCCCTTCAAAGCAAAGTGTATCTATGCCACTAATCACAATGTTATATTAATAATAATTTTAATCATAGAAATTTAAATTAATAACTTAGTTCTCAAATAAACCATAGAACTTTTTGTTAATTCAAAAAAAAAAAATTTCTTGATTTAGGATGAAACTGGTGCATATATGATTGATCGCGATCCAACATATTTTAGTCCCATTTTAAATTATCTACGTCATGGGAAATTGGTTTTGAATAAGAATCTTGCGGAAGAAGGTAATTTTGTATTTATTAAAAATCTAGTTTAATTTCAATGTAATACAATGTTAATAAACTTATTATCTTAATTGTTTCCTAATAATATTATTAATCTCAATTAGCAAACATTTTGTTTTGCTTTTATCCATAATAAAAAAACACATACAGGGTGATTCATATTACAGCCATTTTATCATATAAATATTCATAATAGAGAAAAATATTTACTTTTTTATTTAAAAATATCTCAAATGATTTTTAAATTTTTTCTAATTTTTTTTTTTTTTGGGGGGGGGATTCAATTTTTGGAAACTTTTATTTTTTTTTTTTGTTATCCTAATGAAATTTTTTTCAGAATAATTTGATATATAAAAATTCAAATTCAAACGAGTCATTTATGAGCTATAATTTTTAAATGTTTGAAGTTTATAGGGGCAAAGTCAACCAATATGAGAAGAATTATTTTTATAAATAAATATATATATATATATATTAATAATTATTTTAAAAAAATGTTTGTATTTAAAATATCTCTCTATTATGAATATTTTATTGTACATATTATGATACAATGGCTGTAGCATAAATGTTGAATCACTGTATATATTGAGAATCTACCATTAGACAATAATTTCACTGTTTACTTAATACTGAATATTATATTTTTAGGTGTGTTGGAAGAAGCCGAATTCTATAATATTACCGAATTAATAAATATAGTAAAAGAAAGGATATTACAAAGAGATAAGAAACTTTGTTCTGAACAAGTGAAAAAACATACTTACAGAGTGTTACAGTGTCATGAGGATGAACTTACGTGGATGATTTCAACAATGTCAGACGAATGGAAATTTGAACAAGTAATACATAATCAAATCTAGTACCATCTACTATGATCAATTTGCCACAAGCAACAACTCTCAGTAATAATCAAAGCTCTATAAGAAATTTTTTCCCTAAATTATTTGTACGCAGTGGTGTAGAACTCGCGACTTTTTTGTGAAGAGTTTGGGAACAGAACATAGTAGGTTAGGACTAAGTTATAACAATAACTATAAAATATCAACAGTTTTAATAAATGACTCAGATAAAAAGAAAATCACGATGGTGATGAATAACCCCTAAAGTCCCTTACCACTGTACACTCATCCTGAATAATTAAGCTGAATAATAATCATAGGTATAATCTATCAATATCTACTCTATACTGCAGAACTATATCTACTTGGTTACCTTTATATTATTTACAAAGAATAAATAATAGTTTGTGTTACATTTTAATGTCTATATTATTTTTATTTAGCTGGTAAACATAGGTTCCAAGTACAATTATGGAAATTATGACCAAGCAGAATTCCTATGTGTTGTATCTAGAGAGGAGGGTGTTGCCGACTCTCCAAAAACTGAATCCACCGATAAAGCAAAGGTAATTTATCACGATTTCAACATTTTCATTTTTGGTAACATAGTTTGTATTATCTGCATTTGATTTTTTATTTCTTTATACATTTTTGGTGTCACATTTTTATAAAAAATATTAATGAGTTTGTGATCATAATCTATCAAACTTAAACCATTTGCAAAATGTTCTATTGCTTTGGTATAATTTTTATGTAACATATATTCTTCACCTTTTTGAATCTGTAATACATAAATATTAAAGAGTTGTATTATTTCATTTTATAGTTATTAGTTCTCTCATATACTTCTTGAATCACAAATTTTTTTATGTGTTTCATTTTATTAGATGTAGGAAATGTCAACAATCGATATCTTAATTCTTCTGTTTCTTTGAGTTTGATTTCAGTTCGCTTTTTTTCTACTTTATACTTATAACATTGATCTAATCTTCTTTTTTTATCAGAACGATATAAAATAATTCCTAAAACTGTTACACTTATTATAATATATAAATTTCCACATGCTGAAAACATGTTTAAGATTTAAATAAGATATTGATAAAACAATTTAAAAAAATAATTTATTTGGTATAATAATTAAATTTGGTTGTCATAGAATTGTATACAATTATTTTATTATATATTTAGCCAAATTATGACACTTTTTTTTCAGGAATTGCAACAACGAGCTTCGCGTATGTGATATATGCAGTCAACTAAATCTGTTATCATGGGAGCATGTACATTCTTTAAGACAATATATTATGTAACCAAAGATCTTTGCAGCAAATCTGTTGTCCGATTTACAGCTGGACGTCAAAATGCTAGATCCTAGCCTCATAGTTTCTTTATTATTATGCATTAATTTTTTAATATGTATAATATTAAGGATATCTATATAATCATGCACAAACACAAATACACGTAAATAAAAATAAAAGTACTTAAGTTCCAAGTTTGAATATTCACATATTTTCTAATAATTTTTATTGTTACATCTTCCAAACCTTATATTTTACATGGAATTAATATGTAATATACTCTTTATACTTTTATGTTATGACCAATTTTATAAATTAAATTGACAAAATCATAATGATATAATAATAGCTTCTGAATTTGCATATACATTTTATAATCTCATTTTTTAGACTTAAAATAAACCAAGTCAAGTTTTTAATCTTTTTATTTTAATTAAATATATGTTGGATTTAGAATAATTATTAATAAATTATTATTTTGTAAAATATCACTTGAGAGCGTATTGAATTGGATAAACTGATCAACTATTTCAGGTAATATACCAACAAAGATCAACTATATCATAACACAGTTATTTACTATTCCTGATTCTTTCCTTTAACGGAAATTTGCTCTTAATAGAACTGAGTCTGTAAAAAAATTTAGAATTAATGTTAAGTAAGGTGCTTTTAAATTGAATAAAAAGCCATTTTATGAACTGTATTTTACTTATTATTATTATTGCATTATTCTATTGCAATTTATTTTTACCATACTTTTTAAGATTTTTTAAAAATATTTTCATTCATTTTTATGTCATGGACCACTGGATTAGTGTTGTATTTGTGTTTAGATTTTAATGTTTCTTATTTAAATATTGTATCCAAAGTTTTGGATAAGTGTAATTGAATTATCTTTAAGAGTATTTTATATTATTACTCAATGATTTATTTAATTTAGAAACTAAATACTACAATAATTAATAGTACTAATAAATAATAATACCATAAATATTAATGGATATTGTTTATACTTTATATAATTTGTTTTTTTTTTTATAAATAATCTTTTATAGTATACATTTAATACAATTTCATTCATAAAATATATGGATTTGTTAAAGTGTAGTTGTATTAGAATAAGTTATTGTTATACATTTTTGTCACCGGATTGTACTATCGTCATTTTATGCGCGATCATGTGTTCATATAAAGTATATTGAAAAAATAAAAATAATCAATTTGTTAAAAGACTAGTCCAGTATTATTTTATTCACTATTTTAATTAAAAATTTGAATTATACTTGAATTCTATGTTTAGTAATAGACTAAAAATTTATGTACTATTGTGTTAATTGCATGTTAAAAATAACTATTAAAATGTGATAATTTGTGTTAAAAATTTTAATATTTGAATGAAGCAAAAAAAGAATTGGTTTTCAATAATATAAAAAAAAAAAATTAGTGGGGTCACAATCAATAAATGTATTCCCATTAAATTTTTTTTTAACATACGTTTATCTTAATATAAATAATGACAATAGATAATAATTATTCTTTATTATCAGCCAAGTACATTTAATAAAAATAATAAATGTTTAATTCAAATATTAATATTTTTAAAGTACTATGTTGATTGCTACACCCAAAGTGGCAGTATCTCATACCTTCATTATAGTACCCATTTACAATATTTTTTCTCTATTTTAGGAAAATGTATGGTGTTTGTCTTCAAAAAACTCATGAATTCATGAAATGTACTTAGTGATATATAAACTGACAGACAGTCTTCTCTCAGAATCGTTTTTAAAATTCATATCAATATATTCAAATTTAAGTAACTTAACCTAACCATCCATAGAGTTACCCACTCGTCATCTACTGTACATCAGAACAGTATCCACTAACACTAACCCATCTTTTTTACTTTCAAAACATGTTATTTAATGTACTATTGTAACTACTAAATTTGAAATTGTTTTGAAAAATTGTGATTTTTTTAGATCAGTTTTTTATATTTTTATTTTTATTTTATTTAGTTGTCTATCATTACATTTTGAAACATTGAAGCAATAAAAGTGCTTTAATCTTCAACTTTGAAGGTGGTTGTTAGTAGAGATTTAAATTTTAGAAAAGTCTTGAAAAAAGTTTGAAAATTTAAAATAAACCTTTGATTGATACGTACTATACAGCAGACCTATGCTTACTTTTTTACTTATTTTCATTTTTGAATCATAACAAAAGAAACAAAATTGGTTTTATTAAAAACTAGTTTTTGTTTGTCTTGATGGTTTTAAATGGCGCTAGGCCGCTAGGTAATGTCTATACATCCCTAAAATAAAATACCAAAGTATCATAGCAAATCAAATTGTCAACCACAACTCACGCTTAATATTAAAGATTGCCTAATAGTTACTGCTCCGTAACTCAAAAGGTGATGAACTAATGACAGATAAAAAAATAATTATACGTCGTTGTGATTTACAATGCAATGATTTGTAGGTACATTCATTGCTCTGTTCATTATTTAAAATATTATTAATTAACAACAATACTCGTAAATGAATATCAATACCTAATAGATATTAGGTAGATAGGTACAAAGTACTATATTTGATTTTGATGAATGTACCTATAAATATATAATATCTGTATATGTATATTAGGTCCTACACATAGACTTGATTTTTAATAATTACAATGAAATCTATAGAATTGTTTATACGAGTATATACGTTGACGTTGAACATTAAAATATTATGTTTACTATAATGTAACACGTTATTATATAATCCGTCCACCTTTATCCAGTTTTATCCATATGATGACGATGACCGTTTACATATATTTAATATTTATTATAATATAAACAATCAGTCCGTACAATTTATTATTTATAAATACAAAATAATAAAATATTGTATATTTGTATATAAGTATACAATTTTACAACAATCTCTATTGTGCGTGCTTAATCATAACTATTCAACGATAATATATTTTTGTTTTCATAGCTGTTGCTTCAAAACGACAAATAAATAAATAAATATAACCTACTTCAATAATGACACGATCATTGTCTATAGCATCAAACCTCCGTTTATTTCTAAATAATACGTTATTATTATTTCCGTTTCACATGGATATAGTAGGTACATACATATTAATAATGCACGCGCGATGTAAACCCGTTCGCGTGTTCACTGTTCACCTTAAATTATGGGGTGGCGCGTTTGCGACTTTTTTAAATTTTAATTATATAATAAATTTAACTACTCCTTTCCAACTATATACTATAGTATATTATTATGACTGACGTTTTTAAACGGTGGTCAATGTGCCTGCGGCCCTCGTGCTATATTATGAGTACGTACATATTGCTGTATTATTTATGTATTTGCATTATTTGCAAGTGTATAAAATAATATAACGCAGGTACATACATAATGTCGTAACATAAATAGGTAAACATAAATGCCGATACAATCTATATACCTACACTGTGTTTATTATTATTATTATTATTAATATTACTATATTATAATACTACGTTAGTATTCACTGAGGTGATATAAATTATTATTTATCGTTGTCATTGTGTCCACTCCTAAAATGTTTTACGTTTCTACCTACCTACCTAAATTATATAGGTACCTACGCTTGTATAATAACTATTTAAAGTTTTTTAGTATATTTACGACGGAGTATGTGCTGGTGCTTACCTATACGTAAAATAGACCACCGAGACAACTACGAGAGCATAGCAGTATAATATTATGGGCTCTTTTTAAAAAAAAAACTTCATTAATAAAACATACAACCTGTAATTAATTATTACAATAAGCATGCATGTGCGCCATACTTTGTGACCCGGACGCATGCACGAAGAAAAGCAACCATCCAATGGCGATACTATAAATTACTTATTAGGTTGGATTTTATTTTTTATTTATGTAGCTTAATTCATTTTAATCAAAGCTTATGTCGCAGTACCGTTTTCTTTTCAGTCTGCGTAGAGGGTTGCTAGGAATTGTGTCGGAACCAAAAGCAGAAACTATAGTGGATTTGAGTGATTCATGAGTCTGAAGCGGAGACGTTTATAGATGATTTTATTATGTTTTTAAACTTTATGGCATATTGTTTGACCACCGTACTTACTACTACAGCGGACCGGCGTGTCACATATAACCGTGGGTGTTCTGAATAACTATTGATGTACAACACAGCTGTTCGTGTGGAATGAAATTCCGGCCGAGAATCACTATTATGTCGGCCGTGCACGATATCAGAAGAAATAAACATAACTCGGTGAGCCCGTGCACGCTGGCCACGCAAGAGTACAGTGCGAGGGAATTCAACGAATATCTGAACAAGTTAGTCTCGGTCAAAAGTATAGGAACGTCATAAGCGCAATTTGGAGGGGGCTAAGCCCCCCAAAATCAACCGTAGCCATCCTAAAATATTTTCAATTTAAAATAGTTTTTATTATTAGAAAAAACACATGTATAAATGATAATAGCACCCCTCTAAAATTTAAAACCCAAATTGCACCTATGAGAAACATAGAAAAACGTCTTTTATAGGTACCTATATATTGTTTATGTGTTTGGTACCAGTTGGCAGTTAGTATGCGAGTAGCGAGTATGTAATCTACAGGCTTAGGTAAGGTATATGCGCATTGACCATCTATTGCAATAAATAAATTATAACGTATATGTATTATGTATAGATACTAATGAATAGGGAACGGATTTATATGTAATAAAAATACAAAAATATGTACATATATGGAAGAATAATTTATAAAATATGTGCTAAAAACATCCAAATATGTGGAGAAAAAATGTAATTAAAAAAAAATACAATTAAAATTATTAAATTATAAAAATGATTTGTTGCATTGAATTATTACAATTTCTTTTAAATTATCGAATGTTAAATGTCGTCTATTAGGTCTCGAAATATTTTTAAAACGGCTAAATGATCGTTCCACATCAACCTATGTAATTGGAGCATATTTGAAGCACATAATGTCAGAAGACGATAATTCCAAATTTTTAGAAGAGTGCTTGCCACTCATTATGTCATTGATTGTCTTAAAATCAATATAGTCTGGATATTTTTCTGTAACGGCATGAATTTTCTTTTTTACAACATCTCCTATTGGTCCGCTTACGAGTTTTAATTTTTCAATCGCTAATTCAACAACTTGCATACTATCATTTAAGTACATATTTTTGTTTCTAATTTTGTAATTGTATGTACAATAAAACTAAAATTCACTGAGATGAAAATTAAATTATTTTTCAATGTTTCATTTTGCATAATATTTTGAGCTTGTCCAATAACGATAGACGTTTCTGGATCTAATTTTGAAATAATTTCTTGTATTTTCGAAAAGTGTTCACAATAATATTGAGCAGCTACCAACCATGTGCCCCGCCTAGTAATTATGGGCTCGGGTGGTAGAGAAAGATCAGGATATAATTCTTTAAAAATTGTGGTACGACTAGGAGCTTTCAAAACAATTTTTTTTACATTAGCTATGAGAGAATCGACGATAGGGTAGGTATTCTGCTCTGATTGTTTCCGCCACACGATGAAAACGATGCACTAAACATGTAAGATGTATTAGTTTCGGAATAAAAATATTTAATGCTTTCCCTGCCTTCACCATATAAGGAGCTGCATCACTAACGAACTTGGCCAAAGTAAACTCATAGAGTCATTAAACAGTTTTGCTATTGTCTGATGATTTGATTTTTCAAGTTTTTCACAGTTAAGTATTGAATTAGTAGGCTCACACTATATACAGCCAAACACTAACTATAAAAACCTACTATTATCGATTGTCAATCGTGTATAAATGTATACTATATTAAGATATCTATTATATCTATATGAAAATTATAAGATAACGACTAAAAGGATCTAGGACATTTCGCCGCGGCTGTTTTTGTCCACTGCAACATGGCTTGAAAACGTATGAACGATGAAATGATAAAATATGTTTATAAATATTTACAAATTAGTGAAATTTGTAAAAATATGTAATTATACCAAAATATGTAAAAATATGTAAAATAAAAGTAGCATCATTTTAATAGGAATGATTTATATCATGAGCATTTCTTATCGATTCTTAAATATCTTGTTTTAATAAAAATATGCATTTACATATAAATCCGTTCCCTACTAATGAATAACGATACTATTATTATGTCAAATTACAATAAAATAAAATAAAATTTAAAAAGTATTAGTATCAACAGTTCAGTGTTGTGTTAAAAAAAATTAAATTCCCCCTCCTTTAAGTTTCTGAAACTAGTTTTTATAATAAGGACGCGCGTAGTGTCGTCCCTGAATCTTGATTAAGAAGGGCGAGTCTTAACAATTTGGAAATATGTATAACATCATTATAATATCTGTATATACGCGCCGGCTATATAATAAGCAGAGCCGACCTTAGGGCTTCACCCTATAGAGGTTTGAGGAAAATCGTATTTTTTTTTAAATTTAATTTCGCCGAAAAATTAAAGTTTAAAATAATGTATAATTTCATTAACGCGACGCCCAAATTGGCATACCAAAGTGCGAGGCTAGGGGCAGGGGTCCCGCTGGCATCTGTCTAAGACCACCGGCACTGATAATAAGTACGTTATTTATGTTTCAATTTTTAACTTTATATCCGTCACATTTAACTCGTCACAGAAATAGCATTGGTTGCATTATTATTTATTGTTTTGTTTGATTTGATTGAATTCATTGTAAAAAAAAAAAATGTTCACAACGATACTGTAGAATATGTTGACGCGAATATTCAATGTGTTTAAAATGAGTCACTTTTCCCTAAGTCTAAAATATTGGGTATGTCTATAAGTGAGTATCAAACTTTTAACATTTTATAATTGGTAACTGTTAATAGTTAAATAATCAATGCAAAATTTTTATCATTATTATTTTTTTCATTCCATGTAAAATTGAATAAAGAAATAATGATATTCTCTAGCTCTAGCACCATTAAAATTTGGCCATTGTGCCTGTACCATAGGTTCGCCAATTACCAACCTCATAGTTTATACTACTTATATACAAATGTTTTTGTTGTATTGGGATATTATACAGCTATACTAAATATTTTGTGTGATTATTATGAGTAATTTTTAATTGAACCCGTTTCGCGTTGTTTTTTTTTTATCAACGATTTAGGACCGGAGTTCATTACTACATTCGGTACGTGTTGACGTTCGCATCAATCTTTGGAGTGTTTCCGGTCAGCAACATACACCAACGAGACGTTTACAAATTGACGTTTCGCTGGTATTATCCGATTGCTATTTACTCGGCTCTTTTGTTTTGTGGATTTGCGTCCATTGAGTTATTCTCGTTGGACTACACTATAAGGAACTTAAATCAAGATAATCTAACAGCGAAAGGTACGAGCTATATTTTATACCTAGTATATCTATATATATATATATTATAAACTTATAATTATTTATAACATATAAGTTATAAGTATAAACGGGCGCCCATTGGAGTAAATATTATAGAATGATTTTATCTGAATCCCAAAACTTAAAAGTAGGTATTTTTGTCATGATTATATGACCTGCGGATCGGGAAATGGGGCCCATTACTTGTAGCTATAGCTATGATAAAAATACTTAAGATTCGTCTCCAAAATAAACACCATTTCCGCAGGAGGGATAAAGAAAGCCACATCGGGAAGTATATTTTACGGCAATGCGTGTTGTGCACTTTGGATGTTCATAAAACTAGCGAAGAAATGGCCTAAGCTGATGCAGGATTGGCGGTCGGTAGAGATTTCGATGAGGAGGTTTGGCGCTCCAAGACTCGGATGGAAATCAACTACTCTTGCTGTGGTATTACTAGTGTTCGCGTTTAGTAAGTACGTTTATAATATAGTTAAAAGAGAAAACCATACACACGTGCGTTGTCTCCGTCTTACAAAAATACAAATACGAATAAACGATAGATACGTTTTTAAGACATAACAACACGCGGGTGTGGTGTTGTCTTAATATTTTCCTACATCATCACAGTTCACGCACATTTAGACCATTTAGTTTTTCATAGGTATACACACTACAAATATTATAATACAAAAAAAAGCGAATTGCATTATTCTGAACTAACCAATTTATTATCCTAGCACTTTTCCAATTATATATTTATTAGTTATACAAATATTATTAATTCTAAGTGTAATTCTAATAATATGAACAAATATAAAATATATATTATAGAATAATAACATTATGCCCTTTAAAATTAAAAAAAAACATATGCAAATCAATATAGTCAACCTAGCTATCTTTAACTCCAGTATATTTCAAAGTTTTCGTGTGTCGTATTTTTCTATAAGTCTAATAAATTATTATCCGGTAACCATGTTCACTATTACGATTCATTAACTCAAATACATGACAGATTAGGTTAAAGTAAATAATTCCTGGATCAGGACATATTTTTGAATATTGATTCTAATTTGAGTACATCAGGAAGTTTAACTGCAGTTCTCAACATATCTAATATTTCCAATCAGCCAGAGACAGCTTTTGTTGATAAAGCAACGGTTGAAGAAGATATTGTTGTAATCAAACCTTTAATACGTGGTACCCGAGCTGAAAATTTATTTTATTAATGAACTTCGAATACACGTTTCTTAGCAGCCAGAAGTTTGACAACATTTTATTTGTACTTAATGTTTTAAGTAATTTTAATGAATGTACTTCTAGTAAGTAGTAACAATAAAAAAAAAAAATTGACAGATTTTCTACTTCCGCGTAAAATAATGCGTGCCTATTACAAATGACTAACACAAATTATATGTATATACAATATTATACAATAAATAATTTTTATATTATAAATAAAAATTTCCTCAAAAAATAAAAGTTTTTATTTCAAATTTGATTTATGTTTTCAATTCCCTCGATAAATCGGAAATTTCGATATTTATTTATCCCTCAAGACTAATGAGATACCGAGGGTTCCACTGTATTATTTTTACCATTTATTCAAATAATTATTATGATGAATGTAAAGTTCAATAAATAAAATCACTAAAAAAATTACTTTAAAACACAGAAATAGTAAAACTGTATAAGAGTGACTTTATGACTGATCTATTTTCACAAGATAGTTCTGCACTTTTTAGTACAAATCTTGTTAAAACAAGAATGTCTAAAATTATTGATTACATATATGCTATATTATATGTTACATTATTAGTTTTAGATTTGTATTTATGAAATATAATACAATGTATGTACATACTAACTATATCATTAACATTATTCACTATTCATAAAAGTTATGCAGCTGTGTACCAAATATACACTATTTTCAGCTGAACACGGCTTACACAATTGGTTAAATACAAGGCCCGGCGGTAAAGATGACATTGCATCCATGTCGCTGATCGACAATGATGATAATGGCAGTCTTATACTTCTAGATCAGTCCGTATGTATAGAGTATACAGAAATGTAGGTATATACAACATATATACCTATTGGTTAATTCCGATGATTGTAAATGTAATATTAGTGGGTATACCTTGATGATATTTTCCCCACCTTTAAAATTTAAATGAAAATTATAATTGAATTATAATAAAATATATGAGTATACTAATAAAGTAATAAATACTATAAATTAATTAAATTTCGCTTTAAAATAATAATTATAATACAGTGTCCCGTGAGGATTTACACATTGTGATTTCTCCTGAAATAATGGAGATATCATAACTCTGATATTTAATAAGATTCACAGGGACAAGAACTACAAGTAGTTCATGTTTTAATTTATTTTAATGTTTTGGTAAAAAAGTTAAAAAATCCATTTTTTTATTTAATTATTTTCAAAAAAATTGAAAATAGCCATTTTGTAGAGTTCATTTTTCTGAAAATATCGACGTTTCAACATTTTAATTTTATTAATCTCCTGATTTTTAATATTTTTTTTTAAATCACCAGTATCGCCTCTGAATTTATTAAGTGAACGTCACACCCACATATGTTGTCTTACAAGCGTATAACATGGCAAATTTTCGTTTAGCAGGGTCAATTTTGTGAGATTAGCTTAAATATTAGAGTGAAATTACCTATTATCAAACTTAAAGGTGAGAATATTATCTGTGTTCTCTCATCGGCTTTTTACAATATTTTAATTTTTAAGTGACTTGTGAGTATTTAAAATATTTATACGTCTCTGAACTTAATTAATGGCAACGGGTTTATGAATTGTGTATACACAGGCAACATTCACAGGATATCTCGAACGGTTTTCTTTAAAGACGCATTGGTACTTGTACGATGATTATGACAGTTATAACCCGGTAAAAGGCTTCTTGGTAATGTGGTTAAGTCTGACTGCGACGTTCCTGTGGAATTTCACCGATCTTTTCATCATGTTAGTCAGCTCAGCACTGGCGGCTCAGTTTAAGAAACTAACAAAAGCCATGCATAGCGTTAGAGGTCAAGTGAGTGTTTTAAATGTTATTAAATACAAAATAATGTAAAAAAAAAAATATTTTTATTCGGTAGGTATCTATAAATCTAGTGTAAAAAAGCAATTAAACTAATTATTGTTTGTATACCTATAGAAATGCTTATTCTAGTAAAAATATCGTTAACAGTTATTATGGTCACTTGTGGATTCGGCATGTATAGTTGTATGGAGATTACTTGTTAGGAAATCGAGTTTATATAGTACCCTTAAGGACTTAAGACTCTATAATATTAAAATGTATACTATTTAGTATTTAGCAGTGGTGGCTTGAACTTTTTTTCCTCGAATCACATTTATTATTTTTACACCACTCATCCTAAAATCTCTTTCTAAAGGACTTAAACTCTCTCCTGGGTATAAAATCAATAAATAGTATTTATACTTATATCATGATTTATATCTACATGATCTATAGATACTATAGTATTCTAGTGCAAACGTTAGATGTCATGTTTGTTTATATTACCTATATATACGTGTAATTATGTCATTAAGTAGTATAGGCGCATAGTGGTAAACTCTATTACGCACAAGACGTGTAAATAATTATTAATATCGATTTTTCTTTTTACCGGTTGCGGTGTACAAAAGATGCTGACAATGTCGCAGTGGCAGGAATATCGAGAGACTTACACGTCCTTAACTCATTTGGTCAAGAAAATTGACGATCATATCAACGTCATTGTGGCGTTGTCAATAGGCAGTAACATTTATTTCATTTGCGCTCAGCTCATTACGGAAATTGAGTGAGACTATAATTATATGCACACAACAATATAATAATGTACAGTGTTTTTTTTTTAAGTATACTCGCTCCATTTTATGCTTATAAGTTAGTTATAACTTAGACACCTAATGGCTAATAAAGATCATACATTTTCAAAAACTAAGACTATAGAGGACAAAGTCAATTGCGGGCACACGTAGTTTTTTTTTAATATTTTAATTTTTAAATAATTATGAGCATTTAAAAAATTACAATTTTACATACACAATGTATACATATACATATAATTCCTACGTGGCTGAAGGGCCCCGGGTATAATATCAATTTTTAAATTTGATAAATTAAATTGTCAATTAGTTAATAAATTTACATTGTAGCGCCATGGAAAAGTTAATAATTTAAAACCAAATCCATTTTCGGTTATCTCTCATCGGTAATCGTGTGGCTTGCTAGTAAATTTGAGAATTACAGATGACCGGTTTGGCGGACCTAGAAGGTAGGGAAAATTATTTTGAGATATACGAGAAAATTTAGATGGTCTTGACTCCTATAATCCTATTTTATGATAATAGCAATAGCCAATAAGTAATAACCCAGGTATATCTATGTACAATGATTTTATTAAATCAGAATAATATAGGACATTTGATTTATTAAATAATCAATTAATTGCTTCATAGGAACTAATAAATTGTCTTCGTAGTTACAGTTACGTCAGTACTCAGTAGTCGATTGTTAATACCATCGTCCATATAAATATTCGATAGTTATTGCGTAATAATGAAATCATATAGTCAAACATTTTCGCATAAGAAAAATCCCAAAAAAAATTTTAGTATAAATTTACAGAGGTATTTCATCAGGATTTAGGTTTGAGGTAATTACATTTTTAAAAACATAATTATACCTAACATAACTTTAAAAAATATTAACTAATTTCTAATCGATTAATTATTTATAATTGATGTTAAGTTCTTTTGATGAAAATTTTATCTTAAATTTAGGTAGCTAAAATACTAATTACCTAGTCGAGTGTGATTTTGGTTTGCTCCAAACGGGTTTTAACGAGAAACAGTCGTGGACCTGTTGACACACATTTTTTGGCATTTAAATGTGGACTGCTCGAACAAGCATGATTAAAAAAATCGGGCGATACCCGTTTCCACCAAATAAGATAATACACCACGTTTTTACTAAAACAATTATATACTACGTTTATATTAAAAGCTATTAAACATTTTATTTTAACACTCAGTTGTAATGCACAATTTAAATTGTGTAACTTTTTCACTTGTTCATAAAATATTATCACGTTAGATATTATCTTGGTTCATCGACATAAAAGGAAATACATTTTACGTCAATCCGAAAAACTCTCGAAAAGTATATTCTACAGTTAAAAAAAAATATATATCATCCAATTATATATATATATAAATGTATATGAGTACATTTATACATATAAATAACAGCTTAAGTATATATTATATGTATGGTAATATACCAAAATAAATCATTTTTTTAGCCCCGTATTAGTATGTTAAATAAACTTATTATTGTATTAAAGGTTTTAATATAAGCGTAGTATAAAAATTGTTTTAGTGAAAACGTAGTTAAGTTAGGTGGATCTCATTTGGTGAAAAAGGGAAAGATACACTTTTGGTGGAAACGTGTTATGCCCAAAAAATCACCGTGCATGAATAACGTATAAAATACAAAAGCATAAAAAAAAAAAAATCAAAACAAGCCAATACATTTATTATTCATTATTGTTAACAGTTCCATCAAACACAGCTATTTCAGAACGCTGTTCTACATGTACTCGTTTATGTTTTTGGTGTTTCGGACCACAGCAGTCGTGATGCAAGCATCTGCTATAAACGATGAGAGCAAAAAAATTGTGCCAGAAATTTTCATGTGTCCGACGCACAGTTACAGCATAGAAGTATGATTTTGTAAACATTCTTTATTATCAAAATTTAAATTATTTATCGATTAAATAATGCTTGGATTTCCCAAACCCCAAAGTGTCAGTAATGTTGTAACAATATTTCTACTTTCATCCTAGAAATAAAATGTTATCTTAGTTAAATATTCATCCTAAAATAAAGTAAACTATTAAACCACATATATTATTTCTGTCTTACAAACGTACAAAACCAAGTTCTATATTCACAATAATCCATTTAACTTAATTATTTTTTTAAATTTAAGTGAATTGACCCATTATAAAATTTAAATGTAAGATAATTTAAATATAAATCTAAGATATTTTAAAGATTTTTTTTTTAATATTCAAATATGTTATTAGTTATGAACATAATAAAACTGTACAATTTTTGTAACTTAAAATGATTGTAAGTTACTTTAAATTTTAAATATTAATAAAAATCTTTGATATGAAGACATAAATTATTATCTTACATTTAAATTTTATAATAGGTGAATTAACTTTATTTTTAAAAAATAATATAATAAATGAAGGTAGTATCCTCTTAGTTGAAATGAATATTAAATCAATTTTTACACTAACTCTCATGATAATTTATAAATTATAATTATTAATAAATAATATTATTTTATTCTGTAGAAACTTTATAAGCTTAATCAATAATTAAATAATTTATCATAAAAAATAACTATAATTTTAAATTATATTTTGTTTTATAATGTAAATTTGTCTTGCACCTACTGAGCATAATTATTCTATAGGTAAATCTATAAAAGTGATAAAAACTAAAAATACTTTACTCTAAAAAAAAAGGTAAAAAGTGTAAACAATTAACACTTAAAACTATAGTTAGATGTTCAACCAAATCTTAAAATGTATTGTTTAATTATTTAATATATTTCTGTTTATATTACAATAAAAGATATAAAAATTTAAATAAAATATATAATCATTTTATTTTTAAGACACAAAGATTTTTACAAGAAGTCACATCAGATTATGTAGCTTTAACAGGATTAAAAATGTTTTCAATTACAAGAAACTTCCTTTTGGGGGTAAGTTTAACTATAAAAACTATAAAAATTGTAAGCCAATTACAAATAACATTTTCAATTTTCTTTACAGGTTGCTGGAGCAGTTTTAACATATGAAATTGTATTAATACAACTACAAAACACAAATTAAATTCAGAATCTTTGTCAGATAATTGTGTTACTTTTATAATATTCCAATAAACAATAATTAAAAATGATGTATGGTACTTGGATATGTCTAAAATTTGAGACATAACATTAGCGTGTTACTAAATCTATCATGATGACAAGTTTATTTAAACAGTTTCTTCTTCTTTGTTATTGTTATTATTTTCAAATGACATATGATGATTGATTGAATTTAAATCTCGTAACAATAAAGTAACAGTATTTGTTAAAACTTCATTATCTACACAGCCATTAACTTGATCTTCAAGTCCTATAAAGTCATAATAAAATATTATACTACAGAAGTTTAGATAATAAGTGACTTTAAATAAAGAAAACTTACCATTAGTCTTAGCTTCAAATAAATTAATTCTGGCTTCTAAATTGTCAAAACCATCCTCAATTTCTACGAGTAAATTTTTTCTACAATCAGAAGTGTTGATAGGTTTTTCAGGTACTGGACCAGAAAGCACTGAAAATGTATTGATCCAACATTTAACATAAAATACACCTTCAAAAAAACTTAAATATTCTAAAAATAGTATTTAGTAAATTTACATTCTTCAAGCTTATCTTGAATAGGTTCTTCATTTCTCGTTGAACCTTGTTCAGACCACAAATAAAGTTTAGGATGATCAGGGGTTTGACTGTAAAAAAAGAAAAATTGGTAAAATTGATTAAATTTTTGTGAATCGTAAGTACCCACACATCATTCAAATAATATAAAATATAACTTAAAAAATAACATACCCGTAAATTGTAGTTTTAACTCGTAAACTGTGCAAATAATTATTGTGTTCTATTACTTCAGCTACTAACTGATGAGACTGTTTTAAAATAGCTTCATCTTTTCTTCGTCGCTCATCTTTATGTTGCAAGACACTGTAAATCATATACAATCTTAGATACATATAACATTGACATATTTGATCAAGTTTAATATAACAAACCTGGCTAATGTTCCTTCTTTAATCCAATCCTGTGAATAGTCATATTGTTTTGATCGTCTTTTCTTTAGAGGATTTAAACAACTAGTGCAAATATAATTGTCGGGTACTTGATCTTCAGAATCGATTTTGTTACAATATCCATGTTGCCAGCACAAACAAATATCACACTATAATTTAAATAAAACTAAGATGTTACACAAGTGTGATAAATTTTAAGAATGAAGAATACATAAAATATTCTAAAGTAATTTTATGCAGAAATGTTAATTAAAAGATCTTCATCAAATTATATCAAACAATATCAAAAGAAGAATAAAAATGTTGAACAATTGTATAATTAGATAATTTTATACATACTTGAATCATTAAACCATCTTCTTGGTTTGAAGCACATGAACAATTGATTACCTCTTCTTTTGGTAAAGTTTCAACGTCAGATTTATTTTTTTTAATTTTAAAATGCCTGTCTGAGCCTCCTATACTTATCATATCATAACTGTCTGTAATCAAATAACATTATAATATATATATATAAAATTTAGGCTATAATGTTTGATTAATACCTCTAGTTTCATTTTCAAAATCATCAATTAATGTTATATTTCTAATAGCTTCTTTCATTTCAACATATTGTTGTTGTTTAATTGGCGTCTCAGTTATTGAGCTGAATGATTCTACTACACCAGAAATTCCAGAATCCCTGAAAATTCAATAAAATATATGTAGTTATAAATAAATCTATAACTTAGTTATAAATATTACTTAGAATTGTAAGTTTGAGTTGTATTATTTGGTTGGTCAATGGATGTGAATGTTGTGTTATAATTTTCAGAATTAAGAGAGGTATTATTACTGATTTCTTGTCTGTAAAATATTATTTATCATATTAAATTTATTCTAAATGCTTATGAAATAATTATTTATTATATTACCCTAAAACATAATATTATAAATACATCCTTATAAATAAATAAATACTAACTCAGTCAGTTTTAATGATGAAGGCATTGTAGTTGGCAAAGGTGTTTCATAAGATGTATTGCCCCAACTTCTTTTAGCTTCTAATTGAGATATTCTATGAAGAAAATATGATGGAGATAATTCATCAACATTTTCACCTTCGATTCTTGCTGTCGCAAGATCTGTTACATTTGGTGTTGACACCAATAATTCAGTGTATTCAGAATGATAGTGTTTAATATGCATCTAAAATAAAAATGATGAGATTTATTAACTGTAGAAAACTATAAAAATTCAATGACACTAACCATTAAAAGATTTTCTTTACGAAATAATTTTCGACATTCTTGTTTTGGACATCTTAATCCTTGTTCATTAGCAGCATCCATTCTAACTGAATAATGATAAACATGTAAGAAACAAAACTAATAAGTATCCGTTAAATCTTCTTTTACAAGTTTAGATTTTAAATAAAAACAATTTATTTTAGAAACACATAATATCATAGAATATATCATACTTTTTTGTAGTAGAGTATTGTTAGCTAGTTCTTGGAATAAAGGTGAACAACTTTGATTTATTGAATTTTCTTGTGGACTACTGATAGGAAGAGATGGTTTTAGTTTTTTCAAAGGTGGTGATGTTTCTTTATCATCTGAATGATTCAATATGCTATTATCTGGCAATGTACTAACTTTTCTGTATTAAAGTAAAAATATATTTTGAATAAAATAGGAAATAAAATTAACTTATATTTATATACTTACTTAACATTATTCGTATTTAATTTAACTACTAATTTTTTCTTTTTACTTTCACTTTTTTTTGATTTTGATTTTTTTTTTTCAGACCGCCTTTTTTGACCAAAATATGATTTTTTTTCTTTGATAATAGAAAAGGAATTGAGTAATGAATCATATATTTATTAATTATACTAAGAACTATCCTTACTTTTTTTCTTTTGTTTTATATCATTACGAGAAATAGATTTTGTTGGTGAACATATTTCAGCTTCTGCTTCAATATCTTCTAATAGTTCTTCAAAATTTTCGGATCTCAATAAATTAGTTTCTGTCAAAGGTTTTGGAATTTTTGAAGAATTAATACTTTCTGCAACTATTTTAAAGAAAAATATATACATGAAATATTGTTTAATGAAAACTGTTATTTATTTAATTACCTTTTATGTCTTCCATTTCTGAATTTTCTACAATGTGTGAATGTTTTAATGTTGTGCTGGTAGAATGTTTTTCATTACTCTAAAAACATGATTTACAGTTATAACTTTATAAGTAATAATAAAATAACAAACAAGTTCAATTTCAATATAATTATACAATATAAATTTAATATATTTGGTTTTCAATGAAATACACCATTTAAAATGTATGATACAATATCAAATCAGGTGTAACCACGGTATATTTTACATAAATTCTATATTATAATACTAATATACCAATAGCTATAAGCACTGTAAAATTACAATATTTAAAATAAAATTTAATCAAATTGTTAAATCAATTTAAAAAGAAAAAATTACAACTTTCTTTAATCGTATTATTAGTATCCATCTTGGAATGTACTTAATAAATACATAAAAAGAGAAAATAAATAATACTTACAGGAGTACCACACAATAAAAGTTGTTTTGATTCACGATCTGAAGACTTTTTAGCATCTTTCATTACTTTTTGTTCTTTATTTTTAGAATCTATGAATAAAATGAAGTAATTATTTTCATTAAAATGTTAAACGTATATATAATAATAACTATTTATTTTCTGGATTAACTATTTAAATCATAAAGAATAAGAACAATAATGATATAGCACTTGTCACATTAAATAACTGTTTTTAAAAAATAATTATTGACTATAATTTATTATGCATTAAGCTAATAATATGAATTTAATCAAACTCACAAGAATGAAAATTGTAGGAGAATTTGGTATTTGTTTATAGTATCTAAATGTATTATTTGAAAAATTGTTATTATTTCAACTAAAATGTGTTGATATGTCAAAGAATTTTATAAATATACTTTAATAGCAACTAGATAAAAATTATTTTAATATAATTCTAAGTGAAAGTATATAATTTAACAAGCCAATCATTTTCAAAAATATGTGATAGTAAGTATAATTTTTTATTTTCAATCTTTTCATACCTAAATCAACACATTATAATGAATAATATTTGAATAGTATATTTTAATTGGGATAATAGAAAATTAAATTGATCCAATTTATTAGGGAAAATTGTATGAGTAGGTATTCAGATTGAGGTCACTGACCTACCTCTTTATTAATAGTCTATTTATAGTAAGATGAATACTTAAGCTAAACTGTTATAAATGATTTGAACTTAAAAGTTTGGCTAGCATTCAGTAATGACAACTATTGTGAATAAAGTAATTCAATTTTAGACTTAAGGGTCAATATCAAATTACCTGTTATAACAGAATTTTATGGTTAACTAAAATTAATTTGACAAATCATAACTAATAGAATAGTACAACATAAAATAGAAACAATATTATATATTTAAAAAAATTAAAAAGAATTGTATCATAAACAAATAATATAACATAAATATATTTAATTTGAAGATTTTTCTATAACCTACATTCATTGGAATAAAAAAATATGAAATTTGATAGTTTGTATATTGATTAGTAATTTAGTGCTAAAGTGGGGAAATGATTATAGTTCTTGTTATTTTTTCCTTATAAGTCAATTTTTTCTTAATAGATACCTTATTGCTTTTACTTTTGTCATACACCAAGTGAAAGGGATAAGATAATTTTTTCTAACACAAGTTTAAATAATATATATTTTAGTAACATAATTAATTTTAATGTTATTTTTTGATTTATTAAAAATGTATCTAATAAATTTAAGGATACAAATATAAAGATATTGTATTTCATACTTTTTTCAGATTCTGTATATTATCCATTTGTACTACTTTTAAAGTAACACAAATAATTTAATCAGAATGACCTCATATTTAAAGGTATTTTTATCTGTTAAAGGTTAAAATAAATATAATTAAATTTAAATAAATTGTTTAATCCTTTTTTCTGCAAAGTGCAGTAACCAACTTTTAATCTAGCAATTCAGTGTTCTTATAAAGAGTTTTGAGATCACCTAAGTAAACTAGAATTTAACTTAAATAATTTTAACATGTTAACATTGTCAAGTAGAAAAAAATATTGATTTGGAAAATAATCATGTTGAATTGGCATCCAAATTTAATTTATTTTAGTTTTTTTTAAATATATTTTTACGTTTACTGATAATTTTAATTTATTATTAATTTTTATACTTTAAAATTTGAATATTATTATTTTTTATGAATTAATTTGTACATTAAGAGAGCAAGTTTTACAATAATTTTAGCTTTTAAAAATGATTAATTTAAAATTTTTATATTTAAAATAGTATATTATGCTTCAATATTAGATTCCATAGAAGTTGTTCATCTAATTTGAATAACAAAATGAAAGGATTTGGCTAATGTGTGTTTAAATAGAAGATTCAGAAATTATGATTTCATATTGATATGACCTACTACAAAATATAATATTTTTCTAATTTTATGCAATCAATATTGTCTACAGTAAAAACAAAAAAATATTTATTTTGTACGTAGTTTAAAAAAAAAAATAATTAATACTATTGGTTAATTATTGTTATTAAAAAGTAATAACCAAGTTGAATGCATTTGATTCATGTATATATATTTGATGTTAAATTCTAATCTATAAAAACACTGAAATGAGATTTTTGTAGAATCTATAGTTTTGATAAAAACATAAACTATTACTTTTTAAACCAACTAAAATAATTCTTAATACAATTTTAAGCAGTATAACATGCAAAATTAAAATAAATATGTCTTACCTTGGGTTTTTTTTGACAAAAAATCATCTTTTTTAAATTTCACTTTAAATATACTGGATGATCGTGGTACACTTGAAGTAGATTTTTTTGATATTTCTTTTTCAGTGGATGGAACATTAGTAATTATTGATTTTATATCAGGTACAATATTTTCAGAATGACTAAAATATAAAATTTAAAATTAACATAACAATAAATGAAAAAAAAATATATATATTCATACGTTGGAATTTTTGTCAATTTGGATATCCATTCTTCGTTCATAGGTTTAATTCTATGACTGTCTTTATTAATCCATTCATTTGCCCCATTACCATCCTTGTAAGTTATAAAAATTTCATCACAATCATCTTCTTCTACAAAAGCCGGTGTCCTAAAATAATGAAAATATTTTTAAGTTTAATTTATAATTAATCATTAATACATTTTTTTATGTACTCACTACCCATCTAAATTTTAAAATTATTAAGTATAAAAAGGTAATACTAAGATAATATAACATTTTTATATTAAATAATATAATAAAAATTAAAATTAATTTTCTTAAAAGAACCTTATAAAATGCTATTATAGGTTCCTTGAATTATATTAATAATTTATGCAATATACAAGACATTGTATATTGGTTTGTATGTAAGATATAAATTGTGGGATACATAATATTATAACTTAATGTACAATAAGTGACATAATTTGTAAGTTGGGTACAATAAAGATACTTTGTAACATTAATTTGAAATAAGTAACATTTTCTACAACTGAGATGGTAAATCAAATTTTAACAGCATGTGAAAATATTTTTATTTCATTATTCAATCTTGCAATAAATGAAAACAAAATTCTTTATTATTTCTTTAATTTAAAGTTATAATTTATAATGTATGGAACTCACTGCATAGATATGATTTATTCCTAAGATACATCGGTAATTCAATTAAAAACAACCTAACAAATGTTTCAGACGAATCGTGGATGAAAAGTCCGCTATAAAAAAAGTTAGACAAAAAGTTTGAAAATACAAAATATTTTATATACCTAATATTTATTTTGAAAACTTAAAAATGCTGTACACATATTATTATATTTTTGTAAAACTAACAAAAATAAAACGGAAATCATCTGTAGTAGTATAGTTAAGTACCTATAATAATGACAAATTTATATTTTTTTATAATTATGATATACTATCTTTTTTTTTTAGTTTTGTTTAGATTGACGTGTTTATATATAAAATAAAATTTAATGTTTGTTAAAATGTATTTAGTTACAAATAAATTTTGATATTGTTGTTCTAATATGTTGTTATAAATTATATAATTGTAAATGAAAATAAGATAATAGAAATAAATATAATAATATAATGTGTATAATATATAATGTCTATAAATATTTTTATATTTCTATAATAAATATTAATTATATAAATTATTTAGAATTTTAGGACTTTTTGTCCGATTATAAAAACTGAATTCGGACTTTTTTTAAAACAGACTTCTTGTCCATGGACTTTTTGACCGATTACCGTTTCAGACATTTACTTGTCCCCACCAACAATTTTTTCTATATATTAAGTGGACTGGAAAAACAAATACAATTTTTGAAAGTCTAAAATTTCTAATAGACTTTCAAAGTTTAGAATATAATACATATATAACGATTTTCATGTCATTGTTTGAAAAACAAAAAAAAATTCTACACACAATGCAAAAATATGAGATAGCTGTAGTATATGCAGACATAATTGCAGGATCGAGTCAGCTACATTGAAATCAACTGTGTTAATTTCGACAAATCTGTTTGAAAATGCTTACCATACATTTCCCGGAGATTGAATTAGAAGTTCTGTTCCAATGTCGAAATTCATTATTATTCAATTTCTTGACGTCGTTGGCGGTAAAATTTTCAATAATATACGTTTACTGCAACAACGGACGCCATTCAGTAATCGGAAATGTGTGGTGTTAATTAGTCGTCTATCGATCTTTCTGTGTAGAGTTCGGGAAATAATAGTTAATAGTTGATTAACTATATAATAATTTAAGTTACAGCAATTGTCAATTATTATGATATTAATTATAATACTTAAGTATAAAATTGTGGTATGAATAAAACATAATAACAAATAAACCGAATTACAATCAATAATTAAGTATAAACACACTATGGACTTACTCTATGATAAACACACTTTGGCGGTGATCGAATGATAAGAAGTCGTTAAAAACAGGATGGTACTATTACAATAAAAAATAAAAAAAAATACTATTACAAGGGGCCAAACTGTACCCATTCAGGGTTTATTACAAAAGAATAGTCATAGACAATCTCACGTTAACGTGGTTATGAAATAAAAATGGAAACAAGTAAGCTACGCTACCCCCTCTACTTTGATATTTTCCATTTGATGTGGTAAGTTATAAAGTGTTGTAAACATAACGACAGAGCATGATGTTACAACTCTTATCATACAGATTGCCTGGAGCCCGCCAAATTCAAAATAATTTTACAACAGCACAATATCATAAATTCATAAACTTATAAACATTTTTATACAGAACAAATTTGTATTCAAGGCAATGGCCAGGGGCATATGATATTAAAATATGCAATTTTAACAGATGTGCGGAATTCCAAAACTCATAATGAGACTAAATAAATACTATTGCCTAATGTCTATTGGATACAAGCCTACAAACTACTCATCATAACTTCAAAAATTCAAGTGTATTTTGTGAAAAATTGCACAGTAAGCATAAATATTATAGATCTATCATAAAGTTGTTAAAAATAATAGATGAACATTTTTTTCATGCACTTAAAATCTCCAGATTGTAATTTTTTTATTTTTACTACTTATACATTAGGGCAAAAACATAAGACTTTAATGTTATATATTTAAATTGAATATCCTTCTAAACAATTCTCCAATGCATATTTATTAAACTTATTTATAAAATTTAAAATGTATAACCAACCGAATTTGCAACTCGCTATGTTTGTAAATTATTATGTATTAATATGTTGTTATAATCTCCATCATTTTTAATAAAAATGTTTTATTAAGAGAATTGAGAGACTTGCTCCACAAACCCTTAATTATAATAAGAGTCCCTTATATACTATTTCCCAATGTTGATTAACATTTTATAGGACAAATTGCAATAGTTTCTATTGGTAGCTAATTTTTATCTTACAAAATATATCCTTGAAATACATCTAATACATTATTTAAATTATGTAAGATAAATAATTTATAAATTAATTAACGTAAGACTCGATTCTTCAATTGCACTTTTAGATTTTAAGGTAAAAGGTTAAAGGATGGAACTTCATGAGAATTAATATTTGTGCATATTTATTTAATAGTACATACTGCTGTAGAAAACCTGATGAGTTTATTCGTGAAAACAAAATTTTTGCTTCCATTTCTATAATTATTTAAAATTGTCAATCATTTGGTATTCATTAATATGATTGAATTTTGTATTAGTAATAATAACAACAAATATAAAAAAGAACCAATCATTGTATTTAATTATATCAACAAAGTACTTATTTAAGTACTACAATACTGTGAAACAAATTTAAAATTTTCTTTTCATAGTATATGGTTTAACAGCTATTACATAGAAAATGTACCCAAAGTAAATGCACTGACAAAAAAAAAAAATACATGCTTTTATTTATAAATATTATATGCCAATTATATTAAAATAATAATAACTAAAGGTCAAAAAAAAATTAATAATAATAATAATAACAAAAGAAAAAAAATCATATATACAATAATTTAACAAATTTAGCTAAAACAATAAGGGAATTAGGAAGTTCTTTGATTAAAAAAAACAAAATATGAACATAAACGATGAAATAAAAGCATTGATTATACATAGTTAATAGTTTATGTATAATTAATGATAAAAGTGACCAAAAATTTTTATTTATATACAAACTATTTTACCTTAGAACAATTCTTTAAATAATAATCATTGTAAATATACATTATTATTATTTATTTATTATTATATGGTAACAAACAACATATATTAATGATGAGATTTGCTAAAAAAAAATTTACATCAATGAAGGCACAAGAAATTGCATTTTGCAGTTTGACCCAAGTTTACTTTGTTACGTACAAAAAAAAAAAAAAAAAAAAAATACAAGACAAGACAAATAATAACGTTTATTTTATCATAAATTAAACTTGGTCTTTTGACTAGCTTAACAAATCAGATTAAATTTTCCGTTTGAAAAATAAAACAATGATTATTACTTTGATCTAGGAATTGCAATATTAGTTTTCCAATAAGTTATACAAAGGGAAACAATAGTACATTTTTAAAGCATTTAAAGACAAGTAGTTTCATAAAACATTAAAAGACACATTCTGTAATCGGATACATGTCTATGTAAATATTATAATTTTTTATTTTTATTTAAATTTTACACTTTTATTATTAAAAAATTATTTTTAGTATATACATTATTAAGACTTGAAATGTCTTTATCACAAAGTCTAGTAGAAAAAAATCCCTGTCAGTCAATTATCACGTATGGTAGTATGACAAGCGGTTCACCAGTATCGTTTGCCCTAGTTAAGACCTCGTGCCACTCTCTAAATGTTTCACCATTTTCCCAATTACCAGTAACGCCTTCAATTTGAGCTCCGTCTACCAAATCAGTAGGGGACAGAGGGGGGCGTGGTGGTGATGGTGGAGGTGAACTCCAGTCTATGGCTTCTAGATCTAGAGGAGGTAATCTATTATATATTTCCTGTATTTGTCGGTCGATGTCTGAAACTTTAGGTCGACTAGGTTTATCAACTTTTGTTATAGACGGTTCGTCCTGGAACTCTTGTACAGGTAGTATTTGTGGTTTTTCTTCCAATTGATAATTTTCATCATCCTTTCGTAATGACGCAATTATTTCTTGGGTGGTTTTCAATTTACTGGCACCAACACACACCATTCTTTCCAAATCCACAGGATTGGTAGGTTTTATCCCCAGTTTTGAAGAATTTTTACCTCCTTTTTTACGGCCACGTTTTTTTGGACCCTGTGGTTCTAAAATAGGATCAGGTTCTGGATCAAGCTCATTAACTGGACTAGGTATTGGTTCTGGTGTTTTTTGAACTGGTGGTGGTGATTTGATGGTTGAGCTTAGAGAAGGTATTCCATTTAATTTTGGTTTCTATATAATGAAAAAAATTATATTACTAAAATATTGAAATTACAAATTGTATAAGATTGGTTTCTTACTTTAATAGGTGCTGTACATTGATCAGGTGAAGTCATAGGTCTTTTACTATAGTTGCTAAGCATGCCATTGGACTGTGAGGATGGAAGCTTAGCCTGTTGTATGACTTGAGCACTATTTATCATTAGGTTACGCCATCTCTGTACAAGCTCCTTCGCACGTTTGGCCAACTGTTTGTCCACAGTTTTACGTCGTAATTCATTAACCATTTTGCCAATACGAGTTGCCTTAAATACACAAATATAAATATTATAAATTTATAAACTAAAAAGATGATAAATGATATTTTAACTCAGTGGTATAAAATTAGATAATTCTATATACACAAATATCACACTTATTAGATTTATGTATTTAATTATTTTTAAACAAGAATAAATTATAAATGTATATGAAACCCTGGTGCATATTATTTTTATTACTCTGTATTAACTAAATACATGAATGACGTTTATCATATAAATATAATAAAATCCTTCCTTAATATAAGGACTTAAGTTTTAAAAATAAAATAATCAAAGGACTTTAAATCTGATAAAATGTTATATTTGTATACAAAATGAAAAATAACATTATACAGCTGATGAAAATAAAACTATTTACCTCGAGCACCTCCGTAGTAACCGGTAGTTGTTCAAGGGTTGAAATAACCTCGAACACTGTAGACATGTCGGTAACCTGGAGCAGTACACATTTATGAATATTTTATTAAAGCATTTATGCATAGTAAATAATTATGCACAATATTAGTTATGATAAATTTTGATTTAGTAGCTACTAATCAGTGTTTTTATTTAACAAGTAGTACTTTTATTTTTAAACTATAAAAACCTACCAAAAAAATATTAAAAATATAACACCATACCCAGGTGATATCTATATATTAATCAATTGAATCTAAATATTTCAATGAGTATTGGGGAAACAGTCTTCATCAGGCATCAATAAGGTCTTAAGACATAGAAAATCAATTTATAACTGTACACATACATTTATATAAAGTAATTTTATCTTGGTTCTTTTATATATTTTTTCTTGCATATTTTATATTAATGTACAAAACAATTTCTAATTAAATTGAATTACAGTTTAAACAAAAAATAATACAAGACATAGAATATGTATTGGTAATGCTACAAATCAAGATTAATATTGATAAAATTAATTTTAAATCCTTGTATGGAAAGGAAAATAAAATATATGTAATTACAAGCATAAAGCTTTCCCTTAGAAAATAACCTCATTTTTAAAATTAAATTAATCTTTACTAGAAATCAGAATATAATACTTTGTAACAACTTATAAATTATAATATATCTTTAAGTATATATTTAACAATTTGATACTCAAATGTTAGAATATAGGTACAGCACAGCTACAAATTATGTCATTAGATAATCAATGATTAATTTAATCTTTTTGTGAAATATTACAGAAAAAAAAGATATAAGGAAATAATGAAAATAATTTTTTTATTAACAACTTAGGTTATGTTTATTTTTTCAAAAACACATACAAAATATATTATATAATGCAACTAAACTGAAACTTAATGTCCTTAAAAATATAAATTAAAAATAACAAGTCTTAACATTTACATTTTTACATGTCTTATTAATCTTCTATGTACTTTTAAGATTAATTATGTTTCTAAAAAATATAGTTTAAAATTAAATCTAAGTTAATATTTATTTCATAGACTTTTTGCAAAAGTTTATACTTAAAACAATGGGAATAAATAATGGTTGTAAATAACCATAAAAGATGTTAAACTAAAATTGTAATAAATTAATTTAAAAAAAATTAAAATTGAATGTCTAATAGTAATTTTTACTTTATCTCAGAGATATAGTAATCCAATATGTTTAAATTTGTCTACCTAACATTACTCTTTAAATACATAACAAATCAAAACTAAACAAGTTTTAATAATTATCAATTCAATTAATGGCTTTATTTTATTTCAAATACTAATTAAAAGTTCTTTGTTATATTATTTAAACATATTGAACATGTTACCAAAAAAAAACTGTTATAATATTAGTTAAATTATTCCGTTTCCTTGACCTAAAATGACCTACATAATTCTAATATGTTGGGCGAAAAAAATCGTTTATTGCTAAAAAATCTTTGTAAAACCATAGAACTAATTGAAAGCATTTACGTTAAAATAAATGAAATAAACAATAAAGCGAATAATTAATGTGGAAAGTCATGCATTTCACAGCGACAACAAACATTTATGTTGAGAATACACGATGTGCATGTCGTTTCGATTGATGACATAAATTATATCGATTATGATACATATTATAAAACGTGAACAATTATATGTTAGGAGAGACAGTAATTATTTCGGACGAAAATAACGGTATTGGAGACAAAAATCGTAATACAATGTAGGGGACCAAGGTGTTAGATATTGACACAAAGTGCGCCACGAGTACCGCGAAACATTGTGAAAACCGTAGTTTCCGGGACGAAGCGGTAATAATATAGTCCTCGACATATTTACGAAAGGCGTGCACATTTTCCCAAACATATTCCTTGGCAACGACCCTTCTAGTCGATCAAACACGCAGGGTTGACAACAAATGATCGAAAAAATATTAATAAAAAACGATTAAATTTACATCGAAGGTGTCTACGAGAATGAAACTCGTGTAGGGCAAGAGAAGAGGGAGATGTTCCATTATTATAGAAGTGAAAAAATGAAAAAGAAAAAAAGAAACGTCGTCAGACGGGAGACATCAGTTGCTACTTGCTAATGGAGGAATAGATTATATAATATTATTATTATAAAGTGGAACAGGACGCGCGAACGCGATCGAGAATAACGCAAACAGACAAAAAACGCAGAAGGCATAAAGCCAGTAAGACGCGCACGAGAAAGGAACGTTGACGAGAGCGCGCGTGCGCACTACCGACGTTCCGTAGGCCACGGGCCCGACCGGACGAAATGTCATCAGTGTGGCGCGGCGGCGTACGGTACGTCCGCTGTCGTCGACAACCTATTTTCGGCCATTGTACACACACCGTCGGCCCCGCGCGCCACGACCGGTGGACGAACACGGACACGCGCTCGCGCACACACACTCACTCAAACACACACATATAACCTCGCGGACGTACGGCGCGCCACACGGCCGTCGGTCGGCGGCGGAAAATCGGTTTACGTTTTACGCACACGCACAGGCGCCGGCGAACGGACGACGGCAGTCGGCGGGGGTCTTGGCGGCCGTACGCCAGTCGTCGACGGACGTAATATCGCGGACGGACGACACGGGGGAAACCGGAGACGTCGACAGCGATGGCAGGGCCGCTGTCGATCGCACCCGCGTTTTCTCCCGGTGTCGGCGGACAGCGATTAACAATTTTAACAATAATGACGACGACGACGACGACGATCGGAACGCGCCACCGCGTAAACCACGGTTACGACGGTACTCGTAACAACATGTAAATATCGTATTTCAATAATAATAAAAAAATCAAGTTATTAAAAATTATAAAATAATACGGGAGTTTGTAAAAATAATATAGTCTTACATTGTATTCATCGTCCAATGCGCTCAATAACCTATGTTTTATGTCGAAAAAAGTCTTCTGCATGAGGCCCTATTCGGTCTCAGTTCGGAGAGCACGTCGGCCCACATCAGCACGCACAGCACAACTTACAGTGATGGCGGACGTGCACTGAGGGCCGCCGCTGGCTCCCGAGCCGCAGTAACGGCGATTGGCGGCGGTCGGCACACGAAAGCAACCTGGCTACGCGGACGGCACGGCCCGACAATGAGCGGCGCGGGCCGACCACAGCCGAACCTCGAATCAGGTGTTGCCGCGCCCGCCGCGCAAACCGATCCGCAACGTTCAGTCCACTGCTTGTACTATGGCTTACCCGTAAATCTTACGGAACGTTCTATAGTTAGCGGTACCAAACGACGCAAGAAGACGAAAATCCCCTTACTGATTTCCGGAAAACGACGAAAGACCAATTGGTTACCTCCGCAAGTTGGCAATGTCGATTTGTTGTTCAACCACGAGTCACAACTGCTTCAGCTGCTGATAACCTGAAAGACTTATCAACATGGTGATAGCTATTTGCTAACTCTCAACAGTCTCAAGTAGTTGTGAAAACGTGGAATAATTTTATAATATTTATAAGAATGTATTATGATTTTACTTTCTTTGCGTCTATAGTATACGTCCAAATATGATTGGCGTCTACGTGTCTGAAAGATGTTAGTTCTAAAAGGTTAACCGTTATACAAACCGTCCTCACACGTGGTTTGTTTCCGGTCAATTTTCGACTTCTCTACCCCGGTGGCTGTAAAATATAATAAATAAAGTAATAATTATAATCTTGAAATTTAAATATAATATTTCGATAAACCTTTAACAAATTGTTATTCAATAATTCGATTTTCAATTTGTTGTATAAATCATAATCATATAGGTGTTATAAGTACAATACATGTGCATATTATAATGTTGTGTACGTTTTATACAAAATTCAAACGTTCAATAAGCCTGCTATTACCATTTATCAATAATTATGTTGAGTGCTAATAATAACGAAAATCCTTTTTTTAAATAAAATTAAGACAATATACAACTATGTAGGTAATTATGGCCAACATGGTGCATAATGTAATTTCTAATACAGAAGAGTTTCACTATAAATTAATCCGAATAAGAAGTACAATTTTTGTTCTAAGCTACTCATAATGTATTGAATATTGATTATTGATAAATCATTGAGACCATTCTATGACAACCATGGGGACAACCATAAAGTAATAATTTTAAGCCATAAAAATTAAAATTTCTCTTTGTCTTCAAAAATATGTCCGTTCTGATTAATAATAAGTAATAATAATATTAAAATGTTATGTACATTGAATTATTAAGTTAATGTAAAATTCTTTTCTTTTTTTTTTTTTTGTAAAAATGTATAACTATTTTAAAATATTACAATCTATACCGGCAGAGCCTAGCCGTGGAGGAGAGGCTTAGGGGACATGGCTTAAAAGGGCACCAAAAAAATTTAAATGCATAATGATAAATAAAATAGGGGGCGAATATTTTAATTTTACCCTGGGCGCCAAATCTTAACAGCACAGCTCTACAAATGTACGATAGGCAATAATTATGGTAAAAATGAGTGACTAAGAACTAATGATGACATGGTAGGAAATCTCAATTCTTAAGTTTTAAAATTTACTCAATATTTATTTTTATGTAAAAATAAGTTTTAGTAAAAAATATCTGAGAACCTTTTTTTTTATTTTTTGGATATAGGCTTAAATGCTTAATAATATAATGACCATATAAGTACTACATTTTTTGTATACTTAGCACTTACTGCAGTACTACTTTCATAGATTTTAATTTTTAAAAATAAAATAATAATTTTGAAAGTATAATATTTGATATAGGTATTACACAAATGTATGTATTATAATATACCTTTGTCAAAATCTTTTCGATTTGTTAATTGTGCATCGTGCTATATAAAATTAGTGACTTATAAATATTAAGAAGATATTTCATTTAAAATGGACGTTATATTTTTATATTAGAAAAATACAAATTATCTTATTGACTTAATAGAACATTAGCTATTGGGTTCTATACTAGTACGTATGACTAAAATGCCTCAGAAATTATTATTATAGCTATTATAGTTGATAAAGATAATTACGAACTTAGGTGTCTACTAAATCTATACGTCAAGTATAATTAATGCTTTAAATACATAATAATTTTTATGACGTGGTTATATTTCATTTTGTCAATTTTGATAGCAACAAAATTTTTTCCCGAGTGATTTACCCACCTTTTACAAAACGACTATCACAAGCTCATAACACATTTTCATTTTTACAGTATCGTAATCGTCTGCGCTTGTTTATTTACGTTACATAATATTTAATGGTATTATAGGTGCGATATATCATTATATATTATATACTATGGCCATGTGGTTCGTATATAGTAATAAATAATACTAATAACTAATAGTACTTAGAGTCTACACCGTACATAGACTACATATTTTGCTTAATGCACATTATTATGCATAGACCGAAATACGAAGCTCCCATTATAGTTTTTTCTTTATAAATTATAAGTATATTCATAATATAGAAATCTTGGTAAAGTAGGTATACTACCTGAATTAATATATTGGTGATAAGACACTAGACTTGTACTTCAGCGTATGAATAAATTTGAAATTTTTTGGAAGGAGAATTTGGAAATTTTGAAGATGGCCGGCTGGAACAACGCCTACGATATCTATAATGATTTCATATTCATATGAGTTTATATTAATTTAATCCGAACGTATATTATTTATTTTAATTCAGTATAGAATAATTGGTAATATTAGAGTATTATATATTAATATTGTATTTATTTATTTAAAAATAACGAAATATTTTATATTGTGGCTATGAAAAAAACGTATGTTTCTTTTTTAATGCATTATACTTGATCCTAAAATTTAATATTTAACTTAAGAGTATTTATTCGTTTTATGAATTTTTATGCATTAGGTAAATGTATACTATTACAATATATGTATTATACATGTTACCATAATAGGTATAGTCAATAGTGTATAGATGAGGGATGGTCACTGGTCAACATGAATGTTCTCAGTTTGCGAAACATATTTATGGATATAATGGTGGTGGTATGGTATCATGAGCTAAAAGTGTTTATAAATACATTATATATAATATGATAATAATTTTTTATAAATATACACCAAAAAAATTAAAATTCGTAGTAACAATTAGAAAATGTTGATTTTATAAGTAAGACGCTCGCGAAGTACAAGTTGGCCATTCCTAATGACTAATATAGACTGCAGATGATAGAAAACAGAATGAAAAACCTGTAAGACCTACAGTGTAGGTACTTAATTAATTTATGCCATTAACTATTAAGTAATAGTTAAATACTTTTTTTGAATTCTTACTAAAACTTACTATGTATGTTATTATACATAATAACAAAGAAACCTGAAAAATGTGGGTCAATATTAACTAAATTCATCTTAATATATCTAGTTTGCTTTTTTATAAATATGTTGAGGTGTTTATTGGAGTGTAAAAAGGGACTTCGTAAACATTAGACACTAGACAATTAAGAAATTAATGAGGAAAAGTAAATAAAGTGATTTATTGTTATTTATGTATTAAACTATTTAAAAATGTACCTACATCATTAAAACACATAATATTTAGATTTTATCAGTAAATTGAATAACACGGGTAAAATTTTAGTGGATTAGGGGGGGTGGGGCGTTCTTAGGGTGTATTAGGCCATTAGCACCATGAACTTTAAAATTTTAATAATTATTGGCCTTCATGAATGCTCCAAATCTCCAATTGTAATATTATAATATTGTAATATCCAAATGTAATATTATGACCATATACCTATATACAACTCAAGTAAATACGTTAATAGTTTGAAAATATATTTTTATAATTTTCGTAGTATGTATACCTATAAATAACTTAAAAATAGTCGAATATTTTGAAAATTTTATCGTGAATAGAAAATGATAATAAGAACTTTCTAAACATTTGATGAAATTTCAACTTTCCAATATTTATACGGTTGTTCAATTTTGGTTTTATCAACAACAATATCTGAAATTTTTGATTTTTAGATTCTGAATATCTAAATGTATTGATATTACAATGTGTTTTATTTTTTTTATTTTTGTGTCTGTCATTATGTTTTGGAATAGTCAGGGGCGGATCTTGGATATTTTGATAGGGAGAGGAGACATATAAATTGTATAATTTGAATCATAATTTATTAATAATACGTATTCTTATTTTGAAACAAAATTGGTAATTTATTTAATATAATGTTGATTACATAATATCACACATCAAAATAATAATTTATAGATATAGTTACCTAATATACATGTATAGTAAAAATAATAAAAATATCTTTAGATTCTCATACTTTCAAAAGTATACTAAAATCAAATTTTAGTCACAATTTTTATTTTAAAGTTCAAATGTTTACGAAATATGCAATATGCATACGCGATAAACATCGCGAAAATTTATGAAAGGAATTTTCAAGTTGAAAATGTATAAAACTTTTGTGATTTATACCTTAACTTAAAAAACCCAAAACAAGGTTCTCCATAAGTTTTCCTTCAAATAACTGTAAAAAAAAGCGTCAATATAGAAAAAATATGAACGTATGAAATTTAAATTTTTCGCGTAAAATAACGATATTATATTCTAAAACTATTTAAGATATTTGTTGTTATTTAAAAGTATATTAAGTTGTAAAAACTTGAGACTTGCAGTAGTAGTTGAGATTGGCATTTTTTGTACATAATTTAGTATATACAGTCATACAGAGCCATGTTAAAAGAAGGGCAATGGGGGTAATTGTCCCCGGGTGCGTTGTTTTGGCACCTTTATTTGCGCTTTTAATATGCTACCCGTGGCCACAAAAACCAAACATGTTATAATTTTATAAATAATAAACAAAGGATACTGTAATGAACTATGACAAAATAAATAAATACATTTTTCTATTTAACCTTTTTCATCGAAAATCCGTTACTATTTTATCGACCTTCGTATGTAATGACTACTGTGTATTACCATTGATTATACAATTCTACTATATAGTAATTATAGTTTATAGTGTTTATACAGGGCATCATTAGGGCAATCCGGTCTGGCGAGATACCGAATAAGACTCAGTGGGCCGATCAATATATGGTCTGGTAATTGGTCATAATTTTTTTTGATTATATAGTAAAGTTAGTATAATGTATAAACATTGGTAGAAAATATAATTGTTATTTGTTCGAATTATTTAAATTGTACAGCAGTTGTAGCACTTTGTAGTTGTAATCAAACGTTTAGAAATTTTAAAAATAGGTAGGCCGTATCTTGCCAATTCGGCGCTAACTATATTATATGATAAAATCATTAAAATTTGTCCGTAAAATAGAACTTTGATTTTGTGTTGGTAAGATACTGTAATATTAGTCTTGGACCAGAATTTATTTGAAAGTGGTCGGTGTAAGACAATAATTAACCCGAGTATAATATTCATAATCAATAATATTACAAACAATACGAACTTCAAAGATACAGTATGGATTTATAAAATATATTTAGGTTTTTATAAGTCATATTATAAGGTCTGTTTCAGAATCATGTATAATAATTAATAATAGTATGGCGACGTCAGGCGATAAAGAAAAACCCCTTTCTCCGTATTTCGATATTATTACTGAATATAATTATATTTTTAAACTTATATTAGGGGGCAGGTAAAGATTTCCAGATTTTAGTAACTATTTTAGTAATATTAGTAATATTAGTAATTAGTATATTATGTTTTATTTCCAATATATTGTTACTATATAGCTGTAACCGTGCACTTCGTTACCTGTACAAAATGCATCAGTCTTAAATTTGATTGCCTAATGCAGTGTTTCCCAACTTATTTTACTTACGGAACCTTTGCAGGAGCTTGAACGTTTTGTAGAACTCCAATAAAATTTTTGGAGCTATTCTACGTTAGAATCATATTCAAATCAAAAATATTATTAATTTATTTATATTTTCCCAAATTTCTCACGGAACCCTTGGCACCGGCTGACGGAATCCGTTCCAGTGGTTCCACGGAACACCAGCTGGGAAACACTGGCCTAATGCTAACATTAATCGGTCGAGTAGTTTTGGAATGCATCGAGAACATCATACCCGTCATACACCAAATTGTTATACATAAGATATATTAGTTATTACTGAATCCTTCTCGGTTCTTTTTCGTGCAATATAGTTTTTACCATGTTTTATATTTGTAAAGCCGCGTCCAGACCAAAAAAATATTTGTCGGAAACACATGTTTTCGACATTATCATCGACAATGTTTCCGATTTTCGCTCGTAAGCGGTAACATAAATATTTTTCGACGACAATGTCGAAAATAAATGTTGCTGACAAGTTTTTCTTGGTGTTGACGCGGCTTAAGACGGAGACAACACATGCGGGTGCTGGGTGTAACGTTTTACAAAAACCGACATCCACCTAACTTATAAGATATTATTATGAATATTCGATATACAACATAAATGTTGTTGGGAGTTGGGGTACGTGTGAAATGTGCGATAAACTTCTCGGAACAATTCAAATCTGCATACCGATATCAAACACGATATAATTTGACGAACAAAAGATTAGGTTGCAGGTAGCTGGAACCCGAGAGCCACCGTCCCCACAATCTGTATATTTAGGTATACAATACAATTTACACGTTTATTTTAATTATTAATCATTTTTATCGGACTAAATTTATGCCATAGCCCTCCTCTGTGATGTCCTTTTTAATTTAAAAAAAACTGCACGACAATTGAAAAATTAGTTTCGGAGTTTATCCTGAAAAAAAAAAGTGACTTGATTTTATATAGTAATATAGTAATATAGACTTATAGAGTATAGATATAGAAGTATGGATAAAGATGATATAGATATAGATTAATGTCATTGTCAGCCATCAGCCATGATTGTTTATTTTTAAACAAGTATGATAATGATTAACAAGACTGTGGTTGACAACTGATTCAACTGAAACTCTCTTTTTCAAATCCAAACATATCCTATGATTCCTATGTCAACTGACAACTGTGTTACTAACTGACGAATTAACACAATAAAATAAAATATTGTTTGGTTTTGGTATTTTTATATATTAATTTGTTATCAATATTTTTAATTAAAATAAATTAATAATTATATATTATAATAAATATTGCATATTATATTGTAGTTAGATTTCCTGGTGTATGGTAATATGGGGTGTCCCATGGAAATTTATATACTATATAATAAGAAAACAATTAGTAATTAAATCAAAGAGGAGAGGCGGGAAAAAATTTTGCCCCGAGACGCTGAGTTGCTTGACAGTTGACACGGCTCTGAGTATACAGTAGGAATGTATTGTAGATTTAGGTTTTAACCTTTAGGTACATACTAACCTATACTAGTATAATCTGTGATACTAGTCTATTACATAAGGTATTATGATAACTACTATATACAATGTTTTTGGAAAAAATTAATTAACCTTACCGTATGGAAGTAGGTACGCAACCCATCTAAATCCTACTTAAAAAATAAACTACTTGTATAAAATATATATATATATATTACAATTTAAATATAGGTAATATAATATATCCTAGGACTTAGACTGACAAATCATCTTCATTAGGTTTTACGTATACAATGATATCTATCATTGCATTCAAATTAAACACATCCATTCTAGTGACTTACTCTCCACCCCTACTGGCTACTACACACCAGAGGAGATACCCACTTGATTTGAAATTTAAACATATACAAGTATATATATTATGTATAATTATTAGTTCTTATTATATATTTTTAAATTATCCAACAGTTTTAATTTGTTAGCCATTATACAGTATTGTCCATTTATATTACAAACGGCAAACACTTATTCATACTGTTTTACTGTAGTGACGTAGTATATTAGTGTATAACTGTATAAGTCAGTATAAATTCAAAATAATTATAAATGATAGGCTTTTATTAATATAACTGTTATAATAATTTATTATGTATTAAATCAAATATTTTCAACAAGAATAAATACAATGTAGGTTAGGTATGCAATTTTATTTATTCTGTGGTAAAATTAATTACTCACAGAAATATTAGAAATAGAAATATAGGTGTATAGAATCTATATTTTATTTCAATTTAGAAAATGTTATTCCTAAAAACTTAAACATTCCACAATTACTTCTAATTATAATTTCGTATACATCATTCAATTTTTTGAAATATTTGAACTATTGAACTAATTTTAAGCTATGTATACTACAAATATATTTACACTGTAATAATATAATGATATAAATAATATTCAATATAATTTAAAATTCTAATAATTATTATCTAATAAAATGTGTATTATATTTTTAGAAAAAATGAGTTTAACACATCTAATATCTATACTAATAATAGAAAATTAAATTAAAAATAATAATATGAATATTTATAAAATATCTGTAGAGAATAGAAATACAATTTTTGTCGTACAATAAAATTCAAAATAGGTAATAAACAAATGAGTAATAAATATATTTTATCCCATTATGACCTATTCACCATTGGTTATATCATTGATTTGGTCTATTCGGTAATCAATGGTTAATAATGTTATTATCATAAATAGATGGATGGCTGGATTTAAATGCTTTTAAAGTTTAAAACTATACAAATATGTTCTAAAAAATAGCCAAAAATGCACTATAATTTTTTTTTACAATTTGTGTAAAAAAGGTATAATTATTTTATTAAAAAAAAACTGACTAATTATTTTTTTTTTAGTCTGAGTACGGTGATGCTCCATAGTTAGAAATAAACATAAGATAAAAATTGAATCGAATGATTGGCAATATGTATCGTACTATCGTGTATGGAAAACACCGGGAAACCTAAAACAACTTTAATATCAAGAAAACAATTTATCTTTATTAAAGATATATTTGTATAAAACATTGAATAATTTGAACAAATGTTAAATATGCATTAAAATCAACAAAATGACCCAATAATGCTAAAAAATGCAAAATAAAATTTTCAGCTTTGAAGCACCCGTTACACGAAACGAGTTTTGTGCTTGTAAAGCATTGTCTAAAATCAAACAATAAAAGGTGCACTTTGCATTGGAATTTGATATCCGAGCTCTATGATCATAAATAATTTCCACTGATATGTTTTCATAGTTCGTTAAATGGGTCTCAAATATAAACCTTTTGTAACCATGCGGGCACGCGGCACGCATTAACGCTGTACTTGGACGTGCGGCACTGCTATAGTAGTTAAGCTGAGAACTGAGTAATGAGTAGCAACTGATTTTTAGATTTTTGCTATGCGAATGATGGAATGAATTAGTTATTGTATAGTTTGTTACGTCCTAAGGATAGTCGATTGTGAATTAATTTCTATACATTCTATCGTTCACAGGTGAAATATTGTTGTACAATTTTTAACGTCTAACTTTTGACATAACTGTTAAATAACTGATAAAAAAATATGTCCCATAAAGATATGATAAGAGATAACACAATATTATTTATCATCATTCATTTTCATTGCATTATATTGTGAATTCGTAATTCGTGTTATAACTGAGGAAATTATTTTTAAATGTTATTTTTGTACTTTCGCAGAAATATATTGTGCAAGTTGCAAATTGCGGCCACCGCGTCAATAAATAACAATTTAAAAATGAATTTATAATTCATATTACAGCCTATAGGATAACATGGCCGGACGTATAGTGTCAGCCTCTATAAGAGCAGTAGCTGGAAGTAAAAAACCTATTAAGGCTGCTCTTACCTTGGTCAGTATTAAATAAAATTCCATTATCTTAACTTAAGGAAATTATATTTTACTAGCAATAATATATTATATATTTTTGCAGACACCATCGGCTGTTGATCAACTAAAAAAGATACTGTCCGGAAAATCAGACTGTGTTAGTTACGCTTTTATAATTTATATATTTATTGTAAGTATTATTTATAAGTTGTTTAAATGTTATAGATTGGTCTTAAAATTGGCGTTAAACAACGAGGATGCAATGGTTTAAGTTATACATTGGACTATGCCAGCGAAAAACATAAATTAGATGAAGAAGTTGTACAAGATGGTAAATTATTTTAATAGATATTATTATATTATTAAGCTATTTTTGAGAAATTTTGCATTTATAGGATTTGAATGGATATAATTATATACACTATCCAATGAGTATTTATATTGGTTTCATTATAGTAGGGTGTCAAGTAATGATGCAGAACTAATTTATGATAATATTATGTTTTCTTCTTGTACAGAATATATATAATATGTAAAATAGATAATTATTTTTATGTATTCTAGGAATTCGTGTGTTTATTGATAGAAAAGCTCAGTTGACATTACTTGGAACTGAAATGGACTTTGTTCAATCTAAATTGTCTTCAGAATTTGTGTTTTATAATCCAAACATTAAAGGAACTTGTGGATGTGGTGAAAGTTTTAACATCTAAACTTAAGAAGTACGTTATAGGAAGGCATTTTTAAGTAAAAACATTTTCTTTTAGATATATATATTATATTATCATAATTATAAAAAAAATATAAAAGCTATTTAATTTTCAAATTCAAAAGTTGTTAAATAATACAATAATCATGCATATATATTTCAAAAAATGTAAATGATAAATTATGAATACTTGAGATAGATCTAAATGTATTAATGTTTATTACTGAGAATTTAATTAAAAATAAAATATTTAAAACATAAATGTTCTTATAGAATTTTATAGAACAATAAAATAAATTTTAAAAAATAATACACATTTACGATAACTTTGGTTGTTGTTTAAGTTCAGTAATATTAAGTATTTTTGAAGGGGTTTTATTTTTCCGCAATGCTTTTTTGTTTTTGTTTAATAATCCTTCCGTTGGTAATTTTTGTTGAGGATTTTCTAAAAAAAGTAAATAAAAAATTGATTAGAAACTTTTATTATTTAATACTTAAGTTTCTACATTGATTTTATAATTCTAGTTAGTCAATGTTATAGCCTAGTAGAGTTACATGGAAACCACACTCTTGTACTACCTTTCCATATCCAAACATGACCCACCCGTTGAATCCATACAGTGTTTTGGTTCCCTAATATTGACAGCAAATACATTGGTTACTACATTTTTGTTGTTGTACAATACGGTTTGTTTATGAATTAAAAATGTAGTGATTTCACATTTGTTTAAAATGATACAGTAATAATTAGATAATACTTAGTCGGGGAAAAAAATATTTCCATAATATTAAAATATAGATTTTGTTATTAAACTAAATTTTTTTTTAAGAATCTTATGCCATTCCATAAGATTTAGCTTAAGTTTTAGGTAAAGACCGATAGATTATTGTCCATTTCCGCACATCTCCCACCAATGACCCATACTATTGGGTAGTCTCTAAATTAAATTTAATAATATTAAAAATTAGGAATATTAGTTGTTTAAATTCATACATTGTCTTCATGAAATGTCTGCTTGCAAGGTGGGGGAAGTTTGGTCTCGCTATTGCCGGAGTGGTCAGTTGGTATGAGTGAAAAATGATTATTCTTTTTTGATACAGGGTATAGTATCTTAATGTATGTAATAAGGCATAGGACAATGATAATAAACCAGTAATTAACTTTAAATCTCCAGAGAAAATGTAATATTACCAATATTTTCTAAATTTGTAATTTTTCTGATAAAATGTGTTCCATTTAAAATAAAAAATGAATTGTTATCTAATTAAATAATATACAGTTTTGATCACATTATATTAAATATTATTGGTATAAATTAAATTCATTATTATTATTTTAATTCTTTATACATTGATTTTGTAAAGACTATATAGTATTACAGTTAATATAGCTGATTATTTTCTAGTGGGAAGTTTTTTAAATATTGTTTAATTAATTTTGGGTTATACATTTTTAATATTATTAATTAATGGCTTTAGACTGCATTATTTATTACTTATTTATTTAAAGACAAAAATATAATCCTGGGTCTAATTAATTTTTAAACATTTATTTTTATTAAATAAAAAATTAAATAGAATAAATGTATTATATTTATTAAATATAAGATACCTGAAGTACATGATTTTTCAGGTGCAATCAGATGATATCTTTCCATATAATGTAGTGTTGAAATAGAATAGTTATTTGGAGATTTCATGGTTGGTTGTGTTGTTGGCACAAAATGTTTATTCATATCAACTGAAATAAGAATAAATATAATTTACTTTTATTTATATTCAATAAACATATAAATATATTAATTGATAAATTATTACCTACATAATAAATATGATTATATATTATTTGATATCATACACTTTAATACCATATACAATTTTAGAAAGGATGACTTAATATATTTTTGTATATGCATATACACCATATTCAACAAAAATAATAAAATAAAAAATTGATTATATTTTTTATTTTTAGGTTTTAAATGAGTATAAAGAAAAGATAAAAACAAGATGGGAGTGGATGAATAGTCAATGCCATTAACATAGTTTTTCATTTCAATTAGATGCAGTAAACTTATATTGTTGTCAATAATTTATGTGCTGTACTGTTACTATTAGACAATGTGAATTGTTATTTATTTCAATTATTAAAGTTGTTGTGTTTATTAAATTTAAACGTATCTCATTAGAAAACACAGCAACCACGAGTCACGACTTACATTTTATGGCTTGTTCAGGTGATAAGTACTGCATGGCAAGTGCTTGCATTTGTAAGCTGGAATCTATTTTACTATTTTCGGGTAACATAAAATGTTTGTATGGTTCAAAATTCCTAAAAGACAAAAATAAAATTATTAAAATTACCTAAAGCCTTATAAATGTAATGTCTTCAGTCAAATCAAATGAAGCCTTTAAAGTCTAAAGAGTAATATATAATTTACTTTGGTGTAATTGTCGCTGTAGGTTTAACACATTCTATTTGTTCAGCTACATTACATTTTTGTTCACTCTTATTATCTTCAAGTAAGTTATTTACTTGCCCCTTTAATTAAAAAAATAAATAACTATAAAATTATAATAATTATTAATTTAAGAAAAATTTAGAAATGTTTGCAACTTACAATAATATTTTTATACATTGTCCATCCAACTTCAATTTTTTTGTCATTTTCTTCACATTCACTATATATTCGAAAAAAAAAATTTCAATTTATTATTTTATTTATTATTTACAAATATTACCTATTTTCACTATCCTCAGATGATGATTTCATATCAATATGAATCGATTGTTCAGGAGATATTGGATCTTCAATTACTTGAACATCATTTGCATTCAAATCAAATGATTCATCACTAGGGGAGAAAAAAATACATAAATCTTAAACTAAGGTAAATAGAGTTATATAGTAGTGCAACCAGGATTTTATCAGGAGCCTATTTTGTTTGATGAACCCAATTTTGCAAAATTTTTATCTAAGTTCAATTATTGTTTTAATATAAAACCAACTACTACAAATAAGTTATTCGTTGATAATTTGTCTATATCAAAGTCAAGATAAAGGGCTTACAAACTTTTTCATTCGAGTGCAAATTAAAAAAAATCAAAAGCTCTTAGAAGAGAAAAAAAAAGTAAACCTATATCAGACTTTAATTTTGATCCCCTATTTTAGGTTAAATAAATAAACTTAATAAACTATTTTATAATGTCCCAAGGTAAAGCTCTAGGGCTGTGAAAATAATTTACCCAACATTTATTTTTAATCTACTATGTTTAGGACTTTCCCATAGGCAAGTGTTGAACTCGACTATCAAGTATTAAATTAAAAATAGTTTGCTTAACAGCATGAAAATAAATATTCCATGTACCTTATGATGGAGTATGTCCTTTCCTTCTCTTTTGTGTTATCTTTCTCATCTTTACTATTATCACATCTAGTATTAACTGGAGTTTTTGGTTTTTCTTTTTCTATAGAAGTAATATCTGGTTTACCTGAATATTTTAAATTTTGTTTTGGTTTGGTTTTGTTTTGTACAGTTTCAGATTTTTTTAGATTGGTCTGTAGTTTTTCTGAATGGTTATTGTGAGAATATTGCGAAAGACATTTTTCTTGAGTTAAATCATTTTTAAACACTTCTGTGTTTTTAGAATCATTATCTTTTTTACAATGAGCATTTTCTGAGCAACAACATTTATGTTGAGTTTGCTGATTAGATAATACAGTGACTAACAATTTCTGAATGGTTTCTAAAAGAAATTTCATTTGTTCATTTTGTAATTGCATCATGCTGTAAATATCTTTGACAGTTGGTGTGTTTTGGCAGGCGCACTTGTGACATTCGCTACCAGACTTGTAGGACATTTTATCTGAAAAGTGACCATAAGGATTTTGATCACAATCACTGTATGATGAAGATCCATAATATTGCTTGTTGCGTGGTTCATAGTAACGAGTGTCTTTATGTACTGGAGGTGAGCGATTTTGACGATTTTTCCATTCACTATACGTTTCATGAGTATTTTGATTGTTAATATATGGTGGGTGTTTATTTAATGACTTTGAATTATTTTCTGACGAATCAAATACGACTGATAATTCTGGGACTTCAGGTTTGGCTGACAATTCCTAAAAAACATTATATCAACATTTTATAAGCATTTTGATGATAAAATATATTTTTTTTTAACAAAAAACCAATTATAAGTATTAGCAGAGAATTGGAATAGTTATTATTGTGAAAAAGGATTTACTTGAAAGTGTGTGGGCTTGGGTGCCTGACGAGGTTCGAGTTCATCGTTGAGAGTATTTGAGTACATCGTACGAGTTCGTTCAATAGATAACAATTGACACGCTTAAAACAAAATGGTAAAAATATCGTTACTCTAAATCTATTCCTAATCAAGTCTTTAGTCTTGACATAAGTATAAAAATATTAAACACTTAAACAAAAACGATACTTTAAATTGTATTTAATAAAAATAATTAAATAAATACTTAATTCTTACTAATAAAATAATTGATAACGATTTTCCCGCTAAAAATAATCATTGTGTTTGTAAGTGATATATAGATGATAAAGATATTATCTATGAAGTGATATCCCTTCCATATTAAACTTTATTTATTTATCTTTAATCAATACGTATATCAAATTTTGATATCTTATTAGTCATTAGCCGTGGACGGGACACGTTTGGACTGTATATCCTCGGTCCGTGCCCCGTGGTGTCGCGGAGTGAGGAGAAATGACAACTATCATTTTAGATTTAGCATTTTAGGGCTTTAGGCTTTAATGGTCAACATGAAATGAGTAACGTACTGCTAATAATTTTTTTCTACTGAATAAATAATCATAATTATTTTTTTCGTTCAACGTCAGTAATTACTAATTAGTCATTCAACCATGACTAACCATGTATCTACAATTATTAGTATATTATTGTCTAAGCAATAAATCTAATTTTTCATTCTTATTATTAAAGTAAGTCAAAAACACAATACTTATTTTGTTATTAAGTGTAACGTTTTGTCTTTAAGTTTAAGTTTAGTTAGATTTTCAAACGAATAATCAAGTCAATTAATTGTCAGTGTTTACACATTCACTGGTTTCAATGCCATGCACACCACACTTAAGGTCAAATGAGGTAGTAAGGTTTACTTCCTAATTATGTAAAAAACAGTTATGCACTATGTTGAATCACTTAACTCAGATTAGCGGAAGAAGAATGATTAATTTTTAAAATAATGTATAAATAAATTTAGGAACTTAATATTGAAACAAATTATAAAAAAATAGTTATATTATTTTTGCTTTTTAATTTACAGGACAAAGTTTTCTTTAGTTATATCCTTCCTATTTAAATTGTTTTAACAATATGGATGATGATGATAAAAAAGGGTAAGTTAATTCTTATTAAAATTGCATAGATGTATTAAATGCTTGCTTATACAAACGTATAGTTCTTATGTAACATAAACAATTATTTGTAAAGTAAAAAAATTTGTGTTCTTTAATATTATATATTTTTTAAACAGTTTCTTAAGGCTGGGGTACTAGGTTAATTATTTCCTAATTATTTTGATAAATTATATAATAGTTGATGTTTTAGCATTAAATAGTTAGAAGATGATTAGCTTAAACTAAAACAATTTACAAACATAAGTTAAAATTTTTCTAAAACGTTATTTTAAATATAAATATAATTTTGATCAGGCAAAAAAGAGATTGCTATGATTATATTTTAATAAAAAAGAAAAAAAAACTAATGTATATTTACTTTAAATTGTTATATACTTATATAAATTAACTTGTATATCAAAATAATATTATTTATAAGTCCCAGTTAGCTAGATAAATAAATAACTGGATTAATTATTTTAATATTTAACCTATCAATACCCCAGCCTAAGTTATTGTTATTGTATGTTGTTATTTGATCTTTATTCTTTACATTATTATTTATTAATAATTGCACTATTTGATTTTTTACATTTTTTTTCAACAATTTTATTTATATAATTTATACAAGTAAGAATTAATTTATTTACAACAAATTGTTTTGTACTTAATTATTATGTTATATGAGTGGGTAGCTTATTATTATCATATTTTACTTTATTTTGTATTGATCTTAGAAAAATTTAATTAGAAATTAAATTAAATTAAAATATATTAATATTAATAATGTCAAGTATCATAAATTCATAACCATCATCAATTATAATTTTTAATTTAAATATTTTTGTTTTTTTTCTATTTATCTGTTATTCATTATGATATCGGGTAATAATCTTTGAGAAAATATAGTATAGGTATTTATAATCTTTACTGAACGTTATACTGAATGTTATTCCTCATTGTGTTAATACTTTATTCTATTGATTAACAATGCATTTATGCATTATTATTTTTTATCATAATAATGAAATAAAAAAATTATTCTACATACCAATTGTATTAATTAATCTAGCTTAAATAAAATATACAATTCTGAAACAGTGTTTTATTTTGTTGTTAACACAAACACATGTTAAATATTATCTGGAATTCAGCATGTAATTTTTAGCAAGTCAAGGCAATTAAAAATTTAAAATACATTTTTATATTAAAAACTTAAGAGTAAATAAATACTGGTAATATGTTATTTTTACTACCTGCTGTAGTAAGACAAACCTATCAAAATAAGAAGGGGCTAATAATATTCTTTGTTGTGATCATATAGTTAGGTAAGTACTCAAAAAATGTTATGGAAATAGTGTTCTAATAGTTAAACACTTAAATTGAATACTAACATTTAGTTTAATAATTTAGGAAAACATAAAAGCGTGGAAAGTTACTAGTGTTATTACAAATCAACTAAAATTTAATTTTTGGATATAACCTAATAATAAATTATTTTTTATTTTTTAATGCATGAGATTTTAAAAAGTATGCCTTTAATATTAACTCTGTTGAGTATATTTATTTCTAAATTTGCAAAAAAGCATATTTAATTTGAATATAACAGTCAAATTTAAACAATTTACCTAAGTCTAAACACTCTTTAATGTAGTTAATAATATTTTATGTATTAATAATGGTTTACAATTTCTTTATTTACTTACATATTTTTAACATTAAATTATAGGGGGGCAATTGAGAGGCAAAATAAAATGTTTGGGGGGATTTGGCCACTCTGGCCCCTGTGTAGCGCCTCATCTGCCAATAAAGTAATAAATATATACAAATTACAAAAAATAATGAAAATTGTTTATTCATTAAAGGTTATGGTGCCTTTAGTAAAAAAATGTAATTAAAGAAAAAATGATAATGTAGGAATCAAGAATTTAAAAAGATTTATGAATAAAATGATTGGGAATTACAGGAGTTACAAAAGGAGAAGGAATATTAGAGTAGATGATATGCAAGGATGAGTACCATTATTTGTAAAAATTCGGAAACTAAGGTTAGTATCAATAGTATCATTTGAATAGGATGATAGACATTTATAATTAATATTTTTAACTAAATTATAGCTTTTTAATTTATTTGTAGGCTATAGTTTGACTGTGCATATGAAGCTTAAGGAAGGAGTAGAATTTTGGCCGTGAGGCTTTTTAAGAATTGAGGAAAGAGCATAGGACTTTTTATCCAGATGAGATCAAAATGACAAAATCATTATAAAATTAGAGATCACATATTTTTTTAAATCATCAGATCACTGCGACACTGCCATGTTCATGGGATGTTTTACAGATTGGAGTGGGTAGTGTGGGTACAAGGATATTTTTGAAGAATGAAGATTGAAAAATAATTATTAATTCAAATTCTCAAAGTTTACAGCATTATTTTCTATTAAAAAACTTGAGTTTGCTTGAATCTGTGACACTAAAGTTGAGGCAGATCGCAGATAACACTAAGAATGAATATTAGAGAAAAAGGTAGATAGAAGCTATGTACTTGTCATACCACTGTCAGGAAAGTTACTAGTGTTATTACAAATCAACTAAAATTTAATTTTTGGATATAACCTAATAATAAATTATTTTTTATTTTTTAATGCATGAGATTTTTAAAAAGTATGCCTTAATATTAACTCTGTTGAGTATATTTATTTCTAAATTTGCAAAAAAGCATATTTAATTTGAATATAACAGTCAAATTTAAACAATTTACCTAAGTCTAAACACTCTTTAATGTAGTTAATAATATTTTATGTATTAATAATGGTTTACAATTTCTTTATTTACTTACATATTTTTAACATTAAATTATAGGGGGGCAATTGAGAGGCAAAATAAAATGTTTGGGGGGATTTGGCCACTCTGGCCCCTGTGTAGCGCCTCATCTGCCAATAAAGTAATAAATATATACAAATTACAAAAAATAATGAAAATTGTTTATTCATTAAAGGTTATGGTGCCTTTAGTAAAAAAATGTAATTAAAGAAAAAATGATAATGTAGGAATCAAGAATTTAAAAAGATTTATGAATAAAATGATTGGGAATTACAGGAGTTACAAAAGGAGAAGGAATATTAGAGTAGATGATATGCAAGGATGAGTACCATTATTTGTAAAAATTCGGAAACTAAGGTTAGTATCAATAGTATCATTTGAATAGGATGATAGACATTTATAATTAATATTTTTAACTAAATTATAGCTTTTTAATTTATTTGTAGGCTATAGTTTGACTGTGCATATGAAGCTTAAGGAAGGAGTAGAATTTTGGCCGTGAGGCTTTTTAAGAATTGAGGAAAGAGCATAGGACTTTTTTATCCAGATGAGATCAAAATGACAAAATCATTATAAAATTAGAGATCACATATTTTTTTAAATCATCAGATCACTGCGACACTGCCATGTTCATGGGATGTTTTACCAGATTGGAGTGGTAGTGTGGTACAAGGATATTTTTGAAGAATGAAGATTGAAAAATAATTATTAATTCAAATTCTCAAAGTTTACAGCATTATTTTCTATTAAAAAACTTGAGTTTGCTTGAATCTGTGACACTAAAGTTGAGGCAGATCGCAGATAACACTAAGAATGAATATTAGAGAAAAAGGTAGATAGAAGCTATGTACTTGTCATACCACTGTCAGGAGAAACAAGGAATCCGTTGGCGTTAAAAGCAAAGTCAAAATATATTTAAACTGTGAGAACAGAAAGAAACAAGTATTAACGTGTTTCACCGTTAAATATTTCGGTAAATATTTTCGTGAGTAATTTTCAAAGTTGATGTTATCAAAAGTTATTCGAATGTGAAATATTCTGTAAAACTATGGAATCAAATGTATTGGCTATTGGTTTATTTACTAGCGCTTTATCTCAAAATGGACGATTCGCTGCTTAAAGTGTCATGAACATAAATTTATGAATATTTAAGTGGCATCAATGTCAATTAACTTTTTAAAATAAATTCGATCCAAAAGAATATAATATATATTGGTCATAAATTTATATATTTTTATTTTATGTAGAACAATTTATGAAATTTAAATTTGTTTAACTTTTAAAGGAATCATCAATATTGCAATGTATAGTAAAATTCATTACATTTAATTTGATTTGTGTCATTTATGAAGTAGGTTAAGGTACCTACTGTAATATTACTCTTATTAAATAGTTATTATGTACGATGTACGTATGTTGTAGTCACTTCGTGAAATTAATCTTTTCACGTGATGTACATTTTATAAAATAGAAATTATTTTTCCACACTGCATATTATCGATATAACTTTTAAATTTTAATATCGAAAATATTTCACGAAATAATGGTAACTTTTTCATAAAATTATCTCTGTAATTTTTTCTTAAGTACTTATTTACTATATGAAAAAAAAACATTTTTTGCACATAAATATTATTATTTATTTAATGTATAGATATACGACTATTAATGTTATATAGTAGGTACCTTGATACCTTGGTAGTTGTATTGTATTTGTCATATTTATAATGCCATACAAGATTTTTAACTATATAAATTCAAGTTGTTTTTATTTAAAAATGTTAAGTTATAGAAGTATACAGTAATTTGTTTTAATTTGTATTCATTTTAGGAATTTAAATCAGTACCTAGAATGAGTTCTAACATCGACTGTAACATTTCATGTTATATCTTTAAAATTAGTAGATCGTTTCGTTTGGATTGACATTCATTTTTACACGAACAACTTAAGAATTATTAATAACCTTCTGATATACATAGAATCGTTTTAGGCAAGGTTAATTATTTTTATTTATTGCCTCGTTTATCTAAAATAGAATGTGTAGTAGCGTACAACGTGTTACATTATTTTTTTGAACTATGATTAATATAAATATAAAAATTAAAATATAATTTAATTTTAATCATATTAATAATCGTGCATTATTTCATTTGAGTGTAGAACATTGTAACTATTTTAAAAGTAAGGGATGCAACCGCTACCTTAATCCCCCCAAACGCATTAAAGCATAAAAATAATAATAATAATTGTGTGATAAATGTTTTATTTTGCGAAGTGAATAAATATACACAGTGTGAAAAAATTACACGATGGTGCAGTAAAAATTCATGAAAAAAAGATAATTTCGTGAATTTTATTGATATTTTGCCAAATGTGAAAGAGTCGTGTTCATTTTCCGTTTTATGACAACTTTTCAGTCAAATATAATTGGTGGATAATTTTAGGTCTCATTTTACTTACTTTATTGTCTTATGATTTTGTCAGTGAAATTTTTCGTTGGCTGTTTTTTTGTGTGTAAATTTAAATCATTATCAGGGTTGACTTCTGAAAAATTTCGAATTACTGAAAGTCCAAAACATCAACATAACAAAAAAAAAATTCGAATTACTAAGTTATGATAATTTTTGTTTTTTTTATTATAATTATTAATTACTTACCTATTTTAGCAAATAAGGTGACATTAAAGATATTTATCATTTTTAAAATATAAATATAAAATTATTATAATAATAGATTATTATTTTTTGAAGAAATCAGTGATTATTATTAAAAATAATAAGCTATTAGCTAAATTTATGCATAATAGTATAGTGAATTATTAACGAAAGATTATAATAAATACATTTGGTGAATAAACTTTAAATTATCATGTGTTGGTAGTCAGTTTTCCTAAAATTTTGTATTACCTACTAAGTGCACTTAAATTAATTATTTTTATTACCTATTCGAATTATTGCTAGATTTTCAAGAGAACGAGTATTTACTTCAAATTATCGAGAGTCGACTGTACCTACGTTGTGTGGTGGCAATTCTACAAATTGTGTGAAAAAGTAAAATCAAACAATTTCAGTGATTCAAAACGACTTTACAAGAATAACGGTCATGCTTTATAGAATGGTTGGGTATTTAAAAAAAAATTCTTATCAAAGATGAAAGTTGTTTTTGGGTCAAATTGAAATTTTTAAATTAATTTTGAATAGGTCATACCAGAAAAGTACTTAAACATTTTTGATTATTTAGACTTCATTCAAAATTCTGAAAATTTAGAATATGTAAAACTGGATTTCAATGTAATTTGATTAATCTTCATCTATAAAATAAAAAATATTACTTATCAAAATCTAATTATTTAGCGAGGTGTAGTTGAGAGTTTTCATCATTTATAGACATTAAAGTAGTATTGAGTTTGTCTAAACTGAACATAAACAATATTAACATATTTGTTTTAGGTTACATATTAATTTGAGATAGTTAATGTATAAGACTTAAAGTGATATAAATATTTGTTAAAGTACTGTTAAATTCAGTAGCTGTAGCGTATATAGTATACAAGGGGGTTGTTTGGGGGTTATGACACTCCCCTTGAGCCGTATCATATATTCGCAATAGGTGAGTTGATTCCCGAGACCTTTCTCATGTATTAGTTATTAAGTAAAACAATATTTAGTAAAATATTCAGCCTATTAGCATAACCCAAGAAACACCACGAGGAAGTTGGCTGACAAGTTTCTCAAAAATGTTGTTTTTTCATATTTTGAAAATCATTCAATTTTTATTTATTAATTATTTATTTATTGAATTATATTATATTCATTATTATTAAAAACATTTAGTAGTAATTAGGTAAAAAATTATTATTAAAAACATTTAGTAGTAACTAGGTAAAAAAATATAAAAAAAATTTAGTAATTTGGTAAAATATTGTAACACATTGTTTTTATAAATTGGTATCTGGTAATGATATTACCAGTAAACCGTGACATCTCTTCTCTTAAAAAAATTTGTTTTTCTTGTTGTGTTTTAGATTTCTTAGTTCCATTATTCCTGCATTAATATACGTTTCTGATTGTACTTCTAACAGGTCATTTATACGTCGCGTGCGACGTGCAATGATTTTTTTTTTTTTTTTTTAAATTCGCACGTGGTCTTGGTGGATATAAGAGTGAGTTGTAGTAACGGTTGAACTCTTTATACGGTCGTAAACTCTTTACTCGTGCATTCTATTGATTATTGATATACAACAATAGGGATCAACTCGTACGTACCCTCTAATAACCCGGGAATCAACTCAACGGTGTCGGTACAGGTAAACAGGTACCCGGAAATCAACTCGAACACAGCCCATATATTACATTATTATTACATATATATTATATTTCTATTGGTCTGTTAAGACTTAATGCCTAATGGATTAGCATCTTTAAATATTCATCGTGAAGTCGAAGTAACACTAGAAGTTATACAAGTTATACAAAGTTAAAATTTTATTTTATAATTATTATTATCTATTGACCATACTATACTGATATAAAGCATACATATTAATTAATTTAAATAAAAGTTATAGTTCATACGTATTATACCTATATAATATTTAATGTTTATAATTTACACCCCCCCCCTTAAGAAAATCTTAGCTACACCACTGGTTAAATTATCATATTTTCATTAAGAGTTTTTAACTTGCTATTTAAATTTTAAAGTTGGTTTGAGGGTTTATACTGCAGTAGACTGGCGAATAATAAGATTACGAAATATCTCATGTAAATGTTGAATGATTAGTTTTTTTTCTGAATCGTCATTAATAATTATTTATGCTATTATCAAAATGGTTTAAGTGAAATTCATTTAAAATATTTATGATCTAACGTTTTATGGAATCACTAGTTAAATGGTAAAAATAAATTCTTATCAATGTTAAATATCAATTTAAAAGTCAAATATATTTTGCAAACTGCAGGGGGAGTAATGCACACCGGTCATTCGTTAATTTACTTTAGTGAATGTTTTTTCAGAGGTGAGCCATCGTTTATTTTTTAAAATAAATTCGTATGATCTATTGTTCATGGTTTTCAATAAAAGTAATGGAAGTTTTCTAACTTTTATTGGCTTTGGGAATGATTTGTATTCAATACATTTTTGATAAAAGTGTATGTTATACGTGCATTTTTAAATGCATTTACAATAGTCACTTGCAGCCCTTAAAGTATTTTTACTATTCCAAGATTACTGTAGAATTTTTTACGAATAGTCAAGATATGCATACTATGTAACAAATTCTGTTTCAACTGTTACATAGAAAAAAACGGATGCACAATTATGTTTAAAGGTTGAATTTTAGGAATATGCTTATATATAACAGTGTTGTGATATTATATAATTATAACCAAATAAAAGGTTTTATCTCTAATAGATTCTTATAGTTTATTTTTAATAAAATTAATGGACATGGGATAAATAACTTAATATTTTTATGTGTGCAATTTTACTATTTTCTGAGCAAAGCGATCTGTCAGCCTATATTATTAAGTGTATTTTATGATATATTTATATTTCTATATTATAGTAATCCATTTTAATTTTACTATTAATATTATAATATGGTAGATTGAATAACTTTAAATATTTTAAAAATGTCATTGTTTATATTAAATATGATAAAATACGTATAAGTTCTAAATTCTCACGAAAAATTTTTTGAATTAGGTACAACATAACTCAAATTGTTATTCTTTGTTTACGTATCTAATTTTGTCCAAATTTAATTTAAGTTGTTTTTGAAATAGTTTATGCTTATATATTTTTAAAATTTTTTGGTCTTAGTATGAACTATTTACATCACCTTGTATTAATTTTTTAAGGTTTTTCGACCTAATGTAGATTTTTTCTTTAATAATTCTAGGAAAAAACAACATCAAATACCTATAAACTCTATAAAGAGTCAAAATATTTATAATTTAAGTAATAAATTATACTTTTTTTTTATAGAAAATTACAAAATTATAATTTAGATATTTGGTAATAATTTTAAGTATTTACGGTTATTCGTTTTTAAATAGCAACAAAATAAGAAAATTAGTTTAATTAAATATATTTAATTATTATTTGTTATAATATTTTTTTAAAAATGATAAATTACCGACTTAAAGTGATGTTTGTAGATTAATAATAATTATTTATAAGAATTAGATTGGTCGATGAAATTGATTAAAATAGGTGTGTAATAGAATAAGTTTTAAAACGATCAATCCTAATATGTTTTTAATTTCCGAAAGAATTAATTATTTTTACTTTGTTATTACATTTCTGTGTTTTATAAGTAATCTTCTATTGGCATTAAAATACTAGATCAAATGAAAGATAACTTAACTCAAAATATATAAGTTATATTAAAAAGGATTATGGAACATGCTTCAAGATGAAATGTTAAAAGGAAAATCTGAAACGTGTCTGTTTTTCCGTTTTTCGAAGACTTATCCTAAGGAAATTAATGGAACTTCAAGTTAGTTATTTATTGTGTTTGTAACAAGTGTAGAAGTTAATATATAATATAATATAATATATATGTATAGATATTTTTATTTAAATTCTTGAATCTATTTGATCTATTTTTCAGCACACTAGTATTATACATGCACATCGCGTTATGTTAAGTTATTGAGTAAATGCGAGTCAAGTCATGTGTATAAAAATATCTTTGTTGTATAATTGATAAGTAAACACTCAATATCTACAGTTCTTATCGGATCAAAAGTAGATTTCAATGAACACAATACACTAATACCTATCTATTTATTTTTCGTTAGTATAATATTTTATTGTACAATGTAGTAATGCACATGTATTTTTCTAACGTTGGTTAGGTTACTTCGTACAGTATGTATTACCTACCCTATAATATTTATATAAATTATATATACATGTATATAGTTGAATTTTAAATAAAATAAAATATAATATTAAAATAATATATGTAACATTAAATAAATTATAAAATTTCAATAAAATTAAAGGAGTAGGTAACAATAATTATTTTAAAATTTTAATGATTATAATATTTTATTATTAAGTTAGAACTAAGACACAATATCTACTTTCGATTAGTATTATTGGTTTTAATTTTACTCAAGTCGCAATAAATAAATAAAATAAAAAAATAAACGTTATTAATTTATTGCCAATCTCGTAAAAGTAATAGCTGAGCGTGGTTCATTTAAATACACTAGAAGTATAAACTTGATTAGTGTTTGTTTAAGTTATAATTATTTATACCGTTTATACCATTACCATATTATTGTTTGTAAATATATCAATTTATTGCCCCATTTCTGGTATTTCAGTATTTGTGCATTTGACATTTTAAATAATCCATTCAACCGAGAAATTTATTATAACAATACTTGTGTTTTACGATTATCACTGATTGAAGAACGATGTTAATTCTCCATTCCATTCCATAAAACTATATTTTTTTCAATGTTGTTATTTCGTCTGGTCATAATTTATTATTCTAAATTATTGTTATTTGCTTTGATATCGCAGTCGGGGAAAAAGGATTTGAATGAATTTAAGTTATGAATGAGTTCTTTGTATTATATTTAAACATATAATATATTATATCTATAGATACTAATATGGTGTCTGGAAGATTGGGAATTTTTTCCCGTTTGTTTTCCAGAAAATGTGTCCAATTTCCATACTATTCTATATTTCACATTAATTATAAAATCTGTTGAGGTATACGTATGACCTGTATGAGCTGTTCAGTTATTTTAAACGTAAACTGTAAATACCATTATAATTATTTTATGTGTAGACTTTTAGAGTTAAAAAGTTAGTAATGCAAGAGTGTTAACATTTTACAACTATTTTATTATTTGTATTGACTACATTTATACATATTATTTGAAGATTCAAATAGATATAATATGGTCAATTATTTCAGTTACCATAATACTTATCTTTAGATAAGTATAGATAGATAGACTATCTAATATTTTAAAAGAATTAAAATAAAATACATAATAATTTGTCTTGTTGGTTTTTACAAGTGTATACCTCTAACAGTTCGATGTAATTTTTTATACAAATAAAACATGCCTTTATTACATCACATTTTTAAACATTTTAAATGTATCATATTGTAAAATTTAGAATTTTACGTAATTAAAAGATTAATTATACAGATTTCTTGTACTTTTAAATACGAATAATAGATAAAAAAAAATAACTGTAGACAGGGTTGGGATAGATACTAAAAAAAAAGTATCATGATACGGACATTTAGTGTATCTAGTTACAAGATAGAAGATACATTGTGAATGTAGAAAAGATACAAGGTACAAAATACATTATACATGTATCTTTATGCTTTGATACATGATACTTTTATATTTCCAATTGAATTTTATTAACTATAAAAGTAAAAGGTCTATACAGTATACACAATACACTATACTGTCTATACTCAATAATATTCTGTATTAGTTTAGCATTATAACATATAGCATATAGGTACAATAAAGTTATAAATATGAAATAATACAATAAATCAATACACATTATAAAATTATTACAAATAAATCACCATATGTATTATGGTACTTATATATAATTATACATGTGTTTAATTGGTTATGGACTTATAGTCAAAAATTAATTTATAAATTTAATTGGTTATAGTCTTAAGGTCAGTTTTTAAATTATATATTATTTTTATAAATAAAATCTTGATTTCTTTTACGAAAAATTAATTTCTCAAATATTTTATTTGATAGATTAGAACTACTGGGTGAGTGCACAAAACTAGCAAATGAAAATAAACGCTCAATATCTGGAGAATTATTATTCGTAAAAATATAACCTACGACGAAATTATTTACAATACAATACAAACAAAATAAAAATTATCATTATTGTTTCATTTATCTAAATTTTAATGGTTCTGCAAATCGAATTCAAATTTTTTGGTACAATTAAGTAAAAGTATTTACAATAATAGTATCTTGTATCTTTTGACAAAAAATGATATAAGATAGTTCTAAAAAATGTATCGATACATTATACATGATACTTTATAATTATGTATCACGATACTACATACAAGATACAATTGTATTTTTGATACTGTCCAACCCTGACTGTAGATATGATTGCTTGTTTTATACATAATATATATTAGTTGATACCTATATAAATAGTATCACATGTATAAGTTAAAATTTGCAATACAATTATTTGTGAATAATAAAAGTAAATTAATAGATTGTTTGATACATGATATATTATATTATGAGTAGAAACATAAATGACTAAAAAAAGACCATGAAAATTACGAGATATATTACATCATGTTACATTACGAGATATGTATATTGTTTTTGGTGGACGTTGATCACAGGTAGCAATCTACTAGAAATAAAAATATAATATTTACTTTTTAAGAATCTCAGTGATGTAAATGATGTGATATAAATTAATAAATTAATAAATAATGATATATGCAGTGAAACGTATTACTCGCTTCAACAACCGTTTTGCTGTTTGGTGAAGACAATATGATACCTGATGTAGCTATGAAAGATGATTAAATTGTGAAATCATTACCGTAGTTTCCTTGTTGAATTTAAAGAAGAATTTAAAACAATATTTTGTTGGATTACTGCAATTTTTCCGCCAGTGTAAAAGATTTATTTATTTGTTTATCATTATGCACAGAAGATATATAATTTGTTTTCAGGTGTATATACGCCGCTCGTCTCAAATTATTTTATTTTTCGAGTTTCATAATCATAATATATGTGTTCGCCGTTCGGGACACAGTGTCTCGGTTAATTTATTTATCCACATAAAAATACGTTAAAATACGTAAAACTAATACAATCTATATTTACTAATGCAACCGCAAATAATAGAATAATCGTTGTAGGAAAAAGGAAGTAATCAGTAAAATGACTAAAATCATTGTTTGGTCGCGATTAAAGACGTTTAAAACCAGATAAAGGTACCGAAAACCACTGCAAACTAATTGAATATCAATGAAAGACAAAGGTATTTCGCAAGGATTTTAAAATCTATTATAATTTAAAAAATCTATTAGTTTCTATTGTTTTTAAAAATTAACTATGTAATAGTCTTGTAAGGTTATGAGCATCTAGCAGCAGCTCTATTGCGTACATAAAAATTGGAACATTTCTACTTTACGGGACACCCCTTTTTTTGGGGACCTTGTCATATTTTTGACGAAAAAAATTATGAAGATGTCCCGTAAAGTAGAAATATACCTAAAAATCATTAAAAATTGTCCGCAAAATAGAACTTTGATTTTGTGTCGGTAAGATACTACAATATTAGTCTTGGACCAGAATTTATTTGGAAGTGGTCGGTGTAAGACAATTGACCTGAGTCTCATATAAGTTAGCTATTCGCAGACATGTTCGACAGAGAGTTTATAGACAAGTATTTGGTAACTATAATAATATAAGTTGTGGTAAATAGCGAACTAAGAAAACAGAAACGATCGTTGAAGAACTGGATGTGTATGTAAGCACATTTGGTTTGTTTGGTGGCTAAGCAGTATTAATCTAGAAATATCTTGGGATTAAGAAATAATTCAGCGAATAGGTGTTATAGACTTATAGTTTTATACTTTTATCTCACATATTCTTATGTAGGTATAATATACAATATTCCACTTTTATGGTTCATAATGTTTGTGTAACTGTATTAATATGAATAATAAGTAGTAACTATACAGTGTGCCTATTCATATTTACCGTACTATATCATATTTAATTCGTTAATGTTATTAATATACATTTATATGCACATAGATGGAGGTAATTTGCAGATTATTGTACGATTTATAACGGTTTTCTATGCATAGGTACAGTGATGGTATAACATAGAAATAACACCACCTCTCATCAGGCTCACATTATAGAGAATTACCTGTTGTTTGACGCAATATGCGCACGATTATTGCAGTACGTACTACGTATGCGTATTATCCACGACTGTTGATATATTATAATATATGTAAATGGGTGGATATATGTTATTATGACTTGCAGGATAATCGCTGGGACTTAAGTTACCGATTAATTAGGTCATAAAATACACATTAATAAAATCAACATGGCATATTTTTACTGACACATTCTATTTCAAATATAATTGCTTAATATATTTTGAAATCTGCATAATTTAAATTCTGGAAAAGTATATTTTTCGTTTTTTGTAATTTTTTGAACTGGAACCTATATACCTACATAATATATCGCATTGGGATTGTTTAGCGTTTTATATCTTCTGTGTGTTAAAAAATATAACGTATGAAATATGATTAAATAGTAGGCACATCTAAAATTTAATACGCCTGTCGCATATAAGTAAAATATACTTATACACAATTTTGGTGAAATCTCGATGCAATCGAGTTTTTAATAAAATCTTATCGTCAGTAATGTTATTAATTATTTGACTAAATAAATTTTGGTTTTTAATTTTGTTATCAGACTAAAACACATCCCTCACTTGGAAGGACTGTTATTTAGTTTATTACATTTATACACGATGCTTCATTGCTGCAGTATTTAAAAATTATAACTAATACATTATAAACGTATTGTATCAATATTAAATGTATACGTGAACCACCATAACAGTATTTAAATTTTATTATAATATACTAATATACATATTAGATAATATTTATACATACATCATACGCACACTCCTGACGGAGTATCGCAATTCCTGATGGAATACCACCTTGTATAACAATTTATGTTTGATTATTTTACAATTAATAATCCCCCGGCTCGCTACATATGCCTACGTGCATCAAAGTAGACTTGTTTCACAACAAAGTAAAATGTATTTTATTTACATTTTATTTTCATAAGTGTCTTGTCTAATTAATTATCAAAATCATCTTTGATTACTATATAATTTCCTTGTTTGGTATAAATCTGAAACTGGTATTACCACATAACATATAATATTATGTATATGGGAAAACCTGCGGCCGGCGACGGGTCATTTGTAAAATTTGGTGTTGGCATGCGAAACCGACTAATTGAAATGCTTTAATTTATTAATGGTTTTAATAATTAAATTAACGCACAACGTTATATATAATAGTAGGTTCCACCTGTACTGTCCAAAGTCTTGTCTTGTTTGCTTACCGCTGTTAAATGCCCATACGGGTGATTGAAGATAACAGATTAGCGCAACGATTTATGAGATTGAATAATTTGTGTAAACGCTACTTAAAAACTCGTATGAAAATCGATTTAATTGAAAATGTGTTATTCTACAAGTCGAGGCTAATAAGTATAGATTATATTTATTATAAATGTATATATACCTACTAAATATATAAAGCATTGTAAATTATATAATAAGTTCTGTAACTGCAGTTGGTACACGATGATAATAATATAAAATACGCTTGTGGCTTATTGTAAAATGATTATAAATGTTCAGGTTTAATCAATTGTATATGAATTGCTTGTAATGGAACGTTAAAGAATTTTTTTTTTCAAATAATAATAATAATGGTTTAGTCTTTATTATTATGGTGGTTGAATGGTCTAATATACTCTATTAAAATACGGTGTACACGATGATTCGAATGAAAAAATACTACTGTTACGGTAGTAGGTATATCTATTTACTGTATCTATCGTAGGCTATCGTGCCTGACTTACACAAGTCGGCCGAAGAAATAGATTCATATTTTGGAAGTTTAAATAATCTCGTATAGTAAATGTGAAAATTTGAAATCAGTTATTATTTGACGGAGCAACTACTATATGTATTTAAAAATTTTCTATGGCGAAGGCGTAGTGGTCTTTTACATTATAATAAAATCCCCTGTAAATTCGTATTATTTATAATTTATACACACACACACACACACATATATATACAGCATATCCAATAATAAACGTATAGCTAATAACCTGTATGTTTCGGTTATCAGTAATTTACTTAGTTTTACTATTTTAATATTGTTATTTTTTAAACTAGGTCCGCTGTAAATTATTGTATTTCGTTTTTTTATTCTTAAGCTAAACGTATTTATAAATCCAATTTAACAAAATACCAAAATTCGATAAATTAAAACATATACATTTCACCTACTATTAGTAACATTTAATTTAAATGCAAATATTTTTTTCTAGGAATTCAGTTATATTATTTTTATTGCTACGTATTTCCTAGAATAGTATAATTTATCGTTACATGATATTATTAAGCTAAAATATTTCAAAATATTATTTATAAAAAAAAATTTAATGTGATACAAGGACAAAAATTGTCCAGTTAAAATGTAATCTATGTAAAGGTATAAGTTTGGTAAAAAATAATGACAACAAATTAACTAATTAAAATATTTCTAAAAATTGTTAATAAATTATAAGTTGGTTACTGAATATTCAAGATTGAGGTAAATTTGACTGTATTAAGGAAATTATTGACAATTATCTGTGTTTAATGTACACCAAAATACTCCAATTGACTTTTATATATGTTTCTAAGTAGTTCTACACAGTATAATTTTAAAATGCATAAAGTTATGTACGTATAAAACGTTGGAGTACATAATATATGTACGATAAATGAATTGTTCATCACATTTATGTTTTTTCATTAGATTCGGTACGTTGATTTTTTTTTAAATATACTTATTTAAAATTTGATACAAATATTGGTCATATAAAATTACAATTTTTTGAAAATTAGTGTCGCTTCATGGAGAGGAATTCTAAACGCGTGGAATAGAAATAATTATAATTTTCTATGGTAACTAAAAAACAAATCAATAATAAGTGTGGAAAAGACATCGTTAAATGTTAATCTAACAGAACTTGGATGTATGATCAGCCAACTAAATTTAGATTAGTTAAGAGTTTTCCAAGGTTACAGAAAAAAATTAGTGACAACTCTGGCATAATAAGACATTTCGTTAATGGCACAGAAAACACCGGAAAAAGTTTTCTTGTATATATCATTATATATTGAGTCACAATAACCTTGAACAAATTGTTAGCTGTTGGGGCTCCAACTGGAATTGTCGTATTCAATGTCAACGGGCTTTAGATCATAGCAATAAACTGTCATAAAACCGTTGTTTGACCAGGCTAGGACCTGGGTTAATTAATTTATTACGATGACTAGACAGCATACCTGTGTAATTAATTTATATTAGGAGACATATTAGAGTTTACCAATACTGGCAAGTAAAAGGTCGAACTACCACAGTAAATAATAGTTGTTCAAAATTAAAATAGTTATCAAATTTAAGTTTTACAGATATTCGTAGTTTGAAAATTAATTCGTTACAAGAGACGATATGTAAAACTATTGCATAGTGCACTATTCCGAAGGTTTTACGACGAAAATTTGAAATCCATTTTATTATAATTAACCTAACCGGAAAAAATTGGAAACCGGTATTAATTTACGTGTTTTTAAAATTTTAAATACGTAAATTCCATTATAAATATGCCTGTGAGATCGTGATTAAAATGTTAATAACCATTTCATTATTTGCAAAATTATTAATTGTTTTATTAATAGTAATGAATATATTTATTTAAATTGGTAAGTATTGTTTAATTTTTATTGTTAAGGTTAGGTAACCTAACTTTTTCAATTTTAATTTTATCTAAATCGAAACTGAAACCAAAACCGAAATATGTAAAAACCGGTATACAAAATCGAAACCGAAACCGAAATTATTTCAATCGGTTTCAAGCCCTGATTTCAACACGCATGTAGGTATTATAGATGTACGGATATATGCGTTTGTATTTATGCAAGAAAAAAAATTATTTGTCATCTGTGTACTTGTTGCAATGGATTTTTTACATACACGTTCTGCCGTTATATCGTGTAATAATAATAACATTAATAACGAACAATAACGTACAATATAACCTAACCTAACCGTATGCGCTGTAAAAATTACACACTCATAAGTGTTATAATAGTAAAAAGTATTTAGCATTGTTGATTGATATTGTTTATTTGTGTACACGCCGTTTAGTATTTTCATTTTAAAGAACATTACGTCACGCATGTCGTTATTAATTACCTATTATATTAATATGCATTGTATATATGTTTATGTATAATGCATATATTATATTATATGTAATGACATGTATTCTTAATCCATTAAATTGAATAACATTCGTTCGATTTGTGCGTTTTCAGTTGTATGAACAGAGATCAAGAGAGATATCGACCCGAATTTCGGTAAGTCTTTTTTGTATTTATTAGTTTTTATTTTTCACAAAGGTGAAACCTATGATGCGTACCTATCGCCGGATGAACTATGAAGTGTTTGTGGACGTTATGATCCTATCACGATGTCTTATTGTTATTATATTATATAAATATAATTTACCATGTAAACAGTAAATATAATATACATGTGTTTTTGCGTTTATACGAATAACATATAGGTAGGTACTTAAGTAGTTGAGTATAATATATCTATACACGTGGCTAAATAATTGATCTAAAAAGCAATATTTATTTTACTCAATGTAAGTGTGTTGAACAATGCTGAGTCGCAGTACATTTTTTTTTATTAAAATGCGTTTTATTATATAAATCTGCATTTTTAAACTTATGAGAATTTTCATGTTATTATAGAATAAAAATAAAGCTTTTAAAATCATAATAATATATTTATGATATTATTGATCGCATTAGATTATGTAGGTTGGTTATTAGTTTTAAGTTTCAAAAAAAATTTTTTTCATTATAATATTAATTTTTCAATAGATTATGTGGCGTAATTTTAATACTTAAATAATAGTAAAAGGATTCAAATATTTAAAATAAATATTTATTGAAATAAATGGGTTGTACAAAGTTCGATGCAATTGAACATAGCTTCCATGGGCACACAGTGATACTTATAAATAATTAAAATAAAGCATAATGAAAGAGAAAATATTGGATTTACTATTAACGGATATTATAATTAAGCGTTGATCTTTGCATTATACTAAAATGATCAATAGCGCTAAACATAATTTGTGTTTGTTATCAAATGGAAATTATTTAATTAATATAAGTATTTGAAAGTAGATCATCTTAATATGTAGATTGTCAATGATTTAAGTACTCGTTTTTTACAAAATGAACACTACCATAATATTATAGATGTTTCACATTATGCATTTATGCATTTTGATCATTATCTTAACAGAACTTTAGCGATCATGATTTAAATTTGATAAACAGATTTATAAAATAAATTACTAGTTTTCATGTGTGTAATTCAAAACGTCATGCAATATACAAGATAACAACTGTAGGTGCATTTATAAATAATAATTAAGTGTTATCATTGAAGTATTGAATCGACATCTGGACGAAACATTAATGGTTTATTGTATTTATATTTGCTACTATTTTTTTCAACTGTTAAATAGTTCGACCACTGACTAAATCAAGTAAAATATACGCGTTGTAATTTTAGTAATAAATACATATTTTGCGATTCATTAGAAATCTAAAACAACATAAGTCATTGTGGAATTTTAAATTGTAATTACTCTGTTGGCATTTTAATATATTACAGAAGGTATTTACATAATATATTATTTTATATTGTTCTACACAATTTGCAATGTTTTATTTAAAATTATTTGTATTTAGGTACTAATGTATTATGTAGCCATCTAAGTAAATATATTATAGTATATGTAGTTCTTTATAGTATATAATAAAAATATTCTTATTGACGTTATTAATTTGTACGCCTATAGTGCAGACTAAAAAAATACATTTACGTTGATTGTGTATGCAAATAAACGGCGCAGTCTATATTTTTTGTTTTTAGTTAAATTTTGTGTATATAGGGATTGTAAACAGACAATTTTTTAGGAGTTCAATATAGGCAGTTTTCTAAGTGCATATATGTGGGTCTTGTAAATATATGCGTAATAAGTGATCATTAATGTGTGTAACTGTAGTTTAAAAGAAACTGTGGAGCGCTCCCGCATGCACAACCACAAGTTACCACGCTGGCATATCTCAATATATCATATTTTGTTAATACTTTTTGACAATCCTTCCGATGAACTTAAAATGATGTGTTAACATTTTTAAAAACTGATTTGAATTTTTCAATATATTTCTGAAGAAATAATTATTTTACGGTTGAATATTGAATGTCATAAAAATTAAAACTTCATATGCTTATAAAAAATTGATTTAGCTTTTTAAAAAAATTTTTTTGATATATATGTTGAAAAACTTACAAAGAGCCTTACATAAATTTTCAAATTTTAGATATAAAAAAAAAGTTTTGTGACTAGATATTTGATGCTTTTGTTTGAAAATGATAATTTATGTGGAGTTTTATATTAAATTTTCAAGTATTTTTACCTAGTGAATAATTTTTAAACGACATTTATAGAAAAAAAAAAAAATCAAATATTTCTTATCGTTAATAGAAAATGAAAATACGAGTATAAACATTTTGTAAAAATTTCAAATATTTACGGTTATTTGTTCTCGAGTTACACCAAAAAAGTAAAATCGATTTTGTCATAAATTCCAATTTTTCCTTAATTTTTTTCTGATTATGAAAAAAAAATACTGGGGATTTTTAACTGTGACCTCTTTGAAGTATAAACTAGATCTAATTTTCTACCATAAACCATCTAGACACATTTTATTGACTACTTATCTCGACACTATATAGTATATACTTACGTAAAAAAAACATATTATACATTGTACTTCTCAGAATCTAAAATAAATCGATTAAAACACTTAATGAAAATGTTCGAAACAGCAAATGTCTAGTCGCGATTAAATGATGAATTGGATAGGTACTTGAGTAGTCGTTTGTACTATTATTTGAAAACGAATAGCGTTGAATGTTAAGGTCATTATTTTTCCTAATTTTATTCAAAAACATTGATAAATTATTTTTATTTTGACATTTTTTAGTCACAATCTACTATTGTTATCATTCGAATTTTCCTCTAAAATCATATACAATTTTGGAACAAAAAAGGTACTCAGACTCAAAAGTGTTTCCGCAGATAAATTGTCTATTGCTTTCGAATAATTTTTCTTCGACTAATTTAGAACTAATACTATTTAAATTATTCCTGTCGATCGATTTATATTGGGCGTATCAAATTATAGTTACGGACTTGAGAACGTTTAAAAAGTATAAACTCGTTTTTCTATCCTGTCGTGTTGTTTAATTTTTATTCATAATTGGTTGACGGTTATTTGCATTTTAAATGGTCTCGTAGACTGAATCGAGTAAAGTGGAAAAAGTGATATCCTGGCTGTAGGTCTTTGCGAAGTATATAAAATCTTCTATACCATAATAACCATATCTCCGTTTAACTGTTTTTTATCTCAGCATACTTAACGTTTACATATTATTATTATATGTCATGAGCATAGTCAACCATTGATATACAATTTAGTGATTATTAAAATTATTAACGGTAGTCAAATATAACCAACCAATACCCAACTAACTAATTTCAGTAGTTTCATAAATTGTGTTTAACTAGTAGTTAGAAGACGACTCTTTTCAGTAGATATTAATTTACGGTAGATACATTAGTACGTAAAGATATATCATTGAACTGTTGTTGTAAGTAACAGACTCGTTCTTACTTTTTCATTCGTCGCATGCACGAAAAACTGCAGTCACGTACTCATGTGTTTCAAAAGTTTCAAAACTTACTGATATTATTATAGCAATTTTAAGTACCTAATTTAAATACATTAAGATAGGTCTATATTTTAACACATAAATGCTAAAATAATGAATTTGAACAATTAGAAAGCCCAATATTTATTAATATTAAATGTATTGTTATATATCAATTAAAAATAATAAATGAAATTGTTGGAGTTTGTAATTTGAAGTTTGATGGTATACTAAAGACCCACAGAGACTCACGAGTACCTCAGTAACGATAAAAATGAATAGAGGTACATTTATATACATTAATAATTGGTAGTTTGGTACGATTGAAATAAAATCGCAATAGCTAGAAGTTATAGTCTTGCAGTATATACTATACATGCTGTAGGTTGAAAATTGATCATATTATCTATAGAACATTAATAATATGGTAATAATTATTGGATATCTCCGATCACCGATAATTTATTGATTATTTCAATTACCAATTATTGATTGTTGATTAAAATTTCGATTGTCGATGGTTGTAAACAATTGAGGTTATAAACAAAAAATACCAATAATATTTAATATTATTATATTTTTGATTATACAATATACATTATAAATTTATGTTGACTGCTGATAACTTGTTTAAATATTAAATTGGTATTTTGGTTTTTAGTTTAAGTTGATAATAGTCAATAAAATATAATTTAAAAACCGTCGAAACGAAAAATTACTCGAGATAATCATCAAGTACATCATATTATGTGAATGAGTTTTAAGTTAAAACATTTACAAAAAAAAATCAATAAAATAAAAAGATTACAAATACTAAAAATTTGCTTGTAAATACTTGTAAAGTATTTGTCGAATATTGGTGAAGGCTTTGAGGAAATTGGATAATGTGAATGTGGAATGGAAAGACCACTTTATGGTAATATACATCTTAACATTAATAAATCATGATGGAAAAATTATTGTTTATGAAATAAAATAGGGAGACAAAACAATTTATTATATTACCTAAATTAATAATACGTGAAGGAATAATATTGAATCCTATAACCTTTATAGCAGAGATACTGAACATGTTATTTTCAAATTGTATTTTATTTTAATTTCATTTATAGAAGTTTTTATAATTTATCGTAATTTTTTCAAAGTAGATATCAGATATTAAATAATGATTATCGAGATTATGGAAAGTAAATTTAGTATTTACATTATTATATCACTTAATAGTTAGTCTTAATTCGTAACAATTTTTTTATAAACTTTTTTCAAATAAATTCATAAATGCTAAAATAGGCACATACATTTCCTAAAAAATGAATAAAATAATAAGTACCGTCAGAATCAAAATTATTTCATTATTAAGTTACCGACATATTTACATTCAACACATTCGCTCAGGTGATTCAACTAAAAATACATCTAATTTATATATATTGCGTACATAAATTGTCCGCCTTATTGTTTAATTTTTAATGTAATTATATGTTCAGTATTTCATATTTATAGACTCAATCTAAAATAATTTAATTTTTTTATGGCAATAAAATATAAACGGTTTATAAGAACAGTAAAATTAAAAAAAAATAGCTGTATAGATGATTGTATTCATTATTTGTTTCTTTAATACTTTAATTTGATTTCAGTAACATGCCAGGGATCAGGTTAGTAAGGAATACATGTATTTTTTTAGTAAGGATAGCAATTAATTTTTCATTAAAAATATTTATAATTTTTTTTAATATTATGATTTATTTTGATAAAATTATATTCATATTAAAAAACTAACAGAAATCCTATAAAATAATTTGAAACACATGCAGTTTATTTAATTTACTATACTTTTGTCCCATTATTTTATTAAATTGCAACAATAATATTAACAACCTTGTTAGATACTTGGATAGTAAATAAATTAAAATTTTAAGTATTGTTAGAGTATAGTAATAGGTACAAACACTACAAACTTAACAATTTTTTTCAATGTAAATTATAATTTAAAATAAAAACTCTATAATGTTAAAATAACAGTTCAATTTTACGAAGTTGCAGTCTAAACTTTAAACTCGTTTATAATTTTCTTATTAGCTCAGATTTATGCAATTTAATGTAATCTCCATGAATATCATCATGGATAAGCCATTAGTTAATTAGTTATCATCGATAGTAGTATCTTTCATTGAAGTTTTACGTAAAGTTCTACTTTACGTAGAGATTAAAAAATCTTTTTGCTGAACTACTAGTTACTGGAAGATATAAATCTATAATCTAAATACTCTAAACAGTATGAACTACTGGATATACCTAAATTAGTTCTATCTTGTAGACTTTTAAAAACAATATTTTTTAATTCATTTTGATTGATGTTTGCATTTTTACACTCTTTTAACGTTTGTTGTTTAAAAACGAATGCAAGTAGTGGTGTGTACTCTAAATTGGCAATAATTTTGGAAAATTTTCATTTTATTTTGAGTAAACTATCAAGAAATTGAAAAAAACTGATTAAAATTGACATACACCCGAGAAGAAAAATATTCATTTTGCCCTAATTTTCAGTAAAATGTATAATATTAAAATAAATTTCAATATTTTGGAGACAAACAATTTGACGACATGTGATTTAAGTTAATAAGATTTATTGTGTCTTAAAACAAATTTAAACGATTGCTCAGGAATGAATTAGCTTATAAAGTGCTTCAATAAATTGTTAATTTATATATATATTATATCTCAATATATTTTTAAAATTAAAAATTATAACATTTTACCAACGTGGTTTATAATAATTGGCATACACATTACGACAAACTGAGTTCTGTTCATTTACGATTTTTATTCAAGTTTTAAATTTCACGATAACACTAAAATGATTAATTGTTTGTCAAGTGTTTCACAAACGTAAATATACATAAAATAATCTTTATATTAAATCATTTTCATGCTGTTTTATTATTTCTTTTACTGTATAATTTGCATCATATTATATTATGTATTATAGTTGGTAATAATTATTAATAGTTTCCACTATACTGATTATTTTACAAATGATTCATCGATTAATTTGAAACTAATGTTATTATTAATACATTTATATATATATATATATATGTATATGCTCAGAAAGAAAATATTGTTTCGCATCATTATGAAATGATGTTATGATATAATTTTATAATTAAATTCTAAAGAAGCGGCTTTATTTTAGACGAAACGTAGGTTGGCTTATGTAATTATATTATACGGGGTGATAATAATATTGTTCATTGTTCTAGTTGTCTAACTTAATATATCCTAAACTAATCTGATGTTTAATAAAATGGTTTATTCGTGTAGTAATATTTAGGGAGAAAATTTACGAATCTACGGCAATAATATTATGACTCTAGAATGAGTGATTGCAGGTTATTATTAAAACAAATATTATATAATTAATAAGAGACGTGATTGGTTAAAGTACTTTTTCAAATATGCATATGCAATTATATGAGGCATTATGTTTGTATTGTAAAAATGAGGTAAATGATTGAAAATACTATTATTTTATAATGTTTTCTTTATCAATAGTAATTTATAAATAGGTACAGTCATTATTTTGAATTTTTCGAGTATAAATTGATTAGAATTTAACATCCATCCATAAACTAAAACTAAATTACGATATAAACGTTAAGGTTTACGCATCAGGACAAATAGTGATAAATAAACTTGATAGAAGTTAGATAGTCGTATCTGCTACAGATCGGTGATCGCTCTGTATATTTTGATATCTTAAATATCGACCTTTGAAATAGACAATTATCTACACACACGCACAGACGCATATATGCACACAATTACAACAAAGGTCGACGGTGTTGTATAGGTATTATATATAATATAATTATTTCCGTTATAGAGTTCGTTATTCTAGATCAATCATTAGATCATTTACTAGCATTTTCATCGTAAAATTGTAAATGTAACTTCTGATTACTGTGTATTTTAGCGGCTGCAGTTTTATCTGTGTTTTATTATTTGTGTCGTGTTTCGAGTACTTAACAGTATATATCGATCACTAGTGGATATAGTATTATTACATAGTCGAAAGTTCTCGCGTGTTATCGAATTAACTCGTGATCACAACATTATATATTGTACGTGAATTTTATTTATACGTTTATTATGTTGTCAAATAGTAGTCATTTACATTTCGGTGCACGCGAATAACCGTCGGAAATCGTTTAGCCATAATATTATAATATTTACACTATACCTATAAGATACACTTTTCTACGATGAACGAAAATGGTGAAAAGGATACGTATGGGACGTTTTTCGACGATGCCACTTCCGAAACGTCATTATTAAATGCCAAGTATGTACATTTATCAAAATATCGTATAATTTGTATTGTCTAACTGTCCAGAGTGGAAAACACTGTGCATATAATTGATCATATTTCGCTGATTAGATATGTTTTATTTAGTTGTTTATAAAATATATTTTATACGCTTGAATTGGATTTGAATTATTAGGCGTATTTAGTTTATTCACTCGTCGTATATTATTAGACTGGAAATTTGCAGTAGGTGTCTGTCTATATGTTTATTATTAATCATTATCTAATTGAATCGTTCGTATTACTTTAAATTTTGAAAATATATTTTATAATTCTAACATAGTATTATTTATGTTATATTTTAAACTATGATTTAATTTTTTTACTTTTGTAAAGCCAATAAAACACATTATTAAAATAATAGATATTATAATAAAATAACCATAATAATAATAATAATAATTTTATTTTATTATTATTATTATAATATTTAGTTATGATTTATAGTAAAGCCAGTAAAGGGAATCACTATCTGTATAATTTTGTAAAAAGAAGCTATTAAATGTAAATGTAAAATCTCTAAATGATATCCAATGTTTATTAAAATAAATATTGTTACATATTATAATTTATTGTTTAAGTTAACAGTATTTAACTAATAAAACTTTTTAATTCTATTGGTGTAATAAATAATAACATAAAACGTAGTAATGATTCAGATTTTGATATTTCTAAGTCTGATGAACTATCAATTAAAAATATTGAACAATTGTTCTACTTATTCATTATTTCTCCGTATACCTACCAATGATGTACATTGTAGTACCGTTTTTAATATGATAGTGATAATCTTTAATTTTAACTAGTGAAAAATTATATGTACCTAATTAATAATTATGCTATGAAAGTATGAAACACGGGTTATTATAATGACCTAGGATTTCTTGAAATGATTTGCGCTGTGATGAAAATAAATCATTGAATATATTAATTAATATTTTAATTATTCATTTTTTTTTAATAACGGTTATTTAAATTATTCGTTTTAACATTTCATTTCGGTTTAACTAATTAATAATGTATTTAATAATGTACGTAATATAAGTTTTTGATGTATATATTTAAAATAGGTACTTAATATAATGCTTTAATTAAATAATTTCTATTATTTTTAGTTTTAGGAATGCATATTTACTATATAAATGTGGTGCATATAATTGATGAATCTATGAATCACTGATCGTTAATTTTTAAAGCTCATTTTATTTAATGATTTTTACAATAAAAACAAATAAATAGAAAAATACTCCTATAACTTTTAACTGCTGATATTTAGTTTCCAAAGGCATTTTATAATTGTTGATAATATTGAGTATTGTTTTATATTAAATATAAACAAATTGTCAAAAAATATGTCGAAAATTACAATTTGAATAACATATTTTATTAATTCTAAACGGGGCTTGGGTAGTCAATATATTTATTAAAATAAAAAATCATTAAGTTTTAATGGTATAAAAATATAAAAAATATTCTTTTGTGACGTGCAATGGCCGATGGATATACTACTAGACATGGCTTAGTAGTTAAAAGTTCAATTATTAGTCGATCAAAATCTCAGTACGAGTATTACTTTAAATACATTTTACTGTAAACGATTATGATTAAACTTTTTAAATAAAAAAATATTGCACAAGCTGATTTTATAAATTTAATAAATTTCATCATTTTAGTAAATAAATTATCTTCAGGTATTACAAAAATGAATATACTTAATACAAAGATGTAACTCTTATAAAATAAATTAATTTTTAAGAGTACTTCATATTAAACGATATCTATAAATCTATTTTTATGTTTAAAATGAAAAATTAGAATACCAACGAGCAGGATGGTAAAGTACTAGGAACTATAGTAGCGAATCTAAAATTTAATTACATAAGTACATATTATTACAACTTATTGGATTAATCGACAATTATTTTTATAACTTAGTATTTGAAAAGTATTATCAGATTTTTTTAAAATTAATGAATTATTTTTTATAACCATTTTATCTATATTTTCTTATTAATAACACGCGATGACGTAATTTATATTGTATAGTATAATTCAACGCGTATCATTGATATGTTAATGTATCGTGGTTGAAAATTATAGAAATATAGAATAATTTTGGTTGTCTTATATTTATTAGCCAGTAGCCTAGATAAACATGATATAAACAACTGTTTAAAATATAATCAATCATTTTAAATTAAAGAAGACAATGAAGATGTCATTTAATATTAACATTTGTTGTTTTTAAAAAAAAAATATTCTCAGTATTTGTTATTTTGTGTTTGAGATTTTGCGTGAAGTAAGGAACGTATGGCAAGATTTTACGATGATTGTTTTATTTCCTATGCACGTACGAAAGAAGTGATCTGAAAGTTTTATGTAGCAAAGAAATTTTAACTATAGTTGGTATTCTCAAAACAGAAAATGTTTCCATTTTCCTGAGTACTTAGTTTCTTTATATAGGAAAAACTACTTCGATGAAAAGCGTTAAAGAAATGTCGACGAGTGCTGGTTTTAACATCGAGGAGTACCACTTAGAACCGTTTTTAAAATGCGATGATTGACTTTATCACTTAAAAATTTAATACTACAACTGTACAATATCGTAGTACTGCGCAGATACTCGTAATTTTATAACGATGCGAGAATCGCGAGGCAATTGCTGTCTGACATTCTGTCGATAAAGGGTTTATTTTAGATTAAAAATATCTACTTACGATATCTTAAACTATATGTTCATTGTATATTGTGGCTCGTGGCTGACAGGCATGGGATGCTGAGATCGCTACTCACAGCGTTGACCTCACCTGGGTCTGAAATGTTGGTATTTGTGTTGACAATTTGATATCATGCATCTAAAATTGATGTATCTATACTTAATTAATGAATATTATTAATAAATAATTATAATAATATATAGTTACTACTGTAGTATTTTCTAACTACATAATATGCAGTATAGAAGCAGTTATTATTTATTGCAATATGAATGATGTTATTTAACGCTGTGTTAGTATTTTGTAAATACCTAAAATAATTATATCGATTGGCTATTAGTATTATATTTTGTATAATTTTAGAAATATCTATAGATACAGAAATTTAATTTTAAAATGCTAGTAGTCATTAAATGTTTTTTGACATAATAAAATAATGTATTCACATGGACATTTGTGTTTCATTAAGATCATTTTAAAATATAATTTGATAAAAATGAAAAATTTTAAGTCATTTTATAGAAAATATTACTGAGAAAATTATTAAAACATTTTTGTTTCTTGAAAATATTTTAAAATTATATTTAGAAAATTATTTTATTCTGTTGCTGGTATTGAATTAAAAAATAGTTATTTTAATTAATTAAATTATTATCTGTATGAAGAGTCAGTTATATATTTTTAATAGACGCGTTGTACATTATGAATCTGTGATAATATTATAGTATTTAATAAAGGAAAATAAAAAAGGTATTTTTTTATCATTTTAGGTTTACTCGCTGTGCTATTATATTCATTAAACATATTTCTAACACATCGAATAATTAATTAAATACATTTTTTCTCATGTAAACGATTGGTACTCGGGCCTCAAGAATGCCAGTCTCCCATTGATGGCTAGTAATTACATTTTAATATTTTATACACATCATGATTAACACATTATAATTTATTTATCATTTTTAAACAAATCATATTGTATTACTCGTAATAACTTATTCTAAACGTTAATCGTATTCATATATACGTAGTGTTGCATGTATTCATGATGGGTTTTCGAATGGAATTTATATGTTTTGTATTAAATTTATTTCATTTTAACGTAGGTGTAAATATTTTTCTTAAATGTGTTTGTAATTTTAAGACAGTAAATTTAATCTATATACAGATTAACGCGTCTACTTAATCATTGAGTAATAGTTAATTATATATATATATGTATATATTTTGTTTTGTGATTGTACTTATGTTATAAGTATTCGTTCTTTATCTAAGTGTGCTGTACATAATCATAATATTTTAAATGACAATAATTGTTTGTACTTTACAATATTATACATATTTAAAATGGTTATTATTTAGTCGCGTGTAAAAAATTATGGTTAAGACCATAGGCAGTAGGCACTAATCAGTAGTATATTTGATGGTTCTTATATTGATCAATAAGTTTAGGTTTAGATATTTGTTTTCTATTCAATGAAATATATATATATATATATTGGACAGTAGTTATGCAAATGCGAACCGCTTTATTTTGTAAAATATTGATCAAAATAATAATGCGCAGAACCTATTTTTAAAATATTTGTTATAAAAAAATATATAAAACGCATAAAAATAATAAATTATAATACAGTTATTAGTTAGATTTCTTTTATTTGAAAGGAGAGAAGAGGATGTTTTATGATGTCTGAAGTTAAATATAGGCACATGTAAATTTTAATGTATTCATATATTAATATATTAATCATAAATAATGTGTTTTTTTTAATTTTGTTGGTTGGTATACAAAAAACCTAACCTATCTGTTCTTTTTTCAACACAGTTTATTTTTATATAATTGACATTAGATTCCGGAGATGTGTTTTTTTAACAAAGAAATAAAGTGAAATAATTTAGATTTTAGAAAAATAAAATACTATGTCGAGGTAATCCTACTGTAGATATTATTATATTTCATAACATATTTGTATGGATCGTGATGTGTTAGGCATGTATATTTTATATAAAGTCTAACGAATTGTGTCAGAAAAATTACGCGATCCCACCATTTTTTTTTACACATAATTTGTAAGTACAAACTATACAGTATGAGTAAAACGATTGCAGTAATTTGAAATTGGCGATTACGACAACGGAATACAGTTCACTTTGTTTTACTTCTATAAAAAACAGTCAATAAAAAATATTTATCATCAACATTTTTAATAAAAACTAAATATCTATATCCCATTTCATTCCTTTAGGCTATAGGTTTTAAATTTATAAAAACCTCAAAATACATATTTCATTAATTGTGTTGAAGCGCGCATTTATATTAAGTTTTTAATAAATTTGACTATATTTAACTATATTATTTCCAATATAAACTTTGTCACTTTTTTTCACCTCTTTGCCGGTTTAATTTCTAAAATATTCTCTTAAATTATGCGTACAATATAAAATTAACACCCTTTCCGAATTCCTATTTTATATCTTGGCAGTTAATTCTTAATCACATTAATGTGGATATTTAGTTTTACCTTGTTGGGGGGGGGGGGATACACAACTTTTTTGTGAATCCCTTATCAGGGTTCAAACTATCTCTATATCGAATTTGGTTCAGCAGTTAAACCGTAAATATGTAATAAATAAGACTGTAAAGTTATTTTCACATCTATAATTATAAATACGTATGCCTTAATTATTATAGTACATAATGTATACACAATAATAATACTATTATAGTTTATATAAACATTACTCTACTAGTCTACTATTATACGCACGTGTTAACTGCTGCAATTTAATACGAATCAAAACCATTGTTAACGAACGCACGATATATGATAATATTATCTGTGCAGCGTATTATATTATACAGGTTTGTTTTTTTTGGTCATGTACACATATTACACATTATGTAGATCAGAACATGTTCTATCAATCATGCTTCTCATGTATGAAGATCGACGAATGCTGTACTATATTATTTATCATAATAGTTCAAATTTGGAACAGTAGAAAACGTATTAATTATTATTATACCTAATCGATGAATAAAAAAAAATAATTTTGTGTCTCAATGCTGTGGCGATTCAACTGTATTAATATACAGTATAATTAGTTAAAATTAACCGGTGTGTAGCATCAATACAGAGTGATTTACTAAGCATGTTCACTCCTACACTATCCTTTAATTATTCATTATTTTATTCCAATTATGATTTTTAGATTTTTTAAACGTAATTATTGAAAACCGTATTTTCAAATACTGGGACTTGACATGCCATGAAAGTAGTGTCCTGTGATGATACCTTAATTCTAATACCTACCTAAACCGTCTATTATTACTATATTTTGTTAAACAGATGGAATGTTTTGGAAATTATAATGTATCAAAATAATTATAAATCTAATTTGGAACGAGCAATATCTAAGTTTTTAAACTGTATGAGTTATTAATGTTATAGATAATTAGATCTGTATTATAATAGCCCAGGTTTGAAGATTAGGGAACTAGGGTCATACATAAAATAAAGTATTTATATATAGAAGCACACAATATGTATATATTATAATTATATATACGAAGTGCTGTTGTGAATACGTTTATTAAAAGTACTTAAAATACTAATATATTACGAAAATGTTTGAAATGTTTTTCCAATATTTTTTTCATTTTTTCAATTCTATTTTATTAGAAAATAACGTAAACGTGCTTATTATAACTATCTACTGCCATTGCATGAGTAAATTATTTAAATTAGTAAGTTTCTTAAGAAAAATATAATTATTGAATAATTTTATTATTTATATTACACGATAAAAATAAAATATGTCAATTGGTCATCAGTCGTACCTGTTATTATTTGTTTGTTCTCATATTTATCATAGTAGTTTCACTGACACTAATTTTCAAGTTTTTTTTATTATTATTATATGTTTGAAATCATAAATTTAATAAAAGTTTAATATGTATATGTTATATGGCCGTGATTACATTGCTTCGCCTTCGTCAAGTATCAGAATTTAACATAGTAGGCGCTTACAGTGTATTATTGTAATAGCAACTAACAAATAATGTAAAAACATTCAAAACACGTTATATAATTCAAATTTAAAATAAAAAAATATTTGAATACTTTTACTCAAATACTTTCAATATGTAAAATTAAGTCTAGTACATAATTTACAAATCATCATAATTCATATATAATATGATCCGTGTATTACACAAAGATTGAAAACTCAGAAACTACTAATTTGAATATCGAGTTAGATACATAAACTAAAAAAAAAATATCCCCTGGTTTACTGTTTTTTATGTAGGCATATCATCAATCATCATTTTTATTATTATATTATATATTTATATGCCGTTTCACGGTGAACTATAACGGAGCGTCGGAACATTGCAAGGTCCGTCCATTGCCGACGTATAAGTAGGTACAGCTCGATATCGTTATATAATAATAATAGTAGTAGTAATGATGTACAGGGTGATTCACCGATCACAAACGTTCTCTGTAATTTAATTGTGTTTCTTCTATATAAATATTATTTTCCTTCTCAAATTTTCGTGTATGTATACCAGATATCTATGCAAATTTATAACGCATATAAATATTAAGTATACAATTAATATTTTAGACTGCGTTTTCAAATACCTGGAATATTTACAGGACTTCCAAAAATGCATATCTATTATCTGTCGAAATTCGAAACGAGTTCCTACTTTTGAGTTATTTTATACCAAGGATGAGAGTACCTACTCAAATTAAATTTAGAACTATGAGTGATAGTTATTTATAAAAACCAACATTTTATTTAATCATTAGATGTTAAAGTCGTATAAAAATAAGTCTTAAAATACTTATTAAAATTTTTATAAATCATAAAATGTAATAAATGAATTAAGTTTTAATGTAATTATTGTATTATGTATTTATATCAATTGCTTATTTGAGAGATCATCTCAGTAGAGAGGGAGGTATGGTAAATAAGATCCTAATATATATATACATAGGTAATAGGTTAACAAAATGTACAAACCAACATTTATATAACTATTTTATGATTGAATGATTGAAAATCAGTCAATATAATCATCAACAGATATATAGGTACTGGGATGGAATTATAAATATTAAGTAATGCCAAACCCGTTAAATGATATTGTCCCATTTTTATTTCAGAAAATTTTTGAACTATTAATTATATGATAATAGCTGCACATTTGAAGTAATTAGATTAATTAAAAACGTAGATAAAATAAAACTAATGTGATGTGGTTTATAGTATAGGACAATATGTTAAGTAAAATAGTTTATGTTAGGACAGTAGTAACTAAAATTAAAAAGATAAACATTTTTTTGTACTAAATTATTACCAAAATAGAGAAATTAAAATTTTTCACATTTCAATAAAGGATATTTGTTTCAAAGTAGTTAGCATAGATTCTATTATATTATAGAGCCTTAAAATATCTAAAATATTAATATTAATAATACTTTACACGTGAATTAAAATATGTTAAGTATGGAAAAGTGCGTTTGGTAGATGTAACAACACTTATAACCAGAGCTCGGGAATCATCATGATTATCATTGATTATGTGATAATCATTTGCTTATTTTTATGGATTGACTTAAAATGTAGCAGAATATTATAGAAGTGTATGTCATGTTACAACACGTTCAATTATGAAATTTAAAAGTGCTTTTTTCAACAATTTTTTAAAAAGATGCTTATTCCAGTTTTTCTACTTTTTATGGTTTTTTCAGAAAATTTTTCCGAAAATCTATAAACAACAAGGTAAAATGTCTCGGATGTGAAGTTTGATTTTTTATAATATAAAGATTTGTTTAGTTATTAACTAAAGGTTCTAAAAAAATAAAATAAAAAAAAAGATTTGTTTATTTTTTTTTTGATTTTTTAGTTAGAAACTTTTCCTAATCATTTTGTTTCAATATTTTTTGTAATCTTTAATTATATTATTTTTAGCACAATTACAAATTAAATTTAGTACCTACCTGTTTTATCATGTAAAAAGAAAGTTTTTTTTTATATATTTTTAAATATTTTTGCTCAAATTTAAGTTTTTTAAATGCTTATTTGAGTGCTAATAATATTGTTTATAAGTGCTTTTTTAAGCGCTTATTTTAATGATTTTAAGTGCTATAAGTCCCGAGCTCTGCTTATAACCAAATAAAGGATCATTCTTAATATTTTATTCACATTATAGGATAAACATAATTGTCGATTGATATGTTAAATAAAAACATACCAAATACTCGTATTTTCTCATAAAAAAAAATAGTTAAGACTTAATTAGTACTTATTCTATTAAATATGAAAATATATAAAACAACGTAAAATATTATTTGTGAAAAAACTATAGTGGGGAGGGGCGACCGATTGATTTTAGCATCTCTCTCAAATACGTCACTGATCTATCTATGTGTGCGTGTAATGGAATCTGTGTATTATAAAATAGAATTTGTACAATTAATAAGTGTGTAGATGCCTACTTGGAAAATTCGAAAAAACCGTACGATAATACGAAAATGGGAGAGGGAGCGATAACGATTAGTAGGCTTTTGAAGAATCACCTTGTATAATGTATGAAAAAACAAGTCTTGTTTGCACGCATACTCACACTCTGCAGTGACCGATTTTGCACGTCCACAAGATCTCCGTGGTAATGTAGTATCTAATACTAGAATTACCAGTTTTTGCGATCGGGTCGCGAAATTTCAACACGCGATCACACGCATTCGTATACCGTCGTATTTTGTATTATATTTTTCCACACATCGTATTTGTCATTTATAAGAGTGTTTACGTTTTGCGCATCGCGACTGTCGATTATCGTATTATTACTATAGTATTATCACCATTTTTTTTATTTTCATCGATATAAATTTATCGATTACTTTATAAATTTCAGAGGTTGTGAATTTGTTATTAATATTAAGTATACTTAAAACTATTGAAAACTATGCACTCGGATTGTGTACGTATTATATTCTTAAAATCGTAAAAATATGCTCGGAAAACAAAATATTAATAGTATTCCGATTACTACACAAAGACAACACGCAACGTTAAATATTATAATTTTTTTCTAAACTTCATTTAAAATTAAAATTCTTGGAATATGCATAAAAATAAAATATATTATGACCTAATACATAGTGAATTTTGCAAAATGTAATTTCATCTTCGAATATTCGTATTTGGAGGCGTTATGATATATGAAAATTGTTATATACCTATGCCTCAAACTTCGTCGTATATTGTCGAAATTTTAAATCGTCATCGTCATCGCTTTATTTGTATTTATACGTTATGAATGATATAATGCCACATTATTATTTAAAATATTGTATAAAATATTCTGAAATATTTTCGTCCAGTCAGTCGATTTCAAGATCTCGTCAAGTCAATCCGCAGTGTACAATTGTATATTAGTAATCGTCGATGACGACAATAACAACGAAAATGTTTCGTTGGAGAAGATCCTTGTATCAAATGTAACCTGGTTTGAGTGGAATAACAGCCTTAAGAACATTAATTATTTTTTAATAGTTAGACTTTGAAAAAAAAATCCATTGCTAAAGAATATATTATGAAGATTTACATACACTTACGAACATAATATTATGGACATATGAATATAATATGATCACGATTTTTATTGTTTTGCAGAATGAAAATGTTAAACTATTGTTTAATTAAGAATAAATCTTTATAAAAATATCGTAATCAATAAACGTACAAGTACTTATATACACGTAAACGTTCATTTTTACCATCGTCAATATCCACGGACCATTTTGTACTGTACGACTGTCTGTAAGAAAATATTAATTTACAATTTTCTGGACTTATTTCAAAACCGGTCCTATCAATACCTAATCTAGCCTTAAGCACGTGACTACCTCGCCCATTATACCGATGATTCTACCCTGACAATCACTGTATATCACGCGGTTAACCGTTGGAGGTTTTAGCGTAGGCAATAATTATAATTAGGTAGGCATTATAATAATAACGAATCGTAAATTATTGTAATGGTAATGATAATATAATTACAATTATCCCGCCGACAATTATGTAGGTACGCGTTAATGGTTATCGGATAGAACGAAAAAAAAAAAAAAAAAAAACGTTTAAAAAATCGGCACGACCCGCGCGCGTCCGCCGAAGCCGATCCCCCACCCCTGTCGCCGGGCTCGCGGATGAGTCGCCCAGGCCCGCGGCCGTCCGCGCGCGTCCTCGACACCGCCGGACGTCGCCGGTTAAATAAAGTGCGGCAAAACCGCCACGAAGTCCGTCACAACGATCAAGTCTTCTGGCCGTAATACGTCGCCGGTGCTGCGGGTCGGCTTCAATTTGTGTCCGCGTGGTGTGTCTGCCGTTGTTTTTTTTTTCGTTTCGTCTTCATCATAACATAGTTTCCGTCAATGTGTGATATAATTATTTTTCTATAGTAGAAAAAACAAAAAAATAAAAATCAATAAAACCGTCACAGTTTATAGTGTTTGACATTTTTTTTCGTTGTGTCGTACCTATGCGATAAGTGTCGTTTGCATTATTTTTAGTCGTGTGCGCGTGCGCGCGCGCGTGTGTGTGTGTTTTTTTAAACCCATTGAAACTCGTTACGTAACGGTACAAAATATAATAATATATTATTATTTTATTTAAATCGCCAACGAACGAAAACATCACTTGGCCCGTGTTTGTGAGATATAAATAGGTAACAATGTATGTATTTTTACTCATCAAAATATTATTTTAACCCGTTCGATCGGATATTTTAGACACGATGTTTTTACCACAATTTTTTTTTTCAAATCATTTTCCAATATAATTTTTCCGATATCTTTTTCGTCAAGTTTATCATAAACGAAGATACGTCTGAGTAGTTGTATACACTGTTGGTACACTATACTTTAAAAATTCGGTTTACCGCAACAATGTCATTAACGCGCACGCAATAATTCTTCCGAATTCCTAAACGTTTAAACATGCAGCAAGAGTTGGGTTTATATTCGAGCATAATATTATATTATCGTAATGATTATTTGAAACAATTTTAATTATAAAAGAAAAACCATTCCGTAGTTTTTATTTTGAGCATTATTTCATGTAGTATACCTAACTTTAACAATTTATATCTGTTGTAAGTATTTCAAGTTATGTCGAATTATAAAATAAAAATAATAATACTTTTTATTTTATAATTTTAAAAGAATATCGAACTATGTATAGGTATGGATTTTATACAGTGTAATTATTATAGGCTCGGAGAGGATAATATTATATAACTTTCTATCATATTAATTAAGCGATATAATAAAAAATTAAGTTTTCCTTATATTTTCATATGGTATATTCATCGAATCGAACTATGCTCATTTTCTCCGTATCATTGCTCTTTATGTAACTTTAATTAAGAATAATAAATTGTGTTATTATGTAGTATATAGGTACCTTAACCTAACAACCAGTTTAATGATTCTATACGCACACCACTCGTATATTTGGATAGTAGATTGGATACGGCTATTCATAATAAATTACGAGATGTTAAACATATAATGATTTAAACGTTTTAATATTCGAATTAAAATTAGGCATTTATAAACGTATAGTATATACAACTGGATCCTCGTATACTGACCTTAATTGATAATTTAAATAGCATGTTACAATATTGTTTACACATCAGTCATTATTTCAAAACTCTTTAAATTGGTATATGTAACAGTAGTTCAATCCATTTTTATCATAATATGTATATTGTATAATAGTGATAAACAATAATTGTACAATAAATATAAAACGCATACGGTCTGAAGTAATTTTTGTGGGAAATATTATAAAGTTCTTTCTTAAAATCGTTAGCAAAACTAAAATAAACCATGTACATAAGCATCCTTCATACTTTTCATAAAATTATTATTTTTTTAAATTTTTTTTTAGATTATAATAATAGGCTTTTACCTATTTCGATACATAATTTTTGTTTTTATCTGTGTTTAATTTAAAATTAACCTATGAGTTTTTAAATATTATTTGCATAAAGAACGTGATGCCAACTAAACTCTATGTGACCTTAATCACAAGTGTTTATCACTTTTTACAAATATAATATTGTAATTATATATTTCGATCAAGTAGATATGACACGACTATTCAAAAATTTAGAATTCTTATAGGTACGCAAAATTGTTTTACACAAAGTATTGTATTGTATTTCGTTTAAACAATCAGCTATTGAATATAGACGTTACTAGACGTTTTAAAATTTTTGTTGTTGGCATATAAATATTATGTAGTAAAGGGTATCGAATTATTATGTTATATTTTTCAATATACGTCACACATTTCAGCTTTTATTTTTGCCAATGAAAGTAGGTACTTTAAATTTAAGGAAACAAAAGTGTAAACTTTACTACCACTGAAATATTATTTGTGTTACAAAAGTACAATTCATTGGCCCCTCAGTGATGAACATGATGTAATGAGCACATATAATATATATGTAATTTATAGATGTCAAAGTTGATATTCTTGGTTTTATCGTATATTATAAATAATCCACTATCTTACGATATTATATAGATATTTAAATTATAATACAGTTTTAGTTACAAATAACAGTTTTAAAACGAAAGTATTTTATGTATATTTAGATAATATCCTCCTTTATAATTTTGTTTCATTAATTATTTATTTAGTCTATAGTGTTAACTTGTGAAAATTTACATTTTGGAACATTGAAAGTATACAAAAACAATTTTGTCTTATTACTCTTAATCTGTAAATTATATATTCTAATTCTATATTTCTATTGGTAATCGTTGATTTAATTTCAATAATTAAATGCATGTTCTATAATTAAGTTTTCACGCATAATTTATTATTATATTTTTTGATTAAATTAATGATTTGTTTTTGGTTGTTATGAATATAATATACAATGTTGAGTGTAATCAATTAAATATAATAACTTAAACTGACTTAAATAGTTTTAATTAATTGAAGTGACAATTTTACAATAGCGACCGAGTGTAATAATAAAACTAAATTAGAACCATCGCTTTATGAAATGCTTGAAGTGAGACAAACTATACATATTAAACATTTACTACTAGTAAACAATATTATTATTATTAACTATTAAATTATCACATTTTTATAACTCGGAAGTACGAGATGTCTTAGTGTTTGGTTTAATAATTTTCTTGCTTGTAGTAAAATCTCCAAGTCGTTTTGTACAATTAAATAGTAAATGTTTTATTATTAATATTATTGAAATTTGCATGCGTAATCTTAGTTTTGACGTAAACTACTTCATGTTAAAAATGAAAAGTAAAGTTATTACTTCGTGGAAATAGTTAAAACTAGTAATAAAAATGTTGTATACGTATTACTGTATTAGGTATGTTTGCATCTGTTTACTGTATTTCGCGAACTCTTCACTTGCAACTACCATTTTGTCATCTTGAGAATGTTTGTTATTTATAATACAAAAGTATTTTATAATTCACTCTATTATAATAGTATGTTGTATGTTTATATTATGTTAATACATATACTTTGCTTTATATAAGTAAAATTTTACTTTTATATTAGTCATTATCGTAATATATGAGTACTTTGAATAACTATAACTATATTTTAGCATATTAGATATCTATGTAAGTAAAAATAATTCAAAGTCATTTACAAATATTGAAAAATAAATTAATATTATTTGTTCATTGAATATATTTCACGTATTGTATAATGCATATAGGTTTTATATAGGAATTAGGAATACATTAGAACAGGCTCAAATTAATTTTTTTTGTACTGCATACATATTAGGTTGTTGTCCATATGTTATCGTTTATAGTTAAAATTTAAATGATTATTTGACTTTAAATTGTAAGAATTTTGAAAAGTGTGTAATTTAGATTTTTTTTACAACAACTAAACTGGTATTACTAAGAAAATAAAAAAAATTAATATTTTTAAAACATTCACTGCAAGCCACTGTATAAATTTTAAATTCATACTAGATACTCAAAATTTTGAATAGTTAACCCAGAGAATATGACTGTGTACTCAGAAAAATTTCTGCAAAAATCAAGCGTTCTGTATCTTAATAAAGTTTTCAAATGTGTGCTGTCTCAGCTCAAACAATATTAATAAAATAGTAAATACTCATTTATCAAATTACGGAGGAATTTTTCAATAATTACTGTATTATATTATAATATAATAAGTAATATACATTATTTACAATTATTAAAAATTAATTAGTCGAAGTATATTTTAATAGTAGAAACGAATGGTCGTTTGAACTCGCATCGTTTTTTTTTTTACAATAATAAAGCAGTCATAGGTACTTATAATATCCTTGTTTATATTATAATACTTGTGAAAAATAATTTTTATCTTTAAATAAATAATAATGGTACGAGTACAGAGCAACTAAAGGTTATCCAAAGAGAATTTCAGCCAATATAAGTCACGCATGACTCTTATGTGATGCTCATTAGTTATTATATATAGATAAAATAATTAAAAGTTTTCAAATATTAGAGTTCGCTGCAGGTTTTTGTTTTTGAATAGACTCGGTGTAAATTAAAAAGTGTAACAAACACAATGCTATCCTACTGTGATAATTTATTACAAGAATTTGATTATAATTATTATTGTTGATGCCTTGTGCTGATTCACTGACCTTAGAGAGCAATGCAATATAATATAATTAGTTAAAAGTTAATTATTGACTATTTTGTTTAAAAAACGTTATTTATTTTAATAATATATTTTATAATTTAATAAAAATAAAAATATGTGTACATATTTATTTTATTAATCCCATATTATTGGTGCACTAGAATTCTGTAGAAAATGTAAAAATATAATTGTATGAAATTCAATTATTTCTTTAGTAAGTAATGATAATTCTTAACAGTTTTAATTCAAGAAATAAGAATATTAGTTTAAAAACAAAAACCATTCAATCTTAAGAGTTATTTTGTTCAACGCTATATCTTAATTTACCTAGTTTTCATAATATATTTTTAATTTAAGTATAAAAATTACTCATTGCAATTGATAATATTGATCTTATTAATAATCTTATTTTGTAGAACTATAAAGCAGATTACTATGTTTGATTAAAGTATGTTTATTGATATTCATTTTTTTTTTTTTTTGATTTTTCGTTTACTGATCTTGTTTATTGTTTTTATTATTTTTTTTGTTATAACGTTACAAATAATGTTTTGAAGCCCTGATTGAAATTAAATACCTACTATATTTCAACGATAATTAAATAGTTATAATTAGTCCATTACGCTTGTACATAAATTAAAGATTTGTGGGGTTTCATAAGGTATTCAAAAAGTTCTGTTTTATTTTATCTTAATTCTTAAAAAAATTGTCTTTTTTATTGTAGGCGGTATTTACTTTATTTAGGAATATACTTAATTATTAAATATTTAATTTAAATGTGATATAAGTAATTATTTTGATTTACATTATATTACCTCTTGTATCTATTCAAAATATAAATTTGAAAGTATATTATAATTTATAGTATATCCTATATTTAATATTTTCGACCATATGATTAAAATGTTGTTAATTGAATAAAAAGTCTATAGATATCTATTATTTTTTTTGTAAATTAATTTTATCGCAATGTTATGATTATTTAGTCTAACATTAAACTTTGTGATTTGGTAAACAAAAATAAATGATATTGATGTAACCTTTATATACGTATTTTTTTCCAAAATATTTCAGATTTCTTAATAAAATCTCTCATCAATGGTCGTGTTATTTATTTTTTTTTACCATTTATTTATTTAATATAATGTATATTTGAAAAAAAAAAATTATTGTTCAAATTGCTTAATGTTTTATAATAAATAACCTACCTAGTTATTTATTGTTTTATTGGCAATCAAACAAATGCGATTTTATCGCAACTCATAAGTTTTATTATGTTCTGGACATGTGTCAAGTTTGACAATAATTGACACATAGTATTTAAAATACTTATTAATGGCTTTTGTTTAATTTATCATGAGCTAATCATATATGCGCGCGTATGTGTGTGTGTGTGTATTAATAGAATACAAACCGAAATATTAAAATTAAATTAATTTGAATAATAATAAGATTTATAGGTAATCATTTATGGCTTATTAATTATCATGAAAGAATTGTCACGATGAAATATATCAAGAACGTGTTAAAATGATTTCCAGAATACTTACGTATATTATTATATTATTGAAAATAAATATTAAAATACCTATTGTTTTCGAATTTTAAAAGAATTTAAATACTTTCATTTTTCGATAAGTTTCGAAAAAAAAACATTAAGTACTTTTATCTTTAGACGTTATTATATTAGGTGTAGGTACAACCCTATAAACTGTTATTATGATTAATGTTATTATTTTCTAAGTAATCACAGTAAACACGGTTATAATGCTTTACACGTTTTAAATTTAAAACATTTTTTTGTTTTGCAAATGGTGTAGAGTTAAAAATATAACATAATTACGTAGAACTATATATTATATATATATACATTGAATGTTTGAATTATTGAAATAGTAGGTTTCACACCGTCTTGAAAACACGATAATTCAAATCATGGCGAATAAAAGAATATTACCTGTGCAATTAACTATTGTGTTGTATGCATGTATGCGTCAAAGATAATATTATATAATTATTAATACATATTAATAGAATTATCAAAACAAAAAAAAAATATTACAAGGATTATTGCTAAGACTTGTTGTAGTAGGTAGGTAATTATTGTTTTGTATAATGTCGTTTTGATATGGGTACCCCAGAATGCGTATGTGTATAAATTGGATTACATATTATTATTATTATTCAAATACACATAGGTACGTATAGAAAAATATTATAATCATGCGTACTAGCCTAAACAGTAGCCTTATTTATATGATGCCATTGTTACTGTTGATGTTATAATTCTACAGTATAGCCAAGTGTTTTTAATTACTCACCGAACGTATTCAAATAGTTTATTTGTCTCGTGTAAGTACCTGCGTAATAATATGCATATTGTATATAATTTCATACAGTGGTCTATTTGAGTGGGTAGGGCGATTGTTGGATCGCTCTCACATTTATAATAATGGTGTATAAAGTAATAAAATGGTAAAAGAAAAATGAGAAATTAATATAACATATGAAAACAATTTGATTAAACAGTTTTTATCGACTCCTTTCTTTTTTAATTGTAAATATAATTTTTTTAATTTTTTTTACATATTAATTTAATATTTTCCAATTTTTAAGTAATATTTCTGTTTATTTCGTGCTGCTATAACATATTATTATATTATCGTATCGCATTTATATAATTATATTATTCTTCTAATTATTGTCGTCTACAAATATAATTTATCGTATTATCGCATGTGAACTACATACACATATGCTCTATGAAAAATTGTATGTCATAAGTTAGCAGTTTTGAACACTTGTTTACACGTATAATAAATATCATAATGTTGCAATTCAGTAATTATACATTTATGTTTTTTGAAGTTTTCGTACACATTTTTTAACGTTAGTTAAGTTTTCACTATATTCGATAAAATTGTCGGTCGAACGTTATATATTATATAGGTACTTACTTGATAATATTTATAACTGCGCTTTACCAATATAATAAGATTGATTGCAATATATTTTAAACCGATCAATTTTTGTATAATCGTTGTTTTCTTGCTGCAGTTTGTACCCAATCTTTTTTATGATTAACATAAATCACGATCTATATTTTAATGATTATTTTATAAATCGCGGGCCTTCATTCGCATCGGTCGCCTAATGAAAGACGTTTGTCTTTTCATTTCATTCGCGCGGAGATATGATTCACTAAAATGAAAATGTGCAGTGATGTTTATTACAAATAATTTAATTTTGAATGCATAATTTCGTCAACATCAAATTCATTTTTATTTTTTTAGAATATTTCGTTTAATTAATTAGATACTTGTATTTTTTTTCCAAAACCATCTAAATAAAATTTAACAGAGTTGTTTTGTGTTAATGATTTACGTTTTGAGTTGACATAGAAGACAAGTTATTTTAACAACTAATAAATATGATTGTTTGGATTCTTTTGGGTATGTTTATTTATTTTTTCTACTATTAGTTTGATGTTTATAGTTCTGAATAACTTTTTTTTAACATAGTTTTGAGCGATGGTGATTGTAAATTATTAAATATGACTGATTATAATTTATTTATAATGAGGAATTGTACGTTGAAAAATATTTTTTCTATAAGATTCATTGTTACGCCCAACTATTTTATAACAGTGGTCGTAGTTGTGAGTTGATTTCTTCACAAATATTTTTAAGTATCGGAAATGTTATTCCAGATCAATTTACCACCGCGTTATTACTATTATTATAATATCAATTATTAAGTATAGTTATTGGTTTTTAGTCAGAATATTTTATTTTTGAGACTATACGTACAGTTTTACGGTGTAGTTTTAGCACAAATATCATTGTTATTGATGCACCTCTCATTTTACACCGGGTTATAACCACGATTAAGATAAATAAATTATAGTTTGATGCACATCAGTCCTTCCAAAATAAGTGCAGTAATGTCCAAATGGATATTAAAAAATTGTCCAGTTTAACAGCCGATTTTGAATACGTATCTCCAGACCTCCTATTATATTTATTTTACTAGTCAACTAGGTATAAGTATAAAACAACGAGAAAATTGTTTATGCTTTAAGCGCACGTTTTTAAAATGTTAACAATATGTTATAATATTATCTATTCAAGTATTTTACTATTTACTGAGAAAAATTCGTAATACCAATATGTATATACTATTTACAATATACATTCTATGTATAAATATTATAATTTTCTGTTATTATCTAGTTATTAGGATTTTTTAATTTAAATTTTTATAAAATAGGCAAAAAATAAACATATATTTCAAAATTTGAAATCTATACATCATGAAATAGATTTTATTGAATTAAATTTCTCTCATTTTCTATACTCAAATTAATAGGTGTATATGTATATAATACCAGTAAATGAAATCCTCGAGTCTGGGTTATATATTTTTTTTTGTCTGTCAAGTTAAAAAAATGCATCGTCTTCTTTTCCAACCCTCTAACATATCACATAATCAAATGAAATGACCAGGAATCATGGATTTTTTAATTCCCTTAATACATGAGATTTGCTGTACGTTTATACCTATAAGTTTACTCTACTCTCGAGGGAAAGCCCTCGAGAATAAATGAAAACCATTATGTCATTCATTTAAGAATATTTTAAAGTGCCGATGATACAATCATCATATATTATAGACGAGATAGATGGCTTCTGAATATTAAAATAAAGTAATATAGAAATTATGTGTGTGTTTACATTACAAGGGAAAAAAATAAAACGTTTGCGACTGTTTTTGTTTTTTTCAAGGAAAAAGTGAAAGTTCCTTACCATCAGTATCAGAATAATTAATAATTGGCGGAGGTTTTCTTAATACATTTATGAATTAGTATTGTATTATTATGTTATTATAATGACCTTAAGTTTTTAGTCAAAGCGTCTGAAAGGTGTGTGTATATCGGTGAAGGTTTGTCGGTGGTAGTTGATTAATAAATAAAATATACATTTCTTAATTATATTTTTTAATTTAATAAGAAAAAAGTACAATGATAAAATCAGGTATTATATTATTTTTGCGTGCTATGATAAAAACAACATTATTATTATTTATCGTGTCGGCCGTTTATGTTTTTCGTAATATTTCTTTGTACTAGAAACACGTTTTGCAGATGATTTACTGAATACTATTTTACTATACTCGTATCGTCTAAGATACACATTTGCACATTTTTTATTTATAAAGAACCGACGTATCTGTGATCTATTGATATATCATATATATATATGTGTGTATGTATATTTTATAGTGCACAAAATAGGAGAGGAAGTACTGGTGTGTGATAAATGTTTTGAAAGCTGTTTTAAATTATTGTTTACGCTGAGGTAATGAACTAGTGTGCAGATACACTTACGTGCAGGAACTGTCGAATTTTGAAGATTGAAAACAAAATTGATTTACCATGTTATACGTTTACGAGTGTAGTTATATAGTATAGTTACTGCAGTGCACAAAAAAGGAGCGAGTGTGTACAAATCGATATTTTGTTTTGTCGATGTCAATATATAGAATAATATTATCCGCCTGATGTAATATAGCGACGAAAACTTTAACCTACTTTGACCTAGTTTAAATCCAATACAAATATTCTAACTAAAAGTGTGGCAAACTTGTGGATAATTTACGTTTGGACTTTTGATATAGGTATCAGAAAATTACTACACCGTCGATAAGAAAGTAATAATCTAATTTGTGACGATAATATTATTTCAATAACGACACGTCGATACAGAGCATTTATTTGAATACATATGATATGTCTAGCTGTATAGAAAATGATTATATATTAATTTTTAAAATTCGTAATTGACGTGTAGATGGATTCATATGGACATGATGTATAGTGGTCGAATATACTATCGTTGCAGATTTGTAGGACATATATTATAATACTACGCCTAATTAATAATGATAATTATATTTTAAGATCTGTTACTTAATAAAATAATATATAACTCCATTATACAGCAAATGTTTTTGTAGTATGTGAAACCAGTGTAGAAATCCAACAATAAATCGATTTATTGTATCGCGTTATCATTTTATATTACTGTTGAAAATTAAAATTTATGAAAATTGCTCCACAATGACGTAATTATTACTATGTACGTATTCAATGTTTTTATTTTACACCCGGACCTGGCTGTATAATCATCAAGTTGTTGTTCGACTTACGTACTTTTATTCTTATTACGCATGTGTCTAATAAACGAATCGAACGAAAATGGTAAACTATTGCATTATTCGCATTATAAATAGATTAGATACGTTAGGTTATACGCTGTTGACTGAAAAGTGAAAATCGACGAATTATTTTTAAACTTTAGTACCGTGTTCGACAACAGTAATTTATAGTACTTATGGCTATGTGGTTGTCAACGATTTTTTCAATTTAAAAAATCGTGGGTGGTTGTACCTATATATAGTGGTATGCTCAGAGATCTTTACTTCCAATTTGTATGACATCCAAGCACGATATGATTACATGATATGCTTTTTCTTTCTATTATATAAACAAGTTTTGTAAATTTTATCTTCTACATAATGTAATAACCGTGACAACCAAAAAATAAATAATAATTATTTTTAATTCAATACTGAAAAATGTCTATTATTTTAAAAAGTTTTGTATATTCATTTATTTTTCACATCATATTCTATTTTTAAATATTTTTAATAAAATAGAAATTGAATTGCGAGTTACAAAGGGGGTGGCCCTCTGTTTGCGGGGGCTAAGCCCCCTAATATTTTTTAATAAAAAAGTCGTGACAAAATATTACGTCGTTACCGTCTTATAATGTTATAATCGATATTAATTTGAACCTTTTTTGATGTGATCGCGTAGCTACAGCCGAGTCATGGGCAAAATGAGCGGGTCAGTGGTCATAAACGTGAAGCGGCCGGTATACCAGCTGGACGACCTGCACGATGGCAACCCGAACGTGGAGCTGGAGACGACCGTCAAGCGGAAAAAAGTGGCCAAGCTGAATTGGTCGGACGTGAAAACGGTGGTGCCGGCAATCGATTGGCTGTTCACCAACTACAACTGGTCCGAAGATTTCTTCAAGGACTTCGTGGCCGGGTTCACGGTGGCCGTGCTGAACATACCACAGGGCATGGCGTACGCTATGCTCGGCAACGTTGACCCGACCGTTGGACTCTACATGGCCATCATGCCCGTCATCGTTTACAGCCTGTTGGGCACGTCCAAGCACGTTTCGATGGGATCGTTCTCGGTCGTTTGCCTGATGACCGGCAAAGTGGTGAGCACGTACGCCAACGCCAATGCCAACAACGCCAATTACAACAACGCTAACGTGGACGCGGATCCCACCGCTGGTACGTTCGCTGACCCGGCGGTATCGCTGCAGCCGCACAACGCGGCCGCCGTGTACACGTCCATCGAGGTGGCCACGGCCGTCACACTGATGGTCGGCCTCATACAGATACTCATGTACGTGTTTCGGCTGGGCGTCGTGTGCACGATACTGTCCGAGACACTGGTCAGCGGGTTCACGGCCGGCGCGGCTGTCCACGTGGTCACGTCCCAGATGAAGGAGTTGTTGGGCGTCAAGATCGAGAACCACAACGGGCTGTTCCAAATCGTTCTCACCTACTACGACATCGCCAACCGGATCCGGGACGTCAACTTCGCCACGATCACCGTGTCCATCATCACCGTCGTAATGCTGCTATCCTACAATATGCACCTGAAAGCCTTCATCAACAAGCGGCTGTTCATGCCTGTGCCCATCGAGCTCATCACGATCGTCATTGGGACGGCGCTTTTTCAGTTCACCACGTTCTCGGATGACTATCAAATCAAACTGGTGAGTGTGTTCACTGTTATGCTTTGCGCTAGAGGTTAGGGACACGATATCGGCTTAAACCTAAATCATTAAATTACTTGGTGTTGAACGTATTTACTATTTAGTCTGATAAGGAGAATCCGAGAGAAGTAGCAGTGGCCGGCCGGGACATCAATATTAACGACTAAATATTATGTATTTGGGACATGTATTATGTATTTAAAATATATATTATAATTAAAATCTCATAAAAAAAAAAAATATTAGATATATTACGAGTGGCCTTAATTATTTGTTTATTACTCGTACCATTCGGACTTCTTGACTAGGTTTTTTCATAACTGTACACTCTAGAAGTTTATTTCGTAATTGAATTTACATTGAATGATATACATCCACTGTTTCTATACTTGAACTTCGAAGGCAATAACTTAACCTAATTCAGTGTACGAAAACGAAAATAGTATTCAAAACACGCGTCAAATGCACGAGTAGGTATATCTAACATAAAATTCTGAGTTCAGTAGCTACAAATTCTAAACGTTTTATTGTTAAAGTGATGCATTTTAAAAATGTTACGAGTAAAGTAAATACGAATGATAGAGCCTAATAGAGTAGGACGATTACCAGTGGCGTATTTTGAATGTTTTTTTGGGGGTGTCCAGATAATAATAGGTATATACTTATTTGTTAATTGGTTGCAATATTTCTGTTTTACATCTACTACCACAAAGATCATAATATACTCATCAAATATTGTAATGAAACTTTTTTATTTATTAAATTAAAAATAGTAATTTTTATGTAATTTATATCATACAGGTATAAAATACCTACTGTGAAATTATTACAATGTATTTTGTTTGTTCAATTCGATACCAGTGATGCTATAAGAATAACAGTTTTATAAATAATTAAAAATATAATAGGATAATGATTATATTATTTAAAACTAAATTTATTTTCCTTCCTAATTAGTTTATTACTTTATATCAAAAAAAAATTTTAATATTTAATGTCGATAAATTTTGAAGGGAATTTGGTAAACAATAATGTATGATTCGTTATTAACTAATTTAAAATTAGTATTTATATAATATTAAATTAGTCGAAAAAACGAATCACATATTATTTTTTGCCAAATTCCCTTCAAAATTTATCGACATTAAATATTAAATTTTTTTTTTAGTTTGGGGGTGTCCAGACACCCCTCTCTCAAAAAAAAAAAAAAATACGCCACTGACGATTACCAAATGAGAGATTGATATTATAACATTGGTGATTATTTTACGTATTTGAGACAGCGAGTTATGTTTGTTGATGTTTTAAATATTATTATTTACATTTTTGTACAAATTTTTTCGATTTTCTCATAAGTTTTCAATAAAATCGTGTTTAACCTTGGTGTTTTTTTACGTTTTGAATCAAACCACAGTATCGTTTTTGCCACTATAGCGTTCAAATTGAATAATAATAATATGCCACTGTCCTGCAACGTCTGGTGAAAAAAGCGATAGATAACAACACAAGTTTTTTCGATTCTGACGTGGCAACACGCCAATGCACTATGCGTAGGAACATAGACGATATAGATAATTTAATAATACGAAACATGACAGGAATAGAAAAAACACGATTGCGTAACTCGTAGATAAAATACTAGGCTTGCATTAAACTCTAGTCGATGTGGGGAAGGATTCAACCCCCTCCGAGTATACGGCCACGCTTCCAGCGTTGCATACATATATATTTGATTAATAGTTTGTTTCGAATTGAATAAACACTCTCTATACGAATGACGCCATGAACATTTTTTTTTTATCACGAGACAACTATTAAAAGTATGTTTTACGTAGACCACTACCTAAATGTTTTTACAAAGAACCGCGGGAGCATTTCTTCCACACTCCCGCCCACCATTATACAACAAAAGCATATCTTACACTCGTTTGGTGATTTACTTTGCTTGTATTTTATAAGCAGCACAATTAAATAAAATTAATATTATATATTTATTTTTTGTTTTGTGATTTGAAAGTAACTATTGATTTAAACATTTTTTTCACTTATTTACATTATATGTTGTGTCAATTGATTTTTCTCAAATATGCTATCTAAAACGTTACTCAACGCTGTGTACTTAATAAATAGTTAATGTAACTACATATTACTTAATTTTACTCATTCATTTTTTTTGATGAGTATCAACATGTTTTGTTATCTTTGATTGCTAAGGGGCCACCACTGTAGATCTAATAGCATGCGCGATCGACGTGATTCACGAGTTGTTTGCTCAGAGTCATAATTATATGATTGTCGGCTATAACATAATCATCTGTATTTATTCATATTTTTTGTTGTTTATTTTATATATATATGTATAGGGTGATCAATTTAATATATGATATTCATTATTGCAAAAGTTACTAACGTTTTCAAACACATCTTAAATATATACATATAATATTGTATGTATCTTACATAATTTAAAGTCGTTACAAAATAATATTTTTGCTATTATAATTTTCAATTTTTTTACTTATCTGAATGATAACATACATTTTTTATTTCATATTTCTAAATAAAATATTATTCAGTTTTTTGGTCTTTAAAAATTAAATTTCGGACAAGTAGTTTATTAGTTATAAGTATTTTAAGTTGAATTGATCGGAGAAGCGATATTTTGTGAAATACATCTATATCACTTCACATTGATTTTCTAAACTTTAATTCCTTATAATTCATATAATAACTACTCGTCCAAAATTCGATTTTTACATACTATAAGAAATACAAAAAATATTTTGGTTTAAAATAAATAATTAAAAATGTATGTTGTCATCAAGAAAAAAAAAAAGAAAAAATGATAGCAATATAAAATAGTAACACTATAATTGGTTAGAAATGTATTTTTATCAGCTTAAAATTAAAAAAAAAATATTTTCAAAAACATTTAAATTTTGTCATTATTAAAACAATTAATGTATTACTCGTTACGAATATATCAGACAAACGGAACAGGGAAAATAGATTAGTATACCTGCTGTAGTGGTTAGGCGAATTACTCAATCGTTGTCTAGAACTACGACACTAGGTTTCAGTATTATGAGTACCTACTTGAAAATGCCCTCTTAGGACTATTATTATTATTAGTCGTGTAAACGAGTTGAATATTATGGGTTGTTGTCATGTTTTTTCTTTTTTTTTTATCTCGAAATGATTTACGTCTCTACTCATCTATTGTCAATATTGCGAAGCAATCAGTGAGTTGTGTTATGTATTAATATGTATTTATTGTTAAAATAAAATATTGTTTTCGTATTTATCAATATTATTATACACTCAGACTAAAATTACACTTCGTTCTAATGATATTACTATAGATATTATTTTGACAAGAAATACGTAGTTCTGTACACGAATTTACACTATTCAGATAATTCATTAGGTTAGGTCGATAGGTTAAATATGTTTATTTTAATAAAATAAATAATATAATATAATAATATATAATTTTTATAGCTGTAAGTTTTTGAAATTAGCCACTTAAAAAAATGAGTTATTTGATAAAAAATAAAAATACTACATTCCATTAATTTTACATTTTAGGAAATGTCGTGATTATTAAATTAATTGACAGTTTGTCTTAATATTTACATATCAATTGTTATGATACGACATAATAATTTGACCTTGTGCGGTAATGCTGCATATAGATTTGAATTAGTAACGCACTGACTTACGTTTATATGCTAACTCGCGAGATTAGTTTTATATAGCTTTTTTTACGTTCGTGAAATTGTAACCGGGAATGTCTGATTTCGATAATGACACTTTTATGAGATAAATGTATAAATCATTAAGAGTTTAAAATCGAAAACAAAATAGAATACACTACTAGGTATGCATATTATATTGAATACATCTATGCTGAATCGATTTTATCGAGTTCGTATAAACTATTTGATTCCACATCCTACAACACGTCGTAGGTATTGTTAATATCTGTATATTTTAAGCGTAAACATTGCATTATCTTATTATTCAGGTATACTAGGTTTCTATGTTATACGAATATGCTTTATTTCCATCGAGTCGACTCGTACCTCGCGATTTTATTGTTTCCTCGATTATTGGTTAGTCACCAATAAGCAATAATATAACCTACACCATTGTTAATTTTATAAAATATTTGTATTACTATATACCTCTAGACGATAGAGTTATTATTGTTGTCTTTAATCTGTTGAAAATATTGATTCATTGATAATAATTAAATATAATTCAATCGACTGGTTTGTTTCATAGTTTCATACACACACAATATCTACCTTATTCCCGACAACAATGGCCAACAATCATCATTGCGTATTATGTGATCGCATTAAGTATTTTAGGAATGTAAATTTGAATCCACACCATACTCGATTAGAATATATCATATATGATAATAGGCACGTTGATTATAATATATGTTCATGTGCTATAGTTCACGCAGAGTGCTTCTATACAGAACGCGAATCTCCTGTATAAGTTAGAATATAATTTTTGTTCTGTATCTATATGTAGTACTAACGCACTGTGATGTTTCTTTCTCTAACTCCCCAACTCTCATTCTTTCGTTGGCGCATCAGCGTTGGCTTTTATTCACGAGGCCTCGGGGACTCAGCCTTATAGTGCCGATATGATATGTTTATTGTTGACCGGTTTTATATCTTATATAGGACTTTATGTTAATCATTTATTACAGTATTCACTTTGTGCACAACGCCTTCTTCGTATAGGCGTCCGACCACTCCACTTTTTCCACATTTGTCCAATACCCGACTCTTATCATGACCCGGTCTCTTACTGACTCCTTCACGCGAGTGCCATTAAAACTAATTCCTGCCAAACCCGAACCCTCCTATCGTCGTAATAATATTACCAGCCACATTGTACACTTACACAATCCGAATACATACGATTACTCGCGCACGAAATCGCACGACGACGAAAAATAAAACCGTTACATTACACCTATGCGCGTGTTCTTTATCCTTATGCTGATTCGTATTTATATTGTAGTCTATAGTCGTCATTGTGCCCGCAGCGAATTTTCATAATATTCGTCGTATACGCTTATCTAATGATAAACTAACCCGATCACTAACGGACGCGATGTATGTGGTGTGCTGACGATTTTGTTTTCTGTTGCAGATAGGCGAAATCGAGAGGGGCCTGCCCGATTTCAAACCGCCGCCGGTGAACCTGCTGATGAGCGTGATCACCGAGAGCGCGATAATCGCGATCGTCGCGTACTCGATCACCATGTCCATGGCGCTGCTGTTCTCCGAGAAGCTCAAGTACACGATCGACACGAACCAAGAGCTGCTGGCCCAGGGCGTGGGCAACGTGTTCGGTTCGTTCTTCTCGTGCCTGCCGTTCGCCGCGTCGTTGTCGCGCAGCGCTACCCAGCAGACGGTCGGCGGCCGCACCCAGATGGCCAGCATCGTGTCGGCCGGTCTGCTGGTGGCCGTCGTCCTGTGGATCGGCCACCTGTTCCAGCCGCTGCCCAGGTGCGTGCTGGCCAGCATCACGATCGTCGCCCTCAAGGACATACTGCTGCAGGTGCGGGACGTGGTGCGCGTGTGGCGGACGTCCAAGGCGGACGCGGCCATATGGATAGCGACGTACTGCACGGTGGTGCTGGTCGAGATCGACGTCGGGCTGCTGGCCGGCGTGGTCGTGTCGCTGTTCTTCGTGTTCAGCCGCGGCATCGGCACCGGCGTCGTGGTGCTGGGCCGCATACCGGACACCGACCTGTACGTGGACATGGACAGGTACCGGCAGGCGGTCGAGGTGCCCCGCGTCCGGATCGTCCACTACTCCGGCAGCCTGAACGTGACCAACCGGAACGCGTTCCGTGACAAGGTGCACGGCGCGCTCAGCCGGTACGACGGACAGCTGGCCCCCATCACCATATCGATAAACAGCGGCAAGGAGACAGTGGTCCGGGCCCAGTGCGTCGTTTTCGACCTGTCCGGCATGCACTACGTGGACAGCTCGGGGCTGACCATGTTCGCGCGGCTGGTCGACCAGCTCAACGAGGCCGGCCTGCTCGTGTACGTGGCCGCCGTGTCTGGTAACGTGTACGACAACATGCGGGCCAAGCAACTGGGCACAGTGCAGTTCTTCCCGACCGTCCACGACGCCGTCGAGTTCTACAACAACCTGGAAGAGTTGAGAGCGTGATCGCGTCCGCGCGCCGCACCGGTCCTCCCGCCGAGCTCGCGCCCCGAGTAACGAATCGTTTCTACCACTCCGGTCTGTCTGTACACGTATAATAATTATTATAAACGTTCTCGTCGGCGTCGTCTGACCGATGGAAAAGCGATTAAAAAATTATATAAAAAAAAAAAAATTCCAATCGATCGTATACCACTATAATACACGTTGGCGCGAATAAAATAAATCTCAAAAACCGTGTCCGGTAAACAGCCAGGTTAACCACGCCCGTCTTATCAATAATAATAATATACTATCATAAGCATCACGTTATCTTAGATTTAGGTGCGCGTTAGATTTCGGTCGGGACTCGAGCGCAGTTGTATGATATTTAGATTCTCTTCCCTCCCGATCATCGTATGCGCCGTACGTTTCAACAGACCGGCTGGACAAAATGTCGGATAACCGCAGTAGTTCCTATGGTATATAGAGCGAGTTTTAATATATACGTAAAATAGTACACCTTTAAAATGTCATTTTGAATTGATAAATCGATGAAAATACAAAGTTGACGCGTTCGAAGTTTCGTGTGTTATAATACCCATTACATAAATTGAAATATAATAATATTTATGCGATCGATTCGATCAGTGTACAAACGACGATCTCCAGAGAAAATCAGGCAACTGTAGGTATATATTATTATAATGGATAGTCCGATCGTCGGTTAACGACTTTCAATGACGATCTGTTTGAAATTTCAAATGTGATTTTAAATCGTCGAAATAATTATCGGTTTGGTTGGTCAGACATAATATTACATTGTTATCGTCTTGGTTACGGCGCGATCTGACAATTGTCCTATGGATTTTTTAGTCAACACTTCAATACCCCACCTCAATCACTAGTACCTAAATTTAACATACATGGGTGGTTTCAAGGTTTGATTTTCTTGCTTGAAAAATGCAGTGCATTTTATTTGTTTTGATGTTAAGAACTGTTTTCGTATTTTGCACCATCTTGTCTAGTATTATAGTATTATACGCCCGCCAGTGTTTAGAATCCTCGTGAATTTGTTTCTAGATAAATTAATTTACCGTGAAATAACGTCAAAGTTTTAGTCTCTATGGTGTTGTTTTCGTGATATAACTTTTTTTTTAACAAAAAGAAATAGCGAGGTACAATGAAATAATTTAACAATAGTCATAATAATTGATATTAATTACCATCGTCAAAATGTCAAATAATATCATCCTTTTTAATCTTAGATATTTTATATTACATCATAACGTGCGTTTTTCATATTTATACGTACATTTTTTTTTATTCATTTCGCCCAAGTTAAGGTGACAACCACGAGTCAGTATTTGATACATCGGTCGTTTAATAAACAGTTAATTGTTACATCTAATTATTTTAGTATATTTCGTGTTGGTCCCGTGTTCTATGGGAGATAGGCATTGTGAAACATCCATAAAAACCCCTAATCATCTCCTCGACAATAAACCGCGGGCTACCCCAGCGTGAAGTATAGTGCATACCTCAGTTATCTACTTACTGCACGTGTAACACTTTGCTGTGTTTGTAATAAATGTGTTGATTTAATCCTAATAAATGACGATGGCGTACCATTATTACTCATTATTAGCGAGTTATTGTCATCGAGTGTAACGAAACCTTTTAATTGGAAATCGATCGGAACTTAAAAACCGCGGGTTTGTGTTTAACGGATTTCTGTATGGCGTGGTTGACTTTTTAACATCATTTTTACACAGCCGGTCTTAATACTTTTCAAAATAATAAAAATCAAAACAATATTCAGTGTGATCTTAGAAAAATTTAAAACACTTGTTAAAAATAATACATCGAAATCTATACACCCATATATCTCTACCCGCAATACCATGGAGTATTGGTGATAGTAAAACATATTATTATATTAAGTTTTTCGTGAGAAAATTTAGTAATTAATCGTTCGAATTTAATTATAGTGTGATATAATAATATAATATTTATATTATACAAACCTATTTACGTTATTTTTGATAAACATATTAGTAAAATATTATAATGTTCTTTAAATACTATATTTAACGTATATATTATGTGTAAAGAACATAATATTAATAATAATTGTTATTTGTTACACAATTGAAACAAAATAATTATCGTTGTCGTTTCGTAAAAGTACTCATTCTATGTATTTTTTATTTTCTTCCACTCAATATTATTATGATGTATTTATTTTTTTTTTCGATACATCGTGAAGTTTTTTAAACACAGGTGGGGGACATTGTTTTACTATTCTCGTGTTATATTATATAGTTATGAATAATTTAATTTAGTTATTAATGTATTGTACGAGGTTACCATTTTTTCCAGATGATAATTTGATGGACTAAATATTTTTCCATTTGATTAGTTGTGGTTATATTAATTTAAATGGCAATAAATTATTACTACGCTGTATATATTATACATATAGGTACTTATAATTTACTATGTATTATACTTTTATACTTTGTTGGTTTTCTAATCATTCCATTGTGATTTAGTATTTATCGTTATTTTTATCGTGTATTTTATAAATGTTATATTATTTTATAATACAAATATTACGTAGGTATATTATTATATTATACATAAATATTTTTATATTATACGTATTACTATGTTATGGTCCGTTCAAACAGGGTTAGCTGCATAGTTATGCACGTGCATTGTTTTATTACGACGTTTTAATATGAAGAATTGGATAATTAAGCAGTTTACGTGTATACCGACATTATGTTAATATTATAATACTGTACATATTTAACTTTTTTATTTTCCAAAATTGTTTTTAATTTATAATAATAATACGTCTTGTCGGTGACTAAATGTTCTTGTCCGTCAATATAATATATTGTAATCATAATATTATTATTATGAAGTTTAGGTTTTTTTTTTATATATATATTATATATTGTTTTTTTCGTTAAACAAACCAAAGTTACCATCAAAACGATTTACCATCGAATAAGTAATTAGATAGATACACAATGCGTTATTGTGTAATTAGTTTTCTGTATTGTATAATTGACGTTCGATGTTACAACGCGTTTGCTTGTTACATTTAACGCCCGCGTATAATGCTGTTGTATATTGACAGCAGAATACGAGCATAAAGTCTGTGTTAGTATTTCGTCCTAGTCTTTAGATCAAAATTATTGTTTAAATGTTTTATTACCAAACATATTTTATACTATGTTATTAAATTCAATAGCGTGTACTTAATACTTATCATATAATATATTATTATATTTAAAAAAAAAAACGTTTGTACTTTTTTTTGCTACCAATTATTATTATATATAGATACCTATATATAATATACTATATGTCTTAACAAATAAAATAATATACCTATGTTTAATTTTTTGTTTATGGTACTTACCTTAACAAATACAAAATTCAAAACATCGATTTTTATTTATCTTTTTTTAAATAGATCTACTCTATTATGAATTGCTTTATAAAATTATAAGTAATATTATTATTTCCAATATACAATAATAAATCGTTAATCATTTGGATAATGATTTTATCAGAATTTGCAGTAATTCTGTATACTTACAATACAATTGTTGGATTAAGTACTAGACATAACACTGCATAGTGTATAAGTTAAATAATACATTTAATTCTGAATAATTAAATTAATAAATAATGAATAATTCAATTTATATTATTGACACATAAGGTTTGTCTTCGTTTTATTATAGTAACTGTAAGAATATCTAAATTTTACATAAGGACACCGTTTAGTCGTAAGAAAGTAAAAGCTGCATCACTTGTTTAGAAACTTTAAGTTGGTGATATATTTTTGGGTTACAATTTATGTGATAATGGAAAAAATATGACGTTAAAAAAACTAAATCTTGCAAGTTCGGAGTTATGGACAGATGCGAGTATAATGAGACGAGGTACGTAATTATAAAATAAACTCATAGTCATAACACTCATAACTACAATAAAATAATTCTAAAAAAAGGTTCGGTGAATATAACATAAATTTACCCGAAATGATTTATATATTAAAATAATAAGAATATGAATGTTTGATTTCACATTATTGAGTACTATTGAGTTATCGAATTTTCAAGGGACAAAAATATTATAGATACGTTTTAAATAATACATGTTTTTAGACATAGTTTTCTTATGTCTATATATTGGCATTGTTTCATATGAAAACTTATTATAAGTAAGGCAGCGCAACGTAAAATATTTTAAGGTCAAATCATCTCAACAAATCCTAGAAGGTCCCCCAAAATCTATAAATACATTACGCCAAACGACGGACATTAAATGCAATTTGTGTACACTTACAGTATATATCATACGTCATAATATTCTAAATAACTTCTTACGCTATACAAAATATAATATAATATCTATGTGGTAATGTTATGTTAAACCATATAATTTAGTGAATATCAAAAAAACATTTACGTCTAAATCATGTGTAATGTGTTTGTATCATGGGTATTAAATAAAAAATTGGGTTATTGATATTGAACTTTTTTCGATTTTTAATTTAATTGAATTGGTTGAGATATCGTTGAAGTAGTAAACAGTAGTCGGGGTAACTATATTGGTACAGCATTAGCAACAACACCATTAGTATTATTATTATTATTATTATTATTATTATTAGTAGTAGTAGTAGTAGTAGTAGTAGTAGGTAAAAGTAGTAAACTGCAGTATCAATTAATTCCTGATGTAAATTAATACATTATTTCAATAATATTTCTTATAAAAAAAAAAAAGGTAAATACTTGTAACACACTTTACATAGCATATATATATATATATATATATATTAAATTAATCATATATTTTATAAGAATAAATTATGTATATGATTAGGTAGAGGATACTTTAACATACTATACCATACACAATAATAAACATATAAATATGATAAGTAACCTAATATTAAGATAAACTTAAGGTCTAGGTGAGTTTATTATGTGTATAGGTAAGTGGCCTAGTTATATAAGTGCCAATGTTATTAAATATTTACTGATCTTTATTAAAATATATAACACGACTTAATACTAGCTGCACTTATATAGCTATTTATTAAAAATACAATTATAACCAAATCGAGTTAAAATATTATTATAGTCTCCAATTATTCATAGGCTATTCGTAGACTTTGTTATTGATATTTTTTTCGGAGTTATAGAAACCAAAAGGTTTTCAAGAGGATTCGAATAACACGACTAATATCTTACACTGTCGATTGAAAATCGAGCATAAGTTTAAGCCGAGAATATTAATAGTTTGAGAGTATAAATAACTAATTATTATTGGTAAAAAGTTAATCTCGTGTGGCGGATATTTTCATAAATGTATAAATAGAGATTACAGTAAGTTCTGATATGTATGTAGATTAATTATTATAGATTGAAACCATCTAGAAAAATATTGATAATTGTATTTGCAAAAGTAGAAGATGTATTTTTAATTATTAAAACCCTGTAAGGCGTGTTGATTTGAACAATTTAAATAGGTCTCAATACCACATAGTATATTCACCATACTTTGTAGGTTACTACGTAACCAGAAGATGTCAGTAGGTCAAATATTTACCGTAATTGTGGCGAGTTTTCAGGAATAAATCCTCAAACCAATTAACCTACAATTAATTATTCAAGGAATTATATTTTATTATCCGAATATCATAATAGGATAATATTAAATTAATGAATCCAAAAATAAATATAAATTTTAAACAATTAGCAATAAAAACAATGGTGATTTCTTTGCTTTGAATTCAACGAGAATTAACTGTTTACGAAAAAACGATTCTGAGTGAAGGAAACGGATATATCTGCAGCATATTTTTTTTTAAGGATAATGGATAGTTAATCATGTTATATTTTATCTATATTATTGTATGCATTTTCTTAATTCAGGAAGTTGAGCTAAGTTTTGCCAATAACAAAGTATATAACAGCAATATTTTTATTAACTTATAAGTTAATACCGATGTACTATAAAGATTGTTTGTAAATAGTTTCGTTGTATAAATAACTTAAAATTAGTCTTAAATATAATATATTTTGATAATTTCATCGTTTATATAGAGTATGATAATTTAACGACCAACAATAAAATGTTACGACGCATACCAGTACCTATAGTTTAGCTTTTATCTCAGAATGGCATTACCAAAAAGTCCTAGTTTCGTGTTCAAACATTCGTCTATTGATTACTATTTTTTCTTAAGTAATTTACAAAGTGTCTGATTTTTAAAATTTTCTATTTGCTTTATTGCTTTTTATTGTTTAAAAATATGTATATGTATTGGTTTATTCTCACTCTATCGAATCAAAATCGATAAAGTTCGTTAAAGTATACTGAAAAATAAATGTATAAATTCGACATTTATGTTGTTGAAAATTGGAAATATATTATGTTTTCATAATCGAATTCAAGTCATTAATGCATTATAATAATCATTCAAACGATTTATATTTTTTCGATAATAAATTATTAAAACAGCCTGTTTTCGAGCGTGCTGTATTCGTTATCGATTTTTAATTCTCTATAGCCAACTTTAAGCACCACCATACCGCCGCTCAAATACAATCGCTCCAGTAAATACAACAGCATTATGTAATCTATTCGAATCAGTAGAGTTTCTAATCAATAATGTTCCTTTTACAGACAATAGTCTGTTCTGTTTGTTCTTATACAGAATCCCGTTAACGGTGGGATATAATTTGTTAAAAATATTTCCAAGTATAATGTAAGACAGTTTATTACAATAATATTTTGTTTTTAAATAACGACTGGCATATTAAGTTGGAAAAATTATGGCTATATTTTGTACTAACTTACGTTTGTGTATGGCGTCTTACATTAAACAACATGTTATTATTACATGAATTTAATATTACATAATTATTATTTGATCACCATATATTCTGTATAATGTTTAAGTACATCCATATTTTATATTATATCATAGGTACATATTTCATAATACTTCATATTATTACGTGCAAGAATTTAAAACTTTATTAGTTTTTTTTTTTGTTTCAACCGACTTTTTCTAAATAAAAAAATATATCAGAATTTAATAAGTGTATTTAATCGATTGTACCAATTATGATATATTACTTATATTATTACGTTTACATAGAGTTTGGTTAGCTATCATAGTATACAAACCAACCTCATGTTAAAAAAAAAAATAATTTAATAAGGTATTTAATGAAAATGTAAGTAATTTTAATTTGATCAAATTGATATAAATAAATATGAATTGTTCCAATCTATAGTTATGCTTATTATATACGAAACCAAAATTGTATTTCACATAAATATTAAGTATAAAAAAATTAAAGCAACCTTACAACTTTTGTGGATTTTAATAATATGATATAATATATAAATTAATAATTATGTATTTTAAGTTATGTTTTTCGTTCCATTGAATTGAATTTAAAATTATTAAATAATGATTTTCTTATGCTATTTAAAGAGCGTCTGTAGGGATTCAAGCTTTTTTTTTTTGAAATTAGATCCACCTTTTTACTGTTAATTTTAAAACGTCCATTTTTTTTAAAGATCTTATTGTTTATAATATATATAAATTAAAATTCAAACGAGTTTAGTTTCAAAATTATAAAAAAAAAATTTTAAATAAACAAACTTTATGGACTATAATTATAAAAGTTAATAGAGATATAATACGGGGACTATGATTGTTTGAAAATTATTGTAATTACTATAATAATTATTTTAAGTATTATAGTATGTTAGTCTTTTATAATTTATAAAAATTGCCCGAGTATTTAATAATTAAGAATTCAGAACTAAAGTTAATAATTCAGAAATTCAGTCGAAAAATCTTATTTTAAAAATAAAAATTAATATGTACTCCTTAAACGGTTTAGAAAATCTAAGTAGCCAAGTAAGTATCTGATACTGTGATCTTTAAGTATACTAAAAAAATCCAAAAATAAATTTTAATAAATGCATTATCAAACGAAAAAATGGGTGAGAATTTTTTAATGATGACTCTGTATAGATCAGAGTAATAATAAATTCTACTTAAACCTGTTTATTTACATACAATTAGTATACTTTACGTTATTACGTTTCCTACGTATTAATACTGACGTCAGATTCGTTTAATATTATGTTAATATTTATTATTATATTTTGGTCAATTATCTACCTGTACTAGCTATAACTGATATTAAACTTATACTATGTTTAACTTTTTAGTATTTATAATTCACGTAACATAGTTATTACTGTATTATTAACTTGGATATAAGAAACTTATATTTAAGTGTAATTATTATTATTAAATATAAATAACCCTTGTATATCTGTATAAAAGTTAATTAAAAATTAAATAATACTCAGTATCAAATAATACAAGCTACTGTGTTATATGACGTAGAATTCACATTAATTTACTTTAATACAAAGTCTGTTTTAAAATTAATAATTTATTGATTATACAAAGTCAGTGTGTGTGTGCTGTTTTTTTTGTGTTTGTAATAATCATTCTTAGAGCAGTTGAAATGCTTTAATTTATAATTCCAAGGATAGTTTCTAATAGAAAATTGAATCTAGTTGGTACTCAATAACCTAATCAAAAGTAAAAATGCCTAGTACTTTCAAAATAACTGGAAAAATAGTTATTTTTATGCATTAAAACCAGATTTTAATAAAATCAATTTTGATTGTTGTAGCTTAAAAATAATTAACTGTAGAGATATGTAATTATGACTATAACCAAAAAAATCTAAATTTTATAAGTGTTCATAAATACAATTTTTTTTTTTTTGATATTTGAAATTTAAATTTAAACGAAGAATTACGATTCTTATATAGTTAGACTGTTGTAATTCAAAAATCTTATTCGTGACTTGAAACTTTTACATATATCATTATGTTTATATACATAATGACATTTTCAAAACATTTAGATTAATTTTAAGCTATTGTCTGTGTATAACACGAATCTATTCATACCGTTCTACTAAGTTGGTATTGATTCAAAATGCAATAATGATGATGTATAATATGAATATTCATACTAATATAATTATTAATAATATAATAAATGTAATTTTCAGCCAAAAATAGTCCATCCTAAATTATTATTTATTATTAATAGCAAAATAAAATCACTATTATAGCAATTTGAATTTTGAATATATATTATAAAATAATAAATATACTTTGTAATATAGTCTGACAGTACCGTATTGTTTTCGCATGCATTGATTTATCATTGAATACAAATTTAACACATACATTATTAGAGTGACTTTTTGAAAAATATTCGTATACTTTATTTCGTTATCTTATTCTTAGAAGATAAAGTTTTCAATCTGCATACAAATGTCGGTTGCAGTGTGATTTCCATATTTTTTTTTATTATTATTACAATTTGTTTTGGTTATTACAATATTTTACAGATATTTATATTGTAATATAAAATTAGCCTATTTAATATTTAAATATTCTTGAAAAAAGAATACTATCATTTTAATATTTTATTGTGTGTAAAGTAAGGGGCATCATTAATTTATTTCAAGATTTTGTTGATATAAGTATTGTTTTATATTATACATGACGCGGTGTTAATTAAATACTTAATGTTTCTATGGTAAACTTTGCTGTTTAAGTTAACTTTATAAGACAATGATAATTTATTTAAAGTGAATTTAGAAACTAGAAATTATATAGTTTGAACTCTAAAGCTACAACTCTGAGAACTTTACGGTTGCCGAACACTTTTTTGTATTCAAATAATATAATAATGGTAAAATATTGGTTAACACAAGACGATTCATTAGTTACGAGTCAGTGATTATATTTCAGAAGGTTATTACTTTATTTTGTTTCCTGCAATTATCGTGAAAATAATTAAGTCTTTTTGAAATTTTTTGAAAGCTTTATGAACCTTCTTTCAAACTGATACTCATAACGTTAATGGCAAAATATCAATTTTAGGCAATAATTAGGCTATACGATAATTATTATACCAGATTTATAAAATTCAATACCTACAGTCTATGTATTGTATCATATATAACAATGGCAATATTTTACTTTTATGTTATTATTTAGATGGTATTTAACACATCGATACATTTCTTGCAATTACAGCGTTCGTGTAATGTTAATAAGTAGACAATTGATTTTGTTTTGCTAAAAATGTATTAAAGAATTTATGGGTGTTTAATATGTAGAAAAATAAAGTACTCTTTAAAAATGTTTAAGTTTTATACTTTTATATATATTGTGAGTTTCTAATATTAATTATTCAATAATAACTTAAATTATAGAATTACTATTATAAGTATTGCATTTATAAATAACAATTTAATTTTGTGTAAGTACTTTTAATTCAAATAGCATGTTATCTTATTGTAGTATTTTTTTATTGCCTATTATACCGCCACCTATCGTGCAAGATTAAATTTACGAAATGTCGTAAAATCACCCTTTTTGCCCAGGTATTAGAGAACTATTAATTTTCTTTGATAAAAGTATTAGTTTTATTATTTATAGATTATTCAGAAAAATAAACTGTTTGATTAGGTACGATTTACGATAGAAATAAAATAATATTACGTTTTTTTAAATACATGTTTGATGATGTTTTATTTATTTTATATTTTGTACGTGAAAAAAATCGAAAAGGTTATGTTATTTAAAAATCAAAAAATAAATAAATCAAACAACGAAAGGCTGTCGGATTTTTTATTTTTTATTTTCACCTCTGTAAGTTAGTATATATAATATAAACTCATTTTCTGCAGGGATTTTCGCGCGCATATCAAAAGCACACCCTTTGTGGTGTATCCCGAGGGAGGTCGCAGCTTGGCGCCGGATGTATTTGGACTTTCAGTTAGCGCGGTGACGGCAACTGAGTCGTTCGATGGCGTTTGGCACGTGAAACTTACGTCAAAATAAAACGTTACAGTTTACTTTGGTAAAATTATTTTGAAATAATAAAACAAAATTGTACTAGTGTCGTAGATATAAAAAAAAATTCGTCATTTTCCCTGTAAGTACTAAATTTTGTATATATTTAAATAATTTAGATTAGATTTAAATTTAAAAAAATATTAGGTTTATACATTTAAATTAGATGCTAAACAGAAAGTTATCTATACGTACTAGTTTTACAGCAGTGTGTTTTTTATTTATATCTAAAGACACTTTGTATAGAATATAAAATACTTCAATAATAAACTTTGATGGTGATTTTTGGATCAAGTATAAATAGTTCCTCTATTTGTCAAAAGTATGACAGTTCCTCTATTTGTCAAAAGTATGACATCTCAGTCATTTTCAAAATAAATGAGGGAAAAACGGAAATGGTTTTGCAAAACCAGATTTTGTATTTTTGTTATTGAATAATTAATAATTGTTGAGAACTTTTTTTTCAACAAACAATTTTCACTAACTTATTATATTCTTCATTTATTTTTTATAATTTTCAAGATATTTTAGCTGTTTTTGTGCTATATATAAATATAAATAAATTATAGTTAAAATTGTTGACAACATTTTTGTTTGCTAGTAAAAAAACTTGAAATTGAACTATGAATTAAAATATTTGTAGTAATGTGTATTAAAGTAAAAAGTAAGTCACACATTTTTTTGCTTTGAAGTTCACGAATTTTAATAATTCAACAAAATCAACAAAATTTTAACGACATTTTAAAATTTATATTTTTTAGTTTATAACTAATTTTAATGTGTTACAGTTTTAATTTTAACACTTAAGGTTCAAATAATGAATACGAGATTTCATATAAGCTTTTAACTGGAATTTTAAAATAAAGTTTAGTTTTAATTCATATAAGGTACATCTTTTTATGAGTGTGAAATTTAAATTTTGGCAAACTGGATAATCACATGTAAAATAACGATTTTTATTATTTTGTTGTTATGTTTTAATTTATATTATATTCTATAAAAAATTAATTATCAATATAAATAATGTTATAAGTTATGAGTTATAACTAACATCTGAAAATAAATTATTTATTTATAACATATATTTTCGATAATGATTAACGTGCTTAAATCAATATTAGAATGTACAATCCATATTGTAACTAAGTAGCGTAAAATATATTGGTGTAGCAGTCTTGGAATATTGATTAAATTAGGAATGGTTTTTAATTTTTTTAATTATAATAAATCTCACTGTTCTATAATGTATTAACAATTGTATAACAGATAATGTATATCGTTTAATATAATTTGTAGTTATATTTGGTTAAGTTGGGTTTTATACATTTTATTTTGTTTATATATTTAAGGTAAAAATAAAAATTTATGAAGCTATAAGTTATTTGTTGAGTGAAATTAAATTATTTGATAATGTCTTACAAAAAAAATATTTTTAGTTAAGTTATGAATAAAAAATTTGCAATTTAGGTACGAATTAAAAAAAGATCCATTATAAATATTATAAATATATAAAAAATAAAAATGCGCCTGCATATTTACGAAATTTATAGTGTTTTAGTTATTTGTAGTGATAATATCTAAATATAATATCTCTGTGGCTATAATTTTTATATTCGTAATTAATTATTAATTATATAAAGTTGATTGCGGAATTTAATTAACCTCTGGTTATATCTTAATTGAAGAACGATTGTAATATTACGTAATATCCAAGAAAATATCGTCAACTTGATACATAATCTAAAATGAAGGTTACCGTGTCCTCAGATAAAACACCAAACTTATTTACACAAACAGAGCTGTCACATATCATACAACAAAATTATTTCGACAATAGAAATTAGCATTATAACAGCTAGGCCACGGTGTCAAGCAAGCATAATATGTAGTGATACTAATAATTCAACTGGCATTTAAAATATATTGTTATACGTGATATGATAGAATATTAGGCATATCTTAATATGGTAAGAACAATTATTGATCTGATTGGAAATAATTTGTGACTTTTTTTGTGATAACTTAAAGTTTTTGTTACGTTTTTAAATATTTTTAAAAGAATTTTAAGAATAAACCTGAAATGTAAATGTAATTTTTATCAAATAAAATATCACTAAAAATATTGATTTATGATATTTTTTATAATATATTGATTGTTACTCGGTACAAAAATAGTTCAAAGTTGATCATGAAATCTGAAATAGGAATAATAATATTTAAGCACCTTAATTAAATTAATGTATTTCGATTAATTTAACATTATAAATAGAAAATAAAATAAATTTTGCAAGCAATTTTAAAAATCACTATTAATATTAATTGAAGGAATAGCTTAAAAGAATGGTGAATTTGAATAAATATTATTGACCCAAAAAAGTGTTGTTGAAATTCGAATGCTTAGAAAAAAAAAATATTGCCTATGCAGTTTTCAAATTTTTAAATCGTTATAAGTTCAATTTATCAGGAATTTCGTATTAGACTCATATTTTTTCACCAAGCCTTAAAATTGTCATCAATATGAAAAAAAAAATGATGACTATTGTCAAAATTCAAACTTTAAGCGTTCATAAAAAATAATGTGGATTTATGCTTAACTTTTTTTTTTTTAATTTACATACAAGAACAACTTGTGAGGAACCTTTTGTTAAATTTTTAAGCTCTATTCGTTTTTAAATTATCACAAAACGTCACTCAAGACACGAAATTAAAGATTGAAGTTTTTTGAATGCTCAAAAAGGTGATTATAGATACAAAAATAATAACACGCGCATCGTTGTAAAACCAATACTTTCATGTGAGATGTGACAGTGTGTACGAGTGTCTTTTATATTCCTATTGGTCCTTTAGTAGGCTGACTAATTTGTTCCAATAATTTCGAAAAACGGTTGTTATTTATTTTACACTAAATCTTGGTGTATGTATAACCTTTTTTCTAGTTACCAATGTTAATATTTTTGAATAAATAAATGAATATCACTGTAACATAATAATCCACGGTAGTTTTTGGCTTATCTACTAAATAATAATAAAACAGAATTTGAAATATTTGTTTTAAAGTTTTTTTTAAAGTCCAAGATAGCCTATTTATAGAGATGATTTATGTGAATATTTGTAAAACCGCGTATAACTCATTTACATTTAAAGTATTCAAATATTATACTTTTTAAAGTTTAGGCAAGAGACGGGTAAAAGAATTTATTATTATATAGCGAGTACAAGAATAAACACAGTGAGCCACCTCTATATACCCTAACTAATAGTCAAGCTTACAAATCTGTTCAGAATTATACGTTTAACAAACGATAATTTATGCGAGATATCGATTCCAGTATAATACTTACCGAATTTCTATTGAATTTCTATTTATGATGATACTATTAAATATTACTTTTATTTTTATTGTGAATTCTACATTTATACTGATTGTTAGATACACATACAACTACTGAATACACATATAAAATATTGATTTTTCTATCAAAATTATACTTCATTTACGTTTTTTGATGTAAGTTAATATTTCTTATAAATTCTACGTAAGCTAGGTTATATAAACGCTGCATCGGATTTATTACTTGTATAATTATTATTTATAAAGCATATTACATGGTGGTGGCGTGCACAGTTGCAACAAAATATATAGTATTATTATAATATTGTACGCACATCGTAAACTTATTATACAATATAATATTATCGTATTATAATCGGTCGTAAAGTTTGTTTGTATTTGTTCAATATAATCTACTTTCGATTCACTCTTAAATACGCGCGTAGCTCTAGATTGATTACGTATGTAGTTAATTCGTCGATTTTGGTTTATAAATGAGTAACAATTTTATTTAAACGCATTTAAACATTACACTTGGTATGATAAAATAGTAAATACTACTTATGTTGCAGTTATACGTTTTTTTTAATGCCTGTTATCACACAAAAATATTCCCCGAGTATAGGACGTTTAGGTCTTCAGATAATGGCGCAAGTATCATAAAAAATAATATCAAACTATACTATATACTTTGAAGCTCTATTAGACAATTGAAGTATTACAGTAAAGCGTCGATCAAGATATGCTTAATATTTTTATGAAATAATTGGCATATCCTATTGCACTTTTTAACACTGTGTAACAATTCTGGTTGATGTCAAGGATTATCTTCGTATATGTATAGACAAAAGAGATTAATAAATAATTTAATATTATGAATTATAAATTTTATAAAAACGATAATACTTCTGTATCTAATTATGCTTATCCTTAAACAATATGATAACGATTTTATATTCTGTATAATTTAAAAATTTTATTAAATTAAATTTAATGTAATGACAAATTCAATACGTATGAAATACATTTCACTAGAACAGTGTATTTTGGTAGGCTATGATGATGACCTATATATTATATACATGCTGGTACTTGAACAGGCGTGTCGAAATTACTAATGTTATATTTTTGTTTACCTTAAAAAATTCACCTTAGATATTTCATTATTTGGGAATAATAAATGAACCCATTGTATATTTTTTTGAAGAAAATAATAATACATATAATACAATTTATGTGCTTTATACGACATCTTACGTCAATGCACGCACACAGAATCATCATTAAATATTAATTCATTCAGAAAAAAAGAGTGAGCAGTTTATTAATATTATTATTCTATACAGTTGTTATTATTCCAAAGAATTTCGTAGTTTGTCACAAAAACGTAAAATCACTATACAGTATACACTATATAGTATATATATATATATATATATAACACAAGTAACATGTACATTGTATAAGTGTGGTATGTTAAAAGTCTGGAAAATAGAAGATTTTTTTAAATTGAAAATTGAACAATGGAAGGACTGCCTAAATTATTCCGGGGTTTCCGTGGCAATTTGGTGCTGAGCTGGTAGCTGGTATTATAATATATTTTGCTCTGTATTACAGAAAGTAATCAAAACATACACGAGTATATTTGAATAAAATAACCCCGAATATTCGATTATAATAAAGATTTATTTTATCCGGCAGGTATAATATGTAGTAGCTACTATATGATGTACTGTCTTGATTAAAAACAAAAAAAAATTATTATGATTATACACGTAATTTAAAAACGTGTTCCTAATAATTACTACACAAATAAACCATTAAAACGTACGAGATTGGCTAATTAATTATTTTTTGTAATGTTTTTGTCAACAATAATTGAAACGCCTAGAAACCTAATGTTTTGATTAAATATTTGTTTAAGTACTATTTTCAAACGTTTCACTCGCGATTGAGTGTCGATTTGTATTTAAAATAATTTAAAATTTTTAAAATAAGTGATTATTAATTTGTTTTTATACATCGACCATAAAATTATTTCATTTTATCGTTTAAATAATAATAATAAAAAAAAAAATAATAATAATATCAATTAATAAAAACTGATTAGAAGACATAATTATATAATTGAATTTAGTTATTAAACATATATTGTAATATATTTTTATATACTTTATGAGAGAAAATTAAAATGCTTACAAACGGAAAAAAAATAAAATACTTTTATTATACTATATTTTCAAATGTTAACTATTAAAATTGAATATTTAATATTTACAATATAATATCTCCGCTATTTTAACGATTTTCAAATTGTGGTTAAAGATAAACAATAATGCCATTATATTATAACACTATAGGCTTTAAGTTTATGCATAACCACATCTATATATTTTTAATTATTTTTATTTACAATAAAGTCAAATAAATATTGATAAATATTTTAAAATGTATTACAATACAAATAATGACTGTGTGAAACGGGTTTTTTTTATTATTTATTGTTTGGATATTAATACGCCATTTAAATTTTAATTACTAAACCTTTTTTACTTTCGTTGTATTAATCAACTGCTTATATATATTATTATTCATAACATATTGCTATTATACGATATCAGCACGCAGCAACTGTTGCAAACAATTTGTACGATGTATACCTACACGTAATTCATCGTTGTATGAAAAATATAATTATATGAACATGAATAGTTATATTTTAAAGTTAATAATAATATAAATTGTAATAGCAAATTCATCAAAATAATATTTAGTGAAAATTATATACCTAACATGAAAGTGAGTTATATAAATACTGTTGCCTGAAATATTTTTTGAAAAAAATAAAACGTTTTTATTTCAATATATATTGTAAGTACAGCAGACTCTGTTTATATTGTTTATAAGATTCACTTTAGGACCAGCACAAAGTGAGCCTTATAAGCAAATGAATCTTATAGATGAAGTGGGGAAAAAAAACAAAATTTTAATTCATTATTTATGAATTTTATTTTACTATTTATATATTTTTTTATTTTAATCTACTTTAATACACATTAGTGGCATATTACATATTATTTATTAGTGAATAAATGAAAAATGAAAAAATGAAAATATTAATATTATTATACAAATTATTATACTTTAATAAAGAATTATAAATTATGTATGTACATTGTACATACTTATTATTTATGAAAAAAATTTGTAATTTTGGCTTGTTTTAAACTATGTTATTTATTTTTTATTTGTTGTACAATAATTAAACAGTATATACACATTATAACGCATGAATTAAAACTAGTTATAACAATATAACTAACAAAAATATGTAATTTTGAAAACAAATTTATTTCTAAATGTTATAATAATTATTTTTCAACATGTTTTACGATTTGAGTCTCGTAATCATAAACGAAGTGGTGAGACTTATAAGTTTATAACCCAATTTTTTATAATACATTTGGATACGTCAGGTCCATTTCAGACAATTTTGAATCTAATAAGTGATTGAATCTTTGGTGAGTCTTATAATAATATTTACTTGATCAAAAAAAAAAATCAGCTTGAAAATTGAATGCAAGGTTTTTAAATAGTTATTTATAAATTAAAAATGTTAATGATATATCATAAATATAGTTTTTATTTATATGTATCTAATGTTAAAACGTTGACAAAATTCATTAAAAAAACATTTGGAAATAATATTTTTGCTAAAAATTTATAAAATTTTTAATTTGTTTAGTCAAGAATTGAAAATTTAATATAAGTTTGTCATAAATAGATCATATTTTAAACAAAAAATCTTAAAAATATATAAACACAATTTTTTTTAAAGAGATTTGAATTTCAAATTTAGTCTATAATGACGACATTATAGAATTTGACGAGGTTCATTCAACATATAGATAGAAGTACAGTACGGCTAAGTGGTAATATTGTTTATTTACTTACATTATAAAAGTTCAACCTATACACAATACTGTTGGTATTATATATTTATATTATATTTCATTTTATTTTCTAATTATTCAACTAATAAAAAAATATTATCCTATTTTGTAATTGTCAATTAGTGTTTTTTGTGAATAAATAATTAAAATTTGCGTTAATAGCTTTTGCTACTGTAAGAAACATCTGACCGTTTTTAGTCTGAAAATTAGGAGCGTAACACGATGTTTGTATAATATACGTAATGATGTTATACAATGTATATAATAGCTAAAGTTTGGGGTTATTTTTATTTTATTTTTTTATTTGAGATTTTCATTTTATGTAATACGTTTTTGTTGTGGTTGACCGTTATATAGCTAATTAAATTTTCGGTCGACCAATGGCACTTGGACAACAAATCAACTATCTATTGATTATATATTTTTACAAAATGTTTCGATTTAACTGATGATATTTACACAATATACCTAATATACACGATAAAACAAAAATAATAAACATAAACAAGAGATGCTGTTAAAATGAAAAGCAATTAGTGCATCAAGCTTAACTGTAGAGTTACGTCATAGAACTTTTATGATATTGATTCAAAAGAAGAAAATATTTATGTTTATATTTTTACTAACAATTGAAAGATTTGAATAAATGTACCTATATGTATAAAACGCAGTCCTTAGAGTTAAATTTCGTGAATGTTATGATATATTTTATACTGCCTTGATTTGATTGCTGCCTATACTATATAGACCAATAGAATACTACTGAAACATTCAAAAATAATTAAGTATAAGCTAATCAAGAAGCGTAATAATATAACATTAGACATATGGATTTACAACAATAGTATTTCAAATGAAGGACATCCAAGGAATCCATAAGTCAATATCAATAAATCCCTCAACTACAAGTAGCACCTAGAGCGTGAGAAAAATCAAATCAAAACTAATATCTACTTAATTTTGAGCTAGAACTAATTAGAGTTCTAAAACATCTGTTTTTTTATCTTTACAATTACTTTGTTGTATATCTTAGCAAACGGAGCAAGGAGTGCTCATTATACAAAATTGAACATTTAATAAAAATGTCATCAAACTATATACGGATAATAACAGGAACAATCAAGTTCTCGTAAATCCGGTGACTACAAATCCTCGCCAATATAGCTCCACTAGTTCCGCGAAGAAACGAGAGTATAGAACTTTGTTTGATAATATACAAAATACTTGATATCTCCCATCGTTAAGGATATTATGAAACACTCTTTGAGTTTTTTGAAATCTAAACACCCCATTTGAATCATTGAATGAAAAGTAGAAAGAAGGAACAAATAACAATAGAAATCATCAAATATACAGACATTTTTTTTTTTTTGGTATAGATGATCCAAATATTAAATTTACCGGCTATAAATTGCCAAGAGTACTTTTGAAACTATAATCCCAAGATGTATATATTGTTCGTGTATTAATCAAACTTGATACAAACACTATTATTATATAGTATTGTAATTATCTAGATTTATTTTATTATCGTCCTCATTCACGCAAATAACGTAAAACAAATTTTTATAAAACATCAAGAATATATAATACCTTAAATATTATTCTTACTTAATGTATAGTGTAGCTATGATAAATAATTACTATGCATATTATACTACGCGTAGATCATGATTACTAAATAATCTCCGCGGTAATGCAATTTTAATACAAATTTAAATTGTTTTAAATGCTAATACTAATTGAAGTGTAAATGTATATATAATGTATGGCAAGTTAATTATTTAAAATTTAAATAAAAAAAAAAACTCGAATATACACAAATCTAATAAAAAAGGAACATTTAATTTTGAATTACTTATAGGTATTTATTGAGGACTTATAAAATAATAATTTTTTTTCTAAAAATACTATTTAGTTTAACAGTCTTTTGTAATTGATATATGTTTGAAACAATATGCAACGAGTCATGAAAACTCGGCAACACAAAAACTATACAAAAATAATAGTTAATTATACATAAAGATCATTAAACGTAATAATATACCTTCGTGCTATTGCCATACACATAATTTTTTCTAAAGGTATAAAATAATTTTATTTTTAACTAACCAAAACATTTGACCTATTTTAATTTTATTTATCATACTGTTGTTTTTTTGGACCGACTTAATAATTAGTGGTATTTTGGGTCAATTCATTGAAGTTTAAAAAATAAATGAATACCATTATTTATTCTTCTAAAAGACTTTATGATTTTAATTATACAATTACATAGCATTAAAATATTGTAGGTACATATATTTTCTAGTTTTCAGCCATGTAAAGTGAAGAATTTTCGTGAACATTTTCGTTTGACGGTGAAGTATACAATTTGTAGTTTGACATTTTTAAATACAATTTCGGTACATGCGCTTGTATAGAATATTCGTATTTATTCATATAATGTTTCGTAAACGGTTACATTAAATGTGGCTATAACAATATTGTTATTATGTTCACGCAACAATGATTGACGATGTATAGATATTATATCAAATATCATCGAAGCAATTATGATACGTATGCTATTATTACAATATATAATATTACATTGTAATGCAAACTTGTATGTGTTAAACTTTGGATTTAATACAATAATTTATATGGTTTGATCTATTAGCTTAACAATGAAGTGTTTTAGTTTTGTATCTGAAGACAGTTTTGGGCTTTTGGCAGTAGAAAAAACAATTAAATCTTTAACATGAGGGTGGTTTTTGGTAGCAAATTTTATTTATGTTGTGTATGGATGTATTTAGAAACAATTAGTTTAATCAACCATAATTACTTTCAAAGTTAAATAAATATGTTTGATGTGTTACTTGAGAATGTGGAAAATTTTTTTGTTTATCGCAACTATCAATCCGTCATAGGTATATTATTATTTCATATTCTATTCAGTGATGCTACAAAAATGAGATAATACTGATAGCTTTTGTTTTTATTTTACGCACTTTTTACACTTAGTGAGAACAATGCATTCAAATTGATCAACATTCAATGAACTACTGACGTAGTGTTTTACATTTAATTTGCATGCTCAGGATAATACCATGAGCACTCGATGTGCATCATCCGCATTGCCGATTTTTTACGTAATACGTATAGTACCAGTGGAGTTTTGGTGCACACTATTACTGTCAAATCTTAAACGGCATAAGCAAAATATATAAATACCGCTACTGAGCTCCATAAATAAACTATCGATATAATATGTAGTTAGTATTCATTGTTCAAAAGTAGAATAATCGCAGTTTTTTTTTTTGATAATTGGAAAAAACTAACAAGAAACGACAAAAAATTATATATATTTTACACACCACTTTTCGATAATACTAATTATAACGTATATAAGTTATAAGTTTATTACTTTTGGTATTTTCTATACACAGTGAAATTTTAAGATATATAACGAACATAATTAGGTACATAATTTTGTAGTATACGTTTGGTACTTAGAATTTATTTATTAGTTGTTAATAATAATTAATAAAATTATATTATAATTATATAATTATATAATGTACAGCATGATTTTGGCTGATTTAATGTATCTAATATGATTACTATTCTTAGAAAAAGATCTTGTTCATCCACCTGTCTCGATCGCTCTAATTAGTTTTTTTTTATTCTTTGATCTATCTTTGAATTTAAATTAAACAATTCATTCTCAGTGACCAACGAATTTGACACTAAAAACATACTGTATAGCGTGTATAAAGTATCAACGCGTAATAATAGTGGTTGAGATTAAAATATTAAATAGAGTATTGCATCAATGTACACGACAATATAATATTAAAGTTACCGCAAGAATACAGGAATATAAGAGAAAAAAGGAATCAAATGAACTGAGAATTTGAAATAGAAGATTTTTATAATGTATAAATAATTTTCAGATGGAATTCATATTAAAATATACATATTAAATATTCAAAAAGCTAATGTAAATATAATCAGTATAGGATAATAGGTATGACTGTATTAGTATTGTTCATGAATATGAGTATCGAGTAGGTAGTAAGAAGATAATGTATAATATAATTATCTTATTAGGATTTTTTCTCTTCTTTTATATTTGAATAACTGCATTAACTATATACATATATACCTGAGTACCGAAAGTCACGTTTATAATATTATTATAAAAAATAATTAACGAATAGGAGTTATGAAATCTAATGGTTATAGCTTAATAATTAAATTACATGCGTTTAGTTTACACGAGTATACATAATTTCGAGTAGTCGTTAGAGTGTACCTACCTATTTAAGTGTTAAATCAAATTTTGGTTGAATAAATAATCTTATAGTTTATCTATTATATAGCGATTAGTTAATATACATTTGATAACATTCGTAATTTAAAAGGAAAATATCTTCTACTATAATTTATTCATGACGATTAATGACATAATTATAATTTGTTTTATTGCTTAAATAGGTATGTCTAATTTGGTTTAGTGAAGAGTAAGAATAATAAATCCACCATTATAATTATTATCATAAAAGTTTAAGATGCACGCAAATACACGTGACATTCCTTTGAGTTTTAACGATATCCATTAGACTACAAGAATATAATATAAAGGACAACTATATAATTACTGTAATATATTTATGATATATTTGTGTATTCAGTGCACTATAGTTATTAAAAATTATTTTTAAATCTAACTTTCATAAAATATTTCTAATTTTCCAAGATAATTTTATAACATAAATAATATCAAATCAGGCGCAAAATTAGGTTTATTAATAATTAATAACAGACATACAATCCGTGCTGTCTCCGTATTTTATATTTTTATCTGACAACTAATATTTAAAAGTCAGGGTAGTGACTAGTGGATATTAAATGATAAATTAAAATGCAATCAATGTTAAACCTAAGGTTAGAGTATTAAATACATACCAAATACCAATACTTAACTGATATAATTATTATTCACAGTCATAAGTATTGAAATTTGAGCACAATTATCAAGCCAAACATGTTTCTTCTTCATAGAAAAAAAAATTATAAATTCATGTATCATGCGGTTGGTTTACCGCAAAATACGAAATCAATATCGGATAAATTTCTTATTCTTCCACACTGCAGTGTACCTGTGTACCGAAAGTCACGTTTATAATTTTTTAGTATTGAAACTTAATTTAGTACGTTTTCGTAGGACGCTGTGACCCATAACACGTTTGTGATCATATAGATATCGATTATTAATTCATATTTTTGAATATGTCATAAGCGATTTTATAAATTAACAAAATGCTACATCTTGGTAATACACATTTTTTAAAATTGACTAAACAATAGTGTGTAATGTAAATTATTTGTTTGAGATAAATAAACCCGCACAGAAAATTTAATTTATAAATAAAATAATTGTCGAAAATGTATAAAACGCAAATTAATTTGTTTGTGTGTTATTGTACATTAACTATGCAAGCTTATATTATACACTATTACTTATTACTAAATACATATATTAGAACAAATTACCTGTTGTTGTCTTATTTTTCTTTTTCTTATAACAGGTATATTTCTATTTAATTTTGTTTATTAACCTCTTATATTTAATTTAAGTATATTATCTGTTATTCTTATTACAAATCGGGTTTTTGCACGCCTTATTCAAATTTCTCGTTCATTATATACGCATCAAACATTTAAATGTAATTTACAAAACTCAGACACCCTTTTATGTATTATTATAAAATGTAGTTCAGAGGTACTTACACTGTAGAACTTGCGCAAGTCAAACACGACTGCAGAAATATTAGAATTACATCAAATTATAATTTTCCACTAAATTTAGAATATCAAAATTTAAAATGCAATATGGTGATTGTGGAAAATAAACTTTGAAATATAAACTCTAAATTTGTGCTTTAAATTAAGAGTATCTAAAATTGACTTCTCTTATCTTATTTTAAGATAATTCTTCTTTGAAGACTATGAAAAATAATTTGGTCAAATAATGTATTACACCTGATATAAAATAATATTTTATTAATACAATAACAGATATCGAACATTATTTTCATAAATAATTAATATGTATATAAAAAAATTATTGTAATTTAAATAAACTCATTTATTTAAACTTTATAACTATTATGTTTATAAAATACAAATTGTATATCTATTATTTATTAAATTGAAAATAAATAGAACCAACTTGAGGGTGTATTTTTGTACTTATAGCTAGAAATCTTGTAAAAATAACTTTAAAAAATACACTTTTAAAATGTAGCTGCCTAGGAAACTGTCGACTTTTATGTTCCCTTTGACATACTGTGTGAAATACAAACGTTATACAGTCCTTGAATTCGTGATTCATAATATAGCGGTTAATATATTATATTCACATCACCGATGATCCGTTTGTTATGAAAACACTCGCAGTGGGCGCAGTTGACGAAGAATACAGTCTCGCCACACGATATGAATAGGTATTTCTAAACCGGTTGCCGCAAGCTAAAAGAACAACAATAAAAAAATATATAATATAATATATTGCAATACAAACGATATTTGATTATAATATGACCTCTAGTAATATATTATAATACTCATATAATGCTTGTTCTTAATTCCGTCTATAATGATTTTAGTTATGACGACGGTCGATGTATTAAATTTTTCCATCGCTCTCCTCAAGTTGGCTTCACGTCGGGTGAAGATATGTGTAGATAAAACAATACATATCAGTCGGATTTAGAGGGTATGTGGAACGTGGAACTACACAGTAGTATAAACATCGATCCGAAATTCCCGAAAAACATCAACATTCTTGTAAGACCTCATTAAAAAACGTATTTTTTTGAGTCTAAGTTTCTTTATAATTAGGTACTTGAGTAAAAAACGATAAACATGGGTATTTTAAATTCTGAGCGGAGCAATGAATGTATTGATTTTACAATGATGGTTGTTTTTGTTATGTGTCTGTGTGTACTCGATAAATAGTTCATAAACTGCTTAAATTTTCAACGTGAGGATGGTTTCTGGAAAAACAAACAAAAAATCAAGGAAAACGGAAATTTTACACTAAATCAGTTTTCGACTGAACTGATTTCTTTGTTTATTGTAATTTAAAAACAAATAACTGTAGAAACTTGAAATAGTCACCGAGTATTTGTTTTATCAATTTATCTCTATGGTAAAATTTTAAAAATACTTTGACTTTTTTTGAGCTATTTAGAGACAATTTAAATTTTTTCTCTTTATTTTTATTTTATTTTTTTTATTTTTATAAATGTTGATCAAAAATGTATGAATGTTTGAAAATGCGATACAAGGTTCAAAACAAGTGGATAATTTTCCATTTAAAATATATTGAAAATTTATTGTCACAAATTTGTTTATTTAAACATTTAAATTTTGAAGTTTGAATACATTTTTTATTTAACTTATGGGATAGGTATAAAATTTTTTATAAATTAATTAACTTAATATTACAAATATTAAATTCAATAAAATTTCAAAAATTACAAATTTTATTGTAGTTAAATATTTATAAAAAATGTTTGTTTATACCTATTTAAGATTTGAAAATTTTATACAGGTTTCTTTATACGTTTTGCAATAAATATTAAAATAAATATGAAAATTAAAAAATATACGAATACAATTATTTTTTATAGATATTTTAAGTTTAAATTTGTACAAAATAACATATTTTAAAGATGAATGTTATTATTTTATTATAAAACAAAAATATTATTCATGGGGTCTTAAAACTTTTACATGTATTATGTTATTATTAAATTTTACTACACGCAATGGCATTTTTTATTTATTTTAAAATATTACCTATTAATTAATACTTTAAACCTATTTTTACTGTTTTATGGTATTTTCAGAAAGATGTTTTTCAATTTTGAGTCGATGTAAATGGATAAAATTTAGTATAAATACTTATTATATTTATAATAATCAAATACTTATAATATTATAGTATTTAATATAATATTTTTGGAAAAAAACAAATGTTATACTAAAAATAAAATTAATGACCTTAATAGATATACCGTGAAATGTACTTAAAGATATGGACAAACACTTTGACACACTGTAGACTTCACTCAGAATCATTTTTTGTATACAATAGTCTATATATTAATAAATTCAAATTTAACACATCCATAACACTATAACAGTGGCCCACTCTACAACTAATGCAAGCAGAGTGGTACCCACTTGCCTGTATTTGTTGTGATTGTTTTTATTAGTTTTTAACATTTAGCTATTGATTATAATAGTGGTTGTAGCGATACTTCCTACTGCCACAAATATATATATATAGTAGCAATATGTATTGTTATATTAGATTTAAATAGCTATTCTAGTACCTACTCTATTTTAAATTTAAAAAACGGTATAGTAATATTGTTAATAATATAGAATTATTAACTTTTATGTGTGTAGTATACTCAAATATTTTATATCGACAAATAAATCTTTCATATTAACAGCCAAAAGATCTGTAATTTTTTTCATTGGTGGGAGGTTTTGAGTAAGAAGAACTAATCTACTAACTTCCAGTTCTTTAGAGGAATCAGAGAAAATTTCAAAGAAATCTTTAAGGCATACTCTTTTCTAAATTATTCAAGTTGTATAAAGGCAGCTAGGTTATGACATTTTCTAAGAAGTTACCTAATTGTTGTACAAAATGACAGGCCTATCCGATCGACCATTTTATACTATAATATACTCAGGAGACATATTCAGAAAATTAATTTTTTAAATTTTCCGATTCAGTTACTTAAGTGCTGATGACTTTATTTTTTTGATTATAATAAATAATAATATTATACGTAATCAATAAAAGATCAAAAAAAAAAAATTTTAAATAATAATTAATGATTTACCCTCACATACCTAATAATTAATATTATACAAAATAAGGATAAACAAACGTGATTAATTTACCATTTAGTCGCAATCGTTTGGACGCCAAAATATAGAAATAATTTGAGTTATTTATATAACTTTATAGTTTTATAACTGATTATTTATAATTTTATTGAGTGCTTATCAATAAAATTTAATAAATATTTCATAATATAAGTAGGCATAACTTTTATTAAATAAATACATAAATCCATTTTCGGTAAAAATATTTTCCCCGTGGATTTGGCTTCATTAACATTTAATTTTAATTTTAATTTTATTTATGTATATATACATACAGGGGCTGAACCTAATATAAAAATGTATACAAATTAATAATTTTATAATACTTATACGACAATAAAAATTCCATATTATGAAACTCAACTGCTATACCAAAACTATAAAATAATTTGTGTGATTGCTTTTATGTGTCGTTGTCAGCTATCTTGTTTTTGATTAATGCTTATATTCTGAAATAGCAAACAAGAATACACTGAATTTCCATTTTTATTTTATAACCTATAAATTGGTATTATATTTATGTGTCATTGCCAGTTAGTTATCTTGTATTCAACTATTGTTTATATTTTAAGATAGCAAACAAAAAATATAATTAATTTATACTCCATACCGATTGTTAAAAGTATGAAACAATCAAAAAATCTTAGCAACACCCTTACACAAATTTCATTTTTGGCACAAATAATACTAACGCTATTGCAATTGAAATGACGAAATATTTTTTGAAGAATATTTATTTATATATATTTTTTTACTGAGGAATTAGGAAATTGAAAGCGTTTTAAAATTTTTGGATTTAAAAAAAAAAATTGATTTTAATGTCTTTGGATTAAGCATGGTTCGAACGTGCGATGACTCGTTGTACTATACAAACCGATTACCTCGACTGATGCTTAGGTGTACAGTATATATAATAAACAAAGGCGTAGGACCGCAGGGTAGGCGCCTAATAATATATTATTACACTACCGCGGAATTTCGGACGGGTAATTTTCAGAAATTGTACTCCGCCGACCAATACTGCCTGAACCCCAACAAGAATAATTAACAAAAGTGGCATTGTAATTTATGATTGTTGGGGAAGAGGGGTAGAGGTGTAACGAATGAAATGTCGAAATTACATATAACCTATCCACATATACAAACGGGACACACACACATGTTGTGAATGGCGAGTAGGGGTGGTCATGCGCTTAGGTTACTAAGCGCAACTTAACCTGGCAAAAGGACGTCACGGGAGTCACGCGTGTGTTAACGCGTACAGAATGCCAAAATACCTCGAGCGGTGTACAACCATCATGAAGAAAATAATAAGTTGATAAAATAGATAAGTGTTCCTATTTTTAAAAGTCTACATTATTAAATTGTATTTTTCTGTGGATATTCCTTCGGTTTTTCAAAAAGTATCTTCGTAGCGTAATTATTAATATAGCAGTTTTATATCAATTTAATTGATATAAAATATATAAAATTGATTTATTAGTGGCATGCTTTGAAGAGAAAATGTTATACCAATAAAAATAAATTATAATTTATACCTAATAATACTATAAAACAATTGTATTTTTAACAGACATAAAATTAATGTAATTAAATATATATTAGGTATATCAATGACATGATTTTTATGTAACATACTGACTAGTTCATACTCAAAAATAAAAATAATATATATTTATTTCTAATAAAAATATGTATCTTATGCTATTTGTCTTACAAAGAACTAATCAAATACAATTCGAACAATTTAATTTAAACGGGATAACATTTTAACAGATTTACTTTACTGCTAGCGAAAGGCCACTCATACACTCGTACACATTTATTTATTACATCTGACGATGGCTTCAATATTTCATGTACTTGAATTTTAATTTTCGTTATAGCGAAAAACTAGCTTAAACACGACCTTGAGCTACGAAGGATTAAATGTCGTTCGTTAATATGTTTTAAACCTAAACCACTAACCACAATCTGTTAAAACCACTATGAATTATAATAGATCAACGAAATAATTAAAATAAAAACAACGTTACAAAAATATAATTAATTATCTCATTAATTACCTCCGACGTCTTATCATATTATGCATTATAATATGTGTTGTATAAGGTTGTATGATTTTTCCCTCAACTGGATATTAAAAACTATAATATATTGATTGTTGTTTAAAATTTTATGAAAATAGTCCACTATCATCCTAAGTGCCTTCGTAGTAATTCAATATATTAGAGTATATTCAAGTATAAACCACAAAATATAATGTACAAATTTTATTGTTTAGAAATTTTAACTAATTAAACAACCTAACCTAAACTAACTAATAACTTTAAATTGTAATAATCATAAATCATACAAGAGAGCTGTGTAGATAGTACCCTATGTAAAATAATGGGTTTTTAAACGAAGTTAGTAGTTACATATTATTATTTTTAGAGTTTGTATATAGCTGAAAAATTTCTATGAATGTTGGAATGTTGATCTTGCAAGTGATATTATATACTTTACACAAGGGTGTAGGTTAAGGAATAAGGATTCGTGCTATGTACTATAGTATTACTATAATACGATAATTTAAATACGTTTTTGATTGTTGCATCAGGGTTTAAACATAAACGTACTTATTATTAATAACATGACTATAATAATATAAGCGATGAATACCTGTAAACCGGCTTATATCCGGTGCTAATATATTATAGCACCTTTATATATTAATATACCTCTCTATAATACTAGTGTGGTCCGATTAAGGTGATTGAAAATCTGTACGGAAATCTGTATGCATTTCACTGATGGTTCATTAATTTTCTAAATTCTAAATTTTCTCCCACAAGTATCTAGAACGTTTGGGGGTAAAATTTTAAAATTCTTAATAAAATAATCGGGGAGGGGTTTGATCATTAAAGATTAAAACTAGGGGTTAAGATTTTAAAATTATTATTAAAATGTTTAATGACCTTGGTTTACTATTGAGTTCAAATATGATAAATCCAAAACCGTGAGATACTCAATGACAAGGTTCACTCAAAATATACTGTAAATATAGCAGAGCTGTTACTGGTTAATTTCTTGATGACCTTTTTATTTTAAACTGATTATTTTACTGAGAATATTCATTTTTACTTCTCAAAAAGTGCCTAATGGATCCAATTTTCTAAAAAAACCTTCTCTCGAAGATATTAACCAAAGTAACTTTTCTACTAGAAAAAGTGTCTTCAGACACAAAAATTAACAAGTAAACACACATCATTGTAAAATCAATATATTCTTAGCTCTGCTCAGAACCTAAAAATGTTAGTAAATGTTTACATTGTTATTTATTTGCATTTAATTGTTATGAAGATTATATCTATATATTTATTTATTGATTTTAGAACAAATAATTCCGTGTTTTGCGTCACTTGTATATTTATATTTTTAACTGAATTAATCGGAACCTAATGGTTTATATTTTTCGCCGAAAGAAAATAATTTTCCTGGTGTTCTACTTAAATACGTATACCAACGTATTTCGGGATTATAGTCGTCTATTATTATTATAATAAGCCTAATGAGTTGTTTACTAATCTCCCGTCAGTATACCTCATACACGTTTTGAAGGATTTATATACGTATATATACCATCACATCCAAGTAAAGTATATAGATTCTAGTGGCTTATGCAGCGTTACTTATATCTTTGATTTAGTAGATTTAAAACGAAATACATTGAAATGACTGCATAATATATACTGCAGAAGTGCGAAATATTCATATACAATTTCTATAAACTTTTATAACTTAAAGTTTTATCCGTCATACTTTTCACACGATGTATTTCGTTAACAGCTTTTCCTAATCTACAAGGATAAATAAATATAATATATATACATCATATATATATATAATACCATTGCATAAGGTGACAAATTGTCATGAATTTGCAATGTCACAAAAACAGATAAACTCACACGTATTTTATTATTAAGTGCATGTCGTACTCGTCTGAGTTGTCTCTGTCTATTGCTAACATACAACAGAATATCTTATATATCAAGAAAAATATATTTTACGCTGTTAAGTTTGGTATTCGAATTAGTTAACCATTCGATAAATTGAAATATACTTTTTATTATTATTGCTATAATTTATACATATACAATATGTCGAGGAAAAATATTCGATTTTGAATTCCCGATTTTTCAGGAATGCGTATGTATTTACAAACCACTATTATAGTAAGTTTTGTATAAGTGCATTAATATATAGTGTGCTAATAATCTAACTTTTGGAGAGGCATTATAACATTTAATATTACTAAGCAAAATATTTAAAATGTGTTTAGTGCTATATAACAAAATAAACTATTACGATGTGAAACATTTCAGTAAAAATGTATTTGTAAATTTAACGAAACATCTATTCGAAAGTAACGAAGTATAGAAAAATAGCTTTTACTCTAAATGTCGTAAAATATATAAAATATAATTTTACAATCAATAAAATTCCCTTTAAAGAAATATATTTTATAATATTACATTTACGAGGGGGGTTATTTTTATATGTGGTTGTAGCAAAGAATAAAGCTTTCAATAGAATTCTTTTTTGATGTTTTTACACGTTTTTTTTTTTATTTTATTATATTATTGAAAGAAATACCATTTAATCGAAAAACACACACTTATCTATGTAATAATATAATAGTTATAGTAATTTGAAAATACATTACCAATGCATGTTTTTTTTTTTTTGTAGAAATTAAAGTGGGATTGCAAAGTTTTATAAAAAACAATTAATAGTTCAAATGTTATAAATTATTATCTTTGAGAATATTAAACACACTTTTTTTTTTTTTTTTTTGAAAGGGAGTTTATAACAAAAGATATTACAGTTAATAATTTCATATTTAAACTGTGATATTTTATATGACCTCCCCATCAAAAAAATATAATAATAACAATATTGATAAGCACATTATATAATTAATTCATAGTTTGATACTATTTATACGGCGTTAAATGGTTAAAAATAAACATAGATATGATACATAATATACTCATATGAACAAATGTAAGTTAATTTGTTTAAGAATTTAGACATATTCGAAAATTCTTTACATTTTAATATATAACTTTTCTTCAAAAGTTGTATAATTTATTATGATGAAACAAAATCGTTGAAGCAATTGTTGTAAAGGTTAATGTTTGATATTATTTTATTAAGTAACAATATAAATGACAAATTTAAGATTTGATTAACAGTAATTTAAATTTCGCGAGATGAATTCATCTAATATTATTTATATAATTTGTGTTTGAAAGTACACAATTGTATTACTTATATATTTAAGTCTTGTGTAAATAAAGTTTTAGAAGTTATAGAAACAAAATCGGGCAAGTAGTCAGTAAGAAATATTGACCAAAATTGCAGTTAAAATCCCATCATATCATAAAGTATCAAAATAATATAAATAGTTATTAATTTTAAAAATGTGCTTTTACTAACTGCTTTATCATCAACTATTAGTATATTAACGTAACATTGTAATATTTTGAATAAAAGGAAGAAAATGCGTAATAATTAAGTTTGTTGTATTATCATTATTATCGGATACTGATAGTAAATAACTAACATGATTATGTAATATTATACGTGAAATAAATTTAAATGCACAGATTCAATATTAGGTTTATTCATATAAATGACCCTTACTTCTTGTAGCCTTTGAATTGTACCCAAATATTTCGTATACGTGTATGTTTCTCTAGTGTTATTTTCACATTTCAAATATTAATTCTCCTTCGTCAAAATATATTCTCTTGTCATCATTGTATGACGTACATCACTTCAACACCAGTCTTCTATTATTTATTTTATGTTTATATTTTAACTTTATATACGTTCATTTTTTTTTTGTAAACAACATTTAACTCAAGACATCCGTCATTTTTCCCAACTGATAGGTGTTTTATTGAAGTAAACATCATTTATAATTTAATATAAATATGTATAGACAGTATTGAGAAAATGTAAATATATTTTATGCAGTATCTGTTTAATAATAAATATATTTTAAATAAGTATATGTCTACGTTACGTGTTTATAATTATACATACTTATTATAACACACATTTTCCTTAATCATTTTATAATGACCTATATAAATTATAAACTAATTAAATGATTTAAGTACATAGACAATTAAAAATGTATTTAATAATAGGTACTTTTCATGACAAATTCATAGGAGATTGTACGTGGCTATAAGGCGTTGAGACGACACTTAGATATAAATAAATAAATAATAATAATAATAAATACAAATACGAGCAATAAAAATTAAACATTGTTCTTTGTGAAAAATCACTAAAAATATTCTCAAAGCCAAACAGCAAACTACCCCTCTTGATAGACCAAATGAAGTGCTAACTATCTCAAACAATGATAAGTTGACCTTGTCTGAGATAATTATTCAAAAATATTTACACAAACTACAAATATATGTCCCAAATCTGATTACTAAGTGATACATACTTGCTTCCTTAGTCGATTACTTATGTTTCTCTTAGCAAAATATACTACCCCAGATGAACTGAAACACATAATCAACAAACTAAAATTAAGTGACTCACTTTGATACAATTTAATTACAAACAAGAGTATAGTAAGTATAGTATACTTACCCAATTATAAATTTAGTTGGTTAGGCAGTTTAGTACTTTTTAGATTTATTTATAATTTCACTATGAAGTTTTCTCACTTTCCTTTAATTAGTAAATTGTTCATAGTTATACTAATATAAAAACTATATAAACACAAAATTCTGCCATAGCCTTATAGAATTATAAGTCTACTACCAATTTTAGAGGAAATTATTTTAAAAATGTAATCTTCAAAAGAATTAGACCATTAATATATATTATCCAAAAGTGTAAGACCCCGCATACTGATCAGTAGTTCATGACAAATCATTCAACAAGTGAACTAATAGCATATATGTAGACATACAAAATGTAAACCTCATTTAAAATTAAAGAATATTGTTCTAGAGCTTTTTTAGACGTGGCCCAAGCATCCGATAGCATTTTGAACGATGGCTTGCTCTAAAAAATTAAATTTATTCCTTCCAACAGCTTACTTATCTAATCTGAATTTATTTCTTTTATCCAAAATGTGTAATTTGATAAGACGAATTAATCAGTTTTTAGCTATAGTATTAGAGTAATGTATAGCATACATAAATAAATGATATTACCGTGTTAGTAATTTAATTTTCAGTACATTGGATTTTAACATTATTTTAATTTTTGAGTTATAAGTATTTAATAATACTCATTACCATGAGTTTAATAATAGGTAAGTACATTCTAATACTAAGCCTAACAGCACAAAACTGGTTGTGGCAAACACAAATTTGCTATTGTAACTACGTTTATAAAGACGGAGAAAACACAGCGGGTGTGGCAGGTCTTCTTAACGATTTTGTGTAATAATATATGTTCATTGTATTGTTCATTTTAAATCCCGTTTGATAATTTACTGACTAAACGATACTTATTATCATTACAATTATAATTTAGTCTTTAGTATATTATCGAATGACGAATGAATCGTCTGAAAGATAGAATAAAAAAATGTTATGTCAGCTACATACAATAATAAATACAATGTTCATGAAATAAATGTATTATAAAACAATGCATCGTTTGTACATTATAAATTTATGATAAATACCTCTCTACGGTTTAATATCTATTTCGTATCATAGTTTAAAATACGTTTTGGGAAATTCATACAATTTTTGGAATATATCGTTGAATATAAATGTTATATTTTTAACTAAAATATTTAATTGAATGTATCTGATCTATCTTTTTTTTTTCAGTGTTTATGTAGATGGCCTACTTCAAGTGCTGAAAATAAAGAAGTCGATTATTTTTAATAAATATTCTTAATTGGATAACAATCAACTACAGTATGGATTACATAAGAGAATTTGACATAAGGTTAGACAAAGAAATGTTTTACGCAGGAGAAATTTTAGAAGGCCACGTGGTTCTAGACACAATTGAAAATTTCAAATTGAAAAGTAAGTTGAATAAAAAATCTAACATAGAAATACATCAAATAGATTTAAAATGAATAAAAAAAAAATTAAATAATAATCTTATAAACTATAACTTTATAATAACATAAAATTAAAATCAAGATGTATTATATCTTATATTATATTATTTTTGTATTTTATAATATAAGTACCTACTTCTATAATAATAGTTATAATAGATACATGTATAATACAGTTCCATGCATGATCCGTGAGTCAAAAAAATTTTATTTTTTTAAAGCTAAAAATAATCAATGAAATATGCATTATGACACTTCTTTATTGAATCGTATTTAATAAAATATATTTAATTGCTTTACTAAATTTGAATTACGTTGATACTTAGATTTATTTTTGATTGAATAAAATATTATTTTAATTTTTTTTTCATCTGAAAGACATTTTGGGGTATTATTTTATAATAACAAGTTTGAAATGTTTGATGTCAAGATTATTAGATTTATAGACGTAAATGTGTATAGATAGAGTGAAAAAGAAAGAAATTGATAATGTTTTAATAAAAGTAAATTATTTACATTGCGCTCATATATATTATTTAACTTTTATCACATATTATGTTGTTAATGTTTGTTGTTAAAATATTATTTGACCATTGATCGAGATGATCTAACATATAATAATTTATCTATTGTAATATATAACAAAATATTTTATTTATAAAAACCAATACTCACATATTATAAATAATTTAGATGCATAATAATTCGTTTTATAATCTAAAATAATTATACATTTAAAAAATGTATATTTAATGGAAGGAGAATATACTACTGAATTTATGACAACTAAAATGTGACTGGTTTTAATCTAATATTATTATGTAAAAGTAATTGTATTACTGAAATCAATTAGTAAAATATTTGAGTTAACCATTTTAATTTATTTCATGAAATGTATATGTCACGAAATTAAAGTGAAGAACTAAAGAGTGGCCATTTTTTATTCTGAATTAAATGTATGTTTTCCGGCAAACAAAATTCAACTAAACAAAAGAGGATATGTCATGATTTTAAAACAAAAATATTATTATGGTACCTACCTACTATTATTTATAAAAGTTTATGTCTTGTTGATAAATGTACAATAATTAATAACATTTTTTGATTTTTGTGTAGTTGAAATAATTAATATTAAATACCTACTATAGTAGGTATACCCACTTCTTGGTTATTATTAGTCATTATAATATATTTTAAAATATATATAATCTATTGGTTTTAACACCAAGTCGACAACTAAGAAGTTCTATTTAGATCACTATTAAATAACAAATTTGCAAAATGTGTTGGTTTAGAACATTTTAGATATCTTTAAGTCGTTAAATAGTGGACTATAATAGTTGTTTACGAGCCTGAACCATAGATCATCCATTAATAACTAAATGCATAATACATATTACCTATATATCAAAAATACAGATTTAGAAGTTTATAGCTCAGAGACAACTAGCAATTATTTCGTTTTACCTATGTAATACACGCACTTCAAACTAAACATTTTATAAAAATAATTATCTTTTAAATGTGCTACTATAAAAATATTGTAATGCCTATATTTTGCTAACTTCTCTATAGTTTCAAACAGTCGTGTACGATAGCAATCACAGCAGCAAGTACCTACCAACTGCTTTTTGGTTTAAACGCTCGTGATTTATGAGTTTAAGCCGAAACACCCATGCTATATTATTCATATTCAATATATTAAATATAGGTATATATATCACAGGCAATCTGAAAACTTGATAGATACACGTAATTTTGTTGTAATCACTCCTCCACTGAACGGGTGTATATAATACTGCGAATAATTTATGTTATAGTGTGCGTTACACTGCCAAAAGTGTGAATTAAGGCACTATATAATAGTTAATGACAATATTTCCCATACACAGAAATACAGAATATAGTTGATTTATGTGATATCGGCACGAAAATAATGTTTATGAAAAGGATTCTCAACCAATATATTATAAGCTAGTACTCGTGTTGTGTAAGCCAATAACATCGTCGTTTCCGAGCTTTGTCAGCCATTACTGGTACAAAAGGCTTGTGTGCCGAAAATTTCGATATTATTTTATATTATATTATATACATACGGTCGCGCGCATGTACATTGTACTTACTGTACGGTATAGTGGTATTACGTTCATAATATGAATTTAGCCCGAAAATCGGGTCACAGCGTGCACAATCACTATACGTCAATCTTATATTGTACTTTATGTACTAAATATTATTAATCTATCAAAACGTCAAAAGTAAAACTATATTATAATTATGGTTGAAACGAGTACGTATTTAAGCACCGAGTACAATATTGACGAATGAATGAAAAATGAAGATTACTGAAATAAGACATTTTATGACTAAACGGATCATCCGCAATAGTAAACTGAAGCCTATACATGCAGGTACCGTACCTGTTGTAGTCTGTACGGTTGGTCGTTTTTGAAAATTACTTCAAAATCATTCAATTATCCTTATTAGTGTTAACTTTATACACATATAACTATACAAGCCACGATCATTTGGTTGGAAGTCGAGTTACAATGGTCGCTGACAATTATATTTTATATCTACTTTATTTAATCATATTTGTTTAATAAGTACCTACAAATATAATATTAAAGTCAGCCGTAAACATTTATACGATAATTATAATAACTCACATATTTTTTTTGTTTATTATTAATTATGGAATTAATGTTTATCTTGGTCACGAAAATTATAAGTATATATTTTTTTACGAGAAATTTCGTCAGGCAAACATGCTTTTGCAAACATTTTATTCTCATTAGATGGTTTGATTTTGGTTTTGTATTAGTTAACATTAAGTATTTTTTTCTTGGTCAACAACTGGCTGACATAGTTACAAATGTGATAATAATCCTCTTGCCTTCACGTTTTAAGTGGTGTGTAAGGATTAAGGACATTTCCTCTTCTGTTCATTGTCACGACATTATCTTTTTCAAAATCAACTTAGTCGACATAATATAACATGCTATGTGGGACACTATTATGTCATTATACTGCGCGTATATATGTGACGTTGAAACAGGGATTGTCCACACTTATTGCTGACTTAATCACATCGATCATTCCAACACACAATTCGAGTACCTTATCTACGTTATACGCTATTCTCACCATCCTTTAGATATCTTTAACAGTGTGTAGAATCTAATTTGCCGATTTTGGAGCTAAATTACTAATAAGTAAAATAACTATTAGGTACATTTAAGTACTTTTATATATTTTGAAATCACTAATAAACTCGAAAATTAGAGAGCTTTTAAAGTGTTGGAAATACATTTTGTTCTACATATTTCGAAAAGCATAATATCAATACCAAACACCTCGACTAATGTATTATGACTTTCATAGTAGCACTTCCAAAATTTCCAATATTATATACTAGCCGTAAAAACACTGTTATCTCTTACCCTATTATTTATTATATAATGAATATTATTCAGCGACGTGATTTGGAATGATTGAAAACGGGTTTAAAAAACAATTATAAAGAGCATGGTAGGACAGAGGATTGTGTCTATGCAGATATAGGTCAGTATTAATAATCATAAAATTAATTTATTTTGGTTCCATTGCCCGCTGGCTCGAAATCTCAATACTTGGATTAATACCTACTATTACCAAATAACACTATTACATACGAATAAAAATTTACATAATACGTTTTATCGTCGAGTACATAGTCATTATTTTTATTTGGATAAAAGCACACTAAACGATTAATTTACCTTTTGATTATACGATTTGAATTTTTTTTTTTATGTATATATAAATAAATATATACTCATAATTACACGAACTCTTGGTCAATTGCCTCTAGACCATACTCGTGCACTCATATACTAACCTAATCATGTAGGAAGAACCTGAAATTATTATAATTTTTAATGAATGATTTTTTTTTTCATTTGATTTAAATTATATTTCATTGTTATGACAATATGTTAGTAATTAATATTTTCCATTAAAAATTTATAAATTAAATTATTTTATAGCTAAAAAAATCATTTTAATTTATACATCACATATTCGTTCAAAAGGAAACAATGATTGTTTGTTTAAACATTTTTATTGATAAATGCAGTTTGTAGCTCTAATTTTATAAATACAATTTTCTTTAGTTTCCTCAGAGTATGAAAGTTGCAGTCTACACTTTTACAGAGCCAAACTATTATCAGAACTAGTTTTAATAAACATCGAATACAAATTAAAATTCAAGAAACAAAATTGAAAAAAATCGTTATTACATAATAATGGTTTGTCAAAATAATTTTTATTTGTATGACCCGTTTTTATAATATTGTGTAAATAATATGGTTTAAAATAATTTGCTCTCTTTTATATTCCGAAACTATCGTATTATTATATAAACTGAACAAAAGAAATTATACATAATTTTATACATTCTTTTTTTTTAAACATTCAAAGCCTAAGTTTGAATAAAGTCCGGTATTCAAGAATAATGATTTTAATGATTTTTTTTGTAATTCAAAAATATTTTTGTAGTGATTTTAAAGTTGTACGTACTATTATATTTTGTATGCACAATGATGTTTTTAAAACATTTAGATAAATTGTATGATTTTGGTCATTTATAATTAACGAGTATAATATTATAATATAATTTACTGTATAACTAATAGTAAAATAAATTCTTATAATAATTATTAATATAAATATAATATTCATATGCCAACGGGCGATAACTGACAACTTGTCTCCGCTCAAATCTTTATTTAAATGCAATGTTATGTATTATTTAATTCAAGTTTAACATGTCCGTTACAGTGACCTATCTAACAGCAGAACGGTAAGCTACTTTCTCCCTTTTTTATAATTTAATCTTATAAAGTTTTCAGCATAAAATTTGATTATCGTTCAAATCCTTATCTGAGTAGCAAGTCAGCCTTTGGCTGTTTTTACAGCTTAACCTATAGGCTTAACTTCATACCTCCCAACCAATGACGTTACGAGGCTTTGACACAAATGAAGCAGAGTTGATGGAATCCATTAAATAATTTTTTTTTTTATAATGAAATCTTATCATTTGAAGTATAATAAAATGTCGTTTTATGAAAGTCCTTAAAGCGTCGGATTCAAATAATGTTGAATCGCCGGTACATTTATGTTTCTGATTTTTATCTTTTTAAGCTTATCGTAAAAGTTATACAAATACAGTGTAAGAAACAATTCAAGTTAAATAATTCTCATCCAGTTATACAAAATAATATTTATATAAACATGATAAATACGAAACACGTTTTAAAATTTCGTTGGGTAGGTAAACCCTAGAATCGACTGTTAAGAGTCCAGAACTATTATTTCGCTTATTCATTAGCATATTATTTATTTATTAGTAACTTGTGAGCTAGAGATGAATTTTTTAAAATAATAGGGGTACGTAATGTAATTTTTTAATATTTATTATAGCTAATAAAATTTGATATTTGAACTTGATTATAACACGGTTATTAACAAACATATATAGGTACTTCCTGAGATAAACATATCTAATTATCTGACTATTTAATAGGTATACAATTAGTAATTTAGTTTAAAATATTCTGATATTAATTTTAATTGTTTTGTGATAATTAGGTAATTACGTGCGTAGGTATTAGTCGGTCAACTATAAAATAAATAACGTGATATACGACTATTACAACTATTTCAATATACACTTATACACTTTTAATATAATTTAAAAACGAACGATATAATATGGAAATCAACCATCATACACTAAAATGATCGTTTATGATATTACATCTAGACTCTTGATATATCTTTTAGATTATTTTTACACGACTTGAACTAACTTTATAATTACAAATAAAATGTTATCAAAAACGAATTTCACTCAGTTTTCTAAGTAAACAAACACTATAACAGTGAGAAATATATATTAAAATTATATCGGCAAATCAATATTCCAATCACGGCGATAGTGTATAGAGAGGAAACTAAACTTGGGGGAATTTCGTAAAGAAGAAAACAGTTACCGAGTTTTATATATGTATGTACTTTCGGGATGGTGCGATATTATATTCACCCCAGAGGCAATCGCATGGATTTATTATTATTTTTTTATATTTTCGTGCGTGTCGTCAGTCGTCACTTCTTCAATTCTCACCGCGTCGTACAGCACGACCGGGGAGTGAATGAGGATATTATATGCTGGGTTTTATATATGCAATGCGCGTGCAGAGCACGAATAAACAAAGTGAAAAATAAACAATATTATCACCGGTCGTCGATGATGAAAATAAATGTCTTCCGGACATGATGGTTTATTCAGCATAGTCTCCTTACATCACAAATTCATAGTTACTTAAACGGAATTTTTTAAATGTGCGCGAGCAGATGAACTAAGACTAAATATAAGAGTTAAAAAGGTCTACCAGCTAGCTATTACTATCCTATAACTTAATAACGTCACCAGTTCCTATCCCACGTCGCTATCATTATATCGTCCAGAAAATTATCTGTATAGTTACGTTGTAAATTTAATCGCTTCACACTGGACACAATGAAATTAGAAATGATCCTATAGCGGCTGTAGCTCGTATAATAATATACCTACTGCACTGTCACTATAAGACGTGTCCGCATAATTGGAGATAATAGATTTTTATGTATCTACCTATTACCTAATAAACTGACCGATTAATTATTAATACACATTATTGCCTTATAATTGAATTTTTGCTTTGCTCGTCATGTACATCTATACTAGCTTTTTATAATAAATAATTATTAGTAACTAATTAAATCTTGTATAACTTACAGTGAATTTTATATTGACATTTACTAAATACAATATCCTACTCTTATATCATTTCTCTACTACATGAAAAATGTTTTATTTTTCTCGATTTAAATAAAGCCTATAAATTATAATAACACAGTTGGTAAAGTTTTTTTTATTATTACTATATGTTTTAAATCTCATAAACATTATACGAATAATATATATACTATATAGCGATTAAAATTGCTTACATTTTATTCTGATAGATACATCAACACAATAAAGTAAAGTGTAATTTTTTTTATTAAAAGTAGAGTGTGATATAAATTAAACCATTTTATATCATTTTTTAAATTAATATAAATAAACATTTTCAAGAGTTATTTATGAGAAAACAATTTATTTATTAGTTTTATAATGTTATTTTTTTAAATTTAATAATTTCAATTTAAACGAAAACGGACATAGATAAAATACCTAAGTACTTTATAATATTGTAGTATTGTATACATTTATATAATTTTTAATTAAATCTTTTTTCCCGAGGAAGATTCTTCTTGTTCTCATGTAAATTAACAAAATTGTGAACCTATAAAATACAGAATTTAAAGAAATAAATTACATATTTTGTACTCTGTTGGTTATCTGCTTTAAAATATTAAAATGCGTATTTAATAAAAACTATATACCATTATAATTAACAAATTCCAAGTATAAATTGCAAATACTTGACAAAGTAAATGTAAAAGTAATATTTCACAAATTTCATTCAATTTTAGGTACAAAAATGTATCATGTAGCCACAATATATGTACGTATTTATATAATTGTGAATATATTATTATGAAAACTTACTAAAAGATTTAAGTTAAAAAATAGGTATGTGTCATGTAATACATATAGTTTGTATTTATTAATGAATTATATCGATTCACAACGTTATTTATAGTCTGCTATTTATAATATTCATAAATCATATTTGAATACTTATACCTAAAACCTATATCCATAGTTGATATACCTATTTTCAATATTATGCGCTTATTTCAACATTTGAATATTACATAAAAACCATTAATTGACACGTGTCATTAATCGATTTTTATTAAGTTTTCAAAATGTCATTAACTCATAATATATTTTATAGATTAGTCAATTAATTTTCGATTTGAATTATTAATTTGAAGTTTGGTGCTAACGTGTATTATAAGAATACATGAATTATTGAAATCATTTTATAATATGTATATAAAATTACAAACACATTCACTAATGGACGTAGCCCATTCGGCTCCCGTTTTAAAAAAAGGTAAATTCCTAAACGGCTCCCATCAAAAAAGATTTTACGAACAGGTAATTACCCAAACGGCTCCGGTTTTTTACAACACAAATTCTTTCCCAGTTCATACAGCTTAGGACTGTCTCAAAAGAGATGTGGTTAAAAATGTATTGGTGAACACTAAGTAAATTATAAAAAAAATGTATGAAAATTATATAAAAGCACATATTATTGTGAGTTACATTTTAAAGTTAAAAAAATATAAAAAAGCATATTAACTTATTGCGTTATTGTGAATTAAATTAAGAATAAGTTTAAAAAAAATGTAAAACGTGTGTATATATAAATATATAAAAAAAAAAATCAAAAATTTAAATTATTGATAAATTTTTTTGGCACAATTTTTTTATAAACTCAATGCGTGTTATTTTGTTTAATGAAAACTCGTCGATTATTTGCGCAATGGGCTCATGTTTTTTTTTTCATAAAATTCGTTTACTTATACCAAAGACTTAGAAAGACTCAAATTAGTTTACCGGTATTACCGTTAGCAGTTTGGGAATTTTCCTGTTTGTAAATTTTTTTTCGATGAGAGCCGTTTTGGAATAAGCAAACAACGGACGGGAGCCATTTGAGATGCGTCGTCATTAATCACTGCTGGAGACAATGTTATTATTTATTACAATATAACATTATATTAGATCTATATATTATTGTAATCGTAATTTATTTTCGAGATATTGTGTGAGTTTAAAAAAAAATATTATCAAACAAAAATATACAAAATAAATAAAAGTTCAACTGTGGACTTAATTACAAAATATTGTTCTCGTCGCGTTAACACACACACACACACACACACACACACACACAAAATATTTATACATGATTTAACTGTGCACAATATGAAATAGTATTTTCAAACTTTTCAGAGCTCGTTGGCATTATGCCATTTAATGATAAAGCTCCCAAAATTGCTTGTGCAAATTGTGGTTCCCTAGAACGAGGACACGCATATCCAAAACGTGTAGAGCTTTCTTATTATAAACAATATAAGCCAACGACAATACAAACCACTGGAGTCTGCGCTTTGCGCATATTATATTATAGGTAATGGGTTTATTTCCTTTTTTCTATTATCGACCTCAATACCCTTTAATATATATATAGGTTATATATAGTTCAAAAACAAAATCTCGGTACGTTTATTTGTTGATAATAATATGTGATAAAAATAGACATTACTTTTTGAATATAATATAAACTGGAGTGCAATGATAAGAAATTTGCGCATTTGATTACTTGTTATAGGTAACCATAGCAATTATAAAAAAATATTAAGTTATATCACTACAATATTACAATAATGAAAATAAAAAAAAAAATTCATACATATGTGTAATAGTGTGTAAATTAGTCAATACTGGAGGATTAGTCGATTATTTCTGATAATTTCTGTTTTATTATTATTATATTATCATTATTTTAATAGCTCTATATGCTCTTAATAATATACGATATGCAAAAGTCTAGTCTATTCAATGGATATTTTTTTTTGAATTACAATCAAATAATTAAAACTGCAGTTAGGCAAAAAATATGACTACCATGTATTCTATTGTTTCTAAATTTCTGTAAGAAATACTTAAAATAGGCCTAGTAAGGTTTTGATATTATTATAATTGCAAACTAAAAACATTTTTACCTTCAAAATAATCTTAAAAAAATAGTGAAAGTTAAATAGATTAAGTAATTATATTATATATTTATATGTACAATATATTTTAGGTATATGTAATATGTATCATTTAAAAAAATAAATTATCGATTTCAGTCGTAACAACAAAAAAATATAAAAACTAAAAACTAAATTAAAAAACTACATATAAATTAATGATATATTTTTTTGGAGACATATGTTTTTTAATAATGTAAGCCATATAAATGCTAATATGAATATATATTTATCATAGTGTTATTTAAGTCTGATGTCGAGGATATTATCATTTTATTATAAATCTACAGTGATATTATTAAATTGTTTGATATTGGTTATTTTTTTGATATTATAATAAGCAAAATTACAATTATCATTTAGCGTAGTTTTAATAATTAAAAATTGTAATGTATTAACTACTAATTTTCATCTTATATTTTGATATACCTATACATATTATATTATAAATAGTAATACACTTTTTTAAAGTTTAGACACCTGGAGACGGATGTCTATAAAGACGAACACTGTGAGACACCTTGCAGTATACAATTATATTGAAAAAAATTAGAACAATTTTTCACACAAAATAAATATGGTTCAACCGTAAAATGTCTAAACATTTAGCCAAAATACGAAATGTACACATTATATATTATACTATGTTTATTTTGTAAGTTTTGTGGCGTTGGTTATTCTATATATAATATTATATAGTCGTTGGCCTATTGTTAAAACCAGCGCAGTATTTGAAGGGGATTCTAGGCCATCAACATTATTTACATTATACACTTATAGGTCATGAACTCATGGCCTATTCGTTTCAAAGCGGGTATGGGTCACTCTGTGTAAACAAAAACTAACCGTATTTTGGTTTCATCCTGCAGTGCTGTATTTAAGAGCGAAAACACCACAGCTGTACGCTGTACGTTATACGTATTGGTACATACACCGTATCGTCCTGTCACTTTTAAAATTTTAAACCGCAAACGCCATTTTAAATACACTTGAAACATTACAAATTCTAAAAACTAAATAAAAAATATTATTTGCATACATTTACAAGCTAATATATAATATTATAGAAAACAAATATGGTTCTTACACCATTTATTATAGCTCATAATTACTCTAACCTATTATTGTAATTTATTATTTTGAAAATTCAATCAGTCTTTTACGAATAATCAATAAAATTAATAATAACTATCAATAACCATAGACATTTATGGCTGAGACATTCAATATATTAAACTATCTCTTGCTTAAAAATTTTAGTTCATAAAGTTATATAAAGCGCTTCCACTGTATAATAAAATTGAAAAATGTAAGTATTGGTAAGTAGTAAGTGTGTAAGTAAAACGTTTTAACTTATATAATATCGTTTAAATATACGTATTTAAAAATTCATCAACTTATGTCAGTTATGACTTATGAACTATATATAATGTATATTATTTAGTCGTTATAAGAGCTTTCTTAAAACGGCAATATCGTAAAAATATGGAATAAACTCAAACTAATACCGCCAACCGTAACTGCAGGACTTCATAGCGTATACCGCATTTACATAGAGATTTTTCTAATGTTAATGTCCTTAGTGTATGCATGTCCCACCTGCGTTTTAGTGAACATAATAATACATACCTAGGTATAGTAGAGTAAGAGTAACTACTACGAAGTACTAAAATCTTGCACGTTTCAACTTCTATATACATACTTTATAAAACTTCACAAACATAAAAAAATTAATATGATAAATACTACGAACGTTCAATTAAAATACACGTTACAATCATTTTTTTTCATAATTAAAAAATATAATATCTTACTGTAAAACATAGGTAACCAAAATAATAATCTTTAGAATCGTTCGACTATTGTAATTAGTTACGTTGATTTCCCAATTTAAAAATTAAATTTGTTTTAAAATACCACTGATTTTATTTGTAACTCTTCAAAAGTACACCTTTTAGGACCCATCCAACATAATGGATAAATCATTTATTATTACCTTTGTAATTAAATAAATAAATGTAGTAATATGATAAATACAATATTATTCGCACCACAAAAAAAAAAAAAAAATACAGAAAAATAATATGTGAAAAAAGTTATTATTTTAAAGGAAACAAGTTGGTAAGAATAATTGAATACTACGTGTATACAAGATGTTGCTAGTTCATAGTGTCATGGGATAATGTCCAATTGCGCTGTGGACGCAACAAGATTATTGTATTCAATAAAAAAATATGCGCAGTTAGATCTGATCGATGATCAGCTTAGATAATTAAGCAAAACTTTGGAACAATATAACTTTAGCCCCAAATTAATTGGCGTGAGATGTTTTATATTTAGTAAGAATAATATATATTATTAGTCATAAATTATAGTTGTATGTTATCATGATTGAAACTTGTCATCGTGTGACATCAATAATATGTAAGAATAAAGTGATACATTTTTATTTTGATAATACGTCACGTCCTTGAAACAGGAGGTATATAAATATTCGATGAACAAATATAAAACAGAAAAAATGTGTCATGAAATTCCAGAAGTTATACCTGCAGTAGAATATAAAATATTAATTAAAACAAACAATATGACGACATTTAGTCACACATACAATAATAAACAAAGTGATATATTTTATCGATTGTTAATTAAAATGAATTTATTTGCATTGGTTATCAGCTTGAATTTGTATACAGTCGCAAATTAGTTCCTCGTCGAAACATACCATTTCAGTGGTTTCCAATGTCAGAATTGTTTCTGCGAATAACAATTTACCTAGGCCGAGAGAATATACATAGCGTATAATAGCAATACGACCGTCATCGTCACAGAGTAGTCTCACAGACCATTACAGTGATAGCGATATTGCTACGGGCAGGGTTGTTTTACGCATACAATACATCCATCCGCGGTTGAATAGGCATTACAAAGAGGAATTGAATTACAAGTATATAAAAATAATAAAGATAAGTACAAGGTGATAATTTTATCACTATTTCTTTTTTTCGGATGATTTGTTGTTGAAAAAATTTTAATTTCAAATTTAATGTCATAACAATATAAAACTTTTGAAAGAAAAATACTTGTAAGTATAATTTATACGACTTATATATTTATTCAATAATCATTTATTATTTTATGTTAATATTTTTTTATCTTTATAATTATTCAAAATTTTATTTTCTTAATTGATAACTTAAACTTTTGATTTTCTATCTCAGAGTAAATATTTTCGTGTAAATTTCGATGTGTAAAATCACATTATAAACTATTAATTTAATTAGTTAAAAGTATTTTAATTTTAGATGAAGTAGGGTGGAACCCATGAAATGTTGGTCTACTATTCCCCTCATTGAAACTTTAAATACTTCTAAGTTTTAATTAACTTATTATACTAACGATAAATAGGAAGTAGTGAAAATATAATCTTTTTCAAAGCATGTTGTTCATAAGTAAAGACTCCAAATTATGTACAACTATAAAAAAATTTCAAAAACTCATACCTCTATATTCTGAGAAAATTACTATATCAATAGCAATATAAAATATCCATCAATGTTTTTTCTTCAGTTTTGTATTTATACAAATTTTGATTTTTTAAATTTTAAATATTGATACTTATAGAGCATATTTTTATATACTAAGACTAATATAATTTAAAGAGTATACTTTATTAAAACACACTTTTTTTTCAAATGATAACCACTTTTTTTAATAATTGAAAATTGTTAGCCTTTTAGTTATTTTTAAAATATGTTTGTGAAGGTATAAATCGAAATTCTAACTTTATTTTTATTATTAAATTATTAAATTGTAAAATATAGAAGTATATGATTACATTTTAAGAAGATTACGGGAGAAGATTAATATTTATATATTTTTTAAATACGAGTAGTCATACTAAACGAATAATAAGCTAAATAACGCATCTAATTTACGTAAAATAATTTTTAAAAACTTTATGCATTTTAATTACTCAAAACCTATTTTTTAGCAATCGATTTATAAAATATCAAAATTTAAATAAACATGTGATTACAGAAAAAAAGTAGCGAACAAGTATGTACTCTGTATAGTGTATATAGAGGAGGCACACTGTCAACGAGATAATATTAAACGAAAGAAATTAACGATGTGTTCGCGATGACTGGCGTTTAAACAGATGCCACTGCGCAATCTTTTACGGCCACCGAGTCATATTTTAAAATAAACGACCTTGCTGCAGCTGAGATATTATTATTATTATTATTAATATTGATCACCGTTGGCGTCGATTATTATGATAAAAAAAAATCGCATGTAACGTTTGTTGGTAAATATTAAATAATATAATATATTATGCAGGTACAGTGGAAAGACGGAAATGACAGTGTACGTTTTGACAATAAAAAATTCGCGACTCGAATAAATCTATAGATATTTCGAAACGAAAACTTAAACGACAATCACATAATTTCGATATGATTTTTCATAACAGTAAATAACTCTGATAATCGAATTTTTTGTGATCGGAATAATCATAAAATAATTATAATATACTCGCAACAGTATGCCGCGCGTGATGTTCCTTTTACAATACTATATAACAACGATGTAACTGCACTTCAAAGAGTCGTCGATGACATTGCAATAATTTATATTATTATTATATTTATCGACAAATTACATCATATTATTTTCGTTGTTGTTATAATTACTATTATTATGATCGGGTGACGTGTATGATAATTTGTGTCAGTGGCACGGTAATATTACTAGACATTCACTACATTATTGTTTTCATCATTATCGTAGTTGTTATCGGATAATATTTTTCTCCTCCTATCATGCCATTAAAATTTAGAAAAAATTAACTTAAGATTATATATTTATGAAAAATCCAAAAGATCATTTAGTTTTAAATGTTATTCTACGGTCGGTTGCAACGTACGTGTAATACATTTTTGAGAACACGACAAAATAGTATAATACGGTTTACCGGAAAATGGATACACGACAGTGGTGTAGCTAAATTGCCTATCTATAACGCCGTGTGATCAAATTATGACTTTTATTGAGCCATCGATGATGACAGGGTGGATCGTTGCACATTTATTCCATAAAATGACGACATAGAAATAACGGAATATTAGATCCAAAATATGGTGCCAACTCTTGGGCCACTTGGTTCACTGAATTTCACTTCTTGTAAAACTATTATCCTACACAAACTTTTTATTGATAAATATAATATTATACCTTTAACTACGGCAACATTAATTCCATTTGCTGACTTAAAATCAGTTTGTGTTTGTGTACTTATAATATAATATTTTGTGTAAATTTGCGTATGGAATTATTTCTGTCGGTCATTGAATTGCTGTTAATAGAACGGATAAAAATGAAAAACGGTTTTCGTTTCATGAAATTTATGAATATTCATCACAAAGAATTATTGATTTAATTTAACTAACAAAATAGGTTTAATAAATATTATGTTTTATAATCCCAGCGATATTGATAATCATTATTACCGTTATTCATTTACATTAAAATTAAAACACAATCGCTAACAAATCAGATTATTCATAAAATAATTTACATTATAAAGAAACGTGTATTATATAGATATAAATAAATTAAATTAATACTCAGAATAAATGTACAAGCTAATCAATTTTATCCGTGTAGTGAAAAACATTTAAATTAATTTTAAATTTTAATAATATAATATTAATTATAAATTTTAATTAATATTGTTATATACGAATACGTTACTGCTATTATGGTTGTCTATTTATATGCTATTACAATACAATATATATTTATATTTTAAATGCACATTTGAGGGGGAAAAGTAAAATAATAATCTAACTATTATAATTGTCAAAATTTGCCGGTTCTATATTGTGTTATATAAGTAATTAAAAAAAAAAAAATATTTCACTCACCCCAAAATAATACTTTATCTACTATTTATATATTTGTTCGCATATTTATTAATAATGATAACAATGTACAAAACCGAGGTACACGGTACCCTACATGAAATTAAAAATGTTGAGTGTATTTTTTTCGTAGTATAAGATTAGGTGTGCTTAAAAAGAGACTTTTTCACCGTATGAAAATGAATATAATACGTAGAATAATACGAAGATACGTTTAATTGCATGGGAAGCGATTTATATGTTGTCGTATGCACGAAAATTCGAAGGTAATCAAACATCGAATTATTCATAATAATCGTAAGTAGGTATCTTTGAATTGAAGTGATTTTCTCTGGTTCCCCTTCACGCAATGACTTAAAATTGGAAGAGAATGTATTATCTGCTATAAAATTAATTTCAACTGTACTATAGCTATAGTAGACAGTTGTTATACTAGTTGAACGATACATAAGTGAATAATAGTTGCTTAGTATTAGCTTAAAATTCATAAATCACTCCTGTGAAATGGAAATTATAAAGAAGAAAAAAATACTATAAAAACCGAGCACTTTTTTTTTTTATTATACATTTATATATTTTCTTCACCAGTAGGTAGGTTATACATGCCTAAGTGTATTCACAGTGTTTATTTTATGATGTTTGCGCATAAAGACCGTTAACACTATACATAATATATATTGTGCCCTTTACAAACAGCGCGGGAGAAAAATTTGAATAGTTTAGTTTGTACTCAACGTTCTTTTTCATCTCACAAAGCTCTCGCAGGCCGTGCAACCCGAAAAACAAACAATCAGTAAATACTCGCGCGATTAATTTTATATTCATGAACGTTTTTTATTTTCTAATACTATAATCATAAGATGACGTACCGTTGTTTTGAATACCGAAGTACGAATAATTTTCGGCGTACGCATTTATTTTAAACGCGATGATGAACGTTCCTGATGTCCTGTCGTCTATTTCTGTAAAAGTGTTCAAAACGTGTTTTTAAAATATTTTTTTTTTTATATTCATAATTTATTAGCTCATTTTATGTGTCACGAAATACGATTATTAGTTGTTGCTAAATAAGTATACAAAATAAAATAATAATAATTCAATAAAAATTACATAATTAACTGAATAGTTAAAAGTAGAGTTACTTAAGCGCATTGAAAAAAATATATATTTTTTTTTAACTAAATTAAAAATTAAATTACATTTTCAGTTGTATGTCTAAAAGGATCATATTTTAGAAAGGTAAATCGATCGTTCCCTCACTATTCAATTGAATTAGTGAGTAGGTGTGGCCTCTAAGCCAAATTTTGGCTTTTATCAAAATTAAAAAGTACCTATTTTAAAAACATAGTACTATACAAAAATACAATGTATATACCTAGTTAATCAATGACATATCATTATGGCTCGTAATTAAATTAACGATAAACTATTTTGTATAATATTTGTCTAGCTCTAAATGAGAAATCATAATATTATAATAAATAATACTACGTTATATGATGTTTAGTTAATTTTTATCAACAAACGACAAACAACAAATCTAATAATTGTCTCCAATCACTAATACGATGTCTGTATATTATATTTTCTCGGTGAACATAATTCAAATTTATGATACATGAAGTACAGTAAAAATACAATGTTGATTTACTCTATAACACTTTATATGTTACCTGTCAGTGTTACAATCTTGGTACTTTTTCGTATAAAATCTATTACCTGCGTATTTTTTTGTTATTATTACAATTTGTAAAAATACAGTTTTTAATAACTGAACTCAATTAAATATGAAAAAAAACTTCGGATAGAAAACAGTACTAAACATAAAAAACATTAATATTTCTGAAGTTACAGATTATAACAACGTTATTGAAATGTTTGCAAAAATGAAAAAAATAAGAAAAAAATTAGTAACCGCTCTGTAACATAGCAGTGATAAATCATTGCTTAATAAAAACAATTCTGAGTGAAGTCAATCGGTCAGCCTATACTACTAAAAATATTTTATGATATATTTATATTTTTGAGTGATTTATTTTACTATTATTAATATTAGAATTCGGTAAGTAAATTAATTTTTGCTGAAAACATTACATTTGAAAATTTCACTGTGTTTATAAAATAAATACCCTGAAATATATTTTTAAATTAGGCACATTAATTTTTTAATTCCAGTATAAATTACTTATAAGAAATATAGTATTACATTTTTAAGCCTTAGCTAAAAAAAATAACAAAAAACTACAAAACAATTTTCGTGATCTTGACAAATGTTAACAAAATTTAAACTTTAAATGCTTATAAAAAAATTATGCCTACATATTTCCGATATTTTTAAACATTTATAATAACATCATACCACAATAATCTAGAATTCTGAATAAACTTATACCATCAATTATATATACCAATAGAGATGAAATTAATTATTCAGTACACGTGCATATACTGACAATAGTTGTATAAATTAACATTTCCAATATCGTGTTATTTTATTGGACTTACATAAGAAGTAACATACTCTAAGGATGTTTTCAAAATAAGTTTGGATAATTCAATAACGTTGTCGACTTGTCGTGACTAATGACAACTATATAATATGTAATCAGTGTAATTTAACTTAGCCTCTAAATAGAAATTGAACACCCATGCATTGTGTACTTATAATATTATGTCACTCATGTTATTATGGAAGACAAAAAACTTCGATTGAATAATGTAATGTATAGTGTCACTGATAAGACATTATGTATGTATTTATTTACAGATATATTTCGTAGATTACGAGTAGGTAAATTTATTTCAAAATTGTACATTTACTTGTGCTTTCGCTTATATTATAGTCTTATAGACACTGTCTTTTCGGTTTACCATTAATTAATGAATTTTGTGTATGGTCTTCTTTCAATTTTGGTTTACCAAATTTTTCTGAACTATTTTTATATACAATTATAATAACATAATATAAATAACTTTAATCGTCCATGGTAAAATAAATATTTTTATAACATAATATAAGAATATCTGAAATCACATAAATTCAAAATTTAAAGTTGGAGAGTAGTATATATTTATGATATGAGTAATGATAGACAAAAATACCATAATATATTGAAAATGAATGAAATCAATAACGTTAAAGAAGGTATTCTTTTATAATTTGCCCCCACACTAACATGTTCAGTGGGGCACATTATTTTCTTAAAGATTAAATAAAAATAAATTAAAAAATTATAATATAATTAAATTTAATGATTTGAAAAATATTGGGAACTATATTACAATTTTAAAATGATATCAACCAGTTACCTGCCTAAGCCTAATGAATTAAATCACATCAATTATACATATCAGCATAAGCTGAATATATTAGTGATTTATACAATCTTATATTAGCTTTCATATTTCAGACTATGGTATGAGTACGAGAAAAATATTTCAATAAGTATAACGCACAATAAACTTCTAATTTTCGGTTGACCGAGTTTTCGAGTACACCACATACTCACATACTCGTATGAAAAAACAATTTAACGAAATTCATCAAAATAAATGATAATATATATTATTGTGTAAGACATTTTACCTTAGTTTAATTATAATTTTTAATTTACTTTGTATTATTGTATCGCAAACCTTTTAAATTTATCGAATAAATTAACTCCCCAAACATATGCAAGGTTTATACAAAGTACCTTTAAACTTTATATGATGTGCATAATACCATAACAGATTAACCATTAAAATACCTATTATATAGGAAAAGGTATTTTTGACGACTAATAATATGATTTTTGTTGTTCGACTCATCTCATTTATCGGAAACCTATACATTAATCTAGTATTGATGTATTTATATAAAAAATATTAAAAACATGCAAAATATAGTTAAAAATTCTTCTGTTTAAACAATAATATTAATTTACTTTTTTTCACTTGCAGTTGAAAATTAGGATTTAAAAAAAATATCTGTATTGTTTTATACCGTATGAATTATATAATACAATTTGTATATCAAATATGTATTGTATCACTCAAACAATGTTGATAGAAATAAAATAGTTTTTTTTTTTTCATTTTAAGTTCAACTTGGTGATATTTTTATATTTTACATTCAGACAAAATAGACATTTTTATAGTAATGAGGGTACGTGTGGGAAAATTCAGTAACCTTGATTTTAAATTGAATATTACCATATTTTTTATCATCATTACAATTTTAAATATTGTTTTACATAATAATATTATCTGGTTTCCCTGATCTCGTTAAACACACCCTCTACAAGGCCATCGAATAAACTATTATGCATATTTTATTTTACAATCTAATAAAATAAATCAAGTCTACGCACAATCATATAACTTGTATAGCAAGTGTATAATATTATATATTTTAATAGCTAGTAGGAATAAAGGATCTTAACTCATGTAGCTATTGAGATTAAACTATATTATAGTAGTGTAATGAAATCGGTGTAAAAAATATTGTTAATAATATAATTCGCTCTTAAAGTTAATCTCAGATAAATATTTTAAAAATATAATCTTTCTTTTTCAAATTTCTCAATACGGTTTTAAGAATTACCACAAAAAATAAAAATAATAGTAACAAAACAAAATGCTTTGAAGCGCCTAATCTATTTGAAGATTGAACAAATTCACGATTTGTTTTTAAAATCATTATATATTATATATATATATATATATATTTTAGGTACATAATATATAGGAATTATATTCTGTTTTCAACACACTAAATCGTTTCTTAAAGTACTTATATTTATTTTGAAAAAAATATCCAAAAGGGTGTTCAAGTAAAAATATCACTTGGTTTACCTTCATCCGGAAATTGAAAATCACTGTATGTTCTTACGACAAAAGACAATTTATAAGATTGTGTACCTACTATTTATCAAGTGAGACTACAATGACGTCACAATGACTTTCTTTTTTTTATTTTTTCACTGACACTTCTTTTTGGTATAATATAGTTCCACGTGTTAAGGTTTTATATTAATTTGGTTTATATGAAATATATTGAATTGAAATACAACTTTAATAAATTTCATGTAATAAAAAAAATAACAATTTATGTTATTTATGTTGTATTATATATTATGAACTATATATATATATAGTGTTTTTTACTGGAGAAATTATTTGAATGAAATTAAACTCATTATTATGCATAAATCAGAATAATTAGTTATACATTTCATGATAGCAAACTATTTGATTATATATTACTTCGTTGTTAATTACACAGTATTATGTATCACCTATATTACAAATAAAATTTTAAAATATTTTCTAGAAGTTTTTAATTGTCCAAATCAATTACTTACTAATTCTTTTATAACTTCTAATATTAAATTATAATTTACAATATAGGTAATTAGATAAGTATGTGATATCGCCAATAATTGAGTTGTTATATTATAATAAATTATGATTGACGAAAATTTTCTACTCAAAATAGATGCTGTTTCCTATACTTTTATGTAAATTAAATTTATATTACATCTTTATTATTTTGTTTTTATCACAAATAAACGGCAATCACTAATAAAACTTAAATGTATTATTTATAAAATATGAAAATTAAAATAACAGGCATTTGGATTGAGAATTTCACCTAACCATATAGTAGGAACTACTTTATAAAGAAATATAGTTATTTACTTGATCGGAAATCTGTAAAATAAAGTGTAATCATTTATCACAATAGCTATGAGTTTAGCTTTGACACAACTTTGTTTTAACCACGAACTTAATACATTCGTTCACCTACTATAATATTATAATTAATAAACATCATGGGCGGCCTAATCTAAAATTAAAATTAAAGTCAATTTTATATAAAAATTAAAATATCTAGTGAAATGTATTGCTGATATCATAGACACAGGTGTGTGTTGTGTCATCTATTTAAAAATCAATATTTCGTTTTTATTAGTTTACCCGAAACTAAACTTAGCAGTTAAAGCGGATTTGCTCTAGTTTTTAAAGGATAGGTTAAGTAATTTAATGTTCTACAATCTTTTGCTATTCGTTTTATTATATAACACCAGCAGCATTCCACGTTTAAATTTCAAACTAAAAAGTTGCGATTTTCTGCAAGCAAATAAATGCAAAGTTTTAACGATAACTTTTTCGTACGCTTCTTCTTTTTTTTCTTTTTGTTTGTTTTGATTTTAAAATTATATTTTCAGTTCTTTTAAAATATCTATAAAAATGTTGATATTTTCCAGACCTAACCGTGGGTAAGGTACTTAGATACGACATACCTATTGTTACGAGTACCTATTTAATAAAATCACTCATTTACCGTTGACTACGTAATATATAAACTATGATGGTAGATGATTATCAAAAATAGTTTATTTACTGTTTCGGTGTCACCGTACATGTAAATAAAAACGTTTTAAATAATATAAAATAATTTAAAATACCTATAGTGAATGAATGAATTAATAATATTTTAGACTTATAAGGTTTAACAGTACAAGAACTTCTTAAACAGTTATCCTTGTATGATAACGTCGTTCCAATCGTTCCATACTACCGGTACTATATCAATAGATATACACATTGGTATTTGGTTAAACTCTATTTTAAATACGAACTCGTATTAAGTCAAAATTTAAAATTATATCTATAAAAAAAAACCATACAGGTACTTCACTGATAGTAAAAAAAAAAAAATCACGAATAATTAACTTAAAATAATAAAGATAATGCTTACGTCAACGAAGCTTATTTTTATATATAGCTTTAAAACAATATGCGAATAAGCTCATTATAATGCGCTTACGGCAGTTGAAAACAATATAAATCGTGAAAGACATCATTTATCGACACCGAGGAAATTACAGACCGGTTGAAAAATTAGATCACGTTTTATACTTATTTAAAAGACCGTAACGTATAAATAATAGTTGCAGCAGGTAAATCGTACATGATATTACAGATTATTACTTCCTGTTTTATACATTTATAACGATCAGTGTTTTTAGTTTTATTAAATGTCAACGTTTTTAATTGCAATAAAATGTAATTATTGTACATGTGATTATTATATTGTAGGTGAAATGTATAATGTATTTAAGTAATTATTACGTTTGACAATTACTTAATAATAATTATATTTTCCACAACATAACACCTGCAGTACATCATCGTTATACCTTATACGCTAAATATAGTGACTAAACAATAATATATCAGGTTTTTTCTATGTTTATGTTACGGTTAACGTGTTCTTTTTAATTTTTATACACAGATTCCGTTTAAAGAAAGTGTAGTACAGTAGGGTGGCAGGCTAACTTCCCATAAGCCATTCATCCTAGTACTTTTAATATTAAATACATTTATTCTTATTAATTTAAATCAAATTGTTAGCTTCTTACTTGTGTACTGCAAGTTAGTTTACTATATATCTATACTCTCGTATATAATTATATGTATACCTTATTATATTTTATCAATTATTATAATATTTTAATATAAATAGTTTGTCAATTAATAAAATTCAAATGTAAATAACATATAATACAACTTTTATAGAATTGCCTATGTCAGGTTGGCAGCAACTATATAATAATAATATTGTACAAATGTGCATCACAATTCACTATAATATAGTATAATAAATTAATAGACGAAGTATATTGTAATTAAATGTTATGTATGGAAAATAAATATTTTAGTGTATATAATATACTACATACTATTTAGATACCTATCTCAATAACTCAAAATGTACAGCATTGTAGCGTTATTCGTATCAATACATCGTGCAACAAAAACTTCACAAATAAATAACCTAACGCCATAACTATAGTATGTGTTACGTGAATAACTAGTATAATAAATATTATTATAGATTAGATCATAAGATATCAAATATTATTTGTATTTAGCAATCAATTCAAGAAATATTAATGAAAATTCACCACACATATCCGTTGAGATATACAATTTTATATACAGGGCGATTCTTTTATCATAAAACATTCATTACTTCAAAAAGTATTCATGTTTTTGAAAATATTATTTTACATAGTTTAAAGTTGTTAAAAAAACGTTTTTATTAAACAATTATAATGAGCGTTTTATGATAAAAAAATCACCCTGTATTTAATAATAATAATAATTATTTTTTTAGAATTTCAAGCAAGTTTAAACACTGAATAATATAAAAACTGTTATAAATTATAATGAGTATTAACTAGGTATTATTAGAACTTGATTTTAAAACGTTTAACATGCCTGATGCTACATCAAGCCAATAGTATTGATTTAGGCAAAAACAGGCCCCGTTATATCCGATAATTTTCACTCGTATTAAAATAATTAAGACTATAAAGGTTTTCAGTCAGTCAAATTTAGTCAGATTGAATTAATCATTTCTAGAAAAAATCGGTTAGTTCGATCATTACATTTTTAATCAGAATCTGTTTTCTTTTAAACATATTATAAAAAGTTTGAGTGGCGTCTAACGCGGTATATATGAGCTATTAATTTTAATGTTGTAAATCGACTATTTTAGCTGTGTAGCTTGAGTACCTTAAGAAAATAAATCTATTTATTACGAGCACAAAAAAAAAATGTATAACAATTTAAAACCCATATTTCAACTAAGTGATAAAAATGCGTATTATTCGACTCTACACAACTTCATAAATACAATACGTTTAGATACCGAGTACTATACATACATTTATAAATAGTCCTATAACTTGAAAACGTACAAAATCAAATATTAACCCATTAAATACCATTTAAATACATGCCACTTGTTATACTGATAGGTTTGCAATAAACTATATCGATTTATTTTCTATGTTTCGAGTATAAAGATAAATGACGTGTAAAATTATTTTTATTAGATCTATGTTATTTCATTATTCGTATAATGTATATATCCACTAAGCCCCTAACTAGTTAACACAAATCTACTGTACAATTATATATTTTAATAAAAAAACACACATTTGGGAAATATTATTTTATAATTATTATTATATAATAATGCAATTAACCTATCATAAATCGTACAGATTATTGAAAAAAATTGCTAAATAATTTTATTATGTTAATTAGGTTATGCCTTAAGCGATTGGGTACCAAGTACAGAATACTGTATACTGTGTAGTATTGTATTGTGATGTAGAATTCTGATCACTGTTCAGTCATTTATAGATTATTCACGTATATCTCTTTTAATCTTTAATAATGTATATTTTAAATGTTGGTGCATAGAATTGTTTATATATTTATTAAGCCATAATTTTAGATACTTAGATTTTTAATATAATTTAAGAAGTGTTTTCTTTTTACTTCTTGTTTTCAAATAAGTATTTCTCTACTTATTTTAAACTGTTAATGACGTATTCACACAAGGCAGTTGAAAGTTCACTCGGACTTCATTCTGAGAACCAAATTTAGTTATTTTAAATTTTAGTCAACGCCCGAAGGATGGTTGGTAAGTAACCAAGTGTACAAGCACTTAATTTCTCATAAAGCAGGCAACCCGATATTTACAAGACAAAAATGACGATCAGGAACGAAGGCAATTTATTTACTTGGGACACACATGAATAGAGTTTAGTTATCGGTGGGGAAGAAGGGAACTCTCTGTTGACTGGATCAGCCTGTTGCAATGATCAACAGAGCTGCCATATAAATTGGACAAATATGTAAAAATTGACGATGGTGATGAATGATGATCAGTGTTGATAATAATTAGCCTTGGAGACCTAGGCGGCCTCTTTCATACCATAGCGTATGCTGGTGGACTTACGCAACGACAACGAGAACCAATCCATCCTGATATTAGGCGACGAAATATCAACTATCAGATGTTTTCAAACGATAACCACAATGTCAGTGTGTCTCAATGACAATGATGATTTGTATAGGTTGTTTTAGCATGTAAAAAAAGTTAAATAAATCACACAAATTACACATACATGGTGGAAAATAAAACTCACGGACTTGTTACTGGCAATATATAATTGTTAATTATTTTTTATTATTAATTTTATTTCAACAGTTTGTTAGTAAATAATAATTAAAATATTCAGATAATAATTGCATTAGAACTCACTTCCACAATAATCTTGATTGAAGTAATAATAATAATCAACTTCGTATTGTCGAGCCGATAAACCAATACGAAAAACAAAAATGCAATGCTTGAAGTAGAAAAAAAATTAATGTTTGAATGATTTTTACGACAAGACTGCTCATTAGCATATCGCATATGTTAGTGTTTAATGTTTATGTTGTTCCAAGTGGTGGGTCTTTTGACACGAACAGTTAAGCATATTATTTTTATGAAAATTTAAAGTTGTTTCGAGTTATTAAACTTTATATACCTATTAAGGATAATTGTACTTAGTAATGTTTTTACATCAATTATAATTTAACTACTAAAATACATACAAAATTCGAATAAGTAAAATTTAATCATATTTTATCAACGAGGTTTCTATAGTAACATAATTATATTATGTTTCAAATGGAAGGTACCTACTACTGTAACGTAAATTTGGTCGGAAAAATAATAGTAGTTGCCAATCCAAAAATATAGCGATATTAACAGAATCGTATTCACTAAAAAAAAGATTATATAGATATAGGATTCTCCTTAAATTGCATATAAAATCCAATTATTTGAAAATATTATTTTTAGAATATTTATTTATGTAAATTTACTAAAAATTTAAAAACCAGTACCTATTTAAATTAGTTAATTATGAAAATATGAAAAATTGGGTCAATCGTACTTATCAAAAATATATAGGTATAGTTCATTAATCACATTCCATTACTTGCGATTAAATTATAATATAGTATTATATGTCATGTTAGGACTGTCCTATGATTTCATAATAGGATGTTATGTTTACCATGGTAAACACAATGTTATAGGCATTAGTTTAGACAATATTTTCATTCTGTACAAATCTGCAGCACGTCCAATATTTTAACAACAACAACAACAACAACAACAACAACAATAACGTGAACCTTGTGTATAATGATAATTAATAATTGTAGAATAATATTACCATCATGTTTTTCTGTTGCAAATGGCGATGGTCTTAATGTACCCAGTTTGAAAAAAACTAGGTATAAACCTTAGGTTAGATTTATTAAAAATAAACACATTAGTATGCGTCTTAAATTCAAGTCTATTTAAAATAATATTCTGTTAACTGTAAAATTATTAATTAACACGACATCGTCAAAAGTTTCTCCCATCTGCCTTACGTAGACTAAAATCCCGTGCACTCGAGTAACTTTATTGTACATAAAATGTTTTATCTAATTCCCTTATATAGTTATATATCTTCCCAATCATTTAACTAAATTTATCTATACAAAAGTTTTTGTATTAATAACGCGACCAATCCTGTTTATACGATACCTAAATATTTTATGCTAACTTTTTTTTAAATTTTGGTTTCATTATGTAATCGTATTACTACGCGGCAAATATGGTAACTTTGATGATAGACAATTTTTAAAATTTTAATTAAATTAATTTCCCAAACAACAGACCTAGGTTACAGCTATATGCCTGTATAGCTATGATAAATAAATACAATTTTAACAAATAAAAACCATTGTAACAGTTGATAACAATTCTTAGGTTTTAATGGATAAATATTCCTATACATTCGTATATGTTTATGCAATAATAATAAACTTATAAACTATAGAAAATACGATAATCTGGCGATGTCGTTTGAAATGAACGGGGTGAGGGGATGAAATGTGTTCTGCAGATAACACATCGTTAGTATATAAAGGTACGTTTTCAGTAAGTGTATTATAGACGTAAATAACATAATATATTATACTGCAAACGTTTTCTGTATTACCTACGCTGAAATGACAACAACATATAGTATTATATTCGCCGGGTTAAAAATATAAGTAACTATTTTTCGTCTCGAATGCTATAAAAAATTGCAACGCGCGCGTAGGTATATATTATATATATAAAAACATCGTATAATATAAAAATATAATGTGTAAAATACTGAAATGTATTGTATGTATTATGTGCAGTATGCACACTGCTAATAAGAGAAAATAGAATAATTTAAATCACATCATAATTTTGTACGGGATGATCCGTTTAAATAGGCAAGTCAATACGCTATAATTTCCAAACTATTATTGTCACATATGTATGACGTTATAGTTAAAGTTACCTATTCAGCGTAGATAACTATTGAGATCTAAAAATTAATAAAATCGACTTAACTTAGATCAATTAGATTATTCATCATAGTATAATATTGGTATCTACCTATATACTAAAATGTATCACGTTGAAAGTAATCTATTTATTGGGATATGGATTTAAAAGTATTAATACCAGCTTTTTTTTGTCATTTACAGCTGTTAGAATTGTCCTCAGAGGCAAAGCCCACGCGGAATGGCAAGTGTTGGTCAGCGGTGATCGTTCAGCTATTAAAGACGATCAATATTTCATCGACAATCGTTCGTTAATCTTCGGAAAAGGTTTGTAAACGCGCGTATAAAATATATAAATAAACTTTGGTTAAATATTTTTTTTAAATACTATTGGTAACATATGAAAAATAATGTTCCCAAGATGAATTCAAATAATGTATTTAAAATACTGTAAAATTTTATTTTATTTTAAATATTAAAAGCATTATAATTATTTCCAAAAAATTTTAAATTTTAACCAACGTTAAAATACATTGTACAGAATTGTTATTTTTTTTATATTAGTATAAATAACTATGATTATTTATGGATCACAATATTAAAATAAAACATTTAATTTTACTAACTACTTACTATTAAAACCAGTGGCGTAACTCTAAATTTGGGCCCCCAAAGCAGTATCAATTGTTGGCCCCCCATATATTTATAATACGAAAATTTAAAAAAAAAACAGTTATTACTTATTATAAATATAGTTGATTTATGTTATATATAAAAAACTACAAAGTAGCTATTCAAAGTTTTTTTTTCTAGCATCCATCTCAGAAAATGTTTTTATCAGTTATTTAGTGTCCATTTGTCTGTTTTCTAATAATATGATAGGTATGTTTTGGCTGTTTTGAACTTTTTTTAAGTATCTACTTCTAACCTAACCTGTCTCGTGAATTTTAAAATGAAATTCAAATGTTTGTAGTTTGTATATCATTTTAGATTCTGAACGGAGTGAGAAATGTATTGATTATACAATGATGTATGTTTTTTTTATTTTTGTGTCTGTCATCACGTTTTGGAGTAGAAATAATGCTTTGATTTTTTATTTCAGCCCCTTTTTGAAAAGCAAAATTAATCTAGTTGGTATTTGGGGTGGAGAGGGGTCAAAAAAATGTCTAGTAGTCTTCAAAAGCGTCAGGCAAAACCTTAAAAAGTAACAAAAAACCGGGAATTTTTATGCATAATCAGTTTTTGACAAAATCGATTTTTTTATTTCGCTATAACTCAAAAATGAATCTTTGTAAATACTTGAAATTTTACAAAATTTTTATATTATGGTTATATATTTACGATTAAATTTTCAAAATATTTTGACTATGAAAGCTTTTTGCAAACAATTGAAATTTTCGATTTTTCTAAATTTTTTTTTTACTCCGATAAGTACAACTTATAATAAACCTTGTATTAAATTTTATTTTAAGTAGCACTTATCGTAGTAAAAGAAAAAAATCAAAAATCGTTAGTCACAACTTTTGTTTATAAGCATTTAAAGTTAAAATATTTACGATATATGTCAAAATCGCAAAAACCAGCAAGGAATTTTGAAGTTGAAAATTCATAACATTTTTTGTGATTTATAACTAAGGTTAAAAAACTCAATACAAGGTTTACCATAAGTTTTCCTTCAAATAACTGTAAAAAAGAACTCCAGCTTCTATATAGAAAACATTTTGTGAGCGGATGAAATTAAATTTTTTACGTAATCACGTAAAATAACAATATATTACAATTTAAATATAGTTAATAATATAATATTATATCCTACTTATTATCCTAGACTGATAAATCATCTCTGTTCAGAATCGTTTTTCGTATACAATGATACCTGTCATTGCATTCAAATAGTGACCTACTCCCCATCTCTACTATACACTATACAGCAGAGCAATACCCACTTGCCCGCGCTTTTTTATAATACAAATTGTATTTACAAGAGTCCAGGACCCCGGGGCATTGCCGTGCCTTACCATCCCATAGTTACGCTACTGATTAAAACATTAATAATAATGCATATTTATTCCGAATAATACACTTGGAACATTTAGCTCGCGTTGAACGTATAAAAAAAAAATAGAAATTGAGAGTGTTATAAAAAGGAATTCTTCGTTAAAGAATTTAAAAAAAAAATGTATTCTAGTAGACCGGCAAGACGGTCCCGCTCCAATCCTGCCGCGCGGAATTCATCACTTCCCATTCAAGTTTCAACTTCCTCAAAGCTCACTGCCGTGTTCATTCGAAAGCAAACCCGGATACGTCAGATACTATATCAAGGTAAGCGCCGAATACACGTAAATGCTGTATAAAATGCACAGAGTTTATATAGTAGACCTAAATCAAAATATATTATATCAATAAATCGTTATTTTCATCATTGGTACTTATATGTATCATAAATTAGTTGCATTTGATGATTTTTTTTTTCATTTCATGTCAATGATGATGTTTGCTAGTGATTTTTGTGAGCTGAAATGAAAAAAAAATAAACCCAAAATGTATTGCGGATGCATTTAATTATTACTCTCCCTGATTGGAAGATGTGTCTTTTCCGCAGGTCACCCTCGATATACCGTACGCGTCGCCTCCGCAAGGCATGAAGTACTTCACCATCATAGGACCACACATTGACTGCATGGACGATCAATATCTGGTGAGTAATATAATATGAACATCTTAAAGTATCTAGTTTAAAAAAAAACGTCTGCTAGTTATTAGTACACACGCATTTTTAAAGTCTGGCTTAACGATTTAATGAATTGAAGTTAAATTAATTATATCTTATTAGCTTAATGCACCAATTTGATTATTTTTTTTTCATTTACTTAATTTTAACTTTATTTTTCCTCCATCTCAACTTGAAAATAACGCGATTCTTTATTAATTTTTCCAATAAATAATTTAGTTTTAAATTTTCATTTCCAAAGAACTAAAATAACCAAATTGAATGAATATAGTGGTGCTATTAAAACAACTAATTTAAAAAATATAAAATATGATATTAGCATATAATACCTATATATTGCATAGGTCCGTTATCTAAGTTTATTGATTTTACAGTAAAATAAAAAAATGCAATAAGGTATTTCAAAATAAAATTTGTTGAAGTTAAACTAATGTTAATTTAATTGGTCGACTCAAAGTAACAATTCGTCTTAACTGTTTAGATTTAGTTAAAAACAATTATCATTGTTAATTTCACCAGCATTGTCCATCATGTTTTCATCACATGATGTACGATAAATAATCTATCTGTCAATACACGTGTTTCTAAAATTTGAGTACAGTGTTTTACGAATGTGTAAGAACGTCGTTACGAACTATTTTAAAGACTTGGACGTACTTCTGTTTTGACGTTTAATGTGATTTAGACGAACGAAGTATAGATATATATATAATTTTATTATTTAAGCAATCACCTTAAATATTTACAATTAGAAGTACAAACTTGGTAAATAATTAAGTTACACGGTTAACATTTACCGAATAAGATAAATATTAATTATTCAGTAATCATTTTTTTTTCCAAAATGTTTTAAAATGACACCTCTAGTTAAACATCTTTACTACGCAAATGTAAATACATAATAATTAAATAATTAATAAATAAATGAAGTTGTAACAAAGGATACCTAATGCATAATAATATGTGTGTTAAGTAAGTATGTATTTCGATCCATAACAGTCATAATTTATTGGATTTTCTAATTTTTATATTAAACTGACTTAAATGTCGTGTATATTATAATTAATCCTTCGCTTTTTACTACCTTAAATCAGTCGATTTTTACAATAAAATATACGTATCTCTACCAATAAAATTTGAATTTTGTTATTATGTTGTTATTATTACTTACTTATAAGTTATACTCTTAATATCTTTAAAATAGTATAAAACTAACGCACTATTCAAAGTTTATAACAACCTAAAATCATAATTGGATTAGTTATTCTTATGCATGTAATATAGTTTCCCAAAAATAACAATATTTACATGTTGTAGTTATATATTTATGAAAAGAAAAAAGGAGTATTCTTAAAAGCTATGTTAACGGAAATATAAACATTTACAGGATTTATTAAAATGTACGTAAATATTTCACCTCTGATTATAATAACTATAGAATTCAACACACAATTTACACATTGAATTTATGGCCAATATATCGTCGATTTAGAAAAAGCAAATGTGACAATTTTACCGTTGTATATATGTACTATACCTACAGAAATGGTCAATGCCGACATTGTTTTTGTGATTTCCTAACAAATATAATACAATATATATATATACATTTTTAAAAACCCTATACTTTTATGTATGTAATTCTATGTACTTACATGTTTATATAATATACAGGTTCATAATACACATATACGCATTATTTCCAAAAAATTGTTTTTTTATTATTTTTATTTTCGTAGTGCGCGTTGCTTAAATTTGTTTTCTTTCAATTAATAATAATAGGTAACCTATAAATATAGATCTTTGAATTTTATATATTGAAGCAAAATATTTCTTGGAAAATGACCATACATGAATATTGAATACAGCGTGGCCGATAGTTTATTTTTTATATGCCGATTTTTAAGTTTAAACAAGTGGAATAGAAGAACGAAGAGCAAACATTCGTATAACCTGGCGGGCTTTTTATCGAGGTTGCTTATAAAACATATAAACCGCGTTACGGGTCGATATTTTTTATACCTTTTCAATTTCGAAATTATAAACAAAAATTTCCTAATAAAACGAATGCTGTACATTAAATATATATACACATATATATATGTATATAACAATAGTCGTAAAAGTTCCAAATTTACAATTAGCATGTACGAAAAGCATTAAAGACACAACACAAAGTTATTTTTACCCAAATACCCATATTATAATGATAATTTTTCACAAAACGTGTAAGCCTATTTAATTAGTAACACGTTTATCTCATTTATGAAATGACGAACGCGTTGAAATTAAAACTTAACGATATCTGCGTATAAATCCTTAATTCTGTAGACCGGTCTGTAGGGCTTTATAAAATGGCGTGTAGGTAATATCTACATCAGAATACAGAATACGCATCCATAAAAGAAATGTTTGTATTATTGTAATAATCAAGCGTATTGTTTTGTATGTAATAAAAATAAAAAAAGACTATAATCAATCACTTTTAGATGTATCTTGTTGGGAGAACTATAAACATATTCAAAACACTTGAAAAATTATTAAGGTTCCGCACGTAATAATGGTCTGATTTTTTTTTTTATGGACCATTTACCTAACCCGACTTGACTTTTGCAAAAGTTTCAGCAGAAGCGGGAAAACCGTTCGCCCAAAAAAAACACACGCACACAAAAAGGGTTTTTATTTTTTTAAGAGCAAAATTAAAATTTAAAAAAGAAAATTAATATTATAAACTTTACCTGAGAAATGAGCAACCAACTATAAAATATATATTATATACGTATTTATATTTAACAAGTTATTAATAATATATATTGTACTTCGTACTTTTTCAGTGCAAATTATTTCTGTCGTTGTGTTGAAAAACTAAACATTTATTTATTTTTTTGGTGGAAACTAGTGACAAAAAAAAAAATTAATGAATTTTTTTTAAATGTTTTTATACAAATGTACATTGTTTAAAGTTTTTCAAACATTTTCACACCATTATTTTACTAAAAGTATAATTATTGATTTTTAACATAATGGACGTATACCTAGCTATTTAATCATTAAATATATACATATAATACTCGTATGTAATAATATTATATTAGAGGATTGTTGCGTGGAGGTTAGTTTGCATATTATTTCATTGTAAATAATATAAGTTAAACATTTTTACTGGATGATATTTATTTTTATTTAATAATCACATTATAGAATAACCTATATATTTTAATCCCTAAATATTATTTTATTATTTTGTGTTCATAAATATTATATAACTGTATGAGGTTTTATTTTATTTAGTTCAAAAAAAAATATTGAACATTTTTTATGCGTATCGTAACAGATTTTAACTAATGTCCATCATTAACAATAGTTAATAATATATTTATTATTATATTGTAAAGAGAGTGAGCACAGATAAGTATTAATACAGAACATCAACTGCAATCTGTGGTCTTTGAAAATCGCAAAATTTAACTTCATTTAATATTACAATTATTGTTTATACGTTTATTTTGTTTACTATATAATATAAATTATTATAATATTTAAATTCAACTTTACATAAATGACAATTTCTTAAATAATACGTACCGTTAGTTTAAACAAATTATTTTTATGTGTATTATTTAATTAATATTAAATCATATAGTTAATTCACTTAAAATCACAATAGGCACATTTATACGTGCGATATTACGGCTGGTCGGTCAGAACATAACTATAATTAAGTAGGTACTCCTATTGTAGGTACGAACGACTCGAAAAAATGCTAAAACTAAAATACAAAATGTAATTTTAGTGTTGAAAAAATTAAAAAATTATTTTAATATCAATTGTAATTGTATAAAAAAAAATTTTATTTTAGTTTTATATCATAGTGACATAGTGCAGCACGGAATTTGAGGAATGTTATTACGTTAGCAATAATAATTATAGACGCGCTTATAATATGTACAATTTACGCCATATTATTAAAAGTAAGTATATTAAACTCACTTTTGTTAAATTACACTACACGATAATGAATTTATAGTAGAAAAAAAAAACGCCCACACAATTTTGTAAAATATACGAAACTATTCAAGGATTTTTTTCAATGTAACCTTTTGATGACCTATGTACCGTTAAATTCTGAAAAAAAATATTATTTTTTTTTATATATAATCCACATTTAATAAATAATTCAAATAATAAAATCATGTTACATAAAAAAAAGACTAATATTATGAGACCGGAGAGAGAATGGCACCCATTGGCAGCAAGCCTCTGGTAAGTATATATACATGAAATCGCCAATATGTCTGCTATTATGTTATACCATAAAATAAATCTTATTTATTTTGCGACAAAAAATTTTTATTGATTTATATATATATTAAAAATAGTTTTTAACTAACAACGGATAGCACACACGCATAATAATGGTGTTAAACTGATGCGGTTGTACAAGTATGAAGGATTTATATGATTAAATCATTAAATAACTGCATATCTATATACTACCAATTTCCAGTTCTATTAATTACTTCCTATCCCCTTATGAGTCTAATGTGTAAATATGTATGTAAATGTGTTATGAGAAATTCAGGGTGATATTATATACATAATACGAAATGAGAATTTCATTAATGTGTTTAGTGGCTATACTAACTTTTATGTCAATTTTTAATTTCTGTAATGGTTTTAAGCAATTTTAAGTAGATATTAGAGATACTTAAACACTAAGATTTTTAAAATATTTATTTTAGTTATTTTTAAAGTATTTTAAAATATTTAATAACAATCTTTATTTTAAAATTTCCTTTGAAATTTAGTTTGTATACTTATGTACAAAGAATATTATGGTAATATAACGTCTTTTAAACAATTTTCCAAATATTAATCATCAATTCATAAATTCTAAAAATAGATTTGTATTTATTTATTAATCGTTAATATTTCAAATCTTACTTAAAAACTCCACGAATATATTCTGTAAAAAAATATACATATTTTTTAATTCGCATAATGGTCCACGATACGATTTACATGTAACTGATATATATATATATATACAAACAACGTTAAGTTATATCGTCAACCGTCAACCTACCTATAAAGTATAATATAAATACTTGTTAACGTGGTTACAGTACTTAATACTCAAACCCCAAACCGTAAAATTTCATGACTAAATATACACAGCTACTCATATAATACATTATTATTTACGCATAGCACATACCATATTATATAGGTAGGTGTGCGTGGTTTATACCGTATAATTTAGTTCATGTGTATACGGGCAGTGACCCCATTAAGCTAAAAATAATTACTATAATATAAACAATTATAATAAATACTAAAAGTCTAAAAGTTGTCCGAATTACCACCAATTTTTAATTTTCACGACTGCCGTGTAGGTTTCAGTTTATTATACATATACCGAACTTCATAAGCTAGTCTACGCGATAATTTATTACGTGCGATGTTATGTGTATATACAAGGCGAGTTCTTTATACCGTTGTTAATATAATATAATGGGACGTAATGTACATGCTAGATGATTGATTAATAAGTTAACACTTTTACATATTTTACATATTTTCAAATCTACGATATAACATATTTTCCACTACACTCCGTTCAACTTACATTCAAATTTTAAATACTTATAACTTTATAACTATTTAATAATTAACGAAAAGATGGTTCAAATTTCGATTTTCTACTAAAATTTTTAGTAAAATTTTAAGTTTGAAATTTGAAATTAAAATCAAATAAACAAACAAAAATTATTATTAGACAGTCGTCAACTGGAAAGTATTATAAATTATGTTGAAATATACACAAATAAAAAAATGAAAAAAACCTGGGAACATTTAGGGCTGTAGTTAAAGAATACCTACAGTCATGACACCAATTAATAATCGGAGATCAACCATAATATATCAGAATTAGAACCAACCCTTATCAACTATTCTTCAGCAAATAATTAACTACAATAATTATCATACATTTATAATATTGAGAGTTTCGTCTTCCGTGAACAGAAAAAATAAACTAAACCCGTGTTCAAGATATACAACACCAAAGGAGAAATCGTATTAACTATACAAATCATCGTGGAACACCTTAAGAACTGAGAAGGACTTTCAGACGGGGACCTAACGGTCAACTCGCCTACAACATGACAAATCGTCGGTCGCGATTAGAATTTCCTCATGATTGATTAAAATTACCCGGTCACAAATCGGGTGGGGTTGTTCTTTAACAGAGCTTACCGTAATATTAATATAAATGGAATAAAACCCAAATGGAGAGAGCTGCACCAGCAAACACAGTGCGTGACGTCATCCACCAGCCACATGATTGTTGTACCGAATACAGTGGCGAAGATACAGCACCAGACAACTATAACACGACAATATGTTACTGAAAATGACGGTAATCCTATTGTAGTAGAAAGAATAAATGATTCTTGTAATAACAGCATTTGGAAGAGATGAAACACCGAGTACAATACAATAATACGTGGCGAGGAAGCACTAGGCGAATGCCATTATCGGAAAATAATACCGACAAAATAACAGTAAAAGATAACAAAAATACATCTCCAAAATCAATTTTGAATTCAATTATTATAATCGGTAACCATGGAGCCATGGAGTCAAATACGTCCTCCCATATATATATACATATATCCAACCCCATCCCAACGCAAAATTTAAATTTTTTTTGTTTAATTATTTTAATATATTTTTTCCAGATTATTTTGAAAATTACTTAAAATATTATATTTTTCTTGATCCAACAAAAGTGCCCCTTCCAAAAAAAAGTACCAACTAAATCCCAATTTTCTACTAGAGTAACCGTCCTCGAAGTTAAATATTGTAATAAAAAAAAACCATTGTGAAACCAATGCATTTATCACTACTATGCCATGCACAATCAAAAATTTATATTTATAATAAATTAATAAACCACAAAAAATTACACGAACTTTACAATTATATAATAACATATTTTACGAATATTATATACATATACATATTTAAGGCTTAAATACAATATTATAATCATTATGGTAAATTAAATTTTACACGCTATTTTTCTGGTCTTATCAAACAAACATTCAAACTGTAGGGCGTAGGTCATATTAAATTTTATGAAATATTTTGTATAGGACAACTGAAAATTACAAGGCTATCGATGCACTTCCAGCAATTATATAAGCATAAATCAGACACAAGTATTTCAATACATTTATTGAAAACTTAAAACTTTGGTAGAATGTTGCGACTGTATGAGCATAGTTGAATCTTTAAGTGTTTTGTGCGTGGGTCTGTCAAGTGAAACTTATTACATCCGATTTCCATGAAAACCATTTCAGATATCCTTAAATAATGCATGTCATTAAAACTAGCATTTTATTGTCAGTGACAATAGTACAACAACAGAACTAGATCTTGTTTAGACCATATTATGTACACTTCTATACAAGCTAACGTATTATATCGTGTAATATAATAAAATATTATAATCGACGTCCGGTAAAAATCGGACTACTGCGTAGTATTATTTTCGTTACACTGTCAATCATTAGAGAGGAGTGACGTAGTCGTTTATGAATAACGTCAGTTACCGGAATAACACGGGTACTTTTTCATTACTATAAAAACCAATTTTTTGCAATATATTTGCTCCGTCTATTAAATTACAGAAACGTCCTTTAAAATTATATCCACTGCTCACGTCGAACCACTAATATACAATTAGCTCGTAAGTTTGAAATTAAAAAAAAATTAATGTTCGAGTTTTAATCATTTTGAATAAATTTTAAATTTCAACTATGCATCGTGTCGTAATAAAATATAAATCCAGGAATTCCCGGGATCAGAATATCAAATAATACAATATCATATTGTACAACGATGAATAATTATGTAAATTAATAATTACCATTGCATGCAAATAACTTATTCCGAATTAGACCCACTTACGGTACACAATGTTAGTAATTAGTAAAATAGTCAAAAAATAAATGGATATTGTTTTTATCTTTAGTTTTGATGGTATACCTACATAATATAATACCACGTAAATGTTTATAAATATATCTACTGAGCTGATGACTGGTTAAAAACGCATACGCACTAATGCGATGATATTATATTCATAGAATGGTTTTTTTTTTTTTATTCAAATGTGTCCTTTAAGTATTCATCACGGTAAATTACATAATAAATCTTGTCTTTTTAATTTTTAAACTGTAAGAATATTATTTTTAAAATCAATGCACTTTGTAGTAATATGGTACTTATCATGTTATACACATTAAAGTGGAATCATACGGTGAGAGCCGAGGGGCCCAATAAGTTGTCAGCAGAAATCTCTACAAGTGGTACTTCATGTATTTTAGATTATGAAAGCAAAGCGATAAATGTATTGATTTTACAATGACGTGTGTTTTTTATTTTTGTTTCTGTCATCACTCATCACCTTTCGGAGCATTAAAAATGCTTAAATTTTCAATTTTAATATTTTTTCTGATATGAAAGTGAATTTATTTGGTCAAGGGTAACTTAGTACTTTTTTGAAAAATAGTAAAAAATGGGAATTATTACGTAAAACCAATTTTTAACTAGATCGATCTTATGACTTTGTTGTCATTCAAAAACAAATAAACGTAGATACTTGGAATGTTATCAAAATGCTTGTATTAGAATTTACTATACACTGTATAATTTTGACAATTTTTAGGCTATTTATAGACATTTTTCAAATAATTATTAATTAAAAATGTTTCCAATTTATGTCAACATAATATATACAATATAATGCATCGTTCCTCTTAAGTTGATAATACTATAATTAAAAAAAAGTTTAAATAACTTTTATGAGAATTTAAAGTTAAAATTTTAACAAAATTCGATATTACTACTCGTAAAATAATGATTTCTCTTCAAACAATTTACTTATTTTGTTGTATTTAATTCAAAAATAAATTACTGTAATACTTGATATGTTCAAAAATTTATGTTAGCATTTTCTATATAGAATATAATTTTCAAAATATATTGATTATTTCATATTCGTAAACTATTCATAAACACTTGATATTTTACTGTCAACACAAATAAATAATAATAAATACGACTAAATTGATATTTTACAACACATCTTACCTTTTACATTGATCCTTGGTATTGGTAAAACTATACTTGACACTTGATTCATAAACGACTAAACTAGAATGCCATAATATATCATTATTTAATATAATATTATATTGTTATATAAGTTATTTTGTATAATTTAAAATTATTTGTAAAAGTTAATTATTTAAAAAACAAATTTATAAACTCTTTCAAAAAATACTGACTAGCCAATTTAAATGCCAAACCAGTCTGAGATACTAAGAAAAATCGCCATAAATTATAATTTGTACTGTATACTAAAATAAAATGCCGTATCTTCAACAATATCTAAGACATTTTTGCTTAGCCTAGTGATTTTACGGTGTTTTAGTTATTAAAATGTTACTTATATTATTTTTGTTCGGAAATATTACAGATTTACGGCATATTCGTCTACACAGACAGAATTTAATCATTTTTATTTTTTTATTTAGGAATACGATGTTTAAACTTACGAGGGAAGGATATAACTATAACATACAAGTAACATTATTAAACTTAAATGTAAAATCCAATTTATAGGTATGTCATAATTATTTACGTTAATACTTACATTTACGGATAGGTATTATGTATATCCGGGTAACAATTTAAAGCCATATCTTAATTCTCAATAATATTATACGTGTATACGTGGAAGAGCAATAATAAAACCAAGTACAATATCGATATGTGTACACGTGAGTACATGACACAAATACTTATAATATTCTATTTCAAGAATAAACATTAATTCAATAATAATTAATATTATGTATATGTATGGTGGTGAAAAGTGTATAACTGTTGCATTGGCTTAGCGCCAAAAACCATAATATGCGTATATACGCAAACAAACATATTGTAATTATATATTTTATAATAAACATATTGTTTATATTATAAGCAATATAATATATCGATGTAAAAATTTTGGTCCAACTTACCCTTCTCTAACAAACTGAGAAACGTAAAATTATCTATTACATTTTAAACACCTTCCTAACACCAAACGAAGAGAGGAAGTAAATATTACTCGTGCTAAAATAGGCCACTCACATTTAACACATTTTTATCTCATGAGAAAATAACCAGCCCCAGTATGCGATACTTGCAATGAGACACTAACAATAGAACATATAATCATAAATTGCGCCAAATACACGGAAGCCCGCAAGATCCTCAAAAACCCCACCACACTTCATCAAGCTCTCAACGAAGAAAATACGGACGCAATCAATCTATTCTTTCATAATATAAACATTAGCCATAAATTGTAAACATACTAAACATGTCATTATTTGTAAAAGTTATAATGTATACTTATCCATATTAATTTAATGCAGGCTAAAGACATTTGATGTCGAAACCTTAATAAATATAAAAATATATATATACCAATGACTATGTATGCTAATGGCTTTGTTTCTGTGCAGAATTCACACCAAAACTTGTCTTCCAACAGTGGGAATAGTGTAACTGGTATCGATAGATAATTATTATCTACCACTCTGTGGTCGTTTTAATCTATAATAACCTTATAAGTTTTAATATATTAAGCATATAATAAATATAACCGCATCGGGTGGGTTAGCTAATAGCTTATATTTTACAAAGTGGTTTTACTTGGTCAATTATTGGTACTAATAAACGCCCTCGACCAAGTTCGATCTAAATTTATAGTCATCTATACAGTTTCTAGAGGTCAGTTTTTAAGGTCGAGTTAGCATTATACGTTAGTAAGATAAATTGATCCGTTCTGTGCTTGTAGGAATTGTAATGAGATTGAGTGCTTGAGCTGGATTCATCGCGGGATTTATCTAAGTATGTATGGACGACACCGAGTAGTGACGCATAAGACGTATGTCTTATGTGACGACAAGGTGGTGGAGGTCGAAACAGAACAAAACGTTACACAAACGATAATATACATATTATGTTTTACAGGAAATGGCTCAGAGCGACTTTTTTTTTGTTTCTTTTTCTTTGCTGTAAAATATTCAAGAATGGTGGGTATATTATAAAACAACGCCCAGAGCCTTATATAAAATTTTTGCGCTTCCAGGCAAACAATATTATTATTATTCCAACCCTAAAAATATCTTACGCTATTATTTCGTTTCTAATGGGCTAGCAGAATAGAGATCCTTAAAGTTCATTTCAATGAAATGTCTTCAAGTTTTCAACTCGCATTATTTTATTCAAACAATAAAAACATTTGGTGTTTAAGATTTATTTTTATTACTTACTCAATTATTGAAAATATCGTCACAATATTTCTGGATAAAATTATATAAAAAGTACTAAATAATATTAATATTTTCATTTTACTTTAAGCCATAGATATAATTTTTAATTACCTCCACCCGTCATTATGCAAACTATACACTGCACTTGCACCGCGTCGGCAAGCAGACTCGTCTGTTCATTTTAATTTTTAAAAATAAAATGAATTCCACGTGGTGTTTAATTCGAAATAATTGTGATTTTGCAGAAACCAATAGGTGCGCTGGAAAAACGGACTAAATGCTGTTTATGCTGCAAAAGCAATAAAGTAGTATTGCAATGCTTACTAGAAAGGTCGGCATACGTGTGCGGCGAGGCTCTGAGACTTAAAGCCAACATAAAAAACCAAAACGAAAAGGACATCAGACTTAAAGTCAGATTACTGCAGGTAAATTTTTTTTAAATACTTTAATAAATGTTTAATTAACGACAATCGCTACACATTGAGTTTGTGCGTATAGCATTGGAAAATACATTTCTTTTTCTATAAAAAAAAATTCGTTATAATAGACAATTATTGAATCTTGTTTATAAAAATTAAATTCCACCGATATATTTTTAGGTATACTAAGTCTATTAAATAACATTCATATAATATTATATTATTCATTACTAACTAATATTGAATGTCATCTGATAACAAACAAACTTAGTACTACCATAGATTAATATACTATTATATTTAATCTATGGTAGATACTACCTATTACCCGTGTTAAATTAATTATCTACTACCTAATTTAGATATTAAGTACTTATACCTCGCAACCGATAAATTATATAACGATGGTAAAACTATAGATTTCCAAGAATTCTTGTTTAAAAGTTGTCGTTATTTATTTACGTAGATGTCGTATTTTTACAATATTATTATTATGATTCAATACAAAACGATGAACAATATAAATATTTTTTTTAATATACTATACAATGTTTTATACGTTGAAATATTATATGCCACAGCTATAGATAGATAATGGTATATTAATTAGTAAATAATTTTACTAAAAAATTGCCAACTCCATTGTAAATATCTGTCTGTATAAGATGCGAAAATAAAATTGATTAAAAAGAGTTACATAACATATTAAACATAATCCATATGGAAAAATACAACTCAATTTATGTATAGGGTGAATTGACAATAGTATTATGCGTATAGCGAACTTTACATATTATATATACAAGTATACAACGAATTAATTTATTTTTAAATTTTAAATTAGATTACGCTACGTCGTTTTAAATTGGTTGATGTATAATATACTAAATTAAATCTCAAATACAGCTGTATAATATCGACTATCATTCGTATTACACACAACGCCATTTATACCTCCCATCGGACACATAGAATTCGTTCATTATTCACTCAGATTAATCGTTCACAACCTAAATTCATCAAAACGTAAAGGACGTGTCATATTAAGTATTTCCCCAGTGTGTACCAAATGCAATTTAACTAACCCCGGAATTACGACATTATTTGTTTGTTCAAATATTCAACTTATATAACTTAAATCAATACCAATAATTATTGATCTAACCCACATCGGACCGAAACTTTAAATGCGATGTATATACCTTGAGCGAAGCGTAGACTAATGTATTGGTATAACAAAGCTGTTTTTTTCATCAGAATACTTTTTGTGGTTGCAAATTTTTTTAAAGTTTCATAATATACATATTTAATGGACTGAAAATGTTAACTCAATAGTATTTTTAAACGTTTAGATATATTTAGACGATTTTTAAGGTAAAAAACACCACTGTTTATAATCAATAACGGTAAAATGTGTTGTGTTAACTGAGTGTGGTCAAATAGTACGCAATAACAACACCTAAAATAATTACCAAATAAATAAAAAGGTACCCTAATTGGATAAATACAGATAAAAGAATTTATTACCATAGTCGAAAATTAAATGTATATTTATATATATATATATATATATATATAGGGGAAGAGATGACTTAATTAATCCTAATTTAAACTTATTCTTATTTTTTTATTAAAATGCAATGCATAGATAATATTAATTCATACAAAAATATCAATTAAGCCATCCCCAAATCATCGGCGATAAATTTGACAACAACTTATACACTCCTCAGTGACCTTAATTATAAAGACACATAATATAGTCTGTATTTAAATCTTAAAATATAAATTATATAAATAATCGAATAACTATTAGCAACGCGCCAACGAATAATTATGAGCATAAAATATATTTGATCATATTATGATCTACAAGATATATATGAGACTAATAAAAAGTCAGTCAAGAATCAATTTTTATTCAAATCCGTTGTTGGCAATCTCGACTGAGATAAAATAAATGACTTCCATAATAACTATAATATTATAAAGTCTTTTGCCAAAAGATCATAAACAAATTTAACGATTTAATGCGGTAAAGTAAAAAAATAGATATGTTTTATTGATGTTCTGGAAAATTATAATTCTGGTTAGGTTACACAATACACACTAAAGACTAGAACTTGTACCATTTCACTTAACTCTATCGTCCTTTATGGACTATATTACGGTATGTTTAAACACTTTAAAACTTCCACTATATAATTGGTTATTGATAAATATTACATGTTATGCATAGGGGCATCTTTTACAACGAACGCCTACATAATTTTGAAAAGTATTATACAATCTACTCTAGAAATGTTCTATCTGGAAAATGTAAAAGATACGCCTAATTTTGACATTTTACATCACTCGAATAATTTGTTGTTTTTTTAACTTTTGATTTTATTGATGACAACCTTTATCTATAATACCATAACCTAAAGCAGAATAATTCGCTAAAAAAATGTAATTTATAAATATTGACTAGATCAATCGAATAATTTTTGTTATTAAATATGCATAATAGATGCGTATTTAAAATTTAGACGTGTTTATATTGAATATAATATTGGATTTATTATTTATCGACCATAACGAATCTCAATATAAAATTGCTTATTGCAATTAGGTACCACATGGAAGCGATTTGAAGACTTCAGTAGAGATTAGCCTCATAATTTATCCCATTAACAGTTGAAATATATAAAATTCATATTTTATATTAATAAATTCATATGTGCAATAAAAACATTTTCAAATATTTATACGTTTTTTCATTGAAATTTCGCACCTGATCACATGAACAAAAAATTATACGAATATTATTATTATATTATTTCCGTTTTAAGTATATATGAAAAAATATTTATCGAACGATGTATATTTTTTAATTTAGTGATTTAAGCTTTTAGAAAAAATATGACAAAAATAATACTATACGGTTAATCCAATCACAACATTTCAAAGAGAGAAAAAAATTGTGAATTAATTGTATAGTGGCGTAAGCTAGTCATGCTATACAAAGTTTTTCAAACACAAATTTATTAAAAATATCTACCTAAAGGTTGAATTAACAATAATAAATGCTATTTTTTCTGATTTATCAATATACTTACATAATTTGTTGTTTATAGGTAAAAAGAAGATTAAAATTGATTTAAATAAATTATTGATACCGGCAATATATAAATTTAAATGTTATTTCAAATAGGTATTAAATTTAATAGTTTATTTCAAAAGCTTTTAAATTAATATAAACACGTTTACCCTTGTGAGATAAAATTAATAAAAGATTAATTTCTAATAAATTGTTTTTACAAAATCACTTTTTTTTTTCATTTAAACCTATAAATTCTCCCAATATAATATATTTATTATAACGTTAGAAAATTCGTTGTTTTAATGTAATAATTGAATAAATAAATATAGATATATATAATATGTATAATGTATATACATTCTATAGTTGAAATTAAAACACACTTCATATTTCTATATTTCTAATTATATGTCTGTCATTTTTTAAAGTATAAATTTTCACGCAATCACTTGATTAAGTATGCTCGAAACAAAATATTAAAAGTAACATAAATATTATAATATATAGATACCTTTTAATACATTTTAGGCGACAATACTTTATCATTTAAAAATACAAACTTTTAGTAGTATTGATTATATCGCGGAATTTCCATCAAACATCATTTGACTATTTCGCATCGTAATCAAAATTGTATAATCGCGTCTAACACTTACAAAAACATTTTATAACATTTATCTCTATATTTAAAATATACATATTATCATTTATCTTTTTCGGTGCTTTCGACTGTTGATTTATGATTAACTAGTATGTGATAGGTTAGTGCAACCCACGAACATTTTACTTGGCTGAATATCAGATATCTAAATGTATATAATATCTTCACTATTAAAGTGTATGAATATGTTTTTTTTTTTTTTAAAAAGTATCATTATGAATAATAAAATAAAAATCCTAATAATTGTCGGTAATTAAAAGAAGCACTGCCTATCACAGAGGCACATAGTTAAGTATGAAGCGCGTACTAACGTAGTAACGTCTAATAGACTAAAACATAATATTATTTCGGTTGTGAAATCTGAATAAGATATTAGTAATTTAAATCAATAAAAATTTAGAAGAAAGAATTAGGAAATCATTTTATAGATATAACTTATATAATATTATTTTAGTAAATAGAATGATAATTTACATTTTTCAGTTAGTATAAAACCATAATATATACGTACTAATAATAAAGCACAACCGATAACTTTTTAAGTACCTATGTCCTATATGTGTGTATTTATTAAATAATTTATAAGCCTTAAAATATAAATTTTTATATTTTTATAATGTTATTATTATTGTTAGTATAAACGTGTAACGTTTTAATGAGTTCATACATTTTTTGTGTATCCTTTCTGTGTCCTGTTACTGCAAAACTCGTATTTATAAACTTAAATCACTGATGATCAATAGATTTTATAATACAACAATTTGGTTAAAACTACTTTACAAACATTGTTAGTAAAATATTTTTTTGGATTAAAATTGTTAACTTAGCAACATATAGTTGTGATATATTGTAAGACGAGTTTTTTTTTTTTTTTATCTTTTTGAAAACACAAAAAACGAGAATGTATGAAAAAATCCCCAATTACCGACGACAGCGATATACTCATTATTATAATTAATAATAATATTAATATAGTATCGTATTTTATTTTATTTTCAGAACGTACATTATTCAGTAGAACGCGGCATGCTAGGCGTTCAAAACCAAAAAGACGTCCAACACTCGGTGTTGGAGTACATCGGCGAACCGATACGCACTGGGTGCGAATCGCAATGGGATTCCGCCGACGGCCTGGTCCTGCCAGTGATGCCACCTACATTGATCGGCAACTGCAGGCTGTTGCAAATATACTACCTACTAAAGGTGACGAACGACAGACATTGCGTAGATATTGTGATAATTATTATTTATATCCGAGTCTCCGAGTTTGAGTCTCTATTTATTCAGGTCCACGGTTTTTTTTTTTTTTTTTTGTCACATTGACATTGCACGAAAAAGAAGAATCCACTAGCTGTAGTATTTGTGAGATTCTCGTTTTATTTATTTGTTCGTATCTTAAAATAAAAATTGAAAAGGGAAGATTTTTGAATTACAAAATTACATATTTTACAGAGTGGTTAGGTTACTGATTAATTATATACATATTGAAAAAAAATGCAATAATTGTTTCTTCTTCTTTTAAATATTTTTGCATAATTTGCACTACATTCTTTCAGAAAAAAATCCGATTGTTTTATGACAAACTTTATCTTCAATTCAATTTTCAAAAGAAAACTTTTCTATACATTTTAATGGATATTAAATTTTAATGGACAAGTTTTTTATAAATTATCATTTCAAATTTAGATCAGTGAAGTAAATAATAATGTTCCTTGGTCGTGTAAATAATTATTTTTACTGTGGAACAATCACATTTTTGTAAAAGACCAGAAAATCATAATAAATTATGACATTGACATAAACCTACATTAAAAATGACGTATGCTTTAATTGGATTTTAAATTTCAGTAAACGCCACTAGTTAGACTAAGTTAAAATAAAATAGAAATTCTTAAATAATTACAGAAATATAAAACTCCATTTTACATAATATACATAAAATATAATACATTTATAGGTTTAATATTGTTTGGTTTTAAAAATGTATACATTTACAAACAAGTACATAATTACAATATAATAATAATAATGAGTATATAGGAAATATATATTAAAATTTAATCATTTTTAAATTAAATTTAAATTATTCCAGGTTTTTAAATTTAAAAAATATCATTATTTAACTTAATTCCCAAGTACCTACATCAAAATATTAACGGGAGAATAATTGTCAATCATTTTATTAGTGTTTTCTATGTAGAATGGGCTTTCTTTCTTGTAATAACTGAGTATACTTTAAATTAAATTATATTTAAAAGGTCTGGACAGTCTTAACAGTTATTATTAATGAGATTAAACTAAAATATTAAAAATCTTCATTTTTCTTCTATACTTTAATGAATCTATTTTAGTATAAAATGTCATCATAACCTAAATGAAGGGATCTCTGAAAATTTCACTTAAAAATTAAATAATAAAAACGGTAGAATATTATTTTTTACTGACTCTAATTTATGGATTTGGGAGACAGAAACATTGTACCAGATTAGAGAAACATTTACAGGAAAATCTCGAACTAAACATAAGTAAATTAGTTTTATATATTCTACTAATCTAAATTTTAAATGCCTATTGTTTATAAAATGTTAACTTACAAAACATAATTATTTATTCAATATTAATTGTACATGAACATTTATTAATATAATTCTGCTTCTGATTATGAAATTAAAAATATATTGTAGACATGATTCAATAAAAAATATGTTATCCTTATTAAAAACGTAGAAACCTATTTTAGTATATAATTTTAAATACAAATATGATGTAATAAATTATAAAGGGATATACGTTCAACTGTACGAACCACTAGGCTTACACATGGAATTATTGTGCATATGTATAAAATATATTTTAACCTGCTCTATAAACATTGTAAATAGATTTCGGTCCCATACTGCAGCAAAACATAATGAGCAATAGGTATATATTTTCAGAGAAATATAAAAAAAAATGTATTTGATCTTTATTAAACAAAAATTAAAAGAAATAATTATTATATCTCAATCATTATAATAATATGATTAATAATAGTCATATAGAAAACAAAAGAATAAATAACGCGTAAAGCTCATATTATATTGAACAAAAAAATATTAAGGAAAACGAACCTTGAATCCAAACGTTTGTAATAGGTACCTAATAAAATAATATTCTAAAGTTTTTTTTTTATTATTATTTTCATTGAACATCTTTATTTAACTTCGACAACTAGGCCATTGGCGTCACATATAATAATACTATTAACAATAACGACAATAAAATAAATATATAGAATATAAAAGTAATTTATATGAGTTCATAAATTATTATAAATGTCTATATTTCTATAGATTCAAAAAGTCTATATACCAAATAAATGAAGCAAATATTTGAAGTGGAACATTTGGAGTTTGTACTTAAATATTTTAATACACCTCATTTATATTACACGTACACCTATTATTCCGAATGTCGTCATGTACAAATACGATTAGAATTATCACGCAGTCACAAAAGACTTGTCCTACAGATTTATTTTTAATGAATTAGTAAATGATTTAACTCATTAGCTGCAGGATTATTTCTGAACCCGAGGTCTCAAAACATACTGGCACTTTGCCTGTTGACATTTTTTAAAAATCCTATTCCTAAGCATACAATTTATAATATTTTTCTGAAAATGCAAGCATAATATATAACGTAGAATTGTTTAGCGATTAGTTAATGTTGATCCACTATTCATACTTCGTACTTACAGGATCATAGGATCTTAAAACACTTACTATACATATAGTTAACGTGAGTCGTAAATGATAATGTCGATGAATAAATAAAATCTAGATCCTTAACCTGATTTATTTGATGCAATATCACGTTACCAATAAAATAATCATATTGAAAAATAGAGTGGCTTCTGGAAAATGAAATAACTTTTAACTTTTAACGATTATGCATAGCTAATTTAAGACTAAATGTAAAACACAAACGTACTAACTTATTTAATGATTCTTGTAATAAAATACTATCATTTTCATTTTTAATACCTAGTATAAAATAATTATACCTTGTACGTCATCGGCAAATAAAAGTAAATTTCAATCGATTGATCCATAATACAGAGTTGACATAAATATTAAACAGAAATATGGTGATAAATATATATTTTATTTATACACATTTCATTTAAAATAGTAACAATAACCTCTAAAAAATTATGTTTTCATTATTATTCGAACACATTTTCTAGTTGAACAAAATATAAATATTCGAGTACTTACACAACGTTCGATCATATAGGTACTATAACAAGTAATGCGATAAAACTTCAAGTTTGAATTCACTACAATGTCAACGTCATGTGGACTTTTTGCCACAAGTTCTACAAAAATTAAGAATGGGAATTTTTCAATTATTTTTTGGTATTTACAGCGATAGCGTGGAAAATTAATTTAAAATAGATTTTTCGGTGAATATTTGAAATTTTGAACCAATTTTTAAAACTTTTATCACATACCGTAACTACTTAACTTATTTAAAATAAAATAAAATATCAAACCCTGCAGTGGCGTATTTATGATGGGGGAAGGGGGTTATGGGGTTCTCCCATAGGAATTGATAATTTAGCAAATATGAACAGAAAGTTTGATTTAATTTTATAATTTGACTATATTTGTACATATAAATATATAATGTACCTAATACTTAAATACGCCACTGATCAAACCACTATAAGTATATTATAAATTAGGCATAATACTATTACGCATAGGCATAATGCATGCAATAGACCTGGAAAATCATCACTTCCGATGAAATATTCCTCAATGTACTTAAATAATAGACAAATAATTGTGTATTCTTACTTACAGGTCTGCGTGGATTTGGGAAAGGGAGACGAAGACCTCAACATAACGTTCCCGATAACAATAGCCACCGTGCCATTCAGAATACCAAACTGTAACAAGACTCCTCAAATATTTTACAGTGAGCATCTACTACCTACAAATATTGTATACAACATAAGTTTAATTGACAATAGCTGATGGCTATAACCCATGCTGTATTGTGTGAGGGAGTAGTTTATAAAAAGATACGACTCCCTACTTGGCCATATTTTTTTATCTATTATTTTAGATGACGTTTTGTTATTTACTAAATATTAATCAATGACCTATCCAGTGTCGGCCTGGCTATGGCCGCTAGGACGCGAATGCGGCCGCGGCCCCTCCGTTTTAATTTTCGTAAATTTTGTTCTTGGTAGGTATATAGAGAATAGAAACCCCGTAAAGTATTTATCGAAATACTACGATTTAAATTTTAAATTTAGAACAGATTAAATGGACTGGCTATATAATGTTGTCCATTAACAGAATATTACAAAGTTGGCAAAATAATTAATGAACTTAAAAGAAAAAAAAATTAATCACAAGTGATTATAAATTTTTAAATTACAATATTATTTTTTTTTAAACAAATTTTCGAGACATTTTCAATACTCTTTAGTGCTTAATTTTGTACACATTATTTAATATCTCCTCTCTTGACGCTAAGTCCAATAATACGTCACTGTCGTTAACGAGATATTAAGTTTAATTTACGTCTATACTTATTAATTAATTATTTATAAATACTTACAATTTCAGAACTGTACATTTTTGTTTGATTATTCCAAATTTATTTAATTTAATGATATTACATAATACAATACATTATCCATGAATTTAATTCAGTATTCAAAATAAGTAAACAAATTTGATTCTAGGCATTACCAATTCTAATTAAGAAATTTTATTATAAATAAATATTTTATTAATTTTAAATTTTAATCATTGAAAAAGCCCAACTTCCTGTCGTGCCTTATTTTAGTCATTACCTAATGTTCGGTGCAAATTTCAATTGAAATCACTTTGGCCAGTTTAGCTATTATAAATACAAAATGAAGAACCGTTTTTGCCGCAATAGCTAATTTATAAATACCATTTTGAATTTTTATCATTGTATCTATTTATTGATAAAGATTGCATAACCATAATAAGCAATGCAATACCATTTTTCCATTGAAAAATAAATCAATAAAATGTCAAATGACTCGTACTAGAGCATACCCAATACATATTATAATATATTGTTAGATGTTTTAATGTTTGTCATAAGACTCATAACGCACATGTCGGCGTATTAAGTTAGGTATGTAGGTACCTATAAATATGATGACGTGTAATAAAAACGTAAAAAACGTACATTACACACTTCACAAAAACACATTGCGCATATGGCCAGCTATAATATGTTATTTTCACATTATACCTGTGAGGAAGGGCATACTTACTTACTCTACCAATCAATTAAAATTGTTCAAACATTTATTTTGCCTTTTATATTAAAACACATTTTAATCAGGAAAATGTATGGATCTGCGATGGAAATAAAATTGCGTGCATCCAGAATATAACAATTAATATTAATGTAATATTTGTATTTAACGTTACACAGGTGTCGCGTGCGATCACGTGGAAGGCGGTAGGTATATTGGTCCGGAGTTTTTGCTAGGCGGTCATGTTTACGACGGGTCGCAGACCGAACAAATCGTTCTGTACCGGCCGGTGTACGTGAGCGTACGTCATCCGAACTGCAACTCTACGTCGGTGGTGGCGACGGCGACAACGACAGCGACGACGACGACCGCGTGAACGAATGCAAATTCGACGGCGGCACATTTACGATATATTTTATTGTTATATTTATTGTAGTTTATTATTTCTCCGGCTAACAGTAAAAGACGATAGAACCGTTGTGTGCGCGCTAGCGTGTATGGGTGTGTGTGTGTGTGTGTGTGTGTGTGTGTGTGTGTGTGTGTGGTATTACGGGAAGGAGAGAGGAAATGCAATTGAATTATTACGATTTGCCATCATCTAGCTATTATTATTATTTTATAATTCTGTATCCGAAAAAAATTCATATATTAAATTATGTTTGCTAAAATTTTTTATAAAAAAACAGAGAAAACATACCTAAAACTAAGTTATCTACCCTTCAATACGGCCAGTACTGTAAGACAGGCGCGTAGCCAGGGGGTGTTATAGGTGTTACAGCTACAACACAATCCCTCAGCCGTGGTATACTCATAGATTTAAATTTTATTTTTATTCATAATAATAATATTTAAATTTTTCTCATAAACCACTATCTATTCACTTGTAATGCGTAATACGTTTGTACAATAAAGTATACGTAAAGTTATTAATTTTATGTGTATAATTTTGTCAATTAATTTTGAATAACACCCCCCTTTGAAATTCCTGGCTATGCGCCTGCTATAAGAAACGCAAATCAAAAAGGATCGATGACTATAATTTATTATAGTACTTATCTATAATTAATACCTATTCAATAAATGAGAGACCTGCATACATGTAATTATTTAGTCTGCGCATGTATACTCGTCGATGTGTTTCGGTTTTAGAGTACTTACCTCAGTTGATCGCGGCAAATTGGCTTCGATGTACCTGATTTCAACAACTAATTCAACCAAAACGGGAAATCCGCCTGTAGTACCTGGTATAATTTCGAATGTGGTTTTAACTCTGCAAACTTTCCTGATAGTTTAGTGATATACTGATATCTCTAAGAACAAACTGAAATTATCATCAAAATTGGTCGAGTAATTATAAGTTATATAAACTAGAAATATACGAGCGCATTGCATTTTGTTGTTCATTTAAATAACAAACGATTAATGAAATATTATTTTATTTATTTAAAAAAAAAATCCCAAAGGCTACCCGTGGGCTTGAATCTATAGTTTAGCACACTTACAAATATCGACTTCATTGTTTTTGATTTACGTAGTTCAAAAATCAGAAATGATAGACGATAATACAATATTGCAATCATAGTTTGTAGATCGAACTTATTTGAGGCCTATTTTGAAGTTCGAATTTCCAACTAGCAGTACACACACGCGGTATAGTGGCACGTGCATAAGTATACTTATCGATAATTTTAAAAATCCACGAAAGTATTAACAATTATAACGATAAAAAGGTTAGGTATAAATTAGGTAAACGATGTTTTGTTAAGCAATATTTCTTTTAAAAAATAACATCACAAACTAAAATTATAAATATATAGGCTTAATTAGCAGTGGGTGGAGCTAATATAACTACTAACTAAATTATTTTACAAGCATTCACAAAATTCAAGAGAAAAGGGTAGTTACAACTGTTACAAATAAAATGTTAAATTGTATTTTATATATCTTTATTTAATCAAATTATTATGATATGATTTTACATTTTTACATTAAGAATTGTTAGAAATTATTTTCATTAGGTACTGCAGTCATGGATAATTGGGGTACATAAAATACAATTTAGGATGCAATTGCTACCTATTTAATACCACCACAGACTAAATTAAATTACTGAGCACTATTATATTAAGTACCTGTTGAATGTTCATTTGATTGACACACATGATATAAAATTATATATTAAAATTATTAGTTATTATGAATATTTATAAATTTACAGTTATTTATATATTATCATACAAATATTGGCGAGCAGTAGCGGATTTAGTATTTTTTATTTTGGAGGGGAGGGGAGAGAAAGCCATAATTTTTCATATTATTATATATTATTATGTTCATATCATATCATTTTGTTAACACAATATTTAGGATTTGATTTTAGGCCTTACATATATAATATATAACTGTTAAGGAACCAAACCCCTCAAGCTCTCTTGATGAATCCGCCACTATTACTGAGAGTCAAAAATAAATTATAACGATAAATATTATCCTTGCCCCTTACGGTTCTTTATTACGTTTAATTTGCATTATTAATGATCGTTTAGATCCAACGTGGACAAACCAAAAACAATACCTACCTAGTTTTTTGTGTACCTTTACAACTACAGAATTTAAATTCAAATAAACCAAAAAAATGTGTTATTATTGATACAACACGATTGGCCATTTTCACTTGTTCCTTGTTCGGCATTCAATTGATTCAAAATCCACACACGTCTATAGAGGCACTAAGTATCGACAATTTCCTAAAAAAAAATACTACGTTTGGGTTTTGGCATTAAAATGAAAGAGTAAATATATTTTGTTAAGAACTTAAGAAATATGTACCTACCTAAACATTATAAACCAACCATATGTGATATGTCCATTTATGGCATAAAAAAATATATTATACTATAATTATAGTACTTTTATGGTTTAATAAAGACCTTTTAAATATTATTCAGATCCTTTGCCGCGACCATTGTTACGCCATCCATTTGACTCTGTCAAAGTCTCAAAAATCTGTGGTGTATGCAGGATTTTCTCAAGGAGTGAGGGGGGAGGTATAATATGACTAAAATTGTTCATGTCAAACGTCCCAGCATTTTATTACTTACCTACTGATAAGGTGATAAATGGAAGATACACAACTATAACCATATAAATATTATAAATATAAATTGATAGGTAGATATACTTAAGCTAAAAAAAAAAAGTAGGTACCTAGGTCAATGAGGGAAATATATATTCCTAATCACATTCCAAAAAACGTGAAATTCAACATGGCAGTCTTTATGTACTCTGCCCATCCGTCATTGTTTTAGACGACATAGTGGTGTTTGCTCTCCGGTATCCATTTGGTTATCTACTTATCCAATTACCTTTTCCCGGTTCTGAAATACTACGTCCTGCCTAAATTATTCTTTTGCTTTTTATTATTACCACTACGTCTGTCCGAATCATCTATTAGATTCTAACATACCTACTTATTTCTTCTTCGTTATTATTGTACCATATCCTAGTTTCATTTAGGATCAACAATTTGTCATATAATAAGTTGCTAAAAATATGTATGATAATTTAAATACTTATAAGAAAATCTGGAAATTGTATTACCTACATCAAACTTGTATAACAATCTACAATCAATACAATAATAATATAAAATTCTATAATAGTAATAATAGTTCAAAGATTGTATGGAATTGAGGGTGGGTTTTCCATATTATTTATCAGTACATCATAATTATTAACGTAGGTAGTAAGTCCAGCTTCAATCATGTATAGTAATTACTAATTACGGCGACATTTGCATCATACGCTTACGGCTTAATAGTTTTATTCATGTTCATATGTATTTTAACTTGTAAACTTCTATTATATAAATTACCTACATAAAAAGTATGAAGCCACTTTACAGTTTACATACTTAAAAACTTACTAATATTGAAACATAAAGTGTAGACTAAAGCGCCCAAACGTGCTAGGTAGGTAGGTACATAAAAAAAATAGTGCCCAGATATTGTATTTAATATACCTATTATAACTTTGTGCCCACACATGCTGCGTTGTGGAATGACATGTCCAAACGTGTTGTAGCCGTTATTAAATAATTCTAATTTTGATCGAATCTTTGAAACGTTTTCGCCCTATTTGTGTGCCAATGTATACATAGAATAAATTGTACCAATATTATAAGTATTATAATTAGAGCAAAACACTGCAACTCCAATACTTGTATAGACGAAAAATTAACATTTTATTGTTTATCAATTATCATCAATCAATTATTATATTTTTAATTCATACAAATTCTATAAAACGGGTATAACTATCGACCATTTTTACAAACCCGAAAAAATGCAACAATAATTGAAAATTAAAATTTTAAAATTTTTAGCGTTTATGTTTGAGAGTGTGTATGTATGAATAATGAGTAATGAATGTTTAATGAGCTAAATCTCTATACAACTTTACGTAATGTTATAATGATTTATTAAATGTAAAATAAAAACAATTTATTTGATATAAAATAAATATGTATCTTGTAAATGTATATAATTCAGAATACTATAAAAATAAATAACAACACTAATGTATACACAATTGCGATGTGAAATGTGAATATATTATTAAGCCCAAATAAATAATGTGATTAATTTGCAATAAAATATGTTGATCAATAATGAAAACATTAAATTATAAAAATTAATGTTATTCTGTTCTGCATTAAATATTATGCCACAATAAGATAAATCGTTGAGAAAAAAATTGACCAATACATTTTGAGCAACATTTTAATAAACAAAACAAAAATTGTTGACTAGTACATTATTATTGCTAACAAAAATATTACAGAGTAATAGATTGGATAACATGGTAAAAAAAAAAAAAAATACAAAAAAAATATATCTTACAACAATAATTACATCAGTAATAAAGCAAAATAATTTGTTCTTGAATGTTTTACAAAGATATCAAGCCTCATACTTGAATATCTTTATAATACAGTTCATTATCACCTTCAGTATTAATAATACTGATGTAACAAAGTTATACAATATAACTATTAGAAGATAATCAAACAAAGTAAACACACAATAAGATATTAGGATGTACAATATAAGATAATTATAAGATAAATAATATATAAGACTATTTTTAACTTAAATGTAATGTGTTAATGTTATATAAATAGTTATAGATATTTTTTTCCAACAGAAAATAATTTAATTAAACTAAAATTTTGATAAATTGTTAGGTATTAAAATACTGTTCAAATTTCATAATTTAAGCTAAATGCTGTTGTTATATTGGAATTGGTTATTAAAATAAATGTAATTACCATTATTTTTAAACCGTTATTTGTAATTTAAATTTAAAAAATTTGTATTAAAAAAAGTTTGAAAAATATAGAAATGTAATAAAGATCAAGTTTAAAAGGAAAGCAATTTTGGAATCTATGTTCATTACTATTAGTTAAGATTAATAAAAGATACTGGTGAGATCCAATGTGTAATCTACCGTTAAAATATATCTACTAAGTTATTAGCAGTGTAAGTATGTGACCTAGAACAATCACAAATTACATAATGCAATTCCCATATGTTACATATCTGATATAAAAAATATAAAGCTGTTAAGATAAACTATAGTAAAATATTTTTCTTTACAACTTTACAACCTACAATTCAAGCAGAAGCAGAAAATGGTTCAACTATCCATCACAAAGAATGGTGTGCATATACCTATTTAAATGTGACCACAGACAAACAGTATATACCCGATGGTAAATCAGCAAAAAAAGTTGTAGACCCAAACACATACACAAAAAACCAAATATTATGGAGTGTTACTAAACAAATTTAAAATTAAAGCTAATGTTGCTACAACATTTTTCACAAGGCAATTTTAGGGAAAATTATAGCATTCCTTTCATTCAAATAAGGATGATACAATCTTTGAAAAATATCTTCATAACCTTAAATCGACATTTTATTATCAAGGTAAGTCAAATTTTAATGGTATGTCACATACTAGATAATATAGAAATATTAGAATTAATAAGATTATAAAACAAAAATTATTAATAAGAATTCTGAAGTAAGTTGAAAAATCCATTTTCGAATACTTTTTTTAAATTGAAGTAATTGCTAATTATTGCATTTTAGAAATAAAAATATATTTTAAAGTCAATAGAAGTATACAAAACTAATACAATTTATTAAAAATAAATGAGTGTCAACATTTTATCTAATTAAAAATCCAATAAGTTGTTCAATATTAATTGAATGCAGCTAAAACAATGTTTTGTTTAAAATTATAGGCAAAAGCGAATGAGTAATGTATTTCTAAGCAAAAACACATTTTAAATGTCAAACTTTACTAAGCATTTTATAACTTGTTTAATATTTATATACAAATATGAATAAATAAAATAATTACCCTGTACAAAATATTGCAAATTTATTAGTTTATGTGTTCCATCAAAATGCTAATTGAACACATTTACGCTGTTTAACATTAATTAAAGAGTTAAATACAATATCTATGTCTAAATGTTCAAAAAGTTTAGTCAGATAAAGATGAATAAATCAAAATATATTTATTTACTTAAGTAGTGAAATATGAACATTGTTTTTGTGCAACAAACATATTTATTTAATATCTATTAATATAATACAATTATTTTTCATAATTTTCAATTAAATATTATGTAAACTTTTAATTATCTAACTTAATTTTAAAAACATTTAAAAATGTTTCAGTTCATGTACATTATTTAAACCAAAATTCAGAAAAATACTTTTTAAACATATTTTTAATGAAATGAATTAAAAATAGGTTTGACACAAGTAAATGTGTTCGAATGGTAACATATAATTTTCTAATGAAGTTGAAAACAAATTATGTAAAAAATCTTATGATAGACAAGTTTTCCGTGAATATTTCTATCAATCAACCACGATAAATGTATAATTTTATTTTATCACAGAATAATAATAAGATTTGAAAAACAGTTACCAAAAGGATATTCAGACTGTATGGGACACACTTTTTTCACTTCTGCACAAGTTAGTAATGTTAAATTCTATAAATATAAAATAATAACTTTTTTTTTTTTAAAAAGATACAAAAATAATTTTGTAAGTAATTTACTAGTTTTTGAAAAACGAAAAATAATGAAATAATTCATATTTTTTTAATTATTAGTTATGCTTAAAAAGTACTATAAAGTCGAGTAACATTATATTTATAGTAATAAGTTATTTAACACTCATAAATAAAATTGTTTAGGAGCAACTAAAATATAAATATTTTTGTTAAGGCAACTAAAACATAAATAGTTTATTAAAGGCTTACTATTTTCTTATCTCAACAAATAATTTTTAATAAAAAAAAATGATTTGAGAATCATGATACTTGACAAAATGTTTATTTATTTTGTCTTTGTCATAATAAATTAAAACCTCAAATTTCTTTGGTGGTAAATCCTGCCCAAAAATTACAAAATTTAATTTAAATGATAATTTAAATCTAAAAAAAATTGTAATAATTTACATGAATGATTAAATAGAATTTTTAAATGCCATAACAACTATATATCAAAATAGATGACTCGTGTTAAAACATAAGTAATATAATAACTAATAATTAATACAATCTGAAAATGTAATTACAAATAACATATCTCGAATAAACATAAAATACTTAACTTTCAAAACCAAAAATATCATTAGGCACTTCAGTCCATAGTCCATTCATAAATAGCAGATATTTTAATTAGTTTACATAAAATGATAGATTTTGTGTTAGAACAGATGGTTTTGCAAATATGTAATCATTTGCTAATCGATCTTGCCTAGTTACTTTTCCAGTAACTATATACCCTTTATTTTCCAAGAACGTTCTTATACCATCGTCACCTTCTTTTACATGGAAAAATTCCACTGATAAAGTCTATAAACAAAAAATATTAGACAATTTTTCTTAATATAGATAGTTACATACATAATAGTATAACTAAACTTACTCTTATATCAATCTTATCAAATGGAATAGTTTTTAAGACATTTAATTCTGATCCTTCAACATCTAAGCTGAAATAATCTATTACTGTTATGTTTAATGCTAAAAGATATGTATAGAATGGAAAACATTGTACATTAACCATTGGTAAATTCTTTTTCCCAATATCATTTAGTCCTACTAAGTCTTCTACAACGTCATCATATGCTATTCGGCCCATATTACTACGTTGAAGAAAAGAAACCTAAAAATAAAAAAAAATTAAGCATATTATTTAAGACCTCATTAAAATTTAAAAAAAGAAATAAATAGAAATTCCTAAAGCATAAAAATTAACTAATTTGTTGTACTAAATTACAATATTGTATATATAATATTATTATATTCAATGATGGTGGTTCTTAACTTACAATTTCAGGATAAGGATTAATACTAAGACAAGAAGGTGATAAATATGCTCTTCGTCCTTTTTTTAACATTTTCGCAAAATTTAAAGGATCTGCTTCTATGAGTAGTCCCGTCCATCCATAATAACGTTCAAAGTATAAAGTATTAGATCTTGTTTCACCATCCAAAGCTCCGCATTCAATAAAAAAACCTCCTTTCTAAAATAAAAATAAATTAAGAGGACGCTATACCCGCATGTGTTGTCTCTGTCTTATACACGCGTAACATAGTTAAAAACTGTTTTGCGCGGGACAACTTCACTCTCTCGATATTTATATCAAAATTACCAAAATTATAAATCCCATTGGGAAGAACTTTACCTGTGACATAGCGTTTTAATTTTTTTTAATAGTGGTAACCAATAATTTTTAATAATTGAATGAAAAAAACCTAAAGTTCTCAAACTGATAACTTTAATTGCATTCATGTTATCAAAAAAATTAAAACGCTACGTCACAGGTAAAGTTCTTTCCAATGGGATTTATAATTTTGGTTGTTTTGATTAAAATATTGAGGAAGTTAAGTTGTCACATGTAAAACAGGTTTTAGCTATATTACGCGTGTATAAGACAGAGACAACACATATGGGTATAGCGTCCTCTTAATAATAACTTCAAATTTAAGTATTAATTTATTATATATTTATTATTTATACACAATAATAGATTATTATAAATTATTTAATTACTGTATAATCAATGATCTTGGCTATTTCAGCAGCTTGTCCCATTGAAGGATCTATTAACGACATATCAACTAAATTATAATGATTTCGATGACCTTTATTTTCTTTAATAGGTTTGACAAGGAAATTTTCTCGCAATTTTTTTACAAGATTTGAATCATCCATGGATACTTCTGGACCGTTCAAATCACTATCTAAAAATATTAAGAACTATGAATAAAAATATGAATTTTATTTAGTTATTAGATTTCACATATATTATTTAAACAATATAAGCTAAAGTTTACTAATACTATTTGTAAGAAATCTTGTTTCATAACTATAAACTATATTTCTTGTTATAATCAAATTAAGTATAATAAATTAACGAAACCAAGAGTAAGAAACCGAATAAATTTCTAAAGAGGTTTCATAATTATAGCAATAGGTACTAGTAACTGATAGTAACTTATCTAAACATTAAATTTAATATAATTTAATTTATGATTGTATTAAACAAAGTAATTTTTACCTTGAAAGTAAAATAAAAACAATGAATTTTTGAGTGATAGTAATCTTGTGATTTATTATATACTATATTTTTCTTACCTTTAGAATAATTGTAATATGTCTTGAACATTTCTGAAAAATTTAAGAGATCAGTATTAATAATTAATTAATGGACAACTTCAACATCGGGTCCTTTTACAAGACAAACCTACCATCATAGTGCATGAAATTGTTGTCACCGTTTTTGGACGTCAAGATATTAAACAAGCAAACCACAAGGAATGCCAGTACAATATACAAACATAATTTTTTCGACAACAGTTTTTTCATCGTGAATGTTATTCGTCAACGAGCACGTACAGTCTAGTTACTTGACTTCAAATACATAAAACGCTTCTAAAGTCGAAATTTTCAAGAACATACCGGAGTTTTGTGAAGTACAATACTGAGTTCACAAGACTGTACCGACAAAATTTAAAACTGTTAATCAGACGATGGGGAGATGATCGATTTTATTACCTATTGAGTACTGTGTGACTATGAGAGTTGAATATTACTGTAGATGAAAAAGAATATTAAAATACTATGTTTTTTGTAATTGTGATGACTTTTTTTTATAGAAATGAATAGGTACTAAATGATTTCGTAGTAGAAAAATAAAACATTAAAAATAATCACTTATTGTGTATAATTTGTGATAACAGCATTGTACACGATTTGATAACATCAGTAAAATGCATCGAGTTTACAGCACGTACGTCGTAAAGTAAATAATGTTACTCTATGAGATTGCGACACGTGCATTATCACAGTTATGGAAATTGGAAATATTTTCTCTAAAAGTTTAACTAAATACTATAAAGGACGATAGTAATTTTTATAATATTCGGTTTATCGTCATTCGTTCATATCCTTCATGATCACGCCCACGTGCGGGCCACATAAGCTGACTGTCTAGGTGGCTTGGTCTGACCAATTTTTTTTTAATCAATTATTATAGGTAGAGATGCCCAATGCCTATAGCCTATTGTATTTTAAATAATTTATTTAGTTTTAAATTTAAGTAACTTTTACTTAATTGGCGGGTTGCGTTTTAGTCAAATTTTCTACCCAAAGAATGAAAGAAACCAATCCTATCTAAGTCAAATCGATTTACTTAACTTTTTCCCTGAACCATATAAATAGGAAGACAAAACTACAAAAGGAAGGACAATATTATTCAAATGATCAACTTAGATTTATATCGTATGCCGGTATGGCAGTATGGTACTAATAATAATAGAAAATTAATAAATAGACACGAAATAGGACAGAGAGGACAAGATTAACGATGGACAACTTCAAACGAAACTAAGAAACCAGTAACTCGATCTTACAATAATTTACATAAAAAGCAGATGTACTCGGCACCTAACCATTTGACATAGGTATTCTATTTTCTTTTTCTATAAATGTCGATGAAAATTATTTTGCTCAGTCAAAAACCTTGAACATCTAATACATAAGGTTTCATTATCCGAAAATAATTTTCGTTATTTATAAATATTAAAGTTACATTTGCACGATATTTTTATTTTTGTGAGCATTTATTGAGAAATTCAATTTTTTTTTAAATTTGTCATATTCATGAGAATAAATAATAAATTTAATTATTTTCTAGTAAAAAATGTATTAAATGTTTAGTTTGTATAACTAAGGCTTGATAATTTAAAAGGTAAAAGGTCCCTCTCCCTCATGACTCGTTTTTACTATAACTAAAAAATCAATAAAATATAGGTGCAAACACAATTTTATTTGTTGGCATTTAAAGTTAAACAAAGAATAATTATTTTAGATATTTTGTTGCAATATAAAAATATTATTCGTGAGTGACTATTCAATTTTTATACTCGCAATTTTGAATTAGCAAAGCGGTTACTTACCTACCTAATTTTTTTCAGTTATTTTAAAATGTAATTATTCTAAGAAATGTTTACTTTTTACACCCCCCCCCCCTCCCACCACTCAGATATACAAAAATGAAATGCATTATATTATAATTATAACCAATATATTCATTGCTCCAATCAAAATCTAAAACATACATAATACAATAATTGTAAAATTAATACATTCATCGATCTGGGACTCCTCTTAGAATTAATACTAAAATCGTGTACGACATTGTCATCTAGTGATTGAATCGTATAACAACCGTCTGTGGTTAGTATACTCGTTAAAAAATGAAAAGTGCAAAATGACAACGGTTGAACGGTAGATAGTGCTGCTATTATCATTCTGACGCATGTTCGACAAATTTACTTGGTCAATATGTTTTAGTGTTGTGATACAAAATAATAATAAATATTAAAAAAGGTATTACTAAAACAAATTGTAAAAATAAATAAAAATATTATGCTTACATATATTATCATAATAAGAACACCATATAAGATGCCACTATTACTACTTATATGATGATCTTCTATTCTCGAGAAAATTATATTTGACTGCCTTAAAATTTGCTTCGTCATGGATATATTTAACGATTTTTTGGGTATAAATGCATGATTATTTTATAGTCGTACAGGAAATGTTTCCTGAAAATCAATAATTAGTAGGAATAATTACTATAAACAGAATAATTCATATTTATAAATTTATACAAATTGTATGTTAATACAATTTTTAAAAAAAATTATTTAATTTTGTTGTTTTTTTTATCAATTATAAAAATAAATTTTATTTTTTATAATATCAATAATAGTGTCTTCGACATCAGTATTATTCAATATATTTTTCTCTACAACCATAAGTAGGTGGAATGCCTTTGATTGTTATTTGTATTAACTGCCCGCAACTCACTTAACCACCCGAGATTCATCGGGAAAAGTCCCAATATTATCTATCCTTCCGACAAAGTCCACCTCTGTATACATTAATACATAAATAAGACATAGCTTTAAGATATAATATGAGTGAATCAATTCCGTGGCCAGAGGGGCTTCAGGGGTCAAGCCCCTCCCCCCGAAATGTCAGACGACAATAATTTTATTAATTTTATTTACCGTTTGTGATGATAAAGTAACGCCGCTCTTATCACTCTTACTTGATCTTTATTTGATAATATGTATAAATATATGAATTATATTGTCAGAAATACCTACAGTGCAAACTTAATATTTTGTCATAATTGGTCATCAAAAATTAAGTCACCGCACGGAAAAAATCCTGGCTTTGGAGTGAATAATAACCACGAATATTCAACTTTAACATGAGTGTACTTGATTGGTGTTTTCATCATGTTTTAGTACCTACTGAAGTACTGATAAGTCTATATATCTTTTTCTTTGTTGAAGATGACGTTGATTTTTTTTTTTATAATTGAATGCGCTGCAGATAAACATACCCTTGTTTTTCCTTCATGTATTATAATTAAATCGTTGCTTAATAGCCAATGTAGGTTAATTACGATTTTCAGATCGCGAGGCAGTAGACTTAGCTGATGAATGTTGAGATTGATTTAGGATTTTTGATATCTAGATCCATCTCCCGACTCCCGACTTCCCGAGTGTCTGGATATTGTGTATAGAACATAATAAAAATACGTAATGGTTAAGTGACGTAAATACTTAATTAGCTCATAAAATCATAAACCTTGGAGGAGGAGAGGACGAAGCTTGAGTCTCATACCATATTCCCAATGTGACCCATGGGTCTATCTGCATGTAACTCCCTATTGAGCCTATTTCCATATATCTTTACAAAATAAAATATAATAATTACACAGGTAAACAAATAAATAATAAAACAACAAATTGCAAATGTAAATGAGAGTTTTCCTCTTTTTAGGAAAAATGTTTCCAATAATTGTATTGGTATCAATCATTCTTGTCGAAGGAGAAAGGAAATTGATCAGTAATATGAGTCGTCTTATTATGGATCACACAGAATAATTATATTCGAATATTCTGTCTTCTCAATATTTCTTGTATTCTAAAATCATAAATAATCTGTAAGTAGGTACCTAGTTACATTGATGATTGTGAATAAATTTTTCGATTTTTCAAATAAAAAAAGATTAATTATTGGTACTTTACTTATCTATACCTAGCTAAGTATATATTAATTTTAACTTTTATCTAACTAAACATTAAAAACTACAATATAAAATAAAATTATTAAAATGTTTTTTTTTTTCATTAATTTTTGTTGATAGTGTCTATAAAAATTGGTATGGTTTAGACAATCCAAGAAGGGGTATATGCTCTCTTCTTCTGTACTCCCTATATAATGGCGCCCCTTATAATTGAAATAAGTTTCAAGTTCTTATAAATATATTATATATTTTTTTATATCATATTATATAGATATAATATAGCATATTAAAATAACTAATATGCATCCATGGTATCGTCCACATCAAACTTGGTATAATGCGTAAGTGAAAATAAATATAAATAATTGTAAATTGTACCCATATTTTCCTAAAAGCTTAAAAATTGAAAAACCTTAAAACCAGCATTTTAATGTAATAAATAATCAATTATATTAAAATTATAATATATATATATACCTAATATGTTATAGATACGAGTTTATTATATTATCATGTGATCGGGTATGCACTATCCTCTCTTACAGTCGGATTAGACGATCGTGATGGAATAAAACATAATATAATTTAATATAATATGGGAGGAAACCAGTTCTGCGAGCCGCACTCGTCCATTTATACATGCGTATGTATAGTATTATGAGCACGCTACCGCGATCGACAAAAACCCGTGTGCGTTTCGTATATTTTATACATATATAAACCGATATAATATGTATACTATAATATTATTATATATTATAGAATACGCGTGTGTACGCTGTGTGTGCGCTGTGTATGGTACAATCGATGTGACACCTGTCATTCGGACGGTTATCGGCGGTGAAGTCCGAGGAGAATGAGGTTAGTTAGGCACGGCAGGCGAACACAACGACGAGCCGGACCCCAGACACGCTGGAGCCGAGGATATACCGCATGGCATGGGTCGGTCGGTCGTCTGACTGTCTGTCGCCGTCGCACAGCCATCTCCGTCTCTCCCCACTCGTTCTCTCTCGGTCGCACACTCTCTCTCCTTATCGATCTATCGATCTATCTACCCAATACCCATCTCCCTTTATCGTTTCCGAACAAGCATATATTATACACATAGGTATATCTTTATCGTTTTCTTTCTCCGTCTTTGTCACCTGTCCCGATCGTTTATACACACACACTCGCGCACGCACGTGAGTTTTCGAACAAAGAAGTATATATATATAAACTATCTGACCAACCACTCTTCATACATGCGTATAACATACGACAGAAACCTTGGAGCCTATCGGAAGGAAAAACATATACGTACACGAAAAAAAAGTAAAAGAAAAAAGAAATAAACGTGCGTCACACAAAAGACACCAACATCGCGTCGTTTCCCCCGATGAAAAAAACGTGAGAAACGTCGTTTTTTAATTTTTTTTTTTTTTATATATACAAATAGAATAACAACTAGAAAAATTGAAGCAAATTGTTCGACAGCGACGCGTGTGCAGTGTGTATAGTCGTCGCGTACCTACCTATCTATATCTATACTATATACGCATCGTTATTAAAAACTCTCCTGGCTGACACGACGATAATAATAAAATAATAATAATAACAATCGACCGCGCGCACGATTCACACGTTTAATAACTATATAATATAAATATATATATATATATATATGTACGTATACAATAGTACATAATAACACATACACGGATACACGAGTATTATATAATATAAAGATATATTTATCTATTAAAAAAGGTATAGCTATAATAGCTATTCTTAAAAATAACTATAATGTATGCGAGAAATGAGAATTTCGATTCCATTATTATAATTGCTGTTCTATAAATATTACTTAATTTCACGATAAATGTTATATACGTGTATAATTCATACGCGTTTTTAAAGACGAGGACAGTGCAGTGCTATGTAGGGGAAACAATGTTTTCGGCGGGTGTCAATTTTAAGGGGTAAAAAATCTTGATGTGTGTTTTTTAGTAAGTAGCGGTACCGATACCGAAATATGCTACCGAGGGTATTCTAATACACGACTTATCAACCTTTTTTTTATTATGGCGACACATTGATAAAATATTTCATATTTTGCGAAACACAATTTAAAAAATAAAAATAATGAGTAATATTTAATATTTAATTTTAATTAATGATATAAAATTAAAAAAAAAAAAACAAACAAAAAATATGACATAGGTAATAAAAGTAATGGCATATTTAGATAACAGATCACTAATTTTTAATTATTATAGAAATTAGAAATTATATCAAGGACCTATTGATTTTTGTAAATTGAGTCAAGTGTTTGGGAATTTTGTGTCATTTAATAAAATACTACGTGAAATATTTTGATTTATTCGGCGATATAACATATACTGGTTAAGATACACTGTTCTAATAAATAAGTTTACTTTTTAAATCTAAATATATATCTACCTACTCTACCTACACAAGCGTTTTGTGATATGTAAGGTTAGGTGACACTGAGTGACACCATATACAATTTGTTCAAGGTGACAAATTTGTTAACATAATACTTGATGGAGAGTTTAGAATGTTTAGGCTTAACACTACTTAAGTCACCTCAAGATCTAAACAAGATGATATTTTATTCAATTTCGTCTTAAATATAAAATATTCAATTATAACTTTTTAGTTTTTTCTTTTTAATACGAAATATTAATTTATATTCAATATAATAATACATGATTGCTGTACGTGTACATATTGTGTCTACGATTCCACAATTACAGAGGATTTATCAGTGATAACTGTATATTAAACATTTAATTCTATATGCTGTTATAATTTTTATGAAGTGTTGTACCTAGATATATCATTTTTATTAAAAAGTTACTATTAATTATAGTATTTTAATTTCAATATGGTTGTTTTTTGCTTCACAATATTAAAATACTTAAATACCTAAAATACCTTAAATACCTACGCATAAACATAGTCTACTAGCTAATATAGACTAGATGAGATGAAATCGACAACACATAGATATCATCGTTGCATTTATTTCGTTAATATTTTATTAGTTTAAAAATAAATTTTATTTTGAAAATGTATTGGTATATAATTAAATATATCTTTTAAGTTCTAATACATTATATAATGCTTAAAAAAATAGCGTTTATACTTGTAAGAATTAAGATCCGCTGGCTTATCTACAGGAATAAATAATCCAAGTTAAGCTGCTAAATCTGCAACATCGAAACTACTGTATGACGGGGGATGGGGTGGATTCTATTTATACAACTGTATGTCTGTACCTATAGTGTTATATAATTAATGATGTTGATAAAATTATCTACTAAATACATACAATAAAAATGTGTCTGGCAGATAAGCGTTTTACTCGATATCTATAATGATAAGAAATAAAATACATTATTATTATACCTGTGCACGTATAACTACGCAATAGGTTATTATAGTTTAACTTTCTTACAAAAACTGTTTTTTATAGTGAAATATAAAATAGTTGACAATAATAATTAAATTATTCAGATCAAATCCTGAATTAATAATACTAGGTAATACAAACATTTTAGGAAGTTACCTACAGCTTTAAGTTATAACCTATTTATTAATTCTATTATAATTTAATAATATCTAGTATGCACTTAATAACTTAATACTTTTATGTTACTAAATACAAAAAATAAATTATAACCCGTTAGGTATAATTTTGGTACTTTACATAAGTACTTACGCTGAAAAGTTAAATTACATTTATATGCAATATATATTTTGGTTATATTTATATACAAAAACATAGTATTACAATAGATAAAATCAAAATCAATCAATTCCATCTTATTCGAGTAGGATTTATATTATAGTTACTATATTCTGACCTTTATTCAATCTCAAAGCCAAAGTCTGGTAAAAAATAAAAAAGTGTGCCAGTAATTGTATGGTTCAGAAAAATACTTGACCATGTTTTCCATTAGTTGTACGAGCGTTGCCCCCCCCCCCTTAAACCCAGCCATTGCCCCCTAAAAATATTAAAAATATTAGAAAGACTTTTAGGTAGGTATATATAATGCCCCCGCAAATATTTGCTTTTGCCCTCCTGAAATTTTGGTCTGGCTACGGGCTTGATTGTACACCAAAATAAACACACCAATAATAATAAGTAATTTTAGATTCTGAGCAGAGAAATTAATATACCTATTAGTTTTCCATTGATGAGTTGTTTTTTTAAGTGTGCGCCTGAAGCAACTTTGTACAACTAAAATAAAAATGTATCGATCTTCAATTTTGAATGATGTTTCTGGTAGCTAGAATCTTAGTACTTAATAATAAGAAAAAAAAAAATACGGAAAATGGAAATATTTACATAAGACACAATACCTACCAGTTTTTGACTAAATCTATATTTTTTTTATTTTTTGGCAAGCACTTGACTTTTTCACCAAATATTTGAAATATCTATACTATCGTTTTCTAGACATGATTTACAAAAACTTTTTTGAGCTTTATTATTAAAGATAATATTTAAAATTGTTTACTTTTATAATTTATAATGATACAATTTTTGTTTATAAATAAAAAGTTTAAAAATTTAATAAGTTTTCCTAAATTAAAAAACTATTTTTTTATAATGTAATAACAATAATGCTTGATCTGATTCGTTATTTTTAATATAAAATGCTATAATGCTATAAAGTGACCACTTTACATATAGCAATCAAACTGTTCTAGTCTATTATTCAGCAGTAATTGACTAGTTTTTTTTCTTGTTAATACTTAATATAATATACCTACGAGTACATATTAATTGTTATAAGAAAATACACATTTTCAGTAGAAAATTTATGTACACTTGAAATTAGAATGTGTAAGACGTATTTTCTTAAAATGATAAGAAATTCAAACTTTGTTCAAATAATATTTAAATGGGTTAATTTAATCCATTTGTGTACCTACCACAGTAAGCGATTCCATTTAAAATATATATATATACATTTTTTTAAATTAAATTCGAATTAATTTTAAATATAGGTATGCTAATCGGTAAATTCTATAGTTCTGGAAATTAGCCAGCTTCTATAATATATGCGAATTTTGATATGCACGTAGTATATTTTTATTTAATAAAGTTCACTAGAGACACTACCATGATAATATTTTTTGGGATGAAGACATTTTATTAAGTACTAAAAAATAATTACCTCTACTTAACCTACTATTTTCAATAAATTTTCATAAAAATTTATTGTCACAGGTATTTTTACGATTTTTAACAATTTTAAGTCAGACATTGCTTTTATAGTTTTATGATAACCCAGCTATGTACCTATTAATTATCATATATTAAGACTAAAAATGTATAACAAATAATAATAGTGATTAATTATAATCTTTACCTTCAACACAAGCGTTACTTACAGATAATAGATAAAACAATTGTTTATTATATTATTTTTTGCAAAAGAAAAAAATTCATATAGAGTTATGCAAATATGATAATAATAATAATAATGATAACGATAATAAACTTCGCACAAATTAATTTACGGTATTAGCTGTTACCTAACCATACACGACACATTATAACTTATAAGACCATAGTTATGCACTGTAGAATATTATACTTACATACTTCAATAATCATTTAATGTCGATACACTTCACTTGAACTCGAAAATTCACGTCAGTTTAATATATATTTATTATAACTAGGATATTAACTTAGGATACCGTAGTGTAGCAGTACCTGGTGGCTGGTTTGTAACCTACATTAGGTAAAGTTAAACTTTTTTTTATAGTGTAGTTAAGACGCCATGGCTGGTTAATAATTTCACCTTCCCCTCAACACTCCTGAATACATGAACATGGGATCATCATCGTTTATTTACAAAACCATTACAACTTGATTGAATCCGTGGACATGCCTCTCGCGCCAACTCTTGTATATAATGTTCTTTACAAAATATATGTGATAAATATTGTAATAATAATAATTATCATATAACGATAATATTAATATTATCTTCTATTACCTCTTTCTTTCTTATTTCTCTTGATTCTTTAGCTTTTTATTGCTTAATTTACATATTTTTAACCAATTTCCACTCCACCTTGTTGTTCAAAATATCCTAACCAAGTTCTCCGAGTATATACCAGTATCACGGAACACCTTATTCTTCTTTCCGATCAAGCATCACATTTACCTAGGGCTTCGTCATGAGAAATTTGTTCAAGAAAGCACAAATACCGGAATTGAAACACCGATGAGGATGGAAAACAACGAAGATTTTCTATAACACCCTCAAAATTCTCGAACCATATTCAATAACTAAAAAATATAATGCAGAGATTACTAAAAAAGAACATCTTAAATTTATAATTTCACTCCCGCACAATATACCATATGGGTATCACGGAGTTATAGATACTTTTTTTCAATTAATTAAGGTAGTAAGTAGAACTGCTTCTTATTAAATTAGTTTAAAATTAATATATTATTATACTATAAATGTATCGATTTTATATAAATATAAACTATTATGTTTAAGGAGTAACTTCATAGATATCACAGAACTAAAATAAGTTTTGTAAGTTCAATGAATTTATTAAATCGATTTTAATTTTCAAAATTTTATAATAATCGGTCGTCTTATGCTTTTAATGGAAAAATTTAATTTCTATTCAATTTTATTAATGGGTAGTTAATAATTTGTAAAATATTTTAATTTTAATAAGAATTGATCAATAATTAATATACTCTTAGTGATCATAATTTAAATGACTACAGTCTTTCGAGAATATTTTTAATGTTAAGTTTATAATACTATATTCATTGGCCAATATCATAACCTCAAACTTCAGAGGAATTAGAAAACCGGTGGAATCAATTGCAATAATAGATAAGCCGGTGCAAGTACAATATGATGAATTTGACTATCGATTAAATGTAATTCATGTAACCAAGTCAAATCATATTATCGAATATTTATAAATACAAAGTGTTTTAAATTTTAAATATTATTCTTTAATTAAATGTGTTGAATATCAAACGTCTGCACCTAAAAACCGAATGAATCATTTTAAATAATCCTGTGTAATAATATTTTAATTAGGTACCTATAAAAATATGATGAATCATTATATGTATGAATATGTTATAGCAATAACCTACTCATTATTAATAATTAATGTCTTTATTCTACCTATATATATACTAGTATAGATTTACAATATATTTTAGTATTTATACTCCAATAAAAAGCCTAATATAGTAGTATGGCTAGTATCTACGAGTATAATGTAATTTGTACATAAATGCTGTATTTAAATTAAAACCATCGAGTTGACTAGCCATCGAAGCTCGTAGAATTATAGAAATACATAAAATATGTCAAGGATATACATATAAGTATTTAATAAAACATGTAATACATAAGACAGCTACATAGGTAGATATTATAGGTACATCAATAGTCGTAATTTATGCTAACGGGTATATGTCGGTATTAATTGTGACTTCAAGACTTTCTTTTTGATATGCCATGGCCCATGGCCTTTGGAATATAATATACTATAATTTAATGATGATAAATTATTTGCAACAGATTTAAGTTATATTATAAAATATAAGTTTATATTTTCATAATAAAGAAATAATTATTAATAGATAATAACAATATTATATAACTAATGGTCCTAGATATTTAAATTATAGTAATTCATAATAAGAATTGCATATTAAAATTATATATAATTTAATAAGATTTAAATTTCATAGAACTTAAATATTCTTAGTTGGTAGAATGGTAGATATATTTAATAAAAAAAATCTTTAAAAATATAAATTGTGTTTATAGAGAGTATTTATATTTTATATTATATATTATCGATCTAATTATGTATAATTCTGTAAATATAGTTTGTTTTTTTTTTAAATTAAGTATTTAAATAATTGATAACAATTTTCAATCATTGTGTTAAGAAGTACTCAATGCAGCTATAAACTAATATAAGTAATTATAATATTAATCATTTACATTTTTAACATTCATGGATTTTGTTTACACTTTTAAAAACGAAACCTATTTCATGTTTTTCCGCGTATGTATAATGTATATACGAATTATATATACTATACAGATAAATTTCATCTTTATCAAACTGTTAATAAATTCCATTAGCGATTAATGTACATTAGCATAAACGATTAATTTATACTATCATTATTTTATATAACGACACAATTTATTTCTAGTTTTCTAGGAAATATTATGGGGTGATCACATCTCCATTAGTTGTAGACATTTTTTTTATTTTTATGATCAGACAGTGAGTGTAGTTGAGTTTATTTATCTACCCTCGATTGTCATAATTTCTATATTTCAAGTCTGGTTCTTCTGTCATCCAGCACGGACCACTACACGTTATTATATAACTATGACTAATGATGTACTATAGAATCTAAGGTTTGGCGCCACTGAATAAAAAAACTAAGCCACGGAATTTAATAAAGAAAAAACAATTTATGATCAGAAATAAATATATATACAAGCGAAAATACTTGTAACTAAATTTATTTTAGTTTTATTCCCAATAAAAACGATACTTGCCCTCCAAGTAAAACCGGATAAGGACAACTCTGGACTACCTATAATATGCACCTAGCACCTTTACATTATTATTACAAATGTATTATAGTAGGTATAAACACATCACAACTCAATCTTATATATAGTATGTATATTAGAAGACGAACAATTCGAATTTATACTGCATCTTTATCAATTATACGTATAGACTGTATAGTATACCTAGTCATCAAAATTCAAAACAAAATGTGGCTACAAGCTTCATAATTTTTTTTTTTTAAATGTATTCTTTCTATAATACTTTGTTTTCTGGTAAACAACAATAAGTTATACTTTTACGTTTTACCTAATTAGTCAAACGATTTAATCGACTATGGTCTACAAATAATATTAAGTATACTTAAAATGTATAATTTAGGATATAGGCAAATAATTTATTATGTTTATTTAAATTATTATTTATTTATTTTCGAAAGAATTTTCAAATTTTGATAAGAATAAAGCATAAAATATATTAAATTGTTTTAAAAAAAGTTGAAACAAGGAACATACGCAAAAACACTCCGTATAGGAATAAAGTTTTTTCCGTGGCTTTTTTATCCTATTACATAGGAGGTTATAGCCGCGCGTTAAAGTGATTATACACGAAAACATCTTACTGTATTTCTTGTTGATGTCACTTAAATATTTGACGAGAGCTCCATATTTTAAAATGCTTATTCCGTAAAATTAATTTTTGACTTTCTCAAAAATGCAATGGTGATCATTAATTATTATCAGCAAATAACGAATTAATATAAAAAGCATATTTTTAAATAATTTCTTGATCATTGAGAAAAAAAACAGTTAAAAAAAAAGTAAAAAGCTGTTTTGAAATGTATGCAATTCCTACTACAAGGAAATATAGTGACTAAAACAGAATATAAACAAATTAGAATAATAGAATGTATAGCCGTATACATGTAATGTATTTTTTGAGTTCTTCAACAGTTATCACTTATTAGCCTAATTAAAAATATAAACATATTATTCTGGTATAATTATTAATTTGTTACGGACGATCTTATTAACATTTTTACAATTTAATTTAAGGCAAAATATTATAATATTACAGTATATTCATATAGATATAAGCATATTATATAGTGTATAAATTATATAAACGTTTTGTGGAAAATTAGTAATTTGGTTATTCTTTTTTTTTTGAAATCGAACGTCCCTATGTTAATAATTTATAACATTATTACTATATCTAAAATAAATTTATCAAAATTCACAAAACGAAACAATAATAATATCTTATTGTTTTTTTTATCCAATTAAACACCAATTGAGCATATACTCGTATTTTGAATGTACAATATACTTAATACCTATACCTACATTATATAAAACAATATTAAAAATTTGCCGTGGTCGGCAGAAAACGGCTATTTCGCCTACGACGGGGTGGTTTTATGTACACACATACCTATATATATATAATAGTATAAACATAAAATACAAAGATTTTCTGGGTATACGGTGAATTTGGTGTTTAACGCCTACATTCCCAAAAAACAGGGTGCTTTCACAAATAAAATAATAAATGCATGGTTAAATAATAAAATTGGGGTAAGCATGTTTGGTAAAACACCCTGTACATGTGGATATTATACGCGTGTAGAAAATGAAAAAACTGTCTATCGGCATGAGCACAGGGCTCCGTACGACTCGTATTATTAATATTATATATTATATTATGTATACCTTTTTCATACCGTTCTGACCCGCCACCGACCCGTTCCAAACGAGTGGTGAGTATTATATATATTATTTTATTATTATTATTATTATTATTATTATTGTTATATATGTGTACGGTCCGCGTTGTGTGTGTGAGTGTGTGTGTAGTGTGATGCGTATGTATGTGTGTGTATTGTGCGCGAGGTGGGTGTGTGTATATGCGCGCAGTTCGGCTCTTCTAGCTACGCACACCGTACGTGTCGTAAGAGTATAGTCCGACAGTCCGCCGAGTAAACCACGACGCCGACACGAGGACGTATTTTCAATAAAAACTACGTTATTTAATATTATATTTTATGTTTACTGTATGATCGTAGTATAACCACACCAATATCCGTGTAGTGATCGGCTCAGATATAATATTATCGTTGTCGTTTTTGATCTATTTAAATAATTATTATTGAATTTTATTTTTTTCATTATTTACTGTGTATTTATTGTTTATTTTTTTTTAACACTTGATGCTTTTCGCTTAAAGTTTTTCTCGAATAGAGCGTTTTGGAATTTTTTTTTATACATTCGTTCTTTTTTTCTCCCGCGTGCGTTATGCCTCGTTCGCAACGATGATAATATTATGTCATTGTGATACGAATGATACAACATTGTAGGTGCATCAAGACTATCGAAGATTACATGAAGGTACATTATAAATTATAATAGCTATTAAATGAGATTTACAACTTTTTTTCACGTTTATGAAATTCGAACAAAACCCATCTACACGATTTCAGTTTATATCTATCAAATAATAATAAAGAATATCAGTAATTTTCATTTGCAAACACTTGGCTAAAATTTAAACAATATTAAAAAAAAACGGTTATCAGCAGTTTTTAGTATTATTAAACTCACATTATACTAACTACTAGGTACATGTGCTTATAATATTGCCAATGTGATTTTAATTTAAACAAAACGAATTATTAGAATATTAATGAATATAATATATTTATATTATATAGGCTTAGATTGAATTTGTTTCAAAAATAATTTAAACTAAACGATATATCGATGATGTATCAAGTACCACGCGTGTGACGTAAACGATATATGTTACCTATAATCACGTATTCACGAATGTACTGTGATGTCGCTTAGCGACTTCATCGAAGGTTTTACTTATAACTTTCAAACATGAGTAACGTTAAGATTCAACGACTTTATGTTTATGGGTTATTTATAGGCCAAGATAGAAACGAAGATGGTGTTGGTTTTGTTCGATATATTTGGATTGATCGTATCGCAAAGAGGTGAAAGTTTCGATGCTATTATTTCTTAATTACGACGACAATAATAGTTATTAATTAATAATAGGTATAGAAAAAACTAGGATATATCCTCCGGATATTATGATAAAGTAGGTTTAAGTCTACAAGGTGCAGTATATACATAAATATGTATAATAGTAATCTGGATTTTTTTTGTTATGTCTATTGACTATTGAAAACATACCGCGACGATACCATTTTAAACGAGACTACAAATTTGATTCTTTTTTGCAATTATAATATAATAATTAAATGCATTACCTATATAATAATATTATTACACATTTTTTTCTGGTTACAGGCATGCGCTCGAGGCGATTGATGCACACGTGCTACGGCTGCCTGCAGTAATCGGTAGTTAGAACACCCTGGAGAAGAATGACACGTCAATTACCGTCATGAACTTTCATTCAGTCGCTGATCTATTGCCATGGATGTTGTTGCTATTTTCCTCGACCGGCTTCACGTCTCCCGTTCCAAACAAGGTGAGCTACTCGATTTTGTCCTTTCTATGGTACTTTATAATTCAATACTTATTATATTAAAACAAATCCGTTTAATGTTAAACCAAAAACAATGCAGTAAATGGCAAGTCTTTAGAAATCGTTAAGTAAAATATTCTTTGCTATCAAACTATTAGATTCATAATTAAATTATTCAATGTATTAGTACAATGATAACTATTATCATGATTAAAGACCACGATAAAAAAAACTTACCCGAATTTCCATTTCGGATGAAGTTAATTATAATTCCCAGTTGAGTAAATATATAATATCTTACTTCGAAGATTTCATTCCGGTTTTATACAATGAAACAACATCCCCAGTTAAATGGTGGTATATACATAGTTTATAACTAGGTTAATTATTATCCACGTTTCGTCTTTATATTTATACTCTACTGTATAGTACTATGTATTGAATGATTTTTCGAGAGAAAAAAAGATATACCCTCAAGGATCTCGGTTCACAGGCGGCACATTGTCTGGCACGTCTCGGAATAGTTTTTATGAGGTCGATTATTAGCTGGGCGTGTCTCAAACACCTTTTCATTTATAAGCCCCCGGGTGAAAAAAAACCATATACATGCTATATCGGGTATGAGAAAAAAACATTGGTGCCGGCGAGTCTAGGGTTGACTTCACAATACTATCGGCACACCTGGCTCAGAGCGAGTTGTTTATGGAAAACCATTATTTATTTGTATCGAGTGTTATATACCTATAGAGCCTACGTACAACTTATCGACAATCTTTCAAAATAATTTATATCAATTAAATTTGCGTTTTCTAATAAGTATTATAATCTCTTACTAATGGAATTAGATAAATAAAAATAATACCTACATAAGTGCATTTAAAATTAATAATATTTTATGAAAATATTAAAATAAAATACAGTTTACAAACTACTATAGTTTATTAACTATGGAATTTAAAGCTATATAAATCTCTGATGGCTGTGAACTATTTCTAAAAATATAATACCTAGGTATGTTATACTTTAAAAATTACAATATAATGAATTACAATAAATTTTATGTTTCTCTATGAGGAATGCAAGTCAATAACTGCTATAATGCAGTAATAATAGGCACTATAATTAAGAACTCTCAATATTTATATTGTATTTATTATTAATAATTTAAACAATCACATTTTTACACATAATATGCAGTAGTTATAAATCGATATCAATATTATAATAATCGTAATAGTAGGTATAAACACTCTCGAGATCATTATCAAAACCATACGAGTATGAGTTCGAAATAGTTCTCCATTTTATCGTATTCTAATATTTATTTATTTTTTCAACACAACGAATACTAATTTTAATTTAAAAAATAAAAAGATTAAGTGATGTATTATAGTTTATAATATATAGGCTAAAAATACTGGCTGTATAATTATATTTTGTAACATGCAATGTATTTAATTATCCGTGTAAGCAGGTATATAATATATTATCTACTATAATATATAAATATGATGTAAATATTTGCTCGAAGTACATGATGTTTATATTAATATGGTACAAGGGCAATGACATATACGAGGGATCGATTATGGGGGTTAAATGTTAATCCCCTTTTCCCGGGTAGTTTATGTGCAGGTACCTAATATACCTATCAATATTTATTAAAATAATTAAAATATTTTTTTTCGTGTTTATTTTTTATATTATTGATAAATTAAATCATGAATCAAAAACTTCAATAGCCCTCAGAACACGTATTTCATTCAACTGACGATTGATTACTACAATTTTATTATACATGCACAACCAACTATATGTTGAACTCACCGTTCAAAATAAAAAAATATTTGCTTTCATAATATTTTGTCTTCGATAAAAATATTTTATATTTCTAAACAATGTATAGATAATATACTCGAAAACCAGTTTTCGTCCAAATTCCTATACAATCGAATCCGATGCAGGACGTTATCGTTTTAAATGTTCAACGATTTTGCGGTGCCACATAAGTATTTGGTATTTCGATCCCTCCCGTCCTGCAATATAACGCACATATTATTATCATTATATTGTGATGAGTGTTTGAATATACTTATATTATATACGTTTATTGGACGTCGCCGCCGTTCTTCCGTTAACCTTTTTGGTTTAACTGGTAGGTACATATATTATAATATCATCTCCACTTTATGGACGTTGGCCACCGCATTATATTATATATGTGTGTAAAACGAAGACGAAATGCGGTGGCGAGTAAAATTACAATGGAAACCTTTGAAAACCTGTGTGTTGTCGTATGTATCACAAACCATAACCTTGAAAAAAAAATTACAACCATACGCGCGTGCGCGCACACACACATTTATATATATTATATACGTTTATAATATTATTGCGCTCGAAGAGATTATCCAAATCGGACGAAGATGAAAAAAGAACACGTAATAAATCTCTAATATATATAGGTATACGGTGTATCCAATTCGAATAGTGCATTTATATTGTATAAGTGGACCCAAATAAATCACCACCACGGGAGAAATAAACATCCGTTACGACAGTGAAGTTGTGTTGTATTATAGGTATCTAGTATTCTTGCGACTTGGTAAAAAAAAAAAAGAATCGTTTGTTGTATTTTTACTTACATTGTTAAAGTTAAAAAAATCAAATTATTGACTCTTTAAATCGACTTGAATAAATACAGTAGGTATTAAGATACTAATTTAAATATTATAATATAATATAGTTATATTTTATTCTTTTAATAAATATATTTTGAATTTTTAAAGTAATTTATTAGCCCCGGATATCATATATACTCAAAATGCTATTTATTGACTAGTTATAAAAATATTTTATTATGATAATGAATACTAATAAAAACAAATGTTGCTGACACTACTATTACATGTACTTGATTTAAATAAATATAACAACTTTTCGTTAAAAATATGTTTCTTATAGTTTTATAATAAACTATTAAATATATACATTTTGTTATATACAGTTGTACTTGTAAAATAATTACGATAAATATTACTCACTAAAACTAAAACTAGGGTGTCAGACCGTACATATAGGTACCTACTTTGTCCCAACCTGACACATTTAGAATGTATATACGCATATATATAAATAGCCTACAGTAAGCTTGTAGGTATATTGCAAACTTTGTAATTTTATAAGTAAAATCGTGTATGCAATTGCAGATATACCAAGTCAGACAAGTCTTACACTTTTCAGCTCTGATAGAAACACACAATAATACGCGCGCTCATGTCCGTATGTCTATATATTTTTGCATTATATGTGTAAAGTTGTAATACATATTTATTACTACACGTACCTTATATAAATATATAATATATAACATCTGTATATTATAAACTTACTGCTTCAGACAAGTATAGTCGTGGCGGCTATCCAATTAATATCATTTAGAGGAGACCGGTTGTCGTAAAATTATCATCTTATATAGAGTTATTAATAAAACACCTATACATTATTTATGAAAGAAAAAAAATACTGTGTTAAAACTGGTTTATTTTTCACAGTTCGCTGATCAGAGACGCACTGCAGCGTATAATATGTCGTGTAAGTAGCCGCTATAATATATTGTAATACTGCAGCATTATACGCAGATACTGCAATAATTTAAGTATTCGTTTTATTCTTGTGATAAATCGAAATTTGTTGACTTGACATCTGAAACAAAAGCTTTAGATTATTTTCGGAACAAATTAAAATCAGGAAAATTAAAATAAAATTTCTTAAAGGTCTTCATTGAGTATTATTATTTCATATGAAAAAAAAAATATTTGTAAATTAAATTAATAGTATAGGAATTCTTTAAACTTAATCATATCATTTTAACTTAAACTATCAACTTTCAAAATACAGGTGCAAAATATAATATAGTATCAATGTTGTATTATTTAAAAAAGATTTTATTGCGTGTAAGGAGTAATAATTAATATTAATACTAAATAATATTTTCGGTAAATTATTATATTATTATTATATTTTTCAATTTTTTACGGCCAATATTAATAGGTATGAAATAATCATAATATTATTTAAAAAACAAAATAATAGATTACAAGTATGAAAATAAATATTCTAAAATTATGAAATTGTAGTTGCAACAACCAACAACCAGAGAAATTTATAATGATGTTGTGTCAATACTCAATACTCAATGTCTTAGGCTCTACATTATGGGAGAAGAAAGACTAGGTGATTTTGATGATTCTAAGAAATATCCTTCGAATAATTGTATATATTTATATACGTCATGTATCTCATCAGTTTTTTTATAAAAGAGATGATTAAAGCAATCCTTAGTTCCCTTATCTTTCTGTCATTTACACCTATTACTTTGTTTAATGGTAATTATTACCTCTTAAATACCTAATATTAATACACCAATATAATAGATATAACGCATATTATTATAGATTATAGTTTACTATAGTTATTTTTTTTGTATATTAAATAATATAAATTCTATTTCAAAAAGAGTGAATTACACAATAAGTATAAGCATATATATGTTTATGTGATAAGGCTGATAAGTGAATAAAAAGTATGAATAGATTATAGTTTAAGGACGAAAAATTACATGCGAACAACATAATACTGCACACATACACGTGCCTATATACATTTTAATACTGGTTAGTGAATAGTGGTATTATCAATCAATAGATATATACTTATGTTCTTTTATGATATTCTTATGAGAAATAAGTATTTTTATATTACGGATATTGTCCGCGTAGCTGGTGGATTTGTGTATACAAAAAACAATTACCTCGGAAAATTAGTGAAAAAACTAGTTAAATGTTTTCCCCGAAAACACAATTTGCTAACAAAAAAGGTCTTTTGCATTAACAGCGAAACCAGTTTTTTCTTACATATACATAACTATAACGAGTAAATATGTCCCACCTATAGTTTATGCGTTTCACCACGTTCTTTTTTCCGATTCCCGCTACAACGTCTGTGGCGATCCTATTGATGGCGCCAACTAACTATATTAAAAAGCCGAAATGCATTTCAGATAATTTTTTTTTTTTACCCCGTCGTCGTATTGTCGTCCCCACCCGTTGATAAAACTAGTTTCTTAAATCGTTTCTGAGTATATTCGTCGTTATATTCGTAGTCACAAATCGCCGTCGTAAAATAACATTTTTTTTCCATTCATCCATCGTCTATAGTATAGTAAAAATATAAGCACGCAAATAATATTATAATATATTTATTGTTAATTATTAATACATTATAATATATATTATAAAATTGAATAAAGTGCGTACTGTCTATTACTTCATTGCTGTGGAAAACGTACAACAAGCTGAGGAAATAAATAATGTCGATTTTATGTATACATATAGATATAATATAATATTATGTATTAAGTAGGAAGTTAAAATAAAAAAGATTATTTCACGCAACTGTATTATTTTGAAAAAATCATATCAAACAAATTATATATATATATTACAATTTACAAATACTCCCGAGACACCTAGTATCATATATAACATATTATATTCATATGCACGATTATGTCTACAGGAATTCGATTGCAAAGGTCGAGTGGAACGGTGCGAGAGGAAGAAGGCGGCCACCAGGAGACCAGTGTGCGGCACTGACAATATTAGCTATCCGAGTAGATGCGCCTTGCTGCGAGTCCGATGCTTTAATGATTCGTTGTTGCGTGTCAAACACCGGGGACGATGCAAAGGTAATTTATATAAACATAATGTAATAATAATATACTGTATTGTGTGATGTAACAGATCTGCATTTTTTGCTATTTAGTATTTACCCATCATGGAAATGTACTTCGTTGAAATATTATATAATACAATAATAATCGTGTGACGGTTTCTCTTGTGAAATCAAAAAAGGTTAATTTGTTTACCACATCCATTTTGTGTTATTTCTCTTGGTATCTTGAGGAGAAGTAAAAATAACAAAAACGCAATAAATATTTATAAATTACAAGCATTATAATCACTTTGCTCACCCTTTACAAACATTTTATAATCCTCTGAGGTGTATCCATGTATCCATATATGTTTATCATAATATTATATAACTATATAAGCATTTATTTTGTTATACATACATCTAAATCATATAGATATGATACACTTTTAAACACATCATGATGACATGATTATCTAACTGTTTACTAAATGTATTTAATATGCATATGATAAAATAGCTAGATACGTGTACAATGCTGCAGGTGTGTATGTTCCTTTCAAACAATCATAAAACATGGTTTTTATTTTGCAACTGGGCAAAAAAACAAGGGTCTTACCTGACTGTAGATTTGTTTCACTCGTGAAGGGTATAAAATAATTATACATGAAAAATATTGGGTTTAAAATGTAAAACTTATGGGAACTTAAAAATAAATACTAGCAATTATACTACTATTCGTGTGTAATTATACTATCTAAATATTAAAATTGCCATATTTAATGAATTATCATATGAATTTGACAGTATATTTTTACTCCTTTAAAGAGTATATGATTCGTGTCTTTAGTCCAAAACATATTTGTTTTTATAAAAAAAAAAAGTACAAAATTGTTATTTATTATCCTTAATAAATAATCGATTCATTTACAGTGATCCAATATTAATAGTATACTCACAAATATTCAATGCTAATAAATCTCAATGACCATTGTGTAATATTAAATTGATTAAACCCGTAATTTTAAAATTAGTACAATATATCTTATTAATATTTCCATATAAAATATTTTCTTACATTGATCATCTAATCTTAATTTTACAAACGCGTCAAAAAATATGCTATACATATACATAGCAGACGTATATACGCGAATATAAATACGCTTGCCAAGAAAATGTAATAAATTAAGCAATTTTTTTTTTTTATTCTTGTTTTAAGTTAAAACTTGTATTTTTAATTAAAAATTGATGTTTATTTTCTTTTTTTGATTTGAAATACCTTATTTCCTTATAAGTTACAATTTAATTTAATGATTTTGCTTTTCACGTCACTGTTACTCATCGCTCTCTTATTAGTGTGTTATTTATTTATTGATTTCTTAACAAATATATTATTATTATTATTATTATTATTATATTTTTATAATGTACTTATCCGTATCCGTTATACCTACTTATTTGTTCTCTTAGGTAAAAATTGTATAATTATTTAAAAAATGAAAAATTATATTATGATACGTAATATAGGTATACTACACATAACGGCCATAATAACTGATATCATTACTCATTTATAATACATCTGAAGAAAATATCTCCAGCTATATTATGTAAATCTTGAACGTGATATTGAAATGACACGTATACCTACCAATGCTTACAAACTATATTAAAAAAGATTTACAAAAATACTATTATAATATTACACCAGTTATCAGTCTACTTGATTTTTCATAGTTTACTAAATTTTAATCAACATTTTCAATTCATAGATAAAAATAATTTTATACTTAACATTGAAAATAAGTAATAACTAATAATTGTATAAAAACTTAAAACTTTCACTAAATATTTTGATAATTGTTTTGCTAATTATAGATTCACAAACATTTAACATTTTTATTTTGTTAAAATTTTGATTTATGTGTAAGATAATTTGAAAATGTAATACAAGATTCTTTATACGTTTATTTTTACAATAATTAAAAATTATCGATAATACGAGGTGCCTACACTTTATGACAACTACACTTTTTTTACATGAATAAACTATTTTAAAGTAAAGTAAAACGTTATCAATTCTTATAATTAAATATTAATAACTTTACGTAGCTCTTAAGTTTGCATTAAGTATTGCATTGTATACTATACTATTCTACTATTAAGTTTAGATGTACAATACACAAATATAGTGTTTATTAAATGGAGCAGTAAATCTTCAATAAACAATATTATTACCTATTTTCCTCGCTTGATTATATCACAATTAAAATATTTGTAGTTAATTTTAAAGTTAAATGAAGTATGAAGTTTTAAAACTATTGATTTTATATAGAAAAACAGCCCTGTTGGGTAGATCATACTACGAAATCAGTTGATCCAACTCGAACGCCGGACTCATATATGCCCAGATGCAAAGCAGACGGCACATACTTCCGGATTCAATGCCATAAAAAGGAAGGATATTGTTGGTGTGTAACACCTGCGGGAAAAGTAGTGTCCAACACCATTGTTCGAGGACAAAAGCCCAAATGTGATAATAACAGAGGTTCGTTTGAAATTATACTTCAGTAATACCTCCATGTTTACCTACTCTGGTTTTGTCAAACTCTATTATGTAGTATTGTTTTTTAATAGGCAAATGGCGTAGAGGTTCTTTGCAGAAAGGAGGTAATCCTAGAAGAGGTAAACAAATTTACAATACATAATTAGCGTAGGTATAATTCTAAAGACTAAAGAGTAAAATATATAAATTATTTTATTTATTAGATAATATAATGTCACATATTTTATAAAATAATATACAGAAAAAGATATAATAGGTTCGAATGTACGATTGAACCTAACATTATGCCAATAATCAATAGGTATAAAACTAATTAAAATTAATCATTTTTATATTATTAACATAAATCATAGTATTGTATTATATATACAACTATAATAAATAGAAGTTAGAATTTAAACTAAATGCTTTAAATAAAAATCTCAGAATCATAATTTTAATGTTAAAATGAAAATAAATATATTTTAAAAATTTAAACTGAATACTCAATATAGTATGATCATTTAAATTTTAAATTTCATATGTTTTAACATTCTACATTTTCGCATATTTATTAAAGTAGAACGTACACAATTAATAATTGTATATAATTATATATAGCCATATAGATACTAACAAATATGGTATTGTTTAATATAGTACCTACTAGTCTACTACAAATACTATTTATTAAAAATGTATAGTGTGCTATTATTGATATTTTTCTGAATTGTATCCAATCCAAAAACATATATAGATTAAAAATTTAAATAACCTAGGTATGAATAAAAATTTCATTTTTTTGATCCTTAAACTCCTTAAAAAGTGTTAAGATTCAAACGATTTCATGCATTGTATAATATTATTAATAATGAAATTAGGGTTATCAATAAAATAAATTCAGTTAGTTTAAAAAAAAAGTAATTGTTCAAACGTATTTAATACTGACATACCTACTCGTGCATTTTATACATTTTCTATAAAAATTGTAATTTAGATATTATTTATAATTGTATAATTTCAATATTATATAATAAAGTAATGTACATACCTTTCTTCCCTTAAAAAAAATTCGTTTTGGAACCTTTACTTCTACATGAAAATATTTTAATGTAATTTGCGACAATATTATATAATTTATATGTATTTATGTAATACATGGATAGACAATGAATGTTAATTTAGCGTTCAATAACCTCCGAAAGTATCTAATCTATAAGAACTCTAGACATTATATTTAGTATAAATGGGTTTTAAGTATACATATAAAATTAACGAATAACAATTAATATAAACAAATTGTTAACGTGTTTTTAGAATGCAGTAAAAACGATAAAGTAATATTTGTCAATAATTTAATCAGAATATTCAAAACGGAGTACAATCGAGAACAATATGCAGCATTAATAAATGGTAAAGTAATTAAAGTTATACATATTATAATATATATTTATCTGTAGATGTATGCAAAATATGTTGGTTTTGTTAGAGATCTTATTATCAAAATTTAGCGATATTGAAGATAACAATACATATCATTTTTTAACTACTAATCTAACTGAACGAAAAGTATATAAATATATGTAATCCGGTATTTGTTAACAATTAGAGAGAGAACACAATAAATAACTACTGTACTCATTGACCATCGTGTCTATAAAAGTTTTTATTTACTAAAAAGTTAACTTGTTAATATTCATTAATGTATTAAAATATTAAAATTAAATAGATATCCATATTTTGTTTATTATTAAAAACTATAATAAAATGTCCTAAAATATTTGTATTAATAAGACGGAAAAATAATTTTAAAAATGTAACATTCGTAGTAAATTATGCATTTTGGAGAGAGGCTATATATATATATATATATATATATATATATATACTCTATAAGTATAGGTATAATTCCTATAGATATATACTTTTATTATTATTGTTTCAATGTTTATAACATAAAGTTTTATAAATAGTAAGTATTGATTATTTTATTTAAAAAAATACTTTTAAACCTACTGCAAATGTCTGATAATAATTAATAAGGGATTTTAATTTTTAAATATTGAATACTTATTTATATTTATGTACATAATAGGTGACCGTTCGCTGTTGGACCCAATTACGTTGGATAAACGAGTCACTGAATGGAAATTCAATAATTTGGACACAGATAAAAACGAAAGCCTTACTAGAATAGAATACAGAGACTTAAAGAGACTAGTCCGTAAAGTGGTAAGGCCCAAGAGATGTTCCAGGACGTTTATCCGCAACTGCGATACGGACCATAACAGTGTAGTGTCGAAAGTCGAATGGACAAATTGTTTATCGATTGACGGTAAGTAACCATTGACAGAGAATACGTTAATATGTAATAATATAAATAATATATATTATATATTACATGTTTGTTCCAATCGTTAACTTTATTCTAATTTATATTTTTAACTATGATTTTGGATAAGTAATCTTCTTTATTAAAATGACAAAATTTTAGCATGTTATCTATATGTACTTAGATAGGTTAATTTTAAATAATTATTTTTAAATATTTATTTTCGTGCTGATTAAAAACTTAATATTCTCAAGTATTCGAATAGTCTTAAGTCTTACAAATTTGGCAGGTGAGTGACAGATTATAATCTTCACATTTTATTAAGTACAATTTAGTTTCTTTAATATGACATTACTTAAAGAACATTACTACAATTGTACCTACTTACATTTGAATACATATGTAATATTATATTTTTTTAAAGGTTGAGAGATTAAATAGTCTTATAGGTTTTTAATTTGAAAGTGTTTATTCCAAATGTGAGCTGCATTTACAAAGTACAAACAGTACAAAAATATTTAGTTATAATGTATTATAAAATCGTTGCATTGAAAACTTCACAATCATCATGCATGACTTAAATAATAATTAAAAACTTATCTAATTAACTTGTTTTTAACTGAGCGTTAAGTTAATATTTAATCTTCATACCTATTAACTTTACATTTTCAAGTTAAGTATATTGTTTATTTTAACGATATCCTTATAATTCAACGTTTTTAACTTTGACCTAAGTTAACTAATTCAAGTTTTTCATTAACTTACCTATCTTTGCCCTAATTATGTTAATCCAGCTAAATATACATCTATAGTATTAATAGTATTATCTATTGGAATGTTGGATTGTATAAATATAATAATATATTGTATACTAATATTATTTATTTGTATAATAATTATCAGAAACATTGGGCAAAAAGTCATCAACAACCTCGACTACGACGACGACGACCACCACCACCACCACCACTACAACTACCACTACAACGACCGAAATTCCCTCGTCGGAAGACTACGAAGACAAAGAGGACGGTGGAATCGGACTTGAGGAAGCCGATCCCGAAGACAGTAAGTACAAACCTAACTATTGCCCATACATGTTAGGTATACATATTATACATCATGTTTGATCTTTTCGTCGATAACGCAACACGATAATAATGAAATACTTTTTGTATTCGCAGTACTACAAGAAAGCGTAGCTACGCTTAGTGGTACTCTTCCGGGTTTAATGGCCGAAGGTGACCAAGAGGAAGAGGCTGAAGGTATTTTTGTTCATTGATATAAAATTACTAAAACAATACAATGTATAATAGTACCTATATATTATACAAAGTATGTTCTTACCTTCTATTTAGATACGTCTTACATACTGCAATAAGATACTTAGTTAAATATCAATTAACAACAGTTGAACACAATTTAACACGACACATAATATATTAACTGCTCTAACTAGTAGGTACATAGGTTCTTACACTTAATGATCACTAGGAGGGACCACTGATGCGCTAAACTGAATACAAATATACAATTGCTGACAATAATGAATGATAATACTGAAATTGTAAAACAATGCGTTTCTAGACACTCCCATAAAATGTTTTTACGACTTTCCAAAATATTGGGAAACTTGATTGTTCCAATAAATTAAGCATAAAAACATCGAAGGTACGTTTAAAAAAATGACATGGCGCGGTAAACTTGATTGTTGTACGTACGTGTATAAAAAAAAGTAAAATATCATCGAACTTCAAAATGCTATAACTTTGAATCCATAAGTTCCACCGACAAATTCAAATTGTACGATCATTTTTAGCTCATTGATTTATTTTGGTTTCAAAAAAAGAAAAAAAATCACTTGGATTCTAAATTGAAATTGCTCCCTTAAATTTATTTAATAAACTATATCTACTCAAAAGTCCAATAACACTAAAGAAAATACGAAGACGACAAGTAATGAATATCACATGATGACAGTCCGGTGTCCACCACACGCTGGAAGCATACTATTCACGGCAGGGCCCCCAAACCCCACAAGGGGGGAGGGGGCAGCTGATGGACTTTGAGTACAGGGGCCCGTGGATCCGTTGAAATTCATTTGTAATTTTTGAAATGGGCCCGCACAAACATGTTACCGCGGTTTCGCCTACAAGTTTAACTATAATATTCAATTCTACAGTTCACGCGACATGAATCAATGGTTACCCGGTTTAAATATTCGTTTACCGTAAACCACGTTAGGTGCACGCGAGACGGTTAATTTTTACATAGTCTCTGCGCAGGTTATGTAGCGACCACATCTAAATGATCGACTTTTGGTGTCGGGATTGTATTCATTTACCTAAGCGCTCAAATTTTCCGCTTTATCTATAATATATGCGTATATAATATAGATGCATATAGTGCCGTTTCTTCTTAAACCTCTATATCATTATCGGTAATAACTTGCAATACAATACCGCTGATGCATATGTTTCACTACATTAAAAATATAAATATCATAAACATATAATATACGAAAATAATCGGCATATTAAACATCATATTTGTTTGTTATACTTTCTTAAAATAGTTAGATTAAGACTTAAGAGATTCACTACAGTTTCTCACGCCGTGAGACATCATAAGCGCGAAATCCACAACTATTGAATCCTGAGTTTTGGTAACTTGCTTCAAAAATATTAGCTCAAAAATAATTGTGAGATCCGGTAAGAATATAATTACGAATCTTAACAAACATTCACTAGAAAATTGACAGATTTCTATATAGTAGTGTAATGTCGAAGTCTGTGATATAGCCACAGTGTATTTACTCCATAATAATAATGTAATATATGTATGAAAATATAGATACATACATATATTACATAGTATATAATCTCCATAGTAAATATGCTTGACTACGACAATTATTTAAAATGTACATACTTATTGCATATTATTAATTAATAATTATACTACTATTAGCCGCGTTAGGTACCTATCTACTTAACTTCTAAGAAATTTTTACATTATTCTATGAAACATAATATTCTAGATATACTAAATACTTAAAAAAATATGTAAATAATATAATTTTTAGAACAAATTTTCCTACATTTCTTACGAACGCGAATACTATAGTCTAGTCCTTGCTCAGTTTCTCCCCTAAATACGGTCTTGTAAGAGAAAGGGGTAAAGTACCGAGCGTTTTTATCAAAATGGTGTAGACATGAATTATGTATGATGTGGAAGAAGGGTCATATAATTGTCACTAATCTTTTTTAATAAAAGCTTAAAAAAAATCATGGTAGATGTTTGTATATTTTATACATTTAAAAAATATATTGTTTAAATTTAACAAATTCTCATTCACAAAACTAAACAGATTAAAAATACGATTAATACAACGTGTAACTTAATTAGGTGGATTTCTTTCTACTTTCATTAAAATGTATTTTGCTTTAAACATATTATACACAATATATACATATTTGTGCAACTAGGGGTATTGAAGGGAGCACCCCTAGCTGGCTCGTTAAAAAAATACTCGTATTAAAAACGAAAAACAATTTCTCTTTTTATCTATTTATTATTATTATCACGATTTTATCGATTAGAATAAAATAATATATATATTTATATAAAAATAAAATAAAGTAAATAATTTATTATACATTTATAAATTATAAATAAAAATATCAATTTTGTAAGAGTAAAAAATTTCAAAATGTTATTATTATTAACTCTATCAATATTTTCTTAGAGTAAATACAAATTTAAAATGTAGGTTGCCGTTTATGCATCAAATTCGATACTAGCCGATACTTTTTCAAAAATGATTAATAAAAATGTAGGTTTTTTCAGGTTGCAAAATTAAGTTTTAAAAATTTAAAAGAGGGTACAAAGATCACGGTTTTACCTATACTATACAAAGTAATTGAATACTAAATGACACAAATTTCATAATCATAATCTGTGAGATTTAACATTAACAATTAACATGATAAAAAACTGCATACATGTAATAAACATATTTTATAGGTAGTACCTATATATAATATTATATACGATTTACACATACATACAAATAAATTATAGTTTATTTATGACGTGCTAACGTTTAATTTTGTTTTTCAGTTAACGATTGTTTAATAGACAGGCAAGAAGCATTAGATGATCCATCGTCTTCGTCGCATAAATACATACCAGAATGTACAACAGATGGAAGATATAAACGCGTTCAGTGTTACAAATCAGTCGGTAAGTACATTAAGTTTGATAAGATTATTAAAATTTAAAATATAGTATTTTATTTTCGAGTGGAATTGTTTTTAATTTAGGTTATTGTTGGTGCGCACAAGAAGACACCGGAAAACCAATACCAGGAACCTCGGTAAAAGATTCTAATCCTAAGTGTGATGGTATTCCTTTACTTTCCCGTCCAATAAAAGGCTGCCCCGAGCATAAAAAACATATTTTTTTAAAAGATCTCATGGATTACCTAAAACAAAAACACAGGTTTGTAATACACAAATAACATTTCATTTTTTATAGAGACATAATTTTTCTAATATTTTGCTTGTTTTGAATTTATAATTTTTACAGTAAAAACAATAACACGTCATTTTCTAGTGACTATGAATCGATAATCTCAGACATTTTTCATTCTTTGGATACAAATCACAATAAAGTAAGTGAATTTGTTTGTTAGCAATACGAATTCTGTCGATACATAATATTTTAGTAATATTAACACTGTCATACATTGCGTTTTAAATAAAAGGTGTTGGAGCGAAAAGAATGGAAGAGTTTTCGTGAAGAAATGGCAGCCAACAACAAACTAAAAAGATGCGGAAAAAAAATGCCTCGACATTGTGATGTTAATCGTGATAATAAAATTGGCTTCACAGAATGGTTAAATTGTTTAAATGTTAACCATGTTCAGACTCAAACACAACCCAATGGTATATTTTTAGATAAATTATAATGTCGTCAAACACGTGTTTGAAAAATTCTTATATTTTTTCAGACTCTAACACAACAATAATTGCTAAAAGAAGAGGTCCTAATCCACTTGAATCATATCTAAAGGGTGATGACTAAACCAGATGGCAGACGGTCATGTTCTGAAATAAATAAAAATAAATAAAATACAGCAAAATTAATTTTTATTAAGACTGTAAACTATGATTTAACAGCTTGATCATACTATTACTATTATATTACATATATGAAATATGTATTGTATATTATATAAACTTTATTTTTCTGAAAATACTATATTGCTTTTTAATATTATAATATATATATTTATATATTTTTTGATTTTTATTTAACTAATTTATAATAAAATAAAAGTTTTATTATTAATAGAATTCAAAAAATATTTGGATTTATTTTCGTACTTAATAAAAATAATAAAACTAACATAATAATAATTAGAATATAATATTATAAATGTTAAAATAATAAAATAATATAATATGAATGTCAAAAAAATAAGATAAGTAGTGTTAAAAAAATTGAAAAATTTTCATAATATTTATATTAAAAATTAAAATATAAGGCCCAATTGAGTCATAAATCTAAACATTATATCACAGATTATACAAAATCAAAATTTTATGAATTGTATTAAATAAATTGTTAGCTTTGGCTTAGGATTTTAAAACTTAAGTAACTTTATGTACTGCATAAAAGCTTTGACTCGTTGATTAAAATAAAACTATCACACTTTAGCTTACTTACAATACAAACAAAAGAAGAAAACAAGTATAAAAATAAATATAATATAATTATTTGTTCCATAAATAAACTTAAATAATAAGTGAGCTATAAGTTCCTGTTAGTAGGGATTCTGTCGTTGTTTCAACCAGAAATGTACAAGTATTATTAATAAATAGCTTAGCAATTATATCTAATGAGCTGTTGACAGTTTGCTCCAATCGTTGTCTGCAAAAAAGAAAAATCAATTAAATTAATAAAATATTAAGCAGTAGTTAAAATGTTTAATACAATTTTAAAATAACAAAACAAATATATATATATTTTAAATATCTTAAATATTTTAGACCATACAACAATAATTAGCCTACAAAAAAATGTATCAATAATTATTTATATACAATATGATTATTATGATTCCTAATAGTTCTGAAAGTGTAAAATTGCAGAATGAATCAATAATGTGATAAACATAAAATTAAAATATCTAATTGTATACTCTGTATAGTTGTTATGCAATTTACCCTATTACTTACAGCAATACTTCCGATAAATAGCCCAGACAATACTTTCTATGTTTCATAAATATATATAACATATACAGAACAAATTTTTTATCGAATATTCATTATTTTAAAAAGTATTAATATTTATTAAGCTTTTTACTTTTTTGAATAACAACATACATTTTTAATTTCATATTCTGAAGTAGAATATTTTTTGGAGCATATTGATATATATACGAATTGATATTTTGAAGAGTAGTTTTTGAGTTATAAGTATTGAGAATTTAGATGAGTGCAGAGTGGAGAGGAACAGAGATACTTTTAAAAATATAGATTTAAAACCTTACCTAAATTTTAATGCATATCTCATAAACTACTCCAGTTATGAGTTTTTATGTACCGAAACTCCAAAACAATATTCTGCTTCAGAATATGAAATTAAAAATTAATACTGTTATTTAAACAAGTAAAAACGTAAGTATTATAATAATTATTAAAATACCCAAAATGTTGTTTTATTTCAATTGGAAATAATGCAATTTTTTTTTTTCAATATTGTAAATAGATTTTGAATAATGAGTATTAATTATTTAAAGAATGTATACTCAATATGTGAAATAAATATAATTTTTAACATAATCTATATAATGGCAATTGCTTTTCAACTAGCACCAAAAATCATTACACGTAACATATTGATCATGTTTATAATGGAAAAGTATGTCGAAATTATAAATATATAAAAAAAAAAAATATCAATAAATAAAACATATTATCAGATATAATGTAAGACAATATTATTTGCAAAAATGTTATTTGTTAAAAACCAACTTAAAGAATTTAATTTATGAAGGTTGAATTAAGATATTAAAAACTACTTAAATTTTATATAGTAATTTTATAAATAGAAATAATACATTTTATTTAATACTTTTAAAATATGTAAAATACAAATTACCATTTGTATATTTAAAACAGTCCCATATTTTAAATATTAACAAAAAAAAAAAAAATAAATAAACAGCTTTATATAAAAGTTAAAAAAAATAAAATTGAATAAATAAATATAATAATAATCTTTTTATATTTTTAGTGTGTGTTTTAACCAAATCAAATTTTAAAATACTGATTTTAGTAATAATTTCAAAATATGTTTTTAAAATTATCATAAGATTTATAAATTTAATTATAGCTTATAGGTATTGCTATTCAATCAATGATATGTTATTTATATAATATAACATATTACGTATGTTATATTACATAATATAATGATATCACAAATCATATACTGAAATTCTGATGTTAACATAAAAATTAAGTTAGCTTACCATATCAAATGTTTGATGTATATAGCGTTGTATATTTAAGTCGGTTGGTTTGATGGTTATCACGGATGTTTTGAGGATCAGAACAAAATTTAATAATTTTAAAAATGAATAATTACACTACTTTATAAAACATACGTCATGCTACCAAACCATACCATACCATCAGATGAGGTATACCTGTTTGAATGTTATGTGATCAAATAAAATTGCATAATATACTACATATATATTTTTCAATTAACTTAATATTATATTGAACTTATTTGCTGACAGTTTAGTTATAAGAAATTTTTTTTTTTGTTTTTATTTAAAATGTATTTTACAATCTGTAATAAATGTTATTTGAATTATTTAAAGAGATAATCTAAAAACTTTCTGGCAGAGAAACTTGAATTTTCGTACATACTATTTAAAATCCATTCTTATGTCTTTTATTCTAAAATAGTATCCTATAATGCTGGTCATCATCCGAATATACACCTCAGATTTTAATGAATTACTGAAAAAATATTGCAACTAAAATATAGCGAAACCAATATATCACAAAAACAAAATATTACCTGATCAAAATATCACAATTCTAATATTATTTTATAATTATTTTTATTTTTATTTTGAATAGACAAAATATAAATAGACAATTTCATACATTTCAAAGCATATAATATATCCATGGCAAAAGTCTGTTTTGTAAAAATGTTTTCATAACAATATTATATAATATAAAAAAATTAATGTAAGCAATACAAATAAATTAATACAAATAGATATTTAAGTCGATACATATAAATATATAATAATATATTAATATGTACTGTCACAGTGACAGTATAAAGTATTACAATTTACGAATTATTAAATGAAAAACCAGAATACTGGAATGCATTGCTATGTAATGTAAGGTGGATACGATTAGATAAGATAAGGTACAGACGCAGATATGCAATAATAATGTACAAAAATATTTTGTTGCAATACATTGGTTTTGCAATATTAACGCAACATTTTGGTCACACAATATTTTACCGGCGATTTTTTTTTTTTTAGATCACTGCTTTAAGCTAATATTTTTAACCTAAAACATACTATTAAAGAAAATATCTAATAATTATAATACTCTACAACTTTGTGTCTTTGTATTGAATCATTACTTTATGTACGTAATGAGTACTGTTATAGGTTTTGATCAACTATTTACTCTAAACAAAATTTTTATCTCATCTAATATATTGGTTATAGTTGAAGTAATGATAATAATAATATTATGGAAAATTATTTTTAAATCACTGTAGATTTATTGTTAAAAAATAGTTAATTGGTTAATAGATTGAACAGTTTAAATTAATGTTTTATAAACATATTTTGTTAAAAAGTAAAGCATAATATTTATTAATAATATTGTAGCCTATAAATACTAAGCCATTCAAAATATAAAACAAAATTAATAGTACTCAACAAGCATACTAATTTTTTATTATCTAATCAAATTTTACATATGTACATTAATAATGTCAAGTATAATTATCATGTCTAGAACTCCAATAAATTGATTTTAATACAGCATATTTTAAATGTGCATGTAGTATGTACAATACAATAGAAGATTTAACACATCGCATACATGATTTGATTCATTAATTTAAATATTATACTATTACTGTTAATAATAGTGGTCAAGATGAGCTAAAATAAAATTCAAATTTAAAAACATTTATTCTAATTTGGATAAAATAAATATTAAATATTCTTGAAGTGAATATTATATTAGTTAAAGTATTTAAATAGTTATACCTTTAATAGCATTAGTATTACCTTTATAGAAAACCCAAATTTTGAATTTAGTTATTATATTATATAGTTAGGTAACTTAAATATTAAGTGATTTAGGAAGTAAATAAATTGAAGTAATAGAATACTATTAAGACATATATGGGGAATAATTTTGTAAGAACATGGTTTGTGCGGTGAATGCTGGCCAAACAATTGGAATCAGAGCCAAACTCTGTAATTTTATAAAATGATGCTTGATCAAAATCTTTTTAAAAACATCATTCTATAATAATAAAATATTAAAAAGTATTTAAAACATGCAATTTTAAATTGTAATTACCATTTGGACTGATTGTCTCACACCTTGCAAGATTATCTTCTATTTCTAATTCTTGTGCTTGTAATCCTAATTCACGTTCTTCTCTTCTCAATCGATTCACTTCACTCATTAGTTCACAATAAGTGTGCAAAAGAGATGGTTCATCTTCATTTTTTTCACCTCCTAAATTAAAGATTACAACCAATATAATATACAACTATAGAATTTAGCGAGTTACAGAAGCAGCTGGTGTTGTTAAATTTAAAGAAAAAAATAAGATAAACCATTGCATTTAAAAAATCTAAACGATGATTAGTTTGCCAAAACGATTTAACTTAAGTGGTTGCTCAAATTTCTAAAAAATTAAATGAACTAATACATGTAATAACATTACATTAAATTTATAATATAGAGAGTTACTACATGAATTTTTTACTTTCTTTAAATGTTTTTATACTAAATAGAAAATGCATTAACATATCTTTTTTAATTTATTATTAAACAATAGTTTAATATTTTTGTTTAAAATCTAAAAACACTATAAAATATTAATCTTACTAATGTTTTTAATCACATACATATTATATATTATAACTATTTCTTTACCTTCTCCTCTAAGTTTCTTCTCTACTTCAACTCCTTCAGCTTCTAAAGTTTTCAGCTTAACATCCAATTCTTCCAATTTCCTTTGAACTTCTTGTGCAATACGCAATCTTTAATTGTTAAAACAATATTTCGGTTAATAAAATAAATTTATAATTTATATGTACAATACCTTTTCCGTTGGGATTGTCTAGCAATTTTAATCTCAGACTTTGACATTCTACCATCAACGTTTTGAATACTATAATCATCATCAACTTTGTTTTTTTTGGATTCATCCATAGTGACATCAGTTTCTATAAGAAGAATATGTTTAATTTGTATACTTATTATATAGCATACATTTTTACATTTTAAATATGTACCTAATAATTTTAGATTATCAATATTATAGCAGGATGGTAGTGGTGGTATAGGAGGAGCCAATGAATCTATTAAGCGACGTCTGATTTCAGATTCACTATTTGATTTATATTGCACAGGTTTATCTCCAGCAGCTGGAATTAATTTTTTATCCTAAAAAGTAAATAAATTTCATTATTGTAGTAAACAAGAATTTAAAATAACTGAAACTAAAATGTCTCATTATTATACATAAAATATTAAAATAATGTTTGTAAAATTCAATGCATAAGTTAATTTAAAGCAATACAAACAAACATTTTAGTATTATTATGTACATTATTGAAATTTATCCTAAGGAACATTGAACTTTTTATTATACTTTAAATGGCTATTTCATTATTTAAAATTTATAAAATAATTATAAAATATTCCATAGTTAGTGTTTTAAATTTTTAATTACAAATGCAACAAATTATTATTAATATTTATCTATAATATATAATAGGATGATACTGCTGAAATTGTAATCGTATATAATGTAATAATCAATGATAATACCTAATAATATTCTAATATTTTATGATTGGATATTTAAAAAAATATTAAACATTTCAATGCCATTTTTTTAATAGCAAATTTTAATGATTATTATTAATTTCTAATCAACAAATAATATGTTGTACAACATTAATAGTTCATTTTTATGTTCTAAAAGTTCACTAAAAAATAATAAAATAGTTAGAAAACACTAGGTAACCTATACATTTTGAATGACTTAAATAATAATTTCATTGTAATATTATTTTTTATACACGCAGTATAAAAACAGTATGGTATAAGAATAGTGATTTTATTATAATATTAATTTTAGAAAATTAAGATGTTTGAGATATGTGACCAAGCCACTAAGATGTTTAAGATATTCATAAATATATTGATTGATTATGTACAATGTACATACTGCATTATAATCAAGAAAATAAAGCAATAGAATCTAATATGTGTAAGCTACCAAATAATCTACAATCTATGCATTATTTAATTATTAAACTTATAATAAACAATTCTAAGATTCTAAATATTATTTTTAAGTAATAAAATATAACAATACAAGAAAACTGCTCTAAAAGGACATACATAATCTCCAATGAACGTAGAAACATTATCTGCCGACTGAAATTTAAAAGATAAAATTAATCATCAGATAAATATAAATATATACAAAAAAAAAAACAAAACTCAAATTGTAAAGGTGATATGCATTTTTATTTAAAATTTATAAATGATTTCAGTTTTTTTTTTTTAATATTTTTACAACTACTTTAAAACTATATAATTATCTGGAATAATTTTTAATTTTTTTCTTTCCTATCATAATCCTATTAATAATAAATTTATCTTAATGTATGCAGTGGCGACGCATGTATTAGTCAAGGTAGACAAATGTCTCATTATCTCCCCAAAATGATCTAATAATCAAAATTTTAAAATAAATTAGTAATTATATAGTGAATATTACAATAGTATTTCATCTTCATAACTTTATAAATAAAATGTTATATCAACTGATTCTATAAGATGATATAATATCTATGTATAATATTTTATTTATACATTAATCGCCATTCCAATTACACTATCGAATCGACTGAGACATATTTAAGTGTATCTCATTATTAATGACAGGTGTAAGGTAGTATAAACGGGAGGATAACGTAGTATATTACCAAAATAAATACACAAAAGAAACATGTTTCAGTGTGATATTAAATTAATAGCATTCTAACCACAGTTCACGGTTAATGTAAAAAATGTTTAATATTTTTGTAAAACAATTAATGTATGATTGATGAGTACTTTAAAATATATCAAATATAATATAAATATAATTTTAATGACAAATGATAGGCTTTTACTTTACTTAAGTTATTGAAAAAAAAAGTGCGGTGAATTATCTAAATATTCAACATTTATTTAGAGTAAGATGTATTTGCAACAAAACAAAATAAGCAAATTAAATTAAATTGTATTCAAATATAGATGTTTTACTTTCTTTGTTTATTTCTTATAATGAAAAGATATATTTTTTTAATATTCTTTCCTTAATTGTCTACCCTATTACATTTTTCACACGTCGCCAAAAAATATTTGTATAACTTAATACTTATGTTAAACTATATGTTAAAATATTTAAAAAATTACCTGAGATTTTTCTTTTATTTTGCCACTTATTAAAAACTTAAATCTAGATGGAGATGTTTGTTGACTAGGTGGAGAACGGATTTTATTTGGCGATGGTGTCTTCTTTTGAAAAATTGCAGCCATAACGGTTTGAGTAATACTACGTTTTCTTTCAGGTCGATCATTCATTATATTTTGTTCGTTTCTTTTTGGTGTATCACACTATAATTTGATGATTAAAAAAATATAAATAATTAGTAGTAATATAGTTATCTGATTTTAGTATTTTAAAAGCTTACTAATGCAGTATCAAGATCAAATTCATCAATTGATTGACAACTTTTACTTTTTGTTAGTAATGAAAGTCCACTACAATTATTTTTAACTGCTCTTCTACGTTCCAACTTTTCTCTGAGTTGTCTAATTTTATCTTCAGGACTTATACCCAATTCAGAATCACTCTTTAATCTAGCTCTGGCCCTAGCGTTTTCACGTATTTCTTCGGTGGACTTTAATATTTCAGCAATACTAGATGTTGGGGTATTTTCATCAAATAGTGCCCTTCTTATATCAGGCAATGAAAATGCTTCTGAACATGATATCTGTTGAGTTGGACAAATTTTTCGATCGCTCAAGGGACTTTTTGTAGGAATTAAAAGAGAAGTAGGTCGAAGTTGTACATCTGCATTACATTGGTGAATAGGAAATGGTTTTGCGAATTCAAAATTTTCTGTATGAGATTCTGGAGAAAAAAGCGAACTTCTGTTACGACGTGGTTTTCTTTCATGAGGTGATTTACTTGTTATTTTACTCATAACCATATCGTGAATTAAATTTTTTTCTTTCATTCTCTCCTTTGTTATTTGTTGAAGTTTATAAGTAGTAGAATTTTGTTCTTGTTCATTTTGTTCTTTTAAATTGTTTTCATCTAATTTTTCTCCCTTGCTATTTTTTTTCATTTTACGTACATCAATGGAATCTCTTATACTATTAAATGGTGTAATTTTTTCCTGCAAACGTTTCACATAATTCTGATAGGTTTTATTAGAGTCTTCATTAGCAATTGGAGTTAAAGCATCATCGTCAATATTATTTTTATCATTGAAATCCATCACAGTCACTAGATCACTGGTTGTTGTAGTATCATTATCATCTTTATCAACTGACATGTTATAAAAAGCATTCAACGTCTCTACAACAGGTGTTTTAAGCTCATCGTCCATTTGAGGGTTGGTTACAAATTCCACATAACCAGTATTGTGTAGCAATGTTTGATTTAATGCAGCAACGTGTTCATTACTATCATTGTCACTAATGGTATCCATGAACTCAATGTTATCACTATCAATTTTTCCACAAACATGTCCATATTCATCTAAATCTTCATTGGGTCGTTTCTTTGGAGAATTTCTAGGTTTACGTTTTGATTTAGGCCTCTGATGTTTTCTATATGTTAATGATTTTATTGGTACATGTACAAAATCATCCCAAGCTTCAGATACTCCAACATCATCATCTCTTGCCCAATCAGAAAGCTCTGTTTCAGTTTGTCCCTCAATAGTATGATCATCATCATCATTATTATAATCAGATACATGATCATAAGATTCAGGATGAATTATTTCAACACAATTAGGTTTTAAAACATCGTTCATAAATAAATCAGCAGTAGTTGAAACATGTTTTAATATTTCCCCATTTCTAACATTTTTATCTTTTATTGGACTTGGAACTGTAATTATTTTATTAAATCCATTATCTGAATATTTTGGTATGCATTCAGATTCATTTATTTGTTCTTTTTGTTCTATATCATTCATGAGTTCACCTCGAGAGTTATGGATTTCTAATTTTGGTAAACTATGGTTTTCTATTGGAATATCTTTATCATCAGATGAAATATCAGGAATTTCTAAATCATTTTCAGTATCCGTCGAAGCATCTGTTGATAAAGAATCCGATTCAATTTTATTTTCTATTTGGGAACGATTAAATTCTGGTACAATTATAGAAGTTTCATGAGCTGGACTACGAGGACGTAATTCGTTATCATGTTCTTGATACTGAGTATTAATTATTTCTATTACTTCATTATTAGTTTCGTTGTTCTCATTACAGTCATTATTTTTTTCAGAATGTTTTAAACAGATATGTTTAAATTCATTAATCTCTGATAATTCTTTTGATTTTTTCTCATTTTTATTAACAACAGGACTTACGTTTTGTAAGAATGCTTGCATAGTAGGACTGGGTACTGGTGCAGGGTTTAATTTTTTTTGACACTCAGATATTTGATCAACAAAGCTTTTAAATTTTGTATCTAAAGTTACAGCTGAGCCAGATTTTTTAACTGTTATTCCATTACCATTACCAGCTAACAAGTACAACTTTTTCAATTCCAATGAACGTTTAGTAGCAATACCTTCTGTAGACTGTGTTCGATTAAGTTCATATCCAGGATTAGTAAATGGAATAAAATTTGGTCGATTTTGAGCTCGATTTACTATTTCTGCAATTTTAGGATTTTCCGGTACTAAAGGATCAACTTTTGTTTCTTCTACCTTGAGTTTTGATTGAATACTTTCGCTTACAATTATATTTGGAATACTGTGTCTTGTTGGGGTTTTATCATCTCGCTCAAATTCAGAATCTGTAGATATTTCTGTGGCGGAATTACTACTACCAGAACTTGATGTATAAAAATCAGTAGCAACCTAAAAAAAAAAGTTAAGTTTTGAGAAAAATATAATAATTTTTATAATACCAGAATGCATATATTAATATATATATACATATTTATAACATACAAATATTTTTAAGACGTTATTAAAATATAAAATATCTATATAAATATGATATCTTTTGTTATAAATAAAATGTTTTATAATATTTATTTTTTGTTATAACTAGGTAGATATTGAAATTAATTAGCTATTATTTTAATCTTTTGATTATATATATACATTATAAATGCATCTGGATATAAATCATTCCATAATTTATTATACAACACACATTTATGATTATTTGTTATAAGTTAATAAACATTAAATCAAACTTTGATTAGATAATACAATAAAACGATCATACAATAAATATAATATTAATTACATAAAATGTAATTTAGTAAAATAAATAAAAGACATACAAAACAAGCCTTTCCTCTCAATAGTGAAAATTCAAGTTTCAAAAGCCAATTAAATGAATAAATGCGTTAAAATAATTATATGTATATTTTAAACTATTTTCAGTTAAAATCAATTATTAATTAAAGGATATTATACCCATATGTGTTTGCTCCATCTTACTAAACCATAATAAAATATTAACCAAAGTATACGATTAGCAGTTACTATTTTTTGTAGTTAGCTCAAATATTAGAATGAATTGACCTATTGTCAAAATTAAGTGTATGAACATCACCTGTGTTCTCTCATTGGTTTTTTAACAATATTTTATTTTTAAGCAAATTATGAAAAATTTCAAATACGTACTAATATATAACATACTCATCACTCATTTAAAAATAAAAATGTTATAAAAATCTAGTGAGAGAACACAAATAATGTTCTTACCTTTAATTTCGATAATATGTCAATTCATTCTAACATTTGAGTAAACAATTCAAAATTAGAATTGCCGAATGTAAATTATTATAATATGTTATGCTTCAGTAAAATTAAAACAATACATTGGAGTACAATATCTTAAGTTTAGTTTATCAACAAATAGTTTGTTAGTTTATCTCCTTAATCAATTTTAAATATACAAGAATATTACAACATAAATATAGATAAGTGTACATATAGGAATATATGTACCTATTGTAAATTAGTTAAATTCACAATATTTTTAAAATTCAGAAGACACTTATACTCAAAAAATGAAATTATTGAAACACAACGAAATCACAAGTAACACAAAATTATAATTATTTTTACCTGAGTTGTTTATTCCGTGATACTTGAGAGAAAGGCTTATTATGTATATCTGTGAAGATTGTGTACTATGATTTCTAGCTTAAATTTTAATATTTTTTCATACATGTATATATATAATACAGACTGTATAGACTGTATATGGGTAAATATTTAAGTATTAATTATTTATTTTACTATATTGAAATTTACATAACAATACATTCTTTTTTTGGTTGTTTATTTTCATACTTTTTAATAGCCTTTTCAACTGTAGGCGTATATTTTGGATAAGGTTCAGTAGTTACCATATTAAATTTATTCGGCTTATTATAATTTTTATTTTCAATTATTTTTTTGGATAAATTGGTGTCATTAGTAAAACTATTTAACTGAATATTATCATTAACTTCAATCAAATCATCATTAACTTTTAAGCTAGAACTAATATTATTAATTTTAGATTGATTTTTTGTATCATTTTTTATACAACCTATTGGAAATTCAGAAGTTTCTATTTTGTTTAAACAATCATTATCATTTAAAAGCATGTCATTTTTATCCAATTTTGATTGAGGATTTGAAACATTTTCCATTTCCTGCACACATTCATTTTTAGACTTATTTTTAAGACAGGAATTTAATGATGATGAAGATGCATTTTTCACAATATTATTATCATTTGTAATAATATTATTAAATGTGACATCACATTTTTGAACATTAGTATTTGTACTTTCAAGATTATTATTGAGACTACAACTATCTGTATATTCAAGATTATTAATAAAATTAGTATTTAATGAATTAAGAGATTCTTCAGCATTAAATGTATTTGTATTAATATTTGTTTTGATTGATTTTAAGGATTCATCATTTATGATAAATTCACTATTTTTATTTGAAGAATTTTCTATTGATTTGGGAGGCGTAAAAAATATCACCTCTGTATCAGATCCAGTATCTGTAGTAGCAGATGATATATTAGGGATACGTAAACAAACTTCTTGTTTTCTTATTTCCCGTGCCTTAATTTCTTCTTCACCTTCAGTTGCTGTGTCACTTTCATCATCTAAAATTTATATAATGTATGCAAGTTTATTATAAGACAATTAATCATAAAAAATATTTAACTAGTTTTAAATTCAGAAAAAATATGTTCAAAATATAAATATGTATAGTATTACCACCACTATCAAATTCTTTGTAGCTGAAACGATCCTGTGACTCATCAGACTCATTTTGTGAACTTAAACCATCATCTTCAACATTTATGCTACATATATTCTCATTATTAATATTTATTGGCAGTAATTTTTTCTCTTGATTATCGTCATTTAATTCTATGTTTTGATTCTCGTCACTTTCACTATCACTAAAACAAAATGTTGTCAATACTCAAGAAATAGGTTAATATTAGTTAAAAGAGTATGTACTAACCTAAATTCAGATAATTCATCGGAAGAAAGCATTTCATTAGCTGAAGCACCAAAATTACGATCAGTCCATTCGTCTTCATCCATTTCACTAAGAACCAAATCTTCTTCTAAATCTAAATTTTCAAACTCTACTCGTTCAGGTGTTTCACCTCGATCTAATGATTCCATTGATGCCTTAGTCTGAGATACAATTAATATAAATCAATTATAAATAATAAACTTTATAACATATGAATAACATACTTTATCGGGAGTTTTGGCTAAAACAATTGGTTTAATTCCTAAATCTGGTTCAGTCTTTTGTTCAAGTTTACGCCTAGATCTCATCTGTTGTGTTCCAGACATTCCGAAGTGTTGAGAACAGTAGAAACGATTGTCGTATTTACCTTCACGGTCATACATGTAATTACTTAATCTCAGAGTTGTATGACAATATTCACAACGGAAACAACCACGGTGAAAAAATCTGCCTTCTGCACTTAACCGTTCCATTAAATAAACACGATTTTTACAAAAATGACATGTTTCACTTCCACCTTGTGGAATTATTACAGTATTTTTAGTACCCTAAAAATATTAAATGAAAATAAATTTTAATTTCAACTTGTTTGTAAAAAATCTAATGAAAAAATTAAACCAATATATTATTAGATATAAATGTATAAAAATGAAAAGTCAAGAAAAAAATTAAGAAATATTTATTTTCATTTTCACTTCAATTTCTAGACACAATTTTTCATTAAATACAACAAAGAGGTAAAAAACACTAATTTTAATAAAATATACTTAAGTAGTAATTAAAATATTTTATTTTAAAGGGTGCTTATATAAATGTACAGAATTTTGCAATAATATTTTCTAAATGAATGTTATGTTTTAAATTTTTTAAATATCCTTAAAGTATAAAATATTAGATTAAGAAAAATTTACTCACAGATCTTTGAAGTAAAGGCTGTTCAGGCTGTTTATTTATGGTAGCTAAATGTGCAGCCATTGCTGAAACTTTATTAGCACCGCGTAAGCCTTGATCTAAAATATTTCCATCTTTAATTTTTCTATTTAGTTTGTTTAAATTATCATCAATTTCAAAGAATTTTTTGTCATTGTTGATATTATCTTGATATCCTTTTACATGAAGTTTTTTCTTGATTGCGCTAACCTAATATATTTAATTTTTTATTAAAAAAAATCATATTTAATTATTGATTTAAATTTTTAAGTAAAAAAAAATCATTATATTATTAATCGTAATACCTTATCGTCAAATTGAGGGCGACTCCATTTAGGTACTTTTTCAGTACCATTTTTAATGTGCTTAGCATTTACTTTACTTTCTTCAATCTTCCGTTCTATTTCTTTTACATTCCAATCACTTTTATCAATTTTTCCTACAAACAAATAATATCATACATAGATAATAGTAAAATCTTTTACATATGTAATAATTACATAGTTGTATGTAAAATAATTAATAAACTATAAAATTAATCTTATAACTATACCAATAGCTCTCATGAGATCTTTAGGTTTTTTATCAGGTGCTGGGCCACCTTTAAGTTTTGCTTCAATTTCTTTGGCTCTTACTGAAATATCTTCCTCCATTTTATATCGTGGTGAAGAACAATCTTCTGGTACACGACTATCTCGTGGCTTAAATAATAAAATTAAAAATTAAAAAGAAAACACAATTATGAATATAGTACACTATTACAATTATATATTGGTATTATACAAACACACCTTTCTCCACCATAGGTGCTATATTGTTATTTGCAAATACAACAATATCACAGTATTAAATTAAGTCAGTCACAAATACTTAAAAGATAAATATGAAAATATACAATTTAAGATTAAGCATTTCACAATTCACAAATATAAGAGGATTTTAAAGTAATTTTTTTGGTTTTAGTTTTAATTCAATTCCTACATTTTAATTCCTGAACCTGTTTAAAGTGGTTTAGTAATAGTTTGACACACATAATCAATAATGCACAAAACATATCACTTATTAATTCATTTAATGTATAACTAATTAACTTAATTGTTTTAAAACTGTATCAAAAACATACACAAATTAGTTCAAAATAATTTAATACAATAGCAATTGTCTATAGTACCTTAAAAAGGAGGACAATTGCTGTTGTAACTAGTATTTCATTAAGTAAAATAACAAGATAGATGAATGAGAGGATGAATAAAACTGATAAATAATATTATAAAATGTATAAATACGTATCATATAACTAAATTATTAGTATTTAATATTAGAATAGACATTTTAATAATTTAAAATAACTATACTATTTAGTTAAAAAATAATTTATTATTTGGATAAGTTAATAAAAATATTCACACACTAACACAATAATCACAGTTTTTAACACATTCTCCTTACACTTGGAAACAATTTTTTCTCCAACTCTCTAGCTCGTTCTTTAAACTTTTCATGATTATTTTCTAAAAACTCATCTTCTTCAGGTTCTCTTATATAAATTTGTTGCATCCGTAAATGTAGTTTTTTTTTTATTTGTGCCTTATTATTAGCAAAAATATTAATATTTTTTTGTATTAAATTCAGTCATTACTTAAATACATTTTATATGATATAAATATTTAAAAAAATTATTTTATCAAATACAGTAAATTGTAATTAACTTACCAATGACCCATTATTTATGTTGGTACGCCGCTTTCTATTTCGTCTTTGCATAGAAGAAGTACTTTTATCAATAGTAGATATATTATTAACACCAGAACGTTTTCGTGACTGCGAAATAGGTTTTACCAATGTAGAAGGTTTTGAATACGGAGCAAGCATATTATTTCTAGCAACATGAATTCTAAAACGACTTTCTGCTGGCGTAGGTCCATGATCACTGTCTTCCTAAAATTTTTTTAAAAATAATATTGAACTATTTAAATTGTTTTATATGAAATAAATTAAATACCAATTTTGGATGATTTATATGTGGAATTTCTCGTCTGAATGTATCATACACTTGTGACAAATAAGATAGCATGGCTAAAATATCAGGTATATCACACTGTTCCATTTCAGTACCAGACATTATCTAAAAAAGAAATATGTAAATATAATATTCAATATTAAAAATAATAAAAAATAAACTTACTGGTGGAATTCCAAATTCATGTTCTAAAATATCAAAAGCTAATTGATTATTTTTTGCCACATCAGAAGATGAAAGAGTATAGAAATCTACCAAATCTGGACGGTACCTATGTATAATTGCACATAATGCTAACCCGTTTTTAAATGATTTTGCAAAATCTTCAACAGATATTGAATCGTAAGGTTCAACTTGAATTTTTAACCAATGATGTAATGTTTCTTGATTTACTTGACTTTCTAAAAAAATACACTATATAAATTAATAACTACTCATATATATTTAAATACTATTGTTTATTATTTATATGTAAATAAAAATAACAAAAAACACACGGTTAGAGAACACAGTACTACACACGAATAAGTTTTGTGTATTTTATATTATTCACCCTTTATTGCAGGATCAAGTGCAGCCAAACGGACTGTTTTCAAATATTTAAATAAAAATATTTTTAATGAGAAAAATAATTATAAACATAAAATAAAAAACAAATTATTACAATAGTTTACCTTTCCGTCGACGTTTTTTTGGAACATCTTGCACTGGAGTAATTGTTTGGCGAGGAGCTTTAAGAAGTTTTTCCACAACAGTCTTGTCATCACAATCAAATAAATGTACAACTTGCATAGGTAAAACAGCATGTGTATTTAGATTTGGATATCTTGTATGAGGATCAACAGTGTAGCCGACTATATTTTTATGTAGATTTTCAGGTGTTGTTTGACCAAGAATATGATAAATTGACTCTCGTTCAGCTAATACATCTAATGGATTAGAGTCTGGAGAACCCCAATGTCTAATAGCCCAACAGGTATCCATTGAACTCAAAAAACCACGAGCACAACCAGAGCCAGTTGGCCAAAATGGCTGAAAATATAGTATAATAAAAATAAAATAAATATTTTTTCAATAAAAAAAATATCATAATACTTTATACCTCTAGTAAGCTATCTCCAACTAATGCAGTCAAAAGTTTATGACCATTTCTTTGGATCACATGACTAGCATTTTCAGCAGCATACATTGAAGTAAAATCAAACATAGCTACATCTGGTTGACCATAATGATTAACAGCAAATTCAAGTTGAGGCAATGAGTAATTTGTTGAAAAATTTGCAGCTTCTTTAGCATATTCTGTTAATGCTTCCTTATTAATATTTTCTAGGGCTAATAATTTAGCAACATCAGCATAATCCTATAGGTAAAATGTACATAGATGAGAAGAAAATTAAAACATAACTATTTAAATTATTAGAGGTCAGAATTTTATGATTTTTGTATTTTTTAAGAGTATACAAGAGTATGAGAGCAAGACTTCATTAATCATATTATACTCTTACACCAAGTATGTTTCTTAAGAAAAACAGACTACATATTCAATCGAAAGGTAAGTATTTTTGGCACAAAAAAAAAATTGCATAATTTAAGACCAAAAATATTTAGTTAGCTACAGATATTTTGAATATAACACATTTAATTTACATAGGAAATATAAAATACAAAATACCAAAATATCGATCAATAACAAATATTTAATTCATATTAGAAGAAAATATTGCCTTTTATAATAACATAAAAACATCATATTATATTTTAAGAGAATATTAACCTGACCTCTAGTTATTAGGGATTTTCAATTATATAAAGATGTATACATACATTTAATATAACACCTTTATCAATCAAACTATGTTTTTTGGCAGTCATAACAAAATAATGAGTTTCATCTTTATAATAAACAATATTTTCCAAATCAATTCCTGTTTCCCGATAAAGATCTTTAAAAAACTTTTGATTAAATATGAAAGCAACTCCAGATATTTCTTCCACCCTTGCTTCAGCTTCTGTGTGTTTGTTTATAAAGTTAGCAGTGATAGCAATTGCTAACCTACCACGAAATTCTTTTCTTTTAAAACCTAAATAATCATAAAATTATATATATTATATAAAATAAAAAAAAAAAATCATAAAATTTAATAAAAACATATTAATATGATAAAATGTTGATTATAAAATTGCAGTATCTTTTTAAAAGTACATACCTTCCAATGTATTTCGTTTTCCATCAGCACCAATAAGAACATCAAATTCATACTGAGAAACGGGATGATCTAATGGACTAAAGATAGCTCTCCATCCAATTTCTATTGTTTAGCAATTAAAAATAATACAGACATCAAACATTTTTCAAAAAAAAAATAGACTGTTTTATTAGGTTATAAATTAATAAATTGTAAGTATGAATTTAATAAAATAAGAAGTGAGATATATGTAACTTCTGATTACAAAAAATATTATTTAAAATGAAATTCAACACTTGTCTGAACATTGATATTGTTATAAACATATAGTATGTATGGTGTATTATGTGTGTATACTATGTATAACATAATATTGAAATTAAAACACTATTAATTAAATTAAAACATACTTTCATCATTATCGGGTGGTGGAGAAAGGGAATCAAAACTGACACCTTCATGAATTTCAACGCCTAGGATTAATGAAACTTTTAGCAAAATACATTGAAGCTGTCTTATACCTATAATAATAGTTGTGATTAATAGAAAGCTAATTTAATAATATGAACCAATATTTATATCTTACTTATATGATCAATAGCACCAGCACAAAATTTACCAAAAAATTTTTTTGCACCAAGTAATTTTAAGTCTTGAATAACAAAGGGCCACAAATGAAGTACATTATTTCTTGAGAGACGATCTCTCTTTTCTACTACAACTACTTTAGCACCTAAGAGCTGAGCTTCAATAGCAGCACGTAATCCGCAAGGTCCCGAACCAATAATTAAAACCTAAATAATTTATTTAACTTAGTTTAAAAAAGAATAAATAATAATACAATTTAAATTTACCCTAGTATTCATACAAGTTTTTCCACGATTATAACACTTGTGACTTGCTTTTTTATCAAATTTATTCCATAAAGCTTTTGCTTTCCATGAACATAGCATAGTCTAGAAAATAATTAGTTACAATTTTAATAAAAGCTATATATATTAAGAATGTAATTGTAATTAATAATAATTAATTATTGTTATAAAGTTTAAATAAAAATAAATTTAATATACCTACACATTTAAATAAACAATAATAACTTAAATAAATTCTTAAATTATGCAATTAAAAACTTACCTTAAGTTTTGGATAAAATTGAGGAAAATTAGTAGGCTTGATGCATAATATTTCACATAGATGTCGAAAATGACCAAGAATAGTCTTCATTGTAGAAGCAGTGCAAAAACGATCAAAAACTTCTGATGCCAGTGCAGCATCTGCTGATGGAAGAGTTTTACGATAATGTGACGCCATTATTTAAGTCCTAAATAAAATAGGACAATTAAATAGCAACTCAAATAAACTAGTCTGTTTTTATAAAGAACAAAAATTAATTTTAAGTATATTATATCATAAGTTTATTATATACAATTAAATTGTTTTATCATGCAATAATAATTATCAATTTAAGTTCACCGAACAAATATACCAATTTAAAGACATTATACTAAAGAAAATTCACGTCTATATGTAAAATAATTTTATTACATTGTTAACAAAAAAAAATATTGACAGAAAAGAATCGGCAATAGTGGCATAATATTAAGAATCAAATTAAAAATATTATAAAATCAGAATTTAAAAATTATTTACGAACTGTAATAGCAATAAATCGGAATAACGCAGTGCATTATAAATTAGAAAATAGATTTACAATTTTAAATTTGAGTAAAAGTATAGTCAAATATTTTCAAAATCTAATACTTTTAGTTTTGATTTAACGAAACAAATGACAATTTTATATTAAAAAAATTTTACATTACATTGGCAAATTTGACCTTCAAGGATTAAATAACAGACTACAAAGAATTTACATTTTGAGCCCACGGATTTTAATAGCGTAGAAACATGTTAAAAATAAAAATCCATTGCAATTCCAGTTTATAAAAAACATATTCCTACCAATTCATCTTCAAACCAAAACAAACTCTCTAAATCACCAAATATTTAAATCATTACCAATAAAGATTTATTTATATTTACAAAATTTCAAAATAAACCGATATTCTGAATCTTTATATTACTATACATAGCTTAAATAAAACTTTGTCATGACTAATTTCGACTTACGATTTTTTTCCCATAATTTTAATAGTCTAATTATACTCATATATTTGTAATACTATTGCTTCCTGTCATAAGTCAGTACCAAATAAAAAGATATATAGAAAATAAGTCGAAAAAATTCTATTTCCTAAAAAAAGTTAAGGTAGGTAATTTAATATAGGTAATTATTTAAACAATGGAAAATAATATACTATAATATAACTTATATAGTATGACTACTATAATATTATAAATAGAATGTAAATTATGCATGTTTAACTTCATTTCAATAAATCAAAAATAACATAATATACAACTCGCAGGCCACTCGGGGCCTCATTTACAGTTTTACACATACAGTTTTTACTACCTAAAAACTTTCTGGTTTCATAATTTTAGAATCACCTATACTGGCTATACTTTACCACTAGTAACAACCTAACATTTCTAGGAATTACGTATTTTATTTTTATGTAATACGTAAATTAAATGTTTAAATTATCGCGGTAATTAAATCAATCGTTCGCATGTAAGTAATCCAAAAACAGAACTAGAAGTACGAGGGCGTCCTTATAAATCCCACACAAATACACGATTCAAGTAGAAAAATTCAGTTGACTATTTATTATTTTCTTTATCAACAACATATTTATATATTTTCGCGAAACACACGTCAAATAAAACTGGATGAGTAGGTATAGCTAAAATAATGACGCCAAGAACCAAATTAGAATATTACAAGCCACGAATAACGACCTAAATTTCATTAATACAATATATAACTAAACCAAATAATCTATATTAACTATTATACTGATACACCTACCTTTTTTAAATTATCTACAACGAAGACTACCCTTTTAACTCAATTATGTTTACAAAAGGGAAACACAAATTATCATTAAAATATAAAAAATAAAAATATTCTCAAATTTCCAGCGTTTTGAGAGTAATGAGACGAAAATAGTGTCCGGAAAAATGTCATCTGGCCTTGTGCCACACGCATAGCAATCAATGGATGCCAAACTATCTAGGACATTACTGATTGTAATAAGACTACAAGAGATGTTTGAAGCCTTAAATTCGATGAATTATTCTCTTCTAGTTATTTTGTACTAACAAAATGTTTAAAGAAATTAATAATGGAAACATTTATTTATTATTTTGAACAAGTTATTTTAATTTAAAAATTTACTAATGTTTATATTAAATTAAATTTAAATGATTAATCATTGTATACAAAAAAAAATTGTAAGGGAAGACGGTCTGTCAGCTAATAATATTACTCGTACCAAGTATATTTTATATCATGATATATTTTTTTATATTAATATTAAAGTAATTTATTTGTTATTAGTACTATGATATGTTGATTTAATTTTTATAGAAACTATATCAATTTATTTTATTATTAGGTATAACAGTATAAATTTATATAATTTTGTGTTTTTATTAATTTTTGTGTCAATGTAGAACAGAGTAAATATCATGGTATACTAGTATAAATAAGCAAACGATGAAGCTGAGAAAAAAGAGGAGAGTAAAATGACATCGTTTCCAACCTCCCTCCCCATCCAAGATTTAAAAACAAAGGGCAATAGTTTTAAATTAATCTAAATGTTTTTAAAATGACAATGTGCTTATAAAATATAATAATATACAGAAAGTTTTAAATCCTCACGAATAATATTTTTGAAAAACAACCAAGTAATTAAAATTGTTGACTACAAACTACAAATGAAAAAAAAAATGTGGTTATATATTTTTTTGTTTCATAATAAGCTACTTATGAGGAAACTAGTATTAAATTTTAAAGTTAATTGTAACATGTACATAAAATGGTCATATAAATATTTTGTGAACACTTAAAGTAAATACGGTTATTCATTTTTGAGTAAGGTATAAAAAATCAATATTTTACGAACAATATCCTATTTAGTCAAAAATAAAACTTCAAATGGTCATAAAAAATCTATAGAATTACGAACAATTTTTTTTAATCGCGAGAATTAAAACGTACGTGGAATCTTGTATTAAATATTATAGCTTTTTGAACTAGTAAATTTTTTTTTATCTGCAATTATTGAATCAAAAACCAATAATGTATAAATAATAAATAGCTCAAAAAGAGTTAATATATTTTTAAAATTATACCGCGTATACGTTTATTTCAAAGCAAAATTTAAATGTATAGGTTTTTAATTATTGTATTATATTTAAATGTAAACTATAAGTATAAACATTTAAATTTAAATGTACCTATTCACAATATTATAATATTGTAATAACATATTGTTATTAACTTATAATTTATAAATCAATACCAAGTCGGTCGTGTCGTAGAATAGTGAACAGGTTCGTGATATACCTTAAATTTTAAATTTAAATAGCTTAAAATAATTAGTCTAAATATTTCGAAAATTGAATAGTAATAGAAAGCAATAATATGTATTACTTTTATATCTAAACTATTTTCTATTATATATAATACATTAATTATTACTAATAAATAATAATACATATCACGACAACATTCTAACTTAAATTCAAATAAATAACAATAACCCAACAAATTTAAATCATAAGACAACGTCACACCCGCATGTATTCTTCGTTTCGCATACACACAACATGGCGAACTTCGTTCAGCAAAATCCATTTTATGTTGTTGTTTTAATATTGGAGTAAATTTACCTATTATCAAACTAAAAGTTAGAATATTATCTAGGCCATTTCATAGTCTTGTATTTATATTACCATATAAAGTGAATTATATCTATGTAAAATATTACAACTTTAAAGTGCTCAGTATAATATACTATAATATACAATTTATACTGTAAATTGTATACATATTTACGAGCATATTATTTATATGTTAAATATTAAAGATAAAATAATAGTAAAGTATTTTTATAATGGTTCCTCGAGGGCCAAAACTCAAAAACTAAACGAACTATAAATTATAATCCATGAATATATAAGTTAATTATATTTTTAATTATAAAAGTTTTATCCTTTTGGTGTGAGACAAGTGTAGGATATATCTTGATTAGAAATAAAACAATATATTTTAAAATTTTAAAATGACAATTATATATTAACTAACTATATATCCAATTCAAATCTACATTCCATGTAGAGTAATTTTTTTCATTATATTTTTCTAATCCAAATAAATTACAATCTCATTCATTTAAATGGAAATGTTGTCAATTTGTTATCTTCCACGGGTAATTCAACTTGCATTAAATTGAATATAATATAAAATAATATGAATAAATGACATATTTGACTTACCATTTTTAAGAACATGTTATTTTATTGATTTATCAAAATTTTAAAATATTTATAATAAATTTAATTCAGGGTTTAATTCAAAGAGTAAACAATACAAGTTAAATTCAAGTTATACTAAATCAATAAATAATATTATACCGAGTGATCCTTTTGACGTAAGACACTTATTGTTTCAAAAACTATTCAAATTTTTGAATATATATTTTTACATAATTTTAAGTTGTTAAAATGCAATATATTTTATTCTAAAAAAAAATTTTTTATATTAATGACAACAAGCATTTGAATTCTTTGTTTTTAAGTAGAATATTTTTTGGAATACTTCCACTTTTATAAAAATTAAATTTTGGTCGAGTAGTTTATGAATTTTAACTTATATTATTAGTATTTCACTTTGGTTAAGCGATGTGGTACAAGGATACCATCACGCAAAATAATGGACATAGTGGTCTACTTCATCGACTTTAAATACTTACAAGTTATAACAAACACGTATTTCAATGCAAAATGCATTATTTTAAGTGCCGAAAATGCTTTCAAGTATAAAATCCGTTTCATGCATCGCAAATTTAGAATTTTATTTTATAATTTTTCTGTAAATTTTTTAATTTTTAATCTCATTTTTAATACAAATTTCTAATAAAATTAATTCATAGATAAAATTTAATTGGTAATTCAAAATACTAACTTAAGAAATTTGTTCTGACCATTTATCGTTTATGGATCGTTATATTTACATATGATTTCGATATTTCGATATTTATCAAAACTTCTTTATCTATTTACACGGCAGTTATTTATTATCTGTACTGCCTGAACTGCATCCGGTACGAATAAACGTAACACACGTCATAACAAATTTTAGTATGTTTGGAATGAGTAATTCAGTCCCGGCCGATACTTAAAATCATCACCAATGCATACATTACAATTTTTCAGATTTTCGCAATAAAATAAAAAATATAAAAATTGGATCATTTTTTAAGTACATTATTGCAGTTAAAATATTGTTTTTTGCTTTTTCATACTTTTTAGGGCATTAATAAAAAAATCAATTATAAAAAATAAACTACTTGACCAAACTTTGACTTTTATACATCAAATACTTTGAATAATATTCTGCTTAGGAAGATGAAATTAAAATTGTACAAAGTTATTTTAAAAAGAACAAAACATAAAAAAATGGTAAAACGATAAATAGAGAATTATTTCCTGTAAAAATGTGTTGTGATCACTTAAAATAAAATAAATATTTTTAACGTTTTTTTTAAATAGTAAGTGTCATATTATGTTCAATGGATCACTCAGTAAGTAGTTTAATAATAAATTTATTTTTATAGCTTTACCTTTTAAATAAAATGTTAATTTAATTAATTTAAACAAGTTAAAATAAATATATTACAAATAGAAGAAAAAGCATTACCATAATTAATCAGACCATATAGTTCATTTTTACTATAACATAATAGTTACGAACTGTTCCTAACAATCATATATTGGTACCGTAATTTTCCGTAATTAGTTCCATTACATTTTTTTTTATTATTATTATTATCATTATTATAAGATTTTTTTTCAGATAACTGTTAAGCTTGAGGAACATCTTGAAACATACAACAAGAAATTGAGAATGAATTTTAATTATTATTTTGTGTGTAGATACACTACTATACTATAGATACAAAACCAGAATAAAGAGAGATCAGCTTCAGTAATGATAATTACTCGCTTTCTATTAATCCAGATAAGATAGATAATATATCATGTGAATATTATGAATTTTAAGTTAATTAATCTTGTTAAACAAACTGCAAAGCAAATATTTATAAAATATGACCTTGAAAACACATCAATACAATTTCATTATTGAAATAGACTTATCGAATCAATATTTTTGTTTGACAGGTGTTCATCATAATGCCTTGTTTATTATGGGCGGGTCAGAATAGAACTTCTTTATTTAAATTTGTTTACGAACGTCTTGTGAATTGTGATTTAAATCCATAGTTTTAAATTATTACATCCCGTCTAAAAAATATAAATATTGCTTTTTTGTATTATTCTTAACTGATATTCAATTGTTTGGAAATAAGTGGATACCTATCTAGATTTATTAAAAATACTAATATAATTGGCTATTTTTAATTACTTCATTTCCAAATTAATAATTCACCCTTAAGGTTTTAAATTATTTTTGTAGGTTGACAATTGAATTGTTACACGATTTTATGATAACTACCAGGGGTAAAAAAATATATATCCACGATCACTACATTTTTATTTTTAGTGTTTTAACCATAAAAAGTAGAACGTTTTGTGACTTGTGTCTTCTGCTATAAATACTGCAATAATAATAGAGAATACTACTAGTCATTCCATGAAACAATGAAAAAATCGTTTACACTACCTTTATTCAGATAAAAATAGCGAGTTTTCGTCCTATTTTATTTTGTTCTACTTTTGAACATAATACATTGAAGAAACGTAAAATAAACATTTCAAGGCCAATGTATCAATAATACAATTATAAGAATCAATTATTAAAATAACACATGTAAACATTATTATTTAACACTTTCATCAGTTACAATTTATCAAATTATCTATAGAATTAACATTGTTTATAATTGTATTAGTTTTAATATACAACCGAATTTTATGAAAATAATAATTATACTGCATAATTAATTTGACATGTGCACTTCTATTATGGTATCTCAAGGTCTATAAGAAAAAACACGCAAAACCAATATTTTTCTTTGTCCATATCTTAGTCAGAATAGTTCTTAGGATTTATCAGGATTGTAACAATGAAGTGCAAATAGTTGGCACAGAATCAAATACGTTCAAATGTTCAAATCGTGTATTTTAGTCATTATAATATCAAAAATAACTGATCTGTTGACTATTAAACAAACATTTAAAATCTACATTTGACGATTTCCTGTTATACATCACCTATAACCAATACACGCTGGATAATACGAGTATAATAAATAAACCTAATTCTATTGTGATCCGAAAATCGAAATTGATCAGACTGGAACAACATTGTACAGGAAGGTCTAGGGCAGAACATAAGTACATTATAAAATGGGGCAATTAATTCTCAATGAATGACGGTAGTGATGTTGATGACCCCCATATGGCTGATGATGTCATACAAACCCTCCTACATAGCAAAACGTTATTAAAGGACAAAAGGTTACCAACCTATAAAATTAAAATAACACATAATAAATAAATATATTTTTTAAGTGTACATAGAAATTTTAATAAATAAATATATTTCTATTTTAATTAAAAAGAACATAAACTGTTTCATAAAAGTATTATAATATACAATTTAATATTAAAATTTGTTATTTATTCCACCTTAAAATCTATATTATTGTACCTAGTCATGTTATGAAATGTTTAATAATAAACAAAAGTATCAATAGTCAAATTAATATAGATATGTCAAGGCAATTTAGAAAATTCATGTTAATGACCCTGTATAGTAGGATACTACTGGTATTAGGTACAACAAAAATAAAAAACTAATGAAGCGTTATTCTAAAATAGCAGAATATTAAATACATCTACATAGATATTTTTTGATGATCAGTATTTACAAAAATCTACTAACCTTGAGTTACATTATTAATTTATTTTTAATCCTTGATTAATATAAGTTAATACTAATTAGGACCTAGGTATACACTATTTATTATATATGTGTAGTGTATCTCAAAGAAAAATAAACCAAAAAGTAAAATGCTAATAAAATTATTACTATTAACCTATCCCATCTACTGTTTTACAAAATTATAGCTTGGAATTAAATTAGGGATCATAAGATTACTATGAAAATTATCATGTAAAAAAAGTAACAATCAACTAATTTAGTAATATACACTAAACAAAAATATTTTAAACAATTAAATACATTATTTACATAAAAAAAATAATATGAAATAATAATAATAATTTAACTATGTATAAGCATTTAATTTATAAATATTATCAGATTTCTTCCTGTTATATAATAATCAGAGATTGTTAAATTTATATACAGATTTTGATGGTTTTTAATCAAATGTTTGATATCATATTTGTTTGTCGGTAGCATCTTCTTATATCATACTTCAAATAATTAATTTATGAAAGCATATTTCACAATTTATTTATATACAAATATCAAAATTAATACAATTTATTGTTTATGTGAGTGAGTAAATATTATAGTTATAATGAAAAATGAAATGTGTATATTCATACCAATCAAATTTATTTTCAAAGTTATTTATTTTTTACAAATTTGAATTAAAATTGTCACCACAAACCACAAGCAACAAATATTTCCTAAATTTAAATGTAGCTATTAAAAACAAACATAGTTTAACATTTACACTAATGTCACCTCACACCTGTCTAATACGCTACTTGAATACCAACCTATTTTCTATATATTATACGACATTTTTGGAAAAATGTACTATAACTAAGTATATTAGGTAATTTCTCAACATATCTCACGTATACCTAATGAAAATGAATTATGTACTATTTTTTAAAAACTTTTTCTTTTTAGTTCACAAATTTTCAATTTTTAATCCTATTAACATGAAAATGCTAAAAAAAACACGGTTCAGTAATTTAATTGATTTATACAGTTAAACAATATCTTATGTAAAACTGTCAAACGTATCTACTAATACATCTACTTAAATGCTTTCTCAAGTATCTGTATTTGTACTCAATTACATTTATTGCTAAGTATTCAAATACATACCTTTAAATACTTTTCAAATTAAGAATCAGTATCTGAACTTGCATATTTTTAAAGAAATACCTATTTTTTACAAGACTGTCAAAAACCATTGTGATTGTTTCTATAGTAAAATATTCTGTCATTGATATCCACAAATTAATTGAATTAATAACAAATGTATCAAATAAATTTTTAAAAATGCACACATTACCAAGAAGGAATATAATATATTTAGTTGCTTTATTCTTTACGATATAAACATTATATAGCTAGTCTTACAAATAAACTTATTATAGCTTAATTGTAATAAGTAAGTAGTATTAATTAGTATTTTTAATTCCTATACATTTGTTCAATGATGTCAAAACTTTAATTACATGTCTATCATTTGAAATCTATCATGAATGTATATTTTTAATTTTAACATTATATCAGTTCTACAATGTTAAGACATATTGGTACTGTTAAATTGTCTTCAATAAATTAAAATACTTTTAAATAAAATAAGAAATATGTACATGCAGTTACCTAATTAAATAAGCAGCTACCTGATTATTGCTTATTAGATAGGTAAATTCTAAATACCTATTACTTAGTAAGCCTAGCAACAACTATAATAGGGTTTAATAAATACAAAGATTCATTATTAGTTTGAAATTTAAACAGACAAACTACATTGGCCAACCATCTCTTTTATCAACGATAATTTATCAGCAGTTCTTATTTAAAATTGTATACTATGAACTAGGATAATTTTAATCCATGATGCTAACCGAGATACTAACCTGTTAATATTTTCGTTTATTCAGCAAGATATTTAGAATTATTCTGAATTTATATACATATTCTGAATATAACTGGTAATACATTTGGCAAATGAGAAAAATTTCATTTGCTTTAAACATCAAATTGAAATATTTGAAGGCGAGAAAACTGATATTTAAATTTAAACATTGAATTGTAACAAATATTGTTAAAAAAAAATAAAATTTGATTAAGAAAATATTAAAGCAAAAATAATAGTATAATTAAGAAGCACTATAAAAGCAGGAACATATAAATTGTTCTCTTAAGACTACGATATAATATACATTTTGATCGCAAAATATAGTATTAAAAAAATTATTAATTAATAAATAATTAAATTATAGCCCGAGCACAACGATCACTATGTACTACCTATGTTATGATAAAAAAATACTGTAGCAAAAAGAGAAAACAACACGCTGGGGCGGCACGAGGAGGACTGCACTGCAGCTGTAGCTGTAATGACTGAAATGCAGTCAAACAAGTTTGTCGTGTTCACCATTATTTATTGTTATCACAGTCCCAGGCCACACTGTACATAAATCCAACATAATAATATTATTGTATATTGTGATATAAGATAATAATAACAATAATTATTATTGTTTATTGTTATTGCGAATTTCAAATTGCGATAACAAATTAACAATTAACATGTAATAGTATTAACAGTGTAAACGAAGGTGGATATTGTTCTGCGAATCTGTGATGTTATATTATATTTATTATATATTTATGTATATCCACCTTGAAATAAGCACAGACTAAATGGAAAATTTTCATTTGTCGGTAGTATACGCCTATAAACCAGGAACTTCAATGAACCGAATGAACTATAATAACTAATAAGTAATAACCACGGATTAATATATATATGTATATTACTATATTAGTATATTAATCGGTGGTAATAACTATATATCTAATATCTATGTATCTACTACAATTGATTATAAAATATAAACACTATTTATACTACCTACTGGACTTGAACGTAATGTCCGTACTAACACAATAAATATTAGTTTCAAATTTTCAATAATAATTGTGATAACCTATATAATATTAAATGAGTAAATCTGTAACTGTAATGTAGCCTGTCGCTTGTAGGTATATTAAACACCGCTATGGAATACTAATACCTGTATAGATATTAATTATTATTAATTTATGACTATTTTATATAACCATTTGCTGTGATATTAAATATTTACTATTTTAGTATTAACTAATAACTATATGTATATCTAATGACTATTTATTTACAAGTTAGAATGACGATGTTCTGTACTTTTATGCTTTTTGTTAAATAATAAATTGATTTTGAATTTTGACATGAAAAGTAATTTTTTGATTGAGTTTATAAAACATACCTACTATATACTAGAGCAGTATTTCCCAACCTTTTTATAATGGTGACGCTCAAATTTACCCCCTGTTGGTTACGCGGCCCACAAACCCGGATTAAGATAATTTTGTGCCCAATATTTTTAGGGGCCAATAATCATAATCAAAATATTGGTGACCCACAAATAATAATATTTCAGACAAAAAAAAGTTACATTTATAAATTTATTTCTTACTTTTTTAAATACAATAATAAAAATGTTATTTGTATAAATAATTGTACAATTTTCTTTTGATATACGAAATATAAAACTATTATTTTATCCAAATATTTCTAATTTATAAAAAAAAAAAGTACTATTCGCCGGAGGCTCACTATTGTTTAATATCCGTTGTGAGCCCGAGCCCGCCACCCCCCCCCCCCTTAATCCAGGCTCTGCGACCCACCCACACTAAAAAAAAATATGATTATATATTTATGGGTAAGTAGGTAGGTTTAGCCAGTCGCGACCCATAAAAAAAGTATCAATACTAGATACTAGATATCAACGAAGTACATTCAATTTTCTTACGGGGAGATTTAAACATAGGTACATATTTATTGGAATTTAGAGTACTTCACGCTTTCACGTCTTCGTCCAACACAATAAATTCGTTCATAGATCTTTTTGATTATCTATATATATAGGGACATAGGCGACGGAATCCAAAAAGCAACTAGCCTTCATAATATGCAAATAACACAAAGCAATGAAAAGAGCTTCGCTTTCCCCTCTGATGGACATTAAAAAATTCTTTATTTATATCAATTATTATAAAAATAGATCTCTCAATCTAGTTTCTAATTTACCTCATATTTGATTACATAACTTTAATGGATGTATTAAATTTAAATGCTATGATAAACTAGGTACCTGTTGCATAAGAAAAACGATTTTGAGTAGAGGTAGGTTGTACGTGTAAATATGTAATCATATTAAAGCTTTTCCCATATACAATTTAAAAATATTAATACATGACATAATAAACATTTGTATTTTCCCAATATATATATAAAATAAATACGTAAAGCATTTTCAAGACTAATATCCTATAGGCTATAGTCTATATAATACAATAACTAGATGTCTAGATAATAAATGATAATAATCTAGATGTATAAAGTACATATTTAGTAGACAGACGTATGTAGTTTTTTGAACATTAATATTTTTAAACAGTGTATTATGTCTTGTGCTCTTGTGTGCTAATGACTATAATGTCATAATATGAAACAATATAATATTTACAAATCCAACAGTTTACTTTTGATGTCAGTTCTACTAAGTCTGTAAAATCGGGTAGGAAAATTGTTAGTGAGTCTGTTTTATTTGAATATGTAAAACCCTTCAGAGTCAAAAATTTAAATTACTTCTAATTTTTTTATGGTTCCGAAAAAATTACTAGTACAATAAGAGCCATGTCTTGACGAAAATAGAAAGATATACTACACTATACACGAGTTGTGTCTCGATGAAATAAAAAGAAATATACGACTATTACAACTTGAGTCCTAACGGAAAAAAATATTATTGTACACAAGTTCTATACTCTTTAAAATTTATAATGCAATGTAATCAAGTAGGTAGGTTATAGATTTTACTATCTTTTTATTATATTATTGTGAATAAATACTTTAAAATGCACACAGTAGAGTTACAACAATTGTACATTTGTGATTTGTACCTATCTACGTATCTACGAGTATCTTAATTATTGAGTATTGACTATTAAGATAACGAATTACACACCGTAATATTATAACCTAATAATTCTAAAACCACACTTAAATTACCCATGAGAATAGTGATTAAAGGCTGCCACTTCAATCTTGGTAAAAGTTGATGGCGAAAAATTCAAGAAATCGGTTAGTCGTCAGAAAATAGGGATTAATTTTCCTAAAAAGGTTTGAATATTCTATTCAAACCTTCCCAATATTTTTTAATTTATTGAAGTCATAAATAATTTTGTTATGTAATATTTTTATATTAAAATCAAAAGTACTCGATAGAACAGAAATATATAGACGAAAGACGATGTATGAAATATCAAATATGAATAACATTTATTGCTAAATGAAAATTTAAATGCATATCAAAATGGATAAATCTCTAAGATTGAATTTATAAAAATAGTTTCATTGAACGTATTAACATAATGCCCACTATATAATTGTTTAAACTTTGTATTATTATACATTTTAAATATAATAATAGGTATAATGTAATGTTTAATTTTATATTTATTTTTGATTATATCGATAACGTGAATTATTATTATTATCATTGATATTTTGATAATATTAAATACTATTTATAATCAATGCCCAATGGTATTATTAAATGTTTATATAATATTGTTATGTTAATTACAACAATGTTGATTTTTATAACTACTTTAGTCAAAAAAATAATGTTTTTATTCTCTCGAGGTAGTAGCAGATTTTCAGAAACAATTTTTGCGGGGGAATCCTGAAAAATAATAAATAAAAATTATAATTTATAATATTATATAAGCGTCTGGGAGTCCTGTAGAGTTCCAGACCTCATGAATCCCCATCCGCCTGACTCAGGCGGCCTGAGGCCCAGAGGCCTGAGAGGATTAATTCCGACAACCATCTCCATATGTAAATCACTATTAGTTACTGGTATTAGTAAAAACATTGATTGTAATTATTTATTACAAAAATGTATAATCAGTGGTAATACATTAAGGGTTTGGAAGTTATAGGAGCTAAAAAAAAAGAAAAATATGCACGACAAATCATAAAATATGCATGAAAAATATAAAATAATAAAAAATTATCCAAAATTCATTATGCAAAAACATATTATTATTAATATATACAAAACTATTATATAAACCTAAATTAGAAAGAAAATTGTATTATTGTAAATAAAAAAAATAATTAAAAAATATGTTTTTATTATTTTTGAAGTTTTTTAAAAAATCAAGAAATATACAATTTTTTCTTTAAAATCGACGAATTATTCAATTATGCAAAATATACATTTTTTAATTTTCAATTTTTAAACTCAACATATTGTATAGCTCGAATTTCTAGCTTGGTCTGCTATAAGTCGAGAGCATATACAGAATATAATATGCAACTGCTATAACTAGTATAACTTATAAACCCTAGTAATAACTAATAAAATATAATATCTACTTTTTTGCTCTCACTCCGCCACAACCTATATAAATCCAGCGACCACCAGGTCATTTTACGTCAGCAGTCTTAAATCTCAAATCTAACATTTCAATTCATAATTTACATCTTTGCATTTCTATGATATCTTACATGAAGGTTAGTCTAGTCATATACACGTATGTTATGACTGTTATTTCATCTGTTTATGGCAGTATCGGGTCACCCTGGCAAAATAATCAGGTGATTGGAGCAATAAATTTGGCGCACTTAAAAAATAAAAATTAAAAATTATAATATTATATTAATATATTATAATTTGAGACGGCAGAAAATTTCCTGCTTGTAAGCGACAAATAGCTTAATCCACCACTGGTTTAAGGAAAAAGAGCAAATATTTCATATATTATAATACTTGAAATTTTATTTTATTATGTTAATCGTGTAAACTGTAAAGTAGTATAATATGTTTTCGACTTGTTACTATATTATTATACATAATTGTAATTTAAAGTTGATATCTTACAAAAAGTATTAACTTATTTTAAAATACTGTTAAAAATTAATTGTAATAAGCTATTCCCGGCAATATTTAATACTGGCATTAGCGAAATTCAATTTTTACAGCAACAATTATTGTTAGAACAAATAAAATGTGTGATATTTAAGGATCTTTAGAAAACTGTCCTATTTGTTTGTATGTTAATAAACAATTCTAGTTGTTAACTTTGAAATTATTAATTGTAAATAATTTATTTTAGTTATTTTTTATCATTATTTGAAACGCTATAGCTATAAAAAATATCATAATAAGTACAACAAATAATAATTCGAGGATAGAGAAGTAAATTGTATATGGGTTGGTGGCGGGGCAATAATAAGTACTAACAATTTATAGATGTAATAGAAAATAGAATTACCTTACTATTAGTGATATCATGTTAATGCAACATTATTAAAACGATAATATTAATTGATCTTCGATCTGAAGGATGGATTTAGATTCAATCGGAAATAGTACAAATATTTAATTTTTCTGAATATATTGTCTCAAAAAATGTAATATCCATTTAAATTTACAATTGTATTTTTATTTTTTAAATAATAATAGGTAAAATATAAAACCAATATACCAAATACTAAAAAATTTTGTTCTCTATAACTATTGAAGACGTGGGTGCAATAACCAGACATCTACATTTTTTTTTGGAAATCACTTTTTTGTATTTGTATATAAAATAATATCAAATTTTATTCATTAATAAAAAAAAAATCCGCGTCAATTGGTACAACAACCAGACAAATCCGATATAATAAAAATGGAGATGTCTGTTTTATTTTTTACAACGATTTTGATAATAGGTGATTTTATTTTAAGATTATTAAAAATTATAAAAAATTTTTACGTGAATAGGTTTTATCTATGTTGCTCGTGGATCTGGGAAATACAACAAATATCGTGCAGACTGTCTCTTAAATTACCAACAATATATGGTTGTTGGTTAAATAGAGCATTTTTATAAATTATTATCAATTAAGAATTTAAGACTTATTTTCAATAGATTTCAGAATATATAATAAACGTGTAATTTGAAAATCCAAGTATGGAAAATCGTTTTTCAAAGCTTCTACGACACTTATTAAATCAGAATTTTTCTTCCATTCGTCTGAAAATTCATCATCCATTTTCAATTCATTTTTTATCAGTAAACGGTAGTGTCCTTTTTTAACCGCATCCAAAAATTTAGCATAGTTTTGTTTGTAGCTTAATATATGAATATTCTAAAAAAAAGTAAATACAATTATGAATTAGTATTATGAGAACATTATTACAAAATGAACTTAACTAACAAATTAATTAATATGTATATTTATATAAATGGTTTATAAAAGATAGTTTATATGGGTATCCCAATTTATTTCTATTTACATGCATATAATAAACTTTATTTTATTTTAAACACAATAATGGGACATGGTGATGCCATGACGATGGTCAGAGATTGGACAGGGAATATTTAAGATAAATTTTAATCAACTTGTTGAATGTCGAGGGCTTGCATTTAATTTCCTAACTAATACCTTTGTATAGATTTTAAATTAAAATTACGATTTGTTCACAAATTAAAACATAGCTTTAATGGCATCGAAGTATACCTTAATAAGAAAAACCCAGTAGAACACCCACCAAGCCCATAATTTGAATTAATCAAATTGCAACATTTATGGTAAGTCTATTATGCTACATTATACTTATACAAATCTATATATTAATATGCAAGCATTTATTTTGTCAAACCAATTACTTCGTTTATAAGCATATAATAATAGAGGAATATTAGATACTTAAGATGTATCATTAGAAAGGTATTATTGTCAAGTAGTTGTATAAAAAAAAGAAAATACACAGTGGCTACATTTTTCCCTATTAAATAAGTCAGATAATATTAATGCTCGACTTGGGATGAAGACGCAGATGGATGGATTACCCCAACTCATTTTTCAGAAATTTTAGCGTATCTCTACTCTATACTACTATTTTTAAGAAAAACGCGTATGGGACGCTTCATCATTCTGTACTATCTACATAGCTTTTCGCTGATTTAGTGATTTGTTAAGTAATGTTCAAAATATTTATACGGTATAGAAATCATAAAGCATTTGTACAACCATGGAGAGAGGAGTTAGGCGTTATATCCCCTTCTTGAAAATAAATCTTAATTGCGTTACTGCCTTATTTTAAATACCTACTATCTAATATCTAAATAACTAAGCTTAACGACTTGTAACATACATTTTAAGAAAAATACACACTTTAATTTTTGTAGCTCCAATGTCTTCGATATTCCTTAAGATATCATTAATATTCTTTTGAATATCAATCATATTATTATTTAAATATGTAAGTTTGTTATCCAATTTCATTTTATCATTTTCTAAAACACTTATATTTGAATCTAACTTTTTGCATTCCTATAAAACAGTAAACAATTGTTAATCGCAACTAAGGTTATATTTAAATATATTTTATTAAAAAAAAGTATTTTTAAAAGTTATAAATATAAAATTATCATAATTTACTTAGTACCTATATTTTATTATAATTTTCTTTAAAAATAAATTATGAAAAATTCACTATTAAATGAAAAATAAATTCATAGTTTAATCATTTATAGCAGTGTTTCACTATTTCTCAACCTTTTTTATAATGACGACTCAGATATTTACTGGATGTTGGGTATTCAATCCCCAGTAAAAAAAAAATTGCATAGGTATTCTTATATATTAGTATCGATAAAGTTGTCTAATTAGTTTACAAACACCACAATTCATGACTCGTCAAAAGTATTTTACGACCTATAGGTTGGAGAACAATGATTTATAGTATTTTTGATAGGTCACTGATTAAAAAAAAATGTTTAATAAACATTCAAATATTTTTTATAATAATTCATTGATTTCAAGAATTTAATTTAATTAAAGAAAATCTAGTAAATTTGTGATTTTATATACAGACCCAATAATTGTAAATTTTAAGCCATTATATTCAACAAATACCAAACAATAAAATATAAACAAACATAATAATTTAAGTTTAATAATAATACATTAGTAAAATTACAGTTTTAATTTTTTTGATATTTATTCGTAAATAATCAAGCTTCTTCAAAAATTTTTGTTTAGCTTCATTTTTTCCCTTTAAACGAATATCCTTGGCTGCTACTTTATTATAAATTGTTTCACGCCTTGATATGCATACTTCTAAATCTAACATTATTTTTTCCAATATTTTTTTTAATTGACTTTCTCTTATCTATAAAAAAATAATATGTATGTATCAAAAACTTTATTTATTATAATTTATAATGATTCATTTTACCTGCATTCTATGAATTTCATTTTTCATAATATCAATATCACCTAAATCACCTTCTTTGTTTTTAATTTCTTTTTTAATTTCAATGAGTAATTGAAGTTTGGTATCCCATGTTTTACTTTCACATTGTTTTTCCAGACATACATTTTTTAATTCATTCAATTCATTTTTTAATAACTTCAATTGATCTATATATTCTAAACACAATTTTTCATTTTCCTAAAACAAATTATATAGTACTATGGGAGATAAACAATAAACATTCGTATATAATAATAAATATAATTTACAAATTAAACATAAACAACTACGTAAATAGTTACGTAAAAATTTACCATACAACTATATACAAATACATACTATTTTAATTAATTATAAAATTGTGATTTTGAGTTAAGTTTTTACATAGATACATATAATGTTCGTTATATTTAAATGTTTGAAGTTTTAAACTACTGTGAAACTTCTATATTAGAAAGTCTCATGGTAACAAAAAAAAATGTATTAATAGAAGTTCGTTAAATAGAATTACATACATCCGTGGCGTATATAGGAATAATTTAGGGGTGATTATTATATTACGTTAATTTTTGAGGCAGGATCACAGTTTGCAACGTGTGCCGTATTAACAATAAATTTTGAGGGGGTGACCCCCACTCTATGTACACCACTGCATATATTTGGTTAAATTTCAAAAATATGTTTTTAAATGGAAGTTTCACTGTAGGTATTAGCATATGTTAGTAAATATTTATATATTTGTATGGATAATTGGGCAAAACATTACTTATTCTAGTGTTCACATTAACCTTTAATTCAGCTAAATAAGAACACTGAATCCATTCATTTTCATTCAAAAGCATACTACTCTTCCCTTTATTTTGGCTAAATTGTTCATTAAGTTTCAACATTGTATTTCTCATATTTGTAAGTGTTTGTTTATACTGATAAACTTCTTTGGATAAAGATGCAATTTCTTTATCTAGTTTTTTATTTTTTGTTTCCATTACTAAATCATCTGAAATATTTATTTATTTAGATAGATAGTTTTAAAAATAAATATAATAACAAGGTGCATTTAAACAGGAAAAGGCGATATAAATAACAGACTAAAGAATATAATAAAAAATAATTCATGTTTAAAGCGTAATGGTATAATTACAAAACATTTAATATAAAGTTAGAATTGAATAAATCAATTTGGATATCACTAGATAATCACATAGTTGTATTGTTTAGAAGATAATAGGATTAGTAAAAGTTTTATACGTTTTACATAGCATTAATGACAATTTTTTTGAAATATTAAAATAATAATGTTTATCGAAATTTGAAGTATTGTGTCAACCACCTGATAAAGCAAAATGTTATCTAAATAATAATAATTATGGAGAAATGGACTTGGAACGCGATTGCAAGATTGCGATTGCATTATTTTGCACATTGCACTTAATATTTAACGATAAATTGTTTTGTTTACACTAAAGGCGGGTTTAAGGTAGGGAAATCAAAGATTCCACAATAGATATAATATTGTTTTAATTTTTTTTTGTACATAAGTAAATTAAACATATCGATGTATTTTGCTTTATTGGTTTAGAATTAAGGTATAGGTTAAGTAGTAAACCAAATTAATTTGTGTTTTATCATGTATTGTAACATTTTCATAATTGCATTATTGAAAACAAGATGAATGAATAGCAAAACCAAGTTTTACATCTTTAAAATGCTAAATCAAAATAAAATGTTCGAAAAATTAAAAAATAGATAAAATATAACTGCAACTACATGTGTAGTATGTATCAATATCTAATATTATAATACTATAAACATTAAATAATATAGATATAATAAGGCTTTTAATGCATTTTCAAATTTTAATACTATAACAATTGCTATTTGTATTAGCTAAAACCTCCAAAAATGAATCAAGACATTTTCAAAATCTTAAAAAATTTTCAAGCCATTTTTACAGCCAATATATCTGTATTAATAAAAATACTTTTTGCCTATTGTAAAAGAATCTGCTTAATTTTTAAGATACCTTAAATATTAATTCAAGGACTTAGTTTTATTTTATTTTATTGTACATGTACATATTACATATAGGTAGGTACCAAAGAAATATTTTGTTTTTTTACAATTCAAATTTTTTGTATATTATTTATAATTTTTAATAGCAAACATTTTTAAGATTAATTAGGTATATTCGATTTGTATGAAAAAAATGTCTGTTAACTTCACTGAATACCTCTATATTATGTTCTGTAATAAATACTAAGTATAGGTAGTTATGAAATTATTAAATGTAACAGCGAGTAAAGTAATGTCTTTTGTTAAGGATGAGTAATTTATATTCAACTGAGTTCTTTGAGGAAGTGACGTTAATACGTTCAATGGTTTGGCGAACTTTAAACCGTGGTTAAATGGTTTATTGCCGTTAGACATACAATAGAAAACTATCGAGCAAAATAATTTAGCTAATATAATATCTTTAACTCCAATTAAAAGACAATTTTTATAAGATATAATACTTGGGATAGGAATGAATTATTTTATTAAGAAGATTCAAAATAGTTTAGTATTAGAATTTATAAAATTTTGAATTTCAAAAATATGAGTTTTATAATCTAATTTGGATCGAAATTTTAATTTAGTACGTAAATTGGGAAAATTATTGTAATTTATTTAAAAAAGAGTGTATGAAGTTTGAATATCGTATGAGCAATTTTTTCTTTATAAATTATAAATTCCTCAAAATCGAACTAAACCATAAAGGATGTTTACTACTAAAATATATATTTATATTTTTCTCATAATACCTAACTAACAATAATTTAAAAAATATTATAATAAAAGTCATTGATCGAACCCTTAATATAAAATACATTAAACATAAGATTTAAATTAATAATTAGATAATGATAACCTTATAATATAATAATCATAAACAGTATAATTTAAATACAAAGGTTCAAACGGTTCAATATTTTCAAAGATAGGAAGTTTAATTAGTAGAACTGGATGATATTATACAATTATATATTATATATTATATAGTATATAAGATGTAATCTATTGAAATCAAAGTGAATAGTTCACATACAAAATCTGAATTAGATAATAGAATGTTGGAGATTTGTATAATTTTATTGTATTAAAAAAGATAAGAAAAAATAACTAATACCTACCGACATATTTTATAATTCGTTTTTACCAAAGTGAAAAACAGCTTCATTTTTTATTTAAAGACCGTTACTGAATAATTAGAAAATTATAATTACTTAATAATATAATTAAGATCTTAAGTAATTCATAATGACAATATTATTAAAAAAAATATCGAGTAATTAAAGTAACAAATTTAGTATTTAAACAACAGACATTCTTATAGAATAAAATATAAATATAATTGCTTTGAATTAACATTGGGTTTTATTTGTTATTTGAGGTGGCAAGTAGATTTATTAGATATATTAAAATATTTAATAAATTAATTAATTTAACTTGCAGTGGTATTTGGTGTTTCTATTATTTAACTCATAAATTACACTTTTTAGGGGATTTCATTTTAGAAACGTTCCATTAATTGATACACTTAGACATTTTAAATTAATTGTAAAACCACCAAAATAAAAACTAATCTATTATTAACTCAATATACCATTAAGAAATTATTCACATTTTTTAATTGTTGATACTTCTTTATTCGAATTGGATAACAATATAGATTTATTATACCCGACTTTATGTGAAACATTGTGGTTTTTGTTAGCCAGAATTTCTTCAAATTGCTTAGAAATAGTATCAAATATAGGTACTATGCAGTTACCATCAACATCAGTAAATTTTTGACATGAAATCAATTTAGGCGATAAGTTAATTTCGAATGGATATCATTTCATTGATTTATTATATGATTTTGTCCAATTTATCTGATAAATTGATGTAATCCATTTTTTATTTATTTATTTAATTTAAATTCATATACATATGAATACTGGTCCCAGTGCCCCATTTAGAAGACTCGTGTGGGGGCCTAATATAATAACATTATAGATGATTCGTATAATTTATATTACATTAACATTAAATAATGACTATCGTAGAAATAATTTGGTGACAAGCACGTATAAAAGATGATTTTTAGGCATGCTCACCCCATTATTATGCTTAAATTATGCATATATTCAAATTCTGATTTTTACATAGTTTCAAGTTGTTAAAAAACAACGTTTTTATTAAATATTTTTTACCCTTAATTTTATTGAATGACAACATAGAGTTTTAATTTCATATTGCAAAGCAGAATAATTTTCTAAGTTTTTAATACATAAAAATCGAATTTTGGGCTAATGGTTTATGAGTTATAAGTATTTAAAGTTTAGATGCGCGGTGTGGAATGGCACGGGGTTAGGTACCCCGAAAAATATTTGTCCACTACTCCGCTTGTTAAAACTTTAAATATGTATAACTCATAAACTACTCACCCTAAATTTTGATTTTTTATGTATCAAAATATTTAGAAAATTATTCTGCTTTGGAATATGAAATTAAAACTCTATGTTGTCGTTCAAAAAAATTAAAGGTAAAAAATATTTAATAAAAACGTTGTTTTTAAACAACTTGAAACTGTGTAAAAATCAGAATATGAATAAATGCATAATTTAAGCATAGAAAGGGGGTAAGCATGCTTAAAAAATCACCTTCTATATGTATAATAATGAATTAATTGATAAGTACAGAAGTGAGAAGTCGGTGCAATGGTTAGAGCACTTGTTTATTGCATAGACCAGCGGTTCCCAACCTTTTTAGTTGGGAGGACCACTAATCTTGTAAAAAAATCTCTGAGGCTCACTAATGATTAATAGCACACCTATATACGTGTATATATATATATGTATAATATTATTAGGTATATAATAAAAATAGACAATAATATTATTTTAAATAAATACGTTATTAATGTTAATATTATATGGTTCACGGCCCATGGGTTGGGAACTGCTGGGTTAAAATAATATATTTAATAACTATATATAAGTATTTATTTAAGTTAAAATGAATACATATATATTGTTTAAATAACTCTTACATAAGTACATAACATATAATATATTATATACATAATAATATATTCAACATATTATAATATAATGCATTATTATTAGCAATATACTAAATACTATATAGGCTAGTAAATCTCAAATTAAAATATTAAAACCTTAAAATAGTTAAGCCACTGATGATTTAAAATAAAAAATTAATACTGACTATGGTTAAACATAAAACTATTTTTTACACATAACTTACAATTACTTAATATCTATAAGTATACTTACATTTGCGTACTTTTACCAGTTCATTAAATTGATTATTAAGTTGAGCTAATAACTGTACATTTTTATTTTGTTGTTGAATCCAAGATTGTTTTATAAAATTAGTTTCTTTTACTACTTCATCAATTTTATTTCTAACTTGATCAATTTGCATTTGAGGGGTCAAGATATGACCATCCTAAATTTTAATTAAAATTAAATACAAGGTAATTATCATGTAATTAAATATTAATTAAACTTTTTTTAGCTCACATCATGTAAATTTTTTACTATTTCCAATTTTTTATTTTCTAAATCAATTTGTTTTGTTTTATTTTGAATTTCAGTATATAATTTCTTCAATTCAGAATCTAATTTATGTAATGCACATCCTTGATCATTTAAATATTTAGTGTTTTCTTCTATATCATGTTCTAAATTAGAACTTGTTGTACGATATTGTTCTAGTTTTAATAAAGATTTAGATAAATTGTTTTCAACTTCAACTAATACTAATTCCTAGATTTAATATTAAATAAGTTAATATATTTTTAAGTGAAGAAAAGATACATCATACATGCTCTTTATTTTGAACTTTTATTTCTGATATTTTGTTATTTATCTGAACACAATAATTATTTGAAAATAATTGTTTTTTTATTTCATTTAAAATATCTTCTTCATATTTTAATTTCTGATTTGATACTTTGTTTAAAAAAATTAATGATGTATTTGTTTCATTTTTAATAGATATTTGATCCTGCAATTATAATTTAATTTTTAATTTATATTAATAGATTTAGTTACACAATATACTATACTAATGTAATTTGATCTAAGTTTTGTTGTTGAAATTCTGTCATTTGTATTAGCTTAGAATATTCTTCTTTCAAGCAGTTTAACTTATCCAAACAAGTTTTAAAACTATTTTGTAAGTTATTTTGTTCTCGTTTCAATTTATTCAAATAATTGAATAGATCTTTATTTTTACGAAATTCTTCTTTGGCACTACGTTTGTAACTGTTGGCTTCCATTAATAATGTATGATACTTATTTTTTGCTTCTCTGAAAAATGTAAAAAAATATATTTAATACAAAATCATTTTTTAGATTATCTATTTAATATGCTACAATTTTTGTAATACAACAATTGTTTTTCCATTTATTTTTAAGTAGGTACCTAATATTGAGTTATAATCTGGAATAACCTGACCTTGGGAAACTTCCTCAATTACGTCTCCTACGTTAGGTGCTGATTGTTCCCCTTAAATTTGCTTAATGTACACATTGAACATTTTTGTATTTTAATTAATAATAATAAACAAAGCCATAGCACATAAATATTTGTAATTTTTGTTTATCATATTGATTCTTTTGGTGTTATTCTAAGGTTTTTAAAAAATATTATTTTTACTGTTTATATTTTGAAAAAGAATATTTTTCTTGTGATAAATAAGGTGATTTATAAAGTATATTTACCCCTTTATTTTTTTTTAACATTGCAGTTATTCAAAATCTATAAAACATATATGTAGGTATTTTCAAATTATTAAGATATTAGGTACTTAAGAAGTGTCCTGCGAAGATACAAACTTCTGTTTTTCTAAAGAGAACCCCAATTTCTACTATAAATTACTTAGTAGATTTAATTTTGACATATCAAAAACAAAATTCAAAGAAATAATTTTTGATTTATTTAACTTTGTATACTAATATCAATAGGTCTATTTAATGGGCTTAAAAGGTATGAAAACAATAGTGACTTGAACATATTAGTAATTAATATTAATCTATTAACATTTATAGTTTTAAAAATACGGTCAATGTAAATAAACTCTAGATTCAATATTTCATATATTTTATATTTTTGTAAGACTACTTTTTATTACTTTTATCTTAAGTATAAACATTAATAACTGAAAAACTATTTGTTTAAATTTTGAAATAGGTACATCAAAATATATATCCACATTATAATTTACATTATAATAGATGGAGAGTAGTGGCATAGCCATGGCGGGGAGGTAGTGTGTTATCCCCCCCCATCGGTTGTATCAACTTAATATAAAAATGAATTGTTATTGTCAATTGTTGATTATGTTTTTTTTAGTATTTTGTGTTTGCCCCCCTCACATTTTATAATCCAAGCTATGCCACTTGTAGTGAGGGTAAGGTTTTCACTGGAAAAACGGAAATTTATACCATCACAGATTTTAATTAAGCATATGTAAACCTTTTAAACATCAAAATTATTTGAAAAAATTGAAGATGTACATTGTACATGCTTTGTGAATCACCCTCTAGATAAACAATAAAAACAGTAAATACTACCCTATTAGTTTAATATAATTAAAAATTCTTAATCATTACACTTAAACATAAACAACATTTTTTTTTAAATCACAAATATTAACAAAATTAGAACATTTTCATATGATTCAAAGAAATAAATTTAAATTATAATAATTACTGCAAATCATTTTTTGTCCTCAGAAAACATTTATCACACTGCTGAATACTAATTAAAACATCATTCCATAATAATGTAATTTTAGCATTATCTTCATTAATAGCATCAAGCTCTGTTGAATTGTTCATAACTTTTTGTCTCAAAACTTCTCTTTCATTATATTTTGTCTCTGCTTGTTCACCTAATTGTTTCATACGATCTTCTAATCGAAGAATTTCTTGGGTTAAAGATAGTAATAACAAATCCTAAAAAATATGACACATAAATAATCTTTTAATACTTTGAAATTTCCAACAATTGAAAATATCTGTCATGTTTTATAAAATATTTATTTTGTGAACTTCTAATTCTTGATATTTCAAATTTAATTTCATGTTAGTATGAACACAAAGTTATCTAGAATTAACTGTATGAAAAGAAAAGTTCAGAATTAACTTTTAGAATTAAAAGTTACCTGTTTTTGTTGATCATTTAATAATTTTTTTTTGTATTGTTTAGTTTCAGATTTTTTTTGATTACAAATATTAAATGTAATTTCTTGTTCTTTTTCGTATTTTAATAGTTCTTTTAAAAGTCCTCGACTACATTCTAGTTGTCTTTTTAAAGTTGAAACTAAAAAGTTATAAAATGTATTAAAATACAAAATAATAAATTGGACCTTAAAAAAAAAGATATTGTACATTTTTTAGATTCAATTGTAGTTGTTGTATGAATTTCAGTATAGCGTTGTTTTCTTTGTTCAGTACATTCTTCCACACGGTCTTTAGTTATTTTTAATTCTAGTTTCATTCTATGGAATTCATTCAATAACTTATGTTGAGTGTCAACTCTACAAGCTACGTTATTTATTTCATTTATAAATGAAGATTTTTCTTTTTGTCTGGATCTAATTGAGCCATCCTAAGCAAAATCTTTTGAATTAATTTCAAAGAATACAGAAATATTTAAATAAAAATAAATACACTTACGAGTGTTTGTAGTTCTTTTTTGATATTTTCTCTTTGCTTTAATAAATGTAATTTCAGTGTCTTCTGAAATCTTACCATAACGGGATTATTTGGTTCTAGTACAATTAGTTGACTATTATATATTTCTTTATTTATGGATTTAGGGGTTACATATGTCATCTCACTATTTATCCTTTCAAACTCTAATGATGTATCATCTGAACTCTTTTTGGATGTTTCTGTTTCTATTTCTAGAGCACGTGAATAATAATTATTAACTAGATTTTCTGATTCTGATGACATATCTTCAAAATGCAGTAATTCTGTAGGTGAAGTTGAATCCATTACATTAGATTGATGATTGAATATATTTTCAAGTTGTTCTTTTGCTGAAATATTATTAAACTTTTTAAAATCAGTTCAAAAACGTATGACCATTTAGTTGTATACTTAGTCAATATTGGTTGTCCTATTTATAATGTAAATTATCTGGTGGTCTATTCATTTAAAAGTATCTAAATTTAAATCATCATTTTTGCTTTGTATAATATGCATAAATACAGACAAACAGTACAATAATACATTTGATAGGCCAATAGGAATAAAATAAAACGATTACTGATGAGGAAGGAGGGCTTTAATTGAGATATGCCCATGATACTATAAAATGCATAGTTACTTAAATTAATTATGTCTTACAACTTTTACTCACCCATAAGATCATAACTTTTATTATTATCTTGTGATTCATATAGATTTGATGTAAATTCAGTTGGATTTTCAATGCATATATTATCTCTATGAATATCTTCAATATCATTATCATTTTCTAATGTTTTTTGTTTGTCTCTTAATTTATAATTTTCTGTCTCAATATTATCCATTTCAGATTTGGACATTTCACCCTTAAAAAAAATAAATACTAAGACAAGACCCCATATGATATTTACATGCACTTATAATAATAATATTATGTAAATATGCAGTATCCAGTACTTACATTCACATTGGTAAGTGGTTACTATGGCAATGTTTAAAGTTTAATACAACAAGAGTATTTATAATTTTTCAAGGGGTGTAAAACAAAATCAAAAAAGTACCTAATAAAAAATAAAAATTACCACTAAGGTATTAATAAAGAATAAAGATCTATCATAATACTACTTATTAAGGTAAAAAAATAAAAAAATAGTGAAATCAATTTCATCCATGTTCATTTTTAATACGCCATTGACGAATATCATTAAATAAATTCTATAGGTATATTCTTTTAAAAAAATATTTTTAAGGCAATATTGATTGTTGTAAATACACTTTACATATGTATGGACATTTTGTAGAGCTTGTATCATTGTTCACAATACAAATTGTATTATACAATAAACATTTAAAAAATTACAGATTTAAAATATAAAAAGCAATACTGTTAATGGTAATAGGTGACAAAGAGAAGAATGATAAAATATTAAAGCTTTCAATTCTATGTATAATATTATATATAATTTTTATTCACACAATATGTTTATAATTCTAATATGTATAATTTTGTTTATTATATATTTATAATGCCACATGCATTTGTGGTAGATGTATTGAGCTAAATTTTACCCAATCGTAAGGATAATATTTTGCTAGTTTAAAATTATATATATTTTGTATTTCTTAAACATTTTAATCAATAATAAAATTATATAGTACAGGTCGTATAAACAATACTCCAATTTATAAAAATTATAGGTAATTAAAATACATAAATGTACATAAATGCTTACACGATATTAATCTCTTACTTATTTTAACAGCTCTAATTTAAAATTTTAGGAAAAAATATAGTAAAATCAATTTTTGTTAATTAATAATTTTGGAATAATCAGAACATTAAAAATAATAAACTTTAATCACTTGTTTGAATAAATATATTATATATTAAGAATATGTTTTAAAATTCTCACATAATTGCAAGTATTTAAAAGAAAATGTAAATAATATAGTGTACAGTATTCAATTATTGTTCAGTTCTTTAAGAATTTTATAAATTATTATTAATAACTTACATCTATAATTTCAAATTTAAGGGTAAAATAATATTAATATTTACTAATAAAATTAACAAATATAACATAATATAACTCTACCTGTTTCTACAATTGTCACAAACACATTTACAATTAAAAGCTAAGAATAATTGTCTCACAATCCAGTGCATTCTACTCTATAATTAGATAACTCAAATCAATCATAAACTATAATTTATAATAATAGTATTTTTACGTACTATAATGTGAATAAATAACTCATAATTTAAATTATAAGTATAGACAAAATATGTTTCTGATTACATATACAACTAAACTTAAGTAGATGCTGAATGGTTTAAAATAAAATAAATTGCTATGAAAAAAAATAAAAAAATAAATTTTATATCATATTAATTTAATAACACATTATAATAATAATAAAAAAGATATTATATCAATAAATTGTTTTAACATATTAGTTTTTTGTTAAAAATAATGTTATTAATTAAAGGAGATCAATACTTTGAAACAAATTTATTTTTCAATTATTATATAATGTAAAATTACTTAATCATAAATTATTGATGAGTATACCAGGGTTTTTAAGGAATTTTATTCAATTATCAAAACATTATAAACCAAATTTTTTTAATTAAATATATATTCTACAAAACAATAATTTGTAGTCTCCTACAGAATCTTTCAAATGTAAAAATATTAATAAAATTCAATTTAAGCAATGAAATATTTGAATTGTTTTATATTTATTTAAAATATAATCGTATTTAAATTTTAAAAAACCTATTGATATTATATATTCATTATTTTATTTATTTACAAATAATTTTAAATTATTGGTTAAGGATAAATTCATTAAAATATAGGTAGGTACTTAAAACATCAATTATGATGGCATTAATCAATAATCTTTTTAAATGTTGTTACTTCTATTAATAATCAATCTCCTTTGTATACATAACAATATTTTTACATCTTTAAAAATATATCTGTTAAATATAATTTAATAAATGTTTCAATCACTTGATGTTATTTTCTATTAGAAGAGATAAAGTATGAAAAGTATCTAAACTAGATTGAATTTGCTGCATATGAATTTCTACACAATTTTCAAAAGATTTTTGATTAGATTGACTAAGTTTAAGTTTTATTTCAACCATGGTTCTTTTTAAAGCATCCAATTCATATGCAGTAGGTTCATTTTCAGTTAATGTCTTCACCTGAAGCATTAAAGCTAATAAATCTTTAATTAAAGCTAACATCGGCTGGTCATCAATCATAAAACGGGAATCAGTTACTTCTTTGTTATGCTCAATCATTTGTTCAGCTTCATCAAATGACTGATTTTGCAAATAATCTGTTATCAATGGCCACGTTTCAGCTTCTTCAGGTGCTAATATTTTAATTTCTTCGCTAAGAACACACATTACTGATGTTAAATGAAGATTTAAATTATCCAAGTCCAAAACAATTTTAGCATATCTACTCTGAAATTCTGGTGTTATATCTTCATTGTATAAAATCATTTTTTCGGCTTCAGAATTCATGTTACGTAATGTTTGTACATATTGCTTTTTTGCGGTCAAAATTTTTCTAAATTTTACAGTAGATTCTAAAAGTTTCATTGAATATTGTGCAGTTGTATTCTGATCAGTTTTATGTACGTCTACTTTAGTTTCAGGTGATATTGAACGGTTATGGTAGGGTACACGTGGACGACACATTTGTAATAATACATTTTTTGAAATAGTTTCTGGAGGTTGATTGGAGCATACTTCATAATCAAGGACAGAGTGTGTACCTAAGCCAGGCTTATCAAAATGTATTCTATAAGTATTGTTAGAAACATCTAAAGCTTCAATAGTTCCATTAAACAGACCATCTTCAGTGTTACTTCTTAACATTGCTGTTACTTTTGTACCAACGCTAAGTTGTAAAGGTATTTCATCTGGTATATCTTTAAATAACAATTCATCTCTAGCTTTCCTTTGTTGTAACAATCTTATTTTTCTTCTTCTTCTATCCAATTCTCGAATTTCTTCGTCAAAGAAATTTTGAGAACATCTACGAGGTTTACCCATCATTCTCCGTAACATACACCATTCAGTCCTAGTCATAGTTTTAATTTTAAAAGAGGGAAAAAAGTCTTGTACACACATCATAAAATCAGATTCATATAAAAGAGGTTTATCTATATTGCTATAAAACCACTCGTAATATATCCAATTCTTTGCTTTTGGTAATTGAAAAATTTTCCTCAGTCTTAATCCAACATTTTGACAACGTTTACGTTCCAAAGAGTCAGATTTTGGTTTGGATGTTGACATTATGTTTTTAGGAGTTTCGAGTTTTACAATTTTTGGTTTAGCTACACCATTTTCGGTAGATTTTTTAGAAGCACTTTTAACAGGTGTTTTCACATTGGGAGTCTTAAGTTTGATTGTAGGTGTTGTTTTGACAGCAACTTTTGGAGTTGATAATTTTTGATTAACAATTTTTTCTTGTTTAGGTGTTTTTGGTGTTTTTGGTTCTAACTTAGGTTCAACAATTTTTTTTGGTGTTTGTTTTTTAGGAGAATTCACATACATCATGCGTTCTTGTTTCACAGATGGATTTTTAGATGTGTTGAATACTTCTTCATCAAAAAATAATTTATTTTTTTTCCTTATTCGAACAGGCATACCTCTTCTGTTTAATTTATCTTTTCCCGAATTTGTCGATTCTATAATTTTAGGATTATTTCTTTTATTTACAGGCTGCAAACCTAAAACTGCTGGACATAATTTTGTTTGGCGATATTCATCGTCTACTTCCATATCACTACTATCTGAATCCATTTTTGTTTATTTAATAACTTTTAATCAATAATTCAATTTATTATAAACACTGTGTTTAATAGATTAAAATAATGTATCAAGAAATATTTTTCAAATTAATACACATTGACAATTCAATAAATTGCAGCAATCCCATAATAACCTGAAAAAAAAACAAAACAATTATTAATTTTTTCCAAACTTGACTGGGGATGTTTTGACAAATAAGTATGTAATTCCTATAAGATGCATTTTAACTTGAAAAATATTAATACTATTATATTTATATTGGCTGTACATTTTATAAAAACTAATGTTTTAATTTTATGACAATTGTTTGCCTCTATGTGATTACAACTTTAATTAAGTAGTTAATTGTTTTTTTTATTTTACTATACGAATAAATATTAGATATACATTAAAATTTATCAAGTAACCATACATAATTTTTAACACTTTGAATTATAAGTTTTTGTTTTTCTAATAAATATAAAATTGTATAATTTTTATTAAAAGAATTAATACACTATAATCAAGAATTTAGTAGTTTTACAATAAAAAAAAAAACAAACAAATATTTGAAGGAGATACCAATCGTAAATGTATAATACAAATACATAAAATTATTTAGCTAGTTTTTTAACTATTTTATATTTAAATATACATTTGATTTCTCAAGACTAATGTAGATTTAATATTTTGAAGATTCATGAGTTATATTAATTTAAGTAACTATGAATAGGGCAAAGGCTTAATTCATAAACTTTTCAACTAATAATTTCTATATATTTGCATGAAAAAACTTCTATTATTCAAAAAAATAATGGCCAAATAACAGTATTAAATAAAAATAAATCTAAAAAAAGATCCATATGAAATTAATTTGTATATAAAATGAATATATAATAAAAACAAAGAAATTAAATTAATCGATAGGATTTCTATTGTGAAGAATAGATAACAAAAATTATTTAGATATATATGTTATACAATGAACTTTAAAATTAGATGTAGTTATTAAAAAAGTTAAAACATTTAGTTTAAATAAGAATAAACGAAAAATATAAATTTTAACAAATTTATCTAAAAAATCTAGATATTCTAATAAATATTATTTAATATTTAATTACTAAATTTAAATTATTTGTTTAATCTATTACACAAGGTATGGAATATGTTCACCAAACTTTGCCACATCTTATAATATAAATTATAATACGGCATTAGTAATATAATCAGGTCAAATTTCACACATACAATACTAATTTATCGAAATACATGAAATTTCATTTTTAGTTCCACATCCACACAATGAAACCAAACTATATAAAGTACCTTATATTTGTAGATTTAAGTTTAAAGTGAAAGTAATTAAGAAAAATTATGAACCAGAAACATTTACCAATTCAAAGTTCAAACAGTATAAGTTTTGTTCAACTGATATCACACAACTCATTATCGGCTATAAGTAATGGCAAAAAATGAACTACAGAAACATTTTGAGTTGATTGTTAATCGAGATATTTGAACGAATTACTATTTGAAAGGAAATGGCGCAAACAACTGTATCAATTGTCGTTTGAATGAATTCTCTAACGTTCCAAAACGTCAATTATCCATATACTTTAAATGTACTTACGCTATTTCCATGGTGAATGTAGTACGATGATGAAATAAATTGCAAGCAATGGATGTACGTATTAGAAATAATAATACGGAATCAAATACGAAATGATTCGTAAATTTATAAATTTCGTAAAAATCGCGGAGGAAAACATTTCCCAGTTTAAATTCCACATTATCGCCAGGTGCACCAATAACATTTCACGAATGCTATACAGTGATGCGATATTTTAAAAACAAATTGTTATCAAATAAACAGTTTAAAAAACAAAAATCAATACATTATCAATTACATTATCAAATACAAATTTTTATTTTGTTGGTTACGTTCAAAAAAATCAAATTAATTTTTAAGACTAGTGTTAATTGTTTTGTGTTTTGGAAAGCCACAAATACTCTAAAACTATTTGATTTGTTATAGTATTATATTAATAAAAAAATTTATCTTCCTTAGAAGTTAACAGGTAACTTATAAGTTGTATTTTGAACTTGTAACTTATTACAATTGTACATTTAATAATAAAACTGAAATAGTATTATATTTTACAATTAATATAATATCTTATAATATAAAACATTATATATACATTAGGTTATTAATTTTTACTAAATTAAGTTGTTATAATATTTGTTTTCTATAATCACCAAACATATTTAAAAAATATTGTTTTTTAACCTTTTTAGTTTTGCCAACCACCAAATAAAGTATAAATTATGGGCAATCACTTTGAGACCATCCTTCCTTATCTATTAAGTATACATTTGAACAATGAAAGTATCATATTGTTGGGGAAGCCATTAGCGGTAGAGAGTCTGTATAATTTTCAATATTTTTTTTGTTAAATAAAAAATTTTGAATGTAAATCATGTGTTTTATTATTTTTGACTTACGCGACCCCCCAATTGAAAAACACTATTATAGGACTCAAATGCAAATGTATGTTTAATAACTAATGAGTATTGATATTTGAAGTATAATAATTATTAGGTATTTAAATTCTGTCATTTGATCCCCAATTACCAAATAATGTATAAATTAGTTTCTTAATTAATTTGTATATATTAATAATGCTTTAAAATAATTAAAACGAGAGTTTCTATAGCATTTTTGTACCAAATTAATTATAAATAGGACAACAAATTTAATTTTTAATAATTTTATATTTCTGTTTTTTATTTAGATTTTTTGAAATGTCATCCATCAATAAAGACTTGTGTTTAAATGAACTAAATGAACAAACAAATACTACAGTTGATACCAATATTACATCAATTGTAAAAGAAGAAAATAAGGGAATTGCGTGTATAAAAAAAGAATATATCATTGAGAGACATGTACCTAAGTTAGCAATAAATTATATTTCCGAATCAGATAAAAACCAATTAAATGAAGATGAACCCCCTTCTAAAAAACAGAAGTGTACAAAGAGTGTATTAAAAGGTCAAAACAAATCTAGAAATTGTACTTACTATCAAATTCCACAAGAAAACTTATGCTCAAATCTTGTTGATGGTATAGAAACAGGCTCTTGTACATTTGAGAAATGTAAATTTTTACACAATGTCACAGAGTATTTGGAAAAAAAACCTGATGATATTGACCAAACATGTTATGTTTATTCTCTTAAGGGTCGTTGTCCTAGAGGACTGACCTGTAGATATGGAAGTAGCCACATTGAAAATGGCAAAAATATTGTTAACCAAACTATATATGAAACATGGAATAAATGTAAAAATGAAACTAATAATCAAAACTGTGGTAAAACCTTAAGTAAAGAAAATATGTTAAAATTGAGAAAAAAATTATACAATTTTACAAAAAGTGAAGATGCTGTTAAAAAAATTGATAAGGATAAAGACTTGGGGCCTTTAATTGAGGAAAGTTATAAAAAAATTAATTGGGAAAATAAACTATATTTGGCCCCTTTGACTACAGTTGGTAATTTACCTTTTCGAAGAGTTTGTAAAGAGTTAGGGGCTGATATAACCTGCAGTGAAATGGTTTTATCATCAAGTTTGTTACAAGGGCATAATCAAGAATGGGCATTAACTAAAAGACATGAAACAGAAGACATATTCGGGATTCAAATATGTGGTAATAATCCATATATGTTGGCTAAAAGTGCACAAGTCTTACAAGAAAATGTAAGTATGGATTTTTTAGACTTAAATTTAGGATGTCCATTAGATCAAATTTATAAGCAAGGAGCTGGTAGTGGCTTATTACTTAGAAGTAAAAAATTAGAAGTTTGCTTAAAAAGTATGAGAACAGTACTTGATGTACCTCTTACAGTAAAATCTCGCTCAGGTGTAAATAAAGATCAAAATATTGCACACGATTTAATACCAATGTTCAAAGATAGTGGAGTATCCCTTATAACAGTTCATGGAAGATCAAGAGATCAAAGATACACCAAAATGGCTGATTGGAATTATGTTAATGAATGTGCCAAATTGGCAAGTCCAGTACCAGTATTTAGCAGTGGAGATATAATGTCTTATGAAGATTACATAAATACAAAACAACAATTTCCGGATATAACTGGTGCTATGATTGGTCGGGGAGCTTTGATAAAACCTTGGATATTTACAGAGATTAAAGAAAATCGGCATTGGGACATAAGTAGTAGTGAACGATTAGGTATTTTAAGAAAATTTGTAAATTATGGTCTTGAACATTGGGGTAGTGATACTCGAGGTGTGGAAACAACAAGAAGGTTTTTATTGGAATGGCTATCTTTTTGTTACCGATATATTCCTGTTGGCATTTTAGAACGCGTACCTCAAAAAGTAAACGAAAGACCACCAAATTACAAAGGAAGAGACGATTTAGAAACATTAATGGCTAGCGGAAATTGTGCTGATTGGATAGAAATAAGTAAAATGTTACTTGGACCAGTACCTAATGGATTTCAATTTCTACCTAAACATAAGGCAAATTCTTGGAAATAGTTAATTTATATTATATGATTTAATTATCTTTGTTCATATTATCGTATTATGTTTTTAATATTATAATATTATATCATGTTAAGGTTTTGTGACAGTGTATTAAATTAATATATTTTAATGTGTGTATACCATAACATATGTATTAAAATTATTTTTAACAATTTAAAATATTTCAATAAACAAAATTCATAATGTATAAATACTGGGCGACGTGAAAGTGAACCTATTCAATTTTATCAAATTCATTTTTTGAGCGTTATGACTATAGAAATAATGTAATCAATTTACTCGTTCAATTTTATAAAATGTATTTAATACAGTTCATTGTTCCTTGTAGTTATAATAATTGTATTATAACTACGCCGATAGTCGAAACATTAAGCCATCTACGTTTAAAGATGTGAAATACACATAGTTAACAAAATAAAAAGAGTATACATGTAAACATCTTGTTTTATATAAATTATAATATCTGAATATTTTGAATAATGAATATTCGCGGTCGAACATCTTAAATCGTGATAAACAGTTTATCTTTATCAATAGTAACTACATATAACCACAGAAATAATTGTCGGTGCAGGATGGGATGGTCACACTGATAAGCAATTTTCATAATTGTTTTCAGTAGCATAGATTATGAAATATACACAATAGTCAAAATCGAATAATATAGATATCAAATGATCGTTTGCTTTCTTTTTCATATCTATTGGTTTATCTTAATTCGTGTTTCTGAGACATAATTATTGTTATTTATCTTCATTTAATTATTAACTCTTGTTGTATTAAATTTAATTACCTTTTTTTACAAGATTGAAGATAAATAATGTCTCTATTTAGGTAAGCAAAAGTTAGGTTTTAGTTAAAAACCTATTGTGGCTTACTATTTTGTGTATGTATATTAATTTATAATTCCCTAGTGTGTTACCAGCGCCTACACAATTCCTTCAGGATTTGGAGGAAGATGACGAATCCAACGAAACACTTGCAGAGAAAACCAATACATTTGAAGTGTATGCTGTTAAAATCCCACCATACGGTAACAGAAATGGATGGGTACCAAGGACTGTTGAAGTAATGTTTTAAATATTATATTTTAGTCAAGTAACTAATTACTAGAGCGCAGATGCACAAAAATGTTAAAATTTACATGAAAATAAAAAAATTACGGAACCCTACTATAGAACTATAGATACTAATCTACTTTTGTTCATTTTTTTCGACACTTTCATCATTTTGGTTTATGCATTTTATTTCCCTGATTATTGATCTAAGCTCATATTTGGAAAAACTAATTATACCTACAAGTATCCCTATTAATTAGTTTTGATATTAATTGAAATTATAAAAATATTATTTTAATAGACAATATATATTTCAAAAATGTCTAAAAAAACATTGAAATATGCAATTAAAATTGTAAAGTAAGTCTTTACATTTAGATAAATATTGAAATTTGCACTAAAAAAGTTTCATTTTTTAAATCGTTATGTCGTGAAACAAATTTTGTGCTCACTTATATTATACAATCAACCAAAATAACTATGCAAATACATACAAATCTACGCTCTACTAATTACATAATGATAGATTTTTTTCAAAATCTTGCTCATGTATTAATCATAACACCTTATGGGATTTTAGTGTATTTGTAGTAGTCTATTGTCATACTACAATATTTTGTATAATAAGTTGGATTGCAGTCAACATGTTAATGTAATAGAATTTTTCATGAGACAAAAGCAACAACATCCGTTAAAGAACAAACTGTTTCTATTGAATAATAAATAATAAATACTAAAAATAATATGAATTTTATGAAATATACTTGTTATTTGATATACGCAAAAATACATTGGTGTTAAATCACAGTCGACAATCACATGGCACCTGACAGTGCTGAATTAACATAATATAGGCAGGGTAGGCCTTATGCTAGATAAAAGTGGCCATCAGAGGTGGCTATTTTTTGTAATAGTGGCACTATGAGAGTTTAACCTGTCATCTGTGGTGAATGTTTTAAATCTTAATACAGTGTCTATAAAAAAATGTTTGCCTAGGGCTATGGTCAGTCTTAATCCGAAACTGGGCCTCCTGGTGGTCAAAGTGTAAAACTTGAAAATAATGATTTTATTACACTCAATTATTGTGGACTATGTTAAGTTATATTTTAGTATACTAATACAATAATAGTAAATTAATATTACATTATTAAAAACCTTCATTAAACTATAAATTTTATTAAAATATAGTTGATAAAATGTTTCTTATAATACTATTTATTTATACTTTTGTTAAAATAATATTTTTTTTAGGATTTTGGTGATGGAGGTGCTTTTCCAGAAATCCAAGTTGCGCAATATCCATTGAATATGGGAAAAGAAAATAAAGAATCTGTTTCAAATGCTCTTGCATTACAGTTAACTTCTGATGGTAAAGTTAAATATGATGTGCTTGCTCGTCAAGGTCAAAGAAAAGATAAAGTGATTTATTCAAAACTATCTGACATGCTTCCATCGGAGGTGATCAATGAAGATGACCCTTCTCTGCAAAAGCCTGATTCAGATGAAGTTGCAGACATTACTGAAAAAACAAGGGCAGCACTAGAAAAGCTGACTAATTCTAAAGTTTCGGCTGCATTACCAGTACGAGCGGCAGATAAACCTGTAAGTCTTAAGGTTTTTAATTTTTATAAATATACTTATTTTTAAAATATTTATGATTAGGCTCCTGTACAATGGTTCCGTTATACCCCTACTGAACAAGGAAAAGAATATAATTCAGGTTCAAAACAACGCGTAGTAAGATTAGTGGAGGCTCAGAAAGATCCTATGGAACCCCCGAAATTCAAAATTAATAAAAAAATACCTCGAGGTCCTCCATCACCTCCTGCACCATTAATGCATTCTCCAACCAGAAAGACATCTGTTAAAGAACAGAAAGAATGGAAAATTCCACCATGTATATCAAATTGGAAAAATGCCAAAGGTTATACAATTCCATTAGATAAGAGGTTAGCTGCTGATGGCCGAGGTTTACAACAAAATCATATAAATGAAAAGTTTGCTAAGCTGGCTGAGGCTTTATACATAGCAGATCGTAAAGCCAGAGAAGCTGTTGAAATGAGAGCTCAGTTGGAAAAGAAAATGGCACAAAAAGAAAAGGAAAAGAAAGAGGAACATCTTAGAGCAATGGCTCAAAAAGCCAGGGAAGAAAGGGCAGGTATTAGGCTTCCTGGATCCGCTAAGAATGATGAATCACGTGAACGTGATCAATTACGTTTGGAACGTCAAAAAGATAGAGCTCGTGATCGTAATCTTGCTAGAAATGCTGACAGCCGTAAAAACAAAGTGTTGAGAGATCGAGATATAAGTGAACAAATTGCTCTTGGACTCCCAGCAATCACTAGAAAAACTGGAGATACTCAGTATGATCAACGTTTGCTCAATACAACAGCAGGTATGGATACTGGATTTGGTGATGATGAAGAATACAATGTGTATGATAAACCTTGGCGTGGAAATAGTTCATTGGCTCAACATATTTATCGTCCATCTGCTAATATTGATAAAGACGTGTATGGTGATGATTTAGAGAAAATTGCTAAGACAAATAGGTAAGCTTGGAATTATAATTAATAATTATTAATTTATGTTAAATGTATCTTGAATTTAAGAGACAGTAAAACTAAATAATTCAAAGCTGTTGGACAGCTCTATTTTCATAGAACAATAATTTTATTTGTTAGAAATACAATTTAACTTGCAATTATGTATTATCTATCTTAAAAAAAAAAATATTTAAATTATTTTTATTTTTGTTTTTATTTAGATTTGTCCCTAACAAAGAATTTAGTGGAACCGATCGTGATCCTAAAGCTAGTGGTCGATCTGGTCCTGTTCAATTTGAAAAACATCAACAAGAAGAGGATCCATTTGGTTTGGATCAGTTCTTAACTCAAGCCAAGCATGCATCTAAAAGGTCACAACCACAACAACAAGACCGTGATAAACGTCGTAGAAAAGATTAATCTCTTTTTTTGTATTCTTTGCGTTAGAAATGTATTTTTTTTATCTTAAAAACTAACTTATACACAAAAGTGCAGTACCTATCATGAAATTAATTAAAAATATCTTATTTCCATAACAATGTTGAATTCTGTAATATAAACATCTTTTAAGTAAAACAAGTTTTAATTTCCATATTCCACAGATCGTGGATACACGTGTTTTATAGATAAACATATATGATCATAAACTTTATTCAGTTTTAAATCATACTAAACAGTAAACACAGCTAAAACTGGGACTTTCTAACTTATATATTTTTATATATTATTCATCCTTTTCTACAGTATTTAATAGAATCATAATAAGGTACTATAAACTTTTATCGCATAGTTAAAACCACTTTTGTAATGTTAGATACTGATAAACACTACATAAACGAAGCCAATCATATATATATTATAAAGTGTCCTAATTATAATGAGAATCATTATACTTTCTTTAACTTTCAATTGAGAATCAATTTACTCTCATTTATGATTATTAGTTAAATTAAAAATGGTTATAAGTTTATAACTATAAATACATTTATAACTTACCACACAATAAAATTTAATGTAAAGGTATTAAGTTTTTAGAATAATAATTCCAAGTTAATTTATATATAAATTATTTAAATTTGGTTAGTATAATAGTATTCAATTAATTCTGAAAACCTTAATAATTGGAAAAACAATAGTTTTTAAAATAATAAAAAATATTATTATTATTATATTATTTAATATGATAATAATTTATTATTATATTCTGTTGTGATATATTGCTTCAAATTTTCATGTACAAAAAAAGAATGGATTGTCATTAACTAAAACTTCTTTCTAAATCATACAATTATTTAAAATAACATAATACAGAATAAGTTGTGGTAATTATTATGAACTATTGAAAAGTTTTTCAATAAATTTATATCCCAATAATAAAGAATTTACAACTTTTTATTTTATACAAACATTAACAAATATGATACTTCTCAGAATACTTAAATTTCTTATATTACACGTACAGTTTTGTTAACATTTTTGTTGATTAATTCTTTTTCCATTTTTTTCTTTTGTTCTTTAAATGCCAAAGTGTTTGCCTTTCGTTCTACTCTTCTTTCCTAAAAAAAAAATGAGTTTAATTACATACATTTAAAGTAAGTTAAACTTAATAAAGAATCATACATGTCTGAATTCTTTTAGTGCTTTTTTCCTCTTCAGTTTTTCTTCGGGTGTCTCATCTTTTGGTCTTATTGATAAAACAGAAAGAGCTGATATCACTGATCTAGAACCAGATTTTGGTGCATCTTTATTGTCCAAGGATTTCAATGCTTGAGCTGTAAGTCTTTGTTGTAATATTGGAACACCGGTTTTAGGATTTATTCGTATTTTCTGAATCTAAATTATAAATTTGTTTTCATTAAAATCATATTATATTAATTATTATAAATATATTTTAATCTAATAATTGTAATTCTTGAAGAGCAATAAGTTTTAATACTCATAATAAAACTTGATATTAAATATGTTTTAAACTAACCGGTGGGTCTTTGATAAGAGCAGGACGATTGTAAATATTAGAATACGTAGAAATGATGCTTTCACAATCCCATTTTTTTATATCTTGGTCTTCAACTGGTAATTTATAAGTAGGTTCTTCTTGATCAGAATCGCTATCAAAAATCAAAGCAGCTGTTCTGTCAGTAGGGATTTCATCCTAAAATATAAAAGAATTAAAAATTAAAATTTCTTATAACAAAAAAGTCATTATTTAATATTTTACCCTTTTCATATTTAATTCAAATTCTTCAGCGGCTTTTTTTAACAAATCAGATTCCATTGTCAATGTACCTTCGATTTCTTCAGTTTCTAAAGCTCCAATTTCTGAATCATCATAAGCAGCAAACATCTAATGAAATACCATTAGTTTTTAAGTTTATGTAATTTTTTTAATTGTCTATTAAAAAGTAAAACTATTAATACTTGTTCAAATTGATCATCTATTAATTTTAAATTTTCATTTCGTCTTATAATAGAACTGGACATAGAGTAATCAGTGAAACGCGATTTTGTATCATCATTGTTTAAACTACCAACATCATCGTATGCCTCACTGTCATACTGATCACTTTCTTCGTTTATGTCTTCTAGTTCATCCATATCGTCATCTGATCTGAAGCCAAATAATAACCAAAGAATATATAACGTGTAAAATTAAAATACAGCAATAAGATAACTTACCCAGGTTGATTTGCCATCACCACAAAATCATCTTCCAATTCATTATCTGGATCTTCAAAATTAAAATCATCATCCATTGCAGCAACTATATCTGGGTCCAAATCCAGACGTAAACCTACATAATATAATTTATTATATTATTAATTTGTTGAACTTCTACTGTTTATTGAATGTTACCTGATTGAGGAGCAGCTTTATTCAACAAGCCTACTTTTTCCTCGACTTCAGATTCAAATATTGATGAGGGTAACATAACTTTAGGTTTTTCTTTCTTTATTAATCAAAAAAAAAAAATTCTTTTAAAAAATGGTGTTTTTGTTTTTTAATATAGAATAAAGTATTAAAAAAATGTCTATACTTTTTCATTATTATGATTGGCAGGGGCGGGCAATAATATAAAATCATTGGATCGGCATTCTTTGAGATGTTGTAAATAATCATAATCATCATCAAAATATATCCCGTATTTAGCTTCTTCATCTTTATTTTTTTTCTAAAACATATTATATTTTATAAAGCTGAATAAATTATATTTTAATATATTATTATATTTATAAAACAAATTACTCCTTTTGATTGAGTTGGCTGTTGAGGTACCAAAACATGTTGTGGTGCTGTTTCATCAGTAACAAGTGGATCATGCTGACTTCTGTGTACTACATGGAAAGTAACAGAATTTTTCTTTTCAATAAATTTTCTTTTTGATTTTGGCTATAAAAATCAAATATTTACAATTAAAAAAATAAATTATATTGTATGGATTTTAAAATAATTTACCAAATAAAAGATTTTACCATATTTTTGTATGGTAAAATCAACTTACCATTTTGATCTTTTAGTTCCTACTTTCGCAGTAGTTTTAAAGATGCTGAAACGTCTGGTATATTGGTGTACTTACGGTCACCCAACACTAGTCAAATAAGTCAATTCAATATTCACAAATTATCTGTGAAAAAAACTCAAATTTTAAACTCACGTGCCTCACCTCACGATGTAGTGCATGTAAATACGTAGTGGACAGTTCGTAGAATGTGTTGTGTATATTATTATTGCGTATAGACTCGTGATTGATAAAGAAATATTCTTTTTAATTTACTATATTATTATCATGATTATTATCAACAACCCTGAGTGATAAGCACTTGTTCGATAAATGATAAAACCTCGTAGTCACCAATGGTGAACGGTCACATAGATCCCTCGACAGCTAGATCCAAGTGACTAACTGACGCAAGAGGATCCAATTGATGCGAGATTAAAATGACGCATGAGAATCTACTAACTGACCGGGGATTAAGATAATCATAAGGATGTTACAAATTAATTAATTTTGTAATTAGTATTATTAATTTTTAATTATCAATATATTTAAATGCTCTTACGTTATTGTATCGTACTATCGTACTATTAACACTAGTATAATACAGTTGTTATCTAACATAATCCATATAATTTTTGTTTAATAGACAATTAAAAAATATTTTCTATTATAACCTAATGGCTTAATAAGATACGCATAAATTATTTCACAAATAAAGCTTTCATAATGTTAGATTTCGTTTAAACATCTAATAAAAAATTAAAATGTAGTAACTGAAGTTATTGAACATTTCACTTCTCAGTTAAAATAGCCATAACTCGTGTCTGGTCACCATCTTATGTTTTTTTTATATTAATCAGAATAATATATAACTTAGTATAACTATAGCTACCATTATATAATTATTATTGCTTAAAAGTTTTAACTTTATTCATATTATCACTCCCAGTCTCAAAGGTTAATCGTAAGTCCAGTGGCGCCGATCTATATTTCATGTTATGGGGAAAATATGCTGGTGTAGACCCACCTACTAAAAAAAAGGTTAGTTAGTTACGTTCGAATGGTACTATATTTATTTCTAACTATGTGCATATAAGGTACTGCATAACAAACTATTTTCGATTGTCACCCACCTACCCACCCAAAAATATTTCTGTGGAAGTTTTCCCAGTTCATACCCGTGTTCGGCGCTACTGTTAGTGCATATACCAAATTTGAATATTGACAAAACTGGATATTTTAACGAAAAATAACGATTATAGGTATAATTATGATGGGTTTCGATATTAATATTGATTATTGATAATGTTATAATATTTTTACATTAATAATGAAAAGACGGGCGAACAATATCGATAACAATAACTAATTACTAATTTATGCGATGCCAATGGAAGAAAATTTGAATGAGTCTAGTCGCAATGTATACTGAACAACATCTATACAATCTATCCCACCCTCCGTTTTGTCGTGCATATAAAATTTTTATAAGAAGTACACAATTGAGTCTCTCAACCGGCAGACTCCCGAATAAATTTAAATGTCTAGTTAATAATAATATTACAATATAATAATACGGTATATGATCTATGGATATGGATCTATCATATTAATCTATCATCTATGGCAGTCATCAATCCTCGCTATTCGTCGGAGACGATTAACAGTTGTAATAATTTTAACGGAGAAAAAAAATAGACGTGCAAATCGTTAAACCGTACTTTAGTATATATAATATTTTACATGCATATGCCGTTCTGTTCATCTTATTTTTATGAAATATCTCAATATCTTCAATTCGAAACGCGGTAAAGACGGACGAGGAAAAGTGTTCCTGGGTCGGCGATATGGTTACTGAACGTGTGGACATTAAATCTGACACAACTAAGTTTCACAAAAAAAAAAATCGATGTTTACGTGAGTTTGATTTTCTATAATTTTAAAGCTTTAATTTAAATTTTTAGACATAAAATAAATACATACTTATTGCACCGGACAATCTGCTACCCGCCGAATGACGTATACGTATGCATATTTTATTCCCGAACGCGCGATGCATAAAATACGTGAGACCGAAAATACATAATCATCATATTACCAGACCTATATTATAGAATAATAATTTATATTTATATTAATTGTATAAATAGCATTTTTCATTTTAACTGGCCGAGTACCTGACTTATATAAGTTTTTTTTATCGCTAACAAAAATAAAAAGTTTTCCGAAAAGACGCATTAATATTTTTTTATAATTGTCTGAATTTTGAATTTTTAACACATTGGATAATCATTTCATATTTCTGAGATAACTATTTCTGTTCAACCGATTTTCGTAGTTATTTGAACATTTTACCAAATGTTAATGTTTGCATTTCTTATAAATATTATAATTTTCAAAATATTTTGACTATTCACTTATAGGATAAAATAAACATTGCAATATAGCATAGTACCATAAATAGATGCATTTATTATATATATATATATATATATATATATATTATTATCACAAATTATCTGAGCATATTAATTAGAACTTATCGGTTAATTTTAAAATCAGTAAAAATAATATGAGTATGTATTAAACAGGACGGTACCGAAACGGAAATGATATGTATATCACTGCTTGTATTTAGAAATTAATTTTATTAATTTTGTAAGTCCTTCTTTATTATATATGTAATAGATCATAATCTATTAACTATTTAGTATGTAATATCAGTTTAATTATTAAACTTTTAAATATTTTTAAAATTATTAATCATTTAGTTCAGCCAAACCGTATAAAAAACCGTTATAAAATTATAATTTAAAAAAAAAATCAGTATAATATACAATTATTATGATTTTACGTATGAAATTAATTAGATACCAAAAGTTTTGTATGCAAGACAACTGAAATATAATAATAAATCCTATAAAATCACAAAGAGTTCTATAAAAAAAACATTATTATAATATTTATCATCCATGGCAAACGACAATTGTCGTCATTTGTAGGAGACGATTAACAATTCTAATAATTTTATTGAACAGTCTTCATACAACAGCCTTCAGTATATGACAAGTACTCTCATTTTCATAAAATATTTCAATAATTCCATTCTAAAGCGTAAAGATGACGAATGAAGAAATAAACTAGCTGTTTCTTCGGTGATGGTGCACATTTGAACTTTAATATGGCACAGCTTGATTTCGCCGAAAAGCTTCGAAGGATACTTACGTAGGTTAATCGTCCTATAATTTTGGGGTAGTAATAAATTGACTTTTTATACATAAAATAAATATTTATTGACTTCTACGAGTTGTTATCCCGATGACAGACCTATTTTTCATTTCCGATCGTCCAGTCCAATAAAGTGGTCGGTAACCGGCGGGTTATTGTATATACGACCCGTTTTAAATTCTAAAACACTGAAATTTTTTTTTATTTATATTTTATTATTTTAAAGTTCTAAACAATATTTTTTTCCATAGTCAATAATTTAAGAATATAAAATTTTTATTTTTATCTGGTCCGCAAACTATATTTTTAATTTGTGAATATGGTATGAGATGTAGCAATGAATGTATATTGATTTTAAAATTATTTAGTTTATTTTGAATTCTTGTAACAAATATGATATATTTAGTACTTTGGGTGTTTAATAGTAAAATAAAATAAAAAAGTTCAGATCTTGTCATAATATCGAAATAATTGGAATCATTACGCTATATACTTGTATAATTTCGACAAAATAATTCATTTACTAAGTTTTAATTCAAAAATGCTTATCATAGAATGTTGAAAATTTTACCAGCTGTCTACATTATGATTTCCTATACATTGCATAATTATAAAAACATTTTAACAATTTTATATAATTAAAATTTTTATTTTTTTTTTAAGCCGTTACAATTTATTGACAGCAAATATGATTAAAATTTAATACGGTGTTCCTCATCAGTCACTAAATTACTGTAATAAAAAATGTATAGTCACGATATATTTTTATAAACGTTTAAAATCAAAATGTTGACAAACTTTGTCTAAATCTATACAATTTTCAAATTATTTTTTCATCAGATATAATATTGTCTTTTTATACAAAAATTTAATATAGTAATTCTCATTAGTTTTTTTTAAATATAACAAATATAAAAGGTATACTGGAAAGTCACATTATTTTTTATGACTGAAGTTCAATATTTTATGGCTTATTGATTATAAATTTTTCATCCCAAAAAAAACTTATTCTTGTAAAACGATTTTTATATTGTTTTTTTTTTATATATATAATACTATATAGTTTAAAAACAAATAATCTTCTACATCGATAACTTAAAGTTTTAACTAATTTTTTATGAAAGTATTTCTTATTTAAGTTATTATTTTAAAAATACTTTCAAACTATATTCTTTATTTTTTTAGCATTATAAATTTTTAAAATTTTTAAAATTTTTAAAATGTTCAAATTATTTTTTTCATTAGTATTTATATAAGTATTTTCTTTTTATATAAACAATAAATTTTAAAATGTTTAATAGAATTCTCATTAGTTTTCTTAATGTAAAAACGAAAATAAAATGCTCACTGGAAACTTATATTATGACTGTTTGAAATTCAGTCTTATATAATTTATATATAAATTAATAAAATATGCATCTACATCGATTACATCATCCGGGTAGCGGATTTTTCATAAAAATGAATATATTTTATTTTAAGTTTAAAAAGTAAATTGATTCCCCAAAGCATTGACTAGTGACTAGGTACTATTTGTTACAAGGAACCACAATAAACGAAATGTATGAATTTTTTTCTATTATGTTAGGTGTCTTCAGACACAATATCTACAGACAGAGGTAATTGCATCTAATCTAGGTATGTAAGATTAAGTTAAAACACTGCGCGTGATTAGAATCAAAATAATGCAGAAATAATAACTCAGAAACATAACGGTATTAAACATAATTATTTTTTTTAATACTTAATGATATAATTATTTTTATTTAGTTCACTATTTTCATAGGTTAAATTAAATAATTTGTAATCATCTTCATTATAATAAAATATTAATACTTTGCAATATCTATAAAGATTTGGTCTAGTTTATGTTTCAATTTTACGTATGTCAAACAGCTAAAATATAATAATAAATCCTATAAAATCACAAAGAGTTCTATAAAAAAAACATTATTATAAAATTTATCATCCATGGTAAACGACCATCGTTGTCATTTGTAGGAGACGATTAACAATTCTAATAATTTTATTGAACAGTCGTCAAACAACAGCCTTCAGTACATGACAAGTACTCTCCTTTTCATTTCGTGCTGTTTATTTTCATAAAATGTATTTTTATTCTCATTTAGAACTACGATGAAGATCGATATGAAGAAAATTTGCAGTTTCTTCGGCGGCGGTGCACCACTACGTATATACTGAAGCAATCTAAAAAAAAAAAACTCGGTTTCCCGGGAACAGTCGACGATTACGTAAGTTTTATCAATAATCTTTTTTAGGATTAAATTTACATTTTAAACTTAAAATAAAATATATTCATTTATATGAATAATCGGCTACCCAGACGATGAAATCGACGTCAGCACATATTTTATTCTACTATTCACGCCGGGTGACGTATGCATATTTTATTCCTCAACGCGCAATGCATAAAATACGTGAGACCGAAAATATATAATCATCATATCACCAGACCTATTTTATAAAATAATAATTTATATTTATATTAATTGTATAAATAGCATTTTTCATTTTAACTGGCCGAGTACCTGACTTATATAAGTTTTTTTTATCGCTAACAAAAATAAAAAGTTTTCCGAAAAGACGCATTAATATTTTTTTATAATTGTCTGAATTTTGAATTTTTAACACATTGGATATTCATTTCATATTTCTGAGATAACTATTTCTGTTCAACCGATTTTCGTAGTTATTTGAACATTTTACCAAATGTTAATGTTTGCATTTCTTATAAATATTATAATTTTCAAAATATTTTGACTATTCACTTATAGGATAAAATAAAAATAGCATAATACCATAATAATAATATAATACAATATAATATAATATACCATAATACCATAAATAGATGCATTTATTATATATACACTTATTGCAAATTATCTGAGTATATTAATTAGAATTTATCGGATAATTTTAAAATCAGTAAAAATAATATGAGTATGTATTATTTTTAAACAAGACAGTACCGAAACGAAAATTATATGTAACTATATGTGTAAAACGAGTAGAATGTAAATAACTGCTTGTATTTAGAAATTAATTTTATTAATTTTTTAAGTCCTTCTTTATTATATCTACTATATCACAATCTATCAACTATTTTGTATGTAATATCAGTTTAATGATTAAACATTTAAGTATTTTTAAAATTATTAATCATTTAGTTCAGCCAAACCGTATAAAAAACCGTTAACAACCGTTGTAAAATTATAATTTAAAAAAAAATTCAGGATAATATACAATTATTATGATTTTACGTATGAAATTAATTAGATACCAAAAGTTTTTTATGCAAGACAGCTGAAATATAATAATAAATCCTATAAAATTACAAAGAGTTCTATAAAAAAACATTATAATAATAAATCCTAAAAAATCACAAAGAGTTCTATAAAAAAAACATTATTATAATATTTATCATCCATGGCAAACGACAATCGTTGTCATTTGTAGGAGACGATTAACAAATCTAATAATTTTATTGAACAGTCTTCATACAACAGCCTTCAGTATATGACAAGTACTCTCATTTTAATAAAGTATTTCAATAATTCCATTCCAAAGCGTAAAGATGACGAATGAAGAAATAAACTAGCTGTTTCTTCGGTGATGGTGCACTTTTGAACTTTAATATGGCACAGCTTGATTTCGCCGAAAAGCTTCGAAGGATACTTACGTAGGTTAATCGTCCTATAATTTTGGGGTAGTAATAAATTGACTTTTTATACATAAAGTGGTCGGTAACCGGCGAGTTATTGTATATACGACCCGTTTTAAATTCTAAAACACTGAAATTTTTTTTTTATTTGTATTTTATTATTTTAAAGTTCTAGACAATATTTTTTTTCATAGTCAATAATTTAAGAATATAAAATTTTTAATTTTATCTGGTCCGCAAATTGTTTTTAATTTGTGAATGTGGCTTGAGAGTTCTAAAACGTTACCGATCATAAATTAATGATAAAATTTCCAAAAATTATTTATTAATTATTATTAATTTTTTCCAAGTACACCAAAGATCCTGGATATGTAGTGAAAAACGTTTAAATATAAAATATAAATATTAAATATAAATTAAATAATGATTTAAATTTTAAATATTTTACAATTATGTAGTTTATTTTCTGTCTGCCATGAATTATGCAAATATGATCTATTTGGTACTTTGGTTGGTAAATAGTAAGATAAAATAAAAAATGTCGAATCTTGTCATAATATCGAAAACACAAAAAAACAATTGTATTATTATTATTATTATAATTATATCGACAAAATTAATTTATTAATTTAATTTTAATTAAAAAATGCTAATTATAGAATATTGAAAAATTTACCAACTATCTACATTATGATTTCTCTATTTTCATTATTTAAAACAATAAGATTTTTTTTGATTTTTTAAGCCGAAAAAATTATAGTATACTGATTGTCTCTTTTAAATTAAAATTTCAAACACTAATTACAGCAATAAACTTAATAACTATATAACTTAATGTATAAAGCAACTTTAATTACTTCTTTATCTTTAATTTAATGTAATTTTTGATTGTTTTGTAAAATGGTACTGAAAATTGAATTATTCAAAGCACTGACTAGGTATTATTTGTTACATGAAAATGTAAATGTATAAAGGAAATGTATGAATTTGTTTCTATTATGATAGGTGTCTTCAGATGTATATATATGTAAGTTTACATGTAAGAATATGTAACATTAAGTTAAAGTACTGCGTGATTAGAACCAAAATAATGCAGAAATAATAACTCAGAAACATAACGATATTAATCACAATAATTCCTTTTTTTTTTAATATATATAATAATATAATTATTTTTGTTTAGTTCACTATTTTTATAGATTAAATAAAATAATTTTCAATCATGTTCATTAGAATAAAATATTAATACTTTGCAATATCTACAAAGATTTGGGTTATAGTTTATATGTTTCAATTTTACGTTGATACGTCAAACATCTAAAATAGAAAAATATATCGTTTAATATCACAAAGAGTTCAATAAAAAAAACCATAGATTTATCATATTATAATATTCGTCATCTGTGGCATACGACAATCGATGACATTCGTCGAAGACGATTAACAATTCTATAATAGTCTTAATGAACAGTCGTTAAACAACAGTCTTCAGTACATGACAAGTACTCTCATTTTCATTTCGTGCTGTTTATTTTCATCAAATGTATTTTTATTCTCATTTAGAATCGTGATGAAGATCGTATGAAGAAAATTTGGAGTTTCTTCGGCGGCGGTGCACTACTCCGTATACACTGTAGATTGGTACAACTTGGTTTCCCGGGAAGAGTCGACGCTTAGGTAAGTTTTTTTTATTATTCTTTTTTGGGATTAAAATTATTTTTTAAACTTAAAATAAAATATATTAATTTATATGAACAATTCGCGCTAGTCGGACGATAAATATGTATATGCATATTTTATTCTCCAGGGTCCAAAGAAAAAATAGTACACAATGCCTACTTATTTTACTCATTAGTTATAGTAGATAAAAATTGTGAGAAATAACAACGATGTATTATTCGTATTATTCGCGATTATATTATATTAGAATAGTAGTAGAATAGTACACCTTAGATCCTGGACGTGGACGTAGCGAAAAATGTATAATGATTTTACAATTACGTAGTTTATTTTTTGTTTATCATGAATTTTTGTAGCAAATATGGATCAATTTGGTACTTTGGGTGGTAAATAGTAAAATAAAACAAACAATTTCAGATCTTGCCATAATATCGGAAAATCAAAAAAACTGAAATAATTACGCTATATCCTTGTATAATGTCAACACGGAGGACGATTGGCAGTATCATTAAGAAGCTCATCTGAATAACAAAAATAAGTGTCGCTTGTTTAATACTATAATTTTTTGAACAGTAGCACAGTATATTATGAATATTTACTTAAATTATATTTAATTTTTATGGTTTTTTTCAGATTATATACTGTACTACGGTTTTAGGTGTTCTTTTTATTTTAATAATACGTTGATAAATTACAATTTTTTCAATTTTTTTTCTTATCACATAGCTAGTTCATCTTTGTTTATGTTTAAATTTATATTTTTTATAGTTATTGTGCTGTTTAACTTTCTTATAAAAAAGAGTGAGGAATTAAAAAGGTGGCCACCGAACAGAAAGTTAAACTGCAATATACTATAATCTTTTTAATTCTTATTTACATTTTTAACTGATAAATTATGAATATAAAACTTAAAATTAATTTAAATTCAAAAATAAAAGGACACCAACATAGATTTCTTAAACATTAAAATTTTTCTATAAGTTTAGACTACATTTAATCAGCACATTAGTTGAAGTTTTATAGGAACCGAACATTTGGCTGACCATGGACTACCCACCGACGGAGAATTTGTCACAAAGCTGATGGGAAATGTGTCGGCGGCACTCGGCTTCGTTTCAACCCGGAGGAAGATCGGCAGCATCAATAAGAAGTTCATCCTAATATCAACTGTCCAAAGGATTTGTTTGTATTATATTATAATTTTTAGAATCGCAGTAGGTACAGTATACTATATACAAATATATAATATTTATTAGTGAAGAATAATTCGTCACAAAGTTGATGGAAAATGTATTGGCTGTGTTTCAACATGGAGGACGTCTGGCAGCAACAAAAAGAAATTCAACTGATAATCAACTGTCGAAAGGATTTGTTTGTATTATATTACAATTTTTAGAACCGTAGTAGGTACAGTATACTATATATAATATTTATTAGTGAAGAAGAATTTGTCGCAAAGCTGATGGGAAATGTGTCGGCGGCTTCGTTTCAACCCGGAGGAAGATTGGCAGCATCGACGAGAAGCTCATCTTAATATTATTAGTAGTATATATTGTAGTTGTAATGATGTAGTATATAATATTTAAGTAGTTTATTTCTTTACATATTTATTTAATAGCTCATCTCTCATCCACTCATCCAACACATTGACTATCGCCGGCCGGCAACACACATAATATACATATTACCCGTTTTTGTAGCTTGTAGAATAGCGAAAATCGTAGTTTTATTCCTAGGTTTCCTTATTGAAACAAATTATATAGTATTATTAGTAGTTTTAGTTATTGTATTTTTTTTTTTTTATTAATTGAATGCATTCATATGATCAGTGGCGTATTTAGGAATTTTAGGATAAGGGCAACACATATTTTGCCACCCCCCCTTCCAGTAAAAAAAAACTAAAAAACTTTTACGCCGCGCAATGGTGAAACTGTTAATACCATAGAATACCATGTTATATAAATAGTATAGTATTCTATAGCTCTATGGCATACATCACTGCGCCAGTACTCATAAAGTACGAAATAAAAATTTGCCGTTCTGGGAAACTGGACCCAAAGCCCCTACCTAAATATGCCTCTGCATATGATGCGTTCTCGCTTACGATGTGGATTAGGCCTACTGGGGACACCACAATAAAAAAAACGCGCCTCGTGTAATACCTCATAATGTTATTAAACAATACGGACAATGTTATTGTACGTCGTTTAATAATAAAGGTGGTGTGGAAAATTACCTAATACTATTATTCTTATTTTATAGTTACCTTGCATATGTATAAAAATGTTTTTTTATTAAATACCAATTAAATAATTATTTATATCAAGAAACGAGAAATATTAACGTTTTATAAAGTATTACAATAAAATAGTTTTGAAAAAAAAATATTCTTTGACTTGTTATAAAAAAAATTCAAGTAGTTATTATATTAGTTCTTATTTTACAATGACACTAACAAAAGCAGGTCAAGTTTAATATTGCCAGAAATATTGTGTGTATCCATTACTTTACTTAAAACATTGAATGTACACATATTTTTATTTACTAATTATTGTGTATTTTATTAATGATTTTATTTTTTTTCGCGTAAATTTGAAATTTCATATTTTACTAACGCATTGGTTACGTAGGTATTTGTGTCTTATAATAAAATACAAATGTTTGCATGTGAATATGCGATTGTACACATTTGGATTTTATTAACCATAGGCTATAATTCCTCTAACCAGTTTTCAACAAAACTGATTTTTTATTTTCTTAAAATTCAAAAACGAATAGCCGTAAAATTTAAAATGTTTACTAAGTATTTATATTATCATTTTTTCTATAAATGGTATAATTTTCAAATAATTGTAATTCATTTTGAGCTCTTTATAGACAGTTATATTTGCGTGCTTTATTAGTGTTTTTTAGTAGCAAAAATTGATAAATGGGTCAAAATCCTTGATAATTGAATTAATACTCTTCATTACGCAACAGTTTACAATGACAACTAACAACCGTATTGTATTTTGTAAATTTAATTCACCGTTTATTTTGCGTGAATTATTCAATACATGTTAAGAATATTTTATCTATCTGTGATTATTATATTTAAACGATACATAGGAAAAACTACCATTATAAATACATATAATTCTTAACTAAAAATTTTGAATTTATACAATATTTTTTTTATTCAGTATTCTTGTGTAGTTTGTATAGTTATGTTAAATACTATTGTATTTAAATTTTAAACATAACTAAATTAGCATCAGCCATATTTGAGCATTATAGCTTTGATTTATTTGTTTATAGGTATAACTAAATAACTATTGACTGTTTATATTTGTTTGATTATTGTTATAATATGCTAATCATTAATGTGTTATTAATTTATTATTTTAAATTTTATTATAGATAAATTTTCACTTATCTATCATTTATGTGTATAGATTAATGGTGTAGGGGGCAGATTTTTTTTTCCGTTAGCTTTTGAAAGCTATTGGGCTCAACGCTCAATATTGTATGTAAGAAATAATTGTGTTTAAGAAATATATTTATATTAATAGCGCTAGTGACAATATTGTCATCGACATTTGCGAACTGTGCGTCAGATCTCAGTGTTTACTATCCTATATTCGATATTCCAAATAATTGTTAAATAGTCAAATAGGTGAATTTTTTGAAAATTCAAAGTTGTATCCAAACTAACATTTGAACGAGTAGTTTTTAAGTTATTTAACATTATGTAGTGAATTAAGAATAAGACAACCGTCCATCCATGATAATACAGTAAAACGTCGATTATCCGCACCACAAAATTGTTGTACAAATTTATTTTTAGTTTAATTTAATTGAGTTCTATCGTTAGCTATGTTCGTTTTGTCGTGTTTATATTATATGAAATGCGAGATTATTTTATTATCTACTATATGGGCTTACGGTTCACTCTAATATATCATATTATAGGTACGTCTTACACACAGTAAATTAGTTTTTAACTTTATTTTTAATGCTTATTTGATTATCCGCATCCACTCGATCCCAATTAATGCAAATAATCGATGTTCTACTGTATATAGTTTTGGAAAATATGGGGGCTATACTATTTTAAAAAGTATGTTGATTAGGTAGTATAAATTCATCAATATTTTATACTTTGCAAAAACTGTTTTATTGTATTTATTAGATTAAATATTACTCACATAGTTACCTCTATTTTTAAGTTTTTTAAAACCATTTTTCAGGATTATTATGTGGATGTAGTTTGATAAATATTTTCAAAAAAATAATTTGCTATAAAAGGTTATTTCTCATTTGAAAATATAAGTCTATACCGTTACATGACATAGCTTAAACAATGTACAACTTCTGTGTATTTGAATTGAAAAATATGGCCTTTAGGCAAAGTTAACTCTAAAATTTAAAAGTTCAACATAAATTTAACATTAAAGGAATAAGTGGCCATACAATGCTTGTAAATAAGTATAGTCACCATGTATACTATAGGTTTTAATGTACTTACCTATTATAATAAATAGGTATTTAAGCAAGTTCTTTTAAAAATTATATATAAATTCTACATTAACATAATCGATAATTCATATATCGTGTATATTAGAATATAATGAAACGTTACTACTCATTTAAAACATCGAATTTAATATCATAATTAATGGAATTAGAGATTTTACTATCGCCATGTAACTTACTTATACTTCATAATATTTTTAAAATTTAAATTGTTATTTAAGTATTTTTTTAGATAAGTTTTTAAAATTACCGCCGATATCTGGGTATCTAAATCACGTGGGAGATTATAGTTAATATGGAATCTAAAATGTCTTTGAGGTTCTAAATGTCCAAAGGAATCCAGTTGACGTATGTGGATCTATTTGTCGCGGGATCTAGGTGGTACGTAACCGTCACCAATCGCGATTCGGTTAACACTGGTTAGTATCGGTGGTTTAGCGATAAGCATTACGTAGCGGTGAGTGGTGTCTGATAAGGAAAAAAATCACAATTTAAAATTCGTAAAAAATACCTTTTTTGAATTTTAAGTTTTAACGGGACTAATTAGAAGTAAGAACTGACTATCAGAGAGACAGTCTTCGCTGTAGATACACAGAAAAGAATAAAATACTGTACGGAGCTGCCATCGCCACTGATACCCCACACGACTGCGGAGCCTTGAACAGTCTCGTTACCGAACGATGGAAGGTACGGTCATCATTGCTTGTCTATAGTTTTTAGTGTTATTTCATTTCCTATCGCTCCGCTATGTCATTGAGAAACGTCGCCCGAAAGCTGCTGTTGTCGCGCTCACGGATACTCGGCGCCGGTCACGTCCCGACGCCGCCGCAACAGCAGCCCCGCCGGTCCGTCGGTGCGTACGAGAACGACGGCAAAACGTACGTATCCATGTTGAACAACAACAACATCCGGGACGGCATCATGATTTCCGGTTACAGCCAGTACGGTTTCCGGCTGAACAACGGGTTCGTGGTGCTCGGCCCGGTCGTGTGCTTCGCCAATTCGATAATGGCCTGGCGCGTGGAAGACGACCGGGACGTGAACGTCGACTCGCTGTCGATGCTGTTCCACCTGGAACCCGCGCCCGCCGTCATCGTGCTGGGCCTGGGCGACGGTCCGCAGCGGAACCGCCGCGACGACAACCACCGGAAGTTGCAGCTGAACCGGCAGCACATCGACAAGGTGGTGTGGGCCGCGGCCCGTCAGTACGGGTGCACCGTCGAGATACTGCCGGTGGACGCGGCGTTGGCCACGTACAACTTTATCATCAGCGAGGGACGGCACGCGGCCGGCGCATTCATACCGCCGCGGTTCATACAGGCGATGGACGACGACGCGATCACGGCCAACGCGCGTCACGTCCACCTCTACGGAGAGAGCGTGCCGGTCACCGACGTGTGGCAGGACGCGGAGGAGCGCAGCGAGCTGATAAACGCCAATTACCGGGAGTTCGGCGAGGTGGTCGGCGCGCAGAAGGCGGCCGAGCACGAGAGGCGGGCGAAATTGGCCGGTGACCGGAAGCAGGATGAGGGAGCTGAGAAAAAGATCCGGTGATCTGCGACCAACGCGAGTCTATACCCCCATCCCCGTGCCACGTTTGTTGTAGTTAACCGTTGTTATAATTGCCCCCGTTTATTGTCGAGACCGGATCTGCTGTTATTCCAGACTACGGAATTATTGTTGCTGTAATAAATATACGTATAATGTATTTGTTTGCCCTTCTGCAACTATATGTATATAGAGATCGGTAAATTTTAAAACGATTCGTTGTTTTTTTTCTATTTCTCGAAATAAAATGCTCGTGTACCATCTACACAGTACACATACTATCTACCTACCTGTGAACCCTATACTTTAAAGTGGTGAGATCATTAATACCATCACAATGTAGGTGAATTTGGTATTCAAGAGTGAAGACTGTCAAGGGAGACTATAGGGTAGTATAGTTCTTAAATAATAATATGTCTTTATTTTATGGAAGCTTTTAAATGTATATCCAAGTTAGAACTGTTGTTCCAACAAATATTCTGAAGGGCTAATGTTATTTTTATTCTGCGCTATTATTTATTGCCTATCAAACGTACACATCAACCAACTATAATAACACATAATATTCCCTGACGACTGACATATTACATAAAATAAAATAATATAATAGACAGAAGCGCCATTGCTCTACATGCAAGTAATAAATAAATAATAGTTACAAATGTAGTCAAACTCCTATCATGATAATAGTCAATGCAAATTGCCATTCAAATTATAAACTATAATTTGGTGTAGAGGTATCAATGGTATGATACTATCATAATATTATGTAACTTAATTTTTGTCATCGGGTTTAGGTACTTAATGCGCATTCAGTATTCGTTGTAATTTGAAAATATACTTTTCAAAAAAAAAGTTACCTTATAGTAGATAGGTACTAGGTAGACAGGTAGTGAATATTTTCCGACTTTAGGTGCTAAAATTATGTAATTAATTTAACACAATTTTCACATGATAGAACACCAAATACTTATACTTATTATAATAAACTCGTACCTACTTTTTTTGAGCTGATTGGTAAGACTTTTATGGTAATTTGTTATATTGAAATGTTTTGAATTAAGATTAAAAACATTTTTGCGATTCATGTTCACTATCCATCTTATAACTTGCAATGTTGCAATTATAATAGACTCGTAGATGTAGAGTGGATGACCAAATTGTCAGATGTACGCGTTTGGTTCCAAACCTTCCGGTGTGTTTGAAATACGATTTTAACTTGGTTGAATTATTTTACGTTTTTATGGACTACTATTTATTTTTTTTTTGAAAGATTAACTTCAAATTATCATTTTTCATACATAATAATAAATTATTTCAATATTTCAATATTTCTTTAAAATCTTTTTTTAGTTCCAAAAATACATAGGCACCTATATTAAATTGTATACGTAAACAAAAAAATAATAATTTTATTAATTTTGTTACTAAAAAATATTCATGTTTCATAACTTCATACGGACTAAATTTTTGCCACTTATTATTTTGTTTTTATACGTTAATTGGTTTCCATTTTGTCTTTAAAAAATAAACTAAACTATTCAAACTTCACATTTAGGCTTGATGTTTAGTAAAATTATAAATAGCCAATAATATAGACGATATGAAAATCCAACTTATACGGTATTTTAGGTGTTATTCAGTAAAATAATACACAAACGAAAAACCCACATTAAATATTAAATTATTTGGAGCAATACGAGATTTATTTTTAAAAATTCTAACTTTTAATAAAAAATGTTTATTTTTTTTCAATTTAATAATAACAATTTGCATAATTTCTTTTTAAATTGCATATGTTGATTTATAGGATAATATTATATAGCTTAAAAAAAAGTTATGTTAAAATGTTTAGAGAAACAAAAAAAAAAACGTGGTAGATTTGATTTTGTATAAAAAAGTTAAATTGCCTATAACTTATTATTTCTCAAACAATGAAATATTCAAAATATTAAATAGTTTCAATTTAAGCTACTTAAGGATTATACTAATAAGTCTTATACCACAAACTTATTCACATAGTTACCGTTACGTCGGGATAACTTCCAAGATAATATAACGGTTAGTAATAACTAATATTATATTAATGAAATAATATGAGATTTGTTTTTTGTAAACATTTTTCCGACCTGCCGTATTACTAATAGAAAAATTTTCAATTTACCTATATTTATTATAATATATTCATAAAAGCCGACTAACTACTCTGCTAATTGTTTTTCTTTTTATAAATAACAATGATTTATAATCATTGAATTCAAATTTAACACACCCATTACAGTTGCGTACTCTAGGAGAATAGAGGAGGTATACTAGATACACACCATAGAACATAATATTACATTCCGTGTACTTAGTGTATGACAAAGCGACTACAGATTTTTTTTATAAGAACCTGATTATTTCAAAAATGTAGGTACACTGGTACACACTTAATATAGTTAATTAATACTATAATTTAAGTTTACTTTCAAATTAAAAATTATTGGGTTTGGATGCCAACTGCTACTGTCTGATTAAGTGTGTAATATTAATACTTATTATTATTACTTTTATTTATTGCCTTATTGGTGAAATCGTGTTCCTAATTTAAATTTTCTTCACACTAAAACAATACAATTTGTTATAGACTCAATACTTCAATTACTTATTGTTGGCGTTTTATGGGGCAGCACGAATCCATTTCTGAAAGCTGCTACCAGTAAAATAAAAAGAAATAAGACATTTAGTATAATTTCTGAGGTTACTAATCATGTAACCAATTGGCATGTGAGTACTGAATATTATATATATAATAAACTATGATTTTTGATTATAATAAAAATCTGTGTAAATTAAATCATGTTCTATTTTAGTATTTGATACCATTTATTATCAACCAATGTGGTTCCTTGTTGTTCTATTTCACTTTAAAATATTCAGGTAAAAAGAAAAAGAACATTTAATTTTAACATGTCAAATTTAAATTATTAATAATTGTTAGTAGGTAATTAGTATTATGTGCACTTCGAAAATAAGATGATTAATAACTTCTTTTAGACATATCTTTGGCTGTTCCTATTGCAAATGGAGTTTCATTTGCGAGTACATCAATAGTAGGCACCTTGATTGGAGAAGAAAAACCAAAATTTAGTAAGTTCATTAATGTAAATTTTAAAATTATTCGAGTTTCACCGTTTTTTTTTTATATTCTAGTTAATAATGTTTTATTAAAAAAAATAAATAAATAATCTTAAATTTCAAAGAAATTTCCACTGGAAGGCATTTTTTAAATGCCATTATTCATTTTATCACTGAAGCTTATTATTATAAATGTAATAGAATTTTAAGAAAAAAAATTTCAAAGGAATATTGTTTTAATAAATATTAAATATTTTATTTTCAGGAACGATGGTTGGAATACTATTTTTATTATTTGGTATTGTTTGTTTAATTATAGATAAGAAAACATGAACAATTATTTATAATTTAATTTTTTTTTTAAAAACATGTTTACAATTAAGTCTATTTAAACAAATAAAATATAACAAATTTGTATTTTTTTAAATAAATAAAAAAAAAACAACAAATACATGTGACTAGGTGTATAACATTGAATATAGGAGTATATGCTATACCTATAAAGTATATTATAATATGTGTAAGCTTTAACAAAATAAAATAACTTAAATAAATAAATGATAAAATAAACAAAAAGCATTTAAATAAATTATAACATCAGTCTAGATATAATTTGACTAATTATAAATAAATAAAAATAAAATAAATACATTTATTGGTACTAGTCTTTTTTGGTATTGATTAATAACTACTTGGTCATGAATAATTTTTTATATTTATTCATATATTTTGAATTTATCAACTGTTATTGCTTCATTTTTATATAAAGATTAAGAAGATAAAATCTGCAAATAACAAGAATACCTAAAATGTATTTAATTTTAATTTTATATTATTGTTGTATTACTTTGGTGAATAGGTATAACTTAAAAATAAATAAATCTTCACTATATTAAACAAAATCTTGCTATTAAAAATTATAGAAAAACAAGTAATATTGAATATATTAATCTGTTAACCAACAAGGCAACAAATATTAATAAATGATGAAAAATGCTTGCCAAATTTAAAATGATCTATTGTATGTTACTCATTTACAAGGTTATTATTAGAGTTAAGATGTTTATGCACTAAAAAATGTACAAATATGTATGCACTTATGCACTAAAAAACAGTTTAATATGCATTACAAAATAAAGAAATGTGTACAAAATAAAAATGCAATAAATAGTCAAATTTAATTATTAATTGAATATAAACAAATTAGGTCAGTACTATTTTTATGTACTCGTTATTTTAACTATTAAAGTCTGTTATACATTTTTAAATTTTTTTATTTACTACCTATATGAGTACAAAATTAAAAAAAAAATGTTCTAAAAGAGTTGCATTAAATAATTATTGTTTGTTATAAATGTTCCGTTGTAAATCTTTGTTTATTTGGTACTAATACCTATATATTTAAGTAGGTACCTTTACTCCGTATAATCATATTCAATTCTCAATAATATATAAGTGATAATATGTAAAATACAGATAATCAAACTTATTTCAGATTAATAAAATATAAAATTACAGTATTTTTCAACATTTTGCATTGAAAACCGTCAAATATGTGCTTAAAAACAGAAAACACTTTAAATAAAAAAATGGTAAAACATGCCATTATATGCAAAATGAAATTTTGATATTTTGAATAAGGATATTATGAAAAAATTTCTATACAAGAATGGGAGCTATTAGAAAACCTAAAAAAAATAGGCAAAATCAAAAACATCCTAACCCTAGTTATTATTTTGTGTATATGTGTGTATGTGATAGTTCACATCATAGAAATAATTATTATTGGCAGGAACATAAATTTTTTACGTTAATCTTTAGCAAATTAATGTGATATAGACTATACAATAAAATTCAATCAATTATGCACAATGGGCAATTTTTGTTTTTAACTTAAATAGGTGCTTCCACCTAAAGAGTAGAAACTTTACTAAATTACACTTGTGAAAACAAATGACTGTTTTTATAATATGTATTTACATTTTTTCTGTTACCCTAGTAGCATTAAAATTTAACACAGAACAGCTATAAATATGAATATATGTATGTTATTATTTTTATATACAATTTTTATTATTGAGCCAGTATTTTATCATTAATGAAATTAAAAAATGTGTTTCAAATGGTAGTACTTAATTTTTTTAGGTACACAAGGTTTAACAATTATTATTAGAAAAACAGTTTAATAAAGATAAATGTCTACATTTTAAATTTTTGAGATTATTTTAATAACCACTAAGGATAATAAAATAGTTTCTAAATGTAGAATAAATAATTCAACTAAATTAATATGCTCTATTCCATGCAAAATACAAATTGCTCATTATTTAAATAAAATTACTAAACATAAAAATGTTACTGAATTTTTGTTTTTTGATAATTTCTTCTTATTTTAACAAAACTCAAATAACATAGGACATACATAAGACAAAACAAATAAATACATTAGGAACATAATTTTATAACAAAGTTTTATTAATGTTTTACTAATATATTATATTAGTAGAAAATTAATACAACTCAAATTATATAGTGATATTGTTCACCTAAAAGTTATGATGTAATATTTTTCTATGAGATAAAATTATCAAAATAATTGAGTTTAAATTGAACTTATGTTTATAAAATAATGTTTTTTAAGTAAAAAAAACTAAATTATTTTCTTGAATTAAAAATTATTGTGTATCATTTGACTATAAGTGAAACATTTTGATCGTTATTCATAAATGTATTTAAATAACTGTTTTGTTTTCAATATTTGTAAATCTAAATATTTAGTTTTGAGTTACCCACTTATTAAATGGTGATAAAATAATATGATAACTAAAATTTGAGCACTAAAAGTAATGTTACCCATAAGCTTTAATAAAACATTATATTAAATAAATTCTACAGTTAGTTGCATAACTTTTAGTATTACAATAATATATCATTTATTTAACTTATATAAAAACTGACAGCAAGTTGTAACAAAGAATGGTTATATTCCTTAAATATTATTTAATTTAATTTAGTTATTCATAAAATGGGTTACCATATTTATTGTTTTCCCATAGTTATCATATAAAACATTCTAAACATCAAGTGACTCAATATTTTAAGTAATTAAAATGTACAAAAGTTTCAGTTAAAATATTTTTAATTTTATATCAATTATATCCAACTACAACCAAATATGTGTGAGCCGTTTGTAATTCAATGCAGTTACTTACAAAGTTACAAAAATATTTAATAATAATATTGAAACTGAGTACTATTATCAGAATATAATTTAGTTATTTAGACATGCCAAGTACTTTAGTTTACAACTAATTTGATGTAAATATTCATGTAGATACTAATATAAATACTTTTTGATCCATGAACATTACAAAAAAAAACGTTTAATTGATTTACTTAATAAACTACTTTATCGTTATTATTATTAAAGACACTTGGACAATGGATATACTGATTGAATGTTTAATAATTACATGACTATCTTAGAGTAAAATGTTATAAATCAATTCTGTTAAAGAAACACACAGTATTTGAATATTTTTTTCATTTTCACAGAATTCCTAACTCGACTTTTTAGAAGTAAAATGCTGACTTTAAATACAAAATTAAAACTAAACATTCAACTACATATTTAACTTCCCTAATTCTAAAATAAAATGTTTAGCTTTCATTTAACGCATTATATTATGTATAATATATATATAATTATATTTATGCCCTTAGGACTCGGACACAAAGGCGTTACACTGTTTTTATATATATTTTCAAGTATTATAACTACTTATATATTTTAAATAAAAACTTTATAGTATGTTTTTACTTTGGTATTAGATTGTTGACATTTTACTTACCACTAAATAATTATTTAAATTTATAAACTGTTAGACATTTCTTCTTTTTTGATTATTATTGGGTTCATTTTTCCTTTACATTCTTCTGAATGAGAAACTTTTTCTTCGTTATTTATCATTTTTGAACATTTATCACATTTGTACACACCAATAACTTTATGTCTTTTTGCCATATGACTTCTTAGTTTTAATTGAAAAACAAATTTCATATTACAATAACCACATTCTAGCTTATCCATTATATGCTTATCTTCGACATGAGCTAATGCTTTTTTAGTATTTTTAAATTCTATATTGCATAGAAGACAAGTTATTTGACCTTTGTCTGAAGTATTAATGTACGATTTCATTCTATTCATCAAGCTGTCTTTTTTCAAATCTGGTAATAGTGTTAAATCAACAGTGTCTGATATGGGCTCACAATTTTCTATTTGCCTATTTTCATTAACATGATGTTTTTTCATAATCTGTTTTTTTACACCCAATTTTGTTGATTTTTTATCTTTGTTTTCATCCTTTTTATTAATTGTTTCATTATTGTGTTCAGTATTCAAATGACATAAAAGAGCAATATTATGACGAAATACTTCACCACACACTGTACATGGATATTCTGGTTCAACTTCATCAACTAATATTTGACTAAGAGATGGTAAAATAGTTTTATTGGTTTCAGTAGTAGGTTTGGTAACAGTCTTGAATATTATTGGTATTAATTCTGGTATCGATGGACGATTTAGGGGAATAGTTTTAGGAACAGGTTTGAGAACTGGTAAAGGAACTGGAGGAACAGTAATATTATTATTTTTTGGAGGCCTGCCACGTTTCTTTTTTATTAAACATTCAGATTTTGGGCATTCAACATTTTTCCTTTTAGTAAATGTATTATTTGGTATATTGGTACAACCTCCTATTCTTCCTTTAAACTTTCTGATGTGATTGAGTAAATCATTGTTAGTAGAAAATACTCTAGAGCAGGGTTTACAGGTTAAACCTGAAGGATTCAATGAAGTAGCAGCATTTTCTACATGATTATCTATTTCAACAATTTCCACATCCGAATTATTGTTTACATTATCATCTAATTCAACAACTTCCACGTCTGAATTATCTTCAATATCATCATTTAATTCAACAACTTCCACATTAGAATCAGAATCAGAATCATCTAATATTTCAATTGTTTGATTATCATAATTCGGTTCATCAATAACTAACGTACCATCTGAACTATCTTCACTATCCAGCTCAGCCATATTTCTAAACAATTATAAAATAATATAGGTAGATAAAATCTGAGAAATTAGTGTATTAATTGTTTAGGTACACTGTTAAGAAAAAAAAATGAATATTTCTGTGAAATATTAAGATAACTAACACACTTATGTAAAAAGGCATAGTTTTATAAAAATTAAATAAATTAATAATAATTCTAATCATACATGCTGACGTGCATTAGTTATTTTGACTAGATAAATAATAATCCTATTAATAACAAAAAAAACATAATTATTTTTATAATTAGTAATTTGCAAAAAATATATATATATTAATGCAGAAATAAAATATTGATTAAAAATGTGTACACTTAGCACTTATTACGATATTCTTAAGTTAATAAATTTAAAGATAAGAAAAAATGTAAATGTTTACACAACTATAATGAGATATATCAACAAATTACAAAGTTAATTGTTATTAATATTCTTATTTCTGTAACCTTCTATATATACATTTTTAAATTACGTTTCAGCACTGAGAGGTATACTTTTATATTTAATTCATTATTTTAAACTTTATAACTATTATTAAATAAAATGCCTTTATTATATTATTTTTATATGCCGTGCGTTTTATCCGGTATTTAAATTCTAGAGATTATCCAAATACTCACTCGTTTTTGGTTTAATATTTTATTGGGTACACTATTGCCGTCGATTCATTCATATTGCATTAAATAAGCATAGGTTGTCTAACAAAACTAAAATGTAAAAGCAGTTAAAAGGCTTAAGATGATTTCCGAGGGGCCAACAAGTGTGGCGCCTGGCACCAGCCAACTAAACAAATAAGTACTCAATTGTTTCGAATCGACGCGGAAGGTATAAATAACTTATTGCACGCATAATAAAATAGTAATAATAAATTGATAAATATTAAATACTAAGTAGTATGTATTAGGTACTAAAGAAGTATTAAAATATCTAAGTATAAAAAAAATTATTTGTAGTTAGTACCAAGAAATTTACAAAGTCGAACATACTAAGTCTAAAAATGATACCAAACAAAATACCTATTTTACAATGTTGTTCAGTTGTGGATCAATTGTAGTTTAAGTTTGGCAACATTGTTACGCATTCGTTTTTGAGGAAATTTCGTTTTGTGCAGAGAATAAAATACGAAATATTTTCTAAAATAGTTTATTTTGCCAATTGAAATTGTTCGAGTATGTTACAATTTTCGAAGTGAATTTTTTTTTTTATTATCAGTGAACCTGGGATCGCGACCGAATTCCTACTCGGAGTAGAGTTAACGCGGAAACCATTTTTGTTTTGTATTTATCGCGCCAAAATCGGGATTCATGATAATAAACTCATTACCAATAATAATAATAAAGTAGTATAAATTAGTGTTACATTTTTCATATGTTGTTTTATTTTTGTCCGACATTCGTCTATCCGCTCCACGTTTCTATGAAATGGAAAGCCTAAGTAACTAAACAGTGTTTAATATTTTATAAATGTTCTTAAAATATCAGTTTTGATTCATTTTTGTAATTTTTAACTCGGTTTTTATTATTTAATTTGTACATGTCAAGAATTTTCATAAGAAAATTTAACGCAATTTTTGAAGTTGTTTATTTTACAAATTTTCTATGTTGAATGCGCTCAAGTGAAAATACATACAGAAGTAAGTACTAAGTACCTATGTTATCTATTATCCTTGATATTTAAATAAAATGATTAAGCAAATGTGTAACAAAACAACTATATTTTTATAATATATTTTATATATTTTTTTAAATATGTATCACATTTACAATCTGTATAAAACAAATATTCAATAAGCTAATAAGCTTAAAGTAAATTAGTGCAATGCTTGGAGAAGCGAGAGTAGGTAAATTATCTAGTAACAGGACTCTTAATAGATTCAGAGTTACAACCTAGAACTCAGGATAGTAATAATTTGTTAATCTAAAAGATCATCAGTGTCTTTCCTGGAATTTGCTTGAGATTAGTGAATTTGAGTGGAACTTTTCATAATATGATTTAACTATGTTTCATCTGTTTCAATGTGAAAATCGTTGTAGAGAGCTTGGTTGGAGACAAATCAAAGAGGAGATATGATTAATCGGATTAAAATTGATAAGAAACTTTGTACCCAAATGTTTTAAATGGGTTATTTTAGTACATTCCCATATATCCAAATTGGTTTCAATGTCATTTTATAGAAGTAAGGGGTTTATTTTAAAATGAGAATGTATTTTACTATCTTGTCATAGCGGGGTGCTCTAAGTAAAATCGAGTATTTAACGTTTTTTGTGTAGAATTATATTAATTCGAGACAAAGGAATTATGATCTTGGAAGTTGTAAATATGTATATTTTTTTTTTGAAAGTGTAAAAGAAACTTGTGAAGAAAGATTATTTAGTATTGATTTTAATTTTCCAATTTGTGGACCACTTTCCAATTAGATTTCACACTTGGGAATACTTTGGAATACTTCTTCATAGTTAATTTTGGTCTGGATTAGGAAGGATGTGAAAGTGAAGTTGTACAAATCCTGTCAGTGGCGTATATAGGGGGGTTAGGGGTTCAACCCCCCTGAAATGTAAGGTTGGTATAGGCATTGATTTTAGAAAATACCTGCCTAAGTAAAAAAAAGCTCCTTCTTGAGGTTTTTATATGATTATTAGGAACAATATTAGTTGGCCATTACGTTTATAAAGTCTGTAGTTAAGTTTAAGTTAATTTTTAATATAAATACATGTATTTTCTCCCACAACTTCCCGAAACTACTATTGTTACAACTTTAAAATAACAATAATATTTTTATTTCATTACAAATTGATACCTATTTAATTTAAAAATATTTAAGTAAATTATTTATGAACATTTTTCATATTATTCTGTATGACAATATTTTAATAGTTCCAATGTGTTCCAATGTTAAATGTTCTCAAATTAAAAATGAGATTAAAATTTTAGCTTGAAACAGCAGTCATTAGAAGACATAATTTATCTGCTTTCTCAAAGAAATCCAACTATTTTTTTCATTAATAAATTTATAATTTATTTATTATTATAAATAAGGTTATAAATTATTATTATCATAATTAAATGTATAAAAATATAGTTTATATATAGATTAAATTAAATTAATTTTGTGGTAGGTAACCAATTGCTCAGGAATGATCATAATAAAAAAAATAATGATATTGGGTTCTAATGTCAATTTAAAATAATTTTAATTTATATAAATTAGTGTATAACGTTTGATCAAAAACTTTTTACATATATCAGAAATCTCTTTATGCAAACATATTACTTTTGGTATGTAATGCTGTTGATTTTAATTTATACTTATCCTAAAATATTATCAACTATAGTTTATAATCTGTCTGATATACCTCAGTACACTTCATCAATTTGTGTGAGTGCCACGTTCTCGAGAACATTATCTTATTATTCCAACAACCACCTAGCTTGTGTTTACTGGAACCCATTGTAATAAATGGTATACTCTGGCCACTGAGAGAGCGCTACTCCTTTGTGCATACAAATGATTGAGCTCCGCGGTTTTGTACCCAAATTACTCCCACTCTACCACTACAGCAGTCAGTTAAAGAGTTTAATGGTGGGAATGCTCAAGAATGGATACATTTTTGGTTACCACCCAAAAGCGCTCTTTCAGTGGCCTAAGTGGAGTATAGCTGACAATAAAATCCGATTAATGAGAAGTATAGTTTGATCAAACCACACTAAAATCAGTTGCTGTCTAACTTTAGTCTTATAAAAGATAGAGTATAGTAGCTGTAATTATTTCATTAATATATAAGGCATATTATTCAATTATACTAATTATTCTACGGCATTACTTTTTTAAAATACAAGTTTGAAAAATGCTATAATATTCTAATACAATAATTTATGTGCCGCACTATCCTTATGTTTAATATATAGGTCAAACACACATAATTCATTTTTATTTAAAATGTATCTACAATTTTATTAATTTAACAAATCCGTATAGGTATTCAACATATTGCATAATGTTATTGATCCTTAGTATACTATAAATCATAATTTTTAATTTGCATAAGTTATATTTATAAATCTCGCATGATTTTATCTTATGAGCACCCTTAAAATATATAGTTTACTGATAAAATACAAATTAAAGTTGTACAGTGTGGATTGTATTATTATTTATCAAGATATATACAGAGTGCCAACACTATTGAGATTTATCACATAAGTAAGCTTTTGTGAAAATAACAATAATTAAACTTTGAAACATTAATAAGGCATTAAAAGGTATTTTTCAGTTTTTCAAGTAAAATGTATTCTATACGTAACCTTGAGAAATAATTTGAATTGTTTTTTTTTTGTTTCAATATTTTTAGTTAAAGTAAGGCCGGTTGATATATTTTTTAATTATTATATTAATTTTTATTTACTTAAATAATTTAGAACAAATAATTAACTTTTATATAATTTCAATCAAGTAATATTTAAACTACAATAATATCAAATTAGCAATTTATTTGCAATAAAAAATGTATGCAATGTTAATTCTGTGTTAATGTATCAAATATAAAATTAAATAATTATCTATTCATTTTTATGTTTAGTTTATTAACATTTAGGATAGTTATATAATTCATAAAAGTATGTAACTATCATAACTTCAACAAGGTTACAAATATTTGTGTAAGTTATAGACCTTAAGATGCCTTCACAAGAGTATAAAAATATTATGATAACAATTTATTTAGTTTGTTTAGTAACAATTTTAGTTTGTTTGAAGAAAAAAGTATAAAATTCATAAACTTTTTTAATAATAAAAAAATGTGTGTATACATCATTAGCCTTCCAGACACGTGGATTCACTCTATGATCTTTTAAGACATACTATATACCCTTTACTTGCTAAAACTCCTCTGCACTTTACATGAGTTAGGTATCTTATCATCCATTCGAGCTTAGGTATTTTTTGTTTTAGTTCAGTTTGGTCACCAAAAACTTCAGCTAAGCACGATTGGGGTAAAATTTCTGAAAAATAAAAAAAATATACTTATTTGTAAATGAAACACATCTTAGCAAAATAAAAGTGATGGTTTTTAAAAATGTATTACCACATAACTATTTGTTTATTATTTTAGTACAAATTTGCAACTGTACATTTAATAAACAAATACAATATTTTAATTTTTAAAATTGAATTTAATTAATTGGTGATTAATTTTTATTAAATTTTGTCATTGTTCTCAAGACTATTTTATTAGGTAATTTTATCATAGATTCAAAATAAATTTTATTTATATAGCATATTTTAAGTATATTTTTTTTTATTTTAGATACTTATGCATACCTATTTAATTAGTTAATTTTTCATCTTGAATATCTATTTCAAAGAATGTTGCATATTGTTTGCATATTTATCCATTCTCTAATGATAAGACAGTTATAGTTTAACCTGTTAAAAATTAACAAAATAGCAAAATTCTATTATAACCGAAATTAAACATATCCTATTTATATCAACAGTAATAAGTATATGTATAATTATGGTGACCAGATTTACTGTTTTTCATAGAACAGTACTCTTTTTATATGCAATGTCCTAATTTTTTAAATATATTACAAAATAATATATATTGATGATTTTTTATAATTTGATTATTAATTTATCCTTTATGGTTTAACCCAATATATATTAATTCAAGATATATTGTTATTGAAATTATGTCTGTAGAGCACATATTATTAATACATGTTTGTATTTAAAGTTTTATTTTTTCAATATTCATACTTACAAATATTTTTTATACTTTCAATGTATTTAGTTCAAAGTATTTTTATTGTAAAAAACTCATGTAATAAGTTTATATGTAGAATTGAAATTATAATTAAAAATTAGTTATAATAGTTGATAATATAAATTGAAAATATAGAGTAACCAATTAAAAATATATATATATATATTCTGTCCAGTAAGAGAATGCGTCACAGACCAACCAAAATCAGTTTTTCTGCACATGAAGTAATGCAGGGGGGTTATGCAGAATTGGCGCATTCTTTTACTGGATAAATTGTTAAGATAGTATACATATTGGTTAATTGTCTTTAGGAAAGAGTTTTAAAATGTATTTTTATTCTTGGATTTTATATCTGATCACAATATTTACAATATACTATATATAAAATATTGGATGTAATAATTATACAGATGTTTCATTTTATGATATTAGGTATTTATACTTCTTTCTCTATAAAAATAAATAAATATGTAAAACCTATTTCAAAATATATTTTTCTTTATAAACCTTGTTAACATTTATAAGATATTATTTAGAAATGATAAAATATTCTAAAAACATTTAAATTGCTCTAATGATTATAATTTTATAAATTCTATGTATATACATTATATTGCAAATAAGCATACTTTTAATATTTAGATACACTAAAAAAAATACCTTTCGAATCACTGTGTGTCAATAACTGTATTTCATTATCTTTAGTAAATTCTTGAAGGGCTTCTGGTACAACACAACAAGAGTTCAAATTAATTTGTACAATTGTTGGTTTAATCTAAGATCAAAACAATTTATTAATATTTAGTATACAAAATAGAATATAATGAACTTACAATTGAGTTATTGTACAGAGAAATGAACAGATCTGTGTCAATGTCACTCACACCTATACGCGTGATTTTCTGTTGGTTAACATATCCTTCAAGTATAGACCACAGAGTTAATAAATCTGCTAACAAGGTATCTTTACCATGATTAAATGCTAAAATTACAGAATCTACAACTTCTTCGTTCAATTCTTTAAAAACTAAAACATTAGATTAATTATTATTTCTATTAATTCTATTAAATAGAATACAATACTAGATAATGAATAAGTATCTTACGATTTTTTAACGAATCTTCCAAAACATCCACCTCGTTTGTGGTAAGAAAAATCTTGACACTTGTTCTGAGAGCTAAATCTTCTTCATTATCAGTGTTGTAGCACTCATCACATTTTAAATGTAAATTATTTTCGTTTAATGCAAATGGTGATGGATACTTGGACAGACAAATGCTTAAACATTCAATTACCTAAAATTATATAAAGGCAACTAGTTAAATATAAAATATTAATTTAGGTATCTAAATATAAACTTAATAATTATTACCTCTTCAGTTGCATTTTGACCAGCCTTTTGTGTTAATTCATTAGCATTTAACACATTTCCAGTATGTATATAAATTTTTGAAACAGTTTTTGGAATATCGTATGGCATTGTAAAATAACTATTGATAGTTAACCACACACTTACTATAATGTATATGTAATGAGTAAAAATCAATATTCTAAATAAATTACGAAAAAGGTTGTGATGGATATTATTTGAGCAAAATGAACTAACTTATAACTATGTCGTGCGTACACGCCACACACGACACACAATTGAAGTAAAAAGGAAACGATAATTCAGCCGTCCTATATAGTAGCACAATTTCTGTTATCAATTCCAAGGTCATCCGCGGAAATACAACTGTTGTATGTACCTGCGCATACATTATCACATGGACATTATTATTATTATTATTATTATTATATTTTTTTTTACACGCCAATCGCTTATTATCATAATATTATATATATACATGCGGAAAACACGCAATTTAAACCGACGATTAATTATAGTGCCTTATAACTAATGACTAATAAATAATAATAACAATACTAGTCACTGACGATAAGATTTAAGTACGAATAATCAATAAACTTTAGCGAGTGGTTATCTAAAATATTAACTTGTTACTTAGTCGTTATCGGTGCTTGTTTATTCTAAAGAAAAAAAAAATAATCGCAAGTTTTTTATCGGAAAATTTATTGTCAACACACGACCGGCGTTTCGTTCACGATGCCCGTCGATTACATTGGATTTGCGTACGCTGCAACGGTGGCTGCCGGAGGCATTATCGGCTATGCGAAAGCAGGTATGACGCTTTCATTTTTAATAAGTGGATACTGTACTTATAAATTATGATATCCTTATGGTTCATATAAACACATGATAGTGTTGTGTGATGTACATGGGTTGATTAGTCGACGACTCAAAACTATAAAGACTAAAGAATAAATGTAATAAACAATTTAGTGGTACATCTACAAATGAAAGGGATTTAGTTTCTTTTTAGTTTTGAGTCATTCAATTTTTTCTAATCGTGTGAGATTATTTAAAAATGTAATTGAATTGATATTTTTGTTTACAGCTAGTATTCCAAGTCTGTCTGCTGGTTTGTTGTTTGGATCACTACTTGGGTATGGTGCATATCAAACAACAAAAAATCCTAATAACTTGGCCCTTTCATTGGGTACGAGTGCAGTTCTTGGAGGAATAATGGGTGTTCGTTATCTTAATAGTGGAAAAATCATGCCAGCTGGTATACTGGCAGCGTTAAGGTACATTTTTATAATTATTTTAATGATTTACATCATATTTAGTTGATTATAATGCATAATATGCATCATTAACATTTTGAGATGGGTCATAAATATTAGTGTGTATTTGTTGAATTTTTATTTAAAATGTTTTTTATGTTTGTAAATGTTGATCCTTTATTGAGTTGTGTTTATGTTTACTTTTTAAAGAATGTTTTGCACTTTCCAATCATTGTGTATTAAAAATAAATAGTTGCTGTTTATCAGATTATTTTAAATTTTTATTGAAATAATAAAATACATTTTTTGAGAAAAAAATTTGGTCAAAATTTACAATAAAATAGATTTATATAAAGTAATATTATAATATTTGTTGTAACTTGTAAACAGCATATTAATATTAACTATAATTTTTTTTTCTTTTACAGTATTATTTCAGTCTAAATTAATCAGTTTAGAAAAATTTTATTTAATAAGATCGGATATTGATAATATCATAATTAAAAATTATAACATATAACACGAATATCAATTCATTATATGGAATTTAAATAAATAAATAGGTTACAACAATTTTAGTTAGGTTTAAATATTGAATACAACAAATTTTATAACTGTTGGAAAGAACAAACTTAATTAAAGAAATGTAAGCGACCAAACACGAATCAACATTTATTTTTATATCATTCATATCATTATATTTAAGTTAAGTTAGTAGTAATTTGTTGAATTATTTTTTCTGTAGCATCAGATTATAGTTTAATTTATCTAAAAAACTTGGTATCAAAGAAAAGTTTAATTATAAGGCAGTTTTAATTTAATTAGTATGCCATTTTTATTTTTTATTTTTTTTTAATAATAATTGAACTTTGTATTTTGTAACACTTAATAACAAACATATTTGAAGACTGTTTAAGTTTTCTGATTAATGTTATAATATTTATAATCTAAAATTATTTATCTTATAAAAATTAATAATTTAATAAAATTATTTGGATAGAATACATAAATTAACTAGTCTTGCCCTTTACAAGTTATTGCTGTATAATATTATTTCATACTTAGAATAAATTATAAATCATTTTAGTCAAAAAATAATTCTAGAATTATAGGTCAAATGAGAAAGGTTTAGATATACTTGATGATGTCCTTAAAAAAAAAAAATAATAATTAGCTAACTTGTGTTATAACTAAAATGTTAACATTGAAAATTAATTCACTATTAAATCTTTGATTTCTTTGAATTAATTAATTAGAAATTAGAAAATAATTTCAAGATCACTCAAATCAAAAACAATTGGAAAAAATTAAATCTTTTAAATGTTTTTTGTTTTAGATACCTACTTTTATATTATATTATATTTGTATTTTCGTTTTGAGGTCACTAATATCTGACAAAGTGACTATTGATTATTTTTGATATATTACTTAATCTTTTTTTATTAAACAAAATTATACATATTTTTAAATATTTAATAAGCAACAACTATTAATTAATAAGATATGTATTTTTGAGTTGTTAAAATGGACAAAATGGTCTGATCTTATTAGTTTATAATCAATGCTTTAACCAGTGAGAAAAAATTAAAAATTGATATTCTATTGATACATTTTTGAACTGTGAGGATGTAAGTTGATAATAATATTGGAATGTTTAAAAGTTTCTTTTAAAAGAACATCCATGTAAAGTAAAATTAGTGAATTTAAGTATTTTAAAAAGAACATTTGAGGTACTCATAATTTGCTTTTATTTTTTTGCATAATAAAATCATGGCCTAAGGCACTTGTAAATTTGTAAAAATAGTATTAAGGTCATATATTTAATTGAAAGTTTTGACTCAAGGCTAATACTATAAACAAATATATGTGATTTATAATAATGTTATTTTGACTGTATTTACGCATTTATATATATCAAAAAGTGTACCATTAGTTAATGGTTTTATGAGAATTAAATATTTATTAATATAATCTTTAAAAACAGTAAATTGCATTCTGACCTGTTAATCTAGTATCTTCAGTAAATTTCACAATGTGGGTAGATTTTTCTTAATAGTTTCTGTAAACCATTTTTTTAAAAGTAAAATAGTAATCCTAATGAAATGATATTACATTTTCAATTAAAAAATGATTTATGAACTCATAAAAAACTTTTGTTACAGATACATATTTATGTGTGATTATTTATTAATATTGATTTTTTTTTAGCTTGGCCATGGTAATCAGATTGGGCGCTAGACAAGTTATTGTTTGGTCGGCAAAAAACGAGTAGACAATCCTGGAGAGACTGCTGAAGTACCACAGCAACCATCACTTCAAAATGTACAAGAGCAAATTAACAAGCCAGAAGACTAAAGGGAAATAATGCAAATGTTTGAAAATCATTGTTTTGCCTTTCCTACCTCCAGGATTGTCCATACATTAAAGATCTTAGTCAAAACTCTGCAAAATATAAAATTAGAATAGTTTAAACTTAAATAATATTTTAATTGTTTTTGGTGATTTGGGTCATTTTTAATATTATTTATGATAACTGCTATGTATAATAATTTTTTTTACAATGATTTGTATCCAAATAAAAACAACAAAAAAAACTAAGTATACTTGTTTAACTTATTCATCATATATTTTTTGTATATGTACATTTCTGTCACTTAAAATACTTAGACTAAACAACATCTTAATCAGTTAAAAATAAAATATCATGGGCAAAAAAGTTGCGTTTGCCCAATCAATAATTACAAATAAAAATAAAAAATAAACAAAAATAAATTTTGAATCACATAAATGTCGTGGTTTCGAAATCTTTTTCAGTCCAGTTTTATCCTAGAGTTGTCGAGGAACAATATTATTTGAATCGGATAAAAAAAGATTTCAAAACACGAGAACGTAATACATAATGTCGTTATATAATATCATATAGGGCGGCTTATCACAAAAAAATATCTCCGAATCGAGAATGAGTATATCATGCGGACAACGTGTGTGTGTGTGTGTGTGTGGGGGGGGGGTTTTCATAAAGATTTCTGTTTGTCGTCGAGTCACACCACAACTAATAAATAATGATAAAAATAAAACAGAAAAAACAATAAACATAATATATAGTAGCAATAAATAATAATATCGTATTCCAGTGTGTTTGTGTGTGTGTGTGTGATGTATTCAACCGCGGTTATGATATAGGTACGCGTAGCGTGTGCCTAGTGCCTAGGTCCGCGCGTAGGTTCACAACACAACATTGAAGTTATGAGTGGCTTATTTATTTATTTATTTTTTAAACAAATAATTTTTTTCAAAAAGAGTATAGTATAAGATAATATAATATATGTATAACGATGCATAAATAATAATAATAATAATAATAATAATAATAATAGATTGATCTCACAGAGATTGTATATGGTTTTTTTTTTGTTTTTTGTTTTTCTCTATATATAATGTGTATATATATATATATATACATATATATCGTAAAACTTGACGATAGGTACGTGCGGGCGGGCTGGCTGGCTGGTGGGACGGGAACGGGTAAACTTCAGACTGCGTCCGAGCGTCGAGTGTCGTGTTGCGTGTATGCACTCTCTCGATGACTCAGCCGAACTGCTGCTGCAGCGGTTGCAGTTGTCGCGACGGACCGCCGTTGCACACGTACTTGACGGCGGCGCAACAGTTTTCCCGGATGTACGGATTCGAACAGTGTCCCATGCCGTACCTAGACAGGTAGTCGTAACAGGACACGGCTCCCAGCATGTCCATGGCTCCGGCTCGGTCCACGCACTCGTCAGCTGCGGGCGAAACGGCAAAAGAAAAATAGTGTTATGGATTTTCATAATGCAGTGCGCAATATTGTTGTATAGGTTTTCACCGACGCTCGCGTTTACTCGAAAAGTGTTGACGTTCGAAACTAACTACAGTTTTACGATGTAGTCATCTGAACTGATTGAACTTAGAGTATGGGGGTTTTTTTGTTGTAAATCTAGATTTTTAGAAAAATATTCTACTTTGGAGTATAAAGTACAAAACGTATGCTTTAAAAAAGTAATTAACTAAATAGGAAATAATAAAAAATATAATATTTAAGTGTTGTTTTGTAAAAAGAATGTTTCCAAATTCGTCTATACTTTTCGAGTATATAGCTGCTGTTTTTATAATTATCTTATAGTAGTATGTCTGGTATATGACATTAAAGTATAGTGAAGATAACGAAGGGCGATTTTTTATTTCTTTCTCAACCAGTTTTTGGGTTTTGATAAAGTGTTAGTAGTCAAGTCAATACGTCGCTCCAGTCTGTACACCCACCCTCCAAAATGCTAAAATCTTTATTTGTTAAATGAATCATTTTTAACAATAATTAAAAAGAAGGGAGTATACTAGTATAATACATGCGATGCATTGCTTTCTTGTCTTCTTGACATAATCACTAATCGCCTTTTTTCCCCTAAAACTCATCCAAATTACTTATTATCTATTTATAGATTTTCTAAAAGTCAACCCTCTCACTTGTATTTGAAGTAGTCAAATTGATTTCCTATCCTCCTCAATCGCCGTGTGTACTACATTGCATGTTTCCTTTTGAAAAATATAAAAGGTTCTATTTAAATGTACATCATAAACACAGTTTAAAGAAGTATTCATTTTGTTGTAATAAGTAGGTATGTTTTTTCTTAAAATAGTCGTGAGGAATACACGACTGTCTCGCAAAACTATAAAAGTATACGTTTAAATTGACTTTTTTAAAAAATGTAAGTGATACGTTAAATATAATATATACATATATTTATAATTTATATAAAACGTAATTTTCCATTTTAAATTCAAACAAAGTTGACCGAGACTGGTTGTATTATACGGATAAAAAATCGCCCTGTCAATGTTATACACAATTTAGCGGTGCTAAATCAGTATTAATGCATATTATTATTGTGTTAGATTGTATAATAAGTGCGTAACATAACAGTAAATGCTGTGCTAGTTGTTAATGAACGAATACGAGATTGTACCGACTTCTGTTATTATAGATCAGTGACGTCGAAGTTATTAAAATGTGGTCGGGCGATTTCAAAACTTCGTGACCTCAATACCCATTGGCGTAGACAATAATATTCAATTTGGGGTAGAGGGTGTGAAAATATACACCTACCCATAATAAAGTTATGACGTCAGTGTAATTGTACCGGCCACATTTTTCAAACAAAAAGGCCGGGCCGTGACCCGACCTTGACACGGGCTATAAAATATAATAATCGGTACACAAGCGTGTTTGTTGGACGACTAGCTGTCATAACTACGTACGACAACAATGAAACCGTCCCTATCACCACCCAAGCTGTTAGCGTGTGTTATTCGAGCGCTTCGTATGCAATTTTTTTTTTATATAACTATGCCGCCGTATTGCCATACGTTCGGTGTATAATAATACAAATATATTTGAATATCACGTACAATTCGAACGATCGGCAATGGCGTACAGCGCGAGTTTTCTCGGTGCCTAGTTTTTTCGCCCTAGGTCGTTGACGGAGTAACTAATTAGTTTTTTTTCCTCTTATCAACGACTCGACGACCGGCCGACCGAGAAAACGATCATCGCGTCCATAGGCAGCATAGATACAAATCAGCGCCTCGTGTAGTGTTATTGTTATTAATAATAATAATAATAATAGGCGAGTACTTAATAAATAATATTATATAGGTAATGCGTGAACTGCATAGGTATAGGCGTTTATAGCGTGTCGACACGGCGGCGGCGGCGGCGATGATGGTGACGGTTGCCACCGTGCAAGCGATTGCATATATATATATATATATATGTATAATAAAATAACAGACGATCGATACGTAAAAATGTCATTGAAAAAATATGGAATTTTGTGTTAAGTATTCTATAGGTGTGTATGAAACTGTCGGACGTACTAATATAATATCGTCGCTGACGGATCGATGTGTCCGTGTTTCGCGCTACAAATGCCTGTGCGGATCGATTTCGGTTTACACCGAGTCGGTGATAATATAATATCATCCGACCGAACATATTTTTTATAACGCCAAACACGGACTCCTCCGCAGCTGTATACAATATATTAGGTACGTTTTTATAAATAATAACGATAATAACGTACGTGATTTATACGTGTACATTACATAGTTATTGTATACTCGACGATGTCGCGTACGTGTAGACTGTACAGATATACCTATACCTATATAAGTGACGCGCTGGCATTACCACGACGCGTTGTCGTCCGTGCAGCTTTTTGTTATAATGTTATAATATTACGTAATATATGGATATACTCTCTGCGGTGTAATATATTATAATAGTATGAAGACCGTCGGCGTAAAGATATAGTGCGAAGTGGTTTCGTTCCAGCCAATAAATTATTATTATTTTTTGTTGCCGTCGTATGCGCAATGATAAATATAATAATAAAATGATGATGATGTGATCGAATGCGATGTGTTGGATGGTTTTTGCCCCCCTTATTTTGTTGCACTTGTTCGCGCAGACTCGATCACTTACCGTACGGTCCGCCGCCGTTACTCTTGGACGACGACTGCGGTCGATCGACGGTTTTCAATTCTTGCGGCCCCGAATGGTAGTATTTGTTTTTAAGCAACGCGGCCAAAGGGTCTTCGTTTTTGTCGCCGTTACCTAGTGATAGTTGTTTAATTTGTGGTTGTTGTTGTTGTTGTTGTTGTTGTAGTAGTAGTTGTTTGTATGTCGGTAATCGCGCGTCATGAGTGTCTCCGCTAGTCGTGGTTATCTGTGGGGGTTGTTGGTAAGGGTTTGGAATGTACAAGTTTTGCGTTCGGGGTTGCAGGTTGTTATTAGTATTGGTGGTGGTGGCAATAGTCTTTTGGGTTGTTCTCCAATAGTCATTCCACACGGACCTAAAACGCCGCCAAATTTGTCAATATTAAATTTAATATTATGTTTAGTGATCCCTATTCATATAAAATGTATATGTGTATAATACGTCCGCTGTATCTATAAAGACGACGACAAGACTGATATATTATTTACTATACCCATTACCTAGGTTGGGTAATTACCAGGCATGGGGGTACCTAAGGTATTAAGATATTTAATAATTCAGTTGTAGTTCCATATCAGATAAAAATATTAACATCTGCATTCTACGAACAACGTAATTTATAAATACAGGTAAACGACATTTTATGAAGTAATTTAAATTTTTAAATCTTGGAGTACTAAATTTGAAAATGTAGCACGGGCCAGATATGATGATATACGCATGCCCATCCCCGAAATAAAAGATCATCTGACCGTGTCCGTCTCTGATTATATAAAAAATAAAATCGTATTTAAGTGCGTATATCTAGAATCTACTCATTAGTATTAAATAATATGTAGGTGTGATATTTTAGGCCGGGCCACTGTTGTGTGTTTCCATTTCCATGTGTTAGCTTTATGGGAATATACAGTGGCAGTGTGGCACAACCTGTGTGTAATACCTTTGTATGTGATAATATGTTGTATTTACAGTACACATACAAATAGGAAACATATAACGTTCACAAACAACAAAACATGTGCTAAACGCGCGTTTTCGACTACAAATCAACGGTGATGAAAAGATTCTGTGTTCTGACTTTCCGAGTTGAACTTAAAATAATATGGATTTATCTGAAAAACCACCAACATTTTCTCGAAGCTACTAATGTATAATTTAATTCATAGCCCGCTTCAGGATTTACGAAGCTTATTGATTTTTACTTTTTTAATTTACCGTCGAAAAAAGTGTATTCTTCGAGTAAGAAATTCAACGTTTAGAAAAAAAAGATTAAAAATACATCGTGAAACGCATCCGTGTAGAGTCCAAAATCCATATCGGTTACAATATATTTTGAATTTTTGGCTCATCTACGGTACGCTAACATCCCGAATAGCTTTGTTCGAAAACGCGCGCTTTCTTTGAACACCGTGTATTATAAATATAAACATATATAACACAAGCATGCGCGCAATGCGTACCGCTCTAGGTACTTTACGACGACAATATTATTAATATCTTTCATTTATCATTCATTATGTGTTGTTATTGCACACCAGTACAGATTACTATATCGTCAACGGTTCAATATTTGTGTTGTTTTTATTTCGAAAAACTTAACCTGTAGGTAAGCATTAACCGATAATACTAATATATATTTGTTTTTAAATTGCCGTCTCGAATTAAAATTAAATTTTAATTGGTTTTCGCATTTCTTATAAAAATCTTAGACAACCAATCAAACGTGATGCACAAGAAATATCTTATCGATTTAAAATGTAAGTACGAGACAAGCGTACTTACTGGTCATATATAATAAGGTGTACCTACAATAACAATAATATTGTCGTCGCTGCGATACCGGTACGAATATTATAAACATACACGAATAGCTAACGAATATCTAAACCAGGGGCGGGCTTACTTGTTGACCCTCTGTTAAACAAGTTTGCCCATCCCTGATCTAATAACAGTTAATGTACACACACACACACTGTTACTTATCGTCGTCAATCGTGCGTCTTTATATATAGAGTGATTTAAGGCGATCCGTCATAATTACACCGCAGCGGTCGCCGGAATCGTCGTAATAGGTACCTATTATAATACGCGTTGTTTGTGACTTGCATGGTTTTGTTTTTGATTTTACCTCTGTGTAGTGATGTTAGGAGTCAAATACTGCGGCCAGTCTTGAGTCGCTTCCCCTTCGTCTCCCAGCCGGCGCAGATAAGCCGGTGTGTTTTGCGAAAAATCTGGTATTATGTTCTCGTGTTCCGTTATGCACTTGCCGTTGGTGCAATGCTACAACAGGGTGGCGACGATGAGTAAAACTTAAAATGCGTATAATGTGTACAACGTTCATGTATAATACACTTAATGTATTATATTATATAATTCAACTAGCTGGGTACTATTTTCGACATGAACGGGTTTGTCGTTTTGCTCGGTATGTGAAAGGGATTAAAATATACAATTTAATATCATCGATTATAGTATGAGTAATAAATAGTTATAGCAGATGAATTGAACGTTATTTTTTAAATTAAACCTTTGAATGTTAGACTTGAATTTGATTCAATGTAATTTAATCTATTGAATAATATAAGATTATTGCCGCAATATCTTAGTTTTCTTATATGTCACGATTAGCATAGGTAAGATATACGATAGATATGTGCGACCAACCGAGTTTTGTTTTTCGAAAACGAAATAGCATAGACTATAGTAATATAATATATTAATTTGCTATCTCATGTACTCACTTGTCCATCTCCGCAAGGCGATCCTTCGGCCGCTGGCCTGTACGCCACGCAGTAGCCCGAACCCGCATCAAAGCAGAACAACTGAGCGCACACCCGATCGTCTTTCTGCAAGACAAACAAACAAACGTTATTTTTTTATTGTCTCAATATTGAGCGTATATTGTGTGAACTTACGAAACAGGCACTGGTCCCTCGGTCTTTTCTGCACTGGGCGTCCAGAGTCAATAGTTTTCCCGGTAACATCCTGGGCAGTGACTCGTCTTCGTGCGGTGAATTGAACAGACACGTGGCCGTGTCACCGCTGTGGAAAATTAAATTTTATTTTTATTACTAAAATGTTTAAACTACAGTCAGTATGATATGTTTATTCGGTTCGTAGTTAGTAGCTGGTCAGAAACGCCAATAGTCACGGTCGGGCAACGGTTTTAATCACTTTCAAATGACAGGGAAATTTCCCAGAGCGTTGAAGTCGCTTTACCGCACATTATAGCGTCTTTGACTTAACATATTACGAGTATTTACGCGCACATATACACTTATTTATCGAATGAATATTGTATACGAACTTTAAGAAGTGATGGAAAGACGACACACTGCACGGCGACCACCGGAATCCTTTTTCCGTGTGCCGCAGATCGCTCATGATGTATCCGTCTTCCCAGCGACATTTCTCCGCTCCTGGTCCGCCCAGGTAGGTCGGCGGAGGCGAACCGTCGTGCACGGCACCCAACCTATACAACGATACGGTTACTGATCGTGATCAGATTCAAGACTTGTGCACCACTGCTAAGAAAAGAAATCCTGCAGCGATGTACAAGTCTTGCGGCTTATCCGTCTAGTAAATAGTGGCGGTCGGACTTACAGGTGACCGACTTCGTGCGCCGCTACGATGATGCCCGAAAAGCCGCCGGTGTCCTCGATGATCGCGACGCTGTTGACTTTCTCGAGACGTTTGTTCACTACGCAAGCACCGCCCACGTACGCGAATCCTATACACGTGAACGCGGTGATTAGTACACTCGATCTTTTTTAGATTAAATAAAATCGTTTCGTTTTGTTTTCTAATACCCAAACGCAAAAAAAGAGTGCAAAACATTATTATTACTATTATTAACATGCAATCTCTGCCGGCGGACGGGCCGTCGATGTATACATTTATTATAGTGTTAATTCAACTTGATCGAATGGAAAGCATGTAAATGTTGTTAAACCGTTTTACCTTGTATATACAATATTAGGTACACCTGTTCGGAGTGGCTGATTAAGTTAAATATATTTATTTATATGTATTTTATACACATGCAAGTACTTATAAAATATTTGTTAGAAAAACATATACAAATGTATATGTTTATAATTGATTTGATTATTCAGGAAACAAATCACCGCAAAGAAAGCTTCGTGGACATTATACCATTATAGCTAACCAGTTTCGCAGCCGTATTACCACATGTCACGCGTTTGCGTGCTCGGTGGTATACAAGTGCGAGCGCGCGTTTGTGTGTGTGTGGTTGTGTGTATAACGAAATGCTTAAAAACATTTTCTGCTGATAGCGTTTAAAAATAGACACGTGTTGATTGTCTTGTATTATATATATATAAAACAGTGTAAAAGAAGATATAATGGTGACCTTAAATACATAAATTTCCAGGTAATTTCAGAATTTCAGTGCCAGACAGTGAATGAATCAAGATTGTTGTAACCTTTGTTTGCCAAAAAAAAAAAATAAAATAAAATAAAAATAATACAATGTTTAATTTTAAGTGCGATTTGTTTGAGAGGAAAACGAAATGATATATGGGGGCCGAATAAATTACAAGTGCACTGATGTGTTTTGGATTTTCAGGGACATACCTGCGGTACCCCTGTTGCATGTATCGTGTGGGTATTGTCGCCTGCACATGTCTAATCTGAAAATGAAACAGTATATTGCTATTTAGTCCGTACTGAATTGTCATTTCTCTGGAATCAATAACACTTCTCTCGGTCCGCTAATACGTTGTTTTTTAAACATATTTCGTAATAATAATAATTATCATAATAATTATTATAACACGTCAAATGTTTACATATTAATTATATAATATCATATAGATTATGGTATAAAGTATTAATCATCTACCATCTACACACGTTAGAAGCTCCGTCAACTACCACAATAATAACATACTCTGTGTCCCATCGTACCCAGAAGGATGTTTAGTATAAGTAATTTATAATATCGTTCGTAGACCGACAATTTGCATTATGTACAAATTCTCCCGTATCACACTACCAAGCACTTTTCCCCTCTTATTTTTATTTACCACATACCAGCCGTTCCTTTTGTGCAACGGCCTCCTTTTCGACGTCTGCACATGTCGTACCTAAATGCATTGGTTGTCGGTTATAATTCCCATATAATATATTAAATTATCACACAAATATCATTTTGTACGGTCTCGGAGTAAAAGTAATAAATCTATTTTTACTCGAGATGTTAATAAAAAGTAAAAACTGAAAAACTGATTAATTAGATTTTTTTTTTTTTTTATGTAAATTCATAGACTGTTCAGAACCAGCTACTCACTTGGTGACGGCTACGGCGATATCGTACACGGGCAGTCTTCGTTCTTTGAACAGGTATTTGCCCATGTCCGTGAGTGCAGCCGCCGAGTCAATAGCGTCTCTACCGACCCTATTTCTTTCCAAATACGGCGTGGCGTCTCTCGCCTAAAAATTGCATATTTATTAATACCTTTTTTTAAATTTTTATTGTTTTTGCAGCAAACATGGGGTCAGACAAGAAGAACGTTTACGATTTCATGGCCACGGCCAACAGGCCGTTCAGCAGCAACGACGTGTTTTCAAATTTACAGCGGCAGGGTATCGGAAAGTCAGCCGTGGAAAAAGCGCTCGATCAGTTGGTGAAGGAAGATAAGATCTTCATGAAGTTGAACGGAAAGCAGAAGATTTACTGTGTAGTGCAACCGGATTCGACGGCAGAAGACCAAAAGGAAATCCAGTTAATCGACGAGGAATTGGCAAAAACTACCGAGGCACTGCGCGAAGTCGAGCGCAAATACAAACAATCGGAAATCGAAGTGAAAACGCTACAGGGCACTTATAGTACCGAGGAAGCGAAGCGCAAGGTGTCCGAAATGGAAAAAATCGTATCGGAACTAAAATCGAAATTGGACAAAATGTCCAAAACAAGTGGCAACGTGGTGTCGTCGAAGGATAAAGAAAAAGTGAAAAAGGAATACGAAACGGTTACTAAAGAGTATAGGAAACGCAAACGTATGTGTACAGACATACTGGACTCGATCTTGGAGAACTGTCCGAAACCGAAAAAAGCTCTCTTCGAAGAGATCGGAATCGAAACCGACGAGAGCGTCGGCATGCCAAAACTGTGAGCGCGACCACAGGGTTAAAAATATTATTATTTTATTTTTTATTTTTTTGTCTGTAATACTAAAACTTTATTTACCCGCGATATTATGATTCCCGCGATGCTTATACGTATTTTTGGGCCCTTGAGTAGTCTGTACCTGAGGTCCACGCCATTCCAGAAGGATACAAAGTAACGTTTAATCTGTACATTGTCTCCCCCGTGCAACCTGTATAGAAATCACAAAATGGTTCTGTTTAAAATGTGTACCATAGTTATTATGTATAAATAAATCATTAGATATCAATTTATCGTGTGTTAAATCATAAACAGTTTATTATTATCATCCGTTGAATCTGAATTTCGGCGGCGCATACCTGTAACCGTCGTAGTCGACGATGACCATTATTTCGGGATAAATGGCGTACGGCGCTTCCCGCTTGGTGATCGATCTTTTCCGCCTGCTCCTCGGCAACGCGTCCGGTTCCATTAGCGCTACAGAAAACGAAACGATTTCGAGTCAAATCGGTAGTTTTTATTAATATTGTCGTTGTGTCTTACCGTAATCTCCCGCTGTCCGGTCGGTATCGGGATTTCTCCTGTATACTACGTGTTTGTGATGGGCCACGAACTTTTGCGACTTCAGCGGGAAACCTTGGTCGGACACTTCGTTTTCGCCGTCTCGGAGCTCTTGGTCCAAGAACATCTCGTCGTCCGGGGTGGCAGACTGTACGTGTCTCCTATATACGGCCGGCACGGGCTTCACCACCAAGTGATCGCCAATGGTACCTTCCTAAAACCCAACCGAGTGTGAAATTGAAATACAAATCACGATCACGTTTTTAAAAACAATAATCTACTCGATGTTTCGACCATTGAATCCGGGTTAGCGCTATCTGTACTTAATTATTTTTTAATACGACACAAGTTTTGGTACATCGGATATGATTAAGACGAGGAGACAATCATGTACGTGGAAACCGGTTGCCATGCAGACAAATAGACTATAATTTAATATTTATTCTTTTTTCACGTGACAAATCGTAATATACATAATTATTATGTTTTTTAGATTCTCGTATGTACCATAATATTATACTGATTTATGGTAAAAACTGGAAATTGCACGTATTGGCCTTTTTCGCCCGCCCGCCGTCTTACCCGAGAAAGTCGCTTTGCGTCCCAAATTTCTATAAAAATAATTTAGTGCAATAGCATTAGCACGGACATCTTACCGACGCGGTAAACTGCTTCAATTTCAAGCGCGTAAAAGAATTCATCTGTACCGATATCTGTAGTTATACAACTATAACGACCTACTGCAGGCTACTACGCGTGTACTGGGTTGCTGTTCGGTGTATTTTTTATGCTATAATTATTATATACTGTCGACGAGTACGGTAATAAAAGTATATATATGTGTGTATATAATGTATGCGATTATTATGTCTTAATTAAAAAAAAAAATAAAACTGGTGTTGTTGACGCTACGGAACGTACATACAAGACTTTGCACATCTCAACTAAATATATAGCAATCGACAAATATAATTTCATAGGTTAAACAACAATGATTCAAATCTCTCGTGTGCATGTCGTATAAGTAAATTAAAATGTAAACGATTTAATAGTTAATTTATCTTATCGAATTCAAAATCAATAACATACAGTGTCTGCGCATATAATATACCTATGTACTCGATAGTCGATTTAAAGATTGTAGAATGTTTTACTATTATAAGTACATGTTAAAACAATTTTATAGCAAATTAAAATATATTGATATTCCGTATTAATGACATTTCCACTTTCCTAGATAGTTGTTTTTGGCAAACTGTATTATAATACATATTCAAAGTTCATTAAAATTAATTTATATATAATATAATATATATACGCATGATGCATGTATACATTCAAAACGACCATTAGATTTTATTACGTCTGTGTTAACTCTGTAGCTCAAACAAAATAATATTCTTAGTAAATAACTGTGATGTGTTAGTATCCTAACTAGTAACTACTAAGCGCCGAATCGTATTTCAAGAGTAGAATATTATGTTGATAACAATGACGTGGCTTATAAAGCCTGGGTTATTGCAATGCAATTAAACAACAATAGGCAGAGTTCGTGAAAAAAAAAAAAAATGATTTCTTTTCAGAATCAAATTTCATTGAATACAATATGACAACATGTAGCGTCCGTGTATAAATTATTGTTGTCTCTATTAGGTATTGGACGATGTGAAGAACGCCACGAGGTATAGTAAATAATAATACGATGATTTTGGTTTCAATGATGCAGTGTAGACACGTCCCGAAGCGCAATACTCCACAGTTCATAAGACAAACAAAAAACAAAAATGCATAACTAAACAACAAAAATAAACACGCTATTATATGCACCGCGTAAACGTTTTGTTGGTATCCACCTCTCAATGATGCGGTCATAATGTAATATTTTATTCAACAGCGTCTGGTCGATAATATTTACATTGCAAGCGCGTCGTAAAATAATAACGGCAGTAGAGTATAATTCGTGCGACCAGTGGTAAAAAGCGGCGAAGACGGGGGCCGAGTGTTAAGACTGTTCAGAGTAACAACAACAACCAAAAAAAAAAGTTAATAAAATCGGGTTAGGCGATCGGCAGAGAAAGGTAAGTAGGTACATCTTTATAATATATTATGCTGTTTGAGTAATTGAAGGAGCGTAAAATAAACAAATTACACGTGTACGGTTAGATATAACAAACACGGACGTTAGACGTTCGTTCAAATGTTGAAACAAAAACGGATTTTTGAGTCAAAGCCAAGAAACTAAAAAAAAATTGAAAAGGAATAGAAACAGAAAAGCACGTATATAAAACCGCACGGTATCGCGTTTGCTTATTACGTACACCTATATATCTCGTACAATATAATGATATGCGCCCGGTGGACACGTAGTAGTACATTAATATTATGCATTATGCGCACTAATTTACCAGCTCATGTATATTATTATTTATTATTGTTATTACGTTTACGCGATTAAGGCTTGGGCGAACCGTTGTGTTTTTGTTGATATTATACCTGTATATAACATCTATACCTAGGCATATTGTAGAGTGTGGGGGATAATCTTATAGAACCACAAAAGTTCATAGCGAAAAATTTACGCTCTCGAAATAATTACACGTACCTATATCGTTGGTACGTGATTTCTAATATTATTATATTTATAATCGTACCTGGTATAACTTGGATATTATCGTGTATTACGGTTAATATTAGCTAAGATAAGTTGTGAATTTATTTTTTTTTTTTTAATATTTTTAATGGAAACATCTATTGAAGCATTTTGGACAAATTGGTTTTTATATATGAGTAATTTAAGACATACAAATAAGCAGAGTAGTGCACCATAGCTTTTTGACGGGTGTTCCTTGTCTAACTCATAGTAATTCATGTGTGTTAATGGTTATATATTTTTTATTAAAAATTGAAATTTATAATAACTTCGATGAAAATATTGTATTTAATAATTTAACATATTATATACATTATAAACATTAATTTATTTAGGTATCTTATATATGGTGACATGGTGTAAAGAGTTAAATTTATAAATAATAATAGTTTATATGGCATTTATTTTATTAACACGTCACAGTGTTATAATATATTATAACGAATATAACGAAGTCACTACAGTTTAGTCGTTTAGTGTATATACATTTATTATTACTATTATAATAGTCAAAATATATAGGTACGTAAGCGACGGCGACTTACGCGTGAACTGCAAGTGCTTTAATAAGCTCGTCGCTATAAATGGAATACAATATCACATTATCACAACATACATGGCTTTATTATATTATTTTTATATGACACATTTAGGTACTATAAATATTATTATATCGCATAGTATCGTATAAGCGCTCGTCAGTAATCTCGCCAGCGGTCAACCGCCTTGCAGTAACCAACGCTGAAGCATCCTTCGACAGCGGATATTACTTAGTATAATATTTAACTTTGGGTTGTGATAATAGAAAATTAATGAGATGTTATTATATAATATAATATCGTGTATGAGCAACACTGTGGAGATTTTTCGTTCCATAGTCCAGGGTGGTACCTATTTATACATTTTACGCCCCTAAATATATTAATATTATACAATATTTACATGGGCACGTATCATATTATATTATTATTATTATTATTATATTTTATATTTTAATTATTTGATAAGAAAAATATTTGATTTAAATAACATAATTTTTCTATAATATATAAGTATCTAGTATATATACCGGTTAATAGTAAATTACGAATAATTTAAGAAATCATCTGGTATGCGATTGCCCTTATTTTATCTAAATATTAAGTCATCGAGGAGATGCGAGATTTTTCAAAGTTTCCAAAATATTTTTTCTGACAATAAAAATATATAGTTTATTATTACAAATCACTTGCGTTTTTTTTATTGTTTGTTATAGTATACCTTATATGCAAAGGTTATACAATTTATTCGTTGTTTGACAAAAATAACTCAATACAGTTCGTTCATCGTTCGCGTTATTTTACTTGGAACACCTCGCGGTTATATTTGTTATGTCCCTGTTATAATGTAGCCATAGGTATACCGGTGTCGTTTATATATATATGTGGTACTTGAATGATAAATAAACATATATATTTAAACATTTTGGACGTAAGGACGAAGAACGACATAAAAAAAATATATCACCGTGTTCCATAAGTGTGTCGCGTGCATATTCGGGTTTCATTAATTTTGACTAATTTTTTCGATACTACTCAGCACATTGTCGTTATTGAACTCGTGCGGTGTCTGCTTATGTCCTATACAATCAAAATATATAATGTGTTCGCTGCAGGTGTTAACGAATTCAAATGTTTATGTTTTGTAAACAAATTGTTATCTGATGAGAATTACAAGATATTTAAATGTATATTATTTCCTAATACGCGCACCCAGAACAGGTTATAAAATCAGAATATTTATTATGTTCTTTAATTAAAATTAATTATAATATTTTTATGTGCTAGACTGCTAGTATTAATAAGCTGATTTACCAACGTTGACAATATAACACATATAGTATACTTTATCATAATCATTATTCATTGTTGTTATTGCAGTATCATACATGGTTCAGAAAAATGTTATTTATATATCACTCGCAAAGGATAGCACGTAGGTATACCCATTGATAAATATTAATCACACATTTTTTTTCCAGACCAAGCTATTTTAACAAATCGTTATACAATGATAATTTGTTTTCATATTACAATAATGGTTTCCACAAGAAAAGTGAGAGTAAGTGGTTTTGTTAAGTTTCCGTGGGAATATAAAACAAAATTAAAATTAATTTTTTTTAAATGTTATCTGGTAGAAGTTTCAAGGTAAACATTTTTACTGGACAAGTATTAATATAGCTTATTTATTTATTGGTCGATGCGTTTGTGAAAACGAAAACCACTTAGACTAAATTTGATATTTAAAAAAATTATGATATAGGTACCTACTTTAATTTTTTTGCAAAAATTATGCAAAGAAATAAAATAATCTATTCAAATCATGACTATATAATGCATGTTATAACTGAACCAATAAATCTAATTTTTTACAAATTGTGTAATTAATTAATTAATTTTTTTAATTTAAAAATATGTAGGTATAAATATATTATGTATTATTTATAATAATATATATACTATATATTATATAGTGTAGTCTGTCGCTTATCAGTCCTAATTAGTCATTAGATTAGTTTCTAAACTTTTTGGCTATTGAATACTGTAAATAACTAAGTATGACAAGTAAAACTAGTAAATATTACTTAAAAAACAATCTATGAAGATTGAAGGTATTATAATAATATATATTATTCACTCGTTTTACAGTAATTTAAGTGCACGGAGGAATGGCGAATATCGTTTAAGGATTTTGACTTCTTTATTATGATATTTATTGTTATGTGTTGTATTTCTCCACTTTAAACGTTTCAATGACATTATATACCTGTATACCTACGTTGTATAGTATATACTACGATAAGCCGCTATTATTATATAGATATTTTTTAAAGATTAGCAAATATAAGTTCAAATTTTACTTTTATAGAAAACGACATCCCGTCGACATAGAAAACGCACATGTCATCCATATTCGTCTAAGCTTTTTTCGATTAATTTCTCTATTGTCTTATACGTAGCTGGCATATAAATTAGATCCAAAACGGTCCTCAGTGCTATTACGTCATGTCATGCGTTAAAGTCTCTCGCTGGCTTTATTGTTGTTCGTCGCCGAAATAGATTATAATATTATATATTATTGTATTTTAGCAGTTTTATTATATTATATTGTTATTTCGCCTATATTTATTTACAATATAGGTATTTATAGCCGGCCGACAGTACTAAGACAATAGGTTTGAATTCTAGACGATTTTCTGAATGCATATATACTTATATATATATATATATATATAGTATCATTATAGATTATTATTATTACTATGATACAGGCATTCGTAAGATATACAATGCTATTTGAATATCATCATGCTTACACGACGGAATATGTTTTTGTTTTCAGTCTGATTTGTACAAGTTTTCATATCGAGATCGATGAATACAATTTTCGATCATATTAAAATATTATGCCTCGTTATATATATATATATGTTACGTATACATATCTTTACACATTGACGAGATGATCGACGTTCGACGTAATAAATGCTCAAATAATCAAATTTCTAGGGAAACCGAAATATGTCATACGGACGACGCACGTGCGTGCGTGTACATAACTACATAATAATAAGGTATACCTATATTATAGTTATATATATATATTGTATAGCATATAGAATAGATGTAGGTAACCTCGTGTCAAATTATAATAGGCATTTAGGATGGGAGGCGAAATATAGTCGACTTCGCATCTGAATATTATTGTTTTCTGCACAAACCTTGAGCCGGCGCATTATTATATATACATACAAATTGCAAATTTTTTGACGGCACGTTCTTGAATGGCACCGATATTGTATATTGTATTTGCGTATATATATACACACACACACAAGTGCGAATGCGGTATACGTACCTATAGCATTATATAACGTGTATAATAGTAAGTATATAGGTATACCGTATGCAAATCCGTGAGATCTGCCAAGTTGCATGTATCTATGTATAAGTAGGTAAGTATATTAATTATTTTTTTTGATTTTTTCGCCGATTTACATCTGTCTGTAATCAGATCCGCAACACACAACTACGGTATTATAATTTATATAGCATTGAGTAACCTCGTCTAAGGGTCAGACACCACGCGTAACCGGAACGAATTCCGTGTCCAATCACCAATCCACCGTACGATGCGTACAATCCGTAATATTATTATTATATTATGTTCCTATACTATTGCGCCCGTAGTGTTCGATATTAGCGGGCGATTTACAACAATACGACGCGACGAGAGCGTCGCTGTCGTGGGATCCATCGCAAGTCCGAATCATGGTTCCCGGTGGCGATTTCACAAGTCTGACCATCTATGAAGTATGCGATGATGTATATATTATACGATACCATCGTATTATAAGTGTATTATTGTCTGATGTCTCGTCGTTTCATTTATATATATTTTTATTGTTATAAAATAATCGAAATCGGGTTGCGCAACGGCTCCCGAAGAATAATATTCGTTATTACAATAATAATTATTTTTTTTTTCAATTATATATATTGTTCAATGACCCAATAACGACTGTGCTCGGTCTTCGTGCCAATTCATTAGTCAAAGAAGAACACTGAGTAAAAAAAAAAAAAAAACCGTTTCACGTATATATATATGTTCAAACGACCTTATTTCGTCGCCTCGTTGCGCATTTATAATAATATATTAATTATACCTATTACCTGTACTTATTTATATATATATAAAAATATATTATACGACATTTAATAAGACTCGCGTTATTTATACATTATTTTCTTAAACTTAATTATGTATAATACATTAAATGAAAACGCATTGTGTTTGTCAACGTAATACTCTAGCGGCTCGCGGCCGGGTTTATACTTCGATTACAACAACGACAATGATCCGTCTCGCGGCCTGACATTTTATTATTTATGTATTATCTTCTATTATAATAATGTCGTTATATTATAGTATTATGGTGCTTTGACTTGACCTTGTCACACGACGAGACGCGACTGACTTACCATAAGAATCGTTCCGTCCTCGTGGTCGTTGTGTAAGACGACTGCTGCTCGTTTATCGACATCTTGATACGGCACGCCGATGTGTTCCTGCAAAAGACAAACGAAAACAACTCGTTAAAAAAATACTTATATATTATAGGCGTATAATAAAGTAATTTATATAGGTAGCAGAAGGTACATGGAATCTCCAACATCGTAACAATATATATAAGGATCAAATTATCTTGAATAGATACGTTGCAATGCATTTGGTTGTCTATATCATCTTCATACCGATATCGGTGTATTACGGTTGGGTATATAATATAGGTGGATTGTAAATCAAAATAAGTAAAATGTATTATACTATATATACAATATACGTGCAGGGTATACATAATCGTTATCGTTACCGTAGTAATTAGTCGGTTGGTAAAAGCACATTCACCTATATCGTAAATACGATTTATCGCCACGTGATAGCAACTAAGAGTCTAGCATTACCATAAGAGGACCATATAAAAACCACCCCTATAAAAAATAAGTCATAAAAATATTGCTCATTTTATGAATTATTAGAAGCTTATAATATCAAAATAATATTATGTATTGATATTTCTTTAAAAATATTATGTTTAATTTTGTAATTGATGAAGACAATTTACTACTGACGCATTAAATAACGAATTCTTAATACTATTGTTATAATTCATTTTGAGATTTATGATTCGAAAAAATGGGTTACAAAAACCAATCTCTATCGGTACATAATTAGCTATATTATACTAGTCGTAGAAACTATTTCAATATCAGTTTATCAATTTTATTATAATTTCAAACTTTTTTGTATTGATGAGGCGTGTTAAAATTTATCTAAAAGATCGTTTCTCGAATTAGGAATACGTATTTAATAGATAATGAAAAAAAAAAAATAGAAATATAGATTTTATCAATAAGAATTACTTAATTTTTTCGTCAGTTGGTGTTGTTTAGAAATGCATAGATATATGGCAGGAGTGGTGCAAAGTGTGTGTCAACCACGTCACACCATAAGCCTCCTTGACAATAAAGCTCTGGCGATATTATCTAGGCTGTAACGCGTAGGAAGTGTCAAACTAAACAATTAATGTGAATCTGCTTTTGTACACACGATATTGTATTGTGTTGTAATATAAACGTACACTTGTGTATTAACAGCATAATAATTGACCGTGGCAAAGTGTTTTTTCACTTTTTTGTTCGTAAACACAATTTCTCGATGCAAGTTTCGTTGATTTATACGAGTCAATCCATTTCACGCCGCACGAACACACTGAATTATGTAATGCATAAAATGTGTTCATCATTTAATGGGAATTACAAATTATAATGCATAATATTGTTTATAATATTTATAGGTCATCAGGAATCATTGTGTCTATCGTACGCATAACGCGGTACTTATGAATAATGTACAGACTATTTATGTATTTTACAAACATTTAAAAATTGAATCATTAAAATTTGAATTCGACTCTTTTATTTTTAATATACATATAGTGTATAATATTACATGATTAAAGGCAACGCATGTGAAACACGTGTACATAAATAAACATTACAACGTTCAGTCGTTTAAGCGAGTTCTTTCTCTCTAATTCGTTTTCTGACCAATCATATAATAATTTAATAGGTATTTGATGTGAGCAATAAATATATATATATATAAATGATAACAACTCGAGCGGTTTTCGGCCCCGGGCAGTTACATAATAATTATGTTTTGTATAGGTAGGTAAATCATATTTCGTACGTTTCCATTATGCGAGCTCTTTGTGCAGGATACGTATTTACGTGTATACTATATTATAAATTTGTTAACGACTGCGATACTACGGTATTATTATTTAGTACACGCACACGCGAGAAGAGTGTGTTGGTTTTGTTCGGTAATTATTACATTTCATGGAGAAATCACGCGTATAAATATATAATATACTATATAGGTGTAAATATCGAGTAAATTCAAATGCGTATTGGCCGTTAAGAACACTGTACCACACCTTGGCGAGAGTGATAAACTTACGATGCGTGGGTGTTTATTCTTATGTAACGCGCGTACGCGTTAGTATACGTATATGAACACAATATCATAATTTTTATTTGAATATTCATATATTCATATCGGTTATTGTACAGGATATCTATATATTATTGTACAATGCTTATAGATGAATCACGAATGTGCGTATAGATTAGGTATTTAAAAAAAAAAAAGTTTCACTGACATAATGTTTACACGTTTATGTAATATACATTTATATAAATGCATAATATTACGATTTATCATTATATGTATTTGCAAGCATTAAAAATTAACCTTGGCTGACCTATACCTACAATGCGGAAATTATTTTGGTAGTATACGATGTAACTGACAATCGAAATATAATGACATTTGCGTATTATCGTAGGTTTTACAGTTTTTACTGCGTGTGTACTATGATGTAGGTACTAGGTGTGAGGATTAATAATAAATATGTTTGTTTTATAGGACACAATATTATGTATAGGAATATGTTAATTATACAAAAGATTTTTTTTTCATCACAAGACGACGGGATTTTATCTGTAATTAGGATTAATGCATTAATAAGTTCATTGTTTATAACTTTAAATAATTTATATTAATAAATGTTTAGAGTATTGAAGTGAAAACATAATCATAGTTATAAAGTGCATCGAAATCTTACTGGTAATCCTATGCCAGACAATAATTGTTAGAACTATTCTAACTCATCAAAATGTAGGCATTTAAAATTTTCAATTCTAATAATTATTGATAATTGATTCAAATTCCAATATAGATACCAGATATTTATAATTCAAAGCTCTCAGAAAAATATTTCATTTACTATTGTTTTAATTGAAAAAACTTTTTTACGAAAATAACTTATGTTTTTTGAAACCATATATAGTAACTACACTTTTCATTGATTCCATTAAAATAACTAAACATATCCGAAATACAATTATCCGAGACTTAGGAACGTGGAAATCCATGGTTAAAAAAATTTTATGTGATTTTTAATGCATATTATTATACTCACACACGCATTATATGTAATATGTTATATTATAGTTGCGTCGAAAGTTTGCACATGCCAAGTTTTGTTATCAACCCTATGATAATAATATACATAATATAAAATATTCCATTTATATAGTAGTAGCAATGAACCTTTTGTATCGTTTCATAATACTTGTCAAGCTGGTCTGCAGCTGACGAAGGAAAATATAGCCAATAACCAATGCAAAACTACTTATAATTGACGATGAGCACACTTATATGGAGGTAATACTTGTCATCGTTATAATGTGAGATTTGAATATTTGAAACACAGCCAAAAACGTTGCGTCGCAGAGATCAGAGGGGAAGAGCATAATTTACTTATTAAAATCGTATCATTATGGTTTATTTTTTATTTATTTAAACAGAACGGTAAAATGTCTTATTATCATACGCAAGAAAATTTGTATACTTTTACCGCTGGATTAACAGTTTTTTTTCTGTTACATGCGAATTGCGTATTAAATTGTTATAAAATAAAAATGTATTTTATGTATCTACAATCTAAATATTAAATAATTACATCGTTAAAAAATAAATGATTGTATTCTATAAAATGTTCATTATCCCACTTCCCAGTCATTTTTTTTTTACAACTTTAGGTGCCTACTACATATTCTAAAGCAGATTTTTATATGAAAGTACACATAAATCGTGTAAAATATAAAATAATTTGCATTAAAAAAACAAAAATAAAAAAACACAAAAATACAAAATTTGATCAGGGACAATGCTTAATGAGTTCAGCATTATAAATTGTTACCTATATGTAATTTTATTTTAATTTAGAATGGTAAACGGTCGTAACGAGTATAGTCATTGTCAATGTTTTATTCATATAGTAGGTATATTATAGTATCTTGCTATGTGTATGTGTCTTAATTCATTATCTAACGTTTCCATTATTATTTAATAGTATTGAATAGTAACCTCGACGAGTGACATCACAATACGCAGATAACACCACACATAAACAAACATGAATTGTGTATACAAATAACACACACGTACATAATATACAATAGTATATAACCGTCACCTACGCTTGGTTTTAGATAGGATAAAAACAGGAAAATCCTACGATAAGTGTTATCGTTTACAGGCAAAAAGTTGGAAACCGGTTGGAACTTCAGAGAAAGCATTCTAATATATATATTATTGTAACGAATAAGTATAACAATAAAAAGTGGATTAAATAAATTTTAATGTTTATAATAGGTAGGTACTCATTAGTCGCTATAGGTGCGGAGACAAAAAATTATAAATATTATAATTATTACTTAGCGAAACAATGTTAACAATATTGAGATTTAATAATATTTATAAGCAGCGTTGCTCATTTTAATTCTAATTGCAGAGAAACGGGAAAAATTGTTGAATTAAAAATTTTAAAACAAAAATTTTTCGTCGAAAATCATAATTAATTTGTAAAAATATTTTTATATTAATTTTAATAAAATTCTTTCGCAGAAACGTTGAAACCAATCTGCTAAATGTTCTTTAACGTTCGAATTTATTTATTATTATTATTATTATTATGTCGTGGTTAAGACTGAAAAATTAACGTAAATTAAAATTGGTTTTTCGTTTTTAAAATGATTTTTTAGTATAAAAGTACCTGATTAATAAGGTTCAGAACCGGTATAATCCGTAAAATTACGACGATGACGTAGGTACAATGCCTCATAAATAAGTATTATTATGTTTTTATACGTAAATAGTTAATACAGTAAAACATTAAAATGCGTCATGATTCAATAATAATATGATTATTGGAATACAAATCGTCGATTAAAAAGGGAAGAAAATAACGTCCCGCCAAAATCTACATACATAACTCATGTACAGAAATGTTCGTTATTTAATTTTTTGTACATATAGTTAGTATAATAAATTAATACTTCTATCCGGTAAGCAATCAACGGGATTAATAGTTATTTATTAGTGATAATAATAATAAAATGTATATATAATATACCAATAACCAAATATATTAAATTCTCTATCAGGATATAGTCATTATATTGTATTACATCCGATTCAATACATGATTGCCGTGGCCGGAAGTTTAAAAGTTAAACAAAACTAATTGTCAATATATTGCGATACTGTTTGTTTCTAGTTTGTTATTTTATGTAATAGTCATGCGTGTTGTATTAATTATTATTATTTTTTCAAAATTTTTAAGCAAAAATATTTAAACGAAACGAAAAGCATTGTTTTTATTACTAGATAGTTTTTAGTGGCATCATTATTTATAAAGGAGAATTCGGCCATTTATAAAATATTTGTATTAGCAATGTCGTATAGGGTGTACACCCTCGTAATCTACACTGTGGCGGCGCCAGGATTTTTTCTTGGTGGGGCCAATGGGAGGCCAACAATTATATGGTAGGGTCACAAAAAATTAAAAATTAGTGTATTATAACGTCTAAGGTTAGGTCAGTGGTAGGGCCACTGGTTGGGCCAGGCATTTTCAAGTAGCTAGTAGGGCCATGGCCCTACCTTGCCCGTCCCTGGCGCCACCACTGAATCTACACTTACTGAAATTGCTTACAGGTATTCGATATAGATACTAATGAAAATATGTATAGATAATGCAATAAAATTAATTAGTATTAAAATATTAGTGAGGACTTACGTCGTTTGGCAGTTCGGTGTAGTGTACTGTGTCTGTGGTGGAGTTGTGATGTGCCGTCCAGGCACGCAACTTGTCGCCGGTGAAAAGGCGATCGGAAGGCTCTAGTTGCAAGTCGTGGTGTTCTCCGAACGCCTTCAGTCGAACCTTGTGTGCGCCATCCGCATTCCGTTTGACGACCGAGTGCAGGCTTATCACCTCGTAGACGGGCACTGTCAACAAAATACTGCATATTAACACATACAAGTCTACTATAGTTACTATTATACAATCGTATTTAAGATCTATAAGATAAGATTTAAGTTAAATTTAAATTTTAAACTTTTGTTAATAATTTTTTGTTGTAATAAATTAAATTCTTTTCCCTCGATTATTCATCGTTTAATATTAATAAACATAGTCTCCTGTTTATGACGGTGAAACGTGCCTAAGTCAAATGATATAAAGTTAAAGGTAGGTACCAAAAGTGTATGTAAATATACAGTGGTGGCATGGGGTTCAGACAGAACGTTGACCGGTGTTAACGAGGCAGGCAGCATTATTAGTATAAATTTTAAACCTACGCAAACACCTACATAAGTATAGCACATTAGTGTAATAGAAACTCCTGTTATAGCGGTGTGTAAAGAAATGCAAAAAAGAGGAGGAAATCTCACGCAGTACAGTATCATAACGTGTACGGATAAATATTAAATAGCTCCACAACGTCCATATTTAACATATTATATGGTGTACCTCGCATCACCGATGGTTAGGTTATAGACATGCAGTGCATAATAGATCCACATGACGACATTGGTTCGTTGAAATGTAGTTTTCGGGGCGATTCACTGTATGACGATATATTATTAACGTATAAAATGGGAATAGCTACTCTTCATGTGCCTACTCGTAAAATGCGAAAATCATGAAGTATTCTACAAAAATCTCGTCATGTGAACATTGAAGGTACTTATTTTTACCGTCCGTGTAATGAAGGGTCCGATATGCAAGAACCGGGTATCCTCACTTTTCAGAATCAACACTTATATTATAACGGGTTATAGTAAGCACTATAATATTATATCAGGGGTTTCCAACAGGTCGATCGCGACATGCGTTCCTTTTTTTTTGTCGATCGCAACAACCTGGGAAAACTCAGAGATCGATCACAAGTCTGTTAAAGTTGGCCACCCCACTTTTTTCTCAATTATCCCACATCTTATAATAATAATTAGAACAAAATAAAAATCATAAAAAACGGGAAATACTGATAATTTATCGATATCGTATCAGCTATATATATTATATGTGTTCCTAACCCAGGCTATGAATTATAATATGATCCGCGTCAAATAATGAAACAAAATAAATAATATTTTAATTTAAGAGATAGTCGCATACCTTCCGAATGATGTTCCACGTGAAACAGTGTCCTCAAGCCGTCCACGTCCATATGCTCGTGTAACTGAAATCAAAAATAAAACATTTTATTATTCGAGCAAGTGTTTAAGTTTATCTATATGAATAATATTGACATTATCGTCTGTTTCTATAATATAACTGTTTTGACCGGAATGACGTTTGATGGTAATATTAATTCACAATTCGTATAATATGTACATAAGTACATACAATAATATAAGTTATGAGTATACACGTTGATAATAGGTACGTATGTTATCGATATGCTACCTATGATCTGTGTACGAAGTACGTATCTATAACAGATGTTGCGTATGTATTTTAGTTGGGTGTCTGATAGGTAACCAATTCCCGCGCTGTAAACAGTTATCTCGAGATACCTTTATGAGTTGCATAAAAACGCATCCAGCCGGATGACGTGAAGCCGCGATTGCGTAACGCATGGCGGAGATAATACATCATTATACATAGGCACAGTAGTTTAATACATCCGATTCGAAAGAGAAATAAATGTAGAAATCCTCATCTCTGGAGTGTATACGCGTACCTATATAGGAACAACTAACGGGTTTCTTGTGGAAAAAGTCCTCCACTGCGACTTCTTTAAAAAAACGGCTACACTATAACATTTGAATAGTAAATTGGATAGTAAAAAAGTGTTACAGACAGTTTTGCGAAAATATGTTTACTCCGCGACGACATATGAGTTCACGACCATATAATAAAAATCGATAAACTTGGTTTTTGACATTCTGAGTGTTATGGACTTGGTGTATAGGTATATATACAGACTTAGATAGTATTTAACACTGAAGCCGGTGGTTTAAAAAACAAAAACTGGACATTATGTCGAAAAATATTTCAAGTTTTAATCATCATCTACAATTATTGAGTATCGAGAAATAATAATAAAAAAAGGTAACCGGATACTATATAGTCATCAATTCGCCCTCGCATTACGGCAGTTTTCCGACTGCGATGTGGTGCGGCATATATATATATGTGTGTGTGTGTGTGTGTGTGTGTGTGTACGTATACAATGTACATAATATCACGATGAGTGTCTACAGGTCCGCCGTTCGGACATCAGGCATTCGGACCGCGCGTACAATAATGCGTCATTAAAATATATATTATTACGTCTTCTATAGGTCGAGCACATGACGCCATGCATACACACACGTATAATATAATATAGTGGCGTACACGTATGCGACGAGATATAAGTTCGTTAGCCCCGACGGCAGCCCATTGTCTAGGGTGGATATCGGTGGCCGCCGTCGCATTATACGGTCGACAAACCACACGGAATAATAATATTATTATTATTATTTGTTATCACGATAACACAAAAAACCAGGACAATGAGAAAAGCATTATTTCGTTCAGCTGCAGTAGAGTGACGGATTACGGCCGAAAACGCAGAGAGACCGACCTCGTCCCGTATAGAAGGTCGATAACTACACTAGATGGTGTCAGCGGGTGACGTCGTCCCGTATCCGTGTCTATAAGATTGTGCGCGTGCGCGAGTGTGTGTTAGGATGTAAGTACTACATATATACCATACCCGGAGTCCAAGGACTTAAAAAACCAACAAAATTATAATGAATTCATTATAATATTGTGACGGCCCGCTGAAGAGCTGATAACACCGCAGGATCCCAACTCGTATCGTGACCACAAGGATTTTCGTTTACCTTGAGGAATGTCTCTTGTATGTCTTTTATTATATTTGGTCACGTATACTGAGCCAACGAGACCGCAGAAAGCGCGAATTCGCCCACGTGGTCGTGATATACATATGACGACGATTCGGATCATTAACCGTTTGGCGAAAGTTGGCGCCACGAATTAAAAAAAAAAAAATGTTAATATCATAACACGAGGATATCTGCAAATGTATAGAAATGTGTATGTTACTAAACACTTTCATTGTTTCCCGATCGAAAAGGTAAATTATTAGGTACGACGTACGAACAAATATTGATAAACTATATAAAAAATCGTATAATATTATACGCGTACGCACTACACTATTGTTGAGTATTGAGTAACATAGCTACATTATGGAATACCTAACACAATACGTCGATTATTTTTTTTATCTTTTATGAATTTTAATTTTTTAGATAATAATCGTGAATCGTAACCAAACAAGGCCTTCAATTATCATAAATCATCTTCCGTGTAAAATTACATTAAAACAAACATAGTTTAAGGTTGAAACATCACATTGTTATACATATTTACTATTTATATTGTTCTTGCGATTAAAGTTTGGTGTAGGTGTAACGTTAGGTTTACGTCAAGTAAATAGAAAACGTGAAAAACTACCAAATAATAACATCGACATTATTTTGAATACATTTAACATATTACTAACTGAGAGAGAGAGAGAGAGAGAGAGATCTTCGTGACATGTAAATCGAAATGGGTTGGTTTTTGTTAGCCAATCGATGTGAACTTATGTATTTTACATAAAATCGAATCTAATCGGTTTTAAACAATAACGATTATTATTTTTATTTATTAAGTATGAAACAGACGACGTAATCGATTATTATATCGATTAAGGATTGGGACATTCTGCCCTAGTCGATCTATTGCAGACTATTACCGGTAACGTGTACGAGAAACGAAATAGAAAAACATTTTTGTATTATCATAAACGCGTTTCAATTATTACTATCGAATGACGATAACGCACCGTGCGCACACAATCCTTGAAACAATAAAGCAATCAACCGAGATGGTGTCAATGCGCGGTGGCGGTGCCACGGGAGGAGGTTGTCAATCGTGACAAAACCGATCGACGACGATTTACCGCACCGTTGGAATTTTGTTTCGTTTCGAATATTATTGTTCGCGCGTCGCGTGTCTCTGTCGCGAGACTTGCGGGCGGCCGTTTGAGCATTTGGCAACATAATAATATAATGTTGCCAATTGACGTAGGTGCAATATATAACAATATGATATTATATTATTATATAGTTATTAGATTCGAATTGGTTTTTTTTTTCTCGTTTTCGCCAATATAATGATATATAATATACTGCGAACTCGCGAGTCACGACCGCTGCAGGTGTACCTATAGGTATAATGGTGTACATATACATTTAATATACGCGTGTTATGTATTATATGGTGTATACTGTGTACGATAAATGTGCCGGGCTTGACGCAATCGCCCTGCCCGCCTATAACGATCAGGTACGTGGCGGGCCCAGTTTCGTTTTTGACATTGTGCGTTATATATATATGTATATATATATAATAAAAAAGGTATCTCGATCGAATCTGCCGTGATTACGTCGTTGTACAATTTATATATACGCCGCATGCCTGTGAGTGTATCAACCGCCACGCGTGTGTATAATAATAATATTATCATGCGTATTCCAAAGTAGTTCACTATTTACACTTGCGTAAAAAACCCGATCGGCGGTGCACGCGCATTATTGTTAGCCAGCAGTCGGTGGCGGCAGGTAAAAGAGTATAACACACACATTTAATATATCGCGGCAGGCGGTGGTGGTATAATAATGATATGGTAACAAAAAAAAAAAAAAAAAAAAACGTTGTTTTACTGTGTACATAGTATAATAATATATAGGTAGACACCTGCGGCGCGATATGAACCAATTTCTATAATAAGAACTAGCTATGAGTTGTCGTTTACCTTTAACTCGTATATTATTATACATTATAATATACATGCTGCATTTGCATATATACGCGTTTCCTATGTCAGGTTATCGTGGAGGGGCGAAAAGGGATGAATGGGACCAACGACGCTCCCTGTACACGACTAAATATCTTAACGTGTATAATCGTACTTGGTCACCAAGATAAACGTTTTTTTTTTTATTTAACTACATACATATATTTGTACAATAACATAGATTATAATCGTTTAAAGCTTGGAAATATGGAAAAATTGATAAATGTTAAGTATTTTTGAATTAAAAAGTTTAAAAATGCTTTCAAGATAAAAAGTCTACAAGATATAATTTATTATAGTTTATAGTTCTTAAAGAATCCGAAGAAAGTCACAAGCGTACAAATAAAAATCTAAATCAAATTTCAAAAATATTTTACAGATACCTACTGTCACACAAAATTCTCCAATCTCAACAATGTCAATCGGAATAATACAATATACCCGATAACCCTCCGACCGAAAAGAAAATGTTACAGAGATCTCTTGTCTTGACTATAAATATCATATTATTATAGTGTAATAAACGAAAAAGAAAATATTAAAAACAATTGTTATAATATTATAAATCCTGTATTTAATAATGAAGACATAACTAACGATACCTTCATATATATATATATATATATATATATATATATATAGTACCTATACACAAGTCTATAATATCCATAAATATATGTAATGTTTTTGTTATTACCGTGTTGGCGAATATCTGCGATGCGAACGCTGTTATGCTGATGAAACTCCATGTCGATATTATTACCATGGCGGCAATTCGAGGCCGGACCCGCGGTGATGGTGTTGGGGTTGCGGGCGCGTTACAGACGTCTTCTGTAGCCGCCGGTCATCCGGGATAAACGAGCACCGCTGTCGTCGCCAGACTGCAAATTACAAACGAAAAACTGTTATATCATAAAAGGCTACTAAACGCGAGTATTACACGCTTGTTGCTGCACATTAATTGTGATTATATTATACAGTTGTCATAACATAATAATAGGCTGCTGCTGTACGTTACACGGAAGGAAGTGTATATGGCTCATAAAGACGACCGACGCGTGAAGTCAACTTTGTATTATAGCACACGATGACGACGTAGTGATATCGTGTGGCGCAGTAGTAATGCACATTCCTGTGTAGGAACAATGTAGTCAATGTAGGTACGTATTATAATTGAACGATAACGCGAAATTTTCCGCCTGTAATTAGACGAGTTTGAGTATAATTTAATGACGTATATTATATATTATGCGAGTACCGCGTCTAAATGCGTCTGCGTCCGCATTGTTTATGATATATTATAAAATAAAAGTTTTATGTGGTAAAAACAATATTATAACCGGAAGAAGAGTTTCGCGTACATCCTATCGCCGGTAAAGGTGTGCGTATGCAAACACACACATAGAATAGATATAACAAGGCGTAAAATTGTAATCATAAATATGGATGAATATTATATTCCACGCTTCGTGCACACATGCCACATGCGCACGCGGATATACGTTTATTCGTTTCCATTCGCTATAAGTACTATCTTCTCGCAGACGCCATGTATATGCGTATTATAATGTTTAGTGCACACGTGTCGCACACTTTCGCTTTCCGGATGTTGAGAAGCGTATTTAAGTTTGACACATTGACCGATCTGTGGGGTGTGGGTGTGATCGTTACGTCTGCACGAGTTTTATTGTATAGCGATGTGATTATCGGATTATCAGTATTCGAATTTATGTTATATGCTAAAACCGAAAATACAAAGTCAAGACTATTGAGTGTTTCAAAAAGTACAGGGAAAAGTCGACATAACGGGAACGATTGTATATTTGTACATCTTAACCATGCTACCTGCCAAACGTCCAACGGTTTTAAAAATAATTATTCTTCAGACATTTAAGATTTTAAAATCGCTGCTTTGATCGCGAATAAAATGAAAAGTTTATAAAATGGAAGCGATCTGTACGCGTGAACACCTAATTGTCCGTCGCGACATTTTATATGATCCGAAGAAAGTGTTCGTGAAAATTTTAGTTTTATAAACTACAATAATAAGTTTCTTATCTTTGCGTCGCTTTAAAAACGTCTCTATACCTATATAACAAACGCCTATAGGAGGTGTAATAAAAAAAGAATCATATTTAATAAAAGCAATAACAATTATTATGATCAGAGATCCGTAAAATTATTGTTATTGTCAATATATTTTTTTTCGCGTTTTTACAGATTTCTAGAGGTATATTTTATGCTAATAAATTACTTGGTTTGATGCAATTTTTGTAAGACTTGCCAATTTATAAAGTTTTTGAAGTAAATTTGTATAATTGTATTGGCTGCACTTATGTCAGAATGGACTCTAAACAATATAGGTCTGAAAATGGATGGCTAACTTTGCATTCTATACACAGTTTCTTAACTCGTACATGACAGTTATTACTTATTAGTGTTATGAAAAACCTCGATGAATGTTAACAAACTCAGAAAAACTGGCAAGTTAAATAACTGCAATCACTGTAAACATCATAACATAGCAATTATCATGTTATAATGTTTTGTTACGATAACACAATATATAATATAGCAATGGTTTTTCTTTTTTAATTTATATGTCACGACGATACCGTACCATATACTTACTATAAATTATTATAATATAAGAGTATATAGTCAGTGAATATTGAATATAACATTATACACTAACACTATAGTGTAGTCTATAATAAATAATTATGTGCAACTATGTGAAATATCAAAATATAGACGATATTATAATTTATAGTAACGATTTTAGACAAGAAACCGTGGCGTTCCAAACGCGCGCATTACTATGTTTATCTACGTAAAAAGTTCAGAAATGTATCCTTTACGGTCCCGCGTACTTATACTCGTATACCTTGTACGGTTAATACTACTAACATTCGGCAAAGACGTTTCGAAAAGCGTTCGCCTTGTAAGATCGGTAATTATAAGAACGGGTTGTTATCATTATTAAAGCGTATCAAATTGAAATATGCTTTGAAGTTTATACATATATATATATATATATATATACACGGGTCTCGTTTTAAAACCGGCTACCGGCTACTGCTCCGTGCGCGTGTGCTCGATAAACATAATAATAATATGATATGGAAACAATGACTCGTAAAGGACAATGAACAGATAATAGGCACTTTATACATTATATATTGTATATGATTACACATATATATAGGCTTCGGGTTGGTATATACTTCATAATTTTTCGAATACGTACGACGCCATGTAACATACATGTGATCTTCACACACAAATGCATACACGTTTCAAGGGCGCGCGTAATTATTACAATTTATATCATACCGCACACACGCCGGCCGTATGCCGTAATGTATAACGATAACATAATATTACAGTGTACCTATATAATTATAATTATCGTATAAACACATAATATCTGACATTTCAAAACTGGAACATATTATAGTGAAACGCGCGACACACGTCATATCACCGTTACAATATATCTGTCAGTGGGACCCGTTAGGAAATTACTTAGGTACCTCCTACGAACACGATTTTTTTTCTTTATGCTTAGTAATGCCTGACCGGCAATTTTCTCAATTTTTCAAGAGAAAAACATCGTCCACATCACAGAGCAGAAAACGCGTGAGACGGAATATTTTTCGAGTTTGTTACGACGCGTTACGGATTAGAATACACTGAATACGACATGGTGCAGGTCGAAGACGCGTCGCGGACTGTCCAGCGGGCTTACACTGCAGCGAACCGCAATCGCCAAAAACGCACATTTCAGGTATTCATAAACTTATATTAACGTGCTTTGCAAGCATACGCATGTCAACGGCGATTCTATGTGGGCGCAACGAACTCGGCGTGCACCACGACCAGCGTGAGACCTTATATAACATCATATACACAATCATAACTTAATAATTATAATATAATACGAATTCGGTAGCCAAAATCGACGACCGTGTGATGTGTATATAGACCTACCCACAATACAATAATGATAATAATATACAGCAGCGGCACCGGTATTCTTCTATATATATATAATATATACATCCATCGTCGTCGTCGTCGTCGTCGGTCTGCTGTTGCCTGCTGCTGCTGCTGCTGCTGCTGCTGGCACGACACCAAAACGCAAAAGTGCAAAACCAATATACGCCGTACGTGTATTATACCCTACCTATACATACATATAATGTTATAAACGACGATCTGCCGACGTTGTAATATTATTTTCTTGGACTAGGTCCAAACCCGCGACGTGTATTTTTCGTTTAACACGTTTTATCGGGATCCCGTGCGTCGCACCGTTCGTTCGTCCGCTCGACCTTACGACTACGTCTCCGATGTCTGCAGCAGCCGCGCGCGGCGAATTAAACGTTCGTACATATACGATTTATACGACACACGCAATATACCCACGACACGACTTATACACCCATGTACATTATGTATATACACGATGAAATTATGGTTTCTGCGTCGCCGTGCAGCGAAGCACCGGCAGACAAATTACGTACCGCGTTGTGTATAGATACTTTACCTGCGTGTATAATATATGTACACTTGTACAGGGTGTTATTTGTGCCGGAGTGGTCGACGTATGCGATGACATTGTTATTACTATTATCACCATCATCGAATCGAAATTATTGTTTCCCACTGTTTTCCTCTGACGTTCGAAGTTTTTTTTACCGATTAGACAACGATAAATTGTCTTTACTCGCGTCATCCTCTTCCACTTTTCCGCAATAACATTAAATTTTAATTAAATTATTATGCTTGTATTTTAGCGTTTCTTAAAAATTGATAAAGCCGACGATATTTTATAAAAGGATGATTATTTATAAATAAAAAAATTCTAAAACTTAAGACATACACGAGCAGTGATCATAGAACATTGTATATTATAGCCATTATAGAGAAGTTTATATGTACATGTGATTCAATGATTCACGAGCGGGAGACCGTGTACGACTGTGCGAGTACAAAAACAGTAGACACTCTGTATATACACTCGATCATCGCAATATATAAATACGGATTTCCCCTTGGCGTGCCGTTCTTGTATATGTCCACCGTCTCTCATTTCGAACGAAAGTCTGCACCAGCCGGCCATAAAAACGATAACGACCCGGTTATTATAATACATTAACATCCGTCAATATATTGATATTTTAATATATAGTAAGTAATAGTGCAACGAATTAGTTATCTTTGAGATTTTTGCAAAACCGTTCGATCTTCGGAGCACACAAAAGATGGTTCGATTTCCATTATCCTCAATAATTCATCACACACATTAAATACATCAATCGGCGACCCAGTGTCTACGGCCCAATTACAATTTTACTCCCATTTATAAATACGAGTATATATATATTATAATTTATTATGCTATCTTATAAATTACTTAATCACCTCCGGTCTCATTGTATACATTTTCGTGCGATAAATGCTTTCATTAGCTGCAGTAACAATAGTGCTGTAGATCAACGGTACTTATATATACATGCGTATATTATATATAGGTATTTATTGGCTAGCATAATTACGGCTGCAACAGACGAGAAAATGTGTTTCATTGGCAAATGGTGAAAATATTATTGCCGGCCGATTAGTCGTTTTTAGAAAAAATAAAAACGATTTTCAATTTATTATGATTTATATATTCCAAACAATGAAAATCTTTCACCGTTTGACCGCAAACATTACATTTGACTACCCGTATCGAGGTAAAAAATTTTAAGACACGCCATTTCACGCGAAAACAAAAGTATCGTTTTAAAATATCGTAATTGTATTATTATGTTGCAAATCGTACATTAATGAAGATTATCTAAACGTAAAGAAAACAAAAACAAATCGCGATTGACTCGTGTGCGTAACGCCACGACATGTTATAATATATTGCAGCAATCGAAAACTACGATGGGTTTCGCGTGATTTTACTATTGGAATTTGGGTTTATTACAGTTTTGTGACTCAATGTCGTCAGAAATAATCGATGTTTAATTTAAAAATTTGTGAAAAATGTAATAATATTTAAATCACTTATAGGTTAGCTGTATTACCCACTTAAACTTTCTAATTAAATCGGCCAGTTTATTCTTACACAAAAACGGATCGCAGAGTTTTACTTTTATTATATTATTATAAATCTACTGTGGCCTGTGGGTTGTGTAAAACGTGAAAGTTTGTGTGTGTACTGTGTATGTGTTTTTTAAGTATAATTTGCGATGTACCTATTTATAATATTGCATTGACTACATACGAAATTCGATAAATTATAATATAATTAGTATATATATATATATATAATTTTTTTTGACTCGATACTAATTAGTTTATAGCCATTATTATAGTACCTATTAATATACCTATATAAATAAAATAAACGCGTCTTATTGGCAAACGTCGGACCGCAAGAAATCCTCACGTGATATAGCCGCTATTATCATCACGAACGAGGCGAATAAATGAACAAAAAAAAAATAACCATTAACGACGAGTGCGTGTGTACTACCAACGATTACCTATATACATAATATTATTATTATATATATAAAATAGGTACCTGGTACCTATTATATATACGTATTGCTTAACGTTTAACTATATTATCAAATTGGTCAAGGAATCGTAGGCGAGGTGATTCGCTCGTCAATTATTATTATTAGGTATTATATTATTATACATAGTGGTATAGTATTATTGCGACGTATCTTATCGATCGCTGTATAATCGACGTATAATATTATCATTGATGTATCGTAATATACATGACCATCATTATTTAAAAGTGAAAAAAAAATAGGATTTTACCCTATTATCGTTGTACACTTATCAGCGAGAGTTTTTTATTAGTTAAACTATAATGTACACGATGTTATATGATATTAAACAGTAGGTATGTTAATTTATTGGAAAGTCAGTAACCCTAGACTTCAAAAATGATGTATAGTATGAATATTTTAATGCAATTTTTTTAAAATTCAATATACAGGACTAATGGCTCCCGTTTGTCGCGATTTATAAAATACGTCATATACGTACACCTACATTAAAAGTTCCGGGCTGCAGATTATGAAAAATATAATTTTCGTTATTTCTGTTAGTATACTGTAAATAATAAATAACTAATAACTATAAAAACTATAACACATTTTTGTTAGTCGAAAAGGAAATAATTGTTTCTATTTAAAAAAAAAACTTAAAAATACGATAATTTGATAAAAGTTACATATTACATGCAAATAGATCTATATGCGATTGTGCACAAAAGTTGTTTCGATTATTTTCATATAAAATAAAAATATATCGAAATATTTTATGTGACACGTGAGTGTACAATACATATTATGTAATTCTTATACAATCGCTGATAGGTAATTTTAAACGATTTATCCTATTCGTGCGCAGCGGTAATTTGACGTACGCCGTACGGATGTAGTACGTTAAAATATGTAAAAAGTATAATATGTACATAAATGCGATTTTTTTTTCTAGGAGGAAATTGATTAGGTACTAAATAGGTGCCTAGAATATTTTATGTAATAACTAATAGTATCATGATATCGTGCAGACACCGCGGAAAGAATCTCTGCAAGTGTCGTGTGCGCGCGTTGTCGATCACGTGGTATTATATACCTACAAAAACGATGTCGAAATGACATTATTGTTATAATGTTATTTATTTTTTTTTCGTACGATTGGATAATAATGTGATATAATTGCAATCCGCGGACTGCACGTGTGATACAGATAAACGATCTCTCTATATAATACTCAATAATCTAATCGTATCGATACGGCGGTGATTGAATTTGGACGGACGAAGAGAAATTGAAGAAAACATACGAAAAACGGTGGACGGGGAGTGGTAAAAACAAATTCGTTTTTTCGACTGATCGTAGTAGACATGTAGATGACGTTTATGATGGTATACAATACATTCAACAGCAACATCAGCAATAATATCAATAATACTATGACACGCGCATATAGGTGCCTATAGTATGATATGGCCGACAGACGGGCTCGAAAATCGGTGGCGAGACACGAATAGGTTACGAATAAGTACTCGTATACTTACGTATTACACTCCAACACGTTGCGGCGACGCCCTTTACGCGCGCGCACACACACCACCAGCGGCTCACGAATTCGAAAACCGTATTACACAAACTCCGTGTCGTCGACTTTACGTATTATCTTTGTGTTGTTATTATTTATATACACAATACGATTTACAACTGCTGCAGCGGCATTACACCGAGCCAGTTTAATATATGCGCGTGCGTATACCTATAATGGCCGGTATATCTAATACTCGTATAATAATAATAATAATAATATATATAAGACGCGATAATATAATTATATTATTATTATTATTATTATTATTATATCAGTCGTACACACGAATAATCACAACAATCATGACCGTAATATAATAATGCGGCGCGTGCGTTTTTTTTTCGACCGCCGCCGCCGCCGCCGTCCACCTGTTGCTTTCACTCTCTCGCGCCGCCGACGCCTTCGCCCGGCGCACCGTGTGCGCTTATACCTTACCTCGCCTATACGCCCGAGAAACGTACACATATACCTACGTACTATAGCCGTCGACGTTTTTACTTTCTAGCCGCTATACATACGTATAATAATACAATAACATAATATCATATTATATAGCAGTGCAGCAGCAGCAGCAGCAGCAGCGTTAAAGCCGTCTGGAGGGCACACACGCTTTTGACCATCACGATCGCCTTCAAGGTCGTCCCGCCGTACCGCGCGATCTCACATATTGTAATGTTGTACGCGCAGCAGTAGGTATACGATATGCACACACGACGCTGCAGTCGTACACCGCGAATAGAGAAATGCGCGTGGCACTTCCGATTTCGTAACAGTCGTGTACACTCGACTCGCGGTGCTGCTGACGCGGGTGATAGTAAAATTTCTTCCTAGACGACGACCGTCATTGTACACGACGCGTTATTATTGTTGTCGTTGTCTGGTTTTGGGGGCGTCCGGTCGCGAAGAAAAACCCGCGGCGGAAAACCTGCAGTCACCCCCGTCCACCGCGCCGTAGAACTGACCGCCGAGACGTACGCGCTCCCGGGACATTATTATATTATTGTATGTCTGAAAACCGGTCGGTCTCGGGCCGTGTGTCAGGATATTGTTATAAAACGTATACGCGCGTGTTTAATGTTTATGCCTATTATTATTTTTTTTTCCACGTCTTTTTGCTGCGGGTCGTCCGTTTTTTCTCTCTGTGGATATAAATTATATTATTTAATGCAGCAGCAGCAGAGCATCTGCAGTTAGCCGTTTTATTGTAATCTCGCTGCCGCCGAACACTGAGGCCAGTGCGGAGCGGCTAATGAAGAACGTGTTTATTATAATATAGCGTTCGCGAGTCGTGGTATAATCGGGCTCGCGGCGCGGTACACGCGGTATTCCACCGTGTCCACTGTTTAAGATACAACTGCACGGAAATAAAACGAATTGCTCGAATCTTCAAGAAACACGACTAACATACCCGCCTGGCAAACGGAGTTTTCGAAAAAAAAAATGTATCGTTCCGCTTGAATAATTAAATATTCTCAAATTCTTTTTTTACCCCCCGTAATCGAATAACGTGAGTGTTACGATAATATTAAACATACATACAGATTTTCAACAGAAGATCAAGTACAATAACTCGTATATCAAGTACCTATTTTAATCACTGAAGAAGTTAAGACTGAAAAATACCGACACCTGAATGTATATTAAGTGTGAATGTACTAAGCGTACTTTAATACAAAAAATGTCTGTTTAATCATTTTCTCCCTTTGTTTTGTAGCCTCGGGCATCGGAGCTCTCGCCTGGTCCTAAAATATTGATCGAGTCTTGCAGAGGGTCATGTTTAAAAACCTCCCATTTTCGTACAGATACTGTTGGATAGGACCCGACAGGGGAAGAAAATTATTCGTTGTCGTTTCGCGTGTAATGAGATTATCGCTGTGAATGCTGTGACGTGCGATTTATACACGATTATATTTATTTATACCGCGAAACCACGATTTCGACGAACGTAGAAATTCTCATACGCGGCGCAAACACTCAAAACTGGATTTGTTGATAACCGAAAAAAACAAACTGAAACGGGAACCGGTAATGAAAACTGGAAGACAATTCCAGTTTCAAAGTTCAGACGACACTTCATTATTCGATCGGTGATTGTTTTTTCTTTTTATTGCATTAAAGAGAAAATATAATGTAGCAATTGAAATCGAAATCCGCACGGTCGAAACTGTATATTATGTATCGTCACCACACTCGATTATATCATTGCCCGCTCTCTGTGCGCACGCGCGATATACCGTACGTTTCGCGACCATAAAATATGTGTACAGCACACTATGTTAACATACACGTACGCGTGTTTTTTTCGCTTAAACGGAGTTACCCGTGTCCCGTGAGAAAGCGCCAAAGCAGTATCATACCATTCATACTTATATTTAACAAAGTCTGAGTAAATCTCCAAATTCTTTAAAGCCCTTAAGTATATCACTATGCAACTCCTATTAAAAACATAATTAAATAATCTTTCATCATCTACTATTTCAATTCCATAATAATAACACCTTTCATTATACTTTATTATCTTGTCAATTATTATCATAATATAATACAACGTACTTAAATAATAATGCATGATTTATAACGTTTATTATATTTGTATAGGTAAGCATTTGTTCAGATATAATAGTTATAAATTGATTTCTCGATGAATTAAAAACAAAATCGGTTTAAATTCAATTGTCTCCGACACAATTTTAGTTTGCATAATAGTATGATATAATATTATTATTAATCTATATTTGTGCGATGTACGCAGGGAAAAATTGCCTTTCAGGCGTTGGTGCACTAAATATAATTTTAATGCACGTTAGTTTTTGTTGCTGCCATTGAGTAAAATTTGATTGTCCCATACATTTATGGTAGTATAATTAAAAGTATTTTATTTCTTACACTTTGAATTACAGTTGTTGTTGTTTCACGACAAATTATTGCGCCGGTAAACGACATTAACTGCAGCAGCACTTGATTATATTATTTAATACACTGTATCGTTTTCGCTAGGACTGTGCACAGTCGTTGCAGATGATAATATTCGACGTGAGCCAGGACGGATCGCAAACGTTATAATAGTATTATGCAATACATAAAATGCTCATACAAAATCGCTTCGTTGAATGTACACATACTAGATACGTATATGCAAAAGTACTTTTTTGCGTTTCTCGCGTCTCGCGGCGTTTCGATTGCCTAGGTGAAAGCTACACGCGCGGAGACTTGAATTCGTCTGAAAACCTTAAAATGCGTGTGAATATACTAACATAAACAAGGCAATAATGCGCATTATAATCAGACACTCATCACATATAATATTATCTCGTTGATATTTGTATTTCAGTTATCGTCTGTAAGCGCGTGTGATCTCTCTCCGACGCGCCATACACGAGTCTATTTTTCTGATGGAACATGTAGAACGAAATATGAACGTGTACAATATAATGAGTTATAATAATAACAATATTATGATCGAATGGTGTGGTATAGAGACTGCTCTAGTGATTTTTTCATCCGACGACCTTTTTACAATATAAGCGGCTTTAGTGGATTTCGATATAGATAACATAATAATTATAATAACATCAACGAGTGGCAATCCCAGCCAGAGGGAATCGATATGTGAAATCCTCAATGTCGCCATGTCGGTTCTGCGCTCCGACGGGTTTACTGTAATCTTATAATATATATGTATACATAGTATACTTGCGATCCTCTTACATCGTAACTGTTTTTATATGCACACACACGGCGGCAGCGGTCATAGCCGAAACGTTGTGCGTGCGCTTAATTTTTACGGCCCAAACTTCGTATTATATATTATTATACATATTGCAGTATTGCACATACCATTTCTGTAGACTCTACACTGTACAGTATATTTATTTGATCAACTACGTGTGTATAGATACGATATACGTTGCATTGCTTATATATATATATATATATTGCTTATAGGCGCAATACCGCTGTACTGACTTCACTACACAACAAACACTTCGTTGTAGTCATTACAGGTAGGCTAAATAGTATATATAGGTAATCATAAAGACTTGTCTGTGCGTACAGCCCGCATACATTAGATATATAAACGATATGTATTATAAATTATAATGTAATTATAAATCACACCGGGGGGGGGGGAATTATGAAAATCGAAAATTCGGATGAACGACTATTATATTGCTATGACAAAATTCGACACTGAGTCGATTTGTCGGACGTTCCGATTAGCTAAACGTTGCGTACTTTATCGATGTAGTGGACAGTACTGGATATATATAACTGACGTCATGGGATCCATCATCACTCGAAATTCGACGTAATTTTGCTTGATATACCATATAAATGCTAAATAATATCGGTATTGTGTTTGTGATTCGGCGTGGGGGTTTGCGCGTCTCATGGGCTGCGAGGTCGGCGGCCCATTTTGCTTTGTACACTACACAATCCACGAAATGTCATATTATACTATCATTATTATCGTCGCTGTTATTATTCCGTTTCTCGACGAACAATACAAAGGATATCTCGTATTATCAACCGTGAAACGCCATATAGCTCTTGGTAGCAGTCGCGCCGTCATAAGGTCGTTTCCCACAAGGACAAGGTGGCAGCAGACCTTTCGCACAACTACGTCTATCACAGCGCGCGCGTAACTATGTTATAATGTACAACCCGACCATTCTTACGCATGATACGGCTATTAATTGCCCGGTAATTATATCGGTACACGAGCTACCGGGCGAGTTCACACACCAACGATAATATTGTTATAGACAACCGCGGCAACGTCATATTGTACATTGTTCGGCTTTCGTCAGCGAGGTTAAACGGATTCGAACGAACGGGGGAGAGGAGGTACATTAAAAAAAGACAGATAAAACTGTTCCTTTCGACCGAAAACACCGATAAAACGCTGACCCTTACAATGTTCGTGTTACACAGCATATCAATATTATATAGGCACCTACGTGCATATATGTACCGTACATACATACCTAATATGCGTATTGTATTACATATTATACATAATAACACTATTATTATCATACGTTATTGACTGGATGTCATACGTCTGTCGATTTTTTAAAAATATTTTTAATAAATACGAATATAAGTGTAAGACACGCGGTTTTTTTTTATGAATTTGCCAACAGTTTATTGTAGTACGTCATACGCCAAACGATAGTCAGAACAAAAACGAAATTCGTAACGATGCGCTAATATTATAAACACGAGTATAGGAAAACAAAATATACATATAGATAGGTACATATTATGTGTATATGACCGTCAGCTAGTTATTATTTAACGCATCTATATTAAAGTCTGCAGTTGGAAACGGTCTCAGAACCAGTTGTACAGCATCAGATAATGATATATAACTTTTATAAATTGTATTAGAAAGTACCTCTAACTATAAATGATTTTTCGAACAACCATAATTATTTATTATTGTTTTACACTGGGCTGTTACATATTATTGTATAGACCTATATATTAATGACTGGTCAGAGAATACATTATTATGATATACGATTTACGTTTTTTGAGTCGCGAAAATCCCATTTACCGTTTTGGGCTAAAACGACATAACAAAATATATAAACAAAGTGTTTATTACACTATATATGGTGATATGTTTTTTACTTCAATCACAAACCGATGATTATATCCATAGACGGTGTAGACACGTGTAGTAAATTCGACTTCGGTCTTTTCTCAGTATAATATTAGTATGACGAAATGATTTTGCTTTCTATTTATATAGTACAATTTTTAAACTCACATTTTATTTTATCACGATTTTTTTTTCATGCATTAATACAAGTATTTTTTAGCGAAATATTTTCAAATAGTATAACGTATAAAATACCAAACATTGAGCATTGAGTTTTAATAATAAATTATTTATGATCAATCTAAAATTTGGACGAGTGGAATGGAAAACCAAAATCATGCGGTGTACCGACTAACTATACAGTCTCTCTCTCTCTCTCTATATATATATATATATATATATATTTATATCATATAAAAACATAACTTAATTCTCAGAAGATTGTTCAAATTCCAAGAATAATTTTAAACTAATTAATGGTCTAAAAAAAAGTAACAAATTAAAAAAATCTCAAAGTCGAATGTTTGCAGACTGCAAATTGACGAAATCGAGATGCAAAAAAATAAATCAATCGCAATGTAACCGGCTATGTAATATTTTATCATACTAATTATTATTATTATTATTATTATAAAGATTGTTCGAAACTCGATGTAAGTACATAATACCTATACATATATATAGCTGTAATAAATAATTAGTTAATTATTATTGTTTTTTTTTGTCTTCCGATGTCTTGTTCAAAGTTGTGGGAACGATCGGGTGGTTGCCAACCATTATAATTAGTTTCGTCATAAAAATATTACATATATTAAAAAAATATAAAAACGTAAAAAAACGATTGCATCGTTCGACATCCGTGCCGATATCCGTCTGCGCGCGTAACAGCCGACGACCCGTAACTCGCGCGACTGCACTGCGGGCTGTCACTGGCGCGGTCATAAGAACGCACGAAAATAACTATAAAAATATTATTATGAAGTAATACAAGTCCGTTGGGCGCTGATATACAATGTTATTATTATTATTATTATTATTTGTTATTGTTAGAAATATGCTGTCGCGCCGCTGGACACCATCGCGGCTGACACACATTGTTAAGCCCACACCCACGGCGTCGGCGGTGGCGCAAAAAAACATTTTTTTGTTCAATTTATCCTCGCCAAAGCTCACGACACGATCGATTTTACATATTAAATAAATTACACCAGCACGGTACATATATTATGATTATCGATATACATTTAGGATATTTGTTGCACCAAAGATCAATACTTGACCCGTCCAGATCCCACAATACACATTATATTACTATATATAAGGTGTGATTGTTTTGAACGCTAATTGTTGTTATTTCAAAAAATGAACTTTTATTTTTGCAAATCTTTAGATATCTTCAATAGGTACATTTAATTTTAACATTTATAAATCGTCCTTTATTTTGTCACCCTTCTTACTAATATTTGTTGGTAAATCCTGCATTGTTGAATTGATTTTTTTAATGAACATTTTGATATTGTATAAAAACAAAATATGTTGGATAAGTACCTTTAATGTTTTTATTTATAATAAGTACTTGCAATTTAACTTGATATTTTTTTTATTTGATTAAATTATGCAATAGCACCCATACAGTAATTTTAAATTTATAGCAGTTAGTATGTGCAGTATGAAGAAAAAACAGTAAACAATATTGTCAATATTAACAGCAACGTGACAAAATGAAATAAAAATGTTCACCGCGTGGTCGTTGCTATTATAACATGGCGCGTGCCACGGACATCACGATGTAATAATAATATAACCTTATATAATAATTAGGGCGCGGATTTTAATGCTCTAAAAAATAAGACAAATTCAATTTCAAAACTTCGTTTAATAACGCAATAGCAAAATAACGAAATGTCGAAAAAGATTGAAAAATGGAAATAATAGTTTTATATTATTTATAAATTATATTATATTATAGCTCTTATAGCACACATGAATAATTTTATGACGGAAAACATGTTATGTTCGGTAAGGAGTGAACTGTGAACAAAGGCGTCGTCGAAATAATTACAAAATTTCCAGGAATGCGAAAAATGGTTTTGAAAAATGAGTTTAAGTCTCTTTTGCTGTTAAAAATGTATAGTACAGTTCAACGAGTTGACAGAGATTTAAATATGCAATAGCCGGTTAAACGGATCATATACCGTACATTAGGTATGTTATACTTCGTTTTCGGCATTTACGACTCGACCGCACGCGGGACCGATACACAGCCCGTGCGGCAGCAACAGATCACATAACACCATTGTCGATTCGCGTAAATGCGCTTGACAAACTAACCTTTGGTTTTAGCGGCGTAACACTCGAGTGACCGCCGAGTGGATATTCGGTATTTATCCACAGCGGCAGCGGTCTAAGGTTGGCTAGGTATTTGGGTTGTAAATTACGACAGCGTTCGGCTCTATGCCGTCGACAATCCTTCGCGACAAATATATATGTATAATAATACATAAATAAATGTGCGCGCGTAGGTAACGGGCCGGGGCCGATCTCGTTAAGTTTAAGCTACGGCTGTGTACGCAGATTTATATCATAATATTATACAATGGTAATAATGATAATAATAATAATAATAATAATAATCGCATTGTGTAAGCGCATAATCATTACATCCGCCGCCGTCACATAGTCTGACGTTGACGGTAATAATATTTTAAGCGTTCGTCCGGATTGGTTTATTATATTATTATAATAATTATTTTTATATGACAGTATAAAAGCTGCGATATTTATATATATAATCTATATATGTATAGGTTTAATAACGTTTGTTTCGTATGCAATTTTTACGTTAATTTCCGAGGACAGTGCCAGGGACGGACGATGGTTTTGCAGTTATGTAATCGAGAGTTGTAAGCCGAACGAAGTGATATAAAAGAATTTCGAAAATTTTTTTTAAAAAATATTGCACGCTAACCGTGCATATCCGTTTTTACACAGTGTCAATAATATAGTACCTATAATATTGTTATACACGATACAATATACCGCAACGAGCAATGATCTTGCGCGGTCGCAAACATAAATTATATAATATTCCATAGCTTTAAAAGTATATAATAAATGGTAATGGATTTTACATGGTGTGTCAAAACAGTGGGCCCGGTACACGCGTATATTTATGTACAGACAGATCGATAATAATTTATATAGACATGGATATTATATATCATACCTATACCTATGTATAAATGGATATTATATTTTATTTTTCGATTATTTCTCGGACACAATAATAACATATATATATATATGTGCGTGTGTCAAACACTTCGAACCGGCACAACAATTCGTAGGACACAACACCAAATCCATTGCGAAATCGGTAGCGCACGGCAATTTACAAGAATGTCCGCTTGTACCTATATCATATTATGTACCTATATTAATAGTACATGTCCACTACAGTGCGATTACATTATTTGGATCAAGGTGAACGGTCGTCGTCGTGATCGCACGCCGCCCGCCCCTCCCTCTCGAAATCTTACCCCCGTCCCGTTACGGACTTGAAATATAATAATATTTTGTAGTACACACTTCCACGCGGGGACTTCCTGCATACGGGCGTTGCGAAATTTTCGGACACGGTGACGTAGACCGAACGGTTTTTTTTTAAATCGTAACTATACCTACTCGTGAGATTTCATAACGAGCGACTGACGCGCAGCGCCGTTCGTATTTTTATATAAATACGAAAATCATACCTAATAAAAATGACAATAATATGCAATATATTAAAAATTTTAAGGGCTTAATACGGACACTGTGACTCAATGCGGATGATCGCGAATCGGCGATTATACTTAAATGCAATATAATAATAATATACCTAAAATTAATAATCCGTTATTTTCCACTCATCGGTTGTTTGTTTTGTTTTTTTTTTTTTTAAGAAAACGTTTGTGCGTGTGATAAATTCGAATAATGTATAATTGTATAATGTATATGTGCCTACACCTAAAACCTACGTTTTTATTATAATTATAATTCCGTTTTACTTTCCCTCAGTATGCGACGGTGACTTAAACGCGCATTAAAGCAGCAACTGCAGTAGCTCGGTGGAGATAATTAAATTTATCCGTCCCATCCGATTTCGATATACCTACAAGACCCCCCCCCGACCATATATGCGACTTTCCCGATGAAATGTTTTCACCGGACGTTTTCGTGCGTGTGGTATGGTATACTATAGTAGTATACCTATACCACACGTAGCGTGTATGCAAATGATATTATTGCCGTACGCGTGTATAATACGAGTCACGCGAAATTCGATCCGCCGATGAAAGATCTGAGTGCCGGGTACGGTAAATCGTCACTGATGGTCTGGGAAATTCGATTGTCGATTTCGTCACAAAACGAAGTGGCGAATCCTCCGGAGACTCATCCGCGAATCGTCGTCATAAGAGTTTTTTTTGCGTTTTTCACAGTGCTAGAGAATAATTGGAGTAACCACGAAGCCATCATTCAATTGTTTCCAACTCTGAAATCAAACCTACGGCTGGCGATTACGTTGAATTGTTTGAGTGTATATAGTCGCGAGATTAGACTTAAACGTGCGTAACTGAAATTAATGACAAATTCCAGCGATAGTTACACACGGTGGCGACGTTTTCAGTCGTCATTACTATTATTGTCGTAATTCTTTTTTTTATCGAGCGCACTCATGACATTATCGTTTTTAGTATAGTCGTTACGAAATATTATTATTATCATTATTATTTATATATATATATATATATATTTTTTTTTTTACCAAATACAAATATGATTTCTCCGCTTTGTCCGACCACAATGACCGTTGATACATTTTCTCCCACACTGTAATATATTTCTCCCGTATATATTATTATTATTTCCTTGTTCGCCCACCGTGTTTACTTTCTTCCGAATGGTTTTTGTTAACGCGTACAACAGTACTTATATACGCAACGCACCGGGCGCCGGGTCGATATTATTTCGATGTTTTAATGGAATCTTACGGTATTATTATAATCACTGGTGATTCTATAGTGTTGTACACGGATTTATCAGAATAAACCACTATTCATCCATCACCCGACGTGGTTTTTAAACGTAAAGGATTTTGTCTGTGAATTGGTTCCAACACTATTCGATTAACAAAATATTTATGTGTACCGTGTTGTGAATGGTTAGCGGTTTTGCGCCACAAACGCTTTGCATTATGGTGGTCGTCCTAGCTAAGTGCCTTTCTTGATCGCTCTTCGAATAACGCTCAATACTGTATGCCCGACACGTTTTTCTACAGTTAAAACACTAAGGTTCAACGTTTATTTATTCACCAAAAGCTCTCTGGAAACGGTTCTCGTAAAACGCGAGATTTATCAGAATCACAGACTTCGTGTCTACTTTGGGGAGGAGGTTTGGTCATTAATATTTTATTCGCCATATACGTTTCCGAGGGCCTGGAGGTTGGAGGAAAAAGTCGAGTGTAAGATGAGCGGCCGCGCGTTGCTTGTCGGGCGGCGCTTACGTATACGTACACGTGTAAATTCACTTTCATATTTCACGTACGGGGAAAAAAAAACATTGCGCGCGCCTTTCTATATACGTTCGAAACAACAACTTTTGCGCCACACAGTCGTTACGTAAAACTCGTCTGAAAACTAGTATAATGTGTACGTCGTATAATATTATATTGCGATCGGTTTCGATTTCGCTCGAAATCCGTACAGACTAAATCACAAATATATACATATATTATATATATATATATTAATAATAAGCCGAGCATTCGACTTTACCCGTAAAAGACGGGTGTCGAAAAAAAATGTTTCGGATTGTTTGTGCGCGGATCATGGATATAACATGTATGCAAGTACTTACTCGTTTGACAGTAGACGCGGCGAAACGGGAACAAAATCCGAAACGACTGCGGGAATCGTCGTCCTCCTAGCTCGTTTCCGGCGCGGCAAAAAACAAAACACCGGACTCCGGCGCGATTCGGCGATCGAAAAGGATGGTATCGACGTGAACGAAAAAAAGTTTTTCTTCAAAGAATAAAATACCTCGGTGGTTTGGCGCGCGCGCACGACCGGCGTCTGTGTAAGTCCACCGGCGGAAATCCAAAAAACGTTCAGACGTTAAGTTGAGAATTTAAAAAAAAATCGCGAGCGGCGTTATACGACTGTTGTGCGCACGGTGTGGACTGCTTTCACTGGACACTTTAATATTCGCGCGTACTTCGACTGGCCCGACTTGAACTCGACGCTTTATAGTATAATATGATGTGTGAGATATAAAATATTTTGCGATTAGTATATTGTTACTGTCGGCGATTGTGTTTGTGTCTATAAGTCGCGGGGGACTCGACGAGCACTACTCGTCGTCAACTCGCGATGACTACTGACCGTGCCGCCGGTACAATGATATATCGACGTGAGGTCCCCCGGGCGTCGCGCTTGTCCGTGTCGTGTTCTCTCGACGAACCTACTGCTATAGCCGCCGCCGTTGTTGTCTCCGCGGTTGCTGCTGCTCCGGCTGCCGCTGTTGCCCAGTCCGCGCACGGCGTGCTCGCGTGGTCATCGGTCTCTCCCACTCTCCTCCCTCCCCGTGTCGCGCGCGGTCTTTCTCTCCCCTCTCATTCTCTCACTCTCACCCGTATCTCCTTCTTTTGATGCCCGACTCCCACCGCGGAAAGCGCCGTACCGTATTGTGCGAGTGTGTGTGCAATAGGTGTATGCGTAAGTCGCGAGCTACTCTCGACGACGAATTCGCAATTTTCCGCAATCCATCAAATTCGATCAATTATACGATACTTATCAGCTCGCGACCACGGTCGTTTTTTATTATTATTTTTTTTTTTCATATAGAAGCGAGGCTTGGCAATTTTCGTCTGCGAACACCGTCCATCGCATCGCATTATATTGCCGACAATTAAACGGTTTTAATGACTACCTCTATGTATTCGAATTTATATGATATAAGCAACTCGTTAAATGATTTTCGGTTTTGCGAAATTCAAGTTTGGATTATTACCTGATTTTTTAGTCAGTGTGCATATCACACATATATACGCAAACGTCTGATTGGAAAATAAAGAAGAATTTTTTTCCGTATTAAACCAAAATATATTACATTGTATAGGTATTATTGCATATCAGCTTTAAAACTATTAATACTGCATAGTTGGGCCATTTTAGGTATATATCTTTATGCATAAACTTAAAAAAAATTGTTTATCCATATTGGACGTATACCAATAATGAGTGCTTGTTTTTCTGCAATACTCAAGTAGTCCAGTCGTGTATAATTAAAATAATAAATACATAGTACATATAACTAAAAGGGAAAATAATTAAAAATATATTCTATGATAATAAATATTATATGCGATTGTTGTTAGTTGTTACATTGAAACATAATGAATATATGCGCTGTGCAAAGTATTACACGTCAACCTTACATGAAATACTAATCACACGGTTTATTTTAATTATACTTTTTTTATCTATAGCGGGTTTTTGTGTTGTAAAAAATTACTGTAATTATCAAACGAAATAATAAAGAATTTTTAAGTATCCGAAGAATTCTTTTGCTATTACAATAATATATAATTACAGTTTATATTTGTTAGTGCATTTATCCGTGATTAAAAGCGACAAGTTTAAAGTACATCTAAATAACTATAATAGTCTCAATACTAATCGTCGAACATAGTGAATACTAAATACCTACAAAAAGACTACGATGACTTAAAATAAAAAAATGATTATACAACAAGTTGAACAAACGCGTGTAGGTATGTTATAAATTACGACGTGTAAGAAATGAATACATGCGAGTTAAAAATAACATTTTTAAATCCTCTTAGTTCCAATTAAATTTAATGGATTTTAAATTAATAAGACAGCACAAATTATGTAAACATATTAATTGCTGTAAACCTATAATAGGTAAATACAAATTAAATGAATTGTAGTCATAACTCGTAATATTGATTATTGATTATTTAAAACCGTCTATTCAATGAATGGAAACATAATAGGCAGGTACAACTACTACATATGTGTCACTTTCTTAGGTTTTTAAGAAGCTTATTTAATTACAATATTATGCAAATAATAATAATATTTTAAAATTGAATTCGAAAGCAAAAAGGTGGTGATAGTTTCTCGATAAAATCCACTGAATATTTATTTGATTATAAATATCGTTTCACAATAATTGATTTTGTTGGTAGCATTATATGTATGAAATATAATCTTTTAGACGAGTTATACAAACGAAGCACTAAAAACAAGATCTAGGTAGTTTTCGAACGTCGATAATATGTAAGACATAGAAACTCTTTCTTTAAAAAAAAAAAATAATAATAAAAATAAATAAATGCATTAAATAGTTTTAAAAATAGCACAAAACCATTTAATATAGTTGTGGATTTTTTCCTATGTGATACCTATAGCGTCATACGAACAGGATGCTTCTGAGTTTTTTTTTCAATGGGTAGGCGGGTGCGGTAATTGAGGGGTCCCTTAATTGTAAATGTAATATTATACTCAACAGATAAGTCAATACTGATCTGAAATATAATTATTTATATTATATTATTATGCATTAGTTATATCAATTTATGTTATTAGCCCACACTACTATTTATTGCGTCTATAGTGGTCAGTGATTCCTTGGCTTATTTTTTCTTGTTTCTGGAAAATTTTCATTTTGCAACACCACTGCATACAACATTAATAATGATATAATTTCTGTTCTTACCTTAAATTAGTAGGTATATATATATACACGGAGAACGAAGGTGTTGATATTTTTTACGATAAACGTCTGCAGACCATCATTCTACGTTTATGAATAGGTGTTTCGGGCGGTTTTACGATTCTATAATTGCATGTTTACTATGAAGAATCTAGAATGCTTCTGTAGCCGTAAACAGTCTACCGACGCTCTTGCTGTACATGATACGCAAACCGAACTCTGAACAAAAACATCGTGTCGCATAATTTGGTTTTTGATACTTTGCACGGACGTACAATTCGACTTTGGGTACAAAACTCAAATACATATACCGGCCTTAAATGAATCGCGAGAATATGTAGAATACGGTAGGCATCTATATGTTTAAGTCGGACTTCAACCCTTATTACTCTACTGGCGAGCAGCACTCCTCCGTCTGACGATGGAGAACGACTGATTCCACTGTACAGTCGTCTGCATTCGGTTATCTCTGCCCTCGCGCGAAACGATAATAATGTGCTGTTTTGGTGAAATCCGACCTCACCGTCGTGCCGACCGCCATCGTCGTTTGACAACGTGCGCGAAACGCGAGTGATGTATTATTGGTACTCTCCCTTGTCGAAGGTCAAACAGCATACCCGCACAAGATGAGTTGTAGGCGGTTGTCGAGTAGCGGGTTATACCAATATTGCATTACACGTGTTTTTGAAATTACTCGTTTCAATACATATATACAGTGTATATTGTTGACATGATTATCGTTGTAACGCCCAATGTTGGGTTTGTTTTTTTTTTTAAACATATCAAACGCGCGGAGAACGCGATATGCCATTAACTTTTTTTCTCATTGTTCTCCGTTCGTTTAATGACCTCTTTCACTATAATCATTTATTGTGGACTTGTTGCGTTTATGGCATTCAAATACTATTAATATAATATATGTATTATTTTGTATTGATCTAAATAATATCGACATCCAAGGCCATTAGTTTAAATTATATTCACATTTTATTTACAATATACACGATAAGCTTAAAATGAGTTGTATAATTTAATTTTACTTTTAATTTAGGAAGTTAATAATATATTTATGTTTGATATTAGGTCCGGTTGTAATACTTTTCCTGTCTGTTATAGTGTTTATTTTATTTTTTTGGCTAAAGAGTTTGCTTAACGGTATAATCCACTTCACAATTGGGTGAATCGTCTACAAACGTATTAAATGTTACAAATCAATCATATATTTATTTAGAAATAGATACAATTTTAATTTTTTTTCAGGTAGAATGGCACAGTTTTAATAATTTATGAATAACTAGTATAATAAATTAATATATATTATTATTACTTAGGCACGTTACATCCTTATGTATCCATATTATAATAAATTAGCAATAAGAATTTATTATTATTACCAGTATGGCATAATTAATTTAAAGGAAAACAAATGACGACAACAGTCATATTTTTATTATTTTAGACCGACGAGGAAAATCAGTTCGGCGACACGCGTCACAAATATACCGATGTGGACAGTGGACAGTGGTCACCGAGGGAATCGCCGTCCATCACAGGCGTTATACGTCGCTCATAATTAACGTTAACCGCCGCATTTTCTGGTGGTCGGTTTCGAGGGATCAAAACAGTGGCCACTGACCGTTTTCTCCGCGTCCATTACGCTATCCACAAGGATCTCTTTGAGCATAATATACGAATAATATATTATAATAATACATTAATACGTAATAAGCGTACAATATATGATATGGAACACGGAAACAGGTAGGTTACCCGTGCACTGTATACGGAGGAATAAACGTTGTTCCTTATATCGATATAGATTTATAGCACATGAATTGTTATTATTATTCATTACAATTGTTATTGTTATTACTGAGCGCGGTTACCAAACAATAATTTTAATAATAATATTTAAATTGTATCAAACGATAGTATTTTTATTTTATTGCGTATTATTTTGAAAAGTAATGAGAAGTTTTTACTTTTGAAAAACTACAACTAAGACCCTCCTCCCAAAGCGAAAACTATATCTAATTTGATACTAGAAATCACCTCCGATAATCGGAGCATTTTTATTGTAAGAAAAATGTTTTAAGACAAAAAATAAATACACATTATTGTAAAATTAATACTTTCATCGCTCCTTTGAGAATCTAAAATTGATTATTTAAAAAGCTTATAAACAGCTAAATATAATATATATATAACATAAATATTTAGTTTAAAGTTTAAATTTAAGACTACGGTTATTCCTTTCCGAATTATGACAAAAAAAAAAACAACAAAAGTTTTGTTTTAAAACTGATGTTACATAAATAATATTTTCGTTTTCTCACTGTTTGCTATTACGAAGTTAATTATTAAGAAAGCTTGAAAATACTATGAATTTCCTACTCTTTACTAAGTACTATCATAATTACTTATACGCGTTTAAGTTTAAAATGAGGTAAACACTGTAAATTAAATATGCTTAAGTTATTTAGCTCGTTATAAGTAACGATAATTGATAGGTATAACGTAATATCTACAATTTCAGCAGTGTAAATGCGCATTGTCAACGCTGTTTAGTAAATGTAATGCATTATGTACTATTCATATATCCATTGCACATAATAATCTAGTAATTGTAATTTGATGAACGTAATGTATAGTAACTAGTAATGTTGGAAGAATGTTAAAACCGTTTTTATTGAGAAAATAATAACATACAAAATATATAGGTACGACACGACAGGCATGTTATAGGAACATAGTTTGTAAACAAACCAATGTTATTTGTACAAAAACTCGTATAGAAACTTGAAACTTGTTGCACGTCGCACGTGTAGTGGTATATATTTATAAACGTACATAATAATAATAATAATATATTCTATTAAAACGACTATATATTGAGTGAAATCGGTTTATCGTATAAAAATTTAACTAAATTTAACTCTGTAGTGCTCATTTATAAATAAACGGATTTGCGGTGCACAGTTTTCGTTGAGGTTTTGAAATTGCATAGTACCTATCGTCATATTATCATAATATGCTCGTTATAGCATTCGGATACTCGAAACTTAAAATAATAATAATATAAAGTTTATTGCAACAACATAAATTTAACATGATTTGATATCAACAATATAAATAACAAAAGTTATTCTAGTTATAGAAACTTGATTCTTTAAGGTTAAAATGGTGTCCTCTGAAACTCGGGCGGGCAAGATTGGCTTAAACTCAAAGTATATGAATGTTTCTGAATTTTTGCGAGAGGAAAGGAATACTGAAAAAGGCGTAAGATAAAATGTACATTGACGCAGTTAATATTTCATCAGGTATTCAATGCAAAAAATAATTTTTTTTCGATTTATTAATTAAAAAAAAAAGTCATGTCAGTTTACGCAAATAATCATATATAGTTGACAGGAAAGTATGACAAACGTTGGCCCATTGTAATATTTCGTCTTAAATCGGCGTGCAGAATTGAAAAAGTTGAATAAAGTATATACAATTATACGAATATTCATATACATGTACAAATGCATATTATAATAATCCTTTTATACGAAATAGACTGGTCTAATTTTAGAATCTATATTGATAATATCGTTTTGATATAATATTTATATCATATCAAATTCTTGAACCACTCAACCGCGGACATCATAATATTATCTGAAATTGTCGAAACGCGATCTAAGTGCTGCGGGGTTCCGATAAATTGACGACGCAAACGGAATATCAATCTGCATACGAGCAGAGACTCGAGGAACCAATAAGCGTATACAGTGTAATATGGTTCAAAATAAACGTCAAAACCGACGTGTCTCGATAAATACGCGTTGCGGTTGTTACAAGCTTGAGTACTTGACAAACAGTGAATAGGTACGGCAAAAAAAAAAATAATAATAATAACAAGAATATTATTATTATTATTATTATTATCTACTACTTTCATCTGCAGAATAGTGCGAAAATAGCGTACACGAAATCGCGTACGTTTATACCATATAATAATATTTTGTCGATTGTGGTCGACCGATGTTATTATGTGAACGTTACATATTATTATAATTATGTTCGATTTTATTGTCGGACCCATAAAACGACGTCGTCGTAATATTAACGAAATTATATAACACTCGCTAAATAGTTACAAGTTATGTTCGATCGGCACTATGGGTAATATACCACTACGCCTGTATAGTATCATATAATGTACGATCACGTGCTAATTTTCGAGAAATTCGGGCCACTGTACAACCTATATAATGTTATGATGCCTTATGCATAAATAGTATAATATGCTGCAGCCGTCAGACGGTCGCATATTTCATAACTATTTAATTCCCCTTCCTTCAATTATCCTCGGGCATAATTTAATATAGGTAACGCATAATATTGTTTATACAGGCCGATAATTACTTTATTACCTGTCGCACGAGCAGTAGCAGTATTGGGGTAGTTAACTGCAGAGCGCTACAATCGCTACAAACATTTCCACTCTTACCAGTCCTCAGAAGTGGTTGGATTTTATCGTTTTATCGTGGTCCGATTAATGATGTAGGTATCTGATATAACATAATGACAGTATAAACGTAAGTGACGACCACCAACGTGATCATCAATCGCACGCGCTGCTACAAATTACTAATTAGTATATATATTTTATATTTATCATATGTCTAACTGCATAAAATAGAATCAAATTAATATTAAACGGTTGATATCATAAATTATAAGCTTACAGCTTAATTTTACCGGTTGCGAATTCCGCAAAGACAATCAGATATTCTATTCGTGGCTCGTCGTCGCGAGTGCATCATGCTGTATACTATATATATATATGTTTAATTGTATAGTTATGCTTCAGTGTCATGTTTGTGTGTTATTCAATAATAAATTGATAAGTGAATGTGGTTTGGCATGTGTATATTATATTACAGGCGGAGTTTGCATCTCTTCCGATCGTAGAAAATAATAAAGTCGTAAGATGTGAGCGTGCGACCGCAATAAAATGCAGATGTCAGTGTAGTCCCTGACTGTATTATAGTCTTGTGACTTTGATTTTGAAAGGAGGATCGGTCAGCTCGTATATTGATGTGAGGTATTTAAACTACTACAATATTGACAATTGTATAATAATATTATTATATAATGGATAATATTTTAAATTTTAAATCGACGTTTTTAACGACGTCGACAGATTGCACCTCGATCGAGGGCGTATTTTTGAAGGAGGGTCAGAAATATATTAAACGATTTTACCTACGTATACCGTAAATATACGGTTTATTATTATTTTGATTATTGTTTTATTACTTTTATATTTATTATGTAATTTCTAATAAACGTTGTTGTGGCTGCAACTAAACTATATGTTCTGTTAATGTCTCCCTCCATTCCATTAAATATTCCTGAATACGCCTCTGTTTTGATTATACGATTTTATTGAAATCATTTCGGCCGCAGCTACATAAATATATTGTACATGACATATTAAGTTTATATGCCGACTGACATTTATTATACATATCGCTGCCTTTGTCCCGATACGAGAGCGAGATAATACGTATATTAAACACACGTACGAATCTATAGTAACCATTTGGTTTTATCAGAAATTTATATTATGTTTATTGTTCATAAACTTTGGCGCAAACTATAAAGGTAGTGTAAAAAACCTCACCGGTCAATATTATTTAACATTTATCATCATCCGGTTTGCGATCATTCGCGGTGGCCAAGCATATAATAACGTCCGGTAGATACTTATAAATACAATAGACACTCTGGGTAAACAAAATCTCACGAATTACAGAGAAGATATTATTTTTTCGACGGACTTACCGAAATTTTGAGGATTTTTAAGAGGCTGTTTAGATAAAGTTACGTTAAATCGAAGACGATAAGAAATGTATAAAATTGCTCTTACACAATCCGCAGTTAGTTACATACATACGCATGCAAATTAACAACTGTAATTAGTGCAATGTAGTTATAATTTATTAAACTATTGCAAAAATAATGGTTATGACTGTTATGAAGAATCCTTATGGATAGTGTGAATAGTGTTACGTAAGAGTTTTATTTAAGTCATATATCAATGCGAAGAAACGATTAGGACGTCGTGAGGCAAAAACAATATAAATACGACGTGTAGGTAATATAGGTATATATTATCTACATTGACTGGTTTGCTAAATCCAGCTGAGCTGGCACATCATCATTGAAGCTATGTCGTAAAATGATTTATCACAGAATAATTAATTGCTAATTCTCCCGGAGTGTGCCGTTCAAAATAAACGAATCACTAAATTTCACCGATGCTGTCACTGCCCGTCGCGATTTCAGTTTTTAAAATATATGCTTTGAATAGATTTATATAGTATAATGTACATAATATACTAACTGAGATGGCGGGTTCGTAACAGCATAAGCTACATAATATAAATGTATAATATACATGGGTTTTGCAATAATTATAGTTTTTAGCAATATTGTAAATAACGATGAATTAATTAGTGAGGACAGTTTGATGAATAATAATTAAAATAATAAACTGATATTGAAAATGGTACAAAAACATATAGGTGACGAAATAAAAAAATTTGTATTATAATATATGCTAGCAGCATAGGTATTACCTAACACTCAATAGTGCTGAATTGGGAATTGAATAAATTGTACAAAACTTTATAGAAAAGTGAGGTAAGTACGTACATATGGTTATAAGGTTATAATATTTTACATAAACAATCGTAAATAATCGAAACAAGCAGCTGCAAAAAAATAAACTGCTATGAATATTAAATGAAATTATAGGAATCTTTCTAGTTTTCAACGCGATTTAAAAAAAGTCATGAACACCGATTTCCACGAGAACGTAATAGAAATGCATATTTTGATTAATTCAAATTATTGTGGATTTTTTTGCATTTTGTAGAATTTAAAATATCAAATCAAAACTATAATAACAGATTATGATGTTGGTCTAATAGGTAATTACATTTGAACAAACAAATATAATTTAATGTATCCTCACTTTCTATTCCTCTTCGCCACCTTCCCATTCACTTTTACTTACTAATACTCACCAATCCGTTATTTTTTTAACTTCAACAAATAACCCTTTCATATAACATTATTATTTTATACTATAGTTTTATTATTATATTTATCTTCATATTATATACTGCGGGTATGATCATAATCATTTCAGTACTTCACTATTATTATTATTTATTAGTATTACCAGACATACTTTAACGCTATTATCTAATCATTAATATATATATATATATTGAATACAATTATTATAGTATAATACAATTAAAATAAGAATAATGTCTTTAAAACATATAATATTTATATATTATCGTCGATTTGTAGTTTGTAAAATATTTAATGCAGTTAAATTTACCTTTTTATTGAAATAGAATATCTATAATTATACCTATAAATATCAAATATTACAATAGATATATTTTGAACGATTTAAAATTTGAACAATTATTATATTTTACATAGAGATATAGTAGAAATATAGATTATAGTTGTATTTTAACAATTTTATTTAACCAGGGAGTAATCCTGCAATTAAATATATATTTTGTATTTGTCTTGTTTGAAGTTCTTCAATCAATTCATTTACAATACTTATTTGTAAAACTCTGAAAGTGTAAGTAGTATAATGCATATTACAGTATATTTCAGTAATAATAAAATAATACATTATTGAAACACAATGTGTATACTGTATGTATCTAATTTACAATTTTAGCTCAGTAAATTGTTGGTTAAACTATAAGTGTAATATATTTTATGGCCGACAAATAAATGTAAATTAACACGAAATCGCTAAAAACATTTTTAACCTTAGTTAAATGTATATATAATATATTACTATAAATTATTCGAAAATAATTGAACCATTTGAACCTATATATTTGTATGTCGGAAATACGTATACACTTGTTTCACGACTTTGGTACGATATAGAAACTACTAAACGCAGTTTTTAACGCATATAAGACAAAAAAAAAAAAAAAAAAAAATTGTTATAACTTATAAGTATTATATTCGTAAACGCTTGTATATAGGTACTTATACCTACATAACGGTGACTTAAGAGTAGAATATCATAACGAGTTTTAGTCGTTTTGTTCGTCTCACTTGGAAATCTTCATTTCTAATGTAAATTGGTTAAGAAAATACGTCTGTTATACTATATATATTATATGTTCTACGAGGTCAATAGCAATGAAATATAGTGCGTATTATTGTTAATTGCTTGTCAACAGTAATTTAATACTACACAAAATTTCACTTTTGCAATAATAATAATCATAATAATATACGCTATTCCTATAGTTGTCGTTCCTAGACGAAGCGGTACTAATACGATAATACAAACCTAAATAGTCGTACATCGTATATTATATTATTATTATACCGTGTGCATTTGGCATTGGATTCAGATTTTTTCTCCTATCCCCCGCAGACCATCTCGTTGCCAATACGTCAAACCGACGACGACACGTTTAACTATAAGTTCTTCGTCTTCGTTGTCGTCGTCGTCTTCTTCTTCTTCTTCTTCTTCTTCTGCTCGTGCGCCGTTTTTTAATTGCGAATGGTTATTATTAAAGCGCACATTTGCATAATCGTATATAATATAACAGTCACGGCGCGTTCGTTTAAAATTTGGAACAGAATCAAAAAACATCTCAACGACAAAGTTATGGACCACGCGACGATTTAGCATAACATCCATGTCCTATATTACTATATGTATATACGATATTATAATATTGTATTATAAATTCGTATATTTTCAAGAATATATAGACTGCTCGAATGTATATTCGTCATTATCGTATGAAAACCAACACGACATTACATTACATTATCATCTACCTACCTATATATCATAACGCAGAGACAGAAATAATGATATTTTCGTCATACGCGGCTTGTTGCTCGGGACAATTTTACTAGAACACCCATTGATAATACGATCGATTTATATTAAATATATTATTGTATTCAAGTGTGGGTGCTCGTCATTTCGAGTACATTCCCAACGAAAGTCCGATTAACCGTCAAGCGTGAGTTATGGAATTTACACTCGGCGGTTATAGAATATTATGTTACCTAAACGTTATTTGCGCGCCGCACATATCAGCTGTACGCTTTATTTATTATATTTTTTTTTTTTTACAATAACGCTTTATCGTTGTGCAAACATAATTTCGTGTACGATTTTATTGGGTTTTTGAACTAAAAAACCAGTTGATAATTAATTTTCAACACTCGTAAAATAATAATACATTGCGCGGATAAAATAGCTTTAATAAGTATACAACGAACGACTTAGCTTCCTCTGCCAGTAGCCTATAGAATATGTATATGAAAATATTTAATCACCTTTGATAAAAATCCGGTTTTACAGTTCGCCGATGTGAATATTTATATTTTTGCAAGCGACGCGTTTAGATACTAAAAATGTCTCATTGTCTATACAACTATTAAACGCTAGACGGTTTTTTATTCAGCAAAAAATGTGTTTCCCAATGAAAAAAAAATTCAAATATGCAATTTAGAGATTAAAACAATTTACTATGATAGCCGCGTACTAAATGCAGAACAATATGATATATCAAATTATATATATACCTATACATAAAGTCATGTGCCCGCAGTGACGTAACTGGAAACGTCCGCGTCGTATATTTGTTTGGGTAAATCGTTGGCATTAGTTTTTTAAATTACGACTCCAAATTATCGTTATTATAAGTAACATCTTACAAAAAATTACCTATTCAAATTAAAAAATCCGAGCGATCGGATGGAGATGGATAATAATTTCCTCCTGTGACCGCGTACATCCGACCACCCGTGGCTATCGTACAGCCGACCGTCTCGTATATTGTATATATATATATATATAATATAGTAAATCATTTACGCAACGATCGCACACAGTAATAATATATATTATGTATTAATTGTCAAACGTCGAAACTAATTAATTTTGATTTTAACCTTTGTTCGGCTGACGGTTAAATTTGTTTTTTACATTATAAACTCAAAACGATCATACGATTTAATGACTTACCTAGATAACTTCCTAGATGACTATAACAATATTTTATTATTAGCATCTATTATTCTGACATTAATAATATTTGCACTATTCATAAAATGTACAATAATGTACCTTTCGTATGTAGTAATGCATATGCGTATGTATAATGTAGAATATTATACGTATATAGGTATTATTACATGCGTATTTATGACAACTATTATCTTTTCCATTAAGGTGACGTTTGACATTGAATATTGTTAAGCAAACATTATAAATTTAACCAAGTTCGTGATTGATGATGGAAAATAAAATTACTAGCTGAGTTATACGATGTAATACGTGACCTAGAACAATTGATTTCTAAATTCAATTATTTTTTAAAACATTATTTCTTAACTACATAATTTAGGTATAGAGAAAACGACGATTTTCGTGAATTTTAAAACATAACTGTTATCAGAATATTTTGTTCCATTTAGATTCCTGATTTTTTTTTTTCAATAAATTACATTCCGATCTCTTGCAAACATTTTATGACATTAGGTATTTAGATATGCTTACACATATATGCATATCCGATCTCACAAATAATATTAAATTGGTTTATAATTATTTCATCCTATTTATACTCTCGATTTGGTTAATTTAAATTAATTTCGGTTAGTTAAAATTAGTTTTGATTAATTTAACTTGATTAGCTCAAATATCCGATGACGGATGTAATAAATAAAATAAAACCACCTAAACGATCACAAGCTAAATAATAATTTTGGGTGGTATATTTTTAATTAGCATTCGCATCGAATAACAAATATGCTCATACATGAGACAAATATAATATTATGGCACAATACGACGACAAAATTAATAAGATTTGTGAACTCGCTTTTAAGAAATATGTTTATTTGAACTCTATAGGCATCACCTAATGTCTATGTATTTCAACTAAACTTAAACTAAATATAAATAGTACTTAATTAAATTTATATATCTAATTTTATTTAACTCTATAACACATTTTATATATTAACATAATAATATAGAGTGTATCAAAAGTCTTCATCCGATTACAAATTTATATAGCTCGGCAAACGTTAGCCACTAGTAAACGACCCATATATTAATGAAAAGATTAGATAACCAAGTTTATTTTAAGTTATCTTTCGATTAGTATATGGGTAATTTACCTGCGGCTAACGATTGCCGAGCTATATAAATTTGTGATCGGGTGAAGACTTTTGAAACATTCTGTATATTATTTTTTTGATTCAATATTTTAATTCTAATATCTCGGAATAAAAATGATTTATCTATTTTTGTGTTTTTGTGTCCACAAACATAAAGCTAGTATATGCGATATCTATGTTTATAACTAACAAAACAAACATTTTTAAGAAAGTCACGTCCTAAGAAGAAACTGAAAACTCACACTTACAACGACGGTATACCGTTTTTATCGTATATTTTGTATAAAAATAATATAAAATATTGGAATATAATGCTATAATCATTATAAAGTAAATTTCACAAAAAAATATATAAAATTAATAATAAAAATTAGCGCATCGTGTAATACGATTTTAAATTTTTAACATTTTATTTCAAAACTTCAAATTTTAAAATCAAATATTATATAAATAAAACATTACAAAATACTGCTCGTATGTTATTGTTAAGAATAATAAAAAAATTAAAAAAATAAATTATATTATGTAAAATATTTAAGCAAATGTCTAGTTATATTGTTTAGATTGAAAACGATGGGATATTCCACGTAAATAATTATCAATTGATATAGTTTGAAAAGTATCATGTTTTTTTCCAATTAAATTGCAGAATTGTTGTATTTATTTTTGTTTTGTCGTTGCAAACTATCAGTAAATTGTTTTATTTTAAAACCATTTAAACTTTCAAGTCATTAATAAAAACTCAGATTAGTAGTGGGTAAGAATCAAACACATAATTAAAATAATTATGCTGACTCTCTATCGTTTTTCAGGAAGTTCACTTCTTATCTTATTGCGACATTATTATTATTATTATAACACGGAACTTGACGATAATGCTCACGGGAACCAGACTGCAAGTATAATATTATCATAATATTAAGATTACGCGCACAATGAATATGTTTAGTAACATTATAATGTTTGCGTAAAAAAAAAATACTAATTTTACAACCGACAATATTACATAGGTAATATAATTATTTTAAAATATAAAATGAATGATGGATCAGTTCACTGCAGCTACTTGTCATAATGTCGCAGAAAAAAATGTCACAGTGAAAATATACCGAGAGTTAAAGGTTAACTACTCGCGTTTTATACTCGATAAAGGCACACGCGTATACGTAGATATTTTGTACACAAAGAGGATGTTTTAATCGTAAATATGTAAACAGTCATTATTTCAAAAATTCTTAACTTTTACTAAAGTTGTACTTGAAACGAATGTCTAATATATAATTACAATACATTTCTGATATTTTATATGACCCAATATATCTTTAATCCCTCTGAGTTGGTTGATAAAATAAAATTGAAAAATGTAACAACAATTTTGAGGGTTACCTACTTGTCCTGTGTTTTTTACAATTTTTAATTAACATTTAAATATATTTAAATAAAAACGATATTTTGCTTTACGCATTAGACTGTATACGGAATAAAAAATGAAAAATAGTTTTACGTTTTAACAAATCAAAATTTGACGAATAGTGCGGTCTCACCAACAAACACGAAAGTGAAAAATTCAGATGTATGACATAAAATGTTAAAACAATTCCCAGTTCGTGTCTCAAATAATTGTCCTTACAAAAATATGTCGAAAAACGTCGAATACTCAAAATGTCGATGCAGTCCCACCGTATGTTTACCACGTTACAATGATCACACTGCGTATTCATCACACGTACATAGCATATATTCTTGAATATTCGATCGGCATAGATCATACACGCATAGTATTATCGTTATATTATATTGCAACATCTTTTTAAATAATAATTATTCGTGGTAAAAATGTAAAATGCTAGTCCGGTGATAGACGTGGACGTGCGTGTTATGCAGTAAGTATTAATGGAAACCTCGGATCAAAGTGTAATGTAAAGTAATGCGCATATAATATTATGGTGGACAGCAGGTTACAATAATAATAATAATAATAATAATAATAATAATAAAAATAATAATATTATTGTATAATGACTGGTCATCCGGTCGGCGCAGCGGTTTCGTAACAATATTGTCCGGCACGCGTAAAATTACAATATTAATGGCCACTGGAGCTATGTAGAAGCTATATAGCTATATAGTGCTATTCGTTTACTTCGTACACAACTAGACGAACGTTTAAAAACCAAGGTTGGACGAGTCAATGATTAATTTTTGATTCGGCGAAGTCGAAAATTAAAAAATAAATAAATTAACGACTTTGAAGTTGGGTAATATTTTATATGAATATTTAGTTGATTATAGATTTTCAAAGTGACCCCTGCCTTTAAAAATATATCGTGTATTTCTAGTCGTCGGGATTTCTATATCAGTATGGTAGAACTTATCCGTGATATAAATTATTTTTATCTAATATTGTTTTGGAATAGAACTCGACTCGTTATTATAATTTATAGCTGGTAACTATAAGATTTATCGGCCATCGTCTTCGTCGTCGACTCGTGACGGGAATTTGTCAACGATTATTATCGAAATTATAGTTTCCGTACGTTCAAACGTCCGTACTCTATCCAAGGGCCTTCCGACGAGATGTTTGAAAACCGTGCATGCCAAAAAACGCGAACGCACGCGCATGCGAAACCTGTTGGACGCCGCGACGAAACCCAACACCCATTCGACCGGGTCCGACCCCTATATTATATTGTTTGATCGTTGCCCGCGAAAAAGCTATGCGATTCATAATATGCATAATATCCTATACTGCAGGTAAAGTCGTAAAATCCGACTGGACCACGAACATTATTATTATTATTATTATTAAACCGTTCGCCAGTCTCGTACGATCGTTATCAACGCACACGTACCTATATAAACGCTGCAGACTTCGCTTTGGCAAACGTTCAACCGGTCATTGGATGTACACTCTCACGTGTGTGTGTGTGTGTGAGTGTGTAAATTTGCGCGACACCGGCTCAATGTCATGGAATTCTAATGGTAGTCGTGCGCACGTGTATTATAGGCTGCAGTCGGTTGGTTTTATTATAATATAAATAATATGGTATATTATTATAGTACGCCGCTCCGGTGGTACCTATATTATATATATATATATACTTCGATAATATAACGCGCGGACCTATCATCGCCATATGATGATATGATGCAGATTTTGGCCACAGGATATTCGCAATACATTACAGTATTCTTGTCGCATACTTAAACAGTAAATATCGATCATTCCTATTTATTTTTTTATTTTTATTCTTCTGAAAAGTGTTATTTTTATCATGTACCATCCAAAAAATTGACCGTTCTCAGACCACAGGGCGTAAAATGCACATATCGTACGCACGTGTTAATGATTATCGCCGACGGGTAATAACGCGATAGATACTAAATACAAAAATGTGTAAGTAATGTATTATGGACATACAGTGATTAGTAATTCCATTCATCGTAAAAATAAACGGTTTTTCTCAAAATATATTTTTGGCTATTCTTATGTAATGACCATTGACCACATAACGCCCGATTTATCCGTGAAAAACAATTTCAAATAAACTGCGCTCATCATTATTATAGCCTAGAGATAACTATATTTTCTTCAGTATTTACAGTACAGCAACTGTGTTATTGGTGTAGATACTATTGTTTTTTGATAATAATTAATAATATTAGCTTTGTATTTACTTATCTTGTATAGTAACGCACTAACGTGATGTAAGTACCAGCTATACTATTTTATTATTTTTTATTTTTTTTTTTAAGTGACTCACTCATAAAACTGTATACGATGTATTATATAATTAAACATATGCACTTATTCTTCTACTGCCACATTATAATATTATATTAACTAACAATATTATTTCGAAGAGCATCGAAAAATATACAAAAACAAAGATAGAATTGTAATTTCTTTGCATACAGAATTGGTGGTGGAAGAGGGTATATTATGTATATACATTATATACGTCATACTTGTACCGTTTGATAGTCAAGTTCGCTAAAAGGTCAAGGTAACGAGAAAAAAAAATAAAAACAGGCAACACTCAGTTTGAGTAATAATAATTTGTTATTCCTAAGACCAAAACAGTTGTCACCACACTCATCACCGAAAAAATATATTCCATTACATACATAGAGACTTAAACGAACGGTTTAACTCTCAAGTTTTTTAATAAATAATAGGCAAGTAAAAATAAGTCACACGTAAGTAAATACAACAAATAAGTATACTATACTATAAATTGTTAATTTGTAAATTCAGATGATGTTTCCAGTTATATTTATATACATGTTTAAGTCACGTTTAACTTCGTAGAAACCAATTGGCTGTTTTAAGCTGTTGATTACTTAAGTTAAAATATTTTGCACAATTTGTAATTAATGTAAGTCTGGTGGTCTGGTCGATTCGAAAAAATGACCAATGTTATACAAATCAATTGCAAATTAGTTTTGAAATTCGCTAAGCAATATATATATGTTTTTGGTAAATTTTACAATTTTTAGACTTATATTATATTAAAATGACTAAATTGAAAATTCTAAAATTTAATTATTTTAAATTTATATTCAAGTTATTAGCAAGTTTATCAAATCGATTGGACAAAGCAGGGAGTCAATTTTTAGGATACATATAAGCATTCATGAAGATTTTATAGGATAAAATAGATATACTTTTCGGTTAGTATAAATATATATTATAATTATATATGATATATGAGTATATACATTATAATAAATAAAATACAAGTTTTATAAATACTTTGTAAGAAAATTAAAACTGCCCTTTCTTCTGCCCACATGGTTAAAAAAAACTCACAAATTTGGTAAAAATAGATATATTGATTAAAAATTGTATGTATTACACATTTTGAACTTGTACTTACAAATACTTACAAAATTCGCTTATTAAAAGCCGTCCAAAAAATGTTAAAAATGTCAAAACTATATTTAAATTATAATACATAATATATACATATATATTATGTATGAATCAAAATTATATATCACAATAGTTGTATCTAACTTGATAACATTATATTATTTTTATTATATATATATACATACTTTTAAATATATTTACATAATTAAATAATATTGAAATGATTATAAATTATGTTTTATATTACTATTTATTATAAGTTATTAGTTTTAGCTTGTTAACATAAACGGAACAACTATTGACATTATAAATTGAAGTATACATTTAATTTATTTTAATATTATTCTCCTACTTTTATAAAATAAACGACACTATTTCACTAATAATCACATAATTATATGCAACATAGATCAATGAAAATATCACTATTATCATGTTTTCATATATAATGCATTTATTTTTTCTCCTAGTACACATATTAATAAAAGACCATGAAAAATATGTAATAATTACTATAGTAATACTATAGGTTTTTATGTACATTTTAAAATTTTAAATGCTCATAAAATTTTAGGGTGTGCCAGTAGACAGGGATTTTCAGAGAGGCTTCACAATGGCCCTCCCGTACCTGTTTTTGGCGTCACAACTGGTTTGAACATTAAAAATGTTAACAATATTTCAATTTTACAATAAAATATATATACTATACTGTATTTATAGTAAAAAAAATATTATATGACTAAATTGGTCGTTTGTTAAACAGTCCTGAATAATTTTTGGTACGATTGCGATCATATATTATATATATTTTTTGTATCATAGTAATGTATAATTAAAATATAATTATAAGTAAAATATTAACTATGTATCTTTGTTGTTGTACTCTATAAATCCAATCATTGTAAATAATATCAAACGTTTAAGTAAAATTTCAAGAGCAACAAATTATTATATCTATATGGAGGTAAATTATGATTTTTTTCTTCCCATTTTTATAATATTATTAAGTATATATTTATATTATAATAATAAATTACTGTAAATATAAAATAGAAACAAACCGGACAACGTTAACTAGAAAAATACTATTTATTTAACATATTAAATTAATTCATAATTAATAATACATTGTAAGAATAAGACTGCTGTTTGCGCGATATTCGTGCATCTCTGTATATTATATTTATATATATTATTGCGAATAAAAAGTTAATTGACCACTTTTGCGGCCATTATTCTTTCAGTGAAACACGTAAAAGTGGATTCGCGTTTATGTAAATTATCATTCGATTAGTGAGAAACTGGTAAAAGATGATGTTATTATTTACATTTGGACTAGGATGAATATTTTAAAAATGACAACGTAAAACAGGAATTACACGTTGAAGACGTTTACTCGTTATATAATGTATTTTATTAAATTTAATATTAAAATCAAATAAATAGAATATTTCCAGCGTGCTTAGTCTACGTTATATTATTATTATAATACTAAATAATGACTACTAACTGTTCGTCATGATTGAATTAGTGGGTGGTAATGTAATCATATAGAAGGTAGGTATATAATATATATTTACAATATATGTAGTAGGTATACGACAAATACAAATTATTAATAAACTTAATAAAATCAGTCGTAATCAATTTATAATTTACATATTTTATTAAATAAGAGATAATAAAGAAATAAGGAAGAGAATATTGAAATTATTTTTTTTTAAATTTATTCATTGAATTAATTGATGAAGAAGGGTTGGACAATATAACATTATATAAGGTACGTCAGCTGGTACGATCATGATATTTACATATACTACGGTGAAGCCATACTGCCCGTACTGATGCTTACCAACATTGACGATTATTCAGTAACACAATATATTATAGTTGCGTAAATAATGAGTTTTCATACCATTTTTTGATTTGCCAGCATAAACAAAAGATTAAAACCCAAAAATTTACATTATGAGATTTATAACTGTAAGTAAAAATCACTCAGCTATATAATAATACTACACTATTCGAATCAGTAAAATTAACGTTTGCACTATACAGAGGGCTTGAATTCAATTTAACGATAAGTCGTACAATATTCGACATATTATAATTAGGCACTAGCTATTATATCATATTATAATTTATAATACTTTTTAATAAAACACGTGATTTATGGTCAAATAAAATAATTATAATAATAAATAATTGTCATGTTGTCGTATTTAAACTAATAAAAACACATTTACATGTTTTGTACGTTCGGTAAGAAATCTTGCTGTACAATGGTTAAAAAAGTTATTATTCAAATCAGTTGAATATACTTGAACGTATCGATAAATTTTGTGTAATATAATACCAAATACCAGCTGGTAGATGCGTTACTCATGAGTAGTTTTGTGAAAATATTTTAGCGACTTTAGATACTCAGAAAGTTAGAACGGTAAGTAGGTACAGTATGAATAATTACCGTATGGTATCGAAAGTGGCGTTTTTGGAGACGACAGAAGCAAAGCAAAAAAAAAATAATAATATTATGTGTGCATATAGTGCATGCCATAGAAGGCAATTCGAGTCTTGGACCAATATATTGATGTCAGTCGCGCAAACGTCATCCATGCACATTACATTTTGATCCTTAATTCCTTAATATTGTGATGGACTTTTGAAACCTGGATTATTTACTTATCAAGTCCGTGAACAGGATTTCTTTACGGAGGGGGAGTTATAAAAAAAGTTTTATATTAATTGTATTGTTTTTTTTTAATACATGAAAAGTGTTTATTATTTATAGTTTTTTGATCACACGTTGTATTTTAGGAGTCGTACAGAAGTAAACTTCCTTTTAAAGGATAATTTATTTGATTTACGCGATAAAATCAATAGCTGTTAATGTCTATATGTAAATAAAGGAAATGGGGGGGAGGTGAACACCACAGACATATTATACATGTCTCTTGTCATTTAAAAGTTTTGTTCAACTTAGTTTTCAAATAATAATGTTTAAAATATTATAAGTTTTTGATATTTTATGGAGAAAAAATGCATATTATGATACCTTTATAATAATTAAGTATACCGCGTTTTTATGGTCACACAAAATAATATTAGTGTGACTATTATAGATATCAAATTGGCGGTAGCCGTCCGTTATATATGTATGCTAAAATATGTATACAGTATGTATTCGTATAAAATAGTATAATAATTTACCGTCAATCATACTTATATCGCCATAAATATAATTTTAATATAATAACGACTCAACGCATATCGGTTCAAGGCTATCGCATACACCATTATCGGTACCCGTACTCTATATGCAGAGGTGGAGCGTTATCGTAATATTTATGAATTGTTGGCATTTCATCAAAATTCACGTTTTTATTTTTTGCTTAAAATAGGTACATCCATTTTTTTCACTAAGAATAAAAATAAATAAATAATAAAATTGATGATTTTCTGTTTACCCGCGTCCACGTGTCGTCTCCCTTGTTGTTCGACCCTCCTCCACTCATCATTCTCATCCATTCCTCGAAATTTATTCCGGAAATCTGTGCGTAAATGAAGGAGAAGGTCGTCGTGATAAGATAACTTAATCGATTGACAAATCGTCTCGATCGAGCCAAAATCTTGGTCCCCTCGCGCGTGTGAACATGTTGTATAATTTTATACCTATATATATATTGGCGTTGTATACATATAATAAACGGTTCCATCGCTGTTAATGGGTTTGATGCAATATATTATCTAACGTGGGAACGACATGGTGGACATTTTTATACACAGCTTTTGAATAATCAAAACATTGTAATGTCCTACGGATGGAGGGGACAGGAGTGAAAATCTGATTATACTCAATACGGATTGGGAGTATTATAAATTTATAAGAATATAATAATTCGCATTTCCGTAGAAAAAATTATATAAATTATTTATACAATTCAAGATTGAAATACTTGTATTTTATAATAATATATGTGTTTGAGGGGCAGCTCCCCATGTTGAGTGTTGATTTTTGGCACATCGATTGTATCTTTAGGAGATGAGATCATCTTTTGGATATTGGATGTACAGCCATAGAGGATATGTCACAGGTACTGTTCCAAATAAATAATGACATTGAAAGTACCTACTTTAATATTTGAATACTAAAAGAGAAAAAAATAATGTTTCTATAATCTATAGTAAGTAGTTATTGATAATTTATTGTTTAATGTTTTTTTCCTATAAATTATATTATTTAGGTTCTATTGATTCTAATTATATTTTAGATCTCCTTTCAACTCGTTTAAAGTATTTGGTAAATTAAATATAAACATATCCAACACCTAAATAAATTTATGAAACAAAATAACTAACTACATTGATTTTCAAACCTACAGCACACCTTTAATATGTCCCTTTTTGTTTCGGTTTGACTATCGGTTTTTTTTTTAATACAATTTAAAAATTCTAAAAACTAGCATAAAATTTGTTATAAAATATCATTAAATTATCGAAATATATTAGTCGTCTATCTTTAAGTTAAATAATAGGCCGGTATTCAATCACTTTAATATTATCAAGACTAGCTGATAAAACTAAAATTGAACTACCGAAGGTAAACGCATTCTATGGTGTTCTATAAAACACAGACAACAAATTCGAGTATCCTCTGTGGTATCTATTATGTTGTATTCATGTCACTGCAGCCGTTTTTAGACGATTCAGCGATAGATCAATAATACAAATATTGAATAACGTTGGTTCTCGCTTGCTTTAGATAATCTTAAAATTTCGAAAAACTACGGTGACATTCGATTATAAATATTGCTCACTTCAATGAAAATGCAGATTATGGTGTTTTCCCATGCTTCGAGTTTCTTTAGCGAATATATACTAAAATCATTGTCGTTATTTCTGGTTACAATATTATGACGATAATAATAATACATTATTTTGAATAAATCGTAGAGACTTTAACGCGTGTGTTGTCGCAAGGTTTTTGCGTATATTATTTGTAATTTAATTAATGTCCACACACGAGCTTGTACTATAGTAGTACACGTAAAATAATGTATATTAGAAAATTATTAAAATTAACAAGATTATTAAAATCCGAACACGGTCACATGCATTCCTATAAGTATATACAGCAAACTCTTATACACTACATTAGGTATACACATCATGTTAAAATATTATTACAGCTGCCGCAGAGAATCTGCCAAATCGTTCATGCGGCTAAATTATTCTCGTTGGAAATTCATTTTCATATATTATTTCTGCATAATATTTTCGAATGCCGTATTAATGTACCTACTACTGTATAATATAATCAATACAATAATAATATATCGTTTTTAAGTTGTAACAAATGTCGACGCTGCACTGAAATAATAATCCTTATCCTTATATTTATATAAAAGAACAGTTCTTTTTTTATATATAGGTACTTAAGTTTCTGACGACACTATTAAACTTTTTTACGATTCATTTTCATCACAGAGTGGTTCCAAATACTTCATTGAGTGTCCCCACGACGCCAATTTTTTTTTAGGTTAGGAGGTAGGAGAAGTATTGTACTTAAATATTATGATTTTTTTGGGAAAGGCATTTGAATAATTTTACGATTTTTTTTTTTTAAAAGTTGTCAAATTATAAAAAATATAATGGGCGATGGCATATATTACATAAATAACTGCATTTTAGTTGAAAACTGCACACGGTCGAAATCGGATAATTCAGCTATATAGTGATCATAATACAATAATAATCATCACGCCACGTAGTGTCGCGTCAGATAGGTATAATTTCTGGCAGGTTTATGTGTATGTGGCGTTATATGATATAATAACGATAATAATTATGATAGAATAAATAAATAATGTATAGGTAAACGTGTGTTGTGCGTGTAATAAAAATTAGTATAATGTCGCCTCCTGCAAAGTCATAACACGTTCATACAATAATCATACACAACATTCATTATACGTACGGCGTATGTGCGATGTGCATACGATTTTGCATATTTCTTCGCTCATTTAGTGAAGTGTGTTCAACCCATTTTTCTCACGCCACCGTTGTACACAGCGCTGCGACGATCCATCGCCCGTTCACGTGCAGTTCGTGTATTCTGCAGCGGCCGGCGAGAACGTCATCGGGTCGAATCGTCGTTGCCGCCGTTGTCTGCACCGTCCGCGGCCCATCACCGCCAATTCATCTTCGCAGGTGGCCCTGCATATGTTTATATAATAAGTTATTTTTTTTATTTTTTATTTTTTTTTTTTTGCCAACGATGATTTTTTCATCGTCATCTTATTCTTCTACTCCTTCCCGAGAAAAACACGAAACGCGTCGTACAAACAGGTTAGACCCTTGGCTCGCTGCTGCTGCTGCTGCTGCTGCTGCAGAGGTTTAAGGTCAACTCGTTCCCCCCGACTCCCCATCCCCACTTGTGCTCTACCAGCGATCGCGCCGCGGCCGTCTCTGCCACCTCTTCGCCGCTTGCACGAGTTATTGACCTTTGACGCGCGCGCTGTAATGAGTCATCCCCGAAAAACACGATCGTGCGGAAAACCTTCGCGGGAATCGTGGATGAATGAGTTCGACACACACACACACACATACACGCACACACGCCGCACACTTTTTTATTGTGGCGATAAGTGCCTGTATAGCATTTTATGTAGAGGAGGTGAGGCTTATATACCGCGGCCGGTACATATATTATACGCGCACACACGCGTACGAACGTGAATGTGAATGTTGATGTGTATGTGTGTGTGGTGTACGTGGAATGTCAGAACGGATATCGGGACGACTAGAAGTCTGTAAAAGCCACTTGGACCAGTTCCAATTGCAGGGGCCTCACCTGTTGAGAGCGCGGACACAATAAACACGTTCATAAATAAAATCAGCGAAATACATGTATGTATGTATACTGCGAAATTCGTGACGGTGGGGAAAAAAGAGAAGCCACTCGGTGCGCAAATACATCTACAACGTATGTATTTATATAGGTTTGTAAAGAAAAAATATCGTACTTGTCCGGGGACCCGACCGAAGTGGTCTATACTACCGGCAGACACGTACATATTATACACACACACACACACGCACACATACATACACATAAGTCTTATGGTAATGCGCGTGCGTCCGGGGTGCACGGTCGAATGGTCAAAAGGTACAAACACACACACACACACAGTATCTTTCTCTAATGAGAGATACACCGCCGCGGCCTCCTCCTACCCGATTATACATACCCTCCTCGCGGTAGTGGTTATATTATATATTTTACCGCGGCGGAATGTCGTCGTCTCTCGTCGTTCATATACTGCAGGAATAATCTATTATATTATACATATATAATATATACGAGTATATGTGCGTGTGTCTGTGTACAAACTCCGATCTCTGGTCGAGAGAGAAATTAAAGGGAACGCGCGTACTACAAGATGTATACGCTGCGTATCTATATATATATGTAGGTACCTGAGTATAATTTTTTTCCTTTTACCTGCCACCGATACACAATGAGGGTAAATTGCCGGCCGGGTGTCGTTTACCCCGCGGGGTCATCGACACGATCACGAACGCGTATATGCAGATAGATAGTCGACGATCGCGTGTGTTGAACAATATGTATACATGTACAATATATAGAGAATTATCCGCAGCTGGCATATGTACTTGCAGGCCGGTACAGGCGACTTCGGCGAATGAACCGTAAGAGCGGTTGAAACCCGTCGACCTATTTGGCTTGAGACTTTGGACGCGCGCAAAACTCTTCTCACCGTATATGCAGCTGATCGTGCGTTTAAACAAGGCGAACTACAGCAAACGGGAAATTCAGTAAAACGAAAACTTACCTCCTCATGGGTTGACCAAACAGACAAACGGTAGCTTATGTGATAAACATATACATATTATATTATTGTTACATGTACCTATAATCTTCGATGTAGTGATACGACTCTTATTGTCTCAGAGTTTGCAGGATAATGGGGATTGCCGACGACTTACATAAACACGATCGCGCCAAAAACTTCGAAAATCTTCGTTATGACGATATGGTTTATTACAGCCGTATTTAAAACTGGGAGATAATAAAGCAGAAATCACCAAATATATCCGATTCGACTCTATAGCGAGTAGCTATAGTGTTTTTATGACTTATATAATAATATGCGGCGTCGTGGTAAAAACTGTGTCAATGTTAAAAATATGGGTTAGATATCGTTCGTTTAAAAAAAAAATCATTTATTTTAATTTTACTTTATCTTTGAGTCACGAAACGTATAGTTTAAAATATGATTTTGGTTTTGTTCTAAACGAATCCGTCCGATTTATCATTTCTGTACGATATAAATTATATAATATTATACCCAAATGGCCCAGTCGTATAACATGTAACAATAATTATAGATAAGACCTAACCTAACCAACCTAGACCTATAATTTTATAAACATATTACGTTAGTTAGTAATAAATAGAGAGATGCGTGAGTGAAGCCAGTCCTACCACCACTTTATCTAAATTATACCGAAAAAGTGTAAGATATAGTGATATAGTGATAGACCTCAATTGATAATAGTAATTATAAGTTGATTTTTGGAATTTATAAGCACATCGATACGTAGATATGCGCAGAACTAGAGGGTGGTCACACCAAACAATTGGCTTAATCGTATAATTACTTACAAATTTAATTCTATACAACTAGGTTTACAAAGATTTGAAGAAGGCAAGATGAGAGGGCCATGTGTAAAGTTCACCCCTCTCTTAAGTTAATTTTTATGCGACTTCCTGCAATTTCTCACAACTTACGATCGTTCCGGTATAATTTGGACAAAGTGTGAGGGGGCTAATTTCAGACTTATTAAAATTTAGTGTACGTATTACTATATAAAATATAGTCAATTTACTAAATCGACTTTATACGTTATGTTATTTCAAAGTATACCTACGCGTTAAGTACAGTGTACACTGTGTACAGGTTCACCTACCCCGACAACGTATACCGCACGATCGATGTAATAATATTGCAGATGACAATAACATTATTGTTCACTGCAGAGTAGGATACGAATTTTACTGCGATCGGCCGGTAAAAAAAAAAAAAAAAAAAAAAAAAAAACGCCGAAATGAATATGAACGATATTATTGTGATATCCACGTGGCGATATTGCAGATCACAATAATCGTTACGGATGACAAGTCGACTGCATGCAGTGTCCTGTGCTCACCCTGAATCGGGTCAGTGCAATGACTCGAAACCGACACAATACACACTCCTCTGCGGTTTTTTCGCCACGGCAAGAAGCTTATTATATATACACATAAATTATTTTACGTATAGCGTCAAACCGCGAAATTCGGTCCAAGTGTCGTAACAATATCACTCTAGACTCGGGCACGTCACCGTCAGTCAGCCCGTGCGCTCAATTATTACGTCGTGGTGTATAACTCCGATGAGGTGTCGATATGGCTATATTATTATTGTGTATCATATAATATTTACGCACACCACGATATGGATAACGCGAAGCGAAGTCCGACGACGGACATAATGTGATATGTGATATGATTTAGGTTGCCCAATGCCTGTACACAATTTCAAGTGCGCTCGTATAATACTGATGTGTTTTGCAAATTTTTTACCGTCATTTATCATATTTTTTTTTTCATCTCGCAGTGTTGGCGTGACACCTGGACAACCGCTGCACTGTAATGACCAAACAGAAAAAACGTTCGAGTCGTGGACCGGTTTTCGTGAAGTGGCGACCTGCAGAAAGACTACGGCGGTCTTGGCGGAACCGCAGTGAAAATCGTCCGCAACGCGTGTAGCATAGATTTTTGATTTTAACGTTGATAAGCTTACATACTGTGTATTTGCAATACGTACATAGACGAGCGGACTTGGAACGTTTGCGAAAATATTTGGAAACGTTCTTGGGAATCAACCCTTGCAGGTCCTGTATTTACCAATTTCCGGCCACGATAAAGTCGAATAAACGCGTGCACAGATAACACGTATTAAACGTGGAAAACACGTCTTGGTGTGTTCGATACGCGTTGGCGCGTCATTCCGCACACACCGTGAGTTTTGACTTATAGTCACAATAATTGTGCGAGAGCGATAAATCGGCTAAGAAATCAATCCAAAATTTGAGGCCGGAACGCGTTCCCAAACACATCAATCATATTATATATAAGCTCATATATATTATATTATATCGATCACGTTTCGAATAACTGACGGTCTATTCGCAATGATATTATTTTAGGGCCCTAATAATATTGTTTAGACTTAGACATAATGCGTTACAGTAATATAGGTTATAACAAATGTGAAGGTCAACTCCATAAAACGCTTTTGTAGAAAAATCGAATTTCGGCACAGATAACAATAATAATACCTACTTTACGTGTATAATATATATTATAATATAATATAATATATTACACGGCGTTGACGTGCAATGATTATTTCGGTTGAACGCCGCAAACGGTCTTTGGGTTATTAATAACGACCGACAAACAACGGATATTTCGTCATTATACGTGTAATTCGAAAAATCGCCTTGGCCGTGTATGTACGTGTAATAAGATCACGCCCGTTGCCGTGCGCATTGAATTCGCGTATTGCGCAATCGACAGCGATTTTCGTTCGAAAAGAAATAAGAAATCGATTTAGTTTCATCATTATAATAATATTGTCCCGTACTACAGCGGTGTTAGTGGATGAGCGCGTGTTACACGCGAGTGAAGTATAAAAAATTGTTCACCAATAGAATTTTTCCCACATTCGAAGTGACGAGGGACTGTGACTTGTGGCCGGCGATGTGATCTTTTCAAGTGCCAACGTTTGCTCGGCGCGTTATTATTATACACTGTAGACGGCAATGCTGCAACGACTTATAATTATTATAACAACATCGACCTGCCATCGCCGAATAGAAAAACTCGCGTTTTTGCGACACCGTTAAATGGCGGTGGTTGTCCGCACATATGTTGCTATATTGGGTTACTGCAGCAGAGTATGATTTAAATTATAGTGAGAGGTATACCAACAATTATTATGCATTTACATGTACCCACGACGTATGTATATGGACAATATATATCCGTCCGATTTCGAGTCTGCCGACGATGTTTACCTTATAACGTATTGTATAGATTGTCGGGTGTTTTAAAAAGACAATTATTTCACATTTTTAAATCATATTCATAACATTTATGTTATATACGTATCGCGTAAGATCGGTTCGATCGTATTCTATGATTTTGCTGGTTTTGCAGGTTATAATCACCCGAAACTCTGCTGAAGACGCGCGAGTTCGTAAGCTTACACAACGCGCGCACAACGAAAACGGCAATATTACACATTTATATTTTATAGTGTGTATGTGTGCGCATAGTTTTAACCGTGGTCACGTGACGGTCAACATAAGCTCTATAAATGGATAATAGCCCGGGCGAGACGTCCGTGTTGTATTTTGTTAATGTGTTTTAATTTATGGGCTATATAATTTTACGCACGAGTGATACAAGTATATAAAATAAACGTTTTACATTGACCGTTGTGAAAATACCACTCGCCACTATATATAGCTAGTTGTAACACTTTACGCTTACGTCGGTGTCTTGCTGTAGCTAAGCCCAGCCCGTACATAACTTCGGAACAGATAGATGTTTTATACGCCTGTATGTGTTTAATCTGCGACAACGGTTTGCTGCTCACCATTACATTACTTCTCTGACTAGGTACATATAAAAACAATGTTATAAGTCGTAAATAAATCGAATGGTTAAAACGAGTTGATGCACGAGCGCGAGTCCCGTGTGGCTTATATATGTATACATGATGATTCATCAAGCATGTTCACCCCATTTTATCCTTTAATATTGCACCTAATCAATTTTTGAATTACCTAAGTAGTTAAGCATACCTATAAGGATCATATTTTTAGCATAATAGTAACTATCCGTTTACGGTATTTTTCATGTATCTATTTGTGCATAATTGGATATTGTTTATGTTACGTATACAAAATTTTTTAATTTATCCGATTCATAATATTATACATTTCGTTAAAACAAAAAAAAAAAAAACGTAATCCGTAAAACCGATATAATGCACATGCCGAAATATTTTCATAAACATTTTATAATTCGTGAAATTTTTAAACCTTGTTGCCGGGTTGCCTTTAAAAATTACTAAACATGTAAGATGTAAAGAACTAATGCATCAATATTAGTCGCATATTAAACGTGCGATTAAGAGGCCCGTGATCGGTCCATTAAATAAATCAATTTTTATAAAACTCGTCATAAATATACCATACATTATAATACATATAAGTAGTAGTTATGGATATAAGAATTGTTCGACGATTTCGTGTCAGTTGTCGACTAAGTGCAAAACACCGTCATCGTCTTCGGTATATACATAATATGACGTACTATTATATTATTACTATGAGAGCATATAATAATGTGAAGCAAACAGTTAGCGTCGGGCGGCGGCATACCATGTACGTAATGTCATTTAAACGATTTGTCAATCGATTCTGAAACAATGCGATTATAATAAAATAACGTAATCAAACGTTTAGTTTGTGTGCATACCTACACTCGACTGTTTGTTGGCTCGTCGTCGGCATTAACATAATATAATTATAAGCGCGATGTGAATACATCAGTTGCATCGATCGAATTCTTATCAATGCCTCGTGTTTATGTATTTATTGATAAAAATATAGTTTTGATTTGAATGTTCATTTTGTCCACATTATCTCGTCGACTATAGAAATTATTGAAAAAGAAAATAATCGTCAAGTGGTTCAGACGGAGGAGAAACATAAAAAGTATTATTATTTTATATTCTAGTTCCAAAACGTTGAAGTCCTATGCCGCGGCAGCTGATCAGTCATCACGTTTAACACCCCGATAAGATTAGTATACACACATCGTAATATCGCATTTGAAATATTTTATATTATACCTATATGTATAGGTTTTGTCGAATCCAATGTATGTATTTAAGTCTATCGAATAGGCGGTCGATGCTTAGGTTACTCTGACGGAGCCCGTAGGGGTCGTCAAGTTGCAATGCTTTTTGATCAATGACAATTAATAATATAACAGACACTATGGTCTACAACAGGATACGACGATGCCGTATAATAATATTATGTACATAACACAGCGTTAATACGTACATATATATTATATTATAAGGTACTTAGGTACCCACGCAAAATATCGCCTCATCGCCGATCGTGCCGTTAAGTATAATACGCATATATTATTATATCGTCATCGAGCGCATGCATTATTATTATTATTATTATTATTATTATTGTTAATCTAATATCATAATAATATGTATAATACCGCACTCGATTTTTGTGCACGATGACCCATTAACATACAGTTATTAAATTTTAAATACCAAATTATACATTATGAGAGGTATGCGTGTACGGTATTTCATTACAATCTATATGTATATAATGAATGATGAAGTAATCGTATGCATTAAATAATATAAGTTACCTACGCCGCGATCTCAGTAAAAAGTTAATACAAAATCTAATCTAAATTCAAAATTACATTTGATCTAAAATCTAAATTACGTTATTTAATATTTTACAATAACAATAATTAAGACGCGATACTAAAACGTTTATGAAATATTATGACTTTACGAGTCCTATTAATGGTATTAAGCAATAGATAGGTGTTTTATTATATTTTACGCAATTATCGCATCATCAGTAAAATATAATAATATAATATGCGTCAATAATAATTCAGCCGTACTCTGTTGCAGTTTCGACTGTCCCGATACGATTATAAGGACGCTCCGCAGTCATAGTTTGATGACATGATGCATGTTATAAATCAAAAGAAAAACCACTAGACTTCGATCGACGTAATCTGACGAGAAAGAATCGTAAAAATGAGTACGGTGTACGTAATATGTCCAACGGGGGTAGCCGAAAGAGGGTTCTTACTTTGGGTTAGATGTGCGCAATACTTTCGAAACATACTGGTAATAATACCACCGTATATAGGTATACCGGGCACATACTTTTCTGGCGACACGCCTTCTCCTAGCCCTCAATCGTTTGGAGATCGTGAAAATCGAACCATCGCGCGTACCGCCACGAATCCGCGCAAACGTAATATCGCAGCGATGGAGTTGTAGGTTGCGCCCGGGAAGACGGATCTCGTGTATCTGTCGCTATCGATTCGCCGTCATCATTACATATTTTGTGGAATAAGTACTCATTTTAGTGTGTATGTTCCGCGATCAGTACGGAGTACGATCACCCTATACGATACTTGTACGAAAATACATAATATATGATTAGCGAGCGAAAATGAAACTGAAAGTTCCAGAACCGTGTGTGTGTGTGGGGGGGGGGAACGAAGAGGCTGGTTAGATCACCAGATTACGGAGTTTCGGGTAGCGTTACACGCGTATATCATACTCAAGCACAATGCACACGTATAATTCATGTGTATATATATATATATATTATTTTATAGTATTACAGGTGTATAATACGTCCGCGGTCGAGCACAGCCGACCGTGCGCGCCGAGAGTCATATTATTATTATTATTATTACTGTTATTATTTGTCGTGTCGCCCGTATATACCATTATTGTTTTCTATAAATATGTCATACCTATATTATTTCCTCGAGATAATCGTGACCCCGCTGCTCGTTACGTGTGCATACACATAATATAATTTATGTCCATGTGTACACCACCACCGTTCCGCCGTACACGGTTTTCGTCGGCAATTATATACAGTACGGATTGCACAACAACGTCTGCGGTTGTTCCTTCTGCGCGCCATCTCTGTCCGATCCGAAAAATCGAAATTCACGCAATGACGCTGATATCATTATTGTAGTCTGTCACAAAAGTCACGGCGGTAACTGCCGAAGATGTCTGCGTCACGACGAATACCCATGCACTTATCTTTTCTCGGAAAAGATTCGACAGCGGCACAGTGTTTGAAGAACGCTGCCGTATTGTTATTATAATATTATATTGTTATCTACTATTATTGATAGGACAGGTATATTGTTTACAGGCCATACGATATGGGTCGATACGCATCTCGATATAAAGTTAAATTATAAACAAATGAAAGCACTCAAAAAATAAAAAATAAAAAATAAAAATAAATTTATAAATGTATACATATATATATACGTATTAAAAAATATTGTTAATATCGAGAGATCGATTAAATTTGAAATTTACATATACATTTTACGACCTGCATAATAAAATGCATATACGATTAACGCTAATAGAAATTATGAGCAGTGTACATAATATATATATATATGTAAAAGTATATATACTACAGAGTACAGATGAGAGGTAATGCGTTTTACGTTCATATTTAAGAGTATTTTAATGTCACATCAATAACGTAATGTCGCGTGTTTCACTTACCCAATTAAATTTCTTCGATTCAACGAGAACACTGTATATTATTATGATATAAAATATAAACTCAAGCAAAGTTTATTAAACCGAACACTACAGTCGCGAAAGCTAAATATTTTACGTGAAGTTAATAATTATAATAATAATAATAAAAAGCCACTGTTAAACACTTCGTTTGTTCAATGCGATTATCGATGTTAATTATATTTCGTCTTTGAGACACGCGCAACGGTAATAAAATAATAATAATAATAAGTATCACTTTTATTTTGTTCGATATTTTCATACTTGCATTTATCTACTTATAAGGTAATATTGAAAATGTTTGCTATTATTGTTAAGTTATACTCACTACCGATACCACTGATTGTATGACATAGTATAATATACACACAATATAAAATCGATAAAATCAATGGTCAAATAGATATCATTTAAGTCAACAGGTATTATGGATCCGGGATCGCATTTAAAAAGCGTGTAAGTGACCAACTTTATTTATCGAAATGAATCACCTACGCAGACATATTCTATAATACATGTAATATTATTAGTGTGATACATTAAATGATGACTTTGGACAATCGTGCTGTCATATTATGTATATGTACCATTATTTAAATATATGTGTATTTACAGCATACACGGGTACCTATATTTGTTTAAGTTTCTCGATCAATTTCTGCAAGTGTTTTAGTGTATCAAAATAATATAGGTAAAAGGGATATTTAAATGTAGATCGCATAAACGGTGGAATTAGCGAAACTTTCTATTTTTGCTTTTAAGCTTTAAATCATACCAGCGCATTAATATAATATTACTGATTTATGCACACAGCTGTTAGACTTACGTCGACCCTCGAGTAGGTGGACCTACATTATTATTATTATTATTAAGCGTGCGTGTTTTTCAGACCACCTGGTTATAACTTATAAACCTATTTACTTTACGACAGTTAATTAATTATCGTGTGAACTTGAAACCTCACGAAAAGCCCTACCCCCCCGCACATGTGAAGTTAATATTGCTATTTTTTTTTTTTTTATACAAATCAAACAAAAGAAATTGTGGAAAGTAGGTAACCACTACCTATATGCTCTACTGCAGTAGGTGTTAATGAGTGTACGGTAGTCTAGTCATTGAGTAAATTACTATAATATGTGTGTTAAATTTGAATTCAATGATATATATCATTATGGTAGGTCGAATTAATGTTTACCGAAAAAATTAGATTTATTATATTATTAATCATTATTAGTATAGTATAATATATTTATATAATTTATTATTATTGTTAGCTTTTGAATCAATACCACTTTACCGTGGTAGGATCGTGCGATTATAAGTATTAAGTAGATAAATATATCGATAAATGTATTACTATAGTGTCAGCACCGGTTCTATGTCTTTATTGAACTGTTAAACTGTTGAAGGAATAAAATAATACAAACATGTGCACTCCACCAGATGAGTAAATGAAACACATTTTAATCAATAATAATATATAAAAATATAATATATTATATTTAATTTAAATTAGCAAATTTTTTGATTGGTTTCCTTGTTTAGATATATTTTCCCGAATATCCGTTTTTCACTAGATGGTTTTTTTCATTGACGAAACTTCTCGGACGTAATGTATAACCGTTTCACTTTCTTCACCGACCACGTCTTTTTTGCAAAATCATTTCCTGCACAATGTATCGTATGTATTAGTAAAAAAAAAAAATATATCTGTCAATATTTATGGAGTAAAACAGTATAAATATTGTTTTTAACTCACGTGTTGTAAAAGATTTGACATCTACCGAATTTTAATGTCGACAAATGCCAAAACTAATATAGTACTAATATAGCTGAAACTTAAATCAATTTTTTAGTTAAGGCTAATATATGTTTAGTAAGACACGTTATTTCTGACAATTCTAGTAAAATTTCGAAATTTATATAATTACCAATATTTTCGGATTTTTTACTTGGGCGTATATTCTTTTGCAGAAAATGATTCTTTTAGGAGATTCGGCTCGTACAGGATGTAGGTAAGATGATTTATCCCACGTTTTATACACACATGGGAAAATAAACCCAGTAAGTTTGGGTGTGACCGTAGGTTTGGACATTTAAATTCATTGGTAATTCTAATTTTGGAGGATTAAAATCGATGACTTAAACGAATTTTCAGATACAAAATGTAATCGAATAAAATATATTATATAATACAGTGTTATAAATCATAATGTTTAGGACTTTGAGAGTTCGAGCTATTTAAAATCATTTTTGCTAAAAATAACTGTCTATGGCTGTATACAGAGAGAGGACGTGCTAAATAATGTAGTATAATATTATACGCGTCACACGCACGTACATATAATATCGTTATCAACGAGAAACAATAATTCATATTAATTGTCTCCGCGTGAAATCGAGACTATCGTGTATACATACCTGCCTGTTATAATATATCGGTATATCACATACACACGCACGTGCGCGTTCGCTCTCTATGGGAGCTCACATCTCCAGTAGCAACTATGAAATATAATAAATACGATTTTATGTTAACTGGTGGGTGTATAGTTTAACATAATATTATAATGTACGCGAGGCAATATTGTTATAATATTTCTGAGCATACGTCGATGCTATTTGTGCAGCGATGATATTTTTCAAGGCGACTTACTGTTATTGTTATTTTATACACACACTTCCCGGAACGATAATATATTATACGCGATTATACTATAATAATGTACGGATGCTATAAAGACGCGCTGCGCGTCTTACTGACGGAAATTTCTAAACTTTCGCTGGGGCCGTTAAGCGAGGGGTCACAAGCGAGGGCAGTTTACCCGCTGCCGTCTAAACATGAATTTCCGGGTTATTATCTGTTTATAGGCGTTAGACGTTGTACATATTATAATATACGTCATGATGTTTATTATGTCAATTTAAACAGAAATTATCTAATCCTCCACACCTACATACACTCGTTACACGTGAAACTCTGTAAATCTTAAAAAACCTATATAAAACTATAATATTAACAGTATACTCGTAAATAAGTATAATATTAATGTAAGCAGTGTAATTTATATCTCAGTGATGACCAAAAATGTGACCATACTCTTGATAATTATATGACATCATGACGAAGTTATATATAATAACTATACATATAGTGAGTTTAAATTTCATACGATAACGCTATAAAATTACGATGAGTATTGTTAAAATAATATTAACATATATATTTATATTATAATATATATATTTTAGGTCGTGGACGAGTTTTTAAAAGAAATACGAATATAAAGTACGGTGAATTTAATATCAAATCCATTTAATAACCCCATCGTTCATAATGCGTATTGCTCATCGCCGTGTGTCCTAATGAATGACGCAATCCGCTATAATAAAAGATCGGCCAAGTGCACACGGGTACGTAAAATAATAATTTAACGATTTTTAATATTATATATATATATATACATAATAGGTAGTCATGTACATTAAAAATCTAACTCGCGGACCGTTCGCGCACAAACTATAAAACAGAATAATCGATTATGGTTTGCGCAAACGGTCTGAATACTGTAGAAAAATCGTCATTTTTTGATGTTTATGATGATGATGATGATAACTATACAATACATATAACATGCGTATACACGCGCATGATGCATTTACAACGCAAGTAATCAGTTTCAATAACATAACGTTAACATCTGTTATGAGAAATTGTACTTGTCTTGGTTGCGTATTGTACCTACCTATAGTTAAGCGCTATGGTGATCATCACTGGCAGCACGCCGTCGGATTTGATGAATTGTCGTGAACGTCCAAACTTGCGGGCTTTAAATTAAACACCGGTATAATTAATGTTGAAATAACCCTCGAATCCGTCTTGGAATTCTTAGCGATTGGTCACGCACAATATTGTGTTCGTGTCGAGTTGGTCCGACTGCTAACACTTATTCGACGCGCGAGTGGGAACAACACCGACTAGCGATATAGATATTAGTTTGACATCCCTGTAATCCATAGTAAAAACGATTCTAAAACAAATTACGCTCGAATTTTTAGACTCGCAGACTAATAAACTAAATTAATTATTCGGCCTACAGGAATATACAATGGGTATATATTATGAAAGCATACGTGAAAAAAATAAAATGTAATAATTATTAATTCATCATCTCTGCGCCGTCTGCACCACTCGCAAGACGTACTTACGCGATGACGGACGTGTACGTTTTTCGGCGACTTGATTATATTATAATAATATATGTTTGTGATGGCTGTTTCACGACCATTTGCGCTCGGTTTAAAAACAATAGACTTATTTTTCGCCATATTTGTCGAAAATAAATCACAAACTATTTCCCGACGACAGCACAACGATAATGCTATTTACTCTAAATGATCACAACACAACTACGTTTGTTTCGTGTACACAGTGCACATAATATTATTATTGCGGGAGGGTCATTGGCAATAGATTATCATCATTATTCATTGCAAGTTTAACACTTATTGTATTATACGCTGTTCAACGTTCGTTATATTATTATAACTCGGCCATTGTTCAGATGAACGCGAAACGATTTTCAGCGTTATTATGACACAGTGCGCGTCTGTATAATATAGTGCATGTCAATATATTTCAGTCAGTATATATGTACTGTGCACTCGTAAGCCCCCGCAGAGTTATTAGTGTCCCAATCGACGGATTTATTACTTTATATTTTCTAAGCGGGACCATTTAAATGGTATTTAAAAATCAGTTATATTCAATATATCGTAGATTTAAACACCTGTATATACTTATACATATAATAGATAGTTCGACCGGATTAAATTTGAAATAAAAAAATAACTTTCACGACGATTTTCATACCCGAAAACGCTGTTTTGTGATAGTATTACAGCAGGACCTGCAGTAGGTAGGTGTTCGTAATGTTAATCCAAAACGTTTTAAAAGTCGAATTAGTAATCTATTTCTATCGTACGAATCTATACGATCTCAAGATCTTGGTCGGGAGGTGGGTGTAGGAGGGTGAATCGTGTTCTAGAAGATCGTATTCACATCACTGCAAGCACCGCGGCGAGACGGTTTTCATAAGAAGTCTGATAAAATCACGCGATCGCGCATATGGAAACAATAAAATGATAAGTCGTTACCTTGTTGGCCGGTGCCGGGCGAAGGAAGAAGACAAAAAATCAAAAACTATTAGACAACTACAGCCGCGTATAGGTTAGGTGTATTATATTGTCCAATTACGGTCGGACCCGCCACAGTCATTATTTTCACTCTGTGTCCGTGTATAGTATATATGATATAGTTTGAGAGGCCGACGCCCATTGTAATAAAATATCAGTATCGTTTCGGATACTCCTACACACTCGTATATTCACTCTCTCTCTTACACACACGCACACGCACACACACACACACACACACACACACAATCGTGTAGGATAAAAATTAACAAATTAGTTTTACTACACACACGCGTGTTATCCCGTGCAGCGGTGGCCTGCGAAAACGGTATTTATATCTACAATAACAACAGTTTGCAAACGGCCAAAAGTTAAATTGGTCGTGAAACCTTCGCACTTGATTCGTGTCGAAATGTGCTGGGAAAACGCGCGACCCACAATACACAATACGCGGATTTCTCGGTGCACGTATTTATTTTATGTATATATAAAATATTACCTACTTATTACTATCATAAACAGCGTTAGATTTATACACCACCGCCGGTCTGGCCGTGACTTTCTTGCGTAGAAAATTGGAGGTCTCAAGTCAAGTTTCAAACAATTAATGTACACGTACGGTTGTTGTACGACGTTTAATTATTACAGTCATAATATATATATTATAAAAACGCGTATAGAACCACGTCAGAAGCGAATATATACCACCTGCCTGTATAATACAGACTATGACACGGTGGACATGACATAATATGTGCGAAGTTGGTACGTATTATTGTTTTTTTTTTTTTTTCTAATATTACGTGCTTGTCGAGTACATTTATCGATGTGTATTGCAGTGTGCCGGTCGTATTGTAACATAAACTCATGGTGCACAATTTGTGCTACGAAGAGTGGTGTTTGTAAAAATCGTCCATTTCAGGGATTAGAATATAGAATATACATAATATTAAAATATGTTTAGAAAAATTCATTAATTGAAAATATTACGTAGAAATATGTGAAGCAAATAATAGTATAATTGAATACAATTTCTTTTTCAATCACAACAAATGTAAGTATCAATAAAATATAAAACAAGGAACGAATTTGATATATTATAATATATTCAACCAGGACATCGAAGGACCTCGTGATACGTTTCTACACGGGTGAAAGTGGGTGAGAAAATGTATCGATGTGATATTAATGATATAATATATTATATATTGTATACTCAACATTATAGCATTATAATATTGAGTTTTATTCAAACAAATGTAATCATTTCGATATCAACGACATAACATTATACATAATATTACACACACACACACACATACATGTATATTATAATTGAATTAAATTTATTAATATTTATTTGCCAGAATTTGTGTTCTATGTATCTGTTAAACGTTAATTTTTTTTGTCTTCAACGAAAACAAAATCAGATCTATTTGATCGAATATTTTTTTTAATTCAAGTAGTTATATTAATAACGTGAACAAAATAAACTGTTGCCTAGTCGTTAATCTCTGTAAACACTCCACCAAAAAAGGCAATATTGGCGAAAAAATCTTACTATCACGTGACATCAAATCTTGTAAAAAAGATGAATTTATATTTTGAGATTTAATTACGCTTTAAACTATGTTTATTGTGATTTAACGCGATGAAGGATAAATCGAGTTTTGTCCTCTATTGACTCCAAAGACCAAAATTATCGACAAATGAAACAACTGCAGTACACAGATTTCACTTTCTCAATAATAACAATTGGCATAAAAAAGAAACAACTAGTATATGCACATAATTTTTTTGTTCATTTACATAAATATCGCGCGTCGCGTTTAGTGAATTTAATACGTTAAAATTGTACTCCGTGATCCCACAATCTAATACACGACTTCCGGTACTACGTACATTATAGTATCTATATAGGTACGCGTTAGTGTTAATTCATGCTAATCGTGAATATCTACTGCATATTCGATATACAATATATATTTTATACATACTATACACCACTACACGTACTATGGAAAATCGGATTTTGGTCACGGGTAGGGGCTTTAGGACACAATACGTTGCGCCAGTCCCGCTCTCGTACGATATTGTTTCGAATATCGCGTCGACTATGATGAAACAATAACTTATAGTTATGCAAATCCTAATAAAAATGAGAACAAAAGGTCGTAGCTAATTATCGGTACTGAAAAAAAATATATATTAATATCATAACGAGCTATGCGTTTACGATGTACGGTTCACATCCCAACTACTGATCTGTGTTGAATGGAGTTGAGTGGCATATTATGGTCCACTGAAAAATGTTAGTCCACCGTTCTGATCATTTAAATTAAAATATTTACTCATCGCTTGACACCTTACACCAGTTGAATATATAATATTATAATACGAATACCCAACAAATATAGGTACACATATATGTTTGAAATTAATATGATTTAATTCAATTGAAAGGAAACCTTACTTAATTGTTGAGAGTTATTTGTATAGTTATCAAATGTTTTGATCACAATACGCGTTTATTCATTAAAAAAATGAGAAAAAAAAACCTAATTAATTAATCAATTATAATAATTGTTTATCGGCAGTTATTACTGTTATTAATAGTAATTAGTATAACTATGCGAATTATTTCCTTATCTACTCTATACAAAATAATCATGTATGATTATATCTGATAAGAATGCAGTCTTTAGTAGATAACTCTGTTAGTATATTGCAATTAATAATATTAGTCGTGTGTATATTGCCTTCACGCGGCGTTTTTTATAATAGCCTACAACGCTTAGCGATGCTCAACTATCTTAACATAATAAATATATATTGGTCTATGTGTTAAAATTTAAAGGTCAACCGAACAGAATATAATACTTAACCGTGAAATATAAATTAACTATGCATTTAAAAATAAAAATATATTTTCCCACAGCGAGGACACGACGTACTATAAGGTGAATTCATCTGTTGTGTATGATCGATTCAAGAAAAAAATTTAGGTAGGTACCTACATCGTCATATCGATCAAAGAGAGAGAAAAAAAAAGTATCAACATTTGAAATATTTATTATATTTTGGGAAGCTCTGTTAGGTATCCGAACTAACCCGTTCAAACGAGCGTGGCGATAGTGAGTGACCGTGGTGCGATCCAATTTTTACGGTCAGTGACGAATACCTTGGACGCTTTATAACTATTTTTATTTATTTTTGAAAAAATATAGAAAAACTTTGTTTAAAAAAATAAAATACACAGGCCAAGTGTTTCGAAAAATGAAAAATTCTTTGTTAATTACCACAATGTAAGAGGAAAACAACTAATATACTATATAAATTTACAATTCACGAGATCAACTAATCGGAACAAAGCAAATCGCAGATTACCGTTGACTAACAAAATAATAAAATGCTATAGGTACACAGCAACGGAAAAAGTACGATGATTTTTTTTTCGTAAGTCTTCATTTTTTATTTACTTATTTGTGTGGGTGGATTGATTTTGGCTATAATATTATCGCTAATAATTGCGTAACGGACATGGTATAAATAAATTTTAGTTTTTAATTCGACCAACGCAATATTTAATACGAATTATTTAAACTGCTGGCTGGTTTTCGATCATGATGTAGGTATATAAAATATATTGTGCTATACAGCAGAGATGGCCAAAATGAATAGTTTTCCAGGCCACACGTATAAGTACAACGATACCAAGAGCCAAAATGTCTATAGATACGTTTTAGAAAATTTGACAAATTTTTATAAATGTATAAATTAAAAATTTTAAAAATTTATATTTAAAATAATAATAATATAATAATAAGTAAATTTCAATTTTATAAATAAGTCGTGAGCCGTATACGGTTCGCTAGCCGCAAGTTGACCACCCCTGCTGTATATATAGGTACACGAGAAACAAATACATTCATATCATCCTGTGAACCTGCGAAGAGCTTACCTGTGACCCGTGTGTAAGCATGTTATATCATTATATTTGTAAATATATATTTAAGTATTTAAATAAAATATAGTGTTACGAATGTGATACAGAAATCACAAGTGTCGTAAGCTTAGAGAAAACTGAGTATGGGATACGTTAAAACCATTTGTATTTTATTCTCGGGAGCCGCGGTCAATTTAATCATTAAAATATATTATTATGTGCAGCAAGTATAAACGACTGCAGTACGCCCTTTTTTCACGCTATGCATAGGTACGTATATAATGGAGTAGTACTATGGTCATCGGCAATACATTATTATTATTTCTCTTAGTCATTGTTCCGTTTAATAAAAACACGTCAGTTTATTTCAACCCATACATAATCACGTCCGCGTTTAGGAACAAAATGATTTGTTGCCGAGTAAAAGAGAAAAACAATTTTTTTTTTTTTTTTTAAAAACTATTAACAGCACACAGCATCCGTATACACTATATACCTACAGTATATGCACGAATTATTATATTGTATTATTATTACTATTAGGTATCCAATTATGGGCAGACTACTGTGGCCGCCGCCAATGTGTGTTCACTTTGTTTATTATATGTAAATAATTGATAAAATATACATACATATAATACATACATACATATAATATATTATAATGTGAACAGTGTACGTGAGATCATCCAATACCAACAGGCGTGAGCCGTTAGACTGTCATAAAATATCAATATATTTCATCGAATCGGTGTAAGACTGCGCGACGGTGCTCTGTTCCGACGACGGGGAGGTACATGTACTATATTTAACAGAATAAAAACGCCCGGAAAATGTGTTCCGGTCATCGAAACCTTCGCGTGTTGAAGTGTGTTGGGGAAAAATCGCCTAGTTGCGTACTATAGACACGATGGTGTACGTTGTAGTATGGATATATCCCGTGGTCGTAGGTGTATATGCAGAGCAGTACGATATATCACATTGAACGGCTTTCGACCTTACTACCCTCGCCGTGGGCAATATTTTAATAATTCATCACTACCGTCTTCTGATCGGACACTTCGATCAATAGTCTGGTTACTAAGAAATACTAAGTTATTTGTATAGTGTTCTTTAAAAAATAATACAACAACACGTTATTTAATGATAGACAATTTATTATAATATATCATAACACAACGCGATAACAATATATATATATATATATATATTATCATAATATTAACCGATTTGTTGCCAACAATCGTGCGCTGTCAAAAACTATATTATTTTTCGCTTACGGGTTTTTTGAATGCATACGCTGCAGAATAAAAACAATGTTTTTAGTGGATCACTAATGGATTAACATATTTAATACTAGAAAACTATTTATGTATCCAAATAGTTAAGACCAACAATTAAAACTAACATCAAATTTAAAAAGTATTTTGCCGAAAGCACATAAATTGATTGGTCCAAGAGAGGGCTCCGTTTTAGAATAGATCGAGGTCGTAGACTAAAAAGGTATACGTAAAAGTATTCCTTTCGGTAAAATATGTTTTTCTCGTAATCATTTTTCAGACGGTTATTGATAGTCAATAATGTATGACCAGTGTGCTATAGTTATTACATAATTTCCAATACTTTTTCGATTTCCTTAAAGGCTATAAACGATGTTTATTAAAAATCTAAAATATGCAATTTATGTAAATATTTTCGAAGTACCTATGGGTGTAATTGGTTTGCAATTTTAAGTTTAACCAAAAACCAGATAACCCGCAATCGCACCATAGTAAGAAAAAATGTGGATGAAATTAACAAATAATATTTATTGCATTTCGATATTAATATATTCGTTAAATACATCAGAACTTAATTAGTTTGACAACAAGTTTGTTGGTAAATTATAAAATTGTTTCGTCCATCCATACGATTAGCAATTATCTTTTTATACTCGTTACTCGTATAGAAATAAAACGTGCCAATATCTCTACGATTGTGCCTGTCGCAGTGCACCTTCACGTTCGCATTTATAATGTACAAATGAATTTCTATTTATTTTAAACACATCCTGTTGTACGTATAAAATCATTGGCGTAAAGTGATTCAATACGAAACATGGGTGATATTTCAGTACATCGCGATACGCTGAAAGTTTGGCGATGATCTATCGTCTCGTCGGTGGACCGAAAACTAACGACAGTCTGTATAGTTATTTTTTTCGATGCCGAAACACACACATTTTATATTATTATATTCTCATTGATGGGTGCGCGCGTGTAGGACTGTCCGCATAATATCACGTAGGAATTTGTCAATATACCAATTTTCTCTCAAGAATATGATAATATAATGTATAGCATATATTATTAAATATTGTAATAACGCGAAATGTCTTCATAAAATATAATATACGGGCACGTCGTATATATATTATACGCGCGTGGGCATAAAAAGGTTGAACAATTTATACCTCAACATTTTATACGATGTTATTATTTATTGTGACTCTATACATTATATTAGTTTTGTCGATTGCACGATGCGTGTTATCGAGGCGTATGCCAAACGCTGAAAAAAATTAGGTGCCAACACGTTAATTTTGATTAATGACTATACCGCGGCTACACACCATATAGCTATAATGTAGTGTGTATTATAGCCGTATACATAGAGATATATTAATAATTACGAGTAATTTATGACGGTTATTTAATTATTATCATACATTATATGGAACCACATTATTATGCACGTCCATGTTGCGGGTGGATTTGAATAATAATTACTATTACCAGTTCGATAGGTGTCTATATATATATAAACCGCGATTTCGTAATCTTTCCCGATCCGCGAAAAGCTGGCAAGACCGGTGGCGGATCTTGTATATTTTTTGCCCGGAGCAAAGTCAGCAAAATTAGCGCTCTAAAATTCACTTATTATTTGGTAATTTGACGCCTTCCGATCAAGACTTCCGAGGCAAGTACCCCCGGTTCGCTCCCCCTTACCCTTAGATCCGGCCCTTGGCAAGATTATTTAAGGTGAGTTTATTGTTCTCCCAGTAATAATTAACTATACAGTCTATAATCGTTGTCTACACCATCGCGCGACACACGTTTGTACCTACTTCGTGTTTTAACCTGACTAGACCATATTATGGACCACGTTGCAGCGCACACTCTCGAAGTCGACCGTTCCGAATGATTCAGACTAATCAGACGCTGCGAAAGATTGATAATAAATGCTTTTATATACATATAGACTGCTGCAGTCACGTATTGTTTTCGATCGAAATAATATATGGAAATAAACAAAACGTGTTTTCTCGACATCATATAATTTGTCGACGTCGGTCGCACATCGATTTCGACATTATAATGATAATATAATATATTATATTTACACTACATACTATCGAACGTCCGAAGCCCCAACGGAAATTTTTATTTATTTATTTTTTATCGGAGGAGGTGTGGTTATATATATTATATTCATTGTATGTATGTTTTCGCTTTGCGAGCGTTCGAGCGCGCGTTTCCGCCTGCGGTAAAGGTCAAACAGACGTGCAACGCCGTCTATGTACAATAGTAACAAATATTGATATATAATATTATTATAATGAGTGTATGTATCGCAGTTATATAGCTGGTATACTATTTAAACCGTGATTTATCGTTATTCGTCGCACTTTTTCGATGTTTCGCAAGTGTTTTCGAAAGGTCAAACGGAATTACGTCAAATGATTAATATTTTTGATCCGGACGAACGAGCGGCGGCGGTGGCGGGACCACTGCAGCGACTGCAGCAGCCGCGGTGAATTATTATTTTTACTAAAAGCATATGATGGCGGTTACATTGTCGGACGAAACGCGGGACTGCAGATGAGACTACGCGGCGGCGGCACTTTATTAGAAACTAATAGTTATTTTTATAATAAATACGGTAATATATATTCTGCTTATAAAAACGTCAGCACAAAGTCTGCTGCAGCTGTCGCCGTTTATTCATGACATATTATTTATCTAAATTTGATCTGTATCAACTGGTTTAAACGTTTTGAAATGATTTAAATTAGGTAAGCGAGATGTAACTCATACGCGTGCGATGTATCAAATAAACCCGCAATTGAAGTCGACGATGAGTAAGGTATTACAAATTGTTTAATAATTTAAGTATCACAGAAATCATATATGACGTATTCATTTATGGCTGTGTACTGTTTCATAACACTTGTATTTATATTGCTTTATTGTTTATTAAAAAAGATTCAGTAAATACCATCATATTTATAGGTTTTGTTTGACGTCTCTAGGAAATCATTATACCTGATTGCGCCCTTTCCACTTTTTGAATAAAACGAATTTTTCAAATTTGTCTATAGTCAGAATTCTGTGTTGTCGGTTACAAATTATTACGAATCGGTTACTAATTTTTTAGTGTGGTCCGAGTTCGAAATTTTTGAATTCGGGGTGCCAGGCTCACAGACCTGTTCATCCGCTATAACTTGTTTTGCTACAAGGGCGCTGCGGTAGTTTAGGAAGGCATAACAATATTAAAAATATGCATTCTCGGGATTCTAAAAATAGACCAAACCCGATCTAACTCATATGTTCTTGACAATAACTATCGTTACCGACAACAATAATCTAAGTTAAATGGAACAGGTATCATACTGGAAATTTGACTCCAATAATATTTGGAATGGAGAATGGATATAGTAATATATAAGCGATCTAAGCCAATCGCGATCGAATACTAAGGAGTTTCGATCGCGATCTCTTGTCATAACGATTTCCGAGACGATGAAAACGCGATCTCATTTGAAAATGAATTTCGTGCATGCCGCGGTTCTTGTTCCGAATATTATTATCCAGTGACTTAGCGGCAGCTTATTAATGCGAATATAGCTTTAGCGGCTATTTAATACTACCAACAGATGTACATACGTTTTTGCGTTTCCGGAAACGTTAAAAGCTTGCTATAGTCTTGTAATAATCTTCATCGCGTATTGTTATGTATCACGTGTCTGTCAGTATATACATGTTATTACCGATTTTGTAGGATACACATAGAAATCTTTTATACGGCATAACAATATTGTTTTGTTCACGATAAAAAATAAAAATAAAACACACATATGGGTGTACATGACACATCACAATATTATATATTATGTAAACGTAGTATTATAGAGAGATCGTCCTCCAAACGATGATAAATTATCTCGTCGGTGTCGTCGGGCTGATAAAAACGAAACAAAATGTATCCGCGTATAGCAAGCGCATACACAACACATAATAATAATATAATGCTACGCGCGTGAAATTAGTATTGTCGGTTATTTTAGGAAGACCGATTACAATATATTATTATTATTATCGTAAATTAATTTTGTCGAAAACCTTAAGGACCTTGGCGTATCATTATTCCAACTGGTACGACAAATCGCCGGCGGCGTTTCGCTGGATCCATACCCATACCTAGCTATGTGCACTGCAAATGCACGGCGTTTTGTTTTTCGACGCGATTCTTCCAGAGACGCACCGCGTAGATTGCAGCACGCGATCAAGGAAATCATCTGTCGTCGTCGTCGTCGCGCGGTCGGCCGATCGTGGTCGATCAACAATAAAACATCTACATCGTTGTACGACGCGTTTCTCTCTCACACACACATACTCTCTCCTCTTCTCACTCTCTCTCTCTCTTTTGCGCACATTTGTCTTACTCCGCTTTGTCGTTATTTATATACACGTCTAACCTTAACCCTTTCGGTCGCGAGAGGCCCGAGAAATCACGAGCTCGTCGTAAGCTTCTGCGAAAAAATCTGCAGTAAATCGATCTTAAATACATTATAAACGTCTTAAATTATTATTCACCTGTATATATCCACATAATTGTTTGTTGTTATACGTTTGGAATACGGTTTCTGCGTACATTGCTTGTGGCTTGTGACTCCAGTGCCTATATATCATTTTACGCATTATTATTAACTATTTATAGGATATACACGATATAGTTCTATAACAGTGTGCAAGTTGCACAAATAATAATATTTATAGTTCCGCTACGGCAGCTTGCACGAAAAGTCGATAGCTTAATCGCCAGTTCGCGCGTGCATTTAAAACGTCCATTAATAATAATATATCACCATATAATTATAGAATATAGTCGTAGATAATACGTACGTTTTATCGCACTCGTATTATAATAGGTATAATATAATGTATCGTATTATATTCGTTAACCTTCAAGCAGATGGCGTTTGCGACTCGTAACTCGGGGCATTATAACGAAATGCATTATATAGTTAATAACAAAGACATGTAAAATGTTGTCAATTATATGTTTATAAGTATTTAATATAGTAATTTAAACGATCTATCGAACAAATGCTGAAATCGCGTAAATAACGTGACGAGGATAGAAGAAAAAAAATGCAATATTTCGACTGCTGGACTGCTGCAGTTGTATCTATTTTCCTTGCGAGTAGGTCACTTTAACTGCAGGTATGATCAGCTAGGGATAATAAGTGTATTATTTATAAATTCAATAATCAATCATTGTGTATTGAAAAAACACTCCTGAGCGAATGAGACAGGTGGATTATCTAATGATTACACTGATTACACACGATTTACACTGACCAAAATTGATTTGTTCAATTGATCAAAAACTGAGGTTGCGTATAATATTACCATATTTTCAAACCATATCAAAACTGCTACTAAAAACCACTTTTAATGTCAAGAATCAAGGTTGGAGATTAGTAAATCGTCTGTTTTATAAAGTAATAAAAAAAAACCACACACATAATCCCTCGTAGTATCATGTAAGATCAATAAATTTCTTAAAAATACAAAATATACTTAAAAGGAAATCAATAATACGGTCTTAAAAGAAAATTAAATATAAATATAACTCGGTACATTCGGTTAACATTTTCAATTTTATAACTTTTGTAAGCAAATCGGCTGTCGAGTTTTGTTATTTTAATGAGTTCACATTCCGGAACAGATTATTTTTCTAAAAAATTGATGTATGCATTTGAATAGTATAAGAATAGTTTACTTTTATTAGTAAATATTACAATTTAGAATTGAAATGATAGTCTTGAAGCAAAATATAAAAATCGATCAACGGGGTTGGCGTATAATGAAAACAGTTGTCCAAAAACTTGTGCGATCAAAATTAGATAATATAATATTATTAAGATTTATTTTAATGATATTATTCGCATTTTCAAAGTATACTAATAGGTGCGATGTTCGTTGAATATACGATATAATATACGACTATAATGGGCGTACGTCGTAACAACTTTTAAACGTTTCTTTTGTCATCGCCTACAGAGAAAATCTAACGAAAAATTGAAAAATCGCGCCGTCCCGCCAATCAGAATAAAATTTTCTCCGATCGACGGAACGTGTCACAGAGTTTGTACTGAAATGTAATCGATTTCAGCACCAACGTTTATAATCACCAGAAATATTTCGATTATCGTCAAACGGTAGGTACATCATAACTATATTATTAAAACACGTATAAATGTACAATATATTATACTACTGCTTCCTAGTCGTTACGTCGAGGAACATTGTTCGGCGACAATGTCGACGGGAAAAACTGTATTATGCTATATATCTATTAAACGTATTATACATTATACCTATACTGTAGTATAATATCTATCTATATATATATATATATATATATGTATACTAAATCCTCAACATCCATGATATTATAATATATGCCTATCCCGAGGTCTTCTATTTTTTTTTTTTTTATCGACAAAATAAAGTAGCGATTTTTTTTTGGACCGCACACATTTTCCTTATGCATATAATGAACACGTGTATGTTTTTTTTCTACAATTTATGTGAAATTTATACGAAAACTAAAACAGTAATAAAATAAAAGTTATCATATCGTATAATATGATATTAACTTTTTATATTTCACGAGAAGTTTTTTTTTTTTTTTTTACATAATAAATTATAATCGGGCGGATTGCCATCACAGGCAGCACACAAAATATAATATTATAATGATACGCGCTGCATATTATATATGTACCCACAAGTAGATGTGCGATGCTTTTACGTTTATAATTTCTATTCAATTAGAATAATGCAAGACGAGAGATAATAACGTGTTGTTTTCGCGTAGATGAATACATTTTCCGCGTTCTATCATATAGCAACAGCCGTTTTCGATATAAATATGAAAATTCAAAATAGTAATAGTTTTATTATATTGGTGCGATAAAATTCATCGATCCCGATGGAAATTCCTCGGGTCCCATTACGTATTTGGTTTGTTGTCGGTAATATAGGGGTTGATTTTTAGGAACGGCGCATACATTTTTATGAGATACATTTGTATCTTGTACATCGAGATACACTTTTTCTTTGATCATCGTGTATCTATTTTTTTTATACTTTCATTTTTATACTGAATATAAGTGAAGATTTATGCTTTCTAGAATTAAACAAAATAAACGAATAGGTAACTTATTCAAATCAGTTTTTAAAGTTGACGTATTTTATTTCCATGATTGATTGGCGGAATCATAAATTAATCTTAAAACAACTTTAAAAAAGCTTGTGTTTGTGTGCATAAGTGTGTACCAAGTACAAATTTTTTTTGAATTTCTAACCAAAATAGTTTTATTATTGAACGCAGATATTAATATATTATATAAGCCAGTCGTGTGGTATGCGTAGTGGCTTTCGTTAACCGGATTTCTGAATAAGAGAATACATCATGGTCTGTATGTTTTGGTATAAATAATATCAAATTTACTGATATTTTCGATTTTACCAATTTTATTAACGAAAATAATTGTTTAGAAAAATTGTACGGCTTAAATTTTAGATACAACACATAATATTTAGTGTCTTGCAATCAAAGTTTAAAAACAATACGAAACGTTCCTAACTTATATCTACTGTATTTTTCTAATGAAAAATTTCAATTTTGAAAAAATACATAAAACAATATTTTTAAGTTTTAATCATCTTGCAGTAGAATCCTTGAATAATGTTGTATTTTAATAATTATTATAAATAATTATACATAGTATAGTATTACAATATAGTATTAAAAATGTAAAACATTTTTAATTTAATTTTTTTTTTACTTCTTATTATCATAATTATAGTACCAACTTTTATTACCTGATTATTATATTATATTCGATGTTGTGTATTTATGGTGGTTATTAATTTAATGTAAATTATACTTATACCTGTTATTATTAAATAAATAAATAAATTACCTTTTTTTTTTAAAAAAAAATTAAACCTTATTTTTCATTTTAATTTATTATTTTGTAACGTAATATTTTTTCCTAAAACGTTGATCCATAAAATGTACATGGGTTGTTTTGAAGTAATTAGTTATTTGTATGTAAATAAAAAAACTTAGAAAAGTACTTTGCTTTTCGTAAAAAAAAAAATATAATTAAAATGTTGAGTTGCCGTTTTTACGAGTCAAATGTGAAAATCTTAAATCATTCGAAAAATCACCTGACCATTTCCGTTGTAATAATCTCCCTGTCCACTATGCCCGTCATCATAGTTCCGAAACATACGTCACGAATCGGGTAAATATTCGCGTAGTTTGGAGTATGTAATAATAATACGTATCATACACGCATGCATATCGGCATTTCATATAGGTTTATTATAGTAATAGCATGTTGTCGTATCGAAACGTTTCACAATCCGCGGAATTCGATCGCGTATGGTCTGGTATAATATATATTATACACAATATCGGAATAAAATGTCACACACATATGATGTTATATTTCTGTATACATATATATATTTAGGTATTGGTGTATTGCGTTATTTTCTATTTTTTTTCCTTTCGCACGGTATTTATACCATTTTTCCGTTGTGTTTTTGCATCAAAGGAAACTCATAAGAACGTCGTTATTTTACAAGGTCGAGTCACCGAAATTTCCATCAGCCTTGGACAATAGGTATGGATATAATAATAATATAATAACAATAAAATACGCGAATGTGTCTGCATATGTGTGTGTGTGGTAGACGGTAGACATGACTAATATAGTTGCAGTCAGACGGAATGTTCAATTTTTTTCAGAGATTTCACACACACACACACACACACACACACACACACACACACACACACACACACACATACACACGCACCGTTTAAAATAGAGAACTTGACCCAACCTCACAAAAATTTATACACGCCTACATATTATAATAATAGTAAGCAATAATAATAATCGTAATGTATAACTCCACCGCGAATTTGCGCAAAATATTCTCAATACGATAAAACACGATGGATAACATGTAAAATATGATCAAAATAATAAAATATAATACTGTTTTGAGAACTATGTTTCCCCTGTCATGCATTAATAAAACACAAGGAAATCGTCGGTCGTCACGTGCGAAATCGCTGTATACCGGTATGTGTGTTTGTATGATGTACATTTAAGATTAAACTGTTAAAATGCAAGACTGTGTTATTATAAGCACGATTGTTGTTTCTGCTTAAATTATAAATTTATTTAAATTCAAATTTGGAAATCTTTTAACAGTAAATAATTTTTATTTTAAAAAGTATTGGCGTTACATAATTTTCTTTTTTTTTTTTTACATATTTATTTGAAGTTATTATAAATAAAACAAAATGTGCATGGAAATAATTACTATTGTATATCATTATATTATTTAAGTTTTGTATTTTTTCAATTGACTACAAATATTTTTAATTTTATTATTTAAAGGAGAATATTTTCTGAGAATTTTGATAAAATCGTTGGAAGTTTAATAATTAAACATAAACATTTTAAGAATATTCTATTGCTTTGGAATATGAAGTTTATAATGCATTACGTTATCATTTACAAGAACAAAATAATAGAAAATATGTATTTTAAAACATTAATACTTTTTGTAATAATACATTTTTAACTTAAAAGAATAACCAAGTATACTCAGACACTAATAATTTTTTGAAACTCAAAAATCAAATAATTTAATGACAACTTATATAACATTTAGGCATATAGCACCGGGGTGACCATGTTTAAGTCAGCCTGTATTTTAGAAATCTCTATGTAGCGTCAGTGTTATTTTTCTTAAGAGGATTATTAGACGAATGCGTACTTGCATGACGATAATAGTATTTCAACTTTTAAATATTCGATTCTATCGAAGTATTATAATATGGCCAGCCACTCGTGCGTGATTTGCGGATGGAATGTCGACGACTTATTATAATCGAAAACAAAAGTAGACCCATCTAAAAATATATAAGTGCCTAGGAACTAGGTACATTGTATTATTATTTCAATTTTCAACTTGTTCGTAATGTCACGAGTAGCCAAGGAATATAATGTATGGATTATAGTTAATATAAGTAATATAACGTTGGTATGTATAATTTTAAGAATGTTAAAACGTCTAATATTCCGTTCTAGATTCCAATGCAACATGCCTAAAGACAAAAATTGTCATTTCTACAAAACAACATAAACGGGAATATATTGTTTTAGGATCAATCGTTAATAAGTGTTAAAATGATTTTGTTGCATAAAAATGTTTGAGAATTTCCGTATTGAAAAAATTTAATGAAAATCAATATGCTACTGTACGATTATACCTCACGCGCGGTAGTAAAAATCGAAAGGCAAATAAACAATGATGCGTTTACGCGTATTCAAATTTTTACTCCATCTATGTAAATATTTATAGTTGGTAAGTATAAATAAATAACATATTATGTCTGCGATCAGATGAGACTTTTCCTGAATTTTATGATCATATAAAATAATAATAATAATAATTATTATATTATATATATTATATCTTTTTATATACCTTAAACGACAATCCTAATTATGGAAATTCAATTTATTTTTTTTATTATTAAGACGTTGCTTATAAATTCGGATATTAATATATGCGCTTACGTTTTTAATTGAACGAGATTGACACAACACACAAATTATGGATTTTGTGATTATTTTATGGTATAAAAACGCTTTCGATCACCATTATATTATTATATTATTATTATGTCCTTGTGTTCCCTGACTCACGAGGCTTCGATTAGAATAACATAAAGATAAAATGTAGTATTGATATAAATATTTAAATAAAAAAAAATATATAAATACACATGACTCCATTTTAAGTAGGGGGATTAATTAAATTAATCGATATTTTTGAGTTAGTCATATCCGGGTTCCCTGTATCATAATTATTATAATGTACGGTGTTGCGAAAATCGTTAACATTAAAAAACTTTTTTACCGTTTTAATACATTGGACATAATTTATACATCATATGCTATACATAATCGGATATCAGACAGCTTTTAAAATCTAATCTGTCTGTGTAATATTTACCCTTCCTAGGTAGTATCTATATATACGTAAATAATGCTCTTCTTTTTTTATTTAATAATGAACTTATGACATCAAGTCGTAAGAATCGTTAGTCACATTATTCTCTGTATATGTTTGACATCTATTATCATGGACGATGGTCATATTGTTCTAAGTACATATGCATAAATTTTTACTCGCCATTTTTCGTACCACTCGGATAAGTGGTCAAGATGTACTTGTAAGTTTGATGAGGCGATTAAAGGATCTTCATTGATGGATAAAATGATTTTGTCGTCGGCATAATCCGCTACAATAGTTTGTTGCATGGTGGGTTGGTCGGCTACGTATATGTTGAACAGAAAGGGGGAAAGTATATACCACCTTGTGGTACACTTGCTTTGATTGGTGCGATTTCCGATGTCGACGAATTAAATTGGATTTGGAAGTGTCTATCAGTTAAATAAGATTTAATTAATAGTTATAGTGGGGAGGGGAAAAGTCGTGTTTCGCCGTTTGGCGACGATAACGCGACGTGATTATAACGGCACAGGAGGTCTTGCGCACTGAGTTATTTACATTTTGAAAGAAACGGTTTTGGGCGCAATTAATTTAATAATTTGATGGTTAAATAACGGTGGCCGTGTTTGTTTTTTTTCTTTATTTATGTAAAAAAAAAATTTTTTTTTTTCGAATGAAGAGACAACGCGAGATCACAACATTATGCGGAGCGTAATAAACGTGTGCATCGAACGGTGTGACGGTGGCAACTGAATAATGGAAAATAAAAATTTAAATGGTTGACACCGATTGTATGTAGGTTAATGAACAGCAAAAATAGACATTAGACCAAAATCTATTGAAAAGTCATGACGCTTGTCATTTTGAACAGGACCAAGCAAATGTATCAATATAATTTCGTAATTCTCGCTGTTTTTATAATACCCTCTCCGCCCATTTTAAAGTTGGCTTTTTGTGGTCTATTAAAGTTAAATCGATAAATCAAAATCGGATCACATAAGCAATAAGCCTTTTATGCACATATAGGATTACGTGTTAATGGGAATTAAGTATGCAATGATTATTATATATTACTGGTATCGTATAAATGCCGCACGGAGGAGATCTCATTACATATTTATTGATTTCTGACGATCAATCGTGCGTAATTTATTACATCAAAATATAATATTATTATATCGTTCTGTCGTCCAATTTCGTTTTGAGTTTGCGGCACGTTGAAATCCACGACGCGTCCGAGAGTCGATCGAATCGTTACGGAATAATATCAGTTATACTTACCAACTACTTATAATAATAATATAATTATATCATAATTAATATATTAGCCGGTTGCGGTATTTATAATGTAACGCCGCCGCCGCAGTGATCATTAACAATCATTGGTTTCGTGTACGATATATATACATATATATATAGGCACGCCGAAAATGCACGTGCGCGTAAGACGATTATCATTGTTACTTATGTGTATACTCATTATGCCTATCTACCTAAAGCAAATAATACTGCAAACACGCGGCAACCACCGTGACGGGTATGAACGCGCGATATAGACCGCCGACATAACACTCGCGCGACGCGGTGGTCTACATTTTGGCGCGACCGGCCCGAATGTTATAATATAAGTATTTGCGTTTAAGTATATATATATTTTATCAAGGATAAGCAAACTTGCACCGAGCGCGCGTTTTCGTTTCGGTCTCGTTGCACGGTCGGTTTCAAAATCTCGAGAGTAATCTTCCAAATTTTATTTCGTTCTTACTTGACCGACTTGCCCGCATATAAGAAGAATTTTTGACGAAATCAAACTACAACCACGGTAGCGCAACATTAGGAAAAATCGTAGTGACGACACTACGAAAGTATAATTATTTTATTATTGTTGTCGAATAATATTATTATTATACCTTTATATTATATCGTATAGTTATAAGTCATAAGTCATAATCACGATAACAATAAACTCGCGGTGTGATGAAGTTACAATACCATTATTAGTTCGTCATCGTTCAGCTACACAGACGCATTACGCGACTTGAATAACGCGATTCGTTCATATTTTCGACAACTAAACGAAAGTCTTCGACTACATTTTTGGAAAAAAAAATTTAAATATTCGGGTATTCATTGGTATACTTATCTCACGTCACATTCCTAACCGAGGTTTCGTTTGTGCCAAACGCATTTCAGTTTGCATTATTTATATATATATATATATACATAAACGATTCGTTGGCATAATGTATTCCTCACACAAACGACCTCCATTGATTAATAAAAGTATTATATTGTGATGTGTAATATGCGTAAGTATATCTATATAGTCGGCACTACGCGGGTAACAAATCATTTCGTACGCACTTCGCGTCTCAGACTCTATTGCGATAGGTCATCATCGTAAGTCTCACGGCGCTACAGACGATGCCGCGGACACGGTCTAATTAGCGACTTGTATAGAAACGCGATCCACGACATAATAACAAATAAATGTAATTAAAATAAGCTTTATAGGTACTGCTACCGTAGTGTACGGAGTGTACCATGTATATTGTCCAAAACAGTTAATTATTTTTTTTCACAGTCTGAAACATTTACAATTTACTAAAAATCACGATGACCGTCGAATTGGCTACGGGCCATTTTGCTACAGTGGTACACCCTTAGAACAAAACATAGTGTGGCCGAACTTCAACTATATTATTAATGTGTGCAAAATAACGTGGAGCCAATACGAGTAAGCTGCGCTTTTAGCTAAATCGTTTTTTTTATGTATTAAACAAAACATTATATAATATAATATGAGTGTAGTTTTATAGTGTAAATATGTTGGCCGATGTATAATTATTTATGTATGGTATAATCAGTGGTGGGGTAAACCATTCTGTTCTCTAATTTTGAGGTGAGACAAGTAACTTCACAACACACGCCCTACTAAATTATCGATCGAAGTGGGCCTGTTATGAAGTGCCTGTTTGCTGCTTGCGGTACTGCGACTACTAACCGCGCAGAGACTTAAACGCAACTGGCACAAATAACTTCAGTGATGCACCTCGTAAAATAGTATGAAAAAACTAAGCGACGAAAATTATATATTTTGCGCATGACGTTTAATAATTATAGCGCTACACAGCTTATGTCGTAATGCTTATATCGTTATTAATAAATAAGTGTTTAAACGTATTTTATATTGTTTTTGCCAATTAAATGAATGTTGATTGCTATTTTAAGTCGCATGTAAGTTTCCGCTATATTTGTGTGTGTGTATTTTTCAACATATTTAAAATTGTATAAAATGTGATAAAATTATATCTGATTTTACAATAAATAAGATGATAAACTACTATGATAAATAATTATAATTATTCAAGTTTATTATTGTCGTATTAATTTGTTATTAAATGTTAAGTACATAGTACAATATACGCAGTCTGGCTAAAATTTAACGACGCGTTGTTCAGGTGATTCCTAGGAAATAATGTAATTTGTTGTCATTTATTTAAATTGTAAACAGTAAACTCTATACCGAGAATAAGTCATATGTTCTAACGCAATACGCTAACAATTTATACGTTGCGGCCGTTGCAGCGAGGTATATATAACATAGCATAATATAACTATAATACCATTAATACCTATGCAATATACCTACATGTTTTCTACAGCCAAAGCTATAGTATAATGTACACATACAGTATTAATTATAAAATATCGTATTATAGTTAATTAGTAAATACAACATGAGTATCATTACGATTTTAAAACATAATATTTCATTGGTGGGAAAAAAAACCGTCGTCTTCGAATGACAATCGGTTTTTAAACCTTTATCTGTATTTCTTTTTCTTTTTTTTTATAACATTCGTGACATCAACACGGGCGGTCGCGCTCACTGAATCCCATAGGTACGTATATAATGTATGGTTTAGAAAATTAAAAAAATAATAAATAATAATTATTTATGATTTCTATGATTTTATAATATGCGTTCACGCAATCACATTGCACGTATTTACGTATTAACACCTACCGCGCGGATACCGCAAAACAGTTATGGTATTATACGATGCGTTCGACACTGTGATTATTTATACATAATAATTCATTGATTTGTCGTCTTGTTTCGCACACACCCACCTACCATTCGACTGTGCTATTGCTATACCTATAAAATAAAATATAAATAAGGAGTGTTTAGTACATCTACAGTGAATTAAACAAACTAAACAACTTAACATACTATATAATATTGTTAAATGCGTCTATGAGCAATAACATTATTTATATTTGTTGAAAAATATCTAAACGTTTTTACGAAATTAAATGCATTAAATGGGTTTTAATTAAAAAAATTTTCATTCTTTATTTGAACGGTAACAATATAATGTATTACGATGAGCAGTGGTCTGTGAATAATGCTTAAAAATTAAAATCTCCCACTGCAGTAAGATGCAATTTATTTAAGATGCAGTACATATATAACCATATATGTCTATACACATATATATACTGCATATATATTATATATAAGCAGTGTCCCAAAGTATGTTTGCCTCAGTCGATGACTTTTTGAAATTAATTTATTGTAACGCAATGAAAACATGAAAAAAATTACTTTAAATATTAAAATATGCTAATAAAAATAAAAAATTGTTGTGAAACGAATCAAATTCATACAAATATACAATATATACCATCAAAATAACTGAACAATTATTTATGATGATTTCATATCGTAACGGACAAACGGGATTTCGATATCTAAATGGAACAATATTAATTTACTGATTTAAAAATTCGATAAGTAATAACCTAACATTACAATACACATATCCACACACTACGGGTACTTAACAACGTTTCCCATTACAGGATTAGACATATCTTGCCTCATACTTTTCACCTGAAACGTGAATAAGTACACCTGTTTTTTAAATGTTTTATCCGGATGCAACTATGTAATATCTTTTAAATTAATTCTGACGTACAAGTATATATGTATAGTGTGTGTGCATCGGACTTTTTCGATCAATGCATTATATATATTGACTATATTATAGTATTAATTTACGTGGTATAATTAAAGTCACGTAGTTTGTACCATTTTTTACGAAAGTTTATCTTACATAATATTTACGCTATCTTTTTTTTTTATTATTATTTATTGACAATAAACAAATGAGTAAGCGAGAAAATGTACAATCTGTAAAATTAAAAACAACTGTGAATATTTGGCGTGAGAGTACCTTCCTATAGAGTGGAAATTTTATTTTTGTCTACACATCATAATCGTATGTTTATATTCAAATATATACACCACTACCTATGTAATATATAATATCTAAATAGGTACGCATTATTGTATAATGTACAGACCATTGTATAGACTGAGGAGACTTTCGTTTAACGCCTGAACAGTGTTCTCGCGTCTCGTTAGTCGTTTCGTCTCGACGGCTCAAACGTTTTAAATAATTTTACGATTTATACATATTATCTCTTTGTTTGACATAAAAACTTGTATATTTAAATTCAAGCTCATCGGGAACATGGAAATTGGCCAACTCAAAATGTAATTTTTCACCGCTTGCGTATAGAAGATTAAACATAATAATACGTATAATATATTTACGCGCGTGTGTGATGGTGTGTATAAATGACGCATCACATATAATATTGTAATATAGGGTTGAAGTTCTATAACGATGAAAAACGATTATGTATTTTTATCGCTGAATCGACCTCTACGCAATAATTATTTCATCCCGCCACTTTCGACCAATTACACACGTATCTATACACGATTTGAAGATTATTTTTTCAATACTATTATAATATCCGTGCGCTGCAGTTGCTGCACAACGTGTTTTAAACGTAACATAAGTATACATTATATATATAAGCCAACTACCGTGCTAACGTGTGCAGCACGTATATCGTATTGTTCGATAAAAACTTACGTCACTTATTACAATTATTTTTAAACACCATAATATAGTCCCAAAAATAATAAAGGTATATAAGTACATATAAGTTACAATTATTATTCGTCTATAAATTTTATCAACATTTTATTTTCCTACGAATCATATTTATATTATCGTCAAACGTCTTTACTACGACGCGAGACCTATTATTATTATATTATATTACCGTGTGAGAGGACGATTGTGTGCGACCGTATCGATTGTCAGAACACTCGGCGTCCGAACCTCCAAGATAATTATAATTAACCTTAATCCGTAGAACTGACACAATTTCGAAGTAAATAAATCTCGACTGGGCATCATCGTCATCGTGTTATTCACTGTGGATTTCGGAGCTCAATAAATAATCAGATATTATAATAATCATCGACTTTAGTATACAATATTGACGTGCAAACAATTTCAGCACATCAGCCGGTGTTTATATGCGTGTTATAAGTATTGTATTTGACATGGGCATATACGCGTATTCGTAATAACATAACCACGTCGACGAGTCCGGAACTCCGGTCTACGGACATTTGTTGTCCCGAACGAAACGCAGTTATTTCGGTACATACATATATATCAGAACCAGAGATGGGTCGTTATACACCGTTAAGTTCGCGCACGTTATTTTTTTTTTTTTTTGGTTCAATACGATTATCCGTATACCCACTACGGGTACTGCTATACGATGGTCGATGCACAATAAATATAATTATTACTATACCACAATATATTTTCCAGTTTAGCCGCATGCAATCTCCGTGTCGAACTCTACGGAAGTATAATACTTTATAATATACGTAGGTACTTAGTTATTAGTTTAGTTAATGCAATAATTCGAAATACGCGTTACCTAACCTATAGAACGCGTATTGTTGACACGACAGTATATTTTTTTCATGTTTTCGTGATCTCCGTTTAATAAGTAATAGTAATATACTACTCACTACTACACACCGTCTCTGTCTCACTCGTCTCATCACTGTGTCGTACGTGATTGTTCATTAATTTTGACTCTATCGATTTTATACTCTCTGTTGTTAGTACACTGATAACAACTTTTTTAATGTTGATTAATTATTATTATTATTACCATATACATCGCCATATTTTACGAGTTGGATTTTCGTATGAATACCAAAATTATAAGAACACCAACACAAATACACATGATATTGTTTATATTCTTCTTAATATAGTTGTTGTTATTTTTTATGTTGAATCATTTTGCGCAATTCGTATGATTATTAGTTTCTTCGGTGGGCAATTTCCTTTTACATATTTCATTTGTTCGCAATACTATTACTAGGTACAAACATATTATATCGTACGCAAGGATAATAATTTTATTTAAAAATGTAATTTATCACTTAGATAATGTAAAGAAAAAAGGAAGACAAGTGTATACCGCTCTTCTGTACAGCTTGTGCATTAGATTTCGAGTGGATCACTTTTATAGTTGTGTTAAATTTGAATTTTATTTTTATATGATAGGTACATATCATTGTATACGAAAAACGTTTCTCAGCTAATATCACTAAGTAAATTTCGTGGTTTGTTTTTTTTTTTTCATATAGGTAAGCCATTTATTTCACTTTTAGTATTACGATAGATTGATGTCGACATCATTTTTTTCTTGAATAATGTAGCATTTAATTATTATAGTAATATGTATTTATACAAATTTATATATCTTGAAATTTAATTTTATCTTATTGTAAATACCGTATAACAGCAAAAATAGATTGTATAAATAGATGTTATTACGTAAAGTAAAATTCATAATAATATAATATATACATAAAAGTTTTAAATTCCTACAAATAATATTTATTATTTTAAATAATATAACAAAATAATTAACATCATTATTTATCATTAAAATAAATAATTTCGTCAACATGTCTAGAAAAAATAATTGCTTTTGTATATTTTTAGATTTTGTGGTACAATATATTAAACTACTTATGAGGGATCTAGTACATATTAAATTTCAAAACTAAAATATAAAAAGAAAAGTTTTTATGAACTACAAAATAATTTGAAATGCTTTCGATTTTGATAAATTAAATTAAAATTCTAACTTCAAATGCAAATAAAAAAAAAAAATGGTGCTGAGAAATAATTATTTTACAGGTGAATTCAATGTCGTACATATTTGAACTTGAAATGTTCATAAAAAATTAATTTAGTTTTCCTATAGAATTTTTTTCCCATTTATTTATAATTAAAAAACATATAAAAATCTTGTATTAAATTTTCAAACTCTATAGCTGGGTATAAAAACAATATTTTTTTGCTAATTTTTAACTACAAAATAATATTATGCAATTTTTACGAATTTTAAATTGAAATTCTAACTTTGAACGGTTATAAAAAAATGTTTGGCTTTAGATATTCCATATTTATTATTTGAAAATTTAAAACTAATAATGAGCTTTGTATTACATTTTCAATAGTTTAGCCCCGTAAATAATTTTTAATTAACATTTCTAGAAAAAAAATCTAAAATAAATTATTAAAATGTCCCATGTTTATAAATAGTTTAAAAATAGAAATATGATGAAAATGTTATCGTAAATGAAAATTAAAATATAAACATTTGTTCTAGTTTTTATGTTTTCCCCGTTTATAAAAAAAAACACTTGACATTTTTAACTTTGATATCTCTAAAATATAAACTAGACTCAATGTTCTCTGCAAAACAACCCCCATTTTTTAAAATTTTAGTAATTTAATTTTTTTGTAAGCATTTATCGACTACTTTTTGTCATGTACACCACTCATACACATAAAAAATCCCTCATAAATGAAATGTACAGTCGAGTTTAATTTATTGTTATTGTATAACTATGTGTGTTATAAATATATTAATATACCTACGCTTGAACGTTTGATTAAATGACTATCCCCTCCCGCCACACCCTTAAAATATAATATTTCAAAAAGATTTGTATGCAATTTTTTTCTTGTTTTTCACAAGTTCTGTAAGTAGATAGTGTAAATATAAATAAAAAATATTGTTATTATCACGTTTGGCTAGTTGGTGATTACTATAAATAGCATGATTGAAAAAATATATAAATATATACATAAACATGCGTATAATATTATAATATATGTTTTGTTTGTTACAAAATACAGTTTATATGTCATATATTATCGTACATAATATTATAGTTTCTATAAACACAGATCGTCCTTTTGAGCAAATACAAAATCGGTCATTACTTATTATAATATTATAATATTATATGTTATTATCGCATATATGTAGGTATGGAGGTATTATGAAAATAACAATTATTATGATTTTTACTTCACAATAAACATGTCATGATCGGAAACTATAATATATACATTGTACACTATATTTATATGTGCCTATAATCTACATAATATCAATCACCTGTTGGGCATATCGATACCGCCAATTTTGTAGAAATTTCGGAGAGCCTTAAATTTAATACAATACGTGTATACTTTTTAAAATTATAAACTATAAACGTATATTGGTAGTTCGATCATCGTGATGTTGTACCATACGTATTACCATACATATCTGCCTAAATATTTATTTTGAATTTTTTTTTTAAATGAATTATACTAATTATTTATTGTTGTTTCTGATATAATTTATATATAGTATATGTCAAAGGAGCTGGGCGCTCCCCTTGTTTTGTGTCTTCAAATGCATTACCATCATGCCATATCCACGTTATTTATTCTCAGATGACGTTAAAACATTTAAATTGATCGATGTTAAGTTTCATATCAATATGTTATATTAATTGTAAGCCATCGATTTTAGTCGGGATAGAGTACGCCTAAACACTTTACAAACTCGGTGACGAGATATCCTGAAACGCAACTTAAAGTATGTTAATACATAATATTCAATATTATGACATAGGTATTGTGTGGTTCTCTGTGAATATTATTTGTTTATAGTATTTTCTTACGCCACATACCATAAAAGTTTGTTCTTTATAATACAAAGTTATTTTTAAATATAAAAATAATAATATTCTGGTATGCGATCTAGACGATATATCGTCCTCTAGAGTGATGGTCGTCATTATTGGACGAGTGTATAACGTGACCCGTGACCCTCGCAACGTCAGCAACCGCTGAAATTTTACACTCGAAGATTGAGTGTCCAAAACACAATATCACTTATATATTTATATTGTATGCTGTATTTATAGCGTGAAAGAAAAAGAGAGAGAGAAATAGAGAGAACGGTCCGTTCAATCGATATATTCTCGTCCCGGAAACGGATACGTCGGCCGGCCGAATGACGGGCGTCTGAGGCCGAATCGATAGATCGTTCGCCAAAATGTAAAAGTGAACCAGAGACAGGAATATAAAGATTAATAACGTTGATAGGTATACACATTACACAGTATGCGATTGTAACATCTGACGACTCCGCGTATGATCGGATCGAGATCTTTACGATACTAATAATAATAATAACAATGATTATGACGATAATATGGACGTCGTGTACGACCTCGTCGGTTGTCCGCAGTGATGTCCGCACCACGACGTTATGACGAAAATAAATAATTATTACTAGCTATTCTTCGTATATTTTATATTATACAGTATATCATGTTCCGTGATGGGGTAAAAATTGCTCGGCGGATTCGGCAATGACCTGTTGTCGGCGGACGGTCGCGTTTTCAATCGATCTTCAGACGGTCAGGCGGATACTTCCGAGTGATACGGGCAAATAAACCGCATCGGTAAGATTGCCGCAGTCATCGCGGGGACGGTGAAGTGGTAACGGAGGAGGATATCAATGCGGAAACTGCGGGATGATGATGATAATAATAATACAGTGTGTCCTTAACATATTGACGTCGTTAATAATATTATTATAGTGACCGTGACATAGCCACGGAGTATCATGTAAATGATTCTTTTAGCAAGTGTACACAGTGATTCTTTTAAATGAATAACATTCATATATTCTCGAAACAGTTTAACGTTTTTTGGAAATATATTTTTTAGTGATTACTCATTAGACATTATAAAATAACAATTTTGAAAAAAAATTAAAATGTTCACTGTTTTTTTTTTGTCGTTATCAGTTTAAAAAAAAATCCTAAACATTTAAGAGCCGAGTCTAACAATAATATAACTCGTTGCATTAAAAAGCATTAGTATTAAATTTTTTTTAAAAAATCACTTTCTAAAATATTGTCTCTAACATTAGAATGAATAAAATAAATCTGTATCATTTAAATTATGTAATTATTAATTATACATGTTTTGATTTCAATGCAAGTCCCATAAATAGAATAACCGATTTCATATATTATATAATTTAAATATCTGTCTATGCGTGACGAAAATTTCGTTTGTTATAACTGCTTTTGTATAATGCATAGCACACTATATAAGTAAAAACATAAATAATATGTTGAAGCGAAATAGACAATTTTTAATTTTAATTTTTTTTTTTTTTTTAGAGGAATAATTTTTTATTAGAATTGTTGTTCTTATAATTTATAAAATATACAAAATATGTCATGGAAAAATTAAAAAAAAAAAAAATACGAAATAAAAGTTTACTTTTGAAGTAATTTGACGGTTGAAACGGAATTGGTTAATTAACAAATTGTTCAAAATGTAGTTCTTATATAATTTCTAGAAAAATATGAAAAACAAAATATTTTATAATCATTTCTTTGAATATATTAATAAATTATTTGATGAATTTCATGTATTTATTATAATTACTTCCCTACAACATCGTAATAAATTCATAACTAAAGAAAAAAATGGGAATGATTATGGTTGGTGAATCATCCAGTATAATTTGTTACAATGTGCATTATAAAGTATATTATTTCATCGAACCCGGAAACCGCTACCCCGTCCATAGTATGATTATTAAAACTTTCGATTTTTTTCTTTCTCGTGACCCGAATTCGGGTAAATATAGGTACAACCAAAAGTGTATTTAGGCGAGGGGGGAAAAATGTCCACAATGAACGGAGGTGTTCATTGTGTCGGGGGTGACTCTAAACAATGAAAATAAAAATTGTTATTCAATATTTTCGTTTTTTAAATCTTAACCGACTAGATTTGGATATTTACTTTATGTTTTTAACGAAATAGGTACTACAGCGAAACGAGTTTTAGTGTATCGAAAATTAAAAATAAAACGCACATTATTCTTATATTATACTGTTTCCCTAATGTATATTTATGTTAAGTTTGTTACGATCATTATTTTACGGTTATTTGCTAATTTTAGTAATATTTTACTTTTCGTATAATTATGTATTTATTTTAAATATTTAAGTCAATGAATAACTTAAAAAAGTAATGTCAGGAATGGAACCCCGTGGGGCGATGATACCGAAATTTTGGACACGTTCCGAAAAATTGTCCAAAACACGCCACTGTTACAACACAGTTATCTACTTTTTTTTTAAAACGTCAACAACGGATATCGGTTTTATTATCATTTGGCGGCGTGTGTACTTTTCCGTGGAATGAAAACAGCCTCATAGTCCGAGGTAAGTACATAAATTATATTACGCGCGCGCTGTCTGTTAAGTTTTTTGCGTTTTACAAGGACATACGGCGCGATTCGTGTATAATATTTCTAAAATTGATAAATTAACATACCGAATATCACCTCAAATATCATATTATTATAATATTATGTGGACAATTAATATTATAATACATACTATAGGTAGTACTTTATTACCGCATTTACATAAACACACTGTCTCGGCTGTACACCTGCAAACATATACCTACCGCGTGTGAATTTATAGCTCCCGTAACTATAATATACTACTCTATAATATTATGGTAGGTACCTACGTGTTATTATATTATCTAAACATTACATTATTATGTTCCGATGTATGTGGTATTAAGACGTATTAAAATATAATATCTTTACTCTTTAGATTATGAAATATATATTCTCGATAAAAAAAAAAAATAATAATAATAAACAGCGTTGACGACCAAACGCGCATACCTTCTCAGTAGTACATTATACGTCGTGTATGTATATATTTCATAATTATAATATATTATGGAAAACAGCTGAAACCCGATAAATTAATAATAACGTACCCAATATGCGTTCGTCACGTGCGATTGAAATTACACGCTTAATATATAATATATTATTATTGCCACACTTATTGGCTATAATGTTATATTAAACGTGTGTTTAAGGTTTATAACTTATTTATAAGTCATTATTAAATGAACTTTCTCGTTACAATGTGTTATGGCCTTATGGGTATAGTGTTCGTTCGAGTAATGTATACATATACGATACGATTCGGACGTACGGTGTCTCGCTGCCAATTGTGCTAATAGGAATTGTGATTAATGGAGTGACGATTGAAATCATTGTACGAAGTTATTGCTTCTGTTCATATGCCAAGATCTGATTTACGATTTTCGGGGTCATAAATATTAATGAGCCTCTATTTGAAATAAAAGCTGTACATGCACCAACTGACGGACATTTCGACGTGGCCATCTAAGCTTACCTATAATGAAAAATATATATATATAAAATAAAGCCATTTTGGCGTAAAGTCACTCTTCCTTTTTTCATTAAATGATTTTAATCTTGGTTAGATAAGACAATGTTTATTATTTGATATATTTGAAATCGTTATATGTATGTATTTGATGCGTATAAACCATATATTATGTCTATATTATTTTTATCGCGCAATATGATAAAAATGCAATATAATGTAATGATCACATTAATCATCACTCTGTTATTGTACATCTACAGCGGAGTCACAGTGGACTGGGAAAGATCCAAAGCTGAAATAAACGTACCAATTAGACGGGCCTTATATATCAAATTTTCAACTCAGGTGTAGTAGGAGTTTTCTCAAAATGACAGAAGCCTTGGAAAAATCCTCAAAAGAAGTATGAAGAGTAAAACGGGAACTCTCTTTCTCTCTCTCTCTCTCTCTCCAAAGACTACAATAGAGCCTATATATAGCATCTCTACCACCAGGACATGAAATTTACTGTAGTAAATTTGGAGATCTTTGGAGTAGACTCGGCATGAGAGGGCCTATAAGTATATGTATAAAGACAACTTAATAAAATGGGGCACCGCAGTACCGCACAAAACAATTCCACAAGATACGACTCCACAGTCGTGATACCATCATCGATAAAAATATAAAATACCATTACTGACTGCAGAAACATGCCAAAGCTACTTAATCCATCCGAAAGAAGACTATATTATTCGCAACAACACCAAACGCAATTGAAGTTGCAATAGGTTCTAGTCAAGGAAAATCTAAGCAATCAATGTACCAAATCATTAAAAACTATATTACCTAAATCTTACTTATCTATCTTAACTAACTAATCACATTATTAAATTTATTTAAACTATACATTTTATATATAAATATGACCTTTTGGCTTTTACCATATAATAAGTTTCTGACACTAATATATAAAGTGTTATATGATATTATTACCATATTAAGATGGTACCGATAGTACCTATAATTATACATCGATAATACCCGCCAGTGTTATCACTCAAAGCCCATAGTATTGTATATCATGGAGAGTCAATTGGTTCGTCAGAATACCGTGCGAACCAAGTCCATTAGTCACGCACTCGCGTGCGTTGGCCAAGGACGCAACGACGCAAGTTCAATATCGTTATGTAGGCACTTATTTTATATGTAGGCATGCGCACATCGTCAGTAAATGATTGTATATTTATATTTATAAATATGAATACTGTTTGTATATCACAATAATACTAATAATAATAATTATTATTCTAGAAAAATGCGTATAAATAATGTTGCCGTGTGCACCTATCTATACATATATATTATTGTTTATTGCGATTGTTTCAAAATATTCTATAGCCGTACCTATATAGATATATGCAAAGGTATAATAAACTTTAATATGTTTATATAATATAATATAAATATAATAGGTATGGATATAATATGCTGTCCGACAACTCTTTGTGTACTATAAATCGTAAACAACCACCGCAAAACACAGTAAACACACATATAATTGTTGCGATGGGTATGTACTATGTAATAACAATTATAATAATAATGGCGATAAATATTAGAAAAATAAAACTTGCGTCGCAAATATTAGATGTTTATTCATTTTTTATAAATTCACGTAGGTGTATAATTATTTTCGTTTCCACCGGACAGAATAACGTATTGCTTTCGTCTCTCCCCTTCTCCTAACACCAAAATTTGTATTTTTCAAAATTATTATTAGATATAGTGATATACAGTACCTACCTAAAAGTACACTGATTAATATGTGTTATAGATTGTAGAATTGAATTTATTGAAATGAAAACTATTTTTCTATAATTTTTTGTTATTATAATCATAATAATCGTTCACTGAACACCGTAGTAAATGAGATATAATAAATATGCATGAATTGTAATTTAATAATTTTTCACTATTTTTTTTTTAAAAACATTAAAACAATGTAATAGTTTAAAATTATGTGTATTATTTAGCTTAATTTAAGTTAACTTATTTATTTTAAAAATTAATACTTAATGGAGGATTAATATAAAGTCAATAGAATAATAATTGATAAACAATTTTGATACTGTAGAGTTGTGCCAATAAATTATCGATCACAGACACAAGTCGCAGACGTTCAATAGATATTAGGGGTGTGTTTTTTTCAAAGATATGTTTCGAAATAAATTAAGATTATGTAAAAAAAGATTTTCAAAACCTTTATTATCTTTCGATAAAAATGCAAGTGTGTTCTGTTAAAACGTGCACTGACTAAATAAAACCATTACATGCCGCATTTGGTTCAGTAGAAAACTATATTTATAAACGTCATAATCAAGCATTGTCCACTCTCCCTTATAATACTACTTCTAAAGTTCTAAAATACTAATGCGCCCGGAAATCCATTTCATTAATTCTCAAACACCAATTGTGACCAAATTTTTAGAAATTGTAATATCATCTAAAGACACACAAATAGAGTAGAGTCTCGATGAGAGGCAAACTCGTCCGCTCGCCTGGTGCGGTACCGCCCTTTGTGCTTGTTTATTATCCTTTTGATGTTTTAAGTCTTTACATAACATCACGCTCGACGACGACTGTAATATTATATTGTTTCGAACAGACCACCGCGACCCTGAATAACCTATATAAAAGCGGCCGAGTGTTTTACACAATTAAATTTAAATATATAATACTTGCGATACATTATACCTACGTTATTTTCACTATGGACAGTGTGTGACGTCATTGAGAATGTAAATATGTGTGCACATGTGATACGGAAACTTTCACTCGATCGCTCCACTATTCGCACATACGTATATATATACGTATAACACGGTGACGGACAATGCGGCGACAAGTGTGCACCGTCGTTAATAAACGAATAATAAGACGAAATACAAATTAAATATTTATATATATTTATATACTTCCGTATCGCCGTCGACGTGAATCGACAAGAGGACGAGCAACGTGTATAAGCGATCTCGTCGTCCGTTTTGTAGGTATAACAATCGCTCCGAAAATCCATCGCCTCTGGCCCCCGTGGGTAATTATTAGTTACATGAAAATATGTTATTATGAATAATAAAATTGATATTAATCGATAATGAATAATAACATGCGCGTATTAAAATATAATAATTATTATTATTGTTTACGGACGTGAACCGCGATAATGATATTATTATAATTTTCACGATGTGGTTGAGTTATTTGATATCTTTGACGATATCCGTCGATACGATCGGTACCACTATCATTACCACTCGACAGAGATTTTCGTGAATAGATAATGTTTGAGGACAACGCGTGCGTGTCACACTACAGGAAATAGAAATCCGAAGAAATTTACATTTGCGATTTGCTGCTTGCGCATTGCAATTTACAATAATAGACGCGCGTATGACATAATCCACGTTGTCTCGCACTTCCGTCCACTGCGTACCATGATATATTTGTATCGCGTAACGGTTTGTTTTTTCGCGCGCAAACACATATCGATGTATCGCTTCCGGAAATCGTGCGAAAATTTGCGTATAATAGTTTTATTTCCGCGCAGAAATCATTGCTGCGAGCGTGGAACAGTAAACCGATCGGTTTCCGTTATCGATGACTATATACTATTGCTTAACCTAACTTACTCTTGAATTGCCCATTTGTGTCGATTGTCAAATTCACTTTGGTATAAATTAGATGATTAGGCTTTTAGTAACAGAAACACGAATTTTATAAAAACAAAAAGCTAGGAATTTATCAAAATCATTGAAATATTATTTTGATAAAATAATCCTGTTTTTATATGTATTTAAATTGCCTTGCTTTGTTAGTAAACATGATCTACGCAGATCAAGTTTACACCTAAAATTTATAATTATGATGTGTAATGTAAATTAAATATTAATAATAATATGACCTATGCATAACCACATATCTACTTTAAAGTTAATTTAAATAGATGTACACAGTGTTTCTAATTTCTATATCATTTTAGGCGAAGTGGAAAATAATGTTATCTATAATGTATTGATCTTAAAATATGTTTAATGGCCGTGAATAACTCCATGGTATAATAATATTAGGCAACAGCATAAATCTGAAAATTTCTCACGATCATAAATAACTTAAAAAGATTCAAAATTTTATCGCGTTTATAAAATACTGATTATAAACATTTAATGAAAATTTACAAGCATCTATAATTATTAGTTTTGGAATTGCACCATAAAAACCAAACCAAAACCTTATCTATGCGTAAGAATTTCAATTTTCCTTTAGTTTTTGCTTGTTATTATACCGTCTACCGATTATTTTTGAAAATACTAAGAGTTTTATATTTTTATCGCTCGGAAGTACAAACTAAGTTTGCTACCAGAAACCATCATCAAAGCATTCAAAGCGGAAGATCGGAGCATGTATGAACAACTACGGTTTCATTCACTCGCATTCTACATCGCGAATTCCAATGTCAAGGTGTCCATTCATACTATCACGAAACGCACTGAATCAATATCGCTATATAATAATTACACGACCAATCTTGGTCAAGTCTTGACCGTTTTAACGTTAAACGCATATTATATTATATATAAGTATTTGATATATATATATATATATATATATAATAACGAACGCTACTCTACCGGAAAAAAAGACAGAGAGCATAAGAAATGATAAGTAAGTATATAACGACGCATAACTATATATAGCTACTTTTCTTGCATTATAATTTATTATAATTATTTGTACGCAATGTTACGTATTATTTTAATACAGCATCAGCTGTATCAATGTACACGAATGCGTTGTCGGTCGGGCTTAAGGCAACGATGTGAAACCGAATAACGTTACATATTATCTTATCTTGATGGGCATAAGTAACAAGTGAAAACTATAAAAGCAAAAACATTTAAATACCTTCATACACTGAATTATAGAGGTGTTGAAAGTGAAAAAAAAAATTGAGCAGAAACATTTTTGGTTGTATAATAATAGACACAAGCACACATTAATCGCGCGACTGCAGTCATAATTACGGTATTATACGCAATAACTATTATAGTTTACTTATACTGATAATTGATCTTTATAAAATAATAATAATAATATACTATACATTATTATTAATGTATTCAAAAAACAAATGAATTAATTAATTTTAATTTTATTTGATTTACGTGTGAACTTAAAATAATCTTTAGTTTTATTTAAAATATATACCGTAATATATATTTTTTTAACGTTATGACTTATGGTGCCATACGCATACGTAATATATCTTACGGTTCACCATGATTCAGCCAACATAAATAATAATTATTATTATTATAATCCTATAATACATTCATTATTTATGTACCATTCGCGATGGTAGCCCATAGTTCAGAAATTGTTTGACCCAATTCTATTCGATTTACCGCTTCGCCATGACTATCATCCCAATGTTACAAATTCGCAATTTCGTTTTGATATATCTGATTCGGCTAATTTTTTTTGAAGTTGAGCACATTTTTATTGTATTTTTTACAACTTTCATTTGTGAATTTATGATAAAATTGGATCTGGTGCATGAGAATGTTCGTCAATATGAAAATTATTATCTTTTTTATGCACACCGTGCTCATTTATTTTCCAAAATATTGCTCCATATCATTTTGTACATTTGAACATTTCCAGTAATATTCTAATATATTATATTATTTTCATCATGTTTTGAAAGTGGTGTCTTATCAAACATGAAATCATAGTTATTATTATAACAAATAATAATGCTTTGGACGTGTCAATGAGTAATATCAAATATTTAAGGAAAAAAAATTTTTACATCAATAATATTATAAGATATTATAAAGGTACCTATAAAAAATCACATAAGTAGTACCTAACCTCTCAACGTATTAAGTAAACTGATAGATGACAGACGTGTCGAAACACGTCTCTGTGAAATATAGTCATTAAAATATGTCCCAACTACTGTCACTCTCGAACAAAATCATTAACATCATCTCATCCAAAGGAGCATTCGGTCCCGGGCAAGTATCAAGGATAGCTAATCTCATAGTAAACATATATAGATTCCAAAATACATCACCACAATAATTATTATATTATCGTATTATTATCTGGAAAATAGTCACAATTTTCTAAAATTTTAAATTATCGTAAGCTAATAATTTATTTGTTTATTTGTTTATTTACACATATATTTACTCCGCTAGACAGCAATTAACAAGATAACATAAGTTAAAAAGTAAACAATGTGATAATCAAATTAAGTATATAAAAGAAAAAGAAACTAAAGGTGAAATAAGTGCATACGTGATGAAGTAGCCAAAGAGCTTAGATAAAACTAACTTATAAACTTAACAAACAATGATTGAATCTTTAATCAAATAATTATAATAAAAAAAAATGATAAGGTTGAGTGAAATCCAATTATTAAAATGTGATTATAGTATTATTTTTGTTTTTCGACAACTTCGAACGTATACTACGTATAATCTTTCGAACACTTAAGATTTTAACACATAACACGCTATACTCATATACCCTGACCGACCTAATATTTTACTATTTGTATAATAAATCGAAGAAGACGTGTAATTAGTATAATACTGATAATATGTAAAAATTTAATTGACTTGAATATGGCGTTTAAAATTATATCAAACTTCACTATAGAATGGTGCCTGCAGAAGCCCAGAAACGAGTAAACGTCATCGACGTCGAATACGAATATATACGAAATAGGTCACAAACTTGAAATCGTACCCAAATTATACTACAGTTGTGTAAGTATATACTTAACGGTTTGACATAAGAAGATGTCTGTTTCGTAATACAAAATAGATAAGTTATTATGAAGAGCTAGTGGTGAGCATAATTATTATTGTATGCTACTGTTATCGGGTCAAGTGCAACCGTACACAAACATTTTGAGCCTAGTGCAATCAATTCGTTGTAGTCAATTTCATCAAAAAACCTATATAATATAATCAGTTGCACGGTGTGCTGCTACTTACCATTTTATAGTGTCAAAATCAATTTGTATACGTCTTATTACGGTCATTTTTAGCTGTAAATTGGGAAATAATTTCAGTCACAACGGTTACGTGAATAAAGTTATTATATTATTGTCGTTGTTGTTGTTTCGAATTTTCATTTACACGAATCGAACACAACGTCTCATATTCGAATCGACATGGTAAAAAGTTACAAGATAATTATTTTGCATTTACGAATTTACTTAAAGAACTCTGAACTCTGACAAAAACTTAGTAATAACGAGCAACTCAGTTACATCATGGGTAATTCATGACATTCAATAAATCAACGAAATAAAAATAATCTATGATAATGTATATTAAGCAAATTACTACGTGCCGTTCAACCGTTGCGATTACACTCGACATTATAAACTCAAATACACACTCGATGCTCAAATATTAAAAAAGAAATGACGTATTATTTGATTTTTTTTTTATTCTCGAGGAAGTCATAAAAATACCATTCGAGCTGTGTTAATTATTAACGAACGGAAAAAGATTTTTATAAACGCCCGTGATATTATTGCTGAATTCTAAACCTATTCGACCAAAGTAAACGATTGACAACGTTTTAATTAAATTCCTGTACGACTGTGATGGTTGTACGTGTATATCATAATAGCGTAGCCTATCTAGTGTAGGTACTACAGAAACGATATTATACAAGACTATAAAATAATACTATTATAGCCAATAATTAATTTGTGTAGCCAACTGTTGGTGTTGGTTGACGAGCAGAATTATTGGTTTATACTTTATATTCGTATGTTTTTCAATCGATTTTATAAGTGTTGGGAAATTGTTGGCACTATCTCGGACGGCACAGAGATTGAAATATTTGCGATTATATTATAATGTACAATATAATTCCTTCGATGATATTATACGAATTATCGGCAGTTATCTATGTTATGCGCATATTTTCCCTTCTCGATCAGACGGGATGTGAAAATAAGCGGATTCGTAAGAATATTATATGTTTATACAGCTCGTAGGTACCTATAACATTAATATCACATCATATTTTGCAGTCGATATAATATTATAATTATTACAGCGATAAGATTGCGTTATTGCCGCAGTGTTACTGGCGATAAAGTTATTAGTCACCGCGAACAGTGTTGGCCTAGGGCTTGTCCCATAACCGCGCTTAAGTGGCACCTGCAGGCCGTAAACAAAACGTATAAACAATGGTTTACGATTATTTTTATTATAAAGATTTTGCCATATTTTTCGAGAGAAAAAGAAACACGCGGACCATATAGCGCTTGCTATGTACGTCACGGGATTACGATCTCTCGTAACTAATATTATTTTTAACGATTTAAACTTAAAATATTACGCAAAAACACGGCGTATATATTATAGTCGTGTGTAAGTACACGTCTTACATTATATGCGCGTTATCTCGTTACGCGTTGGCGAATAGTTTTTATTATTTTTTTTTTTTTTCGTTAATTAAGATTTTACTCGTTATAATCAAAATCGTTTTAATCGTTTATTTTTATATGCGTTATATTTGATTATTTTACCAAACACGTATGATGCGCGTGTACATACATGCATATATATATATATACACTATATATACACTTTAATATAGTAATAAATATTATGCTCGTAATTAGTATATTATATCGTTATACTTTTCCATAATTAAGGTACGCTATTCTTTATGTAACGTCGTAGATAAGATGTATAAAATACTTGACGAAAATTATACAGGAAACGTTTATACAACGCACGTATCACTAAACACCTAAGACGTGTATATTGTATAATAATATGTATAGAGCACCTATTAAACCGCTTTTAATGTGACTTAAATATTTAGAACATACGATAAAACGCTGTTACACGCATACTTACGGACGTTACGACCAAATTATTATTGCACTATAATATTACTATATTATGCTGTCCTACGCCCAACTGTGGACATCACGTTATCGCATATATTATATTATTATACGCAGACGCCCACGCACGTAAAATACGATAAGTCAACGTTTTATTTCTGATAAAAATATTGTATATTATACTCTGTGGCGCTATCAAAATCTGATATTTTCAAATTGGTATTTATATTCGGTTTTTAATTTGTTTTGACAACAATAAGCAACATTTTTTACTCCATAATCCATATAATATACATTTTAATCTAGCGCAGAACACTTATAAATCGAATGTATCGACTCACTAAAAAATGTAGAGTCAAACGTTGTTTGTGTTTAAGAATGTTTCTATTACAATTCTTAGATAAGAGAAGTTAAATGGCTAGAGCTACTTGCAAAAGAAATCTTAAGTAGTGTACCTATTTCACTCGTTTATTAGCCTATAAGCTAAGTATATTTATAATGTTATTACAGTAATGTATTTTATTATTAGTATATTTTATGGTAATACGGTAGATATTGAATTAATTTTTACCGAAATATAAATATTATCACATACACTTAGAATAGCTAAAACGGAGATAATTTAGGTTTGTGGTGAAACAGTCAATATAGTTAAAATATCAATCTAAATGTTGTAAAAATAGCATTGTGTAGATTTTCAAGTTCCGACGAGTATTTTTTTATGAATTACTACATTAAAATAACTAAAACCGTGGTTCTTGGTTTAAAAATCTCATTGCACAAAAAATTAACATCGAACACTTACAAGTGAGGCTATAGGTGATGCGATATTTGTCGCGTTGCATTCTAAGTCCAGGGAGTCAAAACGGGTTAAAATATTTTAGTTAAAGGTTTCGTATTTGAAACCAGATAAAACATTTGGAGAGTTTCGCGTTCGAAACCGGGTACAATATTGCTTATGGGTTTAGAGTCCAAAACTGGCAATAGTTGTCTGTAAGTAATGAGTTTTAAGTTTAAATTTGGGTAAAATTTTATATGGATTTCAGATTTTGAGTTTTGAGTCCAAAACTGAGTAAATTGTTTGCAGATTACGAGTAGCATGTTTTATGACTTTGTTAGTTACCAAGTTTTACAACCAGGGTTCTAACCTGTTTTTGCTATCTGAATTTATAACATTTTTATAGATGCAATGGGGATGAGCACCTATAACAAATGATACGACTAATACAACTCGCATTTAAAACCATATAAAATATCCAAAAATTTGATTAGTATTTACATTGTATAGTTAACATAATATGTTCTAAATGCATAAGCCATTTGAATACTTTTTTTTTCATGTAATTATTTTAAATATAGAAAAAAAAATTAATTATAAATTAAAAATTATATAAAAAAAAAAACATTAATATTAATATTTGTATTACTTTTATTTACAAGTTCTTAAGTCATTTAAATTTACTCATAATTACATTATTTATCAACTAAATGTTTATCGAAAATAAATAAATAACTAATAGGTAATCAACTACTACTCTACAGGTTAGTTTATCAAATAATAAGTGTAAAGCTGCTAGTATCTACTTATACATTTATATACTATACTGCTATAAATATTAACAAAACTTTAATAAGTCTCTATATTACATACACATATATCACATATATTTATAAGATACATGCAATTATAATCTTACCTGGTTTAGGCATCTAGTTTAACTTAGCTGACTGATTCATATTTGCATCGGTATAATAATGTTATCCTATCAAGTGGATTCAATGACACTTGTCTATATCTATCTCATAACAGTTGTGAAACATTGATGTTCTTACCCACGTACAATTATTATTAAGAATCCATATTCTGAAATCCTTTTGATAGCTTTGAAGTTAGAATCGCATTTATTTTTTAACTGATCTATAAATAAAAATAAAAATAAATGAATGGTTGATATGTGCCTTTATGAAGCTAAGACGGTGTTAAAACGTTTATAAATTACTAATTAAAACAGAAATTGAAAAAATAATTTTATTTATGGGATCAGTACATTTTACTGACACTACATTTGATCGACAATATCAAGTTCATGAGCCTTTCGTTTCAAATTATGAACAGCCGTGATGATATCTTTTCTAGTAGCATCAGAGCTATGGTTATGCTCTTTTGTATTTCGTGAGTTATGCTGTCCACTAATTAGAATGGTACAAGCATAACCACCACAATTGAGAGTTTTTCTCTTTTCTCAGCATCAATAATACAAATCATCTCTATTTTTGTCTTTTGTCATTATATAACCATTGATAACAAGTTTTATACCGCCTGTATTTGATGGAACGGTTTCACAAATTTATGCCATCTTCCGATTTATATTAAAAAAATAATTAAAATAGAATCAAACGGAATAAAATCAAAAAAGTAATATTTTTAAAAGAAAGAAGTAGAATTTGTACTAAATGTATACTTATACGGCAGTGCCGGCCCTATAGGCTTGTGCGGGGCCCCACAGGCCAGAAATTATACTATTACGATTATCACTTTATCTATAAATAAACATAATAATATTGTCCCCGTAGACAGTAATACAGAAATTGCGACCCGTGTTGCTTTTTGTCTATGTAGAAACATTAAAATCATTCTATCTAAATTTTAAAAACAAGACTGATAGGTAATATTTTTTCTCAGGCAGTTATTTACAACAACAATACTTTGTAGTTCGTATACTTCTGTAACATGTCATCTAGAGATCGGGATAAGCTTATAAGTTATCAGTCAGGAAATTAAAAAAGGCAGAAAATAACATAAGGGAAAAAAGTTTATCTTTCAACAAATTTGTTAGATTATCTTTAAATTCTACCCAATCGTTAAAATTCTCCGACAAAGAATAGTCAAAATAGTAAGAAGCAATCTATCACAGCATAAGTTATCGGACCTTATCAGCATCAAACACGGTGAGCTACGATGAGACAATTGATTTGTTTGCATCAAAAAAAGCACGAAAAAAAAAAATTAAGCAATATTATATTATGTTAATTTTTTTTATTCTAAGTAAATGTATACTCGTTGCGTTATGATTATAATTTATATGTTCAATATAATAAAAATATTTATCAATAAAATATTGTTTGTACATTGTACCTAAGTACATTAATTTATCTGTCTATCGCCTATAGGTTTATTTAAAAATGAATATATTATTGTGAATAGCATTAGTGTAATTCGTGAACGACAACGCAACAACATTTTACTTATCTTACTTATATATTATATATTTATTATATAAAACGATATTATCCATGATAAAATATTAGCCTGATTTTGATTTTTTTGAATTTTTCTATATTAATAAATAATAATAATAATAAAAGATTGTATATTAGTATTTTATGTACAATAAAAATATGTAAAATATATTGTCGGACAAATGTAGTATCGGGCCAATTTAATATCGAGTAAAAGTATTGTCAGGCAATTGAAGTGCCGGGCATCCGAGTGTCGGGCAATCATATCAGACTTGTAAAAATCTGATATATATATTATTTAAATAAACAAAAATACATTTTTCTAGAAAATAAATTAAAAATTAAAACAACAATTTTTTATTTATTTATTTATTTTTCAAATAAATGTTGATAACAATTAACAAAGCAAACACTATTTGTATAGTACTTATTACTTCATGATCCGCACTAAAATATAATTTCTGTGAAGTGAGTATATCGAAATATGCACATAAAATAATATGGTTATTGTCGTTATTGATTATGTATCGTTTTAAATTTATTAAATTTTTGAAATTTAATTTAACATTATCATTTCATTAGTAGATAGGTTTTTTCACACAAAAAAGTACAAACTTGACTTCAACTGCTTGAGTTTCATACATATATTTTTAGTTAACAATGCGCATATCAAAATAACTTTGACTCAATTTAATGATTAATAAAATGAGCCTAATAATTATTTGGAATTAAATTTACGGGGTGACGGAGTCATTAGTCAAAATCAAAAAAAATCGACAGTCTCTCTATACGTGACAAACCAGTAGTATTAATTATTATTATTATCAGCTGTTGGTATATTGCCGACGACCACTTTTTTGCGTTTGTAATTTATTACAGAGAAGAGGTCGAATAGTGTTGTATCGTATAGGTACCTCACTCGTATCCCAACGTTCGAAAACCACTAAATCCCGTGACCGTCGTAGCCGCGGTAACTGGTTTCGAACAGTTTTACGTTTTAATGTAACACAATTTTTTTCCCACTCGTCCGATAAATAATATTATTATGTTATATTATGAAAATACGTTTTTTTTTATTTTTGTGAGAAGTTTTCATCTCGTTTCGTTATCGGATTAAGAGACGAACACGTTTTGACACGATCGTTGTCCCCAATGTCGTCGTTATATTATACGCACGCTTTTATCTTGTCTCCTATATTATCGATGTTGTGTTCCATTCGGGTGTCTCTACCTACCATAAGCTGCTCAATACGTTTTACATGTCGAGACGAGAATGACCGCACCTATGAAGTAGTCAGGTCGAGTGTTCGTTTTCGCCTGAAATCGGTACAAAAAAAAAGCAAAACTATATAAACCACCATATCATAATAATATGTATAGTTATTAATTATATAAATATAAAATTAATACAGACCGCGTATTTTTAATGTAGTAATTTATAATATTATCAAACATATTATTCGAGAGTGAGGCAGACGACCGGACACACATGGGTGACGGGGCTATCTAATTATTGTCTAATATTAATAAGCCCATTAAACCAATGTCACGCGTACTAACGGGGAACACTGATTACAGCACGACGGCCTCTACAGATTTGCCAAATATTATAGGTATGTATAATTAACTTTAAATCAAACTAATTGCATAATTAGTCACCGTTGTCTATACAGTACGATACATAAACATATGAGACGGTTCTCTAGCTTGGTCAATATTCCTAGACGTTTTTGAGATCAGTCGTAATACCAGTAGGTATATAGTCTTATTGGTTATTATTTTTGGAGGGTACAGTCGTATCACTCGAAAGTTTAAGAAACTGTTAAAGTTTTGCATAATTTTAATAAATAAATACACTGTAATATTATATTATGTCGGTTATATAAACTAACGTGTAGTGCTTGTATTTTTAAACGTTAAAACAAAATGTAACAAAACGAATTTACCTATGCATACAAATGGATGGTTCTTTTGTATAATATAATATAATATATCATTGCTATTTATTCATTTTATAAATATATGTAAATATAATATAGTATCGTAGTATATTAAGTAAGTATATTTGGCCATGCTATTATAGTATGTTATATTATCTTTTGGTTTACAATAAATAACAATCAAACATTTGTATTAAGCTAAGTTAGTTAGCTAGTTGTATGTATTTGTACCTATTCAGATTGTTTAGTTCAATACACATAAGATAAAAAAAGTTTAGTATTTTTTTTTCGATATCATATGTATATTTTATAAATATTATCATTATAATATTATTACGGTTTGTATTCTAAAGCATTACATTTTGAGATTTTTTTTTCACGAATAAGCAATACAATAAACATGTATGTATTTTTAATATGATACTATAATAGTAAGGAGCAATTTTGACAAAATCAGCAGATGTTTCTTCCATTTTAAGTAAAATAGGTTAGCAGCATTACAAAATTAACTATTGAATTTGATTTAATAACCATGAGAGTTGATATATTATTCAATCTAAAGGTAAATAAAAAAAAAATGCAATCATTTATTAATGAACACATATTGTAACTTTTCGTCAATTTCAGGCATACGACATCGTACATGAATAATATACGATTGTATTACCGTACTTGAATTATTTTTAATAAGAAATAATGAGCAGATACTTGATAAAGTATTATTTTTTATGTTTTGAAAAATAAATAATATCATTGTATATTAGTTATTACACAATAATGTTCACCTATATAATAATAAAATATAACCAATATATAAATAAAACAATTGTTTTGATAGACATTTTATAGTTCAAATTTAAATAATATTAGGTATTTTGAGTGTTAAACGGAGAATTATATGGACATAAGTTATATTTTTGTAATTCAAAAATATTTTCTGTGGGAATTTTAAACTTTTTAACTAGGTAGGTATATTATAATATTTATTTTATACACAATGACATTTTAAAATGTAATATTTTTAACAAAAATTAATTATACCTGTACTATTTTAGTGTTTTATATTAACATAAATATAATATAATAATAAAACATTTATAATGTAATCAATGGAAATATTTTAAATATCACGTTTATATTTTTATTACTATATACTTAACCGTGTCCTTGTCGCATAGGTATGTACAATTTTTTCGTTTTAAATGAGCTCTAAATAAATTAATAGAATAATATTTAAAACATCCCTTAGTTCATTATACATTTCATACGTACAAATAATTATTGTTTACAAAAAAAAGAATGCTTCAATTGCCTCAAATTCAAATAATGAAATTTTAATTTGCATGTATTTTTATTATTTTATTTTTAATCTCAATATTATTATTATTATTTTTCAGATTTACTTATTCCAAAAATCTCGAAAAATCGTTGACTGTATATTATAACTATACGAAAACATTGTTATGGGTAATTCGATTTACTGTGAAACATTTTTTTTCATTAGATACTTATACTTATTTACTTAGATTTAAATATTCACGGTTAACTGTTGTTCAAAGGACTTAATCTATACGAAAAAAGTTTTATTATTGCTTTTTTTTCCACCATCTAATGGAAAATAACTGAAGGAAACAACTTCCGGTTCCGAGCGTTCCGGCCAATAGAATTGTGTAATACCAACAATACCATTCCTGCATGTAATCGTTGAAATCATTTCTTCGATTAAAACAGAAAATACACTCAGCAGACCGACACATTTCTTGCAGTCGCTGGCCGAAATAATTATTGTTGCTCGACTCCTAACTACATGAAATCATAAGCCATATAACATTTTCGTCACAGTAAAATTGGCACAGGTTTATGTTTAATTACCACACGGATTATAGCAAAAATAAACAACAGTTTATTACTAAAGTAGCAATTAAAAATGTATAGACAAAAATATGTATAATTGTATAATAATATAATATTAATTCAATAACGTCATACTTCAAACATTAAAGTAATAGATAGGCAAGTATATGTATAAGTATGAACGTAATAGGTTTAACATTATTCGTAGTCGTAGTCGTAACATCAAGGAACGATTCGCATTAGGTACCTAAGTGCTAAAATCACGTATTTCTGGGCATTTCATGTAAATTTGATTTTTTTGTGAGGGACGGAGAGGAATTTCTCCCGAATTTCTAAAGTAGCTTAGATTTTTATGGGAGGACCGTACAATTTAATGATAAAAGAAAAATGTTGAAAAAAATAGTTTTTATTATCAGTTAAATTAATTTTTAAATTTGTATTATCGATGTATATTCGTGACACTTATTGATGAGTGATGACCGTTTCCGAGTATTTTAAATTTTACGTATTTTTATTATGTACAGTTGTAGTGTGAACCTTCGAACTAAGTTAAAACATTATAATGAAAATTCCATTACAAATACGTTAACAAAAAGTCGTATCAAAAAAACATATTTACTTTATACTGAATATACTGTATATATAGTGTATACTTTAATTACAGCTATTTATGCAAAGGTTAATAAAAATAGACTCTAATCTGTAAAAAAAAAGTTGAAATTTGGCCATGTATGATAGGGTAAAAGTGAAAATCTGTCTTAAAATACCAATAGAAAATTCTGATTTGTATAGGTAATGGTATAATGTACGTGAAGATAAAAAACCTTAATTATTTTTAAGGGTTCAGTACAGAAAAATGTATAAATATATAAGAGCATTTAGTGTGAATGTGTATGTATAGTAACTATAGTAAGTAAAAATGCGTGTCTTTGGTGTAAAAAAAATTGATAATCGATTCCGTTAGAGCGCAAGCAATTTTTTTCACTAAAAAACATCTAATTTTTAACTTTAACCCATACATTTGTATCGATTATCTGATTAACTCATAAAACAAATCAATTTTGTATCGGCTCTAAAAATGATCTGAAATCATAATATATTGAGTCAGCGCGAGGTTACCTCGAGATGATCATCTAACTTTATTTTTCTTATACTTACTCTTTAAAAATGCATTAATTTAACTTTTTAGAATCAAATTTAATTGTAATCTAGGAATTTAGAATAATAAATTTAATTATTATGTATTATGATTTCTCACCGTATAACTTCAATGCAATTACAGAAAATATAGGTTCATTTTTATTAAACAAAAAAAAAAAATGGTAAGTAGGAATCGTGCTTATCGACACTAATTATTTATTTATTAACGATTTTAACATATAAAGAAAATAATATCATTTATGAATGTTGTGATATATTATTATATTCGTACCTATTATTATCGTTTATTTGATGTTAAGATGTATTTTCAATTTGAAAAAGTGTATAAATCATGTCTTATACAAAATATAATATCATTATTTATTAATTGTATATACGAAAATAATTGTTTGCTATATACGGCCTGCAACCTGGTGGACAAGTTTGCGTTACAACAGATTGTACTCAAATTGCTATAGATGGCGCTGGCTAAAACATATTCCTCGTACACCGTGCGCTAAATAATATTGTTTATTTGTCGAATAAATACAATTAAAACGTTAACGATCATAATATTCAATAGTTAAATTCAAAATATGATTGTGAATATGAAATTATTTATTTGAAATTGTCAAAAGAGACCTCCTCTTCTCTTTACCTTTGTCGTTGAACTAATCATCGGACACAAGTTTTAACAAACAAAAAAATATTGGCCCATGGGGGGATCGAACCCACGACCTTCGCGTTATTAGCACGACGCTCTAACCAACTGAGCTAATGGGCCAAGATGTGAGATGTGCTCATCTTAAATGCTTTTACGAACATATGTTTCTGAATTATCCAGAGAACATAATATTATTTGATTTACAATTGTTATACGCGAACAGAGCCCTTTAAACAGATATTTACACATTTTTAAACGATAACAATAAATCGATAGTATCGTAGAAGTATATAACATCATGCAACATATAAATAATTTGAAAAATTTAAACTTAAAATGAAAATTAACCTTATAAATTATAATGGCAAAGGTAGGTAGGTACGTATTTACTCGTTAAAACTCTTTTAAATAACAATTCTTATTAAAATATCAGCCCATTTGCGGCGTTTCTAAAAATTTAACCATGATCTATGGTAAATAATTTAAAAAATATGGTATCACTGGTATCTATATACTAGGTACAAGGTAATAAACAATAGTAAGGTTCAGGACTCGGGTACATGTTACAACATATAACTACTTTTTATTTTTTATTTTAAATACAAAATATATTTTTTGAATAATTATTCATTACCGTAAGTATGTAAAATGGGTGAAATGAAAACACTTAAAAGTTATGTGATCAACTTGAGAAGAAATGGCCGGTCGAAGAACCGAATCTCCTTTATTGTTACGTTGTCCGGGCTTGACGATTTGTAAGCGTTTTACATATTACATTAGTAGTGTTAAATAAAATAATAATATAGTTTTTCTTACAAATTCGGATTATTATTATTTATTTATTATTATCTAAAGGTACACTGCAAAGGAGTTTTTTTTTTGTAGGGGGCCTCTTCTACATAATTATTATGGACACCATCATCTGACTTAAAAAAAAAATAGCTCAATGTATTAGTATTTTACTCATGCCTACAATAAAATATCTTTGTTCAAACGGTAAAAGTGAAATTAATTTTATTAGATCCGACGGCATGTTCAGAGGTATATTTTTAAGCTAATTTTACAGTTTATTTGTTTATCGATTTTTAACGGATTATTGCGGTAAATTTTGGACACTTCCGAAATATACCACCGCTGCGAAGTGCAAACCCTTATTTTAAACTTTTCATATGAATATACGATTAATTTTGAAGTTATATCAATCAGCTATAGCCTAATAATGTAAATAATATGCAGATTCATAAATTTAATAATTGATCAATTGTCAAATGAGTTACCTATCATATATTTTGTTTATTGAGTTCTTCAAGTCTAAAGTATCTTTTGTAATACAAAATAAAAAAAATACGATGAGATTTACCGAAGAAAAAGGTATTTAGATACTTATCGTTCCTAGATAGGTACTATATATTATATTAGATGCAATGAACAGAATAAAAAATGTACATTGTATTCTATTGAAGTAGTTATCCATTAAGAATATCCACCTCTACTGATACCTGTACATATTATTTAAAGCTTAGTATCATCATTCGTCGATAGTTAAAATAATAAAATGTAACCTTAAGACTACCTACTGCTATTATCACAGCCAGCAAAACTATATAGACTATTATAGAGGTAGGTATATATGTATAATGTTTAATGTTTAGTGTTTATTTACTCGAATGTGTGCACGAACGAGACAACATATTTTGACAGCGGCGGTCATCAGAAATTATGCGTCGCACCTTCGTACATTATATTATATAATGCAAACATAATCGTTATTATTTTGATGGCTGCGGCGGTGGCGGCGACGGTGGTGAAAGTACAAGCTCTCGGTGTCGCTAGTGCCAGATTTTTTTTTTTTTTTTTGAAAAAGGTGATAGTCACGGGTACACACATACCCCCGGCACGTCCACACTTATACCTATAACACGTCTATAAGTATAGCTCCCGCGGGAGCAGTACATCAGGACTTCAGCGTCCAATTATTATTATAATCATATTACTATCGTATACTTATACGCCTATATTTGCCGGGGAAACCAGTATGTTACGGGCAAACTATACCTATAATAATACATTATATCGTATTATTAGCATTATTGTGTGCGCCTATATTATAATAATACACGCACACACACACACACGGGTCGTGATATAGAATATATATCGCTGTTATACGCGCAGACGGCGGTGAGTGATCTATGTGACCGGTGTCGCGATCGCGGTAGCCACATCGGCGCGGCAGTGGCGGAAAGTCGCTATACACACACACACACACACACACACATATATGTACTGTCTTCCCCCGCGATCGGACAAACGCATTTTATTATTATGAACCGATCGGACTTGCTCGCATTCAAACGAACCGTGGAAATGGCGCGCGCCGGACAGGGACACATGTACGCGTACAAATTGACGTGGACCGACTTTACGCATATTATAATGGCTACGCGTATAAGCACCTTTATTATACACGTGTATGTATGTGTATATATATATATATTATATCATACGTATATGTGTATGTGGATACGCGAGTATATTATTATTATACAATACTACGCGACGCGCGTTTCTCCGTCGTCCGCCGCCGCCGCCGCCGCCGCCGTACTGGTCCAGCAGCGGCTATCTCGTCCGGCCATCTATTTTATCGCCGCCGCCGCCGCAAGAGTTTTGCATATTATTGTTATTATTATTATTTGAAACGCGTCTATGTACACATATATACATATATGTATATAATGAGCCGATCGAAAAATAATAACGCTCGTTCGCCGTTTACATTCGAATACGTATATCTATATATATATATATATAACAATATAATATACATAATTTATTAATATATTATATTATTATGTGCATTTTTAGAATACATAAAAGCCGTACTCGGCCCACTCCCCACGCACACAGTACCTCATCCTAACTATGAGCGCGACTGTGCGTTATAACGAGGCTTTTGTAGATTCTACGGAGTGCGTTCGCAGAGAGGTTTTTTTTTTGGAAAACACTTTTTAAAGGTATATAATACACGAAAGCACATAATATTATAATATCCCTTATGTACATTTTATGCAGTACGCGCACGGCAAATTGTGTATGCGTCTTACAATATATTATCTACATAATATTACTGCTGTATGGATCGTACTTATAACAGACAGTCCGTTGAAGTAGTGTTGTGACGAGAGTTTGGGCTTCTACAGAGCTGTGATAAATTATTTGAGCGTGAAAAATATGATTGAGGGCAGTTAGTATTAACACTGATTATACAGTAAGTTTACTATATATAATCGATGGTATTAACTATATAGGAATAAATACCGATTCTGCGTGTACATTTTCCTGCGGTTCTAAACGTGCACGACTTTTTACGAAACGAGTAAAACACGAACAATACTTGACAAATCAGAATTTAAGTCGATTTTAATAATTATTTAATACGATCAATGATAATAGGATACATGCAATTATTTGAAAGACCAAAACTTTATTATATTAAGCATTATATAATAGTTATTGAAATATTTGAAATATATCTTTGTGCTATATACACTGCTTATACAAATATGATCATACATTATAGGATTTTAACTACGTATTATTACACTGGCTAACGATTCGTATAACATTACAATAACAATAATAGCATATTAATACCCTTATGCATAGTTTACTCTATGGATTTTTTGTATAATATCTTCAGAAGTTTATGCGAACTTGATCGTCTTGATCGCATCCAATATTGATATATAAATAAATATATATATTATATTCGATGAATAATCACAATGAGTGACTTCAAATTACTTGAACACGAATTTTGAAACAAATCTGAAATTTGCTTTTATATTATTCCAATACTTATAATATCGTAAAGATATTTAATTAAAAAAACAGTAGAAAATATTTCTATTACCCTCTCAAAATAAATTACCCAATATAATAAACCGAATTTCAAAGGAGAACTAGAGTAGTAAAATAGAAAAAATTAATAATTTTGATGAAAAAAAATAAATATAACTGAAAATATATAAATATATAACTGATACATATTTAATATTTATCTTTAAATTATGATAGTGTATATTATAACCAATGATATATTCTTCAATTGTTACAAAGTGTAGTATCTATACTCAGTACTTACTATATGTTTATATCTGTTATAAGATGTTACGGTCAATGTGTAGTAGAATATAATTGGAAATACACCTACTGCGGGGAAGAAATAGTGACTAAAAAAAAAAATTCACCTCCTATCAATCGTCAACCGGTCGTCTGACGGTTGTCAAGGCAGACGTCGAACGACAAAGAATAACTGCGTTTCCGAGGCGGGTCACTGTGAAAACGAGGCGGCGTTAGCTGAATATTATCTTAAGACGCCAACATAACGCCCATGGGTGTCCCCGACCGTATACGCATTAACGTTGATTTATGTCGTTTTGAACGAATGTTTTCGAATATATTTATGTATGCCTACGATCATAACAAACTGCATCAATTGTATAATGTACCTATATATATATTATAGTCGGCTGAGTCGTATTACAATTAAATTGTATTTATATACTTATATTTTGTTACATTTAACATATAATTACTACAATTTATCTTAAATTATTCGTCTAAAATTAATTTGAATTGTCAAAAAGAAAAAGTGCTGCGCTCTCCCAAGACGCAGAACTGTATTAGTATTGTGCTGTTATTAAAAAAATTATTTTTTGATCGATGTTTATAGATATGTATTAATATTTAATATCCACGGTTTGCTTTATATCAGCTATACTAAACTTAAACCTTATAGTGTTATGATGGTTATGTGAAACGAACTGATATTCGCTTAAGCCGTATTGTAATATTTAAATAATAATATTTTGTTTGTTATTGTCTATATCACGTTGAAACGAATGATTGTCGAAAAACCATTTATATATCGGTCGAGCACGTAATTCGACCTAATAGCCTATAGATATCATAATACTTAGTTGCAACAACGGCACACTGACAATATAACTACGCATAAAGATACAATTTTCTCCACAGACGTATAGATTATAGGACGTATAGTCTTAGGAATTCTAAAGAAGTTTTTAGTATTCCATAAAGCTTACATGAAAATTATGTTATACCTATAAAAAAAAAAAAATAGAATAAAACAATATTGACGTAAAACGTTTCTATTGTGACTGTGATTTATCGTAAGTAAAATATCCGATCTGTATGTACCGTCGTTCATCGTCATCGTAAACAATAAAGCATCGACAAACCCATTCATTTATTGCCCATTAGTATTATTAGGTATCATTTGTACTTTTATAACTAAATTTGTTGGCTGAGTATAAAAGAGAAAAAAATCATGAGTACTCCGATTTTATGTACTGGCTAATCGCTGTTTTCTATACCCGTATACACTATACATATACATCTATATATGATTTATCGTAAGCAACCTACATCATTCGCTCGTGTAGCAATATATAATAATAATATGTAATATATGTGCTTGTAGCATAAAAATCAACAGACGTAATAAGGTCAATATAATGTCTAATAAATATATTTTATGACCGTTGAAAGTTTGCGGTGGATGTTTAAAATAATTCGACACGTTAAACTTCGATATCGTACATACTAGGATATAATGCATATTATCTACTGCATATTATTACACAGTGATAGTAAAAAAACTAAATTGAAATCATTCGATTTTTCTGTCTAATGAAAGTTTTACCTAATCAATAACTTAGTATAATTTTAGATTGTTATTACTTGGTGTAAATTGTAAGCATAGTAAAACCACTCCTCCACCTATTGCACGTGTTTCTTTATTACAGATAATACCTGTAATAAAATAGTGAAAATATGGTGTATTACAATATATATATATATATATATATATAGCCATAATTTAATACAAATTAATTTTAAATATTAATATTGACATGTATAGTACTTACATATTTTCTTTTGTACGTTAAGTTTGTTATTTTTCACAACACAGTTTAATGGATGGCCTCAAAAAATATTTACAAATATGACTGTTAAGCCATACGTACGTGTAATCTTCAAACTATAATATTGTAAAAGAATCTGTATACGCGATTGTATAGCACGACATCGTAGTTTTTCCCTTTTTAGTTTTCACCCATCGCAAATGCAACAAGATTGTACGCCAAAAAAGTTTATGGATGAAAATCAAATAATAGTAAAAATCGTTTTATTTTTCATATATGTACATAAGTAAATAGTATTTTAAATTACGATTTTTATACATACGTGTATTAATACTTTAGTATATAGTATAATATAATATATACTACAGTACATCAAATTTCAGTTTAATATACACGAGTTGAAAAATCTAAGTTATCGACAAAAGCATTTTCAATTAAAAACGAAAAAACGTCGCTAAATATATTTTTAAATTAAACACTGTTAACGAACAAATATTTTAAGCATATACATGTTTCTTATTTTGAGTTGTATTCTTTTAATAACTTATTATTGCTTAGAATTTTTCTAAACCAACTTTTCGTATATACAGTTTTTTATAGCGCAATTACTTTGTGTTTTTTTTTTTACAGATAAAAGGTAATAAGTGCGCAATCGTGTTGCACCCCTGTATAATATTATGTGCACAGAAAGTGCAGTTTATTTATAAGTATATCTATGTATTGCACAGGTATATTCACCGGATGTGCGTTATTCGTTGCGGGTGGGCAAATATACGTCGGGATCGTATAGTATATACACACACATACTATTAAATGTAGGAAATGTTTCGAACTTACTGGACCGGATGACCGTTTTCCGTTTTGCTCCAGTCGGGCGACTGATGATGTAGCAATCCGACCATCAACGAATACCAATGACTGCATGTCCGGCGTGACGAGCGATTTTCCTACTTCGCTGAATTGCTTTTCCGTCTATTCGTATACGAAAGGCTTACGTGCAACGTTATGATTATTAATATTATATCATCGATAGAACGTGTACATTGCATAACTGCATAAGCCACACAATTAATATAATATATACATTATACATGTTATATGCTGACCCAAAGTCTAATAATAGTAATACTACACAGCTAACAAAATATTTTTAGTCCATAAAATTATGTACACTATAGAAAAATATTTTAGAATATTAAGTAAGTTGATTCGACTTTTTGTTTGATTGGTCAGATTAATAAAATTATACGTATCGATAATGGCCGAGGAGAGAGATATCCAGAGACATGTTCCCTATAGATAGTCTGGCTGTGTATAATTAATTTAGAATATATTTGTATAGGTTCTTTGATTAAAAAGTTTATTTAACTATTTAAATATTATTTTATAATTATTATATGGCCTTTGCGAAAACAATATTTTTCAGGTGTCACTTTTTTTGATTTTGACCTATATAAATATTATCTGTATATTTATGAAAGAATGGAGGATTTAAAATAATTAATAAAAAGAAAAAAAATACTTATATATTACTTAAATTAGGTAGTTATATGTGTGATGTCGCTCGCCCATACTGGTTACCATATGAATAAATTATGAATGCAAACATTGAAACATACTTGCGCAAATTTGTAAATTTATTAAAAAATAATCAGAATTATTATAGTCACTATTCAAGACAACTGATGTGATCAAACGTGACCATATTATAATATTATTTTGGTAGACCATTATTATTGTTTGTACCATATGACGACGATGCGTGGACCGTGGTTCTAAAATCGGAGGGACTTGTGTTTACATTAATTAGGATATCTGCCAGCAGTATATTCGAAAGCAAACATTTTCAATACTTCACGATTTGTAAAAACAATAATAATATATGTTTCCGACATCAAACGCTATACGTACATTAAGCCGGCGCGATAATAAATCGTGTTTTATGTCCAACAACCAATAAACTCACGTCGGTAGGCGTACCTGTATAGGTACGTAAAATAATTTTTATTCCGACGCGCGCGGAACGAATCTCACAAAGTACTTACGCCCTACGGTAGGTAATTGCGAAAAATCGGTAATCCTGTTGCCAAAGTACATTACGTTACGGGTCAAATATATTATGCGTTTCCAAGGGTAAATCAAACGACATCTTGTCGATGCTTAAGACGACCATACGTTTATAGAGGAGGGCACGGCTCATGATACGATAATGGCTCAAATAGCTATTCGATTGACGAAATCGTCGTGGTTGGTCATAATAAAATCACGCAAATCCAGAAATGTCGAGGTAATCAAAAATTCTCATATCCACGCTCGTCCACTCTAAGCACGCCAACCCGACGTCCACCGTACGTCATGTATACATGCAAATGCAATATTGATATACGATAATAACGGTACGACATAATATTGCGTGTATAGTAACAAAATATTAATTATATCGACAACAATAATCGAGATATTCACGTGGTAATCAGGATACTCGTGGATCCATCGGCGGATCGGACGAGAATGTTATACACGAGACCCCGAAAAGAGCGGCGCGCGTAGATCGATATTGACGGCACGCGGCACGAGGTGTAAATCACTGAAAACGTCCCCCAGATGAAAATAAGTAATTGGTACGAAATAACCGGAGAGATTAAAAACGCAGATATTAACGGCTGTTTGATTAATCTCTGTGAATAATCTATAAACGATATATCATGTGTATGGCACGCTGTATCGGAACCATATACATACATTGGAGGTACATTATGTATACGAGTTTTTTACGAGGACGGACCGTGCACGGAGGTACTAATTATGAGATATAAAATCGAGTGTAGCGTAGAACGGTGCGCATACGATAGTCTCTATGAAATTAAAATATTATCGACTTCACGGGATAAATATAATGAAATTGTGTTATTACATTATATCATAATTATTGTACATATGCGGTACTGCTATAACACATTGCTGTCCAATTCTACTACATAATATCGAACGTACCATGACGGTCGTTCTAGATAAAATATTATATACGATTCATATGATAACATTTATGCGTATAATATTATTATAAAGTCGACGAAAATATCGTTTTATCGGTTATCCGAATTCTTACGATTTCATCATGATTTTCCCGTACTTGTATGCAATGTAATTTTAACAAACCCGAATTAAACGTTAAAATCGTTTATTGTTAAAATAATATATTGTGCGTTGAGAAAAAATATATAGTTTTCTATAGGTATAAAAACATGTCGCACATAGTATCATTGTAAATTTATAGTTTTTCCACCGTTATTAATAGAACTGTGCAGTACCTATTCGTTTTTCTATTTTTTTCAAACGGCAAAACAAATGATAAAATAACAAAATAATAGAACAAAATCATAACCAAATCATTATTCTTGTGGTATTTAACGTTATTGTCTATTGCTTATTAGGTAATCTACTATATTAATCGGTTTGAAAAAACCACAAAAATAAGAACAAACTAAACAATAAAATACGTTTTAGATATTATTATGTCGTCCCAAATATTGTTGGGGAGGAGCAGCTCTCCGCTCCAAATCACCACTTCTATATAATAGTATTTGCGCTGCTGGGCACTGTAGGTGTATATATATATATATATATATAGGTACTTCACAGTATCGGCGGTTATCGGGCCGTTCCTTTTGGGATTTGTTGTTCGACTTAAGCACATAAATAATGTACGAGAGAGTCTCGGGGGGGGGAGAGGGGGGGCGTTTTCCTCCCCGCCGTCACCGAAAACAAAAGTCGTCGCGCACACCGCACGATCGGCGGCGGGCGGCGTATATTACACAGAGCTAAGTATATTATAATGTGCGCGTATACGCGTGGTGTATAGGTAAAACTGTGGTCGTGGTATAATATGGTAATCGCGAAACTCCATCTCGGCAGAATATGAAAAAAAAAAAAACACGGTAGCTAAACATACACTCACACACGCACGCACGCGATATATAGGTGCATTATAATATTGTGCGCTAGTGTTGTGTGCGTTTAACCTATCTATATATATATACGTATATAGGGTTTAGAACGGGTTTTAGCGGCGGCAACAGCCATTTTTCTGTGTAGCCGCGCGACGGACGCAAAAAGAAGAAGAACGGTGGGCGGATGCGTAGAGGAGACGAAGCGAATATAATACGTTTTCTACCATTTTTTTGACAGCCGCACATTGACATTCCCCGTACGCGCACACACACGCACACATAGATATCGGCAGTAGTTGTGTGATAGCGGTACATAATATAGTAGTATTTTTTTTTATTTTTTTTATTATTTATTTATATTTATTTAAATACGCCGTACACCGCATCGAACGGCCTCCGTCCGTATAATAATAATAATAATATGTGCCCCTCGCCGAGGAGAAGTATTTCACGTCGTCTTCGCGGCATCCCATCCACCCATGAGCGTATATATATATATGCGGCCACATATAGGTACCCCGCGCGCGTACAAGATTTTTTCCTCTTATTTTTTTTTTTTATCATTTTTTTCCCTTTATATCGTTTTTTTTTTTTAGCTACCCGATCTTTTATCGCGGTTCGCCGGGGCTGCAGTTTCTCTTTATATTATTTCCCTTTATACAACTCGAACACACGCGCACGTACATCTCGATTCTCAACAGATATTTACATTATATCGCTTCTTTTTAAACGACGGCGACGACAACGACGAGTGAACGCACGTACAGTCGTGGTCGACGGCGCTACGCGAACAAGAACACAATTAATATCGAAGATCATTACTACACGGTGTTATTATAGTCCCTGCTGCCTCGATAGGCTGCCAAGACGCGCCGAAGTCGGAGTGTGTATTTTGCTCGATTTTGATCCTCTTAGTCGTAATACTTACACTATACTTATTATACAATATAAATACTGTACGGTACGTATAATCAATCATTAATTTGCTAATTAAACTACACCAATATAAATTGCACGTAAATAATCAATAAAACCGTGTGAACCAAAAGACGACTCGTACGTCAGAAGTATTAAGTCTTTTTCGATTGCCTGTCTGGGATGGAAATAAAAGATAAAAATATTTCATTTTTTAACGATATTGTTATTAAATATGAATAGTATATCGAAACAGAGCTTTTTAAAATGTAAACGATTGAGGTACCCTAGTAGACCTCTGTTCAGAAATAAATAGATATCGGTACGACCCGTACGTTTTGTACACTGCAGATATCTCACATGTAGGATTTCAAACGTACGAACAGAGCTTGGAATCGTTGTCTCGTACACATATAGTGCGTACACGGACACGCGGTGCCACATTATAACGTCTAATAGGTATGCACGTGAGTATTAGATATCTTATAACATAATACGGTTTTAAACTCAGGTCAACGGTTGGGGTGTCGGCGATGGAGCTCACCACTACATTACGTAATAAGCCGTCTGGACAAACCGACGTAGAACTGGTCGTCGAAACGCCAATATAGCCATTAAAGACTGCCACGGTTGATATCAAACTCGTGCTAAACCCGTCCGTGCCCAAAACTTGCTATACTATATACTTACATATTACACTCGCACATATTATGTATTATAACACGTCGAGGAGGTATGAGTCTCGCATCTACAATTCGAGCGTGGCGAAATATTGCTCTGCCGAACTGTCAGACTACACGACGATAATAACAAGTAATAATAACATAATTATCGTGCCATAACATACCTTATGACGAGTAATGACATACCCATACCGTCTCAGGTTTCACGCGCATAAATGCATAATAATAGCATATGATAATGTTATCGCAATAATTATTGAGGTTGTGAATTTTGGCGAACGCATTTTTTCTTCTCTTGATCGTTGCAAAATGCATAACTTTCTCCGTATTCGTCAGATTGTGTATGCAATAACACTATAGTAGGATCGCCGAGAGTTCCGATTTTGAAAATGTTGCTCATTTCTTCGTTCATTTATCTGTGTTTAGGCGGTATCTTAAAGCTCAAACGAAATATTCAATCAAACTATTTTGTTATTATAATATCGATTTAACTTTATAACTAGTTGGATTTTTTTTTGTTCTTTAGATTCTTTAGGATTCTAATAATGCATTTGAAATGAAACGCGCCACCGCAATACCTCTCACACAGATCTATATATTACATAATTTACATATAGTTTTATGTTATAATGATATTTTTTTAATAGCTGTGCCGCCGCCTCGTAGTGCAGTTGACTAGATTCCTCTGACTGGATTTATATTTATCGCGGCTACTGCAGCTATTTATCCGGGGCCGGCCGGTCTCGGTAGTAGGCACTACAACAGGCTTAGAGAGATAATATTTTACAAGTCCCACTCGCGTGTATATATAATAATAATATAATATAATATATAATATCATTATCGGCTATTCGTATCTCCGGAGAAAACACTTTGGCGGCGGTTCCCTGTTCGGCCGAGACAGCCGCAGCGGCGCGATACACATTTTATAGTATAAGTACTATATTATTATACACTTCGACTTCGCTACTACGAATAGTTTCCGAATACTATTTGAGCGTTTTTAAATTTTTGAAATATTATGTCTCAAAAATAAATCGTTGACCGATATTTTAAATTTAAATATGTATATACCGTGGACCTCGAATTGTATTAAATTGAATACAAAATATATGAATGTTAATTAATCAAAAAAATGTATATTTCAAAAATTTATAGTTTTCAACTGACTGATAGTTCTTTTGCGTTATTGTTAAATATTTTAGCAACGTATTTGTAAGAATAAAGTCGTATAATTATACTTATATATATATATATATATATATACAAGATCCTATGCAAATAAATCTATGAATAAATTCTAATTACCTATACAGATAACCTATACGTCCAGGCATCTTGGTCTAGATAAATAATACAAAACAGTTTTGACACAATTAGTATTTATTAATTAATTCTATATTTTTTTATTTTGTTCGTTTGCAATGCGGTCAATATATTCATACTTGAATGTGTTTATTTTTTTCAGAAATATTTTTATATTATGTTTTACATCCTCAGTCGCCACTTGATTTTTGCAATTATAATTAATTTTGGCACTCGTAGATATGTTGTTGACCACAAAAAATGAAAAAAAAAAGCCTATATACCATGCCATGCAAAGCCGCAGGATATAATATTGAACTTTTGGTGCGAGTGAACGCGAAATTGTTAAGTTGTTGCCTGTGATTTCAGTCGTTGTTTATACCGCTGTCCGCCAAATCGCTATTGTGCGAGTATTGCGGGTAAAACACAAACATCAATTACAAAATTTTGATTTAATTAGATCGAAATACTACTATCATAATTGTACACTGTCATTACAGCTGGCTAGGTCCCCATAGAATCCCTACCACGAATTAGTTGCGCTGTTAATGTGGCGGTTGATACGAAAGAGGGACGGTGGTCCTCAATTCTTGTACTTCGTACTTGCAATTGCTGCGGTCGCGTTATACGTATATTTGCAAGTCTTATAAATTCCATTACAATATCCTATGAAACGCGTTACTTATTTTCCGAGGATTTACATACCGAGGGTGGTGCGCCAAGGCAAGGCGAACATCATCATGTCACTATTATTCATTGGCCTAATTGATGAGCATGTAAATTTGGACACGTTGCACAATACCCTTGAACTAAATAGAGTTCGGATAAATAAGACATTAATTAATAATTTATTATACTTGAAAGATTAAATCGTTTTAAATTTAATTGTTTATCCATACTAATCTTATCTTATATAAGCTACGTTACCAATTGTAATAATGTTATAAGGTTGCAAACATCGTTGGTTATATGGACGGTTTTAATAAGATTGTTATGCCAAGTGAGAAGTTAGAAGTGCAAACATTAGTAACGATAGTTATTTTTATAAAAGGGGCTCCAACAAATTCCAACAACGTTCAACAAGCCTATTAAACTGTTGCTAGATATGTTTTAAAAAGTTCTACTAACAATTCAATGCTTACTCCACATCCCTTCATAGTCGTGCCGCTTATATTTTTACTCTATTTTACAAAGCCACTCAAGCGCCGACGTTTCGTTTGAAGTTGAATTTGGTAACCCATTGGCTGTATCAAGCCTATGCAAAACGATCTGAATATATTATTAAAGTTGAAAAAAAATGATAAAAACTCACTGTTAACAATCTATGCCTAGATGGATACAACGATATCGATATTGAATGGAACGCAACACGGAAATAATATATATTAATCGCGTACCTATTTACATTTCCCGTAAATGTGTCACACAACCTATAGGGTCACCTACGATGTGGTTTGATATATATTGTATTATTTACAATTCAGTAAAAACCGATGTTCGATTCATAATGCAAGTGTTTGAAATAAATAGTATATTACAGTAATAATATGTGTACACAATAAAATATATATTTACCGTAGAGTGAAACGTCTAGTACAAAACAATAGAATTACAAGTAGGTACTAAGGTACCTATAATGTTTATAAAATGTCAAAAGTGACAGACAAATTCAGAAAAACGAACGTAGAAATCTGACTTTTCTACATGTTAATTATTTAAACACGATATTATACTATGCGTATTAAACCAGTTATTATTTCAGTTATAATATTATATGGTGGAGAATTATCAATCGATGGAGAAAATTACGTCATTAGGCGATGCAAAATGTAAATGACGACGTTCTACGACATTATTATGTAGGTATATATTATATGCGTCTACTGGAATAATTATATTTCAAAGTGTTCCAAGTTGAATAATTTGTCTCGTCTTCACCAAAGTGGCGTAAGACTGATCAAACAACATCGAAATAAAACCATCATCCGTACATACTATATGTGCATAAGATATTGAAAAATACTATCGAAAATAACGAATTCTGAAACAATTTGATTTAGATATAGGTAAATCAATCTTTTTAAATTTTCATAACATCTTACTGTATTTTTTTCGTATAAGTACAATTAAATATATAAGTATATAATTAATTTGCCTGGGAGGACTAGAGAAGTAGAGACCGCCTACCCTTTCCCAAACACACCAATGACATGAACACTCAATAGAAAGTAATTTGATTTAAAAAATATTTACATTAATTAATTACTATAAAATTAGACTTATTATATGTAAGCCAAAAGGGCGCTGTGAATTTAATAACACATTCGTGGCAACTCATATTATTCAGTTATATTTAACAATAAAAGCATAAGACCATATTAAACAACATTATAATTAGGGGAAAAAAGTATTATAATATATAGATGGGCTGCGGTGGAAAGGATTAAAAACACGAACGGCGAGTCACAATATTATTTTCTGAGACCTATATATGTGTATAGGTCTCATAATATAGGCAAATAATATATTATTGTGGCATACACGTAGACGCGTTTACATATAATATAATCCGGTCTGGTTATGATCTTATCTCGTACCGTATTAGCATCTTCATTGGCTTGTTTATGTGATTTTTATTAAACATAAAAGTGTCGGCGCTTTAATAGATTGTGATTATGCCGACGCGTTTTTGTTTCAGCCGGAGACGAATGTTATTGGATCGGCACAAGAATTTGTTTAAAACGTACTGACTGGTATTCATGTAATAATATATAGAATAGAAGACAAAACTATATTCACGACAGTCACGCGGTATGTTTACGACCGGGTTGCTACCGCAAGCGAGCATACCTCCGTGTTTTCGGATGATTTACAACTGTCGCGAGCCGATGAAAATAATTTTGAATATTCACTTATAATACGTATAATATTGAATTACTATATACGCGTATTGCGTGTACGAATGTAGTAATACGTTTTATCTTTGTAAATACGCCGTCCCGCGTCGTCTATATATATGTGCATATTATAGGTATGCAGTCGTCGAGACGACTAGACATGCGTATTATAATAATATAATACAATATAATGATGACGGACGATTGGTTGTGGAAAATTGTTTTGAAAAAAAAATGAAATCAGATGATTCTAAACGGAAAAGATGAAAAAGGTTAGGACCAAAAGCGTTTACGGAATCGATATTGTTTAATACGGTTTGTACTAATACAATAATATATTATTATATTAACTTCGTCGAAAACAATAATTCGCTAATTCCGACTTGCCGACACGCGCAAGACAAGAACACTGTCGACAGCGGAGGAACGCACGCAAGTCCCGGTGCGACAGCATTAATAAATGATCGGAGCACATAAATTTAACGACGACGTATTGTGCTTAAAAAATTTCGCCGTACCTGCCTCGTACAGAATACAGTGCCTGTAGCACATGCCTATATAGTCGCGTATGCGTGCGCGATACGTAAAAAGTACACAATTGGTCATTGTTTTGCGTATTGCTCGGTTTCGATGGACCTAATAATATATTTGTGTATATGTATATGTGTGTGTCTGTGTGTGTACGTATTATTTACATTTAATAAATGCGATATTTTGCGGGAAAAGGTAGCAGATAGCTGTTTGGTCGCCATCGACGCGTATATGATTGACGGCAAACTGCCATGGCCACATGGTTATTATTATAAATATAATGACAAAATACCTATGAATTATGATTTAATATTATTATACTATTAGTTAGTTAATACTATAAATTTCAAACGTGCCCAAACAAAATATTATTTTGATCGATTTGACTTGGAGTAGGTAAGCAACTAAGAAAATATAATAAAATATATGCGATGTAAGACCCACCGGGTACAGCTGCTCACTCGTGATTTTTATTTTCACTAGCTTAATGCGATATTTTGAAAACGTATGATGCACCTAAAGACCACTCCCCGAGTGTAGCAGATCAGTTATGGTGAGAAAAATAATAATATTTTTGAAAATGTGAATAATTAAAAATTATCTCAATCCAATAACGTTATCGTTGTTGTTTTTCATGCAATAGCTAAAAGTGTACCGTCAATTATAATCTAATCATATTAAATCGTAGTTGTACAATAAATGAGTTGTAAACGATAAAGGGATGTACAAACGAACGCACCACCCGCTGCAGTCGGCGCGGAACGACGTGGCGTACAGATGCTGGGCTGACGTGCGTTCTATCGCGGCACGGATCGTGCCCCCTAAATATTATAATGGGCCGAACGTCTAAAATAATATTATCAAAAAACATGTGGAGACGTATAATAATACGATCGTACAAAAGAACGAAATAGATTGCAGAAATACATACGAACGGGCGATTTTTGTGACGACGACAATATGTCTAGGGATAACCGGTTTGAGCGTTCGCACTCCGCGGTATAAAAACGTCTCGGAAAATCGATCGGACTATAAATCGAATCGCGCACCGAGAAGGGAATGCTTTCTTCTTCTCCTCCTCCTCCTCCTCTTCCTCTTCCTCCTCCTTCTCATCCTTCTGCTGCTTCTTTTACGTGTACGCCCGGAGCTGCAGGTAGGTTACGTACCCCTTCACCGTCACGGATGACATTTTTTTCTTTTCGTTTTTTATTTTACTTTTTATGCACGCGGTCGCTTATTTATTCCGGAGTTGCCTATCTATATATTTTTCGTCGTCAGACGATACTTTATATTGTTATATACGGCCGCTGCCGCTGCCGCCGCCGCCGCCGCCGCCGGGGAAGTCGTGGTGGACGACGCTAATCCGGTTCGATTATACGAAAAAATAATATAAGCGAAAAAAAAAAATATTTATACATATATATATATATATTAAGTACATACGTACATACGCGCGTGTATAAATATACAAACATTTGAGGCGAACAATAAATTAACGACGTCCTTTTGTAAACAAATTTCCATTTGCCGCCGCCGCCACTATCGTACCGTAGCTTATATAGTATTGTACACTTGTAATATACGTATATAATATTATTATAATATTCGTCTGCGGTGCGCACATAATAATATGATGCACGAAAAATGTTTACTATAGGTTAACGTCGTATTTCATCATTATACATAATATTATATAATATATTATGTAAATATTATGTATCCCGAACAAACCTTTGACTACCCGCGGGCGTGATGTGTTTGGATTAACTCACTATTACTGGCTACTGTGACCAATGACTTACTAGAATAGGTAACAGCAACAGTAAAATAATTATTGCATCTCGCAATAATTTTTATCCATAAAACGATTTAATTTGTATCTTCTGAGACATTTTCGTTTATAAATTTGAAATGTTTAAATAATTGTTTTGTTATTGTCTTTAAATGCATTATTTATTTAAACTCTAAGTAACATTTTAACATAGTACTATACATATACTTCGTCTATCACTTAAAAGTAATATACTTGTTTAGATGAATGCATCTTTAAAGATCTATACAAAATAAAAATGTATTATTCGTTGGACCGAATTAAGGGAGAGCCGGAAATCGAGGCTCAAAAGTTATAAGTTATAAACAACCTTAAAATTTTAAACAGGACAATAATTCACAAATATACTTTTTGATCACCCTCTTTTTCTTTTTTAATAATGTAGTTAATTCAAATTTTGGTATTGGAAAATATTGTTAGGACATGACGTGTGTGTTGCTAAAATCTAGCCTATATCTGTGAACTAGCAACGGAGCGCTCACGTAATTGGTGCGTCCATTACAAAAAAAAAAAAAAATTATTTAAATGAATAGTTTTTTAATTATTTAACTTTGAGTGCCGAGTATAATTAAAAAGATATGGACAATATGGGGTCTATGATAATTTTAAAATCATTGTAAATAATGTTAATCGATTAATATTTATCTTCTTTAAATCTAGATTATCCAAAAATTATAATTAATCCTAATCAAATTTGCTTATACGTATGTATAGTGTCACCAAGTGTCCTGGTAATAATATTATATACCCACGTACATGCTTATTATTGAAAAACGTAATTACAGTCTGTTTATTTTATACGAATAAATAAATTAAAAAAAATTAATATATTTATAATTTATTAAAATGGTTCAATATTTCGATAGTATAACAAATACTAGACCCGAAATTAAATCTATTTTATATGTTTGTAAAATCTTTTTAAAGAACTATTGTCATCCTTTGTATAAATATTTTAATAACTGAAAAACTATCCGTTAAAATGTTCAACTAGAATTTGTGTTCAGATATATTGCATGGTGCTTAAATGATAGTTACATTATGGTCATTTCGGAAATTACCATTCGGTAAAAATCATACGAAAAATATAGTATTGAGTAACAATATGGAATATATTATATATATTTAATATCGAGAAATTTCGAATGGTCGATTATACAATATGTGGAAAATATAAACATTTTGCGATTTATTCTTGTTCTTCGTATCACGTTCTTACTGTCTTTAGTCAACACGCGCATAGACCCTTAGGCTCTTCTCGCGGCGTCGACATGAATGTATATAAAGTATATAGAGCTGGTCGAAAAAAAAGATATGTTTGTTTTTATACATTTTTTGACGTGAACGAATGGGACTCATCGGCCGACCGGAACGAGCGGAAAATCGGTCGTAATAACGATGATATTATTATTACCGTAGTCTCGACGTAAAATCGGCGAGACGTTTGTACAATCGCGCACACGATAATAATAATATTACACGCGTACGATAACGCACACCATTATAATGATACACCGGCTCGGCCGACGGTTCTCTCCGACATCGCCGCTCTCAGCGTGTGCGTGTGTGACAAGATGTGTATAATATAATTATTATTATAATAAACACCTCGCGGCTGTAATTTCCAATTCGAGTGAAACGACGACGGCGGCGACGACGACGACCCTAATACGGTGTACGCGTCGTGCTCGCATGATGTGTAGGTACGTATTATAATGTGTATAAGATACGCATACTCCGGGACGTGTAATGCCATAGCGTACCCGCCGCGGACGTTACACACACATGTACTTCATGTACATACATACATTACGAAATAATAATAAAACACTCGGACGGAGACGACCTGTTGTACACAAGAACTGCGATGCGGCCCGAAAACGGCGAGCGTAGGCCGTCGATACGTTAATATTTATAATTATTACAGTATTATCATTGTGGGTATCGCGAAGGTATATAATATTATAATATACGTGTAATACACGCGTTGTGTATACATCGCGCCCCCTTCCCAGGGACACAACACTACGCGTTATTATAGCGCGTTTCGCCGTCCGTTATTCCGCTGCACCGGCGCTCGCTCCCTCTCTCACGGACGATCGCGGTTAATTTTTTCGTTATTTAATTTCGATTTTCATTTCTCTTCTCACACTCAACCCGAAGGTATGGTGTATGCACCCACAGACTGGCACGCGCGAGTGACGGGTGTATAAGAATGTATAATATAAACGCACCATTATATTATTATAAATTATGTGCACTATATAAATTATGATGTCGCCGTGCATTACAACGACGACGTAATTGTAATTGTTTCCAACCCTTTGTCGTCGCCGTACGCCGCACGACGGAAATTTGACCCGTCGTTGATGTTATTCACGGCTAATTATAATAAATACCGACTTCGACGAACCTCGAAAGAAAATGTAACCTACAGTCACGGGGGGCGCGAACTTGGGGTTTTATTTTAGGGCAGGCCTTTATAGTTTGTATGCTATATACATGTTATTAAAATACAATAGGTAATATCGTATTTACCTTTTGTAGTGTTTAGAATAGCCTCTCAGAAAACGCTTGTTGGAATAATTTTAACTAATCAATTACACAAAACCGTTAAACCTCAACAAGATTGAACAGAAACTAAATTTCTCAATTATAGATTATTATTTTATTTTTGTAATTTCAAATTTTATCATTCTAATTTTTCTGATGTTTATTATTCTCAAATTTTTATAATCGTGTACAGGTTATCTAGGCTGAATACCAGGAGTAGATTTAAGACGTGAAAATAATAAATAAGTGTCCCGAACCGATTTCCGAAGAAAAATGTTAATTATTTGTGTAAAAGATATACTATTAAATGACGGCGATAATTATTAATTACAAACGATGTACAAAAAGATAAAAAAAAAATCATAGATTGATGTTTGATTTGTAAAAAAATATTTTTTTATTGAAAAGCAATTCGTTCTATACCTAAATGTTCGACAACCGTGTAAAGAGAAGCATGACGTTTACAATATCTCACATACACGATATACTTTTTGTATTTATATGGAGTGCTGCTGCTCGTATAGAGGTTTCCCGGTTTCCGTTGATAGATAGCGTTGACGTTGTCATACTATGACTACATTGTAATTTTATAAATATTTATAACATTGGCAGTAACTTTGAATTAATTCAAATACAGAATGAGAACGGCAATAAAATATTAACACATAATTTACCTACATATTATGTGATGTCAAAACGTCAAGTTTCAACCATCTGAGAAAATGGAATGTTTAATATATTGCGAGAATTCAAAACATTTAAATTACATTAAAACAATTGATAGCACATTTTATACGTGTCGGTTAGGAAAACAAAAAGATACATTCATTTTCTAAAATGTATACGTAAGTTATACCTAAATGTATAAATCGCAAAAGTCTCGGTCGAATGCGCATTGTCGCATAGATAATGTTTATTATTATATTTGTATTCGAGTTAACGTGAATGTATTGATAAATACATTTTTTATCAAACTCGACGCGCATAAACGCTCAGGTAAGCTTATAATGTACAATATATAAATGGAAAACAATGAAGTTTTTCTCGATTAAGACATTTCTATTAATGTCTTATTTGCAAAACGTAAAATGTGTTTCGTTTACACTAGTAATTTAATCGTAGACGACATTATATTGTTTGTATGTAAACTATTTGATTTTTCTGTACTACATAATAAAACAGATTTAATTTTAAATCTTATCCAAACAATTACCAAAAATGTATTGTAATTACGTCATCATTGACCTCGAAGAAAAACAATATTTCACACGTTTTACCGTGTTAAGGTGCGCACTTACAAATAGCGCGGGGACAAATCAATAATAAGACGCAAAGGCGATCTATTGTCCAAATTGCCTAAATTTCTCCTTATAATATTCTTTGACAAACGGATGTATATAGGTATGTCCTGTAACGCTTTGTCGCTATATAATTTAATAAATTAAACGGCGTTTATATGTTACAGTGAAAGTAAAAGAATAGTGTGTACATAATAATAAGTTAAGTGTATACACGTGTAAAAAATGATTTAAATAAGAAAAAAACTAAACAAAACAACATCACAGACCGTTGACTGTCTCGGCGTTATGCTTTGTTGGCGTGCCCATCATATGACGTGTGTACCGCGTTACATATTATATTTATAAAAATTAACTCAAACTATCAGACTTTTACTCCAACAGTCTTGTAATTGTTTTGGCGACAATAATTATGTGTGACGCTGTACGCTGCAATCGTGAAACTTTCGTTTTTATCTATACGTTTTGCTGCTATGATGACACTCACACGAAATGTAACGAAAATATTAAATTATAAATACGTCTTAGACGATTTCGATTTATCTAGAGAAGAAAATAATATTTAAAATGTTATAGAAATATACTGATGGACGGAGGTCTAGTGCTTACTATAATATATTATATTATGCGTATACACAGGGATATAAAATATATTTTATCGTTTTAGATAGAAAAACACGGTTTACTCATACTTCATCGATTTCGAGTGGATAAATAAGGATTTCAGAATAGGATTTTTGACGAGGAATGCGTAAACCAGGGCATCACACACACAACCGTCACCTGCAAAAGCCGCAAATACATTAGGTTATAATATATTACTATGGGTTAACCGTGACGGACTACTGTGCTTATACCTCTGCAGCTATACATCGCGGACAAAGTGTAAAGGACGTGCCACGTGTCGTGTACATGTACCTAATAAATCTACAAAGTTTTCATCCCGCGGCCATGCGCGTTGTGTCGCCCAGTGGACGAGGCCGGCTATCAGTAATAAAAATATATGCTATTAGTTATTACCATTAAACGCGTACGTATAGTTTATTTTTTTCTCTCGTTTTATCAGGAAATCGTGGGAATGATAATTAGTGAATAATTACGTTAAACCCCGCGTGTGTGGTCCGCGAGGGTAAAGCACTGGCCTTTTCACACACACACACACCTAAACCCTCGTGTGAGTTGTGTGTCGCCAAGTGATTTCACATCATTTCTCGGATCCTCCCACCTTGTGGGTGAAACGACCGATTTACCGTACTTATACGTATAAATAATAATACCTACCTATATAGGTACACTACATCATATATACAGCTAGGTGGTACCTATTGCGTACGACGTACATACATAATATAGGTACTGCGCGCCAACCCACAGTCTTACCGCGTTATTATTAATATATACCCTCTCGAGTCTTTACCTATGACGTGTATACGTGTATATATACGAGTTTATATATATATTATTTTTTTACTCTTAATTTTCTACTACTATGATACTATTATGTACTGCATAATATTATACTAGTCTAATATCCACTGGTGCAGTCCCTCTCCCGCCCGTCTGTTCATGGTGAGGGTCATAAATATTCGTCAACGTTAGACCCGGGCGAACAGACGCGACATAATATATATATTTCGAAAATAAACCATAAAATTTGAATAAACGAAAAGAAGAAAACCGGAAGATAACGTACATAAAATATAATACTGCACCGCGTGTGTACCTACAATTACAAACACTCCTATTTCGTACAGGATTTACCAAGAGAAGGTACCTACACTATATACTAATGGGACGCGTACACACAAATATATACATATTATATATAATAGTTATACGGAATACTTAATAGCGTGTATACGTGGCGCGTATATATATATATACCTACGTCATGTCAACAGCAGTATATATATATATATATAACATAATATATAAATATAAAATATATTATAACGCCAGTTTGAATGAAATAGAAAACGGTATCAAGTGTAACACACATACCTATATGGGCTATATATATATATATGTGTGTGTGTGAGTGTGCGTATATACGGAATACGTAATTGATTGAGTCGCCACACCTGTAGCCGAGGAGACTGTACCAGCGCGTTCAGGGATCGGTCTTTCGACATTATATTATTATTATATACTAAAACATGTTTGGCCGGTCACTATAATATTATATTTTCCATATTGTAAACGTCGCATATATTACGTGTATATTATAAATTATATCACGATGAGTAGGTATACGCGCGTATATAATAAGACGTAAGTATAATCTGAATATCTTATATTTTATCTGCCATTGATTTGTTACAGATATTATAAACGAAATCATGGTGAGCATTATTAATGAAACTATTTTAGTTCATAAAAAATATGATATAAGCTCATTGCGAACACGATACTTTGCGCGCGCTTTTATATTACAATATAACGTGGCACTTGTAATTCGTTATATACGCTCATAAATTTACTATAATTTTTGTTTTTTTTCTCATACAAGTGTCCGCAAAAGTGGCTATGAGCAATGTATTTTATGTTTACTTATAGTCACACAACTCATTTTGTGTTAATCGGTAACATAAATTATATTATTATAATAAAGATGTGAAATCATAATTTTAGCGATTAAGTGACGTTTTGATCTATTGGCTTTTGGTGTCAAGTGTATTATAAAAATATAATATTTTCTATAAAAAAAGAAAATAATTTAAAGATTGTTTTATAGAAAACAACTTAGTCAATATGTATAAATACTATACAAGCGTCGGTGTCAATTAGTTTAATTAAAAGATAGATAAATAATTAAAACAATTAATCTTTCTAAATCTAATTGCTAGATGTATATAATGTTAAACAAAATAAATGTAGGGATTGCATCCATGTATGGCAGTATATGCTCAGATTGGTGACAGCATACTCATATGGCAACGAAAATGTGTAGTATAATATGATACCACCATTAACATAATATGCATTTATACTTACCTGTTACGCGACATTTGCATATTCATAACAAAACGAACATGATGCTAGCTTAGCAATTGTATCGTTATGGACGTTAATACGCGATGCTAATATGCAGAAAAAAAACATATACGACACGATTGTAATTTTTAATGTTTTTTAACAGTCGTCATTTAAATTTCATTAATCTTTTAATCGTGTATACAAGTTATTTGAAACGATTACCTACACAACTGCACAACCACATAATATTGCAATAAAAGTAAACACATGGAATACGGTGATAGTCTGCTGGATAATAATATAACATTATGTATAATATTATAATTTAACTATTTAAGTATTATTTAATATTATTTAAATACGTGGGATTACCAAAATTCGTTATTTGGACTAGTAACATCGGCCAAGCGTAAGTACTTAAAAATAATGTTTGCTGAAATTCTTCATTTTCTTAAGTCATTCGAACGAAAAACAAAGCGTTTACACGTTTTTAGATGTGTAATCATTATGGGAAAATTCGCAACGTTCCGGGCGGAAACATTTCAGCAGTCGATTTTCTCTTGTGCATATATATAATAAATTCGTAATTTGTCATAAGTATATTTTAAGAATGGAGAATTTATATAAAGTAGAGCTACACTTCATGCTTTACCGCATGAGTCCACTACTTAATCAATATTTCGAACAAGTTTCTTGTTACAAGGGTTTCTTTTATTAACGCCGAATACGATTCAATAATTATTTTATGAAAACCAACAATAATGAATAAATTAAACTATACTCTAGTAGGTACTCCACTCGACTCATTCGTATAAAATAGATTGCATGTTGAAAAACGCATGGAAATATTAAAACTGCAGCTATATAATATTATGTACTATCGGAAAGCACTATCAATAAAGATATTAATATATTATTTCTTATTTCATTGATAATTTCAAAATATCCAAAAAGGCAAATGATATATTATTTTATAATTAATAATCAAAATTTTTTTCAATATTACTATAGACTTTTATTTTTTAAATGCAAAATATTTTCATCTTTTAATTATGCATTAATTTAAATTTAAAGGTTTTGCAATTAATTGGCACGCAAATACTAAGTTTTCAAATTCTTATATTTTTTTTTAGGACTTCATTTTACTTTGAATTGTTCAAAATCAAACTCAAATTCCATTTATCAGTCTAATTTTTTTGAAACTTTTTGAACTTTTTAAATATAAATCAGATAACGACATATTTATACGATAATGAACATTGATTTAAATTATATTTATAAAAGGGTTCCAGGTCAAAATAACTCCGTTGAAAATATCTCCGATTTCAAATATTGAAACCACATTGTTTTACAGTAAATTGTTAATTTAAAGACTTTTTTTAAAAAGACTTGTGAAAAGAAAATTGTAAATGTTTTCTAGTCGATTGCGATTAGTTGTTAATAAAATGGTAAATATTGGTAAAATATACACAGTAGGACAACCGATTATTAAATGTTAATTTCGGTCATGTAGGCATAAATAGGTTATATTATTCAGTTATATTCTATGTCGGTACTACTAAAAGTTACAAAAAGTTAAAAGGTAATTAAATCATATTGTCATTAGGTTTTAGTGCTTATTTTAAAATTGAGGAAAACCCGTATGGACAAACGATTCGTACGTATAATATTATATAATTATTTATAAACACGTCCGCGCCGATAAGTAATAATAATAATAAGTAATCGTAATAAAAAGCGCATATCGCTCAGACCACGAGACCATTAAGCAAAAAAACTAACGCCGCCACCCAATCAGTGCACACTCTGTGTTGCACGTTAACCGGTGAAGGTCCATAAACAAACACGGATTTGCTTTTTGTACACTGCCGGTTTTATTATTATTATTATTTTTCGAGTACGGTTCAGTGTACTTTTATCAGACGACCGGGATAATTAAAGAAGAAAAAAATTGTAAGCTTACATTATTATAATATAGGCGCGTGCGTGCATAATAAAAGAGGAATAGAAGAGAGAGAAAAATACTCGCGCATGTGACTTACGGCTGTTTATCTGCGACCAGGTTAATCAATTTAGCAGAACGGAGAAGAAAATATACGGCGGCAACAGCAATAATGGCCGTGGACCATTAATTAACAGGATATACCATATACGGCCGGCAGCACTTTCTTCCCCGTGCCCGATGACTCACTGAGATAAAAATGACAAATTGAACGGAAATTTGCATTGGACAAATTTCAGGCCGAGCGAACTCGTATATATATTTTTTATTATTATTACACGAGAGCCACTATATATAAAGCATATAATATGTATTATAGCGATGAGGTAGACACACTGCACCGCATTTCTGCGGTTCGTGCGGTAGATCGATTCCATCGATTTCATGTTTAATAATGCCTGAAAAAAAACTGTTAACCTTTACGTGAACAAAATATTACAACAGCATTTCTACGAGCACGTTTATTCTTTCAGGTTGACTATGTACAGAAAGGTCATATTTAGGTTCAAATTAAAAATTTGCTACCGAATCGAGCGAAGCGTGTGCAGATAAAAGCGGAACAGGTGTTTCGTGGATTATTGTTATTGCTGTGTGAAAAACACTCGGTGGCCCACCTTGTGCTGATTGGTGCATAATGTTTGTTTTAATATTATTTTCCGAGCGGATTAGAAAGGATTCAAAAGTTGTACGAATAACACGAAATATTATGATATCCGGATATCCAGTGGCCACAGGAAACATTTTATACAAAAATTATTTCAAGTAATACCTATCATTTTAAACCCATAAAACAGTTGCATATAGATGTTAAATTATGTCGTGATATTCGTAAGACCTAATGGGTGTTTGTTTCAATTACTATTTAAACTGCAGCCAAAAACATTAGATATCCTGATGTATAAAATCATGAAATACATATATACCAAGAGCGCATGGACGTTTCTCCTTATTTCGTTTAATCTCCTGTGGGCGAGAACGAATTATATTTGCTTGTTATACTTACGTCTTTATAGTCAATAAAATGTGTTTAATCATGCTCGTTTGAAAAAAAAGAAAAAAAAAATACAAATCGAGTGTCGCCACCACTCGTCGCGCATACACACAGTAATATTATATTCTATACTCTATCGTATTATAATTTTAATTATCGGTGCAATAAAAGTCGGTACGTTATTATCCAGTGCATGCACTGTAAATACGTTTTACAACACGTCGTGTGTCTTTAACGACATCACATAAATAATATAATAATAAACGTTGAATATAAAGTCGTCGCGACGTGAGCAAACCTATGGTTAGGGTACTATTACGAAGACGCGACGTCCTGCAGTAGTCGTAGGTCGTAGCAGTATGCGGAAACGTCCCGTTATAATTTTGTTTTACGTCTAGTCACCAATGCCTATTCCTTATTGAAGCTCAGCCAAAAATAACTATTCGAGAGTGTAACATACCTATTGAAAATGTCTCGTAAATGTTCTGTAACTCTTGCGACAGTACCATACAACAACTATTATTACGATAATAATTAATATTCAATATTATTCTGATGTCCAATGCAGACATACTAAAAATACATATTTATTCACAATAGTTAAATTTTCAGATAACGATCATAAAATTTTATTTTACTTTCTGATAGAATTTTTTTTTTTATTATTGTTGGGTTGAAAAACTTAGGAAGAGCCTTATTGTATTAAAATGTCAAGATTTTTGACCTACTTTAAAAAAAAAAAAAAACAAACAAACATTTTAAAAGCTAAAGCTAACAGTAAAAATGTTTTTTTGAATTTTATTATATATAGAAAATTATAATATAAACAATCGGTGAAAATTCCAAGTCTTTGCAATTATTCGGTTTTGAAATATAACGAAATAAAGCTTAGTGTAAAAATTCCAGTTTTTTGTTTTTATCAATTATTAAGAAAAGCATTGAGAAGTTTTTACTTTCGTATCTTCGAATTATCAACTTTATATATATATTTGTCTACCAGGAACTTACTCCCAAAAGTTTAAAATCGGAGAATGATAAACACATACACAAAAAAAAAAAATAAATAATAATAATAACATAACTGCTTAAAATCTAAAACCACATAAATGCATTAAGGAATTATGTATTTTTGGTTTATCACTTTTATCTTTATTTATTTTTTGTTGAAGGGCACTAATAGGTTGGTTGTAAATGTTGAACATTTACTGAAATATTATTAATGGTTTGTTACATATAATGTCATAATACACTATATAATATAATTATTCAATATATACCATTTTATTCAGTCAACTGTCGAGAGTAACAATAATTTTAAATTTATACCGTCGTTACATTTAATCATCGGTTCGTTATAATAATGTAGCGAATGAAATAAATGAAATATAATATAATATATATATATATAGACCTTCCTACAGTATGCATAAAAACGGTCATAATAAGTAATAACCGATTTTTCATTACAACCGCGGGTTCATTATAATAGTGATTTATACATATAATACAATAATATATAGCCAATACGACAGTACGGCAGCAGTGTCTCTGGTCGATTGCTCTCTCTCACTCTCTCTCTCTCTCGCACACACACACACACACACACATCACGGACACGCCGTCTCATTATCTCTTTCTCTCTTTAGCTTTTTCTCTCGTACTCCTTCCTTTAACAATAATTCCACTCCGCATCGCGGAGATCCGATTACAATCCAATACGTTATTTAGGGGCCGGTAATTTTAAACTTTTATCAGATCGAGTGGGCGGCCCCCGGGGGTTTACCGCACTGCCGGCTAAATGATAAGTCATTAGTCACCCGAGGCTGCGCCCTGCTATTGATAGAAATATTGATAGTTTCGTATTATATAAACGTCATTAATTTCCCACCGCTATATAGGTATACGCGCATATATAGCTAGGACTGCTAGCAGTCACCTTTCCGACGTCATTTTCTCGTGTCGTTCGTACATGATTACATTATGTTTGTACACCGTCGTGCCGGTCGCCGCAGTACCTATACACGGTGCGTATAATAATATTATTATAATGATAATCGTATAATATAATATAATAGTATACAGCGTGTTCGGCAGCGCTCGTCTGTACACGTGTTCCGACATATTATGTACCATATTATGCATAGGTACGAGTGTGTGTATAATATTCACGACCTGACCCACTTGTATAGTTATATAGCAACAATTATAATTTACCAGCATTGCGCCTATACTTTTCCGCGAGATCATCGGCGGATTTACTGCGGTACCTACTGCTCAAACTTTATATAGCAAAATTAATTAATAATACTGGTGGAACATTGTCATTAGTATTATTATTGTTATTATTTTTATTATTATTACTATTTGGGATTGTATATAAGAAATTATGTATTTTGCGTAAAATATGTGATATGTATTTTATTTAAGTGTATGGGGAATCATATTATATAACAATTGTTATACTATTATACTATTAAATAAAATATAAACAATTATTATCACTAAAAAAGAATTTATTGAACATAACACAATAATAATAAACTACCCTACACGTGGGACAATAACCAAATAGCCACAATTTATATATTAAAAAAACTCCAATTTTTAATTTATATGTTCGCACCTCCAGATGAATATTTTGTTTAATCCACTTATACAAAATTTAGTACATCATTATTTATAAAATATTTTTTTAAATAAGACCAAGTTTTTGTGTTACAAAAATAATATTAAAATACAATTATACTTATACTTACATACTAATTTAGTAAATGTTACTAAATATTTACTGCTAAGTTAAATTCAATACACATTTTACTTGAATTATTGTGAGATGTATTTCGTGTCACAAAGGTATTATTTCGGGAATTTTAAATTTGCACCAAATTAAAGATATTTAATATGCACCACTGCAGGTAGTCAAAAATAGAATTTGTAATTTGCACCAAAATGATTATTTATTTGTTCGATTATTGAATATTCAATTTTGAAACATTCGATTATTTCTCGATATCCTCGTTGACGTCAAGACTAAACGGACACGAATGATAAACTAAGCTAAATTTATATTAGGATATAGAAACTTGTAAGGTGGTACTATCAAAAAATAATCGATTTTAATTTTGGTGCAAATTACAAACCCATTTTTTAAAAAAATGGTGCAAATCACACATGTTGCATATATTTTGGGTAAATTTTGATGCAAATTGACTATAGTCATCATTATTTTCTAACCTAAAGTATTATTAAAACGAACATCATGAATTATATATACATATATTAAACTGTGCACAAGTATCAAGTTACCGGCTGCAGCATTTCACATTTTTTTAAATAATTTTGGGTAAAGTTAAGGGTTTGGTGCAAATCGTAATATAAGATCGTTAACTAACCTCAGTTACCGCCATTATCAGCACACATATATAGACAATAATCTTACCTTCCAAATATTGACTAACACCTCATACCAACGAAACTTATGGACAATCACTTATTCACATAATATAATTTAATATAGCCAGGTATATATTTTTCAATTCTGTACCGACACTCCTAGAATCGTATACATATATACTCGAGAATTATTTTTCTTATACATATTTTTATGTACGCATTTATTATATATAATATATATAATATATTATATATTATGTATATACGAAATCGAACCGTGACTGAAACTTTGCTGGGCCGCGTGGTGGCAACGAAACCATTAAAACGGCCGCAGATTAACGATTGCGGCTCAACGTCACGTACCGTAAAATCATAAAAATGGTGTGTGTGTGTGTGTGTGTGTGTGTTAAAACAAAACACCAAATAGTAGGTATAGAAAATCGCGTATACTGCTCTGACCTATCCTATACATATACATACCAAGTTTACATGTATACAGTCGACTTCCGATGGGTTTCGTTGTATGTACATATATACTGCACCGCGAAAAACAGCTTGTAACCTGTAATTATATATGCAAACATCGGACACATAAATTCACATTAAAGTATACAGTCCTGGCCGGCACTACGGATGTTCGAAGATCAACTACCGAAATACGAACTGTTTACAAAGTGTAATTATTGTATTTTTATTATTTCGCCTTACATCATATAGTTAAGTATATACCATGTATTTATTATACGTACATGGTATTAGTTTCACTTATTCGGTGTATAATAATAATATACCCACCTATACTTAACTTTATCTTTATTCTGTGAACAGTTTTTAATTATTATATTTATTTTATTAACTACATATATATATATGCGTGATGTGTGTGTGTATAGGTATGTGTGTATGTGTGTGTAGGGTGAACACAACACGATTAAGTGTAATTTAAACACGCGCATATTATTATTATATTACATGTTACAGATGTACGTGCAGAAAAACATTTTTTTGCACGTGTAAATTCTAGTTTTAAACGAATGACAATCTGCATAATACATTATACTCATATTTGCATTATATAGTATCTTTACTTGAATAAATGCGAGTTATAAGTATGAATAATAAAATATTATAATATACAAAAAATGCATATTACTCGTTCAATATAATTACGTTGTAGGAACCAAACGTGGAAACATATATAGATAATAATGTACTTATACATATTTTGACTTTGATACTAGATATAAATTCATTCTAATATATTAACGAACACTTAACATACAATTTTAGCGATTCTGAAATATTGTAAATGTTTATAAAACGGATACAATAACACATATTATATACGCGGTGTAAACCGCAACATTATTAATTTTTATAAAATATTAATAATTATGAAAAAAATTACGGTGAACACATCGGCACCGTATATACAATATACACCTATACACAATGTATTATATGTATGCACTATGCGCGCACAATTTATTAACTTTAGATTGCCAACTAGAGATAAGATGTGTGAATAGCTATAAGTATCGACTGTTTACAACGTGGGCGCAATGAACATGCTATCGTTATCGCGTAGTGTATCACTAGTGATTGGTCGAAAGCGCATCTTTTTATGCATTTGTGTGTATGTGCAGATATAGTCAGTATCATAATATCCCACAATATTATTAAAAATGGCGGAAGAGGCGTCTTTGCGTATCTATATATAATTTCCGAATACGAGCATTGGACCGTATTTGCTGGGCGATAGTAATCTATAGTTTATTTTAAATATATATCTATGAATGGATTTTTTTTAATCGTTTATTTCAAAATAAATATTTATTTTGAAAAATTAATGCACGGATTTATGTTTTAAATATTATACATATTATGCATCACTTATCATTCGATGTTTATCGAACGATTAAAATAAGTGATTTAAATATATTTACATTTGTCTTCATTACATCGTAAACTATGTATGGGAACACAATTTTTAATTATTTTAGCTATCGCAAAAACACAAACGAACATTATTACTAGATCATACAGTATATAGTGCCTAATCCTATAAAGGCCATTTCAATTCGTACTAAGACTCGTACATAATAACACTTTTCAAATTTCGATTTCTGCCCACGGCGATCTGTAAGGCCACACGCGAACATGCAGTTTTACAATAACTGATGAGTATTATATTATTTTATGCCGTGGGTGTTTAATAAAAATCCATTGAATTTACATTTTTTCAAAATTGACTTATTCGCCACTTATTCAAGTAATTAATACTTTAATTTAGTAACGATATCTATAGAGAGATATAAAAATTATAGTAAAATATTAATACAAAACCAATATTTTAATTTTTATTCAAAGTGTAAATTATTCGAACAAATTAGTAATTTTTTTGGAATCACATTTAGAGACCTTAAACCAACTTGTAAGTGTAAGATATTGAAGCTTTTTTAGTGCTAACGAATGGTATTTCATGATTATTTTTTCTGCAGTTATATTTTTGATTTTTAGTATTAAATAAATTATTTTTATAAATAAAACATATTGCTTGTTTTTTTATAAATTGTTAATATCATATCAATGTTTTGAAGTTTTACACAAAAAGCGACCTGCAGTAATATTTACACCAATACATCAGTATATAAATACTAAGCGCAAGTTAGTGATACGATTTTTTGTTTTTGCTTTTCTGTAAAACGTGATAATAAAACCTAGATGTTACTAGAATATTAGTACAATATACAAAATTTGTTTTAAGATAGGTACTGTATAAATGCGAAATTTGCCTTACGCGTCTGGTCGAAAAATTTCGTTTTAAAAAGCCATCGCGTTAAAGTCTCTGACATCGAGAGTAAATAAATCGCCATTATGACAGGACACGGAAATGTGATGTGTACTTTATATACTATATGATATTATTACAATATAATTATGTATATACTACAAGTGTTGTTGGTACTCACCTTTATCTACCATGACATATCTACACTTGCAAGAATAAAATCGTTTACGTACAACGTATAATCAGTGCTCAACTTGGCAAAATTAAAGTAGGGGGACTCTGTTAACTTATAAAAAAAGAGCGTCCCCATCACTTGTTAAACGTTACTAAGCCGTGGGGGCTATGCCCCCATACCCCCTATACCCCTCTTTAAATCATATGAAAAATATTTATTAAAAATCAAACTAAAAAAAAATTTACTATAAATATTATATTGTATATTTTAGTTATAACTAATATAATAACAAACTCAAAATTAACTAAATAAAAAACAATTCATTTTAACTATTTATTCAAATAGTTCCATAATTTATCATAAGACCTATATTCTAAGATGCAATAGTAGTTAGAACAAATATAATGTGGAACAAATATTTTGTGGCACAATTTGTAGTGATGATTTAAGATAATTAGTTAAATAATAATAATAAATATCTTAATAATTATTAAATCTATGGTAAGAAAAATTTATTATGATGTTATCTCGTGCAATTTGATAAAAATTCAGAATGATTCAGTGTCTCCTCCGTTCCACTTAATAATAAAAGTAGGGGTACGCTAAAATTTCTGAAAAATTAGTTGGGGTACTCCGTCCCCCTGCGTCCCCCCTAAAATCGAGCACTGCGTATAATCATATTTATACGTATAAAACGTTAAACATTTTATTTACAAACGTAAAATAATATTATATTGTATTACAGTTTTTTGATAAAAATGGTTAAAAATATTTCATGTAAACCATCTATAATGTATTATTTTTACATAATATTGTATAGGAAATGAAAACTTATTAGTGGAAAAGACAAAAAGTTCAAATTGATTATCTGCAAGTGTGTATGTGTGTATTTTGTGTATTTTTACAGTAGGTAATAGCAACTTTTAAAAACATTTAGCCGTTTATTAAGAGAGTGTATACGATCACGATCTGGACGCGTATCTATATATACGTACAATACCGATATTGTTTTAACAAGCAAATTATAATGAGGCAAACATTGATTTTGATATTGATGATTTAAAAAATTCTGAAATGCTTACCTATAAATTTATGCTTAATGAAAATTAAGAATAATTCTCGTGGAGTGGACTGAGAAAGAAAGCCATGGCATCATATTCCGGGCGTTCTGTTTATGGTTCTGTCCTGATCCTCGCTCAATCTCATAAAAAATGGGCAGCGCTCACATATAATTTTGAATTCTAGTCAATTTACTAATCATATTATATTAGAACAGATATGTGTTATGTTAGGTTATACATAGGTAATATTATTATATTATATTTTATATTTATTAACAACATTTATTATTATACACGATGCGTGTACCCTGCAGGTTATTTAACCGGAACGACATAATATCGCTACATTGGAGGTCCGGAAATGCGACGTTGTGTACACTACCGCTTAACCATTATCATCGTCATCATCATCATCATCATCGTCATCATCGTCATCGTCATCATCGTCATCGTCATCGTCATAGTTGAACATAACTCATCTATTCGTTTCTAGCGGTATACGAGTTTATGATGATGTGATGATGACGATGATAAGAATAATAATACAACATCACGTTCGCTGACAACATTATTCGACACGTATATCATCCGCCATGATGCGGTTTTCATATGATGAATGAAACACTGATATCCCGGAGTTAGTACAATAACGGACCGTCTATGTGGTACAATTCAGCATCAATGTAATAATAATACTCAATAAGTATAAATTATATTAAAATACACAAATATACTTACTGTAATAAAGGTTTGGCAACATGTGTAAGGATGTACGATGAAAAAATATTTACTAATACACGTAATCTGCAAGTGTGTGTGCGTGTGTGTATTTTTTTCACTAATAACAACTTTTAAAACATTTAGTCATTTATTAAAAGAGTGTGTACGATTACGATCTGGGCGCGTACCTATGTATACGTACAATACCGGTTCCCGGGTCCCGAGCTAATTACCCCGCCGTCGATCGATACATGTGCACCTCTCCCGCGATCGACTCGTTCACGACGTATTATCGTCGTCGTATAGTTATTATGATTATTATAACGTTACTGTTATTATTATATATTAGGTATATATTTTTTTATAATTATGGCGATTTCCCTCGCACGCGGTAATAGTAATATATATAATAATAATTTGCCTCTATGTAGGTACGTATATTATATTATTAATACGCCCACCCGAGACGCTTCCTTCCTATATGATGTTCGATAGGTAGGAGGTATACCTCCACCGACCAGTGCCGCACCATCACCACCGGAAAAAATTCCCAGTACACACTATACCTCTATTGCCATGCACATTGTACATTAAATACCTATAATAATAATACTAATAATACCATACAGTCGTGTGGTGGGCCTAACCTAGTCGCGAGTCCGGTGTCGAGGCTTACGGCGCGCGAAAGACCTCGTCTTCGACGGGGCGTGGGCGCTAATGTGAAAACATATTATATCGTACTTAATACGCTAATACGTCCGAATGCGGTGTTTTCGACAATGCGTCTACATAATAGTCTGCAGAACCAATCGATCCAATAAGACCGTATCGATTTGAAGATCGATACGCGACACGCGTTTTAAATACATGATTAACGCACATCATTACCGCGTGCGTAATGTGTTCGTTACGTACTACTATTACCAACTTATGTTTTGTGTGCCTAAAATTAATGATTCGTCGTTCACATTCGTTGCGCACTCACTACGTAGCGTAGAAGCTGCGGAATCTTTATGCTATCGTTTCAGCATACGCGATGTATGTATATATAGCTATGTTTACACAAATCCCTGCCCTATGTTCGATTTTACCGACTTTACTGCGATACTCATATTATACATCTTTATTCGCTATCTTTATTTATAGAGAGAGAGAGAGAGAGAGAGAGAGACGAATCGACGACGAACTAGAAACACCGTTATTTCTCTGCAGAATCGACTATGTACGCATATCACAACACGATCGCGAATATTATTGGAATCGTTATGTATATATGACAATAGCCGATCGACGAGTACGCGCAGTTTCCGATCGATTCGGGAGAAATTACAATATTGTATAAATGCTTTGATGTACTGGCAGTGTATAATAACGATCGAAAGTGTCATACTATAGTCATTACGATTAATAAGTTACTATATTATATTATTATTTAGGTTATCGCAACGGCGCTTTGGTTATGATAGTGAAAATAAACGATGGTGGCGACGACCGCGGTGTGCAGACTATGTATACGATGACGAGAATGGTTTGGACGATGTTGGAGGTGAGGTACAATGCGTTACATTTATATCGAAGAATCTCCTTATAGTACCTACACTGCCATGTGAACCGGAAGTGGCTGTCGGAAGGTGCATACGCGCGGCATCAGAAATGAAATTATAACGCGCGCCCGAGTGATTATAATAATATATTATGTATAAGTAAATGTTATAACTAACGGTGTCGCCATACTGCGAATATTGTACATGTAAAAATAATACGCGCAGTGCTTTGCGTTCACGAAAGCGGGGTCGTAAAAATCTCTAACTTTTTTGTTAGAAAATGTTATTTTTAATCTTTCTGAATAATTCTCAGCTAAAATATGTATACACTGAAGTGCTTACTAAATACCTCTTTATCATAGTATTATATTAAAATACTCGTTGTCAAACCAACGAACTCGAACGGTTAAAACGTTTTTAAATGGTGTCCATTGCAACAGCCGATATAATAACATAATAATATATATGTTTACATAATTTATTTCTATAACAATATACTTTACGGACGTTGCACTGCTGTAATTTTGGATTATACATTTGATATTCTCTGCGTATAAACTATATATATATACGTGACCCACTTAATAGAATTTCAGATTTAGAAACTAGTTTCAATAGCGAATACTTTGTGTATTTTGTGCATTTATTGAAATTATAATTGCATATTTTAAACTGATTTTTTATTATTTTATATGCATTTTTATGGTGCATATTATGTTAACAGCGCTCTGATTATTATAATATAGTGACAATTGTATTCATACAAGAAATCAACGCTTGGCATGATATTGTATTGGTATCAAAAGATCAATAACGACATACACACACGCATACATGTCACATACACACACCTAAAAACACATAAAAGTCATAGAACACAGTTATATAATATTCGTAGGTACATTGATGCATATTATACGGCGTTAAAGATTGCCCGTCATAAATTCTCGACTCCGTATAAACTATAATAATATTATTAATAACTAAAACGTATGGTGGTATATGTATAAATCTTGCGTGAAAAATATATCGCGGCATTAAGTCGTATATTCATATATATATATATACTATAGAACGGCCGCGGCGTTCGTATAATTAGATCTAATTATGTAGAAATGACTCGATTCAATATTATGACAAACGGTATTTTTTAAACGGGCGTCAACCCGTACCCAGAAGGTGCCCACATATACATAATATATACTAATATGTATATAATATATATCAGACATCAGCATACCAGCGGGTGTAGTATACATATATAGGTTAGGCGTGCAGTACTTCATAATACATGTATATGTACTGTATATTTAAAGACGTAGTATATAGATTTAAAACAAAACCAAAAACAGTGTAAAAGCAGTGGAAAAAGGGTTGTATTAGTCGGACGATGTTCGGAATTATTTAGGCTGTTTGTTTTCTTCGTGCGGCGTTTCCTGTTTCCTGTCACGTAACGACCGTACGCGCAGCAGCCGCGCGTATACGCAAGTACATGTATATATTTGTAAATATATTATATGCTGCGGCCGAAATGCTACCAACCATGCGTGCGATTCCACCGTCAGACCGTGACGTCGGTGGTCCCAATTTATTCGTCAGGACGAAAGCAAAGTGGTGTAGGAAGAGGGGGAAAGAAAAAATTTGTAAAAACGCGAGTTCACATCTGTGCATAATATAAAATAAATATTATAACACTGTGCTTAGATATCTACAGGTTATAGCTATGTATGGTATAATATTTAAGTATATGAAAAATTGAATTCGACCGATAGGTCACTTATGGCTACGCGATGTTTCATATAATATAATGTACAGTTAAAAAATTGTTTGAGTGATTTATATTTTTCAAAGTTTGTCACACTGCGTAAACATTAAATGATACAATATTACAATACGAGTACATAATATTATATTATTTTATATATTATACTTATACCTAGTACCTTTATATATTGTCAAGCCGAAGATTATCACTATAAAGGAATAATAATATTTCTTCAATAATTTGATAATAATTTACATCAGAGTTTCTACAATATGTTTTCAAAGACTAAAAAGTATATACCTACGATAATTTTTTTTTATTATTATTATTTTTAAAATCTGACATCATTCAGAATATTACTTATAGCGTAGTACGACAATAACAACGCGATATAATACATAAATGCATAAAATATGATAAGAAATTTATAACTTTAAAGCTTTAAAAAAATAACTAAATAAAATATGTATTGAAGTTTAACACTCAACGTGTCATCTTTTGAAAGATCCCTAAAGCATATGTACATTGCACACGTTGTTTTATAATATTAGAGTAGTATTAAAAATAAAAATTGTTCTAGCTAATTGTTGTGAAAAATGTAAAAAAAATATTTTTGTATATATGTAAAATGTAAATATATATATATATAATAATATTGTACTCCGTTAAACCGTTCTGTGTGCACTAACCGAGGATTTATTTTCATGTGTACAAACAAATAAATATATAAGAGAAAACTTTTTCTCTTGGACTACCTGGAGCACAAAACGTATAAAGATGATAATATCTATATACATATTTAATTGAGTGATATTCGGAGGAAATGCCGAAGGAAGTGACCGAGCAAAAGCAATCAATTACTGACGAAGGAGCGACGAAGTCAATCCAAGGGGGGGGGGTTATAATAACGACCTTCTCGGTGTATATTGTATATTATATATATATTATGTATACATGCCCCCAACCAAAAGACCATAATAAAGTATATAGGGTGTCACACCAGACTGGTCAGTGTGTATATTATATATATATATAGAGAGAGAGATGATATGTACCATGGTATATACATGCATGTAATATGTATGTGTATAAATTATGCGTTGTATATTGTTCTGCTGCATGACACTGAATGAAAAAAACAGAAGCTATTTGTCAAGTCTTTCACGTCGTCAAATTTAGCATAATAGCCACCGCGTGCTGTAGGTCTAGTTTGTTTTATAGAAAATCACACTACTGCGTCGTGTTTCGCAGATCCTCCAGCTGACCTATACTTTTATTTTATATTGTACCTATTTATTTGTTATGTTTTATGTAATATTATGATGTGTTTAGGGTTTGCGTCTTAACAATCTGCACGAGTGACTAATATAGTAGGTGGACGAAAATTCATAACGTCGTTTATTTAATATAAGACGACAATAAACCGTCAGAATGAAGAACCCCCAAATAATGACGTATAATTGCAAGTGCCTTGTTCTATATAATAATAATAATAGGTTCATCTTCAAATCTAAAACTATCACTTATTTCCAAAAACGTCTAAAAATCTATAGACAACAGATTTTCTACTGTATAGCATTATAGAATTGAACTTGTTTAACGTATTCAATTAACGTAGTTATAATTATAATGTAAGATACAAAATTACACGTTGTTTGGTTAAAAATCAAAATTAGAATACATATTATAAAATATAATTTTAAACAGTTATCATCGATAGTGATAACAGTGATTTATAAATATTTTAAAGTTAAATTGCCTAACTTCTATCATTGAAATTAGACATTCAGTTTTTTTCTGCCAACTTAAAATATTTTTGTTGTATATGTATACATAATAATATCATATCATTCATATCATCAATTGTTCGTAACTCTTAACAATTAATTCCCAAAGTTTGAGAATGTATATATGATATGAATCAAATATTGCATAGGTTTAAGTTTGAAAAAAATTATCTATGTGAACATTATTTACAATATTATATTATGTATGTGAGTACTTATATATAGTTATATAATATATAGCAGTGACCCATGCGGGCACGAACACATGGCACATATTTAATATAAATTATAATGTTATTATGCCATCATTGGAACCAAATACTTAAATGTATATAATGACAATAAATAAAATATTCTAAATCAAACAAAAACCGCACTTGACGAACGGTCTCTATGACCGTAAACGGTTTTGATCAAACAAAATAGGTAAATATACCTTATATCGCTGTCGGAGATCTACTACGATGCGTCCTGCTACAATCGTTGCCATCATATTTATTACGAGGATGTCAGCGCACTGTTTGTTTTCTCTTTCTAGCCTATGCGCGACATAGGTAAAATGCATTTACGCAGTCTGGGTAGAACTCGCTCAATTTTGGTTCTAGAGTAAATATACCTATTATAAAATTAAATTTTGATAATATTTATGAGTACAAGACGATGAGTTTTTTCCATTATTTCCAATACAACGTCAATTATACAGTTTAGAAATAGCTATAAATTACAACATTTTTAAATAACCTTTAACTTTTCAAAATTTTAATTTTTTTTAAAAAAACTCATCGTCTTGTACTCAGAAATATTGTCAAAATTAAATTTTATAAAAGGTATATTTACTTTAGAACCAAAATTGAGCGAGTTCTATTCAGACTGCGTAAATGCGTTTTGTCTATGTTGCGCGTGGGCTAGACAGAGAAAACAAACAGTGCGCTGACATCCTCTTATGTGTGTACAGAAAAATTTACTTTTGTATACTATAACGTGTCGTGCACTGTGCTTTTGAAATCGAAACACGCGCGTAATTTTATTCCTAAAAATATATATTACTATACACTTGGGTGATTTTTATTTTGATTTATTTAAACAGTTAACACACATTTTGTAATCCATACACGTCTGCCGTGCAGGCGTACAGTGCACCACGTGATACATATATATTATATTATACATACACTGCTACTTTACGGACGGCCGTACGTATTATAAGACACGCCAACACGGCGGCGGCGCACACACACACACACACACACACATCGTATTCCAATCTTTTTGGACTGTAAATAATATTTTTTAAACCCGTAGAATCTTATATCAAACGAGCAATATTATATTCATATTATATAGTATAATATTATATATATATACACGATATTGTTGTGCACGGAAACCTATCGCCACCGAAGCGAATGATTCAAAAGCTCATCTTTTATTTCATTATCTTCTGAACGTGCTACGATTGTTATATTTGTTGTTCGCTTGTTTAATCGACATAAAATTAAACGCAAATCGTTGTATAGGTGTAGGTTTCCATAATAACATAATAGATATCTGTAACCTTCGATAATAAAAATTGATAAACAGTAAAAATAATACATCAGCTACAGCGTGATATCATAAAAAATAAAATAAAGCTCGCGGGTACAATAATCGTCGTTTTGCTACTTGACGCACAAACACAATTTTTTTCCCTATCATTTTAAAAGTAAACAAAAGAATAGTCGTCAAAATATTTTAAAATCAGCATTATGACAAAATCGAAACACACGAACTATCATATATTGTCGCCATCGCTTATTGCTTATACAATACATTGACAATCGTAGATATACACATTGATATATCGAGTATACGAGTAAAGCGTAATATACGTGCACTGCGGAATCATGCTTGTTATGTGATTTGTAGAATTATATGAGTATATAGTTACCTGGCATAATTTTAATTTAAATTATCAAAAATTCATAATCAACACATCACGGTGGTAAACATGTACATTTATACATATTACGTATATATATATATATATATTTATTTTAAAAAGCTTTCGCGCATCGACCACCAGTAACTTCCGAGTTACGACTATATATATAGTTGCAAGCGCCCACTATCTCGAATTCCATTTGAATTGAAAGTGTCACGTTCTAAAAGTGTATAAGAATGTGAGATACAGTCTGAGGTACACGCCGTGGACCACAATGTGTGAGACAGAGGGGAGTGGTTGCGCAAAGAGATACACTTCAAGATGTCGTATTCGTATATATAAATATAATATGTATTATAAAATAGTCGGTCGTAATTCGGTCGCCGAGGCCGTTTAATATACTCGTAGAATATTATGTATAATAACATAACACACATAGTATGATACGACGAAAATAATGTTTTTAAATACTATATAGTTAATATATCGTAGTGTATTATACACATTATAGCGTTTATTATACGTTAATGTTATTATAATGTACACGACGTTGTGGTGGCGAGGTCGGTAGGTACACGTCCCTCTCACCTCACCCCGTCGCCCGACGACGGACCCGTGCAACAGTGTGTTAATATGATAATAACAATAATAATAATAATAATAATAGTAAACCTATGTCCGCCGCCGGAGCCGGAGGAGACGCGCCTCTATAAATCAATCAGTCGTGCCCGGCGCACGTCGTATCGGCGGGCACCCATCAGCCGTCGTGACCGATGCCCTACAACTGTTTACATATATTTATCTCTAGTGCGCTCGCACTCACTCACTCTCTCTCACTCTCTCTGTCCCACCCTCTGCAAATCTCTCGCGTTAGCTCTCTCCGATCATTCATGTAATAATCATCGTCGTACGATCGCCGTTTCTCGTGCTCGCACATTAGACGAAAAATAAAAACCAACAATAACAATGTAAACAACGAAAATCGACGTGTCGACGCCTTCACCGCGCTCGCGCGCCACGAGATTTTCGTTGGGCAATATCATTATTTTACGGTGTTTTCGTACAGTACATTATTGTATTATAGATTTTAATATTTATTGTGATTCGGCACAGCAAATACCTACGCACTCACATTACGGTATTGGCGTCGAGTATAATGCGAACACGTTTTTTTTATGATATACAAATATGTTATGAATCGCATGAATAGGTGCCATCGCGTCTGCCGTCAACAGATGAGACATTTTGAAAAAAAACTACGATTTAGGCGGCAACAATTGTTTTGAAATATCAGACCGTTTCTCGCTCGACCAATATATATTACACTTTTCATTTACGTCGCGTATTATATACTCGTACATCACTAAGGCGCTAGTCTCATATCACCGATATCTATCTAACAGGCACGTATATAGGGAGAGTTTTAGGGGTACGACTTCCCCTTCTTCTCCCATAAAATGATATAATGATAAATGAATAAATTTTAAATGATAAAATACTATACGAATACATTTTACTTGTATATTATATAATTCATAACTTTTAATTATTTGAAATTTATATTGATATAATATAATCCCTCCTCCCTTCGAAGCCACACAGAATAATAGGTTCTGTGTGCGCGTGTTCCGTTTTTCGAAGACATCAGCTGCGTATTAATATTTTTAAAAATATAAAAATATGCGTTTGTGATTTTTTTTAATCGACTATACTGCTTAAATACTGTAAAATTATTTGGTAAATAAAGTAATATTTAATGACTATAAAAAATACAATTTCTATGACGTATAATTAAAACGAAAATAATTTGTATGCATGTGATGATTAACGCTAATTATAATAATTACAAAACCTGTAACTATTTAATATTATTTTAAAAATAATTGGTATAAGATATATTACAATATAATAAAACGATTTTGTTGTTGCAGTAAAGTTATAGATAATACCATAAATACCTATATGCTTTACGATATTCTGATACTACCAGATATTGACATCATTGAACAGGATGTGTTGACAAAAATATAATTTATGTTATACACAGTTACAGTCTTACAGAAGCAGTCAAGTATTCGTTTTACTCATGACGACGGCCGTTTTGAGAACCACTATAATGATACAATATAATTAACAATATAATGATAGTATGTTGTACGAACTTTACAGCGGAGCGGGCGTGGAAGTACTGGTTGTCTACGTAACTATTGAACCTGATAAGCAATGAACTCGGATAATCGCTTATACGCAATACACATATTGGTACGCGATATTAAAAGATGACTAAACCTTTGACGTGACACGTAATTTCATTCTGAGAGATTTACTTCATGTGGCCCACTCTGCTACTGGACTCACTGCGTACTTTGATGAATGTTATTTTATGAAACAGACGTTCACACGGCTGCAACAGTTTACTGAACACGTCTCATACAACTATCGCGAACAACAAACATGAGCATTTTGAACGCTTGCGGTGTCTAATGAGATCAAATTCATTCGACCTGCAGCTGAGACGTGGATGTTTTCATTTTACGCAATGAAACCTATCTAGAAACATGGGAATTATACGCCGGTCGGTTTATGTGTATTTTATAACTTGAATATTTTATTTGGTTTTAAAAAAATTCTAATATTTTAACGTGGAGATTTTTGGGTTTTTTTATTTCATATACCCGGAAGCATAATAATATAGTTTTTAAATACTTGTCGATATTGTTTGAAAATGTTTTAAGAGGAAATATACGTCCTAATGCATAGGTCATTGTAACAGCTATAGTAAAGTCCTGAAAATTGTATTAATAGAATCACCCTGTATACATTTATTATAAACGCAGTACGAGGTGAACGTTCGAGACGAATTTTCGTTTTAGTCCGAAAAGGCGTTGATATAATATTATTATTATAAATTATAATGTAAGATTGGTATATAATATAGCTAATATAGCTACATCAGGTATATTACATAGTATTATATAATACGTACGTAGTTGTACGATCGTGCGCCGCCAGACTTAAGTGAATACTCGTGTCGCATATTATAATATCATATCATATATTATATTATACTACACCAATATACTTAACCCCCTCGTGCGAGGAGGACGTGTCGTCGTCGGCGCGAGACCTTTCGGCCACGGTCGAGACCGGAACAGGAAACGTCGTCATAGTCGTCGACGGGGTCCCGTCGGGTCACACGCACACATTCGACGACCGTCCGTCCGTTCGTCCGACGTGCGTAGACTGTTTAAGTTTAATAGGTACATAACATTATTATTATGACGTTTCCACCTCGGCCGCGCACGACGTCGGTTTTAAAAAAAATATCCGTCGCCCGACACGTCTCCTGAAAAGCAAACGCAGACGAAAAGTCGTAAAAAAAATTTTTTTTTTTTTTCATTTACGCGGCTCAAACGCATATACGGGATATATTATATTATATTCCATAGCCGCATGCGCGGGGATCGCAAGATGCATATCGCACGTCGTCGTCGACGTCGTTTTGTTCTTATCGTTTCAAGACACTATATTATACGCACCTACTGCAGTACATATAAAACTATATACCAGGACAACGGGAGATAATTATTTGAGACGTGCGTATCAAACGGACGGTCGTCGCGATGCCTCTGCCGACCGTTTATCGTGTATACAGGCAGGCATATAATATTATGATATCGTCGTACTTCGTACACTATATGATATTGTGCTCAAAAATCTTTTGGAATTACTTGTCGTTGTAGTGAACACGAATTATAGAATTGCATGATGATCGCGATTTACAACACTCCGGTTCTTTATCCAACGCCGAGGACCGAGGTCAACGGGACGAAACAACTGCTGACAATATATTGTATAGTGCCTTCCAACACTGGTCAACACTGCAGGTCACTGCCGTATCCTGTCAAAGTCCTTCATATTTTTTAACCAAATCGCATGTATTATTATTACATTACTTACATTACATAGGTACCTCATATATGTATATTCTACACGCGTTATACTTTATTGTTTTTTTTTAAAAAAAAAGGAAATCATTTTTAAAAAACTGTGATGACCCTTTGTTTGAGATACTCGCTGATAATGTAATGTTATTATAAATATAGTTACTGTACGACACGGAGATTGCTATATAAGAGTAATAATATATTACTGTACCCGCGCGGTTAGGTTAGGCGACACCTGTTGCGATCCGTAGCGGTACGGGTGAGATAACAGTATAATATACGCACTACGACGACGTCGCCACCGCCGCCGGGTTATTACAATAATATTATGCACGAGAGGGTGAATATATTTCCACCGAAATGCCGGTTTGAAGACGACCGGCAACAAGTGGTTACCAGACGGTTTATACGTGCAATAATAATAATTATTGTAATGTTGTGTGTGTATCAGGTATATGTATTATTATAATATATACATTGCACATCGTTGTTCACTGTTGCTATCTATCTATATATATATACTTATATATTCGTATTATATTTTACACGCACACTTGCATATTATTAATTATTATTTGTATACGGTGAACGACGCGTTAATTCAGACGTTTCGTAAAAAGACCTACTTATATTATGTACAATAAATTATTATAATGACGTTATTGCATATCGCATCGGTTTAAAATTTAAATAGATATCGGCTGTGTGAAATGGTTGACGTGTATCGTACCTGTATAAATAAAATATATAAAATGGTTCGTGTTTTTCTAATGTTTCTATACTTATATAATTCTAGTCGATTTACGCGTATTAATACTAATATAATATATTATTTATACTTGTTCGGCATATCCGTCGTCGTATTAATGAGAATCGGATAAGGTCGTACGTAAAAAAAATATTCGCACACTTATCAATATTACGCAACATTGTGTGTAGTACACGTACGAGCTTTTAAAAATTACAATTAAATTGCCGTATGCTATTGTTCAAATATAGAACACAGATTACCTATATTCTACACGCGTTAAATAATGAATTATTGATTATTGCAATTATCGACGGAGAAAAACTTAATAGGAGAAATCACGTCATATTAAATTATTGCGATATTAGTGTACGAATCGCAGAAGGAATGGATAATATATTGATACAAAAATATAATATTGAGGTTTAAATCGAAATATTTTTTTAAATAAAAGCATAAACAACGTATATTATGTATAAATAACAAATGTCTAATGTATATTGTATATTGTATAATTATCATAAAACTAAACGTTAATATTGTATAGTCGTCAATCATGTTTTCTTTTAAATTATGCAGAAAGAAAAAATTCAAATGTCGACATTAAACAATCAATATGTTTGTATAGGAATGATGTTAGACTTATTGGAGTATAAAAACTGGAATCGTACCAAGGTAAATAATGGAACCGGAAAATCACAGCACACTAAATACTTTTATGGAACTAAAAGCATATTTTCATACTAATGGCTTTGGACGTCTTGATTTTTTTTTTCTGTCAAGTCATGTGTAAATTATATTTGAACTATGTCAAAATGGTTTCCACCATCGCAAATTCGACGGTAACCGGTATAGTTAATAGGCAATAATTCTGTACAATATAGCCAATATAGGCCGGCAGTGAGTGTGTGTCAACAAGGGGGAATTTTCATTTCTTGTTTCTGTTTCATTGACAATTAGAATAAACTCAATTGAAAATATTTCGATCATAATAATTGTCAAAGACCATCTTTTTTAAAATAATCCCAATGTAAATTTACTCTTCAAATTAATACATAATTTTTGAAAACTGAATCTTAATCTAAGCTCTGTCACCCGAAACTGTATATTATATATTTAAAAAATATATATATAATACCTACTTGTATTATTGACATTTTTAGGTAATTTTAAAGTGTATTTTTTCAAAGATTTGTATAGATCAATCAGTTTCAAGCATTATGATAATTGAATTAATTAATTTAACCTTTTAAAATTTTTAAAGAGTATAGGTCTAATGTCATTAATTTATTCTGGATTTATAGAAATTAAAAAAAAATCGCTTTTTTACAACGGCTCATTGAAAACTATTGTGCTAATGGTCAAATTATGAGCCAGATCGACACCGCAGGAGATACCTAAATATGATGATATTATATTTAAGAGTATATAAAATTAACAGTATAGACATACGTTATACGTATACGTATAGGAATATAGCTCATCAGTGTTTTTTGGTTTATAAACCGTAGATATATTACTTTTGTTATGTATCGTATTATAAACTATATATAAGTTGTAATGACAACGTTTTAAAACGTGTCTAGAAATTTTCCATCTTGTAAAAGCTAATTCACGTCTTATTGTGTGTACATTATAATATTATAAAGTATATATATATATATATATTATATGGTAGATAGGTATATGACGTATATTATGATATGACATACGAAACATCAACCCGCGTTTTCTCCGATGTTAATCACATGGTTTACTTTTAGAGAAGATGACGAAGGGAACTGTCGTAAATTAATTATTCGATGTGTATCTTGAAATAAAAATAATAGAAGTCGTTCCGAATGAAAACACTAAATTATTATAAAGTCTCGTGTCGTTAGAAGAGAAAACACACAGTGCGTGCCGTCTCCTAAAATAATTATCAACCGTCTGCGCATTAATTGTCTCACCGTATGGAATTTATTTTCGCGAGCGATATAAATCATAGCATTTTACTTTTAAAACAATTTTCCAGTTATCATTTGGCTGTTCTCTCCTCAAGCCTTGCTACGGCGCACGGCGTTGGCAATAAAACGGACAAATCGTTGCGATATTTGCGTGCTCGCGGGGATTGATTAAATCATTGTGTTCTTATCAAATATATAATAATATAATATAAACCGCTTTATTCATACGTAAAGTACGCAATGTGGCTGGAAAAGAGAAAATACAATTCGACGTTTTATATTATATTGCATTGCTACTCTGCGGGGAAGCATTATGATTATTTTTGAAGTGTTATCTGCATTTTGCATTTCAACATTGAACGTCTAGTGTCCACAGACTATAGCAATATTATAACAAAATATAGGTATTAATATATTACACCAGTTGTAACATACTCCACTGATGACATATGAATATATGGTATGTTGATAAACCGAAACGGTACAGACATTACAATATTTATGAAAATCATAAGATTAAAACGCTCAATAGTCCATACAAGATACAAGTACCTATATAAGACGGCTTAGGTATAATACTGCGCATTGATAATGCGCCAAATGACGCAATCCACTTTTAAATAATAATAATTCTGTGAGTTAGTAGGTACTCACGTATATAGTTATTGTCAACTACCGTGCTTATATGTTGCAGTATATTTAGACGACGTGGATGTTAAAAACTAATAGCATACATTTTCGGAATTGAGGAAAAAAATCAATCAAATTAGAAAATATACCTACTTTGAATATAATAACACTATAACTAAAGTAACATTTTTTTTTAATGTAATAATTCAATGATGTTTTAAAATATAATCTATCCCACTATTTAAAAAAATTAAAAAGGATTAAGAGAAGTATGGATTAAAAAATGTTATATTTCTTAACAATGGAAGATAAAAAGTTATTTAATGACATGAGTAAAAACATTGATTCTTAACTCACGCGTTTTTAATTAGTAATTAGGCAGTTTCCACTTATTTATAAAATCAAAAACTCTAGGCTCAGATGGAGTATTTTGATTCTTGATAACTAATTGTGTAAACTATCTAAAGCATATTTAGTTTTCTTATTATACTCTAAATAGTTAAAAAGTTTATACTCATTTTTCTAGAAATAAGTTCCACTAAACCATAAAAATGTAACATAAACACCGAATTACCGAATCCATATCAAACATTCTAAAAATAAATAAACTTTTTGAAAAATTAGTTTTAAATAGTATTATGCATTCTATAAATTATGTTTTTTACCATAAATAATACTATATAGTCTATAACTCCGCAATAATATGAAACTTATCCTTTAAAATAAACTATGCGATATATCTATAATACTTTTAAAATGATTATCATAGTTGCGTGTCAATCAACAATGTTACTTTTAATTGGTATTAATAAATTATAAATATTTACAATTTTTTTTTATATCATTAAAATTGCTAATATCAACGTATCAACATATATATATTTATATATATAAAAATAAATGCGAGTCGTCTATATTATTATATTAACGCTACAGTTGCATGTGCCTATTACCGATGAGTATACCTACCATCGTACAATAATATTATGCATTATAATATTGAACCGTATACGCGTTCACGGTTGTCGGGTCATTAGAAAATCGCTCGAGTAAAAAATTATACAAAACGACATGAATCTTATACATCATAGCTATAATAGGTACCCATTACATAGGTATAATATATACTATATATATTATGTATAAGGTTTAACACGAGGTTAGTGTGTATCATACTATCGCGGCAATGGGTAACATTTCACCTCGTCATACTACTCGGAATCGAACGGATCCGCCGCACACTCTGTTGACATCACGCGTCCGACGTGTACAATAAAATCACCGCCTGTATGTAATAATATGTATATAATATATATATATATATATATATATATATATATATACAGGTACTTACTGTAATACTACCTATATAAGAGACGCAGAGTGTGTTGGTGCATATAGTCGCGAGTCGTCGGCGTTTCTACGAGCGCGACGAATTTCACTTTACGATATATATGTATATATGTATATTATTTTCATTTATTTCCACCTTTTTCGTCTCCTCCGACCGCTATTATATATAAGTATAGAATAATAATATATACGATACACGTTTGCTGTAGACTTTTTCTCGTCTTCTTTCGTCGATCATCGTCGTTGTCGTCGTCACCGTGATCGCTACAGCACCGAGTCATACACATAAACAATACATATATATATATATATGAATATGTATCATCGCCGTCTTCGTCTCTCCCGCGATTGTATGGTGTGTAATTTTGTCACGGTTTCGTGTGTGCGCGTGATGTGAGGTACAACCGCGGTATTTAAAACACGTTGCTGCAGCGGCACGGGAGCGGCAATCAGTGCGTGGAGGAAAAAGCAGCGAGTTTTCTTTTGAGATTCGTTCATATTATTTTTTTCCCTTTACATTCGGGAATACGCGCGTAAATGATTTGCTCGAGATTTCCCCTCTGCCGCGACCGCTGCTGCTCGCGGACAGCCACACGCGCGTGTCCTCTCGTCCACCGTCGCGATATCTGCAGCTCCTGTCAACCGCGCGTGAACACGTTCGCGGCGCGCAATTATGCGGTAACCGTTGCAGTATTTCAGACGTGGTCGTCACCCGGCACAAAGAATAGTGGCTAAAAACAAAACGGGAAAAAAAAATTAAATTAAATACGTTTCGTTACATTATATTATTATTATTATTATATTATATGTAGGAAGGAAAATATCTGCAGTGCCCGATGTTTCCCGCTACATTATAAGACGGACCTAAATATATATATATATATATATGTAATATGTATAGATGCGAAAAAAAATAGAAATTATATATTTTAATTCGAAACGTTTCCTTGTGGCAGATTTTGTTTCACGTACGCACGCGCGAGCCAGGCATAATAGAAAATTTCAATAATATGTATTTTTTTCCTCGTGACACTCGGCGATAATGATATACGTTCAAAGCGTGTCATAAAATATTTCGTTCTACGATTTGTACCCAGAGGGGCTTTCGATAAATAATGAGTTATAAATGTAGTACAGTGAGAAATAATATAGTAAGGTGATCGCTGTTTTTCTAATAAAATAATAAGCGAAAAAAACGTGTTCGCCCGAAACTCGAAAAAAATATATATTTTAAATAAGATCTATAATGTTACGTGAATCGACTGAATTTATGATAACTAAAGTATTTTTACCGGCGTAACGCATTATTTGCCGTATTTTCAGAATTACAAATGAACGCGAATACAGTCAATATGTTATTATACAATATTATTATTGTCATCGCGCAGCCGTGTAGCCCCAACGCCCTCGTAAGTACCTATTTCTGCAAAGTCGGCTGTATCACATAATATACGGTGAATATCGAATAGGCTATATGGGTAGTAACACGATGTTCCGTGTACCACATAAAAAAACCGGATTCGTTATCTTTTAATAGTTGTACAAGGCGCATGCTCAAAGACGACGTGCATTTATTTTACCCCTGCAAGTACACTGCAGCCACAGCACATCTGTTCGGAACGTTTACACGTTAACACGAATATTCACATCACCAGCAACCGCCGCACCGCCACGCCATCAGGCTACGTAATGTATATATATTGATCGTGTCATCGATCGTTAATTACATCTTATATATTATTGTTAACACGTCGAAGTGGATAATACTGCTGTTGTGTAGGCATTAGACGCACTCGTCGGATGGCGCGTAAAAGTATTCGCGTACCTCAAGACATTAATATAGTATTATACCACACGTATTATCGTAGGCGTCTCCCACACCACATATACCCTCTTGACACTGCACTGCAAAAGTGTTATCACAACAAATAAACATTCCATAGTCAAATGTAGTTTAATATAGTGCTCACTCTTCAATAACACAATGAATTGTCAAAATATACTTTTAAAATACTGTAAATACGATTAATTTTTATTTTATCGATTTTTGAAACTATTACGTCTTCGGTATTAAATATCTACATTCCACGCAGATTCTGAAAATAAATAAATGAAAAAGGAACATTAATAAAATCGCTTAAAGAATAATCTAAGGAGAGTGGATTAATCATCAATATTTTTGTCAAAACAGCGTACCGTGATAAACGTTTTTCTCAAAAAATAAGAGTTGTGGTAGCCATTCCAATTATAATTCATTATAATCGGGTTAGTCCCCTCGACGTCTCCTTGCCGAGACGAAACTGAAGTGCGAGTATGCGTTATCGCATGTTTGATTATGAACACTACGTCAGTAGTACCTATTTATCCATACTGACCATACTGTGCTATTCGTATCCGACCTATATACATAATATTATATTGTATTTAGTGCATTATTACGTATTGCAGTTTAATCAAAAAACTCTTAAAAAGTAGGACGAGCTACAACAAAACTATACATTATTACAATCGATATATATATAATACCTGTGCATACGCGTATTTTGTATAAAAAAACGTAAACAACTCGTTTGTTTACGTTATACCTATCTATATTTTTTATTCACGTTCTGTTGGTTAGTTATTTTTTCTTTCGGCAAAATGTTTGATTGTTAATACTGATAATATACGGTATCTATATTATATATATATAGTTTCGGCTTAAAATCAAAACGGAGTTTCTATGTATGAAAAAAAATATATACACTACGTTTCGATAAATCAGCAGTCGTTATTATACGTAAGTGAGTTTAAATAGAGACTACAGCACAAGAGTCATACATACATACAAATATGCTGTACAGTCGAGACAAAGATTTATGGAAATACGATTTTCAAAAAAATTAATCGGACTGCCGCCGTAGTAATACCACAGCAAATTTATGTATAATATTAAAGTGCGCGACATATATTATAAAATAGTTTTATAAAAACACATACATATATATATATATATTGATGTATTATAGACGCATGCGTAAAGGTATAATTTTAGAATTTCACGAATATAATATAGTGTTAAACGTATAAACTATATATATGCGTAATTTTTTTTCGCTATCATCCGATCCCTGGGGCGAACCCATACAATAAAACTGATATGGTTGTTCCGTCATCGGGATGAGCGCGTGTTTATCGCACCATAAAACCGGATCCGTTTACCCGTCTGATCTGACGCAACTCGACCGTCCCGAGACACACACATCCACGCATAAATATTACATATACAGGCGCGCGCCCGCGCTCGCGTCGACACACTATACAATAATACTTCATACTTGTATTAGTTGTATTTACATATATATATACGAATAGAAACATTTAATATAATACATATTATACCTATATTTGTATCTGCGTAGGAATAAATGTATAATAATAATAATAATATCGTATCACACCGTATATTATATATATATATAGGTATATTATATAATATATATAGTATGAAGTATATACTCACGGCAGCGGCAATAACAATATTGATACCACCGCGAGTATCGCGTATCAGCGATACCGCGTGTTGAGGACAACCGTTCGCGTAGACATAATATTATTACCTATGGAAAATATATATACATATACTCGTCATACTCTCGTATTTGTATGGCGTAACTTGGGCCGCCACGGGAGTATATAATATAATAATATTATATTGGTATAGGTACTGAAACAAGACATATTATATCGTGCTCCGGCATAAACGTGTATAGGCCCATATATACGTGGAAATAACGACGGGGGGGGTCTGAGTAACTAAGCCTCTAACTAATGTAATATAGCTCTCCTCCCTCCAAACAAAACTTAAGTTTTTACCCCGCGTTGAAATACGAGGTATAATATGAAAACATTTACAACCCTGCCTATTTTAAATCGTCAGTCAAATAATCGATCGATACTCAATATTATTGAAATTAACATGTTAACCACATTTGCTACTTGCTAGTTGGCGGTGGTACTTGTAAAACAAACAAAATTTTTGAATGTTTATATACCTAATACTTTTTTAAGATAAGACTAAGGATATTTTCATTTCCATTATATACAACATATATGAACGGTGGCATAGAAATGTTCACCTCATAATTATTAGAATTAAATTTATAACATGCCACGGAATTTTAAACAAATTTTACAAAACAGAGAGAAGAATAAAATGTTTACTATTCTCCATTTATCCTGTGTACACTAATTAATAACATCAAATTTATTATTATTATATTAACTTATAACTAAATAACTTAAATGTTAAAAAATTAAAGACATATTAATTTTTTTCTTTTTAAATATGCTTGCAACATATATGCTACATATTTTTATATATAATATATCTATTTAAATGTATTTAAGTAAGCAAATCGGTAATCGATAATGACTAATTGGTGACTTTAGTCACTATACAGTACTCATTGAATGTAAAGACTTTATTTTTAAGTAGGTACATCGTCGTTATTTATAAATTATTCTTTCCAAAAATATTATTATTTGGGACTCAATTTACCACTCCCAAAAACATTTTATAACCTAACCTTGACCACTTTTGTTTATCTTTGAAAACTGGCTCGAAATTATTTACTTCAATAATCAAGAAAATTGTGATACCTCAACCAGATATAATAGAGGAGACGAACAAACATCAAACTAATAACAGATATATAATTGTGACAGAGTACCATATTTATTACTGCTATTTATGCTAAAGTCTATAGTTCATACTAATATTTTCAACCTCAATTGACAGAAAAGAAAATATTATATTTCTCGGGTGCGCTCAAATTTGGTCAGCAACAGGATATACTTTTGGTCAGATATGTATAGTCATTCTTATCGACGTATCACTGTGTCACTAATATAATTATATGGCAGAGATACAAAGCGATAGGAATGACATCATTAACAAAAGGCGAAATAGAAAATAGAAAAAATATTTTAATGAAAAGTACCTCGGAACATGACGTGTGGGTTACGCTTCAACCAAGAAACAATTATGTACGAGAGAAGAAAATACAAAGATCTGCAGAAATTATACAACAGCCAATATACTCGTATATAATATTTACAAAGTATATGTTGCTGTATAGGTATGTTCATGGAATGGACTGATAAAAAATAAATCGTATAATATTTTCTATTATAAAATTACGAAATCACTGTACTTATGAGTAAGAGAATACAAGCAAAATAATAATATGCATGAACACGTGTACATATATATATATAAGTATATCATATAGCGATGGACGAAAAATCCGCGGACCGTGTACAGAGCATAAGACGATAGCGATCTGCCCGCGGCGGTGGTGCTGTATTATAATAATAATTATTGTACATAATATAGACTATATTATTATATAGTTAATATTTAGATTTATATATATACAGTATACACTCTACCTATCCGTCCGTAGTATCGCCCTGCGCCGGTCAGTCGCGCTACGCCGTGCCGCTTCGGATTTATAATGATTTCATTCCGCCGATCGGATAATGGTCACTATATAATAATATTATAGTCGGATAATTGGACACAGAAACGGTTACAGAACGCGTCTACAAAATATATACATAATATATTCCGGCCGTCGCACGGGCCGCCACCGATTTATTATGAAATTAAATCGTCTTGCCCTAAAATCTCTGACCCATCACATCGTGTAATTATGCACCGCGAGAGATTAGCGTTTTGCATCTATTCTATTTTATTATTATTATTTTTTATTTGAATTTTTTTTTTTTGTCACGGTTGTTGGACTTGTGCGCTGACGGTTTACCGCGACGGCCGAACAGAGCCAAAAACGTTTTTCGTAGAACGTATAAATAATATAATAATTTATTGTTATTTTAAATAGACAATGGCTCCAGTCTTTTTTATAGATATATATAAATATAGTATTATTAAAAACGCAAGTGCCTATATACGATTTTTAGTTATTATATGTTTTTGATGGATATCAAATATCTAACGAGTCAAACGTATATTGTTTGCTTTATTGCCGGTTTTGTGGGACGTGAGTATTGAGTAGCTTGTTTATTTTCTGCAAAACAGTATTTTTTTTAGTTTTCTGATAAACAAATAAATAATTTAAAATTATTGCGTTCATTAAATAAACAAGCGTGAGACATATGTACCGATTATGTGTACTAACATAAAGTTTCGATATGACAATAATATATTATATTATAATATTATAAATAAATAATCATAGTTAGAAAGAACTGGTAACTAAAATTACGTTGTATAATATTTATCAAACAATTCATATAAGGCAATTTGAATTAGGTGCATATAGGTATATCATTTATCATTTATTGTGTTTCAGTTTTATTTGATAAATTGAATGTCCAAAAATTGTAATAGTTAGGATGGTAAAGTTAATTAAAATAGGAAATAAACTAATATCATCGATTAAGTAATAAATAACTTGATAATTTATCAATGGTAATAGTTCTTAGCGTTTATAGACTGTTTGTTTTATTTCATAGTTATGTTAACCAATAGGATGTTTGATAAAATGGAGACTGTCTTGCAAAACTTCAATATTCTAAAAGAAATGAAAAATTACTATACCGAATGAATAATCTAAAGCAAATCGACTTGAATTCAAAGTAATTTTATATTTTTATCTTCAAAGCACAACATTAATATAAAAATATTAACGAATTAACGGTTATTCTAATTTCTATTATTATAATTTTTGTTATAATAACAAATGCTAATATTTAGTTTTAATACATATAAACTTATACTATTTCAAAAAATAAAAATTAATTTTGGTATTAAGTGTATTTTTTTATTTTAGTTAAAGTAATTTGTTTATTTTATAGACGCATAGCCAATTGTTACCAAACTGGATCAAAGTATATAGTAAACCCTTGGTAGTCTGGTTGAACTCAAAATAAAATTCTTTGTCCGTATTAGCGTTTCGATCGGACTACTGGAGTTTTATCAAAAATATTCAAATAATCAATATATTTTGTTTTACCATCCTTTTTAGAATTTTTGTAAAATATAACAAAATAAAAAATAACAAAAGTATTTAATTATAGGACTATATATATGACTATGTATCCAATAAGGGCAAATTAATTTAATTCTCTATATTTGTGAAAAAATCAATACCTTATTGTTTCTAGTGCTTTAAAATCTGAAAGAACTTGGAATATATAAATACAATATTTACCACTTAGGTAAAGAGGATAGAGGATAAAAAAATCACTGCAGATAAATTTGTTTCATTTGTTGATTGTATTCAAGGATAAGATAGATTAAAAATCATCTAGTATGTATAATGAATAAATGTACCGTCTGGATGAAAGCGTTCAAAGGATTATTGAGTTATACAGTTTTTACTCTAATATAAAATTAACGTTGTTTCAATTTTTACTTTAATCAATAAGCATTATATGATAAAATAAAGATAACGATTAAAAAATTCAAAGAAATTATTTAGAGAATAAATAAAGATTTATTTTATTTAAACATTGGAAGATAAATGATAAACTAATTAATTATTGATTAGTGATTATGTTTTATTGGTGTACTAACGCGTCGCGACTTGCGTACAGGTATTACATATGATTAACACAAATTTCATTATAATATATCACTTTACGATTACAACATAATTGCACTTGAAAAAGTTGATATTCTCGGCAATATCCAAATGACATTAATTTAACAGTAGCCATTATTTTCAAGTACCCACTCGATAAAAACAATTAAATTATTAAAGGTTAAACCTGTAAAAAATAAAATCATAATAACATAATAATTCACATAGGTAATCGTAATAATCGTATTGTACGTTTCCATTTTCATGCATCTATAATATTGGTGTAAACTTAAGAGATAAATAATAACTGAAATGTAAAAACGATCAACTTAAAATATTTTATGTAATATAACGTATTAACTATTAAGCAGTATTTTTTTTTATAGTAATCAATGGCTAACATGGGATATTTATATTGTATGTTTTGTCTTGTACTGTATACGATCGTAATAGACAATAGTAATAATTTTAAGACAGCTTATATCAGGTGACTTTACATTTTTTAACCTATATTTTGTTGTTATTGCTTTTGAAGATTTTTTTTTCAGCATCAAATCAATAAATTGTAAAAAATAATAAATAAATTTGAAACATGATCTCCTTCTCTAATATTCTTCCCATCCTGACCTAAGTGTTATTACTACAACGCTAATAGTAAAAATACATTAAAAAAAAATTTAAAAAAAAGAAATTTAATGTGTCCACCGTTTTTATGTCACCACATTTTCGGGGGCTATTTATTATTGGTAATCGTTATGTGTACGTCGTAATATGATTTATGTTGTACAATATATTATTATAGCCGCCGTAAGTCGTGTATTCGGACAAGAATTCAACAGACAATTTTACGGGTTATGTCGAGTTCGTAAAAAACAACGACTGTTGAAAAATTAATAAATAACCCTATTTTTAATAGTGATTTGTGAAAACATTTTTACACAGCTCGTAAAAAAGAGTAAAGAGACAACTAGATCAGTATTTCCTGTAAATATTATTACGAATTATCGTCGTTCTCTTTTAACTAACACATCCCATCTATTTTGCCATAAATTACATATATGTAAAACAATATTTTCAATCAGTTTTCAACTAACTCTCTCTATTTATCTAATTTATGAGTATACTGTGAATTACTTGGTCAGGTTTATTTTTAGTGTCTAGCTAGTCATATATATATTTTAACTTCCATATTTTTAGAGTCTCTGAATCAGAGACATCGTTAATAGATATCACTGTCACGCTGACTTCAAATGTTTATATCTATGATCCATAGATGTTCCTAAAATCATAGCATGATGAGGTATAAATCTAGGTTAATATTTATAATAAACAAACAAATGCCCGATTAACTCGATCTCTTATAAAAACATTAGCAATTCCTTATAATTTTACTGACGACGAGTGTTCTATGAAAACTATAAATACTTTATTTATGATGAACTACATAATTATACCTAGGTATATACAGTTATAATTATATATAATATTATAATTTGAATTCTTTATGTGATATTTTAAATATTATTCATTAAACCTACTTTTATTAGCAGAAATTCGTCATATTTTTCTACTTAAAACTGTAATTTAATTCGATTATATAATATATTTTAATGTTAGTATCTGTTTATCAGTTTAAATACTTATTTTTTTGATAAACAATTTATATTACACCACGAGTCATGATCATAGTTATCTACTACACTATCTATACAGTATATATATATATATATATATATATATATATATATATATATATATATTATATTAGTGTAGATAACCATAGTTGTAATGATATAATGATATAAGATGAACATTTTTTTGATCATGACTGACATACCTGACAGAAATGTCTTTGTATATATTTTCTGTATAATACTCTAATAGTAAGATACGATTTTTTTTTAAATAGAAAATAATGATTTTGTTTAAAATGTATTAATTCATCAAAATATATTTTCAAAGTTGATTTGAATTATAAATTTTTTATTCAACTCATTTTGCAAATATACAATAAAAATAAAGTTAATTCTGCATCATATTTAATTCGACTATTACCATTATTTTCTCATCAAAAACTATTTTTTCATTTTTACTTTAATTTTTGTCCTATATTTGTTTTAATTGCAGTATTGATAGTGTCACATTTAAATTATATCAACTTATTCCCACGCACTTAATTTTTAATAATAATAATTAGTCATTTATTAATATATTTATAATTGGTTAATTAATATATTAAATTATTAACTACCTATTTTAAATAATTTAATGGTTTAAGGGTATTAATTCAAATATAAATTGTTATTATATAAATTAATAATTGATTGAGGCCATCGGACATCAGCCACGTATAAAATAAATGTATCGTTGAAATGTTCTCACTGTAATATTGCACTAATTGCTATTTTTTCATGATGAGGAAACGCATTTTGTATTCAATCTACTGCATTTCAAAAGCTTTATCAATCCAATAATCTCATAGTTTGATAACTTCATAATCAAGCCCATTCGACCATGAGTTATATACCTATAGTAATAGTATATTTGTGTTCCCGGAAATCTTCACTTCCCTCGCTGAAAGTCGTAATCCATTGTTTACGGCGAAGGTGCATATCGTCTTCATTATGGATCACGTTATGCAGTCTGTTTCATAACAACTTATTAATAGTTAATACTACTAGATATACATTATAATATATTATGTACTTACATAAACTTATTCGACCAGCAATTCCCCATAAATTCAAAATTCTCTATAGGCTTAGCTGTGTGAAAAGCCGTACAAAAGGCAATTAAAGTCTCCTACATATTATTATGTATTTTAAAATTAACGATTTATGAATAAATATCAAAAATGTATTGATTTTTTTTTTTTACTTTTTTCGAGTAAAACTATCTTAACTCAATTATAAAAAATAATAAAAATATTATAATATATCTAAAATATATTATAGAAAATATTATACTAGCTCTTATATGTATATATAACTTAAATTAATAATAAATTTCATAAAAAATGTTATATAGTAATGGAATTTATTTTATCATCCTTATAAACATAAAAATGTAAGTAAGAGTTGGTTTAATACTAAAATTGTCTTTAAAATAAAAGTTACACCTACATATTGTATTAAACTAAATAATGCACAGTAAATTTCGAGAGCTTGAGAACTATTCATACAATAGTCAAAGTATACACTACCATAAATTGCACATTATGTTTTATTTTCTATTAATAAACAATGTATACATATATATTAAAAATGATTTACTTTCTACATCACTAATAAAAATAAATCATTTACAAAGTCAAGAACAGAATGTTGGATAGTAATAGTTGGATCGAATTTTAACCAAATATATTTTAATAAAAAATTCATTATTTCCTTTTATATAGGTATTTCTTATTGTAAATTATAATATTAATATTATCCTACATCAACTAAACATTTTTAAATTTTATCGTTACATAAATTGTGTTTTTAGATGTAGAAAAATATTTAAATGGTTATAGCTCAAAGTTACTTTTTGGAATACTATAGTAATAAACTAATATTTTAATTTATTGACTGAATTTCGTACCGTAACGCAGTAACGCATGAAATCTAAAATGATTGAACAAAGAAAAATCATAACTATACAACCATATAAATTAAACCTTAAAAATAGTATTAATGATTATTATGGTTTTCTTAAAATGCTTAAAGGTTTATTATCAGTTATACAATTCCAATAATAAATTCAATTCTAAAGATATCATTTAAAATATTTTAATTAATATGTTTATCATATAATGCATTACCTACATCCTACAACACGCTACACATCCATTTATTAATTGTATGGTTTATAAAATATTCTACGTTCAGTGTAAAAAGTTAATCACAAATCACATATAACTTTATAAGTTTGTAAAAATGATAACGAAAATTGTGGTTTTGGATTGAAAAAAAACAAATAGTTCTAGTGGTTTTAAAAAAAATTGAACTTGTTATTTCAACCATCGGCCACGGCATAATAATAAAACAATTGCAACTAAATTAATGCAATACTGTTTAAATATTTTGTGCAGGTACAATATTAGTATCTAACATCCTATATATGTAATGTTATAATATACAACCACCAATGGCAGAAGACTTTTAGAATAAACGTGGAACGTAGATTATTCCAAAGTCAATAGATATTATATAGTAACCGGGGTATCGGTATAATAAAGGATGAGCTCAAAAACAGTATCTGCTACTAAACGGAGTCGATATTGGTTTTTATTTTAATTTTCCGACATGCAGTCTTCGCCGAATACCTATACATACAGCATACGCGTAGTAGTAAGTTATACGTATTATAAATGTATACGATTTTTTTGCGCTCGTAAGTCGTAATTCTGCCCCGATTGGCCACGGTCGTTTCAGTGCATAGTATTATTACTATTATTATAACCGAGAGATACCACGCAACCGTAATACAAGTATACATTTGGTATATACCATACGCTACCTATATTATTATTGTAATATACGTATGTACGACGGCGGCGGCACATCACTAGCGCGGCGCGCGGCGCACGAAAGCCAGGTAACACGCATAGGTGCCGGTTATCCCGTTTGGCCGTCCTGCGCACACCGCGCGCCGGCCGAAACCGATTCAGTACGCCATAACTCGTTCGGCTGTTCTAGTGGTTCGCTCTCGCGCGGGCAAACGTATACGCACACACGTCGGATCTGCTCACCCGCGCACACGAAACGTCGTTCGATCATCGGTTTTTTTTTTTTTAATTTTTCTATTTTGTTGTTTCAAAGCTCCATTATTTTATCAAATAAAAAGTGAAAAAAAGTTATCGACTCGTCGGCCAAAAAATCCCTAGTGCGCTAATTTGCTCTCAATTGCGGTCGTATGGACGTATTAGTAATAAATTTCAATTTTTTTCAACCGAATTTTGTCGTGTCGTCGCCAGATCGTTTTGGAAGAGATAACAATTGTATTATCGTAAGCACTTCCGACTCCTATTATCAGCAGCAGCCGGAACATTCTAAAGACCGTTCCCGCGGTTTTCCGGCTAACGTCGGGTCAGTTTCAATTTCGATTCCCGGGTTTTTCTTTTTGAATTTTTTCTCACCGTTTTCGCGTAAGACATGTCGTTGACATGACCGCGTTCCCACCAGGTCGCCGCCAACAACAATGTCTTCTTCGTCTGGTGTCGCCGATCCCGAACCGGACACTATGATACAGGACAATATCGCTGCGGCGTATGCGCCGTCCGGTTACTCGTAAGTTGACTATCATTAATAATTATCAAATCATTTTTATTTCGTCTTTTATGACTGTTACCAATAAGCCATACTCTCACACTTCATCATAAGTAACATAAATATCTTCACATTAAGACAAAATTATAGATTTTTACGTAATAAAATAAAATTGGAACATTGTCGCTAAGCTTTTAAAAAATCAACGCTTCACCCTTTCCCTTCCACGTTTTTTAAAAACCACCATACCGTTACCGTCGTAATTTTAATAAAAATTTTAAAATTATAATTGTTAATTTAAAAAAATAATATAAGTGTCTACGGATTTCTATTTATGATGGTCATCATCGGATATCGCATGATTTTTAGGCGATCAAATTTTATTTTTTTCCACTACAGCTATAATCAATTTATCCCCATAAAAATATAGATATACTCAATATACTAATTGTGCTCAACACTTAATATTTAAACATACCTACTTGTAGTTATATTTTACAAAAATAAGTATGATGTTGAATTTATTTTTAATTTTGTCGCTGAAATTGATTTGCTGATCGATTTAAATGATTAAACGGTACCAACAACCAATACCTAAGGTTGGGTCGGTGCTGTAAAATTCCTGTAGATCTTAATGATGACCAATTTAATCCAACGATGAAGTTATTTTTTCTTTATTCGTGTGCGCTAACGTTTAAGTCGTTACATTCATCAAAAACACAACACCGACGAAACATTTATAATTACATACAAGATACTATCATCCATAATCATAATAAATAAAAATAACAGAATGAAACAAGCATTTATCACAGATTAAGGAACTCGGTGAAAGGAAGAGTGCTAATGTGTCGTATATAATATGTGGCATTTGTGTACCTGTTCTCTTCGAGAACGAAAATCCCGATGACCTATGATTTCCGTTGAAACGTAGTAGGTACTAGTTACAAATACTTTTTTTCTGGGTCAGTATTGTAATGCCAATGGAATATTTATGATAGGTTCATTACATCAATATAAATACATATTATATTGATCAATAAAATATCGTTGTGTATTTTAATTCTGGTAATAAAATACGAAAATTATAGTAAGTAATTATGTGCATGCTATTACCATTCTTGTCTCCCATAATTTGTGTAACACTCAAAACGTAAATTTATAAATTTTATCTCAACTCGGTGTGTAGTAAATCCTTTTAACTGAAAATTTTGTCACGAAACTATTTTTAAGCATATTCGCCAAGGCCGAGTTTACACCAGAACTAATTGACCTCACATGAAACTTTTATCTTGTAACGCTGTTAAAAGTGCGGTTTTTTCAACGTAAAATATTCCACGGGAACGACTATAAGGTGTTAGTTTTTTTTTATTGCCGCCGTAAAGATAATTTTATTCGGAATCATAAAACCCGCCACCAGCCAATCGTCACACGACGCAGCTTCCATTGGCCCGTGTCGTATAATTTAATCAAAACTTGTGAAAATATACTCGTCTTGATTGATGCGTAATTGTTTGGTCGGACGAAAACAGGTGCTCAAGTATAGTTTTGTTTGAAAAAAAATGTTTTATTCTTATTTACATATATTGTTGTTAACATATTATTATTATTATTATTATTAAACACACTCACAAGTTCTTTTTCGGAATTGAAACTATTCGCAAAGTCACTATCAGTAATTGTCAAATGGTGTAGTATGTAATGATATTATGTGTATACAGTATATTAGTATGCCTTCTGTATATACACCTCCATGTACACGTAGATTGTTCGATATCATTAGTTCCATCCCATATTTAAACGAGTACAGACAACAGTAGGTACCTACAAACATGTAATTTCCTTTACGATTTTCATCACGCGTGTAAAAAAAAACATTTTTGCACATAGTGATAGTTATTTTTAGCCATGTAGGCATACGATTGGGATGATTTCGATATTTCTCAATTCTTATACAATAATAATAATTCATATGCGTACGTGTATAGCCATATCGTCTTTACTCTATACTTTATATACAGAGTTTTTACACATAATATAATGCAACCACTGCGCGTAATCTAAATTTCACTTTAAATACACATTCGATGTTTTTTATTCTTTTATCATTAACACAATGCCGCCACATGCACTTTCGTCATCGAAAGCAATACGTTCTCTCGAGACGGCGAGAACGCATAGGTAAAGCGTTATCACATTTTCGAGTAAGAACTATAAAAACAAACAATATCGCACTTCCTGTAAACATGCGTCTATGTATTTTCATAGACTTTAATTATCTTTGGTTAATACTTTATTGACCGTGTTTTCATAGAACATGATATTATGTACGTATAATAATATAATAACGCTACTGAATTGCGCGATATAATATCATATCCTATAAATAAATCACGGTCGAACTAAATAACAGTGTGTCTATCAGGCGACAACAAAAAAGTGTGTGGTGCACCTATACATATTAACAGTACTTATTATAATATATAGGTATATATATATATATATATATATAGGTATTGTCTTCCATATAAATTGCCCAACCACCACATATGTATATACTATACGCTTTTCTTATTTTTGTTAATCTTATAATAAGAGTAAATACAACAAGAGTATTGGCCTGACTCTTGACCTCTGTTATTATTAATCTCGAGAAAAAAAACCCGATAAGTATCTGATAATTAGGCCGTATTATCCTACGTAGGCCTTTTATCATATATTATACCCTTTCTTTCACTCGATCCCGTGCAGTTGTTATCTACGCATCGCGATGCGTCATTGGGAAAATAAACCATTATACTTTTAAGTAAAATTAACCGCATTCTAATAGGAAACGGATCCAACAGAATTGTAAAATTTGAGCAACTTAATGTAATTAAGATTCATTGGTTAGGTTCTTCTATTTTAATTTGTTGTAACAATTTAAGTAAACGAGTTCCCACAGAATTTTTCTTCCTAATATTATTTACTTTTATTTTTTTATTAAAATAATAAAACAAAATAATAAAATAGTTGTTCTTCTTATCCATATTCAATAATCAAAGAAGTATGTGGATTGTGATCTGAGGGCGTGACGCGTGAGCGAAATGTTTATGAGAAATAGTCAGGAAAAATAATATAATGTATATTTTATATTTTTATTATGTTCCTACCAAAATTACTTTCTTGTATAAGAAAAAACAATTTTTGTATTATATTTTTTATTTGTATTAAAATATTTAAAAAAATAAAGTACAATTATTCGTCATTATATTTAGTGTTGATAATTTTGTTGACGATCTTTTTATGTTTTTATTTTTTTCATATGTGTTACTTAATTTATTATGCCACTATATGAGTATACTTATTACTTAATATAATTAATTACATGGACAATTCCATTTGTAATTTAAATTTACATTCTTATTATTTTTGTAGACAAGAAAATGTTACTATATAATTTAGTCATTATAATTGTAAATAGTAATGATTGTTAATAAATTATTTACTATAATAACTTTTTAAACTATTGAACTGAATGAATACAAAATATAAATAAGATCGCGTACGCAAGTAAAAAATTTTATAAACAATATTGTCACAACAGTATATTATTATGATGTATTTGATTTTGATATCACTTAATTGATAATCAACTATTTTATTTAAATAGTCATTATTCGAAAAGCTCATTTAATCTAACACTCACTATTAAATTATATCATAGTATACAACATTATAAAGCAATTAGATGGAATAAAGTCTGTACTTTGTTTTTTTTCTTTTTTGTTATAAAAGTCTTCAATGTTCAATGTTTCATTTTAGTAATTTTACAATACATTTTGAAAACGTCAAATTTTAAACATATACCTAGGTACGCGTGTTAAAATTTTACCCAGCGAAATATTGAAACACGGATAATATGATATCTTATAATAAAATAACTTTGGAATATTCGTGATATTTAAAGAAATGTTTTAATAGTCGTGTGTACTTTTTTAGTTTTTTACAAGCTTAGCTTTGTAAGTTGATTTTCATTTAATGAATATGTGCTAATTTCGGCAATAATAATTATGAATAAGTCGCAATACTATACATATTGAACCGAAAATATGTAATTTTTATTGCTTATTAAATTATGTAAATGCACGATAATTGCATTTTGTTCACGGACACGAAGTACATATTTCCACGCATTTTAACATTCAGTTTATGGTGTTTTTCGCAGTCCATGCTGATTTCAAATAAAAATAATAATAAATGAAAATAATCGTAAAAATGTTGAAAAAACCATATACTCACGTGTTATTATATTTTATAATAATAATACGTCAATGAAAAATAAAAAACATTTTGTCACAATATGTGTATGCTACAGTCATCGCCGGTGTGTACCCATATAGATGTATGTAACACACGATTCGACTATCTGTTACGCGCTGTCGAGCGTACAAAGTAAAACGAAATGTATAAAAATTAAACTGAAAAAATATAAATAAAACGAGTAAAAATTTAAATCTCGTTGTGACTTAAATTAACGTTAATTACCATCGGGATCCCGTGTCTAAAGAAAGTGGCTCCAATGTAAAACGCTTCGTTAAAGTAATGTGGATTTTTTTTTCTTTTCATTCTTCCTGATCTAATCATCTGAATCTTTCATTAATTTCAATCATTTTGAAAAAACACGTTTTCACCTTCCGTTAATCCAACGAGACAAAAATAAAAAATGCAAATCTAGGAAGAAAAAAAATACTTGGAAATTGTACGTATCTGTGGATTGATCGAAGAATAATTATATTATATTGAATGTTGTAGACTGTAGTGCAGACTAATTTAGGTGGTTTACACGTGCATAAATTTAACGTCAATATTTACAGTGTGCTTTTTCGATAAAAATACATTATATGATAATTGTTTGATTATATAATAAATAATAATAATATACATCGTTTAGATTTTGTAATGCGTTATATGTGTGAACACTTACATCTAGGTGTGCCATTAATTTGTATCTCACGTGGGGTTAATTATTTCAATATTGCTCATATCACATACAGAAGTAAATAAATATTATAAGTCTTAATTCTTAAATCAGTATTTAAGTTGTGAGATTACTTTCAGAACATATAAACCCAAATGATCTTATAAGATGTTCAAAAATTGAAGTATGTAATAAAATCGCAAATACACATAAAATGTCTCATATTGATAAGGATATGCAACAAAAAAAGGTCTATATATTTTATTAAAATACAATATGTGAATCCGGTTTCTGTAATTATTACTTATTACATTATATATTGCCAGAAATCACTGGCAGCAATAGAAGAAAATCTCAGCACAAAATAATATAACATATAGTAAAATTGTATTGACCAAAATCGTAGACTTTTCATTGCGCAGGCAGCAGAAACGCCGACGGCGATGATGAATGTAAAACCACGCGACAATGATAAATCGAATTTGATTATTATTCGTATTTTGCGACCCCGTTCACGGTGGATTTCGGTCCAATTTTCGTTTCGGACGCGTTGTGGAGAGACGTGTCGCACGTGTCGACCACATAGTCAAGATTATCGACGGCTTGCAATAAATATATTCGCACGCGCACGCGCACATACATACACATCTCATGTGTATATATTAATATATCCTCTTGAACATTGCACAACTTCTCAAGTGTCGCATAATAACACATATTATATTATTATTATACTATGGTCGACGACAACTATAAAACACGAAGTACTGCACGTATTATGTTATGCGCTGGTGCGACAGGTGTAGATGAGTACCTGCATGATTTCGCGATGCCCTTCAGGCGTGCTCGGTGTATACTCGAGCGTAGCACACGGCCAGGCGGTGGTCATCTTTGTAGGATGATATACGATATATATATATATATATATACATATAATAGTATTAGGAGATAATCATGTTATTTTTATCATCGATAACGACAGCCGTACGGTGTAAACGTCAAGTACTAGAGTATCACATGACTTAGTTTATCTATTCTGTGTGGTTATAATATATATATATATATATATATATAGTTACGATAACTATATTAAAACTTCACCTTTACGAACAAAATTCACAATTTCTGTAACTTATAACGTATACGTATAGGCACTAACTTATTAATCGTAAATTATAAACTGTATATTATATAGTGAATACCGTGTATTATGCGTGTTGGAACTTTAATCAAATATTACTAAGATATAATATCGTTTGGGAACTCGTGTATAACACACTCGTATATTTATATTATATTATGTTATACGTAGGTACGTATAGGTACACGAGCTGTGCTGATAGAAAAAAAATAACAAAATAAGGTATAGGCCGTACGACAGTAATAATATCGTCTAGGACACGCACATGACTGTACTCACACATACACATATACATATACTCATACATACACTCTGCAGTGCATAAACTAAAATAAGCACCACGCGCGCGTGTGTGTGTGTCGCGCGTATATGACGATGACAGCTACCATGTAACACAAGCGGACGTGTTCTCTCGGTGGTCATCGTACCAACACACACACACACACACACACACACACACACACACACACACACACACACACACACACACACACACACACACACACACATAAGTGTATATATATATATATATACCATACTGTGTGTAACCATGCAGAACCATTACGCACGAACCGTAAAAATGACACCCTCTTCGTTCCTCCGCTCATAACTATCCCCCCCTCACAACCTGTCACCCGTTTGACCGTTTGCTGGTAATCTGAGTGTGGATACGAGCGTTATAGACATGCGACATGATTCCATTTTTAAAATCGATTATAAGTAGACAATAACTTTTTGACTTTAATCGAATCGAATCATTTGTGTCGTAAGTCGAATTCTATTTGCTTTCGATATAGCCGCAGTGACAGTCGTTCGATTGCGATAAAAAAAAATTACAAATTTACAAAAAATAACGTTTAAGTTCCATGGGATTGGTGGATAATCTTTCCAATTAAAATAAATTATTATAGCGAACAGAATACATATTTTAGACTGAGATAATATTTGTACTTAAAATATCTATAATTATCTTTAGATTTTTTGGGTACATTTTAAACTATTTTTGAGAAACTTTTCGTTAAATTTTTAATTCAAAGCTACAAAATTGAATATTTCAAAAATTACGTTTAACTATATAATTTGTAGTGTTTCGCAATTATGATGAATTTGACCATAATTCTTTTATTGAATAATGCGGCTTTGTGTGAAAGTCTTCATTTTTCTTTTCCTATTTTCCCTTTCATTTATTTGGTTTTGGAAATTTTTTAGCAACAATAACAGAAATTTTTTTTACAAAAATATAATAAAAGTATAATAAATATAGAGCTCCGCTAAGAATCTAAAAATTATGCATGAGTACTTGTAAAAATCGTTATGTTTTCATCAGAAGATAATAGATAATATATATTATTTAGTATTTGTACCATCGTAATGATATCAGTTAATTATGCATAGTTTATACCATTATACCTATACATATATATTGTTAATTATCATATAGGTAATGCAATTTACAAAAAATTGCGGTAAATACACCGTTCACCGCTGAGTTTTAACTTTTTTAACTTTTGAAACACAATAACATTACACGCGAGTTACACCATCATACTTTAACTACTGGAATTATTATTTTACATAAAATACGCAGAATAAGTATACAACGAGTTGTTTAAAATGTTTTAAAATTTAGTAAATAATAAACAGTCACATAATTTTATAATTTATCGGTAAGAACGCTATACCTATAAATTATATTATTACAAGATAGCTTGGTTAAATATGGCACTTTTATATGTATTTAATTTTTAAAAATTTGAAAATATGGTTGAAAGTTTAAAAGACTATATGCTATTAGTGTTGAAAAGCTTAAAAAATGTGTACAAAAAAATCTATTTGTTATTTTGTATTATTTTTATTATATTAGACTATTAGAGAAATTAAAATTTTTTTGTACAAATTTTGCATTTTTAATTGAAATTTTTTACGTATGCAATTATACAGTTTTTGTGTGTTTTAAATGCCTTTTATTATTAGTAATAATAAGGGATATTTAAAACACTGAGTACTATATTATATGATGTTATAGTATCGTTTTAACGATTTTACACTTGGTCTATTTTATAACAAAATTTACAATTAATATTAAAAATATTTATAATATGATGTTTTTCAATGGATTTTCATCTAAATTTAATGGTTTAATTGTGTCATTTAGTATTTTTTTTCGCGCCGGTAGAGCGATAAAAAATCGAACTAGACCGGAAAAATGTATTTTAGATTTCTCGCGATTGGGGACGACAAGACTTACGTGGAGTAAAGTCAATAGTCCATGGTACGCAGATATACATTTTACCGTGTACATCACATGTGTATATATAACATAATGCACGATTCGCACATATGGACGCTATAATATGGAATGACACCAGAAAATATTCTAGAAAAAATTTAAAAATCTTCGGGAAAGGATAATGTTGAAATTTCGATTGAAAATTATTTTTACGGTGTATTGATATTATTAAAATACCTGTATACTTTATTATAACTAAGAATTTAATTCTTAATATTTTACAATTATAGGTGTCTATATTAGTTATTAATGGAACATGTCAACTAAACAATAAACCCATATCGCAAAAAAGTGATAAAAATTGAAGGTCGATGTGGCGCGATGAATCTCTTATAAGTGACCTCAAATGCGTCAGAATTGCGTATGATATGACCAATACATTTTTGTATGTATTTTGATAAAATTTAAATTGTATTGACGATATGACGGCATATATTCTTCCGTCATAATTCATAAGATTAATCAAGAAATGGGTATAAATATTAAACACTAAATAACAGAACAAAAAAATTATAAGCTTTATTATAATCAATCGGTATTGAGGAGGAATATATGATTTTTTTTTATTATTATTATTATTCGTAGCTTATTCATTATGAATTATAAAAATAATACATTTAAGTAGGTAGGTACTTGAATTATATGTATATAGAGAGAGAGAGAAAGAGAGCGATATATATATATATATATATAAATGTATAAACACTTGAAAACTCATACACTTAATTTTTATCAATATCTGTTAACTTATTCTTGTATTGTTATTTCTGTACACAGACAATACAAAATACTAGTTATTAAATTAGGTAGAATAATTGTAAATTTGTACCTACACCCTAGCTGTTACTATTTGTAATGTTAAATGTAATTGTTAAAAATATTTAATCATTTATTTAAATGATTTTTTTAATCAAGTGTTTTATTCGAACATTTTTAAATTTTATAGTTTGTTAATTCATACAAGCATACAGCAATCAATTAATGATCTATCTATATTATACGTGTTTAATAGACATTTTTATTGCGTTAGATTAAATACTTACGGTTGCAGTTAATTTATTTGGATTAGGGTAATAACTGGTTGTAAAAATATGATTATATATGTATACCAATATAATAGCTAACTACTAACACCTATAGTTGGTATCCATATAATACTCTTTAATCGTTTATTTATATTTTATAACAATATTGTGTTCTATCAATTACCTATATCCTATAATTCTTATTGATACTGCAGTATTATATGGGATTTGTTGCACGTGTTATTTTTTTATTTTATTATGATGGCACACTTCTGTAATCATCGTAGTGAATTTGTTTTATTAATATTTTTTAATTAGGAGTGTCAATATACTCAATGATTTAACAATGTTACAATAAAAATATCACAAATAATATACTTAGAGAAATATTTTCTTTATTAGTTGTCTAGTTATAGTCTTAGTGGTCGTATAGGAGCATATCTATTGAGGTAGGTGTGGTTTTAACCTGGATTTGGAGTTTTTTCGCTGATTTTGAAGTGAAGAGCTGCTTTAGTTTTATTAATCAATCTATCGTTAAAATTGTAACATGTATTTGTAATCCATGATGAATGTTAATAGCTATTGAATAATTCCGTGTCGTAAAATGTTATGAAGATATTTATTTAGTATGAACCAAGAGGCTTGGTATTCTCAGGAATTTATTTCGGAGAATTTGTAGTTTTTTAATTTTTGTTTAATTAAATTAATAATATATTAACGCTGCAGTGCAATAAATATTTGTAAATACATGTTTATTCGTAAATAAAATACATAATATAATATTGAAAAAAATAGTTATATTGTTTATAATTTAGTATTAACTATTAATGCTTCATAAATAATATATATTTTATACTCATACCGAAAATAAAAAATATATATACATTATACCTATATGTTCTTATAAATGATATCTAAAAGTTGTACATAAATATATTAAAATGTATAATATCTATCTTAAGAATGAATAATATATGATATTATGGATATTATATTATATTATATTCAATATGATTCTAGATAGAACACAAAATCTGCAATAACGTGTTGTCGGGATAGATACGACTAAAATCCTTAACATGTCCAGATGTAAAAGTCATATAGCACGCATTTGAGATGATTTTTATTTGGAATTCCTAAACACATATAAAATAATATATTATAGACGATGCACGTAGACGTAATATACTATTATCGTATCTCATGCATATATATATATATATGTATTACATACGCGAAAAGAAGGAAAAGAAGAGACGTAGGTAAAATGTACGTGAACAACAAAAGCAACAAGCCGTAAAAACAATATTATACATATATATTAAAATAATATGCTATTGCGATAATACAAACATAATAATATTAATAATATTATTATTAGTATTGTTTTTAATTGTCCATATTTTGCACTGTGTTAATATATACGCTCGTAATCGGCGTAACGCGCATGTAAACTGTAAAAGATAACAATAGGTACGCGATAGCCCAACCGGATAAACGTATTATTATAACGCGTGTATATATGTTTAAAAAAAATAATAACAAAATAACAGATAAAAAAAAAACGTAACCGTAAAACCCTTCGCGTGTAAATATTATATGTGTCTGTGTGCCGTAACAGATGATGATGAAAAGGTAAAAATAATATTCTCGAGAAGAAAACACATAATTTTGGATATTTGTCAATCGCGGAGGATAGATCATAATAAATAACGTAATCTTACGCCATTGGTTTTGCCGCCACGCATGTATTAATATAATATGTATTTAATTATATGTATAATGTAATTAATTAAATATGTATTAGTTATTTCAGCAAGCACGTTTTAATGATTTCTTGGGTATTTTTATTATTTTTGTCGAATTAAATAAAAAATATATCCTATATTATTTCTTTGTTTATAAGTTTAATATGAAACTTTTTTTAATGACAAGACTGTTTTTCGAGTCCGATTCAGGAAACCGTTTTCATCACAATGACCACGTGCAGCAGGTGTAATTTTTTACATATAATATATTATATAACTAATAATAATATAACATAATATTATAGTGTTGCGTGTGTGTGTGTATTTGTAAAGGCTCGCGCACGCGTGTGAGCGTGTGTATGCTCTTGTAGATAAGACGGTCGTGTGTAAATCGTAAAGTGCACCATGAGCGAAACGAGTTTATCGCTAAAATAATAATTATTATATGATAAGCTTTTTTTTCGAGGATTGAATGTCAAACGTGACCCGTCGGAAGCGTTGGCGATAAGAAAAGAAAGAAAAAAAGCATTATTATTGTTATCGTTTTTTATTAGGACGAAATTTGTGGACGAAAAATACGTTGTTTAAAAAAATATATGCTGCTATTTACGTATGTAATACATAAACATCTTTCTATATACACGATATAAAATAGCGAATTCTGACAAAATTCACGAAATCGGTTTGTCGACAAGTGTAATGGCCAACGGGTCCATATTATAGGTATGTATAATAATATACTATATACCTATCAAATATTAATGAGCTGAATTGTCTCGATTAATCGTTTTTTACAGTTATGTAGGTATTTAGTTTTTACTCGTATTCATTGTTATTATGTGTAATTTATTTGCAGTTAATCTAACTAAAATGGATAAAGGGGTACTGGCGCACCCGCGAGGTTGTTCGTTTAGGGAGTTCAATATAATATATTGTTTTTCTTTTAATAATTTATAATAATTAAAAGTGTTATTTAATGTAAAGTCATCTATGTTACTATATATTTAACAATTTAAATAATTTGAAAATAATAATCAATCTTAATTAAGTAATTATCATTATAATTATATTATCATACCGGCGAATTGACTGTCACTAATTTTTGTTTATGTTATTAAACAATTAGTAAAAAAAGCTACTTAAATATCCCATTATATAAGAAAGCTTTAAACGTGCATACCTATGTATACATATATATACGTAATAAACTGTGTTACCATTCTACGATCATCTATTTGATTGCCAATTTAAAATTGGGTCTTCTCCGATGTTTTATACCTTATATTTTAATTGTTGATTGAAGTTTAACTTTATAATTGTCCATCATACTTTATGTTACAAAGTATTTTCTATAATTTCACCATCAGCTGTATATAGGTAAAAATTGAACTAATACGTACCTTATTATACAGCACCTGTATTGTATTATAATACAGCACAACGACACGTGCACACTTCTTACGCGCTGGAAATTTTTGTCGCAACAATAATGGTAAATAAAAAACATCGATTTCGCGTAATCGTACACCACAGGTTACCTCTCTCTTTCTCTCTCTCTTTATATTTATTATTTTGTGTCTAAAATTTTTACCCAAGTCGTCGGCGTGACAAATAATAAATGGCTGCGTTCCGCACCGTTCGCATTGGCCAGTCCGTTCGTTGTGTGTCGTTATCCGGACACTATTGGACAAACATCGCGTAAACGGTGAAAATCAGTCGAAATCAATGGGCTAAAATGGCCCGCACAAGTGTGGTAATGTACAAAATAATAATAACATAATAATATTTGTGTTCATTGATTTAAGAGACGTGAGACGACGAAAAATTCGACCTCTACTGCGTTTTTGTGTTTTCGTGAAGCAGTGCGTATAGATACATTTTATATAGTGACGTAGATGTTATTTTAACGGGGTTATACAATTAAAATATAAAAAACATAGACAAAAGGTTAAAATAAAATACTTGAAGGAAGTACAAAGTCCACGAAATACAGATTTTAGAAATAATGTTAATCTGTACTCATATGATATTTAGGTTTATCGTGATTTTCTTTTACAACTTTGAGAATGGGTAAAATGTTGTATAAAGGTTATTTTTAAAGGTTATTAGAATCTTCTCAGTCAATCCGAACGGTTCTGCTTCTTACCCATATACGTTCTTTCTATATAATATTTTGATAGGCGTTTAGTATGTGCCGTCTATGGAATTTCTAGATTTTCGCGCTGAATTTTATAATACCTAAATAATGACATTTAATTAATTTACCTTCCCTCACACCGTCATTGTTATATATACGTGTTATATGATAATATAAGCATGCGAAAAGAACTACTATCGAGACAAATTTTTTTCATAACATTTCGAGAATGACGGTTACTATTACTGGTGCAGGAGTGGTAATCGAGAACACGGCGATTACAAAACAATTTCGATCTCGTCAAATAATAATCAACTGCTATATAATGTAGGTATACATGTAGCAGCATTGGTTATATACGTATATATAGCTGTGCATATGTTCGTATTATTATACCTAAATATTATATATATACTAACAAAACACGAAATTTGTTTAAAAAGATAACGTCTCATTTTTCGTGACTTCGATAGTCCGTTTGTACATAACGAATAGTTTTTATACAAACTGCGGAATTTAGTTTCGGAAAATTTAGTATATTTTCATTTTTTTAGCACTTAATTTTGTTCATGATCAATTATAATTTACGGATACTTTAATAAGTACAATATTCGAAAATTTGTCGACACCATAATTTATATTATATATGACTTATCAAAAATTATTTTTCTTTAGTAATTATTTAATTAAACGTAATACGCTAGATTTCAGTCGTATGCACTGAAGTCTGGGGCGTATACCTATATATTATAATGGTACTTTATATTATAGTTAACGTTTTTGAATTCGTGTCGAGTGACAATATAATGTAAGGATAAAATATTTTCATTTCTTTAAGGGGCAATTATATATAATATAATGAGCAAACGTTTTGTATATGAGGACGTATAATGCGCTAAATATTTATTATTTGGACTTTAAGAATAATAATTTATCATTTGTCCTTGGCGCGTTATTACTATTATTTAAATTGTGATTATATACGCTTCACGTAGAAAATATCAATACGATGTAGATTTAAATACCCATCTAATAACGTGTGTGATGTAGGTATACTATGCGTACACATGAGCATATTATTGCCCTATTTTTTCATATTTTCATATAAGTGTATGCCAATTTATATTTATATGATACACGCGGTAGCAACGATATTGCACCCGTGTTGAGTGCGGGGACAGCATTATTATTATTTACTATTTAGAACAAATGGGAACGCGCTTTGTCTACGGGTATTTATGCAATATTAATGAGATGCCAATAATATATGTACGACGTACCTACCTATATAATAACAGCCTGTGCGGTGGTATACAGAAAATAATAATGAAATAATTTGACACGCTTAACAATGGTAGAGGTTAATTTAACTGATAAGAAAGTAGTTTTTGGTATATACCGCGTGGTATAATATTATATAGGAGGCCCCATCGATAATAGGACGTTGGGTAGTTATATATATAACACACATGCACACAAACACACACGCACACACACGCACACATATATATATATATAAATATATGTACATTGCGTAAATTATAATACACATATTGGTTGTAATAGGTACTCGTTGCATATAAAATATATTATCGGTTTTTAATAGAACGTTGTTCTGTGGTATACAATATACATAACGTACGTTATTACTCGTATAATATTATTATCCCCAATATTGTTATATAAGCTAAATTATTGCACGTGACTCATAATTTTTTTTAACATTAAATCACGCTTAACAATGCGTTTGTAATTATTAGAAACATTTCGAAACCCACTCTTGTGTATAAATATATTATATTCATTAAATTATATTTAAGTATTATATGTATGCTTTTATATCTCGTGTACATGCCAATTGATCTACAATTGATCGAATTCAAGAATTTTATTTAAACAATAAATAATTATCAAAAACCAGTATAGCTAGGTAATGAAGAAATTGTTTTACATCAACTCGTGCGTTCTGACGTGTCCGCTGCTATTCCAGCTTACCACGTTAATATTATGTACATATAAGTGTCTGTTTATCGTTACACTTTTAAAGTGGTTGGTTGTTTTTCACGTCCACGACATTAACTTATCAATAGTGCGTTGATAAACAGAAGTTCAATGTACGCGCATCTTTGACATTCCAATTTTTATTTAATACTTATTTTTATTATCAATAATAACTTACTTATTACTTATCCGACCGTACTGAATTCACTATGATCATGAAAACGTTATGTCTTATACTCTTACAGTGTACACAATAGGTACATCATGCTTTTATACTATATGTCTATATATTTTTGATGCTTAAACAAGACGTTATTTTCAAAATTTCTGTTCAACAATAACTCTATATAAACTATATAAATGTATCTGTTTATTTTATTGTGTCTAATTGCATTTGCCTTACATTGGTATGATGCTCTAGCCAAATGACAGCTAAAAAAATTAATCGTTACATGCATTGCATTCATTATTATACAATTTTCATGATAGTTTAAAATATATATACCTATATAATATTGAAACATATTATTTTGCAATCAAACACTATTTTGTCAAATGACAAATAGAATACGTTTATCTCGCGTACCTATATAATAAAATATGTGGAACGGATTTATAGTAGCGGTCATAATATTATATAGTATCGTGCGTCATTTGGCTGATTAGTAATTAATAATAGGTAGGTCGTAAGTACATAAATAGTGGGAGTCCAAATTAACCAAAACGCAAGAAATAATTTTTTACATTGTCACAATATCGGTCCATTAATATTATTAGCCTAATCAAAATATTTTATAATACACATTTATCGCAGAAATAACATAAAATAATATATTTATGTATAAATATACATTCGTATGTGACTGTCAATTATTGTTCTCTCATATTTTATAGTTTGCTCACGAAAAAAAAGAAGAGGTATACTTGCTACGATTTCTTTAACTTGTTCACTTAATTAGAAAGATTTTATTTTTGAAATGATGAATCATTAGCAAAATATAGGTAAATTACATTTTTAAGGTTCTTAGTCATATATGACATAATATCTAAATCTTGAAATGTATATGTTTTTAAAAATAAATAGTGTTTTATTTTAAACGGTAACATATATTTTAATTGTTACCGGGATTCAAAATAATATTTTGAACATTTTATCAAAATGTCTACAAATTTATTTTGTTTTGAATATAAAATTAAAACAAAAAAATTTCGAAACCTAGTTTCCTTAAAATTATAGCTCGGATATGGTGTTACGAAACATAATTATTGGCTTATTGCTCTGACTAAAGTATATTAGGTATACTATAACATATCAATTGCCAATTGGTATTCATTGATGGTGCTTGCGCGTTAAATTATACTATAAATTACTATAAATAATAAGTCTAGATGTAACTAGCTATAATAAAGCTATAATCAGTAAACCGTATGTTTAAATGTTTGTCTTTCTGCAGGATAACCGAAGATTTTAAGTTACAAACTCATGGTCTGGACTCTCCACACCACCAGGGATTGTACGGTGGCCTAGGTCACTCGCCCACTTCTGGTTCACCTTGTTCCGTATACGCTTACCAGCCGTACCACCGGAACTACGGCGCAGGTCAGTTCCATCAATCGACGGCCGCCGAAATTCAACAGCAGCAGCAGCAGATACCAGTGACCCAAATGGTAGTACCACCTCCGCTGTCAGCGCAAAAATCCTCGGACGATGCGGCAGCGGCGTGTTGGTTGCAGCATAACGGCGGTGGATCGGCTTTCGAACACCACCTGCACCACCAACAGCAGCTGTCGTCAGCCTATCAGTCACATCACCAGCAGAGGCAACAAGACAACAACGGCATGACCGGAGGCGTCCAACAGCAGCAGCAACAGCAGACGGCCAAGATGACACAGCAACAGCAACAGAAAGCGGTCAAGGAGCAGCGGATCCGAAGACCTATGAACGCGTTCATGGTATGGGCCAAGGTGGAGCGGAAAAAGTTGGCTGACGAAAATCCTGACTTGCACAACGCTGACCTTAGCAAAATGCTCGGTGAGTACCTTAAAATATAATATATTATAATATTATGTTAAACGATAGTACTATTGTTATGGGTAATATAATATGATATACTATTGTATCGTTTACCTAAAGTTATCTTCGGTGGCGCTGAGATCATAAAAATAAAATAATTATAAACCCGAAACACGTTTATTGACTTTTAGTAACTACCAACAGGGATTATAATTTTACCTAAATCTATTGATTTATAACGAAGTGCGTTCGTTTCAGTTTGTGTGTAGGTCCGGTACCATTGATAACAATCTTACTCGTATATATATACTATATAGAGAATGATGGCGTGTCATCCACATACGTTTACGAAGGTATACTCTTATTATCGATAACACATTTCCAGAGGATTTACTCGTTTACCACCTTTACATTTTGCTTCTACAACACCTTGTTATATTATAATATACATTATTTGTGTGGTCAAATAATTTATACGATGATTATCAATCCAGATTATGTTGCTTTTAATTAATTAAAAAATAAAATTATGCCTATTTTAAAACTATTAATATAAACAATCATCTTCCATAGTATTCGAATTATCAGTCTGTACAAAAATAGAAAGCTCGTCGAGTATAAGAAAATTATGTCACCAGTTTGAAATGGTTGGTAATGCACTTTTTCGTTATCCCTTTAATATTTAACTGGTTTAAGTAAATTTTTTTCGTAGTTTTTTTTTAGTTAATATATCATGTGCAATGTGCGCTAATGTTTTCAACAGTTTAAATTACTTAATTGCCTAATTTATAATATTTATAATTTATATGATAACAGAGAGAGTTTATTTGTTCGTCTATTATTATTTTGGACTGCACGTGTTAGTGATGTTATAATGTATACCGTGTTCTATTGGCACAACATAGTTATGTTAGGTAAAGTCGTGAATTTAAGTATAAATCTATACATTTAATGTTGACTGTTTAATAGTAGTAGGTAAATATTACGTCTACCTACTGACAGTATGTCATGACGCAAAATAATCGTCTTAACGTCTGGACGGTCATCTTATTATATGATGTAATTATATATTTGCCGCAGATAGATGTCTGACAAACCGCTATAAATTCTTTACGAATACGTCGTTAGATTAAGCTAGTAAATTATTGGAAAATATATTATCATACATAATATAGTACAATATATTGTATCTTACTACTGCAGTGAAACGTCTTCCGTCTTCGGATATTAATTAATTACGCCGAGCATAATATTAAAAACGGGTGGGTTCTGTAACTATCTCGAATTCTTATCATCGCGATTTTAGCATGTGTATGTATTTTTATTTTTTATTTTATCGTTTGCGTTATATTATATTCGAAATATAAACATATATACTTAATCATAATATAATATATATGTCGTTCAGATAAACTAACGTCTGTTTACGGTACTTTGCATACGAAATTCAAGTCATATATCTTGCTATAACGAGAGGCTATTATAAACAGCGTATATTTACAATAAATTAAAAAGTGAAAAGGTGCATGTTTAAGATGCGCTTATACAGGGTGTCTCTCATCGTAGATCTGACATATTTATATGCAATTTAAATGTTCGTCGTTTATGTACGACTATATACAATATTTCGATTGCATCCGGTCGTCATCAATCAACTGCAGCATATACCTATGTATATATGTATTTTATATTGGAAATTCGTTCACCTGCTTCGCGCGATGATAATTTTTTTCCTAAAATTCACTTCGCCCCCACACGGAATCTATATAGGTAGGTATCTATAACTATTGCAACCCATGTACCTATATTATATTATTATACCTACAACAGTACTCCGTCGCAGCTGTCTTCGGCCTCGACGGCGCTATATATACGCGCGCAGATAACATCGACGCACACCTGTTACAACATTTTTCGCCGGTGGATAATCATAATGCTTAACTGGGGATAGCCGCACAGTATATGACCGCGTGCTATACGCGCGCAGCCAAAACAATAGGGTAGTAAGTGGCTGAAAGTTGCGCAAATAAAAAATAAAATTAATATAATAACAAACACTCACATGCTCATATTATATAAGTAAGACACATAGCGCGCACGCGTACAAATACATGCGTGCGCATGCGTTTTATATAGTGCGTATTATACATTGTCTTTGTCCTCTATTTGTACAAAGGCGAGATGAAAATATATACATAATATATAAATATATATATAGGTACGTAAATTTTTACCGAGCACCACGAGCTCGGTATCTTATTGCGCGCGCCAAACCTGACTTATCCATATAAGGGCCAAATGCATTAACCTCGCGACGACGGCGGAACAAATAGAACAAAACGCCCCTGTTTGTATTTAAATCGCGTATCCCTTTTTCTTTATTATTATTATATTATTTTTTTCTCTTATTTAACTTCACTTATTATTTCTCTCTCGCTCGCCCTTCACTCGCGCCGAACTCCTCTTCGGCCTGCGTCACCCACCGCCACGTCTGTACTGTTTGTTTAAACGTAATATCATATATACATTCAGTCTTATATATTAGAACGGGTCGTAAGACGTCTTTGCCGATGTCAATTAAACGTGCGGAAATTCGCTTAGTCGCTGCAATATTATTTACATACACAATCAAACCGGTTAGTTACCTTAGAAAATTCGATACATCGCACCGCCACCGACGTTGTCGTCCTCATATCTAATCCTTGCGCAAAGACGCAAAGTCGTTTTTATACTTTAACGCAATATCTATATATAATCACCCTTGCACATATATATATATATATATATATCACGCACGATGATAAAACATCGTTGTTTATGAGTATAATTATAAGTATAAAAAAAAAAATAATAATAAAAACAAACACATTTTACGATTACACTCTGCGAACATAATGTACACAATCGTTATTTTTTTTTATTGAAATGTGTCTGACACAAATGTATATTGTTCTATTGCCTACCACGTGATTCGATTTGCAATTTTAAACTGTATAATAACTGTGTCTTACTACATCAGCTAATACTTGTAATAATATATAACTATCGAAAGTAAAACTATTTTATTATTTCATGTCTGGTAAATATTCAGAATATTTTAAAAACCAAACGGATGTTTAATAACACAATAGATGGTAATCAAAATATCTCTTGTTCGGCTGTTATTCGCTCGTTTCAATTAAAAACTATACACATTAATAATATTGATAAAATCTTCAACAGTAATCGTTGTCCCGTAACATAAAAAACACACTACCGTATAAAATAAAAAGTGATATATTCATTGATATAGGTATAGTTTATAATACGGTTTTTATTTTTTATTCTGTCATTTAAGCGATTGACTTTGAAATGTACCTGGATGTAATAGAGTTCACTTTCAATAGATTATGCGATCTGAAATTCGATTTTACAAAATAATATAAATTATAATTATATGTAAATGCCGGCTAACATTAATATGCTTTTAAATAATGAACTTTTTACATTAGTAAGTTTATTTTCTTATTTAATTTTATAATAAGGTGATATACCATATATACGCGAAGGATATATTTATATATAGGTAATAAATAACAATAATAGAATTTACAAAAGGATTAAACGTAATTGAAACTTCACTTTACTTAGGTATAGATATGTGCTTACACTTAATATACTTTTTTCTAATCTTATAGTTCTAATTATTAAGCAAGTCAATTATTTCATTCGTTAAAAAAGTATAGTTAAGTACAGAAAAGTGAAGTACCTATAGTGATATTAAGTATATAGTAGAAGACTTATATGTCGAAGATTTTAATTTGAACAATCGAAACGCTCTTTGCATTGAAGCGATAGTGTATACTGTTTATAATAAGATGCATTTTGTGTATCTCAATTTGATTTCGGACACTAATTAGATCCAATATTATTGTGCAGAATGTGACGCGTTAACAAAAAGAGGCTTTTTTTCACTAATTATTTTATTTGACGCGATTCATCACGTTCAGCGTCCTCGTTTATAGGTAACCATCAACGCAGCCGGACAATGATCGTGTAATGACGTGTACATTATTGTTTTACCGTTTACGGGCAGACTATATATATACCATATATTAATATAGAAAAAACGAACGTCCAAAACGCACTGAAATGTCAATCCACTCGTCAACAGCACCGCAGTCTCATGTTTTCGTTATTTTTTTCTCTCCCCCTCCCTTATCCAGTATAATCGTTTCGGCCAAAATGTAATTTTAATTTTCGACACACAGTGAAAACTCATAAAAACCTCGTAATAATATCGTATCTATATATGTACGCAAGCGTAATACCTATACGAGTAATATACCTATATTATATTATTTCGGCCAGCTGTGAAAATAATAAATAAAAATGAAAAGAACGCTTTCCGAACTCGAGAGACGTCTAAAAGTCTATTGCCGCCACCACATAAAAAAATGAGAAGGCGGTTGAGCAGTTTCTTACCATATACATATTTATATATTATAGTGCATAATATAGGTATATAATACATACATATATATATCGTAAGAGGCGTTGGTCGAAGCACTGCACACGGTGCGTACACACCAACAGACCGACATTAGAGTTCATAGGTCACCTCGACTCGTTATGTTTTATGGTTCTGGTTACATTTTGCGTTTTTTTTATCTTAATCCTTTTTCGCGCGCACTCTAACCGCAACCCTGGTGATGTTATTAGGTATATACTATATACATTTAAACGCGTATTTTGCTTTCGCTCCCACTACCATCATTCGACGAACACATTTACACACACACACACAAGTATTCTCGGCTGTGGCTTCCCCGGAGTGAGTTTTTATTTATTTTTTTCAATTTGAATGTTCGCGCTTCTCACTTGACTACTAAACGCCGCCGCTATAGCCCCCCGTGGGGCATAAAGGATCTGTGGGCGCGGCTCCTGCTGGTGACAACAAGCCTTCCGGCATGTCCTTTATTTTATGGCTCGAAAATAGTTGTTATTTCTTTTTATATTTTCGGTATATTTTTTATTTCATTTTATTTCTTCTTTTTTTTTCCCAATATTATCGCAGTTCGAATCGGAACATATTTAACCGTCTTGAAAATCCGTCGTACATAAGTTCAGCCAACAACATAATAATTTTGTCCAAACTTGTTTTTCTCGAATTTTTATCAATTTTTCTAAAATAAAATCACGGAGTTCGTGTGGTTTATTAAATCTCGTACCTCAAATGCGACAACAAAAAGTTCAGATCACAAATATTTAAAACGACACGCGGTCGAGATACCCATCTCGCATCGACTTACAGACGCGTATAGATCTCATACCTATATTATACATAAAATAACTCATTTTTTTTTCTGTAAATATCTGTCGTCGGCGATGTTGATAAGAAAGTATCATTAAATTTATTTAGAATTTATATTCTTAAAATAAGGCTCACATGCGCACAGCATAGGTATTACACACGGCTGTTGTTGTCATATACATTATATATATACAAAATATATTATAAAAATGTATAATTTCATTTAATGTGTTATAAAACCGAAATAGAGTACTTTTCTACTTTACTTATACTGTTGTTTAGCTATGCGCAACAGTATTGCGATTTTTTTCGCTATGTAATAAAATAATGCATAGCACTATCGCGCATACCCAATAATGTCTGCAGATATATAGCTCATCGGAAACTGAAGGAAATATACTCTCAAGGTCCGAGATTAATTAAGACACCCGGCCGGATCGGTTCGGTTGGATAGCGCAAGGTTATAGACGAGTTGCATAACCATAATAATATATGGATCCGCGCTGTCGTATGGATTTATATACATACCTATGTATTTTTTCTTCTCTTTCACGTCGAAAATTGAAACGAAAGATTTGAAAAAAAAAAAATGTTTTTTTAAATCCCGACGATGGTGCGACGATCGTTGGGATGTGTGTGTTTATTATCGTCGACGTTATTCTAGTTATTAATAGGTTTAATTAAAATTTTTACAACAATTATAATATGATAAATATCAGCGGTCCTTAACCTTTGTGTAGTGGCGACCCAAGATATTTACCAAATTTTTAATGTGACCTTTTTATAAATAATGTTCAATGGTGGTTTAAATTTTAGCCGACCCGTTTAAAATTATTGACGACCCAAAATTGGGTCACGACCTTATGGTTAAGAACTGCCGATATATATTATTATTATATTATATAAGTATCTATTATCGTGCCCGTAGTCGTAGTGGACTATATGCGATGATAATATTGCCACCGCCGCCGCCTTGAGGACCAGCGCGTACGGCTCCTGTCCCAGGCATAAACACCGACGAATGTGTGTACTAATAATCTATTAGTAAGTCTGGTGTATGTAATAACTTAAGATTTACCGGTGACGATAATGTATACAAAGAAACCGCTATTGTGTCCGAAGCCACTGCGTAATTTATGGTTTTAAAATGGGTTCTCTCTAGAAGCCGGTATATAATATGTGAGATGATATATACATATACCTACAGATACACACTCACACGCGTAAAAAAACTGAACCAGAATAAGGTACCGTTTGCCGCCAGCTGTGTTCGCGCGCGCGCGCGCGCGCGTGTGTGTGTGTGTGTATATATACTTACTATATAACATGACAATATCGCTGACAGACCGCCAGAGGCATGGATTCGGCGGCAGCGGTCGCGGCGGCGGCATATTATATGTATACGGTTTTCTTTCCATGTATATGATAATATTATTTGTAATTTAAATCAGCATTATAGTATAAAGTTCTGGTTTGTGTGCGCAAAGAAAAAAATAAATAAATAACAATATGGGTATACACACTATTTCACATATACGTATATATACCAGCTATGTATACGTTGAACCCTCTCGCCGCGCAGCAGTAGTATCGAAAGAAAGATAGTCTCGCTGGAATAAAAATGTCAATGTATGACAGTCGCTGGCCATTTGTTCGCCGATCGTGTACATTGTGTATGTATAATAATATGTGTTTGTGCGCGTGCGTTTTTTCCTATTCTGTTTGTATGATATAAATAATAAACGGTCGTCTCTTGTTATTCGATTAATCGTAAACGTATTTGTATAAAAATATGTGTGTGTATTATTGCGGGTACCTATACCTTTTATACTTTATTCTGTTTTTATTTTATGTTCGTATTGTCTATATTATGTTTAATATGTGTTTTATCTCTCATATAACCATACTCATCGTGCTTTTAATTATATTTAACATTTCTAACGGTTCTTCAAATAATACATGTATGTGGACTTATCAAACTATTATTTCCTAATAACCGGACATTGAACAATTTGAACACATATCAATATAGGTTACCTATATACGGCTATAATATTAGGATTAGGTATACGATAGCAAATAGAAGAAGCAATCAATATTTAAATAAATAAAATGGTGAAGTTTCGATTATAATACAATACAATATTCACTCACCTTATTTATGTCTAATATAATTTAATATAAACATGTTTATTGCATTTTACGAATACTAATGTATTATAAAACTAGTATTATAGTACTCAGGATTTCACTTGCAGCCAAAACCAATTATCCAATTTGATTATATTGATATTATATTGATTATAAATAATGAATATAATACATGTATATTATATATATATATAATGAATAAAATATTAATTGACCCAGATTAAATTCAGTACATAACGCTCAAACTGTCTAGATATACAAAAATGTATTTACATTAATTTGAATGATGTTAATTAAATTAGGGCATTGAGTAGTGGATAATAAATTAAAAATCGAATAATCATTGCAAAATTAAACAACATATATTATGTTTAAAAGGATATGCATGCACTTGTTTTGAATACAGAATAGCTATATACCTATGTACTGACTACAACGTTCTTATATATTCTTCGGTTCACAGGTTAAAAAAAAAATAACCATTGCAATATTCATGTACAATATAATAATATATTATTTTTGTTACCGTCAATAGGATAAAAATTCCAAAAGTTTGATTCGATTTCTTACAATAATAGATAATAATTGTATAGTATATAATATTAATTATGACTTAATTTTTTTTTAAATCGATTTCAGAGTCAATCGCTTACAGTTGATATTTGTTGTTTATTTATTTTTTTTAAATTTAAATTCTATATGTGAAATGCAGCAGGACAATTTTTTATAGAATAAAAAAATGTTTAACAGTTTATTTATAAGCAGAACTGATCGTTTTAAAATGCATAAAAAAAATAATAAAAAAAGTCTATAGCACGCGCGTACGAATTTCCCTCACAGACGATTTGCCGCCGGGCACTCCACTTGTTGCGCGCCACCTGCGCCTTTACAACTCTATATATTATACACGTCATGTTTATTGTGATTGACGCCGAGAGCACCGCAGCAATCACAACGTTCTTTTTTACAAACTCCTTTCAGATTCTTCATTATTACTTATTTGATCATTATAATAAATACGAAATATGCGGTGACGGCAATGGGGACGGTGGATTAGGCATCATATTATCGACTGGTGATTTACGATTATATGTATATGGAATAACACCTCTCGGAGAGTGGTTCAAAGCGAAATCCGACCGCAAGCGCCTCTTTTACGAGCTTCGACTTCTGCCCCTCTTTTAATCTCTCTTCTTCCATAAATTCCTTTACTATATAACGTACCTAACTCTGTCTGTACATTTCACGTTTCACGCTGATTTTATTTTATTTTCCCATCACTAATTAAAATAAATCCACGTGTCGTCAATGCAGTAAATACTGTACCGCTAGTCGCTACATAGTACGCAAAACGGTGAATACTTTTATTATATCATACAAAATTTAAAATTCGTAAATACTCAACGGCTTTTGTGTTTTTATTGTCGTCGTTGTCAACGAATATGAGTGGGTGTTATTATAATATAAACTCGGTGCAGTGCAACGACAATTGAGTAATATCGCACATTGGCGACAGACTAACAAATTAATCCGAAAACATGACTACATTAACGTTTACGACTTTAAGAGTACCTTTACACCATTTAACGAGGGCAAAACAAAAAACAATTTACATTTACGTATTGTCTTGCTTAAAATCATTACTGTCAAGGTTTTCGCATGTTGTGAGATGTAAATTTATATATATTATATTGTAAAGCTTTGAGTGCGCGAGTGTGTGTAGGTGAATTGAGATTATGTGTATTGTTTTCGAGAGATTTAAATTATATTGTATATAATAATATTAACCATTATTCTCTTACACCTACTAAAATATTTTGTGGTAAAGATTTAGTGAAAATTATTTTTATAGATCTCTTATAAACCTCAAAGTACTTGGCAGTCGACAATAATATAGTATAATTTGTAATATATAATTATTATAGATCACGGACGTCACATAAAATATGAAGTCAACTAAAGTTATATCATTATAAATATATAGAAATTATTTTTTTGAGTTTAATTATTATTTAAAGTATTTAAATATTTATTACAGTTAACAAACTTACCTGAATATCCTTATAAATATATACACATTTAAATACAAATTTATACAAATTTGTTTATAATTATTTTCGATAAATACTTTATAAAATTATTTTTCTTGAGAAACTGCAACTGAAAATTATTCTTTAGAGTATCAAAATTTGAAAAAAGTAAAAATTGTATTATATAGTTATAATTAAAATGTATGAAATTTAAATAATATATTATAACAATTAAAAAGTACCTTTTAATAATTTCCTTTAAATAATTTGGTAATCCTAAAGTATTAAATACGATTTAAAAAGTGTTGAATTGAACTGGTCTTTAAAATAAATAAAATAAAGTTAGCTGTATATATGAACTATATATATGACATATTAGTTATTAAAATTAAAAATTTATCAGGAAAATATTTAAGATGATTCGTTTTTGGGAGCGTTGTGCATCGATAAGAAGTATAAATGAAAAAAAAAATAGAAACAAAATCAATAAATAAGAAGTATATGTGGTATAAATACCTATATATATATATATATATATTACATAAATTAAATTTATTTACTTTCATCGTTGTTGCACTATTTTATCTACGAATGTATACTTTTATTGAGCTAAGTATTCGTTTGGAGTGTTTGGACTAATAAAACCACTACCTATTTAGATCAATATTGGTGACCCGTTTGAGGAAAAAAAATTGAAATATCTATCGTTAAAATTAAAAGTTATAATATGTGAGCAAAATAAATTCTAATTTCGTAATAACACATAGAAGCGTTGAGGCTTTTAAAATTGTTTACAAGATACATTGCATCATAAACCTAGGAGATTAAAATCCTCGTGAAATAACTGAGTATATTACGTTATCAGGCCGATCAACACTTGTTTCACCACTATACAAAACTATATGATATGCATTTATAAATAATGAAAAACGTGAAAACTCAAAAACGTGAAAATTGGGCAACTGAGACGGCGTGGGGAAAACACTATCACGACGGCTGTTTTATAAACCTGCTGATCAACGGAAAATATCGAAAATATTCTATCTCTATAAGTTCTAGAAACGTATTAAGGTTGGTAGTCATCTCAGCCGTCTTATAACAGTTGAGTCGGGTATATTTAAATGTTCGATTTCAGTGGGACTTTCCGTTTGTTTCATTTCATGGATTGTATGGTGAAGTTTTATGTATAATCCCGCGGTCTTTGATGCGCTGCAGATAATCACATTAAGATCGGTCAAACCGCTGAGGCGACTGCTGTCCAAATCATTATAAACGATATACTGGCACAAGTCTGTTTTGCATTATTTTTCGTTAGTTGTCAAAATGTTGCGACAACGATCATTGCCATAAGTTTTGACGCCGCCGATCAACAAAGACATTCGATCGAACCCTTGAATGCTTTTGGGAACGCTGTCTATGAGTGAGCGAATAATATATTATGGTGTTGCTGATTGCGAGGAAATGTTAGTGAATCTATTTTTGAACAAACTCTATATCACTTACAGACCGACGAAACCATGAAACATGTCACTCATTCCCCGAGGTAAAAAAAATAAAAAGAAACATGCACATTACTGCGGTCTATATACGCTTATATAATATTAAAAATATACACTAGTTCCTCGTGGTAGAAATAGGGATAATTATTGCGAATAGCGAGTATTTAAAATGTATTGTAAATTTATGTAATTGTATATATTACATATAATAATGAGTATATATTATTGTAAATGTTTGCAAAATCCTGCAAGTAAGACCTTGATGAAAAAGTTATAAATAATTATAAAAGAAATATAAATGCAGGCATAAAATACTAAGTATCATTGTGTAATTATACATTTTCTTCACTTCGTATATTATTCATAAATGATACTTAGTGATGTAATTTCTATACATTTTTATTAGGAAGTATGGAATTGGTACTTAGGTCAAAATAAAATATAACATAAAAATTACGATGGTTTAATACTAAATCTCGATATTACGGATATTATGTACATATATAATATATATTATACACGTATTTCCACCAACACAAATTTACATTCATCGGATAAATATACTTGTGTTAAAAAAAAAATCAACAAGTGTCGTCTGCGTGGTGATTTTTACAGCATATTATATACGAGTGTATATAACTATATATGTACATTATACTCATAATATATATTTACGTAAATCGTTTGCCGACAAAGGAAGGGACGTTTGTGGTCATTCGCGCGTTTGTAACTCGTCGGCGGGTGTTTATAATAATATATTATTGTATGTGGTATGCTGTAAATAGTATTTAATATAATATATTAATTATTTTAATTGTGTTGATTTCCATATAAAGCCATTATATACCTATATAATATATAGGCTTATATATATATATTATATAATGTATTAATACCTATACCATCCTATAATATTTTCCGCTATATTATATCACCATAGCCGATGTACCTATAAAGGCAACGAATTGACTCTTTTCCGTCGAATCGCCTATATATATATAATATAATAATACAAACCCCAAGGTGATGGCAGCGACGCGGCGGTGTCGTTGATAATAATAATTTAACGCTTTTATATAATATCAGCTCGATGCTCTGCCGCCGCCGTCGTCGTTCCATACTTAGACTCGAGCAACTATTATATATTATATATACGACGTGCGTGTAGACGTTTAATGTGTGTGTGTGCGTGTGCGTATACTGCGGCACTGCGCGCGCAATGAATATTTATAAGGGATATATTACGATTTGCATATTATACGTTTGAAAAAAAAAGTAACCGTCCATCTGTCCTTGGTTGCGATTGGTCATTTGAATAAAATTTCCACAGTACACTATTTTTTTTCCGTTCTCAATTTATTTCACCTTACCGACGTCGCTGCCACCACCGCCGCCGCCACTGCTTCTCTTCAGGTCGCCTGCTGCAGTCAGCCCTATACAGCGTGCACCAAGCGCGCAGATTATAATAATAATAATAATACGTCGCGCCGCCAGTTTACTGGGCTTGCATTTATTTATTATTTTTTTATTATAATTTTTTTCTCCTCGAGTTCTCCACTCGAATGGTATCCACCGGACCCGTCGACAGACTCCGCCGCGTAACCGGTTACACGGACGTAGCCGCCGCCGATATTTGTGCGTGATTCCGTATAGGCGGAGCTTGGGGGACGGGTTATGCGCACCGTTTTTCCCCTACCCGACTCGTTGGACTACCTCCTCTCCGACAGTGGCGGCTGTCGTCTCCGCGGCGTACGAAATCTCACCGCCAGCGCACGTGCACACCGCCAAACCGATATTATTATTATTATTAATACATAATTATAATATTACATTGGGCAGAGGACAGATGTATCTTATATAGATATTATCTGATTTTATTTATGTGGGTATTAATACCTATATGTTTAATAAATTATATATTATTTATCTCATACGCACCCTGCTGCAGCAGCCTCCGAATCTTTCAAATATCATCGCTATTACTTGTCTTCTATTCTTCAGTGTAAGATATTCAGTCCGAATATCGATACGTCTTAAATATCGTCCTAAAATATTATATAGGTACCTACCAATATCGAGAATAGGAATTGATATTTATTTTGTCCGTTGATGATTTTTTTTATAACATATTATTATAATATTATGATAAACCGTTTATCAGTTGTCACAATTCAATGTTCATTGTGACTTTTATTATTAAGTTGTATACCTGCGCTATGTTAAAGTGTATTGTGTACACTGTACAGTGTATTTATCAACTATATATGTATAATATTAAATTATATTCAGAACTTTTTTTTAGAATGTATAATACTTCCGTATCGAATGTTTTATAAGTACGTAAAATATTGTCTGTGGGAATAAGGAGTAATCAATTTATTTTTTCCATGTTGAAAAACTTAAAACTGTATTTCGCCCACGATTTTTTAGCGAATATTGATGACTATTTTACCATTTTATTAAAATATATTTCAGACATTTGTAACTACTAACTATGTCATATACATAATATAGGTACTCGCGTTTATCCATATATCTTTGTACGCACCTATTTTCTACTTATAAAAAGCAGTGTTGTATCTATATTATATTCATTTTCGACGTAATTCCCGCAATCGCATGTGTATGTGTGTATATGTAAATTATATTTTGTTAATAACCGTGTGCAGCTGACCGTATAGTATAAAATTGCTTTACCCATAACCTTCGGACCTATTCAGTGCGTTTTAAAGCAATATGGTTATATAATATGTGTCCATATAATTTACTGCTCCTGTAAAAATGTATATGTTGGTTAAGTGTACAATTCATTATCACTATATATTTCTTTTAAGTTTACCCTTTACACGTTTTTTTTCAATATTAGAGTATAACATAATGATTGATATTTAATAATTCTAGTAAATTTTGTCTTTTCATGATTATTGTGAAATTGTATAAATTGTTGTAGTTTGTAAGATATAAATAGTAGATGATACTATTTATGGTTTTATGTTATTGCTTTTTTTTATAGTATCTAGTAATAATGTATGTATCAACTTAACAAAGTTACAAACAATAATAATGACACAACTATACTTATTTAGAAGAATCATGTAAAATATTGAAATGGTATAGAATAATATATTATTTAATTTAAACGATTTATAACTAAAAATTGTTTATTATATTTTAAGGTTTATAAATGAGAATTACGTAGTTTATTGATTATTCGTTTTTCTAAATACTTGCCTTCTGTTATATTGTGTACATATTATTTACCTATAACTTAAGTTATTTAAACATTTTCCTCGAATATTCTATAGATGATACTATATTATATATATGTTGTATCTATAGTATATAGTATCGCTCTTAAAATGTATTTAATTTCTGTGATCACGTAAAGTTTAAAAGCAAAAAGGTATTTTAAATGAATTTACGTCACTTTATTTTTGTTAATATTTACAAACTAAAAGTTATTTCTATATTTGTCGATTTATTTGTTTTTCACATATATTATAATCACTAAAATAGTTTATAGGTATAAAAGCAATACGCTTTAACTATATATGTTATATGGCTGTTACATGTGCGTATTATATTATATTTTTACACAAAAGTATTATTTATATAGCGTATTTTATTCAAATAAAAATATAAAATTGTTTTTAAATTACCTTTAATTGACGATTTGGTTGATTAAACTGTAATTTATACGCAAGCTTTTCTGGGAAAAAAAAAGTAGGCAGCCCATAATTAAGTTAATTTAACAAACGGTAGTATACACGGTATTTATCCAGATTTGTATATTATTATTCCCCCTTTTTTTAATTTAAATTAATTTTTTTTGTTTTTCTTCAAACACCTCAAATTGGTATTTTTTTGTATGTTGTCTAAAATTTCGAAGATAATACAGAGATCCACGTACCGATTTCTTTTTTTTAAACTTCTTTCATCGTGTTCATCGCGTTTTCCGTTCAGCTGACCACGTACGTGTCAAACGTTCGTCGCGCGCGATGACATTACATTATATAGTTATATACACTCATACATATTATTATACGTAGTATAGCCTAACGGGGCGGTGTGGCGGCAGCGGTCATTATGAATTACGACGGTATAAAAATGTCATAAAGGTGTGAACGTGAGGAAGGGAGAAGCGGGGTCGGACGTACACGAGCTGCAGACAACGGACGAGATTAATAAGAGAGGAAAAAAGGAAAAATTCGTAACGGTTGAAATTACCCCGATAATTATTGGCGTGGGGTATAAAGGTGAGTGCGTGTAATAACTACAACGCCGAAGATCGCGCGCGCGGTGCAGAGCACGTGACAAATACGACCCGGACGATTTGTATGCAAAACTGTGGGTGCATAATACACACGTTACACACACACACACACACACACACACACACACACACACACACACACACAAATATCTATTATATAGTAAAATAATAATAATTGTAATCATCACGAATCCCGAAAAAAACACATAGGTCCCGAGAACAATAGACGATCGCAATTAGCTGTTTAAACGTCCGTTTAGAGCCGCATGGATCACGACTCCGTGTTGTATGTATACACGCGCATATGTATAGTATTAAGGGAGTCGTGGAATAACGAAAATAAAAAATTTAATACACTATATTATAATAATAATCGATTTATATATACGTTTATTATACACACGCGCGCACTATAGTCGTATTATAATATGCTATACGTATATATTTTTTAACTTGCAGGACGAGGCGCGCTCCTTAACCCACTCGGCTGGCATATACATATATTTTTTACCCTTTATGTTTCAAGCGCGCGTGTGTGTTTATATATTTATAATATAATGGGTCGCTAGCCGCTATCCCGATATTAGTGATTTCGTCATTCCGACCACGAATCCGACAGGAAACGCCTTCCGTCGCGCCCAGCAAGCTCTCTGTGACGGCAGTGGCGGCGGCGGCGACGAGCGCATCATGAGCAATATACAATAATATTATATCTACAGAATAAATTATAATACACATACGAGTATATGTATATATACATCTATATAGCGAGTTCGACCGAATATTATATATATTTATGTTTTATTAATATCGTATATCATTACGTACATCGTTATTATGTATGCCTATCGTTCTTTTTTTTTTAAATATATAGTTTTATTGATATTTCATATAATTTTTCTAACGTAAAATTAATTTTGTAATTCTCGCACATATGCCATGTATTATACGTTATGGCGGCGGTAAATCAAGAGAGAATATATAATACAGTATATATATTATACCTGAAATGTGTGTGCGTAGTAATAGTGTGCGTATTAGTGTATTACCGTATAGGTGGAATGTCGTATTGAATTTATTGGCATGGAAAATGATTTAGACACTTATCTGTTCCTATAATGGGGGATAAAAAAATAAAAATAAATCGAAACCCCGTTCCACGATCAATGGGCCTTCACGATGTACTAGTTTACTCGGCTGGACTTTATGGAAATTCATTAGACATCTTACCGATAGTCGTCATTATATACACTTATTATTATAGTAGTAGACATATGTATATATATATTATTTACTATTATTAATGGTGTCATGAGTTTTTTTTTTAAATTAAATTTATCGTCTTTATACGATATAATAATATAGGTAATACCTATGAGATATGACATTTAATTTTATTTTATAATGTCGCAACGTAATAAGTAGTTGATCATTTTTTAAATATGCTGGAATATTAACACAATAACACGTCATATCAGAAACATTTTCTATCTACATAATTAGTAGTTTAATTTTAATTTTATGTTTTTGTTTTGAAATTCCATACCGACCTATGAGAATCTGTCGATATTTCTACTTATATATCTGTTACAGATAACTGTTTTTAATATTTAAATGGCTATATGTATACTATGTACTATACAATGTATTATACAATAAATGATTTACATACATTTTAAACACGCGATTTGGCATTGTTCTGTATTTTAGGTGTTCGTAATTAAATTGATAATTATACACACATAATATAAACTTATATAATGTAATTTTAATTCCTTTTATTTGTATCCGATGAAAAATAATAACAATAAAAAAATAATATTAATGATAAAAATACCGACTTGCAGGCTACTGGGTACTTTATATTTAATAAACACAGCGTATACGCGTCCACTATACGTGACTCAACGTCACATAAGCCCGAGGCCGCGTCACTGTGTATAATATATACATGTATATATATACTACGTGTATCCTCTCATTCTGTCTCACTCTATCTGTCATATACGAACGACCAGGAATTCTGCCGTTGCCGCCGCCGTTCCAGTGGAAATTTGTCCTGCGGATAAGAAAAAAAAATTCCTCTGTAGCGCCGTCGCCGCGCTTCCACCACACGTTTGTTACTTACCTTACGTGTGGAACAAGTGACGAACGATCAGAATGTTTTTTTTTTTTGTTTTCAAAAATTTATATTCCTAATTATCCACGATGTGCGTCTTAAAACCGATCTATATGTATTTTTTTAAATATCTATAATTTATAATTTTAGTCTGTTGGTATATCGTAGCTACGTAATAATGGTTACATTATTACGAACCTTGATGATTTTATATATTTTTTATCATTACTTTTATTTGGACATAACCGTTTTCGACCAAAATCGTATAGCTTCCCTTTTGCTTGAAAAAAAAGGATACGATTTTGAAGAAAAAGAGAGCTAACATTTTATTTATCATATTTACTTGACTTTAAATAAATAAATATTTTAGTTCGTATGTAAAGTAACTGCAATGCTTTCAAGTTAGATTATTAACGTACCCAGTTTTATTTTTTAACCTAACGTGATTGAATTTGATGAATCATCCAAAATTAAGAGTTATTATAATGGCTCCGTCATGCTTGTGATCATAGTACAAATGCATTTATGATGGAATTTGCGTTATGATAATTTCTTAATTGTTTAATCTTTTCAATTATCATATCCGTTTTACACTTTGCTTCATACTTAAAAACAGTTAATTAATTAGTGAAAATGTTTTATATATTTTATACAAAATAATATTCATAGAATACAGATCAAACTTCATATAATATATAATGATATAATATATCATAATAATTTAATACATATAAATTATCATTATAATCACAATATAATAATATTATAAAAAATTTACGAAAAATATTAATAATATAAAAATGTATGGAATTAGGGTGTAAATTGTAAATTAATAATATGATTAATACAAATTGTAATTTACTAACATTTTCATCATACATTGTGCAGTAATAAGTATGTAAAGCTAAAAAGGCGTTTGCAATTCTATAAATTAGTATTATTTATTGTTAAACTATTATATTCCATTTATTTAATTTTTTCTTCTTATCAGAAATATAAAATATAATGTAAAATGTGTACCTAAATATATCTACGAATTACCAAAAGCGAATTGGCCAATTGATTTAATTATAAGTACAGATGACAGTGATAATTCAGGTTAACCTGTAGTAATATGATTTTACAATTAGTGTAGATAACTAAATAGTATATACTTGTATCATTAAATATTTTTTTTTTTTATAATAAAAATATATAACCTATTTTATGGACCCTTTTATTATTTTTTATCGCAAATCTTAATTCTTTTTATGGTTTGATTGAACAACCCAAGAAATTATTTAAAGTCATTATTATAAGCGATAACCAAAAACTCGAATAAAATTTGATCCGGGTGCATAACATGAAATATAAAATAAAAAATATTATTTTGAACAGTTTATGACATATGTATTTTACATTGCATAATTCAACATATAATGACACTACATGATCGCATGTTTATTATTAATTAAACGTTGAATACATTTTATAAAAATATAAATAAATATTTTTAGGAATTAATAAAACCGACAAGAATTTTATTTAATTAATAATTGGACAAACGATTGAAAAATAAAATACTACCTATTTAAGTATACCTACAATTAATATAAAATTAAATTATACAAGACCACCAGACTGTATGCTTTTCTAGATATTTTTTAATTGTACATATAATATAGATACTCGAAGTTTCGACAGTCGACAGTTATTATTTAGATTGTATTTCACGACGGGAATATTATGATTGTTATTTTGTTAGTTCACCTCATCCATGTTATCGTGGCCTTAAATACATATAATATGTACTTTAATACTTTATTATTTATTATCGTTAGGTTTATAGTATGCACCTACATACAATAAAGCTTTAGGCTATGATATCGTTTTAGTATCGCAGTGCGTAATACAAGTAGTCGACGGCGGCGGACGGGCGTCTCGTACTGGCCCAATAATTGTCGTTATCAATCATAATGATATTATATACCCATACAATTTTGGTGTGCGTGTATTATATTATTAGTATATATACGTCGTATTTCGGAAACCGGTAGCCCAGGCACGTGGGGAAACGATCGGCGCGCGAGACGACTATAATAATAATACGACGTCCATTAACACACGCGTGCGCGTGTTCTCTCGCTGTGTCTCTTTCTCGCTTACCTCTCGCCTTCCTCTCACTCTCGGAGTCATGAATGGGAAGTATTAAAAAAAACTTATAATAATAATAATAATAATAATAATAAATAAATATACACACCAGCCGAGAAGCGTATCCCGCGAAAGGTAGGAAACGAAATCGTGTAGGAGGACCGACACTGTACCTATAATAGCTATACATGAATGTATACACATAATGTACGTTACATCGAAGACGAGGATAATAATAATTATTGTCGGGGCGACCCCGTAGTCGTCGGATGACTCTCCTCGAGACAATAGGCCGTTATAGAGAAGAAAAAATAATATTATTATTATAATATTATGTCCGCGTGATTTTTCAGGGGGGGGGGCGAGGGGCACCGCCCGACGGCAGTGCTCTATTATTATTATTATAACGCGAGCACCGTTGCCAAACTTCGGACTCGAGACGGTTTGCGAGCTGTCGCGTGCGCGCGAATCGAGTTGTTTGTATAGGTGACATTATATATGCCACCTCTGACGAGTCTCGAACACAATAATATTATTGTTTCTCACAGAAATATCATTATCTTAATATATTCGTGTAGGTAATGTTCATGGCTGTATAGGTGAATGAAACAAATAAAATAAATAGCCGATTATAGTGCAGTGTATATCGATAGGTACATTATTACTGTCATTAATCGTGTAATACTGCAACATAAAATAGTAGGTGTATGTGACCGGCAATAGTGCGCATTTTATTTTAGGCACGCTGTATGATATAATAATGTATAGCCAGCGATTTGTCGTACCTATAGTATATGGTTAATGGTTACTGTTCGGTGACACCAAACTCTATAGGTACCTGTCACAGAGTACTGCGCTCGTTTTATAAGCGAATAAATATTTTAATTAATGGACATACCGGCGTTCGACATAGTCTATACTAATTGTGTAAAAAAATAAAAATAATAATTTGTGCGGTTCGTGTTTTATCATTGAATAATAAAAATCATGACCTATTCGTGTTTGGTATACCTGCAGTCATTGGTGTATACTGTTGAAATTATTTGTTCTATATGAACACACCGATATGATGGATGCAAATATCGACTTTTTGGTTAACAAATTTGTACCAAAACACTATAGTTATTAGTTTTTTGCGGAAAAGATGCTGTACGTTTGGCCTTCTCGTCTTATACGAATTCATTGTTCATAAAATATAAATATTACTATTCAAATATCTAATATTGAAAGTTATTTTCATCTATATTTTTAAATTTTAAAACCTTAATGTTATTCATGCTAAAATCACATCTAGTTTCCTGTCAATGAACGATTTGTGTGAATGTAAATTTTGCTATGTCACATATAATGACATATATTTGAAAGACAAATATAATACATAATAGCAAACTTTGCAGTGTGATGTGACGCCTTCTTAATTAATTTAAATAATAAAAAATAATTTAGGGTTTATGTAATATTAAAGTATTTTTTATAATAGTGTCATTCTTTTTATAGAATTTAAATAATAATATAGGCATTTGTAATACGAATTTCAACGGCAAATATTTTCCTTGATGATTTCACCACATGACACTAATTTCCTTTTAAGTACAAAACGAGGTTACAAAATTGTTCGTTTAATAAAAATTAATGCCATGAAGAGTTACATCTATTTTCTCAAGGGCAGTCGAAAATCGGTTTCCGTTGCGTAAAATATAAATAATAATAAATAATAAGTTACCTTCTGTAGTTCTGTCAGCAACTCTTAGCATATTAATTGACATTTATTTTCATAGAAATTTACTTATAGAGTTATAAGAATATTAATTTTAAAACATATTTTTCAATAAATTCAAAATACTTTTTATAATAGTAATTTTATAAGTTATTCTCTAAAACACGGTGTAATTTATTGTTTATAATACTATGTTACACGTTAAATAATTTATATTAATAAGTGTTTTTACTTTTTAATTTCAAAATTTTCATGAGCTTAGTTTAACTAAATTTAACAAAAATAAACTTATCTGTTATTTTTTTTTTTTTTTTTGGACTGTACTCATTTAAAAGGAATGCAAGTATAATATTTTATAATATTAGTTATATAACTCATAACTCTTAACTTATAATGATATGTATTTATGTATATATATTTTTTAAATTATTATTCTTATAAGAGTATGGGACGAGCATAGCCATTAATTTTTTTACTAATCACTTTTAGAAATTATTATAATTAAAATATTTACATTAATTTAAATAATTATTTCTTCCTTAAATATTGGTAATGTCGAGCCATTCTGGATATGGCAAATGTTATTTTCAAATTACAAAATTATTACATTATTCAATTATTGTCATAATGTTACTCTACACAATATGTATTTAATATTATTTGTACTATTATAACACCCGCATGTAATAAACACTATCTTATGAATTAAACTATAAATATATTTGTAAAAATTTGACTTTATCATCTCTGTGAATATAAATAAAATAAAATATGATTCTATACATAACGTATATATTATGATATTAAAGTAGTGAACAGTATAAATCAATCGTTTTTATTAAATATTGAATAAATATTTATTTGACTGCAGTAGACTCGTTTTATGGTCACATGGATAATTAACGTTTTTCCCAACGAAGTATGACGTTGTTGTTGCCATGGAATTTTTTGCTATAATGTGGTTTAGTGGTTATACAATATGCGTATCTTTTATACTAAAGAGTGCGAATGCGTAAATTATACATAAATAGAATACGGTTAGACATATAATATAAATATTATAAACATTAATGCATTATTATTCTAATCGTCTAGGAACGAAATTCGTGAACTTAGTGTAGCGTACCTACATATTTATTAAAAATATAGTATTATAATATATTTTATAATATTTATGTTGTGTACAGTAGAAGTACCAATGAATTATGATTAGATGTTATGCGCGTGCGCGCACTCATAAATTTGCATGTAGTTGTACGTGCGTCGTGTGTGTAAATAATATTAATGAATTCAACGGACTAGACGCTCGTCTAGTTCAATAATAATATTAATAATTAATAATAATATTTATTACTACCTATAAAAGATTATAGGTACTATTTTATATTTTTATACCAGACAGAACTTCAGTCTTTTATACAGTATGCTGCAGAATGGGTGGCGGAACTGTTTAAATGAGTGACGGCTGTCGATACGTGATAATAGTGATGTTAGGTATGATGTTTTTCGCGAGAAACACTCTGTAGAAAATGTATGTGAATCTTAAATTTTTACAACAAATCGAATCGAAAACTATCGATAGCGGCCGACAAACCAAAGTAGTACACTCGACGTGGGCGTAGCGCACGGCTGTTATATCGGATGTCCGCCGCCACTGCGTCTGCCCATCAAGTATTGCGCAACGTTAATACCTAAATACTGTTCTATCCAACATCCACATTCACACACACGTTATAAAGATACGATTGAATCAAAGTTACTTAACCTTTTATATATAAAAAAGTTCAATAAGATATCAAACCACATTCATATATTGTTGTCCGCGTTATAATTACATCGGGTTAAGATGCACCACGTATATAATATACAATATGTGTGTATTATTATGATTATCATAATCTCAAATTTTTTTTTTTTTAAATTGGGAATACTTTATATACCTGTATAATATGTATAAGTACCGGTGAATAGTGATGTAACGAAAAAGGTATTACAAAATGAAAAATTCCAGTTAACTTATAAATGTACCAGAGATAATTATTTGTATATATATGGTATTATGAAATCCAGCAACGTATGCGTACAACATAATATTATAATATGTTAATAAACGTATATTTTAATGAGAAATTAATTCATGGCTTTGTATTATAACGTAAGATCGTCATGAAAATGTATAATTAAGTCAAATTTTAAAAAGAAAATGTGTAAAGGTATTTACACATTACATATATACATACATTATATTTTATATATAGACTATAGATATATTTATTATAAATGATAGACTATAATATGCATTATGTATATACGCGCCTAATGTGTCAAGTATATAATATTATGTCTTCTAAATCGAAAACTAGACAAAACAGATCAAAATTATTCAACTCTGAAATATTTTTTTCAGATTTCTCTCGCGTACAATAGGGGTTGACTACTTATAATCTTGTCATGTCCCGTCGTCCACGCCTCTTCAATCTCCTTTCCTTCGTTTTAATCGATGCCACTCCCAAATCGTGTCTCATTTTTCACCGTAGATACTTCCTTGTCGCTCCGAATCTATACGTATAAATAAAAGCATATAATATAATATACTCATTTCCGGTGCGTCTCCTAACCATTCAATCGGTTTTCGTTATTTTTATCCGCATTATAATATTATATATATATGGTTTTATTTTTTACATATTAAACCAAATACGATTTCTCGAGCGTATACACGCACTTACACATAATTCTTCGTCGACTGACGCTCACACCGCAATCACTATAATATAATATGGGTACCTCTACATAATATCGGCCGGTCGAACGTGACATTTATCAAAGCGTTATTTATCTTATTTTTTTTCTCCCTTTTATTTCGCCCAGTACCCGATGCATATCGCGTAGTAGTCGCGCGCGCGCGCGCGCGCGCGTGTGTATTTATGTATATATAGTAGACGACAAATAAACGCCGCCGCCGACCTTCGGCAAATTTAAATATTGTTCGGCACACGGCAGAGAGAGAGACAATCGGGCATCTGCAGCACGCAACGATTTATTGGCATTGGCCGGCATAAAGGAAACTCCCCGCTCGCATTCCGACCAGTATCGATCCCAGAAGTCGTCGCATACACATAAGAAGAGAAACGAAGAAGAAAAAATGTATACACGAGTGTGTGTGTGTGTGTGTGTATATACTGTGTGTACGAGTGTGTATAAAAATAAATAAAATGGAAAAAAAAATAACAGAAAAAAAAGAATCAGCAATACCGACTCCCGGGATTGAAGACCAAATACCGCGCGTCTCGTCGTCGTCGTCGCTGGAGTGGAGACTTCAACGGTCGTATACAAAAGTGACTAGGATTTTTTACCTCTTTTTATTATTATTATTTTATTCTTCTCCTATACTCTCCTCTGCCGTCTGCATGTTTCCATCGCGCGGACGGACAGATCGCAATAAATTTAATTATGCCAAACTCGGGGAGAAGGAATATAATACGACGGTTTTTAACTCATCTTGCCTCTTTGAAATAGAATTATTATGCAATATGTTGCTGGTTTTTTTTTACATTCGTCTTAACTACGATGCCGAAACGGGTTCAAAAAATTTCAGAATGACGTTGACCGAAAAAAAATAAAAAATAAACATACATTGATTTATAACATAATTTCCGCTTCCTCGACGTGTGTTCGAGTTTGTGTTTGGTGTGTATGTGATTTTTTTTTATTGTCCTATTTAATCTGTAATTCAGATTACATTTAATATGACCGAAGTGGAATTAATCGTTGTTACAAAAGCCGTTTGACTTTCATGTCGCGTGAAATCATGCAGAGAATCGATTAGAGGCTCCAATAGATATATATAGTGACATGTGCTTTTTTAATTAGACACTTATTTTGATGTAATTAAACCGATAAGTTACACCGACATCGTCCATGTGACCTCTTTTTTCTCGAAAATAGCACATTAAATAGACAATCAGTTTTGTTAATGGTGCACAAGAAACCCAACGGTGTTTGATATACTTTACAGGCGCATACTGTAGGCTATTCTACGACACAACGATCGAAACAAAAATCACGATTGACATTTTAGATATCTACTCATTTGAAATAAAATATGTACCGTTCTACCGGTATATTTTTAGTAGGTACCACTACGTGTAATATATATTTTATGAAACATTTGTATCAAGTATTAAAATACATTATTATAATATGAAGTTTTTAATATCATTCCCTACAGTTTAATTATGATGGATGGTTTATTTGAAATAAATTTGTATTTTTTTTCGTTTTAATGTACCTATTGTACCTATCATTTTTATAAGCACTTATTAGCTATATTATATAAGCAATAATCACAAGAAGTACACGTTCCATTAAAATAATATTTGAGTTTGGTCTTCTTTTACTTGGTGTAAATAAATAAATGATAAAATTATTATCATGAAACTGGTTCACCACACGGGTTAGGGTTTTTAGGGTGCAAACGATCGATCGATACAGTTTTAACGATACTTATTATAACGGGAAACGACATGCGCGTAATACAGCCATATAGGCAGACTACGCCCAACGGTATCTCCCCTCACAGTTCAATATCCGGTAAGAAAACCCATGACCGATCGAAAGACGTCGTTTAATTGCAACGGAGGTAGTACAAACAATTAATAACAAACACCTGTGTATACATATAGGTAATACGCATACCATATATACCATATATGTACTCAATATTAAAGAGGAAATTGAAGCACACTGTTAATAATAAAGCCACGAATAATATAAATGTATAATCTCGTATACCTTACCTGTAGTAGCAGCGATATTATATGGGTAGTTCCTGTGGTTAGGTCCACCTAACGTGGTAAGTTTATTATGTAATTCAAACACGTATATATAGAATATAGATATATATACATATATATATGTCTTTATGGAGGGAATTGATTGCTAGATATTTTTTAAATGCATTAACGTATGCAATAAAGAACTAGTCTATGATGTGTGAGCGTGCGCGGATGTTATTATGTAGAGCTGCAGACCGTTAAGGATAGTACTCTGTAGAGAGGACAGTAAGGAGGAATAAGCCCTCAGGCGCACCTTTTCGGGTCCGTGAGTCATGACGCACCTGCGATAATTACTAATCGCACCGTCGTCCGCATTTTGACCATCTCATATAGGAGCTACATTGGTCATCGAGACTCGTGAAGAGACAAATTATACTTCCGTTTTTGTATAATATACAAGTGACGTTGAAAATGCATCGAAACGTAGATTAAAAAAATTAAAATCGAAACCATACATCATTTTTGAATTCCTAAAGTAACAAACGTAATAGAATAGTTTTCGTTAAATATCTAATCAAATAATAATATTTTATGTAAGGAACACAAACAAATTATGTAATACATATATGGTATATAGTCCAATATCATCTGTAAACGTATCTATATAATATTTATTTATAATATTATACCTATTTATTATTGTTACAGTCACGTAGCTTCTAAGATATAAAACGTAAACAGTGATTCACCTTGCTTGTTTATTTCATTTTTCTTCTATATTTATTGAAGTATTTATTTGAATAAGTTATTTAAAATATGATTTTTGGTATTTTCAAACATATCATTTAAGATCGTATTTTAAAATTTTTTATACCTTTTTAAATTGTTTAAGAAGTGTCGTATAGATGTAGAATTAAAACTTTTGTTTTTCAAATGAAAACCCTTATTTAATGTAAATTATTTAGCAAATTATTTTTCTGAAAATCTTGACGAATAAAAATCGAAATTTGAATAAGTATTTTTTGAATTATTTAACTTTGTATACTAAGGATATTTTTAAAAACTATTTATATTAGGTCCAAAATGACAAGAAAAAAAAGTCAAGGGTAAAAACAACAAAGTTTAAAACGTCAAATGTCTTATTTTTAAATCAATATTTTCAAATAAAAATATTAAGTATATAAATAAATAAATAAGAAACCTTAAATATCATATATTCTCTAGTATAATGCATACCTATTATCTATAGGTAGCTGTTAAAATAATTAAAATTTATAAAAATCATAAACATCATTTTAAGTCAATAATCAAATTAAAATAGAAAAAAAAATAGTTTAACATATGAAAATTATTATCATGATAATTTTATAACTTTGACATAATTTACTATTATTGGTAATAAAACCTTTAAATTAGAATTGAAATTGAAATTTAATATAATGCTATAATTAATTACAATTTTTGTCTTTCTGTAAGCATACCTCTAAATTTATAATGATGTCTTTTTTACCGATTACCCTCTTTAAGTAGAACAAAAAAATAAATCCTTCTGTGATAATACATTTTTATAGATGATAAATTACACGATTACGCCGCCGCAATTGTTGTGTGTTATCGGTGGCGAGAAATACCCATGAGATAAAAGGATTATTAATTACCGCGTACCCGCGATAAAAATATATGAAAATTTTATCGTTATGGCTTAGTCAACGGCGTTGCGTAAATGACGCAGTCACACGCTATCAATAATTTTATATACGTTATAGGCGATGATTTATTTGTGTTCATATTATGTTATAATATGATGTATATTATAATTATTATAACATTATTGAAATGTATAAACGGTATAGTTATTTCCCCCTTGGTGCCACCCCGCCATCGTTCACAGCAGTGAATTCACTCATATACTTTCAAGTAACTCATCAGATTTATGTGAATCTGGACGACGATGTTGACCGAAGAATGATTATTTTATTATAATTATTATTGAATTATTATCATCCGCGACGACGTCATAATGTACATCAGGTAAATATAGAAGTTCGTCAACGTTTACGATAAATATAGAAAAAAAATCAAGGCGGTTAATTTCCGATAGTTGTACGCAAGTCTTCCACTTCGAGAAGACGTCCTTGTCGGAAGATTTTTTTTCTCTCCTTTTAATCGTCTTCTGTGCGCGCGAGCGTATCTATATAGTAAAAATTCTTTCATGTCGACAAATTTGATCCGGACTCTTCTACATCACCTTGATTCCCCTTCACTGCATAATACCGCCGCCGCCGACCTTCTGTGTTTGTACACATACACGCGCGCGCACACACACACACACACATTTATTGTATATATATATAAACATTTCACAACTAATACAAATACTAAACATCTGATAACAGGTGTCAAAAAATCAGGATGAGCGCAGTATTTCCTGGGTATTTATATTATATAAATACGTTGAAATTAAGAATTATTTAAACTATTAACTTATTAATCGGTGATCCGCTGGTTAATTAATAATAAAGCAATTGAAATAAATTAAATAAATTTTTTTTACATTTTTTTTTTTGTGCAAATATGTACTGCTTACACACTACACATGCTTGATACATATATACACACATATATATATGTATATAATGAATAATAATATGTACTATGCATATTATTACATAAACTGGTTTGCAATACTTAATTATTATTGTTATTATTATTTGCAGCGCTATTTTAATGGCGCAATTGTCAAGATGGTTTCCCACATTCTCGACAACGTGGTTGTTTATGACGGTCATTAGACTGCAGCTATAAACGGGTCAGATTTTTCACCGCTCAACGTCCCTTTGCCGACGATCTAAACACCAATATTACACACAATAATTTTTTTCCATATTATAATATATATTCATTATCACACTTTTTTGTACCTGTTCGGCTAGTAATGGCTCTTATTTAGAAATATAATATGTACTCGGGCACGAGGGTTGTCATTATTCGACTTTCTTTCATGGGAAAAACAGAATGGATCTTCCGTTATTATGTCTCATTTCCCTTCCGCCACCGCCGTGCACGCATACATTTTTGAGTCTTAACCGCAATTAACAACAGCTAGGGAGGGGGGGGGCGTCTATAATATGTATACAGACCGCCACACATTAATAATAAATTAGAAACCAGCGAGCTACTTTTTTCATGTTCATTTTCGCAATTGCTCCTCATCGCCGCGTGTGAGAACTTTTATGCACACAGGAAACACGCAGGCTGTTTCGACCGTGTAGCTATATTATATATACATCGTCACATAAGCCACTGTTGCAGCGGTATATAATAATATGATATATAATAACAGTACTTGGTCGGAGAAATTGCGCACACCGGGGTCAACAAATCTATTTAAAAGCATTTTTTTATATTTATATAAAAATATTAAAAAGAAAAATAAATAATGACCCAGGGATATAAAAGTCACAAGAAATATAAATAAATATCTGAAATGTCATCAAATTGAAATAATCAAAATGTATTCTATAGTATACAGTTGCAATATTTTTTTAATGTTAAGTTATTCTATATTTTTTTAAACGAATTAAAATCAATCCGTAAGTAGATATAAACATAACCATAACGATTAAACGGAAATAAAAACAATAATAAACTTAAACTCTAAATACCAAATATTTTCATAACAATATTTTCATACACATATTGTTAGTTCAAAAATATTACGGTATGTACAAACACGTACTGACATGATAATGTATTATTTTGTCTCACAATTTTTCATTTTAAAATTAAGTACACGATTTATCAAATATATGATAAATTGTATACTATTTCATTTATCAAAACAATTCATTAGAATACGGATGATGTCAACTAAACGCTCAGTATGGAACTTTAACCTTGGAGGAATATTATTTTGATTATTTTGAAATTCTAAAACAATAAGTCCCTTTCCCGTAATTTAATAATATGTTAATAAAGAAAAGAAGATAAAAACCAAAAACCCAATTATGCAGAGCTCATGTTCTAAAATATATGTATAAAAAACAATTAATGATCATTTAGGTCCTTAGCTGGTTACATTCTTAAGCAATGTTGAACAAGGTGTAAGATGTAATTGTACTTGTAAAACTATAATAGATCATATTTGCTGACAAACAACAGATAAATAAAATAACGATCGAAAGTATTGTTACTGGACTAAAATTAAGGAAAATACACAAAAAAATTTTTTAATAAAAATATAAGTAATGAATTCTTTCCTTGAAGAAGCCATTCTTAGAACGAAGTTATAAACTCAACTTGGTTTTATTTTTACATCGAGGACGAATATCTTATCAACGTTATCTCATATCGCGAATCACATCTGAATGAACATTTAAATTGTGAATAACACTACACGTCATGTTATGTACAAATACAAATGTCTATTGTAATATTTATGTGTCCTGCAGGCAGACACCTATATTTTTATTATTTTTCCCCTTATTGGAAATAAACTCCAGGAAGCTTATTAACGATTCATCGTTGTTTTCACGAGGTCAATTCAATATCTTCGACTACATTATAATATTTAAAACAAAAAAATAATCCGAATCATACGGGAGACATAAATTAATATATTTCTTTTAATTTATTACTCCCACGTGTATCTACTTTTTGGTTTTAGATTTCATTTAGTCGAAAACATAAAATTTCCGTATTATTAAGTGTCAATTACTACTTACAATTTTTCTAAGTGCACGTGTTATGATTATTGAAAAAAAAATAAATAACCGTAGTCAATGACAGACCGCATACAATCAATCAAACTTCAATTTCCATACATAATATTAATATCTTAAAAATTATAATAATATAATATTATTCTCGTATTATTATTTTTTCATTCTATTTTTCGAAATGCGGGCACGTTTGTCACATTATAATAGTATGATTTTTCTTAATACATCTATACAGATACTTAGTATATCATATAAAACGCGATGATCTAGATACGTGAGTCTGCGACACAGTCAACTACGACTACGACAACGGCAACAACAATCATAATAAATAATAATAACAATAATTGTCCGGCTCAAAGATCACACAAAGCCCACCTCGGCGTCTGGTACGTGCGATTTTCCTATCGCTGGGAGTTCGCATTGCTATATATACTTACACAGCGTATCTATACGTACCTACTTTATTTATATATAAATGTGTGCAATCGCAAACCGTAAAATCGAAGAATGACCGACCTGCACACTACCTATATATAATATGATATAGTTGTATATAATACAATTTGTATTATTATATTTAGACGATGACCGGACGGCCCGCAGACAATGACACCGGACATTTTAACGGGATGACTTTTTCAAATTATAAACGTAAAAGAATTTTCTGCGGAGCGCTTTTTTTTCTCTCGTGGACGCCTCTGTCGCGTTCTCATTTACGCGCGCCAAGTCTTTTTTTCTATTTTCTCTATCATCGTCGTTCTCGTCGTCGTCGTCGTCGTCGTCGTCGTCGTCGTGGTTGTTTCTAAACGAATATTTTTATTCTTCCGCCCGAAGACGCCGCGCGTACCCCGCGAAGACGCGATTTTCACACTCACGGTGCGTTTCGGATGATGCATATCATGATATATATAATATATATATATATACCTACGTAATACGCATCGGACACGGCTCCTCCCGGATTCGAACAATACTGGACGCCGGTCGAATGCGCCGGCTGTGTATAGGTATATATACATATATATTTATATTATATTCCACATAATACCGTTTATGTACCCGTCCGCGCCGAGTTCTCATCATCGTGACGATGATGGAAACGCGACCGATGACCGACGATCGATCGCCGAGTAAAGAAAAAAAATTTAGAAAAAAAAACAATATGATCGCGCCGTCGATTATGATACATTCGTGTACGGGAAACGCCGCCGACCCAGTTTTATATTTTGTTATTATTATTATTATTATTTTCGTAAAAGATTTATCGCCGACACCTCGGGTGGCGCGACTGTTGGTTGCGGGGGGATTGACTAGGGGCAGAGGTGAAACACTCAACCGTTATAATATATACCTTTATGCCGTATCAATTATTATATGTAAAAAACAAAATAAAAACTGCACGTTTACGACGCGTGTTTGCTTTTCAAGTGTCCTTGGGCGTGGTGATTATTATTATCATTCACCGCTTAATGATAATAATTTATTGTGTTACGAGACGATACTGTATTATTGTAATACATCATAAACGATGATGCACTATCGGTGAGGTAGGAGACACATAATTTGGTTGTCGCGACCCGCTGGTGCATATATCTTACAAGATATACCGGGGCGTAGAAATAAGGTATATTATATACCTACCAATATGTACAAACAGTTGACGGTAGACTTAAGATTTTTTTTCATGACGTGATCTAAAAAAATTATATTAAATTGACACCGTGATTTTTTTTTAACGCAATGCAGTTTTTTTTTACTTGTAACGTTAAACCTTGCCGCAAGTCTAATCGTAATTTCATTATCGCCGTCCGATTAATATCCACTTACCTGGCGATCAATGGAGAGTTGTTTTTCATTCAAAACGTCTGGCTGATTGCGCGTTGATAATAATATCGGTGATTTCGCGTGCGTGTCCAGTTTTCAACGGAATATAATCGTCTCATACTATATATTGTAATAAATTATTTTAATAATGGGCATGCTCATCATATTATTGTATCAACATTGAATTCGGAAGCATTAAACAGTTATTATTTCGATTCGTGTTGATGATAAGCGATTGCTGATTATCATATAAGGAAAATATTGAAAACGTATTTATATATAACAATTAGACAAACGTCAGCATAGTCCGTGATTCAAGAAAAAAAAAAGAAAAAGATATTCATGATCGAGTAGTTATTTTTTACTGAGCTCCATAATTATTACATAATCATGTGGTCGAAATCATTTATTTAGTTAATAACTGTACCTATATAATTATTACAGACATTTCCGGTTATTAATAAGCATCTGCGCGATAGTGCAAATTATAATATTACACGCATACGTGTACAGCAGTCAGCAAATAATAATTTCTTTAAATATGAGATCTTTTATCAAAACTATCAAATTGGCTTTTTTTCTTTAATTCGTCCAAAAATCTTAAAATAGTATTTTTAATCACACAATTCACAGTCACAATTTTTTTCTATTTCTCATATGGTTATGCGCTAATAATTCAAAACACAACATTAATCGTACATTATTGTCGCATCTCTTCGCAAAATGGTCTTTTATGTTTTTAAATTATGTAAAATAACAATGTTCGATTAATCTTACTTGATAAAATATTATATAATATGCTACGACACAATAATTCTCGTCTTATGAAAATATATAAAAAGATATTCACCACCGCTGTACTCTCGCAAGCTGCAATTATAGTGACGTACTGACATGTAGGAATCAATCGTTTTTATCCCGCTTATGTGTTGTATAGCCGTATAAATAGTTATAGGTATACATATAGTATAATATTGTATGGCGTAAATTGGCAGAGTTCATTGGCTCGTCGCGTGGTTTTATCCATCACATACACCTTCCGTCCTTTCCCATTTGCTCGCCAAATTAATACGCAAAATCATATGCTCGGCGGTGTTAGAAATCGTGTGTAAAATCTGATAAAAAATAATAAAAATCCGAGGTTTAACTAGAACACACGAAAAAAAATATGATAATTATTACCGTCTATGGTGTATGTAGAGTAATGTATATATTTATATAAGTATAACCTAAATAAATTCAGTAGGAAAAAAATAAAAAGAGCACTAACGAACACATCCTCCTTGTTTTGCGGGTAATTATTCTCCGAGCGGCGGCCGTAACAATAAGGGAACGCGTATAATTTATAAGTCGTGGGAGTTTTCTTGTGGGAACTCTTTCGGTACCTAATACCTACTGTATAAACTATTCGAAATTCCCGGGTTGTGCAAAACGTAATAAGACGGAATTATTATCATAAAATGTATATTCGTCCGTTATTATATTATTGTTATTATTATTATTATTATTACACCATTAAAAAAAGAATAGTAATATACATATAATATATATATATATGTGTGTGTGTGTGTGTGTGGTGTTCGCTCACGGTAGAACCACCGCAGCTTTCTTTCAAAACCGGCGAATTTCTTTTCAGTTGTTCACTAGCTTCCGTCAAAGTATCACACCACACTTGGGATTCACGTAGTCTGTGCAAAATCGTGAGTAAACACCCTATACAGTTACCATTTACATAGCATAATATCATATATACATATTATTATAATATTATTCCATCGATATTTACCTGTACCTATTCACTTATCGACGTCTATATTATTGCCTTCGATTCTGTCCGGCTGTGTGGTGTCTGACGCGCGTGTGCCGCCGTATATATAATGCGCGTATATTATTTATATAATGTTATGTACAACGTATTATAATATACCACCGACAATATAATAATATAATGCGCTGCACGACTGTTTGCTATAATATTATAATATTGCCGCGCGACCGTCGTAAGTACTTATATTACGAGTATATACCTCTACTCGCAAAGTGTACCAGGTACACTATACCTACACCTATATATCTAAGTGTATACATATGTGGTATGTCGCATTCTATCTTCCCCTAGGAAACCCATTATACACTTTTTATACATACCCGCGCAGATGTTAGTTTTATCATATTATTATTACTAATAGTACTATATATCATATTATGTATTATTTTTTTTTTTACTTATCCCGTCGTCCGCATCCGGATTTGTCCATCCATAACGGACTCCATTTAATTATGTTAAAAATCGAACTCTTTATAAAACCAAATAACAACCGCAATAACCACGTATAATATATCCCGTGATGCGGCAAATCTTAATTTTGACCTTCGAACAAACGACAACAGTTATGACGATGGTCATGGAAATCGATTTTCATCTGTTAATTTTCTTTTTCTGTATCAAATTGTGAAGCATCACTACATTTTTCAAGTGATCTTCGCCAGACATTCAAACGACTTTTAATATTTGAAATTCATAATAAAGTAAATTATTAATTCATATTATGTAATAAGTTTTTAAATTTAACATATAATTTATCATTTTAATACAAGCCGCACATCATACCGTTATTGTTTATGTCTGTCCCACGCGTAAATATTGTATAAATTAATTACAATAAAAACGTCGGTATATCCTCGAAATGTTCATTCGTTTAGACACCGCAATTTGTTTATCTTAATTTATGAAACTTAATTATATACAAAAACATTATATAGGTACTATACCTATTATAATTGTAAACACCGTACATTAAAAGTTTAGAACGTTTTATATTTAAACGTTTATATTATAATTATTAACTGTATAATAACATGTTTGTATATATTATATATGTATTATGCGATGAATTGTCACTATAAATATTTTTTGTTTTACTTTTTATGTAGCTTGTTATATCAGTCATTTCTTCGCATTAAAAATATATTATCTGGAAATAAAAATAATAAATAATCAGATTAATTTAATATACTTATTCTTTAAATACCTACACGTACAAGACGTTATCAAATCATTATTATTATTATTATTATTATTCACATTTTTACCTTACAGATTATATTTATAATTATATTGATCTGATACTCTATAGTGTGATGTATTATAATAGTAACGGCCTGGCCGAATATTTTGCGATTTATAAATCCTAAAAGTCGATATAACGAAATATTTCGTAGTTGCATACCGACATTTTGAGTGGCAGTGAATGGCGATCGGATATTAATATATGTTGGCAATCTTGTGAAGAGAGCATGCTGGAACGTTTCTTTTGGCAACAAAAACCGGTTCAATTAAATGGGCGAACGCGCCTGAATACAATATCGAAAACATAATATTTTTCTTTGGCTTACGCACGCGTATAAAGAATAATAATAATATACAAACGCTTATTACATTGGAGATTAATTTCGGTTCACGTGCGTTCGAGGGAGGAGGCTGGCCTACGCTCGGCCTCGGTAGCGGTGTACCTCGTTTGCGCACATTTTTACAAAAAAGTGGTTATTTTTCATTACTATTAAATTATATTACAATATTATAATATTAACTTAGATATAACACCATATCGATTAGGATTTTGGCAAAGAAACAAAATATGTTATCATTATTAGTTATGCAATGCCTACAATATATTACTTGATATCGTATAAATGAATGAAATATACCAGAAGAGCATTTTATAATGGTAAAATTTTATTCAGAAAAATATACTCAATGCTGAATCGATTGTATCAATCTGCCTACTAAAAAATAATCTAATTGATTCGTGTTTTGTGTTAAACACTTTTTCAAAACATACGAAAACGTTTATTATTTATCATTACAATAATTTGAGTACCTCCCCCTCGCCGTGATTAATTTACCAAGTCACGCCCACCCGTGCATCGAGATCGAATGTCAGTTTTATACCGAAATACTGCGGCAACGACTCACGACGAAAAGACTCGGTCCGATGTTGGAGAGGCTGCGCGGGTCGCAAAACAAGAAATACTCGGTGACAAAACGAAAGAAGTATCGCGTTTCCCCACGGCGTGACGTGTCAAATCGTTTTGCGCAAGTCATACGACGACGATGGGTGTGGATCGTTGAACACGACGTCCGGTAAGTGGTGAGGTCGCGAGGGGACGGAAAAGAAGAAAAAAAGCGCACGCCGTCGACGACGATTTCAGTCATCGGTTTTAATCGCCGTGCAGTCTTTTTGACGACCGACTGTGGCACGTGGGGGCTATCGTTATAGGTATTGTATTGTTTTTCAACGGGTCGAAAAATGTGCACGCGACATAATGCGAGACGCGACAGCTGGTACCTGCCTACCTATATATCGTATTTACATATATATATAAATAATATACCGCCCGGTCGAGACGTAATAATAATGAAAATATACTTAGGCCGTGTCGCGAATTTAACATGATGTCTCCTTCGCAAGTATACTCACATATTGTTACAATCCGCACGAGCGTGTTTGTTTGCGTTTATTTTCTCCATATTTTATTATTACGATGACGATAACAATAATATTATTATAAAAGTAAGATCTAATATCTTGTATATCTGTGTATGTTTTTAATTAATTCGTTCGCATTGTATCTAGCGAACTCTTCGGGTCACCGTCCTCGTTATACGGTTTCGTCCGCGTGGGTCGAGCTTTTTTTTCTTGAGGAGCAACTCGATTAGTTTTTTTTTTTTTTTTTTTAGTACGATTTCAAAACTATTGTTTCGGTGACACTCTTATATCAAAACGGCTGTCACGTCGAAAAATATTATATACACTGGTGAACGGTGTTTTTTCTAGCGTATCGAAGTGCGAAGACTGCATTTAGACACTTACAAAAGTTTAAAATTATTATTATTATAATAGTACCATTGCATTTTACCCGCAAAAGTCTTCATGAGTTGTGAATACTAGTCGTACACCGAGTAAGGTCAAATTTTCATTAGCAGTCATATTTTTCATGTACTTTTCATATAATCTTACAGAGTAAACTGTTTAAGCTCCTGATCAGCTGTTTTACTACACGGAAATAGTATTATCACATAAGACGTTTTTTTTTGATATTGAATAAATACGAGCGGTTGATAAGGAAGTTATTGGGATTGAATGTGTGAGTGTGTGACGAGATGGTCTAATGGTTGATGGACTCTGTGGAGTAAAAGAAGAAGGATGTACATATTGTACATGAATAGTAACAAATATTAATTTGTTTAATGTTATGAATTAAAGCTATATTATTTAATTAATTAATAAAAAAAAATATTGTTGATATATTGATGTGTTTGATAACTAGTAGGAATTCGTCATAAATTTTACACCCTATGTTTTTATATAGGTATAGTGGATAATTGACGCACCAAGGTAGATTTCCCGCTCCCTCTTATCATGAATAAAATACTAAAAAATTAATATTTGTAATAATCTCTAACCGTGGTTGATATTTTTTATTGGCATTTTGTGGCTGGTATACTTAACTTAGAATTGAATTGTGAAAATAAGAATAATAAGATATTACCTTTTATTATATTGAGTTGTAGCATTATAGTATCACTGTATCAGTGTGCTATCGTATAGTATTTTAGTTCGACGCATGTATGTATCTAGGTACATTTATTGAATAGTGATTGAAAAGTACACGTGGAAGTAAAAAAATTATATTAAATTGTTTATACGTCAAACATAAAATATTAACGAACATATTATGAACATTTGTTGTAGTAGAACTACAAAATGCTGTATGATAGGTTACGAAAAGAAAAATAAACTTAATACTCTGATAGTCTAAAAAGAGTTATATTTAGTAAAGTAGAACACTTTAAATTTAAATTTAAATGCGAACATATTATTAAAAACTACAACATGTCTAATTGTTTTTTGTTTTAAAAATTCATATTTACATATTAGGTCGATCGGGGAGAGCTTGTCTCAGAAAACAGCAATACTACACTACATAAATAAGACAGTTTGCTGATACACTTAAACTCTGTGCGTAGTTTAATATTAAAATATAATTTAGTTAAACATTAGTGCGCGATCCGCATTATGTTTATATAATGTGACTATGTAAGTATTGTGAAACGGCGTATTGAATGCAAAATAATATATATAATAAGTATAAACATTTGCTACACCATTCCTAGAAGAAAAAAAATGGCGATTCCAGATTGTTAATAATTATATTAGCACTTTTTTGGTTTTGATATTATTTAAACAATGAAAGGGAAAAAAAATTACAATAAATTCTGACCCGATGGATAAAAAAATATATATTAAAATGATGTATAAAATCGCCACCTAGGTAGTTTTGCGTTTTTGCTAACGTGCATGTATATAGGCGGCGGAGATGGTGATTATACGGTGATATCCCTTCACCTCTTTACTAGGAATTTCAAGTAAACAATAAATTACACTTAATATGGCATAAATAAAATATTCTTGTATGCAGTAGGTTTTATTTTCGTTTTGGAAACGTCGCACTCGTACGACCGTACGGCCTAGCGGTCTTCCATTGAGTAAATGGCGTGGCGTGGGCTTCGAAAGATCTGTTTATTATAAATACGCTTCGACTATATAACATAATATGCACACACACACATACATACATTTATGTTTATATATATATATATATATATGTATGATATAAGATGATAAAAGGCATTTTGTAAACCGGGACATCGCCTACATTGCACATCGGACCGCGGGGGAGGTGCTTGTATACACATAATATACATATATAAACGTATGTGTTCATTGTCTTTTCTTCGTCATCCGACGGATGTGTCATCTCCTTTTGAAATCCAAGACCGGTGATAACACACTCGCAAGTCGCATAGGTCTCGTCCGACGAGTCCACCTCATCATTTCTCGGCACATATTCGAATCGCGGGTAGGCGGTGGCATTTGTCACACACGTTGCTTGTAAATATTGTGTTATCCTAGACAAAGGCCGGACGAACCACGTGCACGTCATAATATATTGCGATACTGGTGCTAACTCGCGCGTTTTTCTACCCGGTTAGAAAGTCTTAAATGCGTGGTCGATGAGTTTCTCTCCCTCTCTGTCCTATTCATTCATTGTCTATAATACAATTATACCTACTGTGATAATTTATAATATTATAGAAAACTCGACTTTCAGAGTACAATAGTATCTATATAATATTTATATTCATTATCTATACTGCCGCTGTTGCGGAAATCGGTAAAAGTTACTCGTGTAAGTATAATCTAAGCTTAAACAATCAGGGAATTCCAATGAATTATAGTTTTTAGTGTTTGAATCCAAGAAGAATGAAAATCTCTATTCCAGGTGCAGTATGGTTTTGAAAAATTTCATACTCGATTCTGATTTTTCAAAATTAAAAAATTTAATCCCCGTTACTTTAATTTTCAGTTTCAATTAATACTGCTGTTAACTAGTTTCATTTTAATTTATACATGGCCCAATAACCAAAAATAACGATGAATAACAAATCAAATTGATAGAACCACAAAAAACTATTAATGTGGAATAATACCTTTTGTACTCAATATCGATTCCTATTTATTTAAAATATTCGATTTATTTGAATAAGGTCAATAAGGGTTCCAATTACAATATTTCAAACGATTCAAGTTTCTGACTTCTGCAATGATGTATACACTGTTTATATTTTAAGCGTAATTTATATATTTATTGTATAATAATACAAATTACAATAACCGGACAATTTTCCTATAATTTTGTAATCAACGTTACCATAATAATGTATGTGTATTTTATTTGCTATTGGTATAATATTTAACCTCCATAACAATTTTTAATTGAAATTGAAAATAAATATTTTTTTTTTTAAACATGAAATAACAATAATGCAAAAATATCTGTTATACTTAGTCATCCACCAATTTTGAATTGAATATAGCACGATGGGAATTCGCTCATTATTAAAACATATTCGGATACAATTAATTTTATAAAATGTCTATATTTATTCGGTACAATTAATTTTTCAGTAGTACACTACACCGATATTATTTGCAATATTAATTTTTACCTGTTGACTGCACCATAGCAAGAAAACCTACAAAATTCGGTCACCGAACTTGATTTGTTTCTTATATATTTTATTTTCAGGCGAAGTACACTGCTGTGTGGCGTAGGTTTTGTACCGAAATAATATGAAATAATAAAATGTATTATATGATCTATAATATACCTAACTGGTGTAGAGATAGATTATTATTATTCTGTATACGACAATAATGTTACACTGGGATGACTGATAGATCATTCGTATGCGTTCACCTCTGTTGTTTCATGAGTGTCTATTATTAAATTTTATTTTTTATTGAACGAAAGTAAATTTCGCCTAAGGACGTCCGTTGCAGGTTTTATGCTTTTATCGATCCCGGTTTGATATTATTTATTATTGTGACATTGAACAACGAAACCGTATAGGTGCCCGCATATGCCGACTAATTATACAATTAATATGCATACGTCATGTGAAATTATGTTTAAAATAATAGTATTTTTTGCACGGTATATTTAAATAAATTATAATTTAGAATATAATATACGCAATTATTATTATTACGTGGTATAACGAATAATTATTGAACGCAAATTAATTGAACGAGTATTCTAAATTAGAAATAACAATTCGTGTTCGCGATAATTGTAATCGCGTTGCTTGCAAATGCCAATATGGCAATATTATAATATTACAAAATGTACATAGAAGTGAAGAATGACTTATTTAATGATTTATTATTGCTTGTTTATAACTATAGTTATAGCTGTGTTATATTAATTATGTTAATATATTCGACAATTTAAAATTAACCGATGTGCGAACACAAGATCACGTATTAATTTATTACACTATAATTTAATGTTATATATATTTATAGCAATGTAGTTACTAGTGATATAAAATAATATGGTATTTTAATTAAATGTATTCCAGTCATTGTTGAAACTGTTATTTGAATTAAAATAATGCCTACATTTTCATATATTTTTATAATATAAAATAGCTGCACAACAATTGTACACTATTATACACCGATAAAGGTATGCGTGTATGCGTTTATTTTATGTATACTCGTGGTATAATGTATTATGAATATATACTAAATTATACACATATATATTGTGTACATATATGATGCGACATTTTTTCTAAGTTAACCGCAATAATATTCATTAACATATTTTCAAGAACATAAAGGATTTATAGGTTTTGCACATACGTATTTATTATATGCATTCATTAAAAATTCCTATTTTGAATTTGAAATTTAAATTTATGTTTATCAAATGAAATCGAAGTGTTTAATACGTCATATATTATAACGTAGGTACACTGGTCCTGGGTATACGTAATGGCTGTACCTATACATTATTATGTAGAAAATAAGAATAAACAGCGTGCAACACTATGCAGGGATACAACGTGTAAAATAAAATAGTTGTAGATTTTGACGCGCGTAATACTGGGTGCATATTATATGCTATGATAAAACATCGACCGAGGTATCATGAGTATTCTTTTGAACTACGAAATCGTGGATGTAACGAAAGTATATGCCGTAGAAATTTAAAATCATTCGAATCGTCTACGGTCTTATGATTGTGTCACGCTCGCGGTCAAAAAGTCGCTGCATTCAAGTTGGATTCACGGTTCTATATAGTAGATTTCTTTCTGGTATATAGTATGATAATTGATAAATAAAATTGTATTTAACTATAAGATAAAAAAACTGTCATAAACAAAAAAATTGTATTCTTAATTTTTTATAAAACATATATAAACTATTAAAGAAAACCACTATTCAATAGAATATAGTCTTTAAACGAATACATTTTTTTTCATGCTTAATTAATCTTGATAATAAATGTTGACATATTCAGTATTAGCCCCAGTTATTAAAATTAAAAAAAAAATACCGCCAATACCGGACGATTTGTTTTGCAGTAACTCTGTTGAAATATATTAAAATAATTAAATGAGATATCAATCAATGGGGAGAGGTCTTGCAGTTAGTCTTATAATCTTTAGGTTTTATACTTGAGATTGCTTCTCACATAAATCTGCTTCTGCATATTTTATATTGTTATGAAAACACAAAATACATTTTCATTTGGTGTAAAATCGTCGACGACTACCGGGTTGGGCATAACGATCACGTATATAGTTTGTACACTTATAATAAGGTCATGCACAGCGTTTGCATCCATATGTCCATATGAAATGACCGCCTGCAGCGGCGACCATAAACTTACACCATTAAATCTCGATCTCGGTATCCAAATCTCTGGTATACGCACCGCAAAAACATTAAATATCGTTAATGTTTCGTAAAAGAATCGTCTTCGCGCGTATAGTGATATTATAGCGGCAGTAGCTCCTAAGTACGATACTCGATGAGCCACGCGCTGTGTATTATAATTATTGTCGTCGTCGTCATCATCGTTGTTGCGAGTGTTGTGACACACCGGAGGACTTGTTGACGGAGACTAATATCCCCGTGTATACCGCCGCGGTGTCGTCGTGGAGCGGTTTTCCGGTGTCGGCCGGCAAACGATATTAATAACGAACACAACTACACGTCGACACACGCATGGGCTGTGATTTGAATAAATGTCAGAATATTACAATAATCAACGGACAGCAGATCGGTGTGCCGGGTTGGGCGCGAGTGTCGTCGTACCTTTTATAATAATAATATTACTATATATTACAGTACGCATAAATGATATCTCTCCCGGTGAGGTTAAATATAATTTATCATAGACGTTACAGCGTTGTGTGTGTGTGTGTGTGTAATGATGATAATAGTAAACGAAAAGGTTATAAGGACGTAAAATATATACATAGCATATCATATATATATATGCATCATAATAATAATAATATGCGTACAGAAATAATAATAACAATATTTTTTAATAAAAGGAGTGCGCCGCACACGGGACACAGCTAGCGGTGGCGACAGCGGCTGCCCACGCGGTCGCGGCTCATCGTGTGCGCCTATATATAATAATATATATTTTATATATACATTATGCTATATATACGTATATCCATTGTTGTTGTCATCGTACAGACCATCTTCTTCGGGTCATGATAAACGCTTGGGTGGTGACAGGAGGGGCGGAGGGGAGGTTTCCTGATTTCTAAACAATAATCGCGGGAAATCGTCGTCGACTCGTCGTATAACGGCCCACAAACACGGCCGACCACCACCGCTTCCGGTCACATTTCCTATCGTAGTCGTCGACGTCACCCCTGGGGGGCGCGCACTCTGAACGGGCTGCAACTTTTTTCCATGTATCATAATACAATATATACACATGATGTAAGTACTACGATTCGTATATTTCCGTGAGTTTAGCGAACGTTGACTAGGATATATTTTACGACTATAAGTCTATAATAATCTAACCGCGATTCTCCGCCGGATTCGACACGACGGGTACAATGTTATTATTGTACTTTCAAAAGGTATTATTACCCGTGGCTACTATTACGCCGTACATGCCAAACAAGAGTTTCCGCGATTTCACGATGAATTCTCATTCAAATTTTACGCGTTTGCACGTATATCAAATTTTTCTGCGTTAAATTGCTATGAAATGTTTTGTTTTATTTTTATTTTTTATATAAACAAATAAAATTATATGCGACTTACTCAGCTGCATATAATAATATATAAACCATTATGTTGGACGTTAGAATCGTAGGTTATCCACGAAAGTCATAAGATTCTTCTGGTGTATTTTTATTAAACCATTTGTAGACACAAATTGTTTGATCAAAAATTATTTCTTATCATTAGGTTTGCATATTTTTACATATCTTTGCATGTCTTATTATTGTATACTGTATGATATTTTCTTCAAATCTTCTTACATATTTTTATGGCATTTTTGAACTAATTGGAAGTCGTAACTCGTAATACTTTAGGTTTGGCCACTAGTTTTAATTTTTTTTTCTTGACGTTGATTCAAATTCGATTTTATCTCCGAAGACAAATGTTAGTTATTGGCAATTACTATCAAAATAATACGCTTGTTGCTGAATAAAAATGCTCATAAAAAATATTACGCGTACCTACATAGATAACAGTAAGTACCCGTATAGTAATACGCACTGTCATTATTATTATTTTAAAGACAAAAAAATACTTTTATAATTCAATACTATATATTAATTAAAATGACCTCAACCGATAGTTTTGACAAATTTCCGATTATTTTATCAATAAAAAAATTAATTTTACTAATTTTTGCATGTTTAACAATTTTATTTTTATTTTATTTTATGTTATTTTTATTTTATTACATTAAATTTACAGCCCTGAATATAACTAAATTATCATAATATTATTTTAAATACCGTTTATAATTGTATTTTTTGTTTTTATGGGGATCAGCTCTATTTCACGGTTCATTTGTCGTTCAATATAATTACATACTGCGTACAGGGGCAGTGGCGCGCATGATTTTTCCGAAACGGATTCGCGGCCAAATGTTTTACACGAAGATGTACTTATAAAAAAAAAAAAACATGAAACACCTATCATCGCTATTAAAATAACAGCTGCGGATTATCCGGCTTGTCGTGCAGTAATATATATACGTATACATCCGGTCGATTTACGGTATTTAAAACGTAAACCATTAAAGCTACGCACCCGAAACGGAAAGGAAAAAACAGCGCTTTATGCTAAACGCCCGCAAACAAGTACGGCATAATTCTATAAAATAAAAATTGTAATTGTATAATTATTGTAGGTAATAATATTTTTACTCCCTGTGCGTGATCTATGCGTATGTTTAAACATTTCGTCTTGATAACGGGACAAGCAATATAATATTGCATTTCGCTTTTTCGGTACAACGCCGCCGCAAGATGTCGTCGCGATGATCTTAAACGGTCCACAAGCTTGTAATATATTATAAATCATCGTCATAAAACTCAATGAACACGATCGGTGTAATAATCGACTGAATTCATTATTGCTAGACAATAGATAAATTATTTCGTGTTGTTTGCAGACATCTAATCTGATTGCGGCATTCGTGCAGTATACATGTATAATATTATAATCATATGTATATAATCTGATTGCAAGCAGTTATTCGAATAGAAGACTTTTATGAACGGCTGGTATATACTTAACAATAATTATGTATGTTTATTGTTTTATGCGTGTGCCTGGAAAAGTGCACGTTTTATTTTTTTGTCCAACCTCATACAATATAGTGGTGTTTAGTAAAATTTAAATCGACATGATGTGAACAACATAATTTGAGGCAGATATAAGACTATTTATTAACTTTTTGAAATATTTTACTATATTTATGTGCGTGTTATAGGTCGTAACCATTAATAATATAACATATTGTTTCGAAAATTAATACATTTTGTATTTATATTTAAAAAAAATTAATTATAAACGTGTATGATTAGGAAGCGTGTTTACAATATATAGTTTATTAATTGTGTTCAGTATACAAATTGCAATTAGTGCAATAATTGCAATTGAATACATATTGTAAATCGTTTGTTATGTATAGACGATAGAACGCATATTATAATATTATCATATTCGTTTTAATTACCATATTACGGCAATGAGTGTCGACAAAGAAAACGGCTGACGACGATAAAGTCGGCTGTACGAGTACATAGAATGATGTATAGTATTACACTGTAACTGCTGCAATAATATAATTTATTAATTGTTATCGTCATGATGCATAATTATTCTAACTGCACGATACTACAGGTTTTTTTTTAATCGTTTCAACTGATGATCAATGTTAAAAACAAAAAAATTCGTACGAGAATTTAGTACGACATTCGTAAAATACTCGTATATTATACCGCGGTATAATTGCAGCATAGGTGCTTACTGCATGAGTATACGAAATAATGCGTTTCAATAAAATATCATTAGATTTTGTTCGCGTGCGGGTGCAGCGTGTGCAGTAACTGCAGTTAAGCTACGCGATTTAACTACACGTCTGGATGAAAACTAAAAGCCGTTTTAAACGACGATCGTCGCAAGATATAATAATATAATATATAAAAGCAATAATAATAATAAAAATAACTCCGAACGCAAATCGGCGGCGGCGGTGGCGGTGGCGGCGATGGTGGACTCAGTAATTGCATCTTTGGTCCTCCATGCACGTCGTGTATTAAAATCATTAAAAAAAAAAAAAACCGCAAATAAATATTTCTCCTTGCTCGTCCTCGCACGACTCTCTGCCGTATATTACCGTCCTCGGGACGCCGTACGACTCCGAGGGCGCGAGTTCTACATCTCCGCGAGAATTTTACGATAATATATACTATCCTTATTATTATTATTACGGTCTGTGCGCGGCACTGAAAGTGTACACTAAAGTTCGAGTGTATACGGACGCCGCCGCCGGCACGTAATTATACCGACGTTTGGCCACGCCGCCGGAGATACAGATCTGCGCGGGGCCGTGTTACGCGCTCACAACGCCGCCACCGCGTTATATATATTATTATTGTATATCGGTACTTATATATCTACGCGTGTGTCAGTGTGTATGTTTGTATATATGTATGAGTGTGTGTGTGTGTGATATAGGCGCGCACACGATAATAATATAATGCGCAGACGCCGCCGCCGCCACCGCCGTACGACGGGGTTGTCAATTAAAATTGGATTTTTTTCTCCTATTTTTTATTATTTTTATAAAACGGCGGTGAGTGGTGACCGGGATCGTGTGATCGGCGAAAAATGCACGTGCTCTCGCGCGGGAAAGAGAGAGAGTGTAATATAATAATAATAATATTATAGTCTGTGCGGCACACAATAAGGCTCGCCGCGGCCGACTCTTGTGTCGGGGTGAAACGATATATAATGATTCAGTCGACAATTACTCGTATATCGAGCGGACGGACGGGAAAAGTTTGAAAAAAAAATAAACACATCGCGTTCAGAGTGTTCGGACTGGCGTCGAGGAATGAATCTACAAAAAAATATATACATATTAAATTCATCAGTCTGCGCTGCAGCGTAGTATATACGTTTATGTGCAATATATGCAAATCCCGCGGTCGCATTGTGTTTCCGAGTCTGTATAATATATTATGTTATTATCGGGACAGAACTGTGTACATCACAACTTTGCAGTCCCCTTCGATCATGATATAATACGTATATCGTGGCTCGAGGTCGTAAAATATTTAGTCCAATTTATTGCAGGCCGACAGCCGACGCGCGCGGTGCGATTTCTTAAGATCACACACTATTGCGATTATACCGCGAGCACCTCATCGTTCTTATACTATATCCGTGAAGCGGTAGCGTTTGTGGATACTTAACGCCATTTTATATTATAATATATTACGCGAGTACGGACTTTAAGAACAGTTATCTATGGTATGCTTGTATACGTATTATCAGATATCATTAAATATTGCATTGTATAAGTATTTATACGGGCATTTTTCCTGGAGACTTCATACTGTGACTTCAATAATTCGATCTCCACCATGCAATGGCAACGCAAAAATTGAACGACTTCTAGGTAAAACTTAAACTGCATTTGAATATCATAAATACATTTTTATGTAATAATGTATTATACGTGATCTTTCAAAGTAAAAAAATACAAATAATTATTCAAAACTAATTCTTTTTATAGCAAATATTATAAAATATAATAAATAATAATAACATTAAACATATTAATTAAATATAACTTATAAGTATATAATTTAAAGTATCTATAATATTTTATTCATTATTCTATGTTGAAATAAAACTAATCAATATTAGTTTAGTAGTTCGACAAATTATAACAACAGCAAATATATAATAACTTATAATTTATCATCGAAAAAAAATTAAATCGACGTGCAAAGAAAACTATTTTTATTGCTTATTAAACCATTTGACAATCTACAATATTATAAATTATTGCTATTTAAATTATTATTTGAATGCACCCGGTATGTTGTAGGTACATATTGTTTTTAATATTTTAAATTCACTTCATATAATTTTCAAATATACCACATAGTGACCATAGTATGTTTTATAAAAATATGATTTATAACGCTTATAAAACGAAAAATACAAAAACGATATATTATAGTAAGTAGTAACTATATAAACAGGCGTTTATTTAATTGGGTTATTTATTTATTATTTTTTCTTTTTTTACTGGATGATATAGATAAACTTTATGCGTAGGATTGCATTGTGTAGAGTTTATAGAATATTATATTATATATTATTATGATTTACATATTTAAATGACTCGAAAGTGTATAAACCGTAGAGATTTGATTATTCTAAAAGGGATGGTATTGTACAATATAATTACGATTATAATACAGTCAATTCAAATCCATCGTACGAACAACATAATATTTTTCGTCCTGACCGTCGTTATAACGTTTAATATAGTCCTCGAGAGATTCAATCAAAGCATAGTATACATAGTAATAATATTTCGTTTTCTTTTTTATTCTGTTGTATTGTATGTTTTATTATCGAGTATTACATTATACACGACGCAAGGCCACAGAGGTTACCAATTAATATTTTTTGGAGACCTCTTTAAAAGTTTAGGAAGTTTTCAAAATAAATGCTATCAAAATTTAATGTGCAAGTTGAATCGAAGAAAAAAACAAACTAAAAAAATAATCCATCCATAGTCCACTATTTAGTGACTGTTACACGACCAACGTTTCTGGCGAAATCACCTGTGGTGCGTTTCCGAGTGAGATAAATTTATAAATTAGCAAATGTACGTTATGTCGTTATGTAGCAAATTCCTATAATACTACTACACTAAACATATTATATAAACGGTAATATAAAATTGTGACTTCCTTCACAAAATTAAAAATAAATGTAAATACACACAAGTTCTTACTGATTACCAGAGAAAATAATAAATTAGGTACGTAAAATATTTTACAAGCAAATTCACTTCCTACCTTAATCGTAGACATATACAGACTGACAAATTATATGTAATTGATGTGATTAAGGTTTTTTTTTTGCTACTTGCTATTTCGAGTGTTTATTGTTACAATGATAGAATAAGACTTATGAAAGAGGTTTGACATATTTTTTGTAGAATGTAGGATGTAACCATCTTTCACTTAAATATACTTGTGAATTTAAAAAAAAAAATGTTAAAAAAAATCCAAATACTTTATGTGTCGCATACTCGCATAGACATAAGAGGTGGAATCGTTTTTGAAACGAACCTTTTCTTTTTCGACCAATCTGTAGTAACAATTATTGTAAAGTTATAAAGTGAGATTTAAAAATTCAGAATCGTCGAAACAAAAACTCTATCATCAATATTATAAAATGTTAAAATTACGATACGAGTATAAAATCTATTAAACGCATGAGCTATAACAATAAAAAAATTAAATATATCTATTATACTATACTTTATTAAGTTAAAATGTTTCATATATAAATTAATTGATTATTAATGAAAATAAAATTGACTCTTATTCTCATACTGATCTATAAAATATTGAATCTATTATATTTTAAGTTTATCTCGTTTTTTTTTTTTTTTTTTTTATTATAAACATTATGAATTTGAAACAAAAGAAACATAATTAAATTGTATTTATCACATATTTTGTTTTTTTTATTATTTAAATTTTTTTCATTGGTGGCCAAAACAGTGTATTTGGCGAAAACAGTTAATAACCGAAAAGGGTCCTGCAAGTAGGTTATCGTGATTGATAAGGTGATGAGGTGTCCGTGTAATAACAATAATAATAATGCGTCACATTATCAACGGCAGCGGTTTATATGCATTCGTCGGGATTTGTTTATTCTTCGAAATGATTAACAATCCTAAGGCTATAAGGTGTAGACACGCGCAGTCTCGATTGTTGTAACATAATAATATAATTCCGGAGAATTTGACCACGTATAATATACGTTGATGATAAAAAAAAAATGTGAGAGTGGACGTGTTATGATGCGTTTTTTTTTTTTTAAACAAATCAGTATCACTGTTATTTTTTTACCACTTACGCACGTTTGGGAGATTCGATCGATCTATGAACAAGGATATTTATGATATTATTATACATCTTTAAAATGAATGTTATTATTATAACAGCTATACTATTTATACTTATCCAAGTGTCAAGTGGTATAATATTTCGTGTGATCTTGTATTTTTAAATAACATTTAAAATAGTTACAATTTACGACACTTTATAACTAATACACGTATAGCAACCGACAGAAAATTAAAACATCCTAGTAAATACCTACGTTCAATTAACAAGTTTTATAATTTTGGTCATGTGACTTCGAATCGTTTCGATTATCAGATATTGTCCGGATAAAATTTGTTTCGGTTTCGACAGTTCCACGATTGACAAAATGTCGATTCTGCTTCAATCCGAATCGGCTACGTAGTGTGCGACAACCTTCCTTCATAATAATAACGCGATACGTATCGTTTACATATGAATCTTTCGCGCGTAGGAAAATATGACGTACCGACGTACCGTGATTGCTTTTCGTCAGTCGTTCTGGTCTCCGCGATATCATGTGATACGCGCTTGAACGGTGTACGCCGTCGGACGGACTCGACGACAACGCGGCGCTCAGCATGCGTCCTCCGCGCCGGGTGGTCGGTCCCTACATCACACACACAATATAATAATATATTAATATATATAAAACAGGTGAGGTGTATGTGTGTATGTGTCTATGTGTATGTAATGGGTATTGACACGCGGCTCTAGCCCGAAAACCATTTCGTCGATGATGGGCTTTTTTTCTTTTATACCATTAAACGCCGCCGCATTGTGTTTAAACAACATTTTTTTTTGTTCTCACCGAAGACGCGTACAATCATAATAAAAATTATAAGATTGTAATGGGTATTACATAATATTATTATCATAAATCGTTATGTTGTTTGCAAACGCCGTACAACAACAATAACAACAATAATAATATATAATAATATAAACGTTGTACGCGTCTTATTGTAAACCTATAACCTACCTATAGTTGAACTTGAACGCGTTATTTTATAATTTCTCACCCGGTAGACGTAGATCGACGAAAACTCGTGTAGAGGCGCCGTGTGGTATATGAGATTTCGGACTCACAGTAAATGAGGTCAGATATCTATAAAAACTTTGATGATTTCACAGGTAATAAGCCAAAACTTAAATTTGAAATGGTACAAGATTATGTAATTTGCGTCCTCAAACTCGTGTATAATGAGTAATGACATTATAATAACGATTTCAGAGTAGGCATTTCTGCTATTATTTGGTCCGGTGTAATATTATATAATTTAAATATATTATTAAACGCGTTCTAATCGAGTATAAACAATATTCTCATATTATAACATCAAACAGTCTTGTATGCAATTTATGAGTCCGGCGGAAACGCAGATTTGACGAGCGACGCTCTCCTCGGCTCATTAAAACCATCTGTTCCGGCGCGTCGTCTGTTCCGATTTTTCGCGATTTACGCGTACCGCACACGCATCGATTTTATTTACCCCGACGACGCGGCAACGACCAATCAAACGCTCAACGGAGTCCAATTAAACGAGCACGTCACGTATAGGTTAAACGATGACTGTGCGACGACGACGACGTCCAATTATTCGATATTATTATTATTGTTGTTCGTCGGCGAAATATCGTTTGCAAATATATATATATGTATACACGCACGCAACTACGTCGTCCTTGGCCGGTCGAGCAATAATTTCAGAAACAAACGACCGGCGTTCCAGGGCCACACAGTGCGCTCGCGGTGAGCTGCCGTTCAATAATACCTACATAGACTCACTGATACGACTTACAGCTACACGCGTTACAGCCCGTACATAATATCATATCGTGTTCAGACTATTCAGAGCGCATATTGTGTTCGCCGAAACCGCCGCGCGAAACGATAGAAGGAAGATGACTTTTTGACGTCTATGCTTGTCGCCTGGGCTGCTACTGCAGCGCAAACGTCCGGCAACACACGTGTACGCTACGCGCGACGTAATACTATTCATATGCAGTATAATGCAGAGCGTTTTATTATATTTACGAGGATATTATTTGGACGAAATAACGACGAGAAATCCGTCGTCGGGTAGGCAAATCTTACTACATTCAACCCCTACGGCACCCGACTCACAACAGAGTACAGCCTCCGCGGGCGGCACTTGCACATGCAGACGACCGTCGGACTTTACTCGCGGGCGCCGCCGAGTCATCGTCGTGTAATAATGTTAAGCTTCGGCCTCATAACACGTATAATATATATTATTGCCTATACCTATCGCAACTCGAGAGGAGTATCCAAATACACCGCGTGACGCGAGGACGATAAACGCCTTGTTTGGTCGGTTCGATCATATATATATATATATATATATTTATATAGGCATCCCACGGTGTCCATTATTAATGATCCGCGCCGGGCGTCCGTCACATATCACACACGCGCATACACTTCACACCTATCCGCCATCATCGTGGTCGTCTGTAAGTATATAATATACGCCAGTCATTAAACCCATCTTCCGAGCGGCCCGGTGGGCACATATATAGGTAATATACGGTATAATATTGTAGACGTTATATCATATATTATATCGTTATAAATGTTAGGTATACGAAATATTAGTTCTTTATACAGTATTATTATATATACCAATAAAGTAGAATTTTTTTTTCTTCGCCCGTTTCGATCTCCCAAATCAATTTGTTCAATAATAATTATCGAGGAATTCGTATCGATCATCGCCGCAACAGTATAATATTATAACGCCGCGTCCCGGCCGACACCCACAACGCTCGTCTAACCCCGTTAGTGACCTGTGACCGGCTTGTTCCTTTTATATGATATTTTTTTCCTCTCGTCTTGTTTTACCATACTAATTCACAGCGACAACCGAAACCGCCGCAACAGTTTTGTTTTTCGTGTAGTCGATGATGGCGAAAAAAAAATGTACCCACACTCCGACGACCCACAGAAATTCGCAACGTGTTGCAAACGGTATATTTCATTTTTTATCTTAGTGTTTCGTTCTGCTCGTTTGCCCGTTATTTATTTTTATTTTACGCCAATATTATCGATGTACCAAATAACCACGCACTAATAAAGTTCATGCTATACTACGGTGTTTTTACATCACAATATATTATGTATTGAAAAAAAATTGAATTTGCTCGCTGTATATTATTTTGAATATAGTCTACAAAATGAAATAAAATAATCTACCCTTAAAGGTAAAAAAAAAAAACAATAATTTCGCTGTTTTATATTTTCACATTTTCACATTCATTTAAATTTAACACTTAACACATGAACTATTAAGTAGAAAAATTATATTATACTTGTTTATATTTAATATTTACAATTGTATAGGATCAAGTCAACGAACTATGGTTAGATTAAATATTATTGATAATTATTTACATAGCAGTTATTTACTTTTTATCTTTGTTTTCCTGATTGTGGTACCATATAATATTATGTTACCAGTCCGACGATGGTATTGATGAATAAAAATAATAAATGCCTAAATTTTATAAATTATACATTATAATATTATAATAATATATTTGTAAACACGTTTTGAAGTATTGATTCGATACAGATCGAATCCTAAATCATTATTTTTATATAAATTATAATTTTATAAATTCTGCAAGTTTTCCGGCTTCAAATTTTTCATGGTGTCATCGTGCCGACATATTATTCTAGTGCGATGTCTTCGTACTCGACCACGGTCTGTAAGTCTAAATCCACTTCGAAGTCCACACCCATGGCGCAGCGGTAAACAGTCAATAGAAAATTAAACGTACACAAAGAACTTTGACACCACAATAATACCTATGATGTAGTATATTATATTATTATACAACTTTTAATTAAATACAAATGTTAGTAAAAATAAATTTAAAAAACATATTAATATTAAAAAATTCATTTCGTCTAGCGATATCCTCGTGATACATGTAGCGATGTAACTTTTTGGAAATTATTTAATCATGACACAGAAATTAACACTGTTATAAGAAAATAATTTAGAATTTATTTTACAAATCGTTTCACTATATAAATTTAAAAAATAAGTTGCACATTTAAATGTACCTTTACCTAACCTATTTTGAGACAATATTTAAACGAAATGATATTTAAAACCCTCCAAAATATTATTCTTTATACCATATTTTTTGTGATAGGTTATTATTTTTCTCAACAATAGCTCAAAACCATATGAATGTATTTAATGCACGTGGGTCAAAAAGAATAAAAAACAATATGGTGACAATTATTTTCATTAAATATTTAATTATTTATATTTTATAATTTTTGTATTATTTTTTATAAAGTTTATTATTATTTATTTTTCAAAATAGCCATTATTGAATTGTTCTGATCGTCCCCTTATGTTTTCCAAAATTTTTCCGCGTTTCTTTATAAAATAATAATTATCAATTACTTATAATATTTTTGTTTTCTAATTTATTGTTGGATTAAAATTCTTTATTTTGATGAATGTAATATATACACATTGGGTTTTTTTATACATGACAGAAATCCCTGATCAAATTACATAATTACATAACCTACTAACTGGACTGTAAATTAAAACTATTTGCATTCTTTATTGGCTCTAAATTGTTGGCTTGTGTAGACCTCTAATACTTACTATAGTTTTGATGTAGTATATTTTCTCAAAACGTTCACTGGAACAAAATACCAAATATCAGATATTTAAACCTATACATATAGCGCAGTCATTGACATAACAGGGTTGAAGTTAATTTCTATCATATACTTACAATTGATTGTGAAAATAGTTGTCCGGTGGTACAAATGATAGGGTTGCGACAAACAGTAGATAGCCGTTAGTGAAGTGTACAGAGATTATAGTCGATTGTAAAAAATACCAACAATTGAAACAAGCAGCGTAAAAGACCACATGCCACTGTCCAAGCATGTCACTGTTTTAATAGGAAAAAAATACAAAATAATAACACTATACAAACGAGTATAAAAACTGTTTTGACACGGCAACATTATATGGTCACTAAGAGGCCACGGATACATAAAACATAGATAAAAGCAAAAGATGTACGAAATACTTAAAATTTAATTTTTCATACTGATGAACGGAAAGTTGCACACTTGCAACTGCGTGCGTGTAAAGATAAGAAGAAATCTCAAAGTTTACTATAACAATGCCAGTATACAAAGAAACTAACGAACAATCACAACTTAAATAGCATACGTCTCTCGCGCGAGTTTGACAACAAATTATTTCAAAAACGCACTATGACACAATACGTATATTGAACCATTTGAACCGCATACCAAAAAACATTGTCAGGTCGGGTCGGTTAGCGACCAGCTCGCGGTTTGCAAAAAAAAGTAAATGAACGACTACGGACCTGAAGTACTTGCTCTGATCGGACTCGTCGGAGATGGAAGATCCGCCGCGGCCGAAAACCAAGAAAAGACTCGTCCACACGATCGAGTTCATGAACAATTCCAATGATAATTTGAACGGGACGTAACAATTCGTGTTCCAGTACCAGATCTGCTCGTCGACTAGGAACGTCTGGTTAATTTCCCTGGAAAAGTCCTGCATGATAACTACCTCGTTGTACGGGTAACAGTGGTAATTCGACTTAGCTATGGCCAAATAAAACATGACGCCGCTGGCCATGCTCGCCGCGGCCGTCAACGCGTGTCCGACCATGTGACTCATTTGCCACACTTTCGGCACCAAATTCGCATCTCTCTGTCGGACGATGACCATTATTTTTGTCCGTTCTTGTTTTTATGTTCTGGTTTCTCACATAAGCTTCAGGTTAGGCATATACATATTATTATTGTGTTATTGTAGATTGTTTATAAAAACACGATTCGGTATAATGTTATTATGATTATCTGTTGTCGGGCAAACGGTTAAACGTGTGTGCGCAGGCATGGGCAACACTTTTGGCGGCTGCACCTATTATTTAATAATATCACATAAAAAATGACGTACACCACTTACTTCTGTTCAGAATAAAACAGGTTTCAAATCAATGTGGACTATAATAAATAATGTAAAATCCTAGATAATTTTACCCGAACAAACTTTATTTATACAATATAACATAATTTAGTAGGACAACAATATGTACCTATGTGTTTGTCCTCTGAGTGCTCTACATAGCATTCGTTTTCTTTTTGATTTCCGCGTTTTTATAATATTATGCGCGTTACGTGAATTATAAATAACGTAGGAAGTACCTACTTGTATTATAATATATGCGTAAGAATATTTGTGTCATCGGATTTGCATTTAAGTTTTCTAAAATAGGCGATTCATACACGCATTATATACGCACAACACGTCAGCACACTTGTATTTATTAGAATTCACGTGTCCCGGGGACAAATATATTCCGATGAACTCTACGTGCATTATATAATATTCGTTGAATCTGAAAACTGAATACACGCCGCACAAGATTTTGATTAAGCTGTACAGATAGACAATAATTATTATGGTCTATCCATAGAAAAAAAAAAAATGAAAACTCATTTCGAAATCTTTGTCAGTTACCGTTTGTGATAATTATCGGGAGGCTCATACGGCGGTTTAACGCGCGTCATGCGCGGCGATGAAAGCGGCGCGAGTCCATAAGGGATCCACGGTACCCCGTGGTCTTTTTTTTATTAAGGTTTTTATTTTATAATCTGTTCGCGGCATTAAAAACGAAAAGCAATTAAATGTCGATAGGATTATTTATTGAAATCTCGATTATGGTTTCTAGGTGAATTACTTTTACGAGGCATTATATATCTATTACGGTATCTACCTATACAAATCGTTCGGCTAGAATACACTTTAATTAATTGCTGTATACATATTTCTATCTTATTATTTATTATTTTATAGGTGTTATTTAAATACATTTTATTTTACTTTACTCTTCTATTTGTTTAAACTGTGTTATAATAAGTAACTAAAATCATACTAATTTTTCCATTTCGAATAATGCGTTTAACTTAGACGAATAAAAAAAAATTAATATTGAAAAATAAATGTCACACGCAAGTGTCTTTCAATCGGAACGCCCACGAAATCGTCTTACGAGACTACGATACGACATCGCGGGAGACACTTCACATAACGTATATTATTTAGCCCCTCTTATAGTCCCACACGCCACCGGAGATTGCAGTGTACCTTGTTGTAACAAATATAATATTATTATCATACGCGCCTTGTACATATTAACGTGATATACAATGTACATTTAATACCCATACTGTATATATATATATACGCTTAAACCGATCCCCTCGGCTGAATGTTTCTGTTTTCTGTCGTTCTTCACACTCGTCCGCGACAGCGGTCGCGCACGATAATCGTATTATTGTTATTATTATTTTATTATGGTAAATGCGCGCGTGGAGACTGCGGACCGGGCAGCGACGGGACGACGATAGATATCACCGACGATAATGATACGTAGGTAATCCGTCCGGTGCTTCTGGATTCGGTTTTCCGATCGGCAGCCGATTAGAGTGGAGGTGGTCACAATATAATATGACAAACGAGTGGTGCGCCTATACCGGTGCGCCCGGCCGGACTACCGTAATAACAATATTATAATGTATCATCAGCGCCGAGACCCAGCAGCAGCCTCTATATAGCAGTTATCCATCAGTCTAATGCCACCGCTCCGGATCCGATTTCTCCGATAAGGCGATTATTACAATGACCTTTGAGATTTATTCGAAATGGAGTTTTTTTTTTTTATTACTTTCGATTCGTATTTTAATGACGGTTGCTTCAGTAGCGGCCAATGCCGCAAATCGGGTTGGGATAACTGTGTGGAGAAGAGTATCGGGATGCTAAGCCCCACCTGAAAAAAATACTTCTCGGCGAGCCTTAATAATACTAAATGTAATTTTCCTTACTTTAAACTACAAGAGACAACAGTATTTTTAAATAATATAATTTAAGTGTAGCCTACGTTACGGCATTGGCATCAACGTTCGTCATTAATTTCAATTATCGCGTTAGGTATAATAATATACATCTAATGGTGCATCTCTTGCGGTCAAGACTTATTGATTTACATTTATAACTAGGAAACGAAATTAATACTAAAATATAATAATATTATCTATATACAACGTGTGTTATACATATATGTGATTTTCATCTTTGTCGTATGTATTCAGCGGAACCGCGAACACCTGAAATAATTGTTGTTATCGTTTACCTTTAAACGTGCGTATAAACCGCTAATCCGTATGCGTCTCATTAAAAAATAACCACTGCCCTCTGGAAACATCTTGTCTAAAACGATAATACCATAACTATATAATCTGATTTTACGCGAATTGAACGATCTCTATAACGTGACTTGACGAATGTTTCAGGAAAAAAATGGCGAAGTTTGACGCCGCAGGACCGTCGGCCGTACGTGGAGGAAGCTGAACGGCTGCGGGTAATCCACATGCAAGAACACCCCAACTACAAGTACAGGCCCCGGCGCAGGAAGCACAACAAGCAGCGCGCGGGCTCGCCGACTTCCGTGGTCGGCGTGTCGGCGGCGGCGCAAGGCGGCTCCGGACAATCGCCAACATCTCGTCGCCCGAACTCGGCGGGACAAGTCAAGTTGGTCCAGTACCCGTCCAGCTCACCGTACCAGAGCTCGTCGTCGTATTCGTCACCGGCCGTCCATCAGCAGCAACCGTACGCGTACCAGCCGTACAGCCCGTCCAAGACGACGTCGCCTTACTACCCGAACAGCGAGAGCCCGTACTCGCCTGTCCGTGTGTCCGAGGTCATCACTCCAGAGTCTTCGCCCACGTGTAGTCCCGATCCGGACAAACCCGCCGGCCCGGCTAAGGCTACCGACGAGACCGGCGGCGGTGGACAGGCCCCGGACGGCGGGATGCTGCAGCAGCGGTCAGCTAGCAAGACGCCCACGCTCCCCACGCCCGAACTGTCGCCCATGGAACCAGCCACGGGCGCAGGCAAAGACCCACACCACCACTCGCATCACCATCAGCACCACGGTCACCAACACTTGCACCACCCATACCACCGGTCCGACGTTGTCAAGTACGAACTCGACGACTTTGGCGGCTATTACGGAAGCGGCAGTGGACAGAAACTGCTGAACAACAACAACAACCACCATCGACAATTCAACAACAACAACAACAACAGTCAGACGTCGTCTTATCAACCGGCTCCCGGTTCGATAGCGGCCATGGGAGTGGCCAAGGGCATGGTGATGATGTGCACCAATCAGCGATTGGCGTACGAACACAATAATATAGTGACCGGTACGTTTTACCCGCCGATAGCCACGTCCCAAGACCAGCAGGTTCTAGGACCAAACTCACAACACCATCAACAACAGCAACAACAGCAACAGCAGCAGCAACAGCAACAGCAGCAACAACCTCATTACGCCAACAGGCCGTTCTATTCGACTAGTGGACTTCACGCTGCCGGCACCGCCGTCTATACGAGCAGCCTATCGTCGGCCACGGCCATCGCGGCCGGAAGACCTCCGTCTGACGGATACCACGGTAAGTGTGCGCGGACTTCTCATGGAGTCCACAGGTGCTCCAATCAGTACTCGTAGTCAGTATTTCTCACGTTTTTCGTTTTTCATTTTACAGCCGCTGGAAGTATATTGCAACAGCAACAAGAAGACCATCACCATAACTTACAGGGCTTGCAACAGCACAGACAACAGTCGACGGGTAACGATTACCACGGTGGCGGTACGGGCAGAGGTAATGGCGGCGAAATCATCGAGATGAGCTTCGAACATCATCAAACGCCCTCGGAAATGCTGTTGGCCAACCTGCAGCGGCCCAGATCTCAGCAGTCCGACGTCGCGGCGGTGGACGCATCGTCGTCTGTCGGAGCCAGCTCCGAACTCGATCGGTACTTAAAGTATATGGCCCAACAGCCAGACAATAATCACAACTATCAACAGCAGCAGCAGCAGCAGCAGCAACAACACAATATCATGTTTGCCGGAATACAACAATCGCACAACCAACCACAACAACACCACCACCACCACCACCATCATCTCCAGCAGCAGCAACAGCAGCAGCAGCAGCAGCATCAACAGCAGCAACAACAACAGCAACAGTATAGTTCTTACTATGCGCCGGCGGTGGTGCAACACGCCGTGCATCAGGACGTCCATCATCACCACCAACAGCACCACAGTCCATCGTATCTGCTCAACAACTGCGGTATAAAAAGCGAGTTCGGTGGTTACTCGTCTCTGGACTGCCTACCGCCACAGCACTATCCCGACGTTCAGAACGTTCCGGCTACAGCCAACATGCAGAGCGTGGCCGCAGCGGCTGCAGCCGCCGCGGGCCAAGTGTTGGCCGCCGGTGGTGGTGGAAAACCGGACGAGGAGTTCAGCGTCATACTCGCGGACGTCCGGAAAACTTGCTATAGCAGTTGAAGTCGTCTAATGATCTGGTTGGCGAACGTAACGGAAAAAGGAAAGCCGAAGCGATTTGCGGTTTTGGTCCTGGAGACCGCTCTCCGGAAACGCGTTCGAAATCAAACCTTTCGCGTTGTAAAGTTATTGCGTTCTTCTCGTTGCGATTTTTGTCATAGTTTTCTATTATTAATATTTTATTTATTTTCGTAAACTCGTGCACCGCGCAAGAGGTTGTACATATAACGTCGTGTGTAATGACACATATTTTATTAATGTGTAATTGTTTTTGTATATATTCGATAACCACATAGGTTCTGTGATGATTCGCTTTATCTTGGGCGACACTGTTTTATTATTATTATTTATCCGTGTTTATGTAATATTATATATATATACATATGTTATCATTATGTAAGAGGACCTATACGTTTTGCAATAAGCGACAAAAAACGTGTTATCATAAACTATATTATATTATTATTAATTAGAGTTAACGTATTATTATTGCTATCAATTATTATTACAGGGTTTGTTATATGTATATGAAATAGATCATTTTGTGACTAAATATATATTTTATAAATTATTATTAATATTGTACATACGAACATATCTCTTTACGAATGGGTTAATTTTAAATTCCGTTTTTCAACCACAGTCTTCCTACGAACGAACAACATTTTTTAAAGTCGTATAATAAATTATACAGGAATCGTGTCACAATAAATATCGATGAGTATATTTATTTCTATGTACCTTATTTCTGCATAAACATATTAACAATTTTCGGTTGTATTGATTATATTTTGTATACTGTTTTTACCATGCTCGTATTTGTTGGCTATATACTATTGTGTGTATACGTTATATTCGCATGTGTTGTAATTATATTTTATTCCGTTATTCAGTGTAATATGTATAATATGTGTATTTTTTTTATATTGAATTTTGTAGTACGTAAATATTAATTATACATTAAAATCGCACATTGAAACATTTTATTTTTCATCGTTTTATGTTATATTAATATTTTATATTACTGTGTTGTCCTGTATACTCCTTTATAGTCCTATATTACAGATGTACGACATCAACGCAGCTATAGTGTTATATTTTTATTTTATTATTATTATTCATGGTTCAGTCCAAAACCACCGTTTTAATTAAATCTCGCGTAGAAACCAAACTCTTGCACAATGTACATGAATCGTTTAAAAATTCAAGTGTCGACTGTGAGTAAAATTTACTATTTTAAAATTAATACTTTAAGAAAAAAATAAAAATAATAATTTATACACGGATATACATCAAAATTTAAAAACAACTTAATGAAGCTGTGACACACGAATGTGTCACTGATTTAAATTTAATTATCAACTATGCTATCAATTAAAAATATAAATCGGTTAAAAATTCTAACATCATAAAAATACAAAGCTCAAACATAGATCTTGCTTTTAAATTAAAAAATTACCCAGATCAGTACTCACTTTAAAATCCAACAGCACTAAATCGGTCATGAAATTTCTAGTTATGTCGCGTGTCGTAAATGATCCAAGATTATTTTTAAGAAAAAACGATCACGCCTCGTTGAATAGTAGAATAGTCGACGTTTTGTCATTTTTTTTTTTCTAAAACGGAAACTATTTGGGTTACATTTCACTTAAGAAAAATATATACTAATTAAATGCGTGACTATTAAACGTTTATAATATTTTTTTTGAACTCACTAAAACCATTTTTTTTTTTCATATAAATATATTTACATTTGGACATATTATGCAATATGTCTGAAGTAGCTCATTCAGCAATTTGTTAAAAAAGGGAGAGAAAAATTGGCATAGTGCAACGGCACATTTTAATCACGTAAAATACTATGGCGACCCCCCAAAGGATGTGGCCCGCAAAGAGAAAGCAATAACTCGTATATTAAGTTTGAAAATCAAAAAAAGGACACATTATAATAATATTATATTCGAATTTCACACGTGCCTATAGGCTATTTTATAAATTTATTTCGCGTGGCTATAGGTAATTTTATACAATAATATTCGAACGTCGCTGTGGTTCGTAATAATACCTATACGAATCCAGTTTAATACGATTTACCCAACAGTACAACACTACTACGTCAGGGTTTACACGCGCACTTATCGTTATCGTGTCCGTTTTTGATTTATAACAAAATATGTTTCCGGTGACTTGGATGTTATGATTTTTTTTTCTCATGTATTCCTTCCAACACCATTCTCGTCCCCGCATCGTCACCGCCCACAACACCTGATATCGTGAACCGAGAGAGACGGACAAGTACATCTATAGACATAATATTATGATGAGTGAGAGGGAAATAAATATATTTATATATAAATATGGAGAGAAGGAGAGAGAGAGATCAATCCACCTCGGCGGGACCGGCTAATAATCTTGGCCCGCGCAACACGCGATAAGATCGTATTAATATAATAAATGATCGTTTAAACATTAAACTAAATATATATACGCACATACATCCGTTTTCGATATCTGGAAGTCCATCGTGTATACCACACACGATCATTATGACCAGACATTTCTGCCCCAATCACATACTTAATAATATTATTATTATTATACGACGCGCGCCGTGCTGTATGCTGTTGTTGGTACGTTGTTATAATATTATTACACGATGTCGGACGCGCGATGATAATCGAAAAACATTATTAGTCATTATTATTATTATTATTATATTATACTTATTAGTTTTTATATGAGCTATCGTTGAGACGACAATGAGAACGGCGATAGAAAAGACAAAAAAATAATTCTCGCGTTCATACTTTGCATCGAGCTGTGTGTGTGTAGTTTACACGGTTATTGCATTTATATATAAAAAAAAAAATAAATAAATAAATAAACGTAGGTAGACAATAATAATATTAAGTAGGTATATAGGTACATGATGCATATTGTTATAAGTTACCAAATAAAATAAAACATAGTAAAATGAAGTAACCCTCGATTTTTTTTTTTTTATTATTATCAAAAGTTATTGTTTTAAATAATTATTAAGCTCCTCAAGGATTCAAGTTATAAGTATAATCATATCAATAATTTTATTAAATTTAAAAATTAACAAGCCATTGATCAAACACTGATAATGTTCTTAATTTTAAGTTTAATTATATCACCTATTCACTCAAATATTATAAATATTAAAGCTAACAATATACAATAAGTTCTGATTAACGTAATTTCAGGTTACGTGCGCGTGGGTTGGAGAGGAAGATAGAAAAATAGTTAGCTGACGTCCTCTTAATACGATACGATATGGTACTTATGATATTGAAGTTTCGTGTATCATAATGTAAATGATAATATCATTATTTAGGTGAAATTCGTAGCTTAGTTTTACAATAACTTGATACACGCCAAAACATATTATTATACATTTGACGAGTTTCCTATTTATTAATTATTTGCTTTTTTAATAATATCATAGAAATAAATGTATATTCGATGAAATGATATACTTCAAACGTATTTCCAATGTATGGTCGTAGTAATGGATATAAATTAATAATTGTATGAACGACAAAATATAATATTTAACTGATCAGAACTTAAATTTTTAGTGGTTTGTACTATCAAAATCTATAATTCGCTCGTCTTCTATAATAGAGCAAATAAATCAAAATGGCTAATGGTATTGATAAAATCGAGGATTTAATTTTGAAGTTCGGTGATACATCTAAATTATTACTAGGTATTATATTGTCAAGAGCAAAGTTCGAACAACGTATTTTTAATTATATTATGCGCTATTCTACAGGGAAAAATTGTCATGTAAATTTCAAAACTAAGCTTGAATATTCATTAGTATGGCGTACATTATAATCTTAAAAAAAAAATTTTAAACATTTATACTTTACTAGAATAGGGCTAGAAAGTCGTATTTCGTATTTTATTTTCTTAGTCACTTTGTGTGGTTTTGAATTTACGAGGGAAAAGAATATCTTTCGAATTTCAAAACAAAGTTTTCGTGTTTGTGAACATACTTTTTTTGGTATAATAAGAATTATAAAGAAGTTAATTTTGAAGACTGATTGGGGCTAGTTCGGCTAGTGATACCTGTTGCGGGCAGTTCCCGTGTATTTTTCATTATACGTAATTTACGAGTGAAGAACTGTTAGAACTGTTATTTTTTTTTCTATAATCTTTCAACTTTATTTTAACTTTAATGTAGTTTTGATACCACTATATTGGCTATAAATTGCATGAATATAAATGACATAATATTATTATACTGTTTTGAGTTTCTGTTTGAGAATCAAATTAAAAACATTAAAAATCGAATTATAATTATAAAACATTTGTTTTTATTCATACAACAGTTACAGGTATTATATTATTTACACGTACGTTGAATTATACTATTATGTTTAACCTTCGAAAATGTTCACTTCCCGACTTTTCAGTTCTCACCAAATTCAATATAATTATTAATTAATTCAATATATTTACAAGACGGTTGATTTATCTCGCGACAAACCAATACCTTTATAGATAAACAATATTTACACTCTTTAGTAGTGTATATCTAACGTATTGTAAACTATAAAAATTATAAAATACATAAGATAAACGTAGAGTAAATGCCAATGTAATCGTAAACGATGTACGTAAAATAATAAGTATGTTATAATAACTAGACCGATGAATCCAATAAAATAACTCGAAATAGTTGGGAAAATACGTTTTTAAAAGTGTGGCTATTGAATTGCCTACTTGGTGATCGTTAGGAGTAAAACACGATGCCCACATTATAAACAAAAAACATCGCGCATTATAATTGAATAGACTTTTCACGTTATTGTTACTGACGTGAAGATCACCGTGGCTATCGTTTTCCATGTAATTTAAAACCATATAGCTAATTTTGCCGGAGAAACCGTCAAAAGGTAGGTGTATATATTGTGAGAAATCAACCCTTTGAAATGAATATTATATTGTATGGGTACTGCATATCTATTACTCTTGCGATATTTGTTATTGCTTATCATTAATTATATTATTCATGCCTTAAGATAAACGGAGGCGGACAAGTCGAGTTTTAATTCGATGTTTTTGTTATTACGATTTTGATTGTTATTAAAGATCTATTGATATTATTATTTTGTTAATATAATATGAGCTTTAAATATTTGATTATTAACTTATTTTTGATTATTCTAAGGCCTTACACTTGCCTTAGTCGACGTCTGAACTCTAAAGTGTTGAAAGACAAATTGTTTTACGGACTCGCACTACATTTTTGAATTAAAGATACAGATTCTTTTTTAATTTTAAATAATTGCAATCCATACACTAAGTATATAAGGTTAATTTTGATTAACTAAAATAAGTTTCGTACAAATATTACATAAAGAACGCATAGTTTTAGATTTTAAAAATGTATTAGTTTAACAATGATATTTTGTTTATGTCTGTCTTTATGTCTTAAAGCATCAATTTTTAGGACGATTTCGGTGGTTTTTCTGTTTTTCGTAACGAAGTGGGTTTAGTTAATACTTTGGAGCGCGTCAAAAGTCAAAAGATGGTTATCACTTTTTGTCTTTCCAGTACTTTTATCAAAATAAACGACTAAGAAATAGTAAAAAAAACAGGAATATTACTCTACAACAGTGTTCAAAAAAAAAAAAATAATAATTATAATAATCAATGTGAAAACTTAAAATGTTCGATAAATATTTATATTAGTTTATTGGAACGTGATATAATATATTTTTTTTATTTGAGTTTTTATAAGGTATTTATAGAAATTTGAAATCGTAAACTATAATTTGTTCTTTTTTAATTAACATTTTCAATAACATTCTTTTACTCATTTAAAATGCTTATGCATTTGATATAAAGTTACTTATCAATTGTCTTTAGAGCACCTTTAAACATAGAAAAACCGTTGGAGGCTCAATACTTTTTTATAATAACGTTTGAAGTATAGTATCGTGAGGCTATGAGACTTGAAAATATAATAGAAGTTATATGTTCCTCGTAATTTTTTTCTTACAATTATTCAAAAAAATATTGATAATAAGAACATATTATTATGTATAATTTTTCTGTATAAATATTTGATGTTCAAATTTTGACAAAGTTTTGTATATTTAAACAAAACATGACGATTTTTCTTTGACGATTTCAGTTATGTTTATTACATTATTGTAATTTAAACTTTTAAATTGTTATTACTCGTATTATTTTGTATACATAATGCAATCCTAAGTTATTTACATTACGATCCTATATTTACACCGTTTTATAATAATTACGTCGGTATTACATATAAATTTAAAAAAAAAATACTTTAACTATATTATTATTATTTATTTCTCGTATAATAAATATTATTTTTGTGAAATAAAATGATTCGACATATTATAACGAATTACTAATAAAATATATTGTAATAATAATAGTATAAACGACAAAAATATTATCCTTTTAGAAATAAACGTGAACAACCAAGTCGCTGGGCAAAGCACAAAACCTAGCAAAGACATTAAACATATATTATATACTATGGTATTTTAAATGTTTTGCTTTTCAACTACAAATTATCATTGTGGTCATATTTATTGGTCAAAAACTATGTTTTATATACTTTTAAACTGGGCACGTCACATGTGCACACTAGCTATTATTGAACTCTTTAACAGGGTTATCGTAATAATACGCACTTTTCTTACCTTGTCTGCTGCACTGTGCAGTGTGTGCGCACTAGTACGATTTCGTTTCGCTTTACCGAATAAAAGTTCCTTATTGAGGTTAGGGTTAAGGTTAGGTTAAGGTTTGAGGTTAAGGTTTTTTCTATACGTCGTGACTCAAAACGGACAAGTCAACCAACTCGTATAAATTATGTCATCTTAAAATTTTTAATTTTTCAAAAGTTGTAAGTTGTTAAAGGTGGGTAAATGGTCTACAGACAAAATGATATACAGTCATAAAGGCACTAGGTAAAATTACATTTTAAAATGCACGTCATGACTTATGATGATTTTATGCTGCACGGTATCTGTGCACGCTGTTCGTGCGGTTTGTAATCCGTATTGGTTTCCTGACCACAAATCGCCGCAAGCACACCGTACGGAAAGTATACTTACCTGTAACACGGATGGGCCGCGCAACGGAAGTATGAGATTACATAGATATAATTATTTTATTATTATTAATAAATTATTCTGAAACGATATCGAACGCAATCCACAATAATGTCGTATATTTTGCTTTCTTATCGTTTGATCCTAATTTATTGGCTCATATTAAATTAATTATTACATGTTAATATGTGTCTATACGCTCTATAGCGCTCACGAAAACGATATATCATATTATTTTAACGTCCAATCCGATAATAATATAAATTATGATTATTGATAAAAAAAAAACTCGCATCGATCAATTTTATTTTCTATGTTTCATATTTGCATGGCAACATCACGAAGTTTTTCTAAATAAAATTATATTACAAACAAAATAATATCCAAAAATAGTTTTGTACGTAGTTAAGAGTTAAGTATTTATTTAAAACTAAAACAAGGATGTTGTAGACTTGTAGTACTAAAAAATAGCAAATTTGATTTCAGTATTGTATTAAAAAACCCAAAAATACAATAACAAGGAGTTTCATTATAATTGTTAATTATTATCATTATATTTTTTAATTTTTTTATTTAAATTATACTTTAAATAAATATTTAATATTTGAAATTTATTTTTATCTTTTTTTCTTAATATTTAAATTATACAGGAAAAAATTTAAAGCAGTTATTTTATATATGAGGAAATCTATTAAATTGCAAAAAAAATTAAAGCCGGAAATAAGTCACATTAAAAATTTAACATTTTAATTCGTACTTACCCGAAGTAAATGTATAACTTGCTTTGCAACAATTCAGAACAATAGTAAAAAAGTGACCAACGATCGAACAACATCCGCGGATTCCGCGGTGCACTACAACTAAAAATCAATCATACCTTCCGGATTATCCGTTTTTAAACTTACGTCAAAATCATTTAAAAACTATGCTGGTTCGAAATGTGAAATACAAATCTCGAGACTTTAAAATGACGACAAATAGATTAAAAAAAATATAGATTCTATAATGTATTTAAAGAAATTAATACTTTTTGGATACTATTAGTGTTTAAATAATCATCTTGACAGCCAGCAGTATACCAGGTGAATCCTTTATCATGTATTATAATACGCCATAGTACGCGGGATAGAGGATTGCTTATTTTTCCTCTCCCGATCTGGCAATAGTCGATTTTACTCTAATTTCATAATCGGAGTTTCGTCGTGACGGAAATACGTAGCCGCAGGTCGACACCGTAGACCTGCCCCCGAGATGGAGACGGTAAACAACGTCCGGTGTAACGTCCTCTCCGTAACTTTATATTATATAGGTTGGTACATTTACGTATAGGCGCGCGCGCGTGACCCCGGCGGCTGTACCTACCAATAGTCGTAGTACAATAAACAGCAAGCGAAACTCTCCGTTTCGTGTACGTTAAAAATAATAATAAAAACACACGCGTGCCCGAGCTGGCTGTGTACAATGTGTGTATAATAATAATAACAATATTATTATTATTATTATAATTATTGTGGTTAATACGGCAGGGCCGCCGGCGAATAATTATATCGCAAGCCCTTAATGAAGACGCGCGCAGACCGATATCGCCGTCCGAGCACCTCCCACGAAACGGATTTCCTATACCAGATACCGTTATGATAATAATAACGTTATCGTATTACATTAGTACATTACACACAGTATAGTATATTAAGTTATAAAATTAAAATATAGCTCACATTCGGCGGCCCGGAGGCTGCAGGCGAGACTCGTGTCGTCCGTCCGATCGCCGGTTCACCGGTCGCCTACAAGCGATCGACGTGAATCGACGTCTTGGAATACAGCCAGCAATCGCGGTGAATTTCCCAAAAAGTATATATATATTGTATATCGGTTGTGAATCTGCACCGTAATGCATTTATATTGTTTATAGATCAATAACGTCACGAAAGCACACTCAACGACGCGACGACGGCGTTAGACATGTTATGCCTGTACAATGGTTTTTTTTTTCAATTATTAAATTAAACTAAATGTACACAATAATTATTTTACTTCTGTAATCACTTATCAGCAACCTTCCGGAGAGGGATATGGAAAAAATTCATAGTTGAAATAAAATAGTATTTAAACGAAGTTTCATGGGTTCATTGAATGGTATAGATTATTGAGACGATAAATTAAGACCGATTTTAATTCACCTAATAAAATACAAATTTATATATTATCATCACAGATTTACCATAGTTCCACACAATACACACATATATATATAACATGTACACGTACAAAAAAATAAAATATTTTTATTTAAGACTGAATTCTGAACGGCTGAACCTATACATCGTTGACAGTTACATCAATTCCAGATTTTCATTTCGTCTGAACATCAAAGCTCTAAACGAATATGATAAAAATAATAAAAACGCAGTTAGAAAAAAAAATAACGAATTATACAGTACCTTAGAGGCCATGCTATGCAATAATTCTGATGTAACCTTTCCCGTTTGTTCTACCATTTTGTATAAAAACCCATCCTCGTTTTTCAATAAATTATATGGATGATCAAATTCGACTACTGTGCCCGCGTCCATAACAAGTACCCGTTCGGAATCCATAATAGTATTCAATCTGTGAGCAATTGTTAATACTGTGCACGATTTGAATTTATTTCTAATTGTATTTTGAATCAACGCATCGGTACTGTGAGACAAAAAATGACGAACGATAAATACAATAATACTTAAGACTATAAAATAAACAACAGATAAACTAATCGAAATATTTATTACTGTGGATCGACGTTGGCAGTAGCTTCATCCAATATTATAATTTTATTGCTTCGAACTATAGCCCTGGCTAAGCATAACAACTGTCTTTGGCCGACACTGAAATTAGAACCAAAAGCAGACACTTTTGAATTTAAGCCATTAGACAAACTTTCAACGACACTTTTAAGTTCTACCTGAAATAATAATCATAACAATTTTTATTCATATTAAAATTAAATCGTTCAAAAATTAAATTGAAAAAAAAAACGTAGAAATAAATATTAAGAATAAACTGTAAGGTTACTTCATCTAAAGCATTCCAAAGAACCAGGTCAGGGTATTCATCAAATGGATCTAAATTTGTTCGCATTGTTCCTGAAAACAAAACTGGTTCTTGAGGAATGATGGAAAACTTAGATCTCAGGTCATGTAATCCCAAATCATGTATTTCTATATTATCGATTAAGATAGATCCTTCATTTAGAGCGAATCTAAACATTGCCCCGATAAAGGACGATTTACCTGCACCTGTCCTACCAACGATTCCGACCTAAATAAATGTAACATAATTGTTATAAGGAGTTAAAAATTTACTTATATCACTAAAATTACTTTTTCCATCGGCTGTATTTGAACATTGAGATTTTTTAAGACATATGGCAAATCTAGACTATAACGAAGATTAAAATTCCGAAATTCGATTTTTCCCAAAAAAGGCCATCCTTTGGGAGGTGTTTTTTCTGTAAAAAGATTAATCATCAATATAAATGTATATTTTAATAATGTAACTTATGAATAAATTGGTGTATTATTTTACAATATTTTTATTACCAAAGGGAGATCGAAAATCAGCTTCATGTGGTAAATCTTTGTACTCGAGGATTCTTTCGACAGAAGTCATTTGATTTTCTAAGACTGAAAATTGTCTTATTCCCCATTGGACTATTCCGATCAATGTAATTATTTGAGTAATAGTTAGACCAATATTTCCTCCATAATTATCTAAATGTATATAGTACAATTTGTATAAGTAACAATAGTTATAAATTGAATTAATTTATTCAAACATTTCAAACTTACCATTTCCAATAGCGAAGAAACTGAATATTACAATACCTATATAAATAATGCAGACTAGATCCAACCAGAAACCAAACGCTTGATTCGCACAAATGAACATATCCCAAGCCGAAGAATGTAAGTCCTATACATTTTATTAAGAACAGGGGTAGTTATTTCGCTGTATATAGTAACCGATTAGTAGTGTTAAGTGTAACTCTATACTGAGTAGATCACTGTAATAAATATGTTAAGGACGTTAAGGTATTTATACATTTAATTATGTATAGTATATATAATTATATGATAATGGTAAAAAGTTTCAAGAACCTACAAATAATGTTTTTTGTTTTTTGAATTATAAAAAATTAACTAAAATCGGTAAAATCGTTAGTTTCGTTAAAATACACAATTTTTTTAAATTTCAGCATGAAATATCTATAAAAAATATCATAAGATCATATTGCTTTAGAAACAACTTATGAGGAATCTTGTATTAGATTTTCAAGCGTTTTTAAATAAAATAAAAATGTATAAATAAAAAAATTGAACATTTTAAATACCTATAATCTAGATCAACTAGCTTAAAATTTAACTTTTCAAAGCAAACTACATCAAATTTTCTATAAAAAAAAAAACGCTCTTGAAGTTGAAGTTCAAAGCATTTTTCTACTACAAAAAGTATTTAGACAAAAAAAAAAAAAAAAGAAAAAATGCTTAACAATAGATATAAAACGCACAATATTGTAACACCAATACACAATCGTCGTTCATCTCTGAATCTAAAATATATTAAATACCTATTATTTATGAACATAGTGAACTATATATAATATACAAACTATACTTAGCAACTATAGTATCATTAATTTCGACTCACTTGATACTTATCAAATTCATTGATTAAAATTTGTTCTACTTTGCATACCCTTATTGTTGTTATACCTTGTAGTGTTTCTTTCATATGTGCAAATATAGGACTTCGTTCTATTTATAATAATGTAAACTCAAATTGTATTTTGTCATTTTAAATAGTGTTGGTTATTAATGATTCGCAAAATATACTTACTAACTCCTTCTAATCGTTTGATACCTCTTGATGTAGGCAAATAGAAAACTCTAATATAATAGAATATTACCAGCATGATAGATGTCGGTATCATGAGATAAATATTAACAAATCCAACAATAGATATAATTCCCAAAAGTAACATTGATAGCTAGACATTTAAAATATTCAAAACAAACAATCAGGATAAATTAAGTATGTTTCATGTATTATATGGCACTTTATCATTATCGAATAAACCATTTCTATAGTGTGAATAAGATTAGAGTAGTATTAAAGGGATTCAATACCATCCATTTTTTTAAACGAAAACTTTTTAGTAACAGATAAATCATTTTATCGTGGTTGTGAGAGGGGGAACAGCTGATGAGACTATTTTTTTAGAATGACGGACTTTGAACTTAAAAAATGTAAGATCTTAGTTCGTGGTTTCTTTTTTTTATCACTTATTGCCGAAAACATCATTTTAATGTCAATAATTATAAATATTTTTATCAGATAAATGATTATTAAATAATGTATTCTATTTTCATTATTTTTTTTTATAAATATTTAATACAGAGATTATTGAAGGGACACATACCCGTTTAAAAACTTTAGTATATTTGCATACTTGATTCATAGGTACAATACAAAGCAATAATATGTAAGAAATCTAAAAAAGTATTCGTATATGAATTTTACTCGCGATTTATCATATATTCATTAATCATACCATATTTCGACCCTAATTTTTTTTTTTATTTATTTAATATGCATTTAAATTGTTATTTGTCGACAAAAAGTAAGTGAATTTCGTGTAATCGCGTTAAAGGTAATGCAGTCGTTAAATTATATTATGTTGTACACACCTACATTGATTGATAATTGATTTACCACACACACTCGTTTAAACGATACACTCGCAAGACATGATATTGCCTATATTGAACTCCTTCCAATGACGTTCTCAAGAATTTTCAATAGGGAAGGGAGTGTGGAGTGTGTTTATGAATAGCTAACATTGTAAGACCATTGAGCCAAAAAAAAAAAAAAAACGGCCAATGGTGGGGAGAGGGTTAATTTCCATGAACTCCCCCGTGAGTGCTCACATGACTTCTTCAATTAAACCCATAAAAAATTCGATATCGTATCATCTTAAATAAAATATTTTACACTTACTTGTAAACAATCCATAAAAATATATGGCAATAATTCGTCAATAACTCCGATATCCTTTGAAAAACGGTTCAACATGTCACCTAAACAAATGTAAATATCGGACAGTATTATATTTTAAATCATTTCAATTATAGTTAAATTAGGTAAAATTAAATGATTACCAGAAGAGTTGGTATTGAAAAAAGACATAGTGGCTTTAACAAAACTATCGAACATTTGATCATGCAAATGTATAGAAGCATTCTTACAGAACGATACGTATACCACACACCTGAAGATAACGATTATGATCGAAAAAATGATTATAACCGTGTACACGATCATACAGATTTGTCGGAAATTTGACGTAAACAATAATGTATTGATTGTATCACTAGACGATAATGTACTGTTATCATTTGATATATTATTATAATTTATTGTCTTCTTATTTTCGCCAGTAACCCTAAAATATTTACGCATGTTTATATCAGCTATTAATTAGTACGTTTTCATTCTTTAATCCTTGCATACCAAAAACTAATCCAATAATCACCGCCAGTAGTCAATACTTGGATTAAAATAAAACAAAAAAATACAAAAAATATTTTAAAGACACTCCCGTTGGCAGATAAATATGATAGATAAACATTTATCGAAACGCGACCAGACGACCGACTTTTGTTTACATTTTTCGATTTTACAGCTAGAACTTCATTAATATTAACATCATTATGAGATGATGAAATACTCTTGTTAGAACCGAGCAAATTTGAGGCTAAATTTACGTTTAAGCTGTTGTTGGTATCATTTTCTGGTTCATTTATTTCTGTATCATCTGAAGATTCGAGTAATTTTGCAAAGTCCAAATCGGAAGCTTGTAGTTCTTGAAAAGAACCTTTAGCTATTATACTACCCTAAAACGAGAAAAAATACAAATGTTATTGGAATAGCATTTTGTTGTTCAAAAATCCAAAAATTATATATTGTTTTTACGCGCGAATTATATTGGTACTAAATTGTATGTATCGATTGTGCCAGTAAGACAGTAAACATTTTAGGAAAGTTTGGTATTATCAAAATAAAATCATTTTATTTATTTATCGAAATAAAATCACTCTGAAACAACTATTTAAAACCGTTAAACTAATACTTAATTTGTAAACATAACATATTATACTGACGGGATTGTTTTTCAATTAAAATTAAACAGATAATCGATTGAATTGTAATATGAAAATCAGAAAAATCAATCTAATATAAATATAGAAGATTGAGAATCTCGTGAATGTAAGTTCGTATACTGTATTAAAGTATTTTTATCAATAAATATTCACCAGCGTGATTGATTTATAATTTAAGATTTTCCAATAGAATCGCACACCTTTCATTTATACTAACATTATCTATTAGAATAACTTGATTGACGTCAGTTAAATATTGTACTTGATGAGTAATAATAACACATGTTTTTTCTCTGAGGTAATCTATTAAACAGAAATAAAATGATGATAAATATTAATTAAAAAATGAAAATCAGTATTTTATACCTCTGATGCATTTTTCAAACAAATGCCTGCCAACTCTAGTATCAACTGCTGACAAAGGATCGTCCAGTAAATATATATCGGTTTGTTTGTATATCGCTCTAAAATCGAGCACATTAAAGGCATCATTTAAAATATTTATTTTCAAACTGTTACTCACCTAGCTAAATTTATTCTCGCTCTCTGACCACCACTTAAGGTAATTCCTCTTTCTCCCACCAGAGTTCTATCGCCATGTGGAAATTTTTTTAAATCAGTGTTTAATGCACATACACTTAGAACCTAATTTATAGCCAACTTGAAAGATATATCATTGTGGACATTTTATATTATATGATTTGCAATTCTTACTTGTTTGTAACGCTCTTTATCCATCGGTGAACCAAAAAGTATATTCTGTTGAACAGAGCCGGCAAATAACCATGGTTCTTGTGATGCATAAGATACCGTACCACGCACGGATATTGTGCCTTCGAAGAGTGGTAATTCACGTAAAATCATTTGTATCAATGAGCTCTGTAATTGTTTATTTTATAATGATAGTTTATACAATAAATAATTATTTACATAAATTGTATGTACTTTTCCGGCTCCTACGGGTCCGATAATTGCCACCAAACTTCCTGGCATTATATTTACATTAATGTTTTCTAAAGTGTTACAGGTTTTATTATCTGTCCACTTTGCAGTAGCGTTCGAAATAAATATACTAAAATTATTTAAATATATAGCGTTTTTTTCAACATCAATATTGTCTGTAATAACGTCGGATTTTGGTGATTCTAAAACTCCAATTGTTAATGGTTTGACAGATTTCGAAAGATTTGGAATATCACTATCTTTTTCTTCGAGCAACATAAAATTCTATTCACAAATTTCATAAAAATAAAATATAAAAAATATACGTATACATACATAATAAAAGTTAAAATATTTACTCTAATTATATAACAATTTATATTTATTTATGTATGTACCTCTATGCGTTTCAAACATATTTTAAGTTCAGCTAAATTCGATACACCTCGAACGAAAGACTTTGTCATTGGTTGATGCAATACAGAGTAAAATGCAGTTATGACAAAAACCTAAATGTAAATAAAACCTTTATTTTATTAATCTATTTTTTAATATAATTATAAAGTATTATAATTGGTAAAAGTGAAACTTTTGGTTAACTTTACTTTTCTGATTGAGATATCGTTTCCAAGTAATATGAATGTTATTATACTGATAAACAGTTGAAATCTAGATTGAACTGCTTGAAACGAATAACTAAGAATTCCAAGAAATAAAGTGCTTCCAATTTGTTTAATTTCTTTCCTATAACAATAGCAATAAATATAATAATAAATATACACATTATTATAGCGAACGATAAAATAATCATTGATATTTTAAATAATATTACAAACTTTCTGGTGTGTTCTAAAAGTTTGGCAAAAGGTTTTTCCCAGGTATACATTTTGATTACTTGTACTCCTGAAATTATTTCGTTCATTAAGCGTATTCTTTCATCGGTAATTTTGGCCGTCTTCAATCGACATTCAGACATTTTTTCCCCCAACCAATCTGAAAATAAAACAAGTAGTTTAATATAATGCGATTATTTTTACAAGTTTTGTTAACTCACATTGTAATGGAATAAAAAATAAAAACACAGATACTCCAATTAATGACGACACTCCAATTTCCTGCCACAAAAAATATGTGATCACAATTGTTAACAAGGGACCAATCCATATAAAATGCATTGTAGTCACTGCTAGGTCGAATCGACTAACATCATTCGATATCAAATTTATTACTTGACCGACGGTAGTCTCATTAAGAGATTTTTGACTTAAACGCAACGCCTGGATAAAATAAATGTAGACATAATATAGTAGATAAAAAAATTAATTATTTTAAATTTTGTTATTTTTACAAAAGTGCAACAATAAACGTATATGTATCGTTTTCTTTTAAAAAGTAGATTAGGCATATTAGGATACAGTTACATTTTTCGTGGTAGATATGATGTAATTAAACTGTTCAATAATGGAAAAAACTTCTAAAAAATAGGTCATGGTCTAATGTAAAATATTTTATCTCGATTGCAAATATATTGAATAGTTTTATAGTTTATACTTCAATTATTAATGTCCATGTTTATATATGTATATCCTTTGCTTTACTGTATTCTTACAAACATATTTGATATCTAATATCAATCTAATACCAAAATCAATCATAACAATAAAAATCATGAAATTTCTTAGTTTTGCCAAAATGTAAACATTAAAGAAACATTTTAATATATATATATATAAATATAATAATAATAGATAATTTATCGACAAATCAAAAATTAATTTATTAACACACTATTTAGACTATAACTGTTATCCTAATTAAAACTTTAAGTGCAAAGTACGACAGGAAAACCTCCCTAATTGGTGAAACTTATAAATACCAAACCAGTATTAAAAAAATATGTTTTGCTTATAAAATATACATATAATGTCATTTTATCTTAACTTTTTTTAATATTACATATCATTTAAGTATAGTGGCCCTCAATGCGATACACTGATTAAAACTTTTATCAATAGTCGTCATAACCCTACCTTAATTTCGGGTGGTATAATAGCAACTTCTAGGGTTATTATCTACTTCAGGGCTTCTAAAGTTTGGGAACGATGTTCGTACACTTGACTATTCGTACACTTGACTATTGAGATAACCCCATAGGAAGATACCACAGGTAAACAACAAAAAACACATGATGTACCTACTCCCGATCAAGCTATGATAAATGACATGGATAAAGCTTTCTATCATGTAAATTCCATTCATTTATCTCCACCCGAATCCAAACTATAATCATATCAAATTAGCGATATTTCCTGTCGCATTCTGTATTTTTGATCAATGTTTTAATCACTTTTTCAAAACCACTTAGGCACTTAGCACTTATACTTAAATAATGTTTTATAGATGATTACCTTTCTAAATATGATAGAACAGCAAGCAACTCGCATCTTCATTCCAAGTTCTAAGTTTTTTTCCAAACCTGAATGTTGCAATATCATTGTCATAAACAATGTTAATATAATACCAGATGCATAAATATATGCATATTTCAAGTCAGTAGTGTAGAAACCATCGGGATTAAAGTATGCTAACAACCCGCCAATTAATAGGGGCCGAGATGCTCTATATAACAGAACATTAGTATGTCATACGTAAACGTCATAAAAATATTGAGTTTAATCTTTTACAACATAACAAGCACAAAATATACGTAACTCTTTGCTATACAGTATTAGGTGTCGAATGAAATAAATGAATTAGGGTCACTGAAATAGACGTGTTTAATTTGAATTCAATGATATATCATTGTCGAAAACAAAAAACAATTATGAGCGGAGACATAATATTATGTTCATTGATATTTTTAATTCAAAATTCTAAAAATTGATATTAAAGTATGTTGATTTATTTTTTCCCAAAAACATTGCATTTATTATGTTATTGTTATTTAATATTTATAAATTATAATAGTGCAGTGTATACGGTATACCATAGTACCTATATTATTATAATATTAACATTTGAACAATATAACACCTTACCAAAAACAATGTGAATAGGTTCATGATATAAAACTATAAAAATAGAGAATATCTTAAAATCAATCTACATATTTAAAAAATTGATTGCGTGTATAGTATTCGTATTTTATATACGATTAAAGTTTTTGAATTATAAGAAAATAATAAATTAAAACAGTTATTTATCATTAAAATATTTATTTTTGTAAATTTTAATATCAAATGCATTTAAAAAACATTGTGGCTATGTATTTTTAATATTTTTTTTTAGAACAGCAAGTTTTATCATTATAAGACTTCCTTCATCGTGTATTTTTTTTTTTATGTATATTATCTATTGTACTATCACTACTATCATCACCATTCACCACATTTACTTATAGTGTTAAAAAGAATGAAGATCGTAAACTGTTCCAACGACTACTACAACTAAAAATCAAATAATTCAATTGAGTATAAATAGTTCAAGAATAGTCAAAATAATTTCTATTAAATTGCTATATTATTTGTTTTGAAAAAAAAAAAGAAATCGATTTTTTCAAACACTGGTTTGGCGTATGAATTTCTATTTTACCTTAATAATCTGTTTTATTTTCTCGAGTATTCAGAAAATTGAAAATCGGAACATTTTTACTGCCCTAAAAGGTGATGACGGAGAAAAAAAATACATTATTTTAACATCAATACATTTAACATTTATCGCTCCGCTCAGAAATCAAAACTGTATCAAAACAATACTGATTGTCAAATTCAAAGAATATATTAAGTAAGTACCTATATATATGGGCTTACACTTTGGGGTATGAACAGGCAATCGAATTTTTCCAGCCAGTACAAAGTCCCACTTATTCTAGCAGTCTGTTAAAACCTAATATTTATGTCAAAATACGAGTATATCTCTATTTATAAAAAAGTTCTTACTTTAAAAAAATCTCATTCATTGCAAATACAAATCCAATTGATATATATTTAAACCCATATAGTTTAATCAATACTTTCAGTAGACTAGGTTTACAATTTGCAGAGTATTCTATTTGCCATTCCCTAAAAATAATAAAGAAAATATTGAATTAATATAATTATTTATTTATTTATTTATAATTTATGTAATTAATTTACTTTTCTAATTTATCACCTAATGATGATGCTAGCTGATCGTCCAATGTCGTGTACAAATCGGTTTCATCTAATTCCCTGATTTGTCCTGTTTTGAACAGCTTTAACATCCAACTAATCAAAACATAATTATAGTTAACTTCAGATTAACTTGTGTCTATATGACTATATTATTAAAATTATAACTATAAAAACAATTTTCAAATTATAAATGAACCAAAATCTATAATGTATTACTATTAATCATTAAGTACAGTAATAACTCTAAAAAGACAAAATATTAATGTTCTAATAATTTCACCGATTTTATGGATAAAGATTTGCTCTATTTATTTTTGAAATTTGGTAAATTTACTGTGTAATGTCAAATAAAATACTCCAGCACAAATAAAGTTTTTACTAAATCATAACATTGAAAAGTAAATTAATTTTTTTTAATAAAATAAAACATTATTCTCTGGTTGCGTATGGCACGATATATTTACGTTTTATTTTTTTATTAATAAATTGAAGTGTTAATGCGATGCTATGAAAATATTGGCTTATCGTCATTTCCAGACACAAACCGACACAAACCGGTCTAGACTCTAGTTGATTAGACTTGTTGTCTGTTGAAAATGTTGTGTTTGTTGTCATTAATAATAGTAATAATAATAATAATAATATTATTAAAAATTCATTCATACAACGCTACCTATCGACCACTATTATAAATAAAACTTTAGTCACCTGAAATCGGTGATGGGTGTCTGATGAACGCGAGAACGATTGCACCGAACCAGATTGCACACATATGTACATAGTACATACACAGGGAATAATATGGATAAGGCGTCGATAAAACTACTTAGGTGCAATAAAAATTTGATTATATATACTCGAGTAATACGAAAAGATAAAAGGATATTTTTTAATTCGTGTTAATCAACAACACGAAAATATAGTTCCTAAAATTGTATATCATAATACGTATATTAGTACATTGCTGATTTTGTTATTTTATTACCTACTCCGTTCAAACTAATACAAAAAATTTAATTAACACGATAAAATTAATTTTAATGATAATATAATATAGGTATACAATACCTATACCTACATCTACCTATGCGGTGTTCACATTTTAATTAAATATATACAATTTAATTATTTATTGTATTGTTTATTTTATTCATAAGAGCGATAACGAACAAGAACCATAATTTCGAAACAAATGATTTCAATTTTTAAACAATATAATACGTATTCTAAATAATAATACATTAATTAGTGCTTTGAAAATTGTAAATAATTACGATATCATATAATAGAAATATTATTATACTACAGCGATAACGACAATACATAATATTATAAATATAATAAATAATAATAATATAATATTATATTATATTATAATTATATTATATATAGTGTATACCTAAGAACAAATAGTTTCCTTGAATTATTGTGATTTTTTTATACATTTCAAAGAGCTGCTATTCAAAATTGATTGACAAAATTATACACATAAAATTAATAACTACGTATAATTTATCGTACAAACACATTACAAGTGAATAGATAATGGTTTCAGAGAAAAAATTTAAATATTATTATTAATAAAAAAAAAAAAATGTAAATCTATGAGTATACCACAGCTGGGGGGGGGGGTGTTATTACACCTGTAACGCTTCCTGGCTACGTGCCTGATTAAGACTATAATATTCAGTTATACATATATATTTTTCAAAATTATGAATATTTATTTTTATTTATTTTTCGAAATAAATAGTTGAGCTTGAACATAAATATTTTGCATATAGATTCCATCATAAAACATACTATTTATTGAATGTTTACGCTATTAGTACAAGTGAGAACCGCACTATTAATTTATACATTTTTTAAAACTAAATAGTTCAATTTAACACTTTAACAAAATATAATATAATCAAATCTGTTTACCTGTATGTAATGAATTCAAAAATATTTGCATTAGATTTTGGATTTAAAGGCCGTTTTATCTCACTATTGTCATCTGTTGTACACCTAAAATAATAATTAATAATAAAAACCTGAAAAATTATAAGTACTAAATATTGTTAATATTTTCTAGAACTTACCTGTTCATGGTGTAAACTTGTAAAACGTATTGTTAATATAATTACTGTAGATACTGTTTTTCTGAAAAAAAAAATAATAATAATTACATTCATTTATATTTTTTTTGCTTAGATAATAGTAATATTACATTATCAGTTGATGTTATTACGAGGATTGCAAACGATGAGTTATATAAAATATACTAATCTTTTATCATTCGATGTACCTAGTCATACGATTATAATTTTGAAATCTAATGTTATCTGCAATTGTTTACTTTATATTATTAAGATTATTTAGGCTAATTTTTATTAAATTATGTTCCTCTACTCTAATAAATTTGTTTGAATACCTATTTAAAATTAAAGAGGATGTCGGTCCACCATAATAATATTATTATGTATTATGCAATCTTCAACTAAATAACGGATAAAATCTCAAATTATAAGAATAAAGAATTAAAATTAAAAGAATGCATTTTTCTCAGAATAAATATATTTTCTATTTACCAGATGTCATCACAATTTACCCTCGCATATCATATTATTTATTAAATATTTCTATGAATAATAATTTTTACATATAAATTGTACTCTGATATATAATTACATATAACATTATCGTATTGTTGACAATTTTAAGTTAGGTAGGTATTACCTATTAGTTATTACATTTAAATCAGATTATCTAACGTATATATTATGTCGATTTGTAGTTTGATTCATGCTTTTATGAAACAAAAAGTATTTAATAACAGTCAAGTACGTATAACCATGAAAAAATAAAAATAAATAATTATTTAATACAATTGTATTTATTAAAAATGAAATTGAAAAATTAAAAATCAAAATATTTCAAAAATACAATACATATTTAAATATATATTTCAGTGTATATTTATAAAATATAAAATTATAATTATTGTATATTATTGTTTAAAATACAAAGCGTATAAGTACGAGTAATAAATTATTAGGGTTGGAGAATTCTAGTATTTGCGTGTTTTTTTTGTAATGGTTGTAGATTATTCTAGGTGAGTTATAAATTTGTTTTATAAAATGGCAAAATTAAATATTCAGGGCCGTATGCGCTACACTATAAGCAGTGTGCCTAGGGTCTACGTACATTTTTGGGGCCTACAAAAATAAAATGTGTGGCTACTATTTTTTTTTTTTGTTACAATTATCTTGTTTATTACTTAAATACGAGGGATAAAGAAATATTCAAACTGGTGTAAAATAAGTTTTTTTTATGGTTTTATCAATTTAATTTTCCATATATTTGTAGACTGATTTAAGATTTATTAAAATTATTATCATATAAAAGTATAGATTTGATTTTTTTTTTGTTTTTAAAGGATTAACATCGAAATTAAACACTTCCCCTCCTAAACAGAAGGTTTTATACCCATTTAAATACTGGACATCGCAGTGTTATATAAGCGCATAGGAATTAAATCACTGTGCCTAGGGGCAAGGCTGCAACTGAAAAAAATTTCAGAGGGGAGGGTTCAACAATTTTTTTAAATATAAATACTGAAAATTATAGTCAATTAACTTTATAATTCACTATAAAATATTTTTATTTTTAAAAAAATCTTGAGAGGTCTGGACCCCTGGACTCTCTTTTAGCTACGGCTTTGCCTACGGCCTACGATTATATTAATCCGGGCCTGTAAATACCAAGTTTAAATTTTGTACATATTTGTATATTTTGTCATATTTTAGAAAAAATGCATATTTGAAATATATTTAGCATATTTGTGCATATTATGCATTATTTAAATTTTTATGCAAGTAAAATTGGCGAAAAAAATTATAATTGGAAAACATTCAAAAATAATTTTTAAATAAGTTAAGGTCGTAGTCTATCGTGTCTTACTCGTACTTTGACTCGTCTGTTTACGATAATTTCTTTGTGGCTTGAGAACCAACCTTTTTATCGACAATATCGACAATTGTAAAATATATGTACCAATATTTTTTATAAATTATAAATTTGTTTTTTTCACGATTTTTATTGTGTACCTACTTAATTTTTAAATTTTTGTTTTTATAATTATAATATGTTTTATGCGTTTTTAAAAACGAAATAAAAAATTAGCTGCATATTTTTAAACATATATTGATGATTTTTAGTGCATACTTTTATAATTTTAAGTGCAACAAGTCCCGAACTAGTAGTAATTAGTATATTTTAAACATGTATATTATACTAATTTATACACTGAATACTAGCTATTTGGAAAAATGTATGTACATAATATGGCCGGAGAGGAAGGGAACAAGCGTGCATCGCCAAACATTAATAAGTCATGGTATTTATCATTATACGAGAGGCTATAGACTAAAATATTCATTAAATATATTTCACACAGCACATTTTATAATAAGCTACATTATACGACGTAAAAGAGGGAGACTACAACTACATCATATCTCTCAGAAGTCAAATCATATTATTATACAGTCTACGTAAGATAAATTGGCACGGCGACAGCGGCACTTGTTATAATAAACACAGTCCATACTATAGACGCCTGATACTAGTCACAAAATGATTCGCGGTCATGCTACGTCAGGTTAATAATTAATTATTTTTTGCATATTAATTAATAATAATATATGTTATTATAAAAAAGTCTTAAGCAGAATATATGATTTTAATTTAATAATGCAATATCAGTTTTAAAATGTTTTATGACAATTGTCGGTTTGTCCGACTGTAATGGAAAACGATAATTTAAAACAATAAAATTGATAAAAAAAGATCCAACTATCGGATCTTGCTTTTTAAGAATTGAAATTTGAAAGCACTTAAGTAAGTCAATACATTTTTCTTAAGTAGTTGAACAATTTACAGCAAAGAAATGTCGAAGAATAAAATATATAACAATTATAAATATAATTTAACAAAAACAAATACAATCTAAGTATAATTTAAAATATTACATTATATATAGTTAACTATTTTTATTGTATTATATTTGTGTTAATTATTTGAATGTAATTACATTTTTTCAACTACACTTTTGATTAAAATATTTTTTTAGTAAATTGTAATATAATTATTATTATATTAAATTCACTCGTACTTCATATTAAGTATGAGTAATTAAAAATAATAGCCATTGCTAAGTGTCTAAGAACGGGTCCAGGGTTTCTTCATTCTTAAATCTGGCCCTGAATATGTTTGATAATAACTCCTGCAGGTTTTCCTTATTCGAACTATCGTTGTTGGAGTGCTAAATTATCTGACTCGTACTGTGAAACCGCCTACTTACATAAGTAAGTAAGACAGCTACTGTCAAAAGACGACAAGAGTTATATAATAAATATTATAATATTGTTCATATTTTATCGGACAAAACAAGTTTAAATATTTGAAACAGGATAATTCTCGAAACTATCTATTGCCCTAGCCTTTAGTTATAGTGATGTATTATTTAATATATTTATTATTGTGTGATCATTGTATTGAAAACCGACCATCAAAATATCCTAATGACCTAGCTTACATATTATGCAGTGAGTGTTTAATTTGTTGGTAGATATACTTCCGGACATAATATTATGTACATAAATTAACATACGTCATGTCGTCATATAGCTTAGACTTTACAAATTAATTGTAACAAATTATGAATACTTCATATGCCTGTGAACATCTGGCGCTCCCAAATAATAATATAATATATACGGAGTTGTTTCTAAAAAGCGCTGGTTGTCTACGGTATCTTTAAACAATACTGTACCTATCTTTATTTTAATATACATATTTTTTTAAAACATGAGGCGATTTCTTTGGACAGTTGCATTTGAAATTCCACTAGACCGACTTGCATAATTTTATTTTTAGACGTGAGTACTTAGTGTACAGATTAAATTAAAAATGTACTGTCAAATTCGCTTATTACGATGCCGTGTATAATGATATTTCGGGTAAAACGATTCCAAGCAATGTATTTGGTTGGTTTTATATGTTATCGTTATGTGTAGTACTTTTATTCGTATAAAAGTATTCGTATTCGTAGCGATGTTATTTTTGACGAAAATTGATTTTGAATGTTTTTATAATCGTCTATAATAGCAATTAATAATAAATGTAATACATTTGATTTCGTGATACTCTTTTGACCAACGAAGAACCCAATGAAGAAGAAATTGTCGAGTCTATTTTGAATAGAAATGATGATGAAAGTGAACGAGCTGACGGAAAGAGCGAATAAATCGTGTTTAAAGTACCGTCAATTTCGGAAATGTATTTTTATATTGTATCAATGGGATTAAACAACCTTTTATAATTCGGATATTATAACGAAGTTCGGTTATAACGATCAGATTCCCTATAGGTCCCTTAAAGATCATTATAAGAGAATTTGACTATATTAGTTTAAATCATTTTTAGAAATATTATGTTTTTGTGTAGTTACGTAGCGACGTGCGTTGCTTGCTGTGTAGACACACAAAATATTTTCATAACCCCCACTATACGTATACTGTTGCGTCGTTGTCGTCAGCGTGGGTTATCTATAATAAATTATTTGAAATCTTAATTTGTTTGTTAACATTTTTGAGTGAAATATTTGCAAGGTTCCCGATACCTGTAAGTACTATGAAAACCATAAAAGTCAAATCACTTTACATTTTATATTAATTCTAAATCTAAACACTAAACATTAATATCGCATTATTATAAAAATTAATTTTTTATATTTATGTATCTTTTATAATCATTCAGCTATTTTTATTCATTATTATAACCCGGCAACCACGATTAATTCAGATAGTAGTATATTATTATTATTATTATTATTTATTTTTAGCTTGTTTTTATTTCGTAACATGGTTAAAATTTAAACATAAAAATTGTAATTATCAGTTTTTTTTTTTATTTATTAGCTTTCAATATTAAAATATTACAGCTCAACAATTAAATGATTTATTTTGTATTTTGAGTAATTTTAAAATACAAAAAGCATTTAATGAAAATAATGCTCATCTCTAACTCCTTCCTACATCATCACCTTAGAAGCATAAATATTTATTTAAGCAGAATTGAATTTTGATCATTCTAAATGATTTTTTTATATAGTGATAAATAACATTAAAATATATTAATAACGTTACTTCATAATATAATCTCTACCATTTAATTATTGCGTTATGTATGTTCAACATTTCGTATTTGTGTATTGTATACATGCAAATAATGCACATATTTTTGGTTTCGCTCTGCGTTAATAATGTTAATATACTTAATATTATTTTATTCTACCAAATACGCCATACACTGTCTGTCAATGCCAGTAAACGTGTATTTCTGTGTTAATACTTACCAGATGTCAATTCCTCTGGCGACGACCTTATGTCGATATCATAATAAGTATTAATGTATATATATATAAATTATATTTTAGAGCGGGAAAGATAAAAAAAAAAAATTTAAAAATTCCAACGCACGTTGTCACTATTACGCATCTATACGTTGTACAGAATGTAACAAAATCTGCTATACATATACATGTAGCAGGAATCAAATTTCACTCGTCGTGCCTGGATCACAATTATTTGTCCCCACTACACTAATGAAAAATAACAATACAAAAGTACACCAACAACCAGTGATCATTACTGGAGATCAGACGAACGTGAAAAATACAGTTGAACGACGATCGAATGAACGATTAGCTGCACACTGATATGTAACGGTCAGAAAAAACGGCTTAAGAATCCACAGGCGTTGCAGAGAAACACACGTGCGAACGGGTCTGTGAGTCGGGACTGAGCGAGTGGACGACTACCGCAGTCGAGCGCGTGGTTCTGCATACTATAAACCATTGGAGAGGGAAAAACGAATGTGAGGATTACAACAATGCCATGCCATAGTGATGACCAATGGCTACTATCGAATGATCCGATGGTCCAACACATTCAAACTAGTCGATAATCGATAGTATTGTTCATTTATTTGATCTATTCAAATAGTTTTATATTCAAAAAGTCAGAGTACAGAAGTATAGAATTTATTCAAATAACAATTGTTGTGTACAAATTAAAAACTATCCGGCCACGTATAAGCTGCAGTGGTGGCGTTAAGAGTGGACTAGACCGCAGTGGTCTTCAACTTTTTTGGGCTAGTGACTTACGTTTTTAGGCCTACATTTTTCACGACCCACGTAAGCTTTGTAAAAAAGCTAAAATTGCTTAATGCAATTATAGTACTATTAAAACTAAATAAATAAAAATTAAATTTTAGTAGATATTTTCATTTATTAATTTTCTAAGTTTAATAATTAAAAATTATTTTTACCTTATATAATTTTATAATTTTTATTTTTATTTTAAAAAGAAGATTTATCATTACCCAATTCTAAAGCTTACTAGGCCCAAAAATGGGTCGCGATCCACCGGTTTAAGAATACCGGACTAGGGTACGCCCGGACCTGCCTTAAAAAGTCTCAGTCCCGTCTTTATGATCTACCCTAAAATTTAAATATATTTATTTAAGATTTATGACCATAATTTGAATGGATTTTGAAAAAAAATATAATCGGTCAGTACAAAATTATTATAAAATATTGTATACTTCAATTTATTGAAAATTGTTTGATAATTTTAAATCATTGAATTTGTATGAAATATTATATATAAAATCAAAATAATTCATATAATCTGTGGTACAAGTAAACTAATTTTCGATAATTTATACCAAGGGCTAACAATAGTGACAATTGAATACTATTCGATAGTATCCGATCACCAAATGACCTTTACTGAAGGCGCTTTATTCCGGCCGGTTTCTCAGATAGGCAAAACGATACTAACGACTCACGTGAAGTGGTCGTAAATTATTTCTGCTCTTTTGATTCACCTCGTCAGAGCTAGAGAGCGCGATTCATTCAGTTTTTTAATTTTTTGTCCAATGTGTCGAGTGAAAGATGTATAATTTTTACACGATTTTTTTAAAGTTGTATAAGATCATAATAAAGTCTTACAGTATACCTATATAGTGGATTAAAAATTTGAGACTATTATTAAGATTTTAATAATTCGTATAAAAAAAATCTTTACAAAAATATCATTAAATCAACAATTATTAAATACAAAAACAAATTGAATGTTTATTGACCGATTTATGATTATTTACAACAAATATACTGCCAGGACGGCTGAACGGTCAGAAGAAAAGAACCACAGTCATATACTCATATCATAATAAGAATTTATAAAATATAAGATATAAAATATAGAATTTTGTTCGAAATGTAGCTGTATAAACTATAAAGGTGGAAACTCTGTGATGGCTCGGATGAAGACCATTGATACTTGTCGCCTGTCGATAGTCGATGGATCGTAGACAAAGGAAATAAATAGTTAATCTACCGATTATTGAACACAATTATTTCGTTAAAGTATGCTAGTATCCGACGTCTAATGATTACGTTACAAGTCACTGCGGGTAACAATGTTTGTAGTTGGAAGTGGAAACACGATAATATCATAACATTCATAATATTTTAAATTTCAAAGCTGATTACATTTATCGTACTTAACTGATATCCGGACCTTTTATTGTGAGATAATGATTTGGATTAAAGAATCCAACTTTGTTTAATTCTTTCTAACCCTAGTAGACGATGTGATTATACATATTTATATCTTATATGTAGGTACCTATCATATTTGATCAAGTCCTACATTCGAAAATTTACGGCCAGCGATGAAAACGAATATGAATTAAATAATTTTACTCTATTTGCGTCCGCGGTATCCACAATAACGCGTAACGGACATCATAATACCATAGATCAAATAAAATTCATATTTAATCTGTGATAATAATATGATCGTGCGCGTCATCATCCCTCAGTATATACTTCAGTAATTCGTGTACGCAATACGCATTCAAATCATCCATAATCGCCGACAGGAACCAAAATACATAATACATCACGGTGATACGGAAGAACACGATAAACGCTTCGATCTCACGCCGCCGGTGCGACACTATATAATACGTATATTTAGTATAATGATATACCATCGCGTGAACTTTTCGGTTGCGCGTTGTAATAATAAAGAAACTAACCTAACGGGATGATCGTGTGTGATCGGTGTCGTATTATAAAATACCATAAATGTACGTGACACGCGCTTCCGGTTCGTCGCATATTTGGACGCGGGACACGACGCGAACGGTACAGCGGTGATAGCGTTAACAGGGCGCGACGGATGACAGCGGTAGAGCGGATAGAGCGGTACGTGCGCGGGCGACAACGCGGCCCAGGCCCGGCCAGGTGTCGCAATGACAACGATGATGAAGACTTTTATTGGCACGGCGGAGATGGTACGGGTGAGTTGATCGGAATAAAATCGTCGGATGCTAAGTTTCCGGATACGGCCGAGGTGCAATCGTGTGTGACATCGAAACAGACCGGACACAGACACGACCGACCATACGATATTATTAGGATATAGATTTTCGGACAGATATATAAACAAGCGTACATCTAGCATACATATTTTTGACGAATAAATAATAATTTATTCGCATCGGATAATATAATATTAGACCGGAAGAGACTGTGCGCCGTCTTTGTTCGTGTGTAACCGCATGTTTCCGATTTAATACATCACTTTTTTTTTTTTTTGCCAGATTTCGGTGAGCTGTGCAGTTGTGCGACATCGGCGACGACCGGATCCAAACATGACCGACCTGGTGATAATTTATTCACAGGCATATACAGTAGGTATCTAGTAGGTTCAAACCGCCCCCGAAATAATATCGAGTAACGAAGAAAAAATTGTTTTGTTATGTTGCGGCACAATTTGTATTGCTATATTTTGTAAACCCCCTCCCCAAAATTATATGTGTGTGTGTGTGTGTTTTTTTTTATATATGTTATATATGTCTTGAAAACCCGTGGCCTAGTCACAGCACCGGAGGCCACCGATTCTGCAGCACTTATCGTGTAATCGCCATCGTCACCGCACCAATATCGCACATATTATTACATAAGTACTGGGTAGCTTAAGCACTTCGTACGCTACTCAAAATTAATTATGTATAGTAAACTAATAAATATTAATGTATTGCGTATCAATTTCATTGCATTGCGCTATTAATATTTCTTTTGAAAGTTAAACCAATTAAACTTTTACAAAATGTTTTTATATACGAAGTAATAGTGTAACTTTGGCCGTTGTGTTTTCATTTGACCAGAATTTATTTTTAAAAGTTTGGCACCGCTGAATTATAATCAACGATTTATTTTTTATAATTTATTATTATGATAAATTGTTGATATATTGTGAATTATGTCGAGACTAGAAGTTCGGTTTATTAAATAAATATTGTGCAGTTCGAGAAAAAATACGATGAATACATTTAAGTAGAGTATCTATACACACTTTGACATTAGGTACTAACAGTGCTATAATGTACACTGATTTGGAGTTAATGATATTCTGATATTCTGTATAGTACAAGTGTCTTAGTGTTTGTACCAATCGTCGATGTACACATAGTAAAATGTTCAGTTACAACATCCATATCGCTAAGCCACCGTTTATTGGCTTATCCGCTTTTTCAGCTTTCGAGCTTTAAAACGCCAAGTATTACTTGGTACCTGCCTAAACTTATTAAACATTTATACGCGACTAGAATCTATAGTATTATATCTTAATATATATTTAAACGTTAAAATGCGTATTAAGTATATGTTCATCCTAATTGTTTTATATAATCCCCTTCGGGTTATCGATATTTTTAAATCAATACTATTGATTTGGCAGATATGTATAATCAGTGGTGGATCTGAGCCTTTAAAGGCGTACTGCGTTGGTGCAATTTCGGCTTTAATAAAATTACTACTAAAAAAACTAATATAACTTATATCATTACTGAAGTACTATACTATATAATTTGTATACACTAATATAATTTTTTTAATTCTTTTTATATAAGTCAATAATTTGAATTATTTTATTGTAATAACTTATTTTTGTATTCAAAAGCGACATTTTAATGTTTTCACTATGGCGTGTTCTGTTTCTTATTTTGGAAAGACGTATAGTACTTATATTGTTTTCCAAAAATAAACCTAATTGAATAGTGCTATACTATTGAATAACAATTATAATACGTATTTTATATTGCATACATTGATAAATGATAATGTTCATACTGCTCATGCTTGCAAAATTTTCGATTTTGTGTTAACTTTGCGTTTGCATACTTATGCTCAGAGCTGCACTATAATATGTAAAATGTGAAACTGAAACATTCAAACATCAATAGGTAAATTATTATTTAATATATTTAGGATCTACGTCGTAGTTGTTATTTATTAATATATATGTTTTAAAACGAATAAAATATGTTTAAAACAGTTTACAATGTAGGTGAATATTGTGAAAGTCGAAAAATCAACGTGATATACAATTTTCAATTCACGATGACTGATGACACACTTGATAATTTTTTTTTTATGGAACAATAATAATTTATGATGATTTTTAATAAATTTGATTTTTGTAATTTATTATAAAATACTCAAGAATCTTTTATACATTTTTTTTTTTTAAATAGTTAAAGAGTTCCTACTCTTTAACTGTATACCATATTACTATACAGGTTATAATAGTACAATACCATAATACAATACTTTGTAAACCTTTTATAAAAAAACCAAATAGTAAAAAGTTTTGTGAAGAGTACCTATGTCATATTTACAGTAGTGTGCCGAAGAAGTCTTTCTTGTGGCAATTGTCTGAAGTCCAAAATAGGTATGTGGACAATGGATTAGTATGTAGGGTACTGAGCAATGGATTTAGATGGATTTGATACTATTGAGTAAAAAAAAATGTTTAAAAGCTGTGAATACATGGGTGGTCAAATGGTAATTTGCCTCAGGTCTGAAAATTGTTCAGCATGCAAATTCAGATGTATTTTATCTCAGCCTTACAAACGTACAATAAAATTAATTTTTTTTTTGATAGCTATATTAAAGTGAATTGACCTAATACAAAATTTAAAGGTATGAAAATAATCTGTGATTGAGTGTTAATTTATACAATATTTCAATTTTTAATTATAATATTTTATACTTTGTTACAACTAACAAAAAAAATTTGTTCTATTAAAAAAAAATTATTACTTTGTATGTTTTTAAAACAAAGACAACATAATATAATATATTATACGTTATCATGAAGTTATCTTATACATTTTAAATGTATAAGACTACTAATAGCTTATCGTTTAAGAGTATAAATACATGTATATTGTATATCATAGGCGTGCTAGAAAATGTTTGCTGGTGGTGCGCACATTGCACAATACTAAAAAACAGATTTAACATTTTTTTAATTCATGAAATATTGTTTAACTCTATACCTAAACATTAAACTAAGTTGAACTCATTGGTGGTAACCCTCCCCTCCACCCCGATGAGCAAAGCCTATGATGTATATTACATATTTTGAAGTTGTTTTCGTCATAAAAATTCAAAGATAATTTTTTTTTTTTTTTGTAATAATAATAAAAATAATATAAATTTGTTTTAATTTTAACTATTAGTAAAATACTTCTAGTCTAACCGAAAATACATTTAAAACCTAACCATTCTACTTTGTTTTAAACAGAAAAGGTAACATAGTGTTGATAAATATATTATTTGCAAAATGTTTTTGGTACACTTTAATATGTAACTGTATGATAAAAAATAAATAAACTTAAATAGCTAGAATATTAAAGTTTAAATTTACTGTACCGTTTATATCATGTATTTTACAAAAATTAAAAATATATATAATTTAATTGTGTTTATCAAATTAAATTATTTAATTGTAACTTTATTGTTTACTGTATACATTTTAAACTATAAATTAATAAATATTTAACTCTTTAAATAATTCCCATCAAGTCTTTATGGTTACATGGTAATTATTAGTTATTAATTAATATCAATCATCATATAGGTAAATGATAAAATATTTTTATATGGGTTGTAAAATTTATAAATCACCTTGTATTATAATTTTTCAAACTAAAGGTATACAAAAATAAAATGTTTATAAATACCCAAAATTAAAATCTAGTAAAATCGAGTTGTGCGTTTAGCGAAAAATAAATTTTTAACATAAAAGCATTTATTTAAAAATATATATTTATTTACAAATCATTATACATTTTACATTATTAGTACAAAACAGTATACAACTAGGTATTTGGTACTTTTACACAATAATAAAATAAAACTAAGTATAAAAACAATATTTATTTTAATTTTAATATAACCTATTATTAACACGTCATAATAATTCATATTATATTTTATTAATATAAGTAATAACATTAACATAGTATATAATAATAGTATAGTACATTATTATATTGGGAATCAATGTTTTTTTGATGGGTCCATAAAATAAAACATTTTAAATGACAAAATTATATGATGGAAATATCGAGCTCACGAACTTTGCTGGTTAGAGCTCTTATTTTTTTTACCACTATATGAAAGTCAATAAAAAAATATTCCCATATTTTGTACTTCGAAATAATAATAACAATAATAACATCTTAACAACTCATATATATTATACTGTCTAACTTAGCGCAATCATAGGTTCGTATAATTCCTTTTCACCCGCATGCATTTTCCTTTTAGCTTTAATTGTTTTATCATTTTCGTTCTCTAAATGTTTGTTTAATTTCCTCTTGGTTTTTGACTTAACCTTTTCTTCGCTGGACGGCAAATCCTCCACAGGGGCATATACCATATGGTATTGTGAGAATGATGACTTGGTCGGAGCTGTGATATCCGCAAAGTCTCGGAACCCTGCGAAAAAGTCTTCTGGGTCACGGAATGCTGATGGTCTAGGATTTCCAGAAAACCTGTAAAACAATTATTTAATACAAATTTAAAAATTGCATAGCTGAACTTAAATCGATTTTACATAATTATTACCTGTACAGTGTACAGTTATAAAAAAATTTTAAAATCAATTCTGACTTCAGTACATAATATATTATAGAACTTCAAAGTATGAATTAGATTTTGGCTTTATTCCAAAATAAATATAGAAAAATAAATATCAAGATTTTTTTTTAAATTAAATACTAACGAGATTTAAAATATAAAATACTATTTGCGTAAGACAATACAATTAAAAAATATAAAACATAATATATGTTACACATTTTTTAATAGATATTTAATTTATAGCATAAATGGGACAATTTAATTTTTTAAATTCAAACATATCTACTGAATTAAAATATTTTATATCATATTAATATTGTTAACTTGGTGCTGCTTGCACTTGAAATTTATTTGATAATCCACTTCCTTTGCAGTGAGTTTGCCGGTTGTAAGGATTTATAATTAATCTAATTTTAATAGATAAATCTATAATTGTTTAATATGTTATTATTATATATTATATAGTACGACCTCACTAATCCGACAACCGTTAATCAGACAATCTCAGTAATCCGATGCTCTCATTTCTATTTCTTTATTTCACGGTGCACAAAAAGTGTCATTTGTAAATTTCACTGTGTCGATACAACATGTAACCCAATGCGGTTTGGGAATCCATGGTTTTATATGCGATAAAACAAGACTTAGGACACTTTAATACTCTAACTTGTCGATCTTCAGTTCTTAATTTATCGATTTTTTTGGTACAAGGTTTGATTATTATTACGAGCATAAAAATACAACTTTCTATAAGAAAAACTAGACGGCAGAGACGAAAGTTGATGACAGGCATATCATATACCTATTGCCATTTATTCGGTGCCCCTGAACGTACCGGTGCGGTCGTCCGTGACTGTTGCCGTCGTACAGGTACGGGTCGGACGCGGCCGCTGTCTCGCCGGCCGCGTAATACGTGCCACCGGGTATGACGCCGAAGTTGCCGGAACCCAACATGGCGCTCTCCTGGTTGGACGCCGCGGCCGTCTGCAGGTACGGCGTCAGCTCGGGTAGGTAGTCGGCCTCCTGGTAAAGTCGGGGCGGGCGGGAGTGGTGGCCGAGTTGGCTGAACAGCGGTCCGAACGCCGGCAAGAAGTGTTGGCTGTCCGCGGACGAGTCCCTCCGGTCCTGCGTGCGGAAACCGTACGCCTTTTAAAAATGCATCATAATAACATTGTCAATGATTATTTGTATTGAATAGACGTCGGATCACTGTGAACATTTCTAATTTCTATCATACTAATTCGATTTCCCCGAGTTAATTTTTGAAAAGAAAAAAATAATAAATATTTTTTCTTTTATTATTGTTATTAATTTATTATATATTTATTATTTATATAAACAAATAAACATGCGAGTACTGAGTCACCGACATACAATCTGTTTACAAAAAAATTACGCGCAATAAAAAAAAAAAGGTAATAAATTGGCAATGCTTCGAGTGATTCGAGATTACCGTCCATTAACTATTTGGGTTGTTGTAAAAAGTTTTATTTAAAATATTATACTCACAGCCATATTTTCTGGACTTACTCTCTTCAAGCGTGCATTTCTATGCGATTCTGTAATTATATATTAAAATATATAAGTGATAATTATTGTTCGTTACAACATTGTTTATGTACACATATTACATAATTAAATATTAATTATAATATTTTTACGTTTTGCACAAAATGTTTAAATCCATTCGTAATAATGTTTTCAAATCATTTATGTTCGACACCCATAATAAAATGTAAGACTTAACTGGAAATATAATAAAATGTTTAAACTTATAAAATCATTAATTTAGTTGGTTTACAAAAAAATATGTGTATATAATATTCCTATTATCTCGGATTCTCGTGTCATCCATAAAGACTAGTAGTCGCCTATAAATGCACATCTGTATACATTAGGTATTACTCAATTAATGGTATCTATCTCAGCTTTAAAATTTGTATATATAGTCATATATTAATAAGTGCAGAATTCACAACAACGATCATAAAAATAACGAATTGTGAATAGTGAATATCGTTGTCGCTGTGTATTGATTGCTACCCAAAGTATAATTATTCATAAATCATAATTATTAATAGGTAAGTAATAAGTCGTCTAATAACATATTTATATGTACGCCACAGTATTGGACTACCCGAATTCCAATTTTTAAAACACCGTTACTCCACCTCATCGTGTTGTATGCCCATCCAGGGCTATCTTCAGGCGGTGGACGAGGGGAGCAGAGTTCCCGGTCTAATCAGAGTTTTCACTTAGATTTGGGATATTGGGGTTTCACGTTTGAAAAAAAACATTAGGAAGATTGGTTTCAAAAAATTGTATTAATTTAAATATTCAAGTTTTATGTTTCAGATTTGGTCAATACAAAACTCGTCTACCTCAAAAAAATCTACTGGACTCAACTCATGTAATCTGAAAAAAAAACCGAGGAACACGATAATTATTCCGTGTTTGCGAAACAATTCGTTTGAAACAATGAAACCAATATGGTATACAAGACAAAACTTAAGAGTACCTCTAATTATGCTTTTAGAAATTCCTAGAGCATTTTTTAACAACGTACTGCTTATAGCCTTTATTTGCTTATTTGCAAAAATGTGTAGCCTTTATTTGCTACTAGGCTATGTCCAACGATGCGCCCGTATAGCCTGTTTAGCTGTCATATGATATTATTGATATAATTCAGACTACAATATTTTTTCTGCTTCTACCAAAAATTGGACAATTTTTCTGTAATTTGTTGTTTTTTAATAAATTGATAAGATTTGCAGTATAAAAAAAAAACTGAGTATTAGGTGTAAAGAAAATTAAAAATATAAATTTTCATCTCGTTTCACAATTATTTTTTCAGCGGGTCTCGCAAATCCTAAGAACTATTCTGCCTTCTGCGTCTCTAACTATCTGTTAATAACATCACATTCACGAGGTGGAATAATTGTTATTTGACTTTTTATGTACAGTGTTGATGCGGGTACGCGACATTTTAATCGTAGTTAAGGTGTATATCATTATAATTTATATTTACACGAATCGGTTTCGATCATCTGCTGTAGACGGCAATAATAATAATAATTATTATTATTATTGTTGTTGTGCATTACGATCGTAGACCTATATATTTATAAGTCTATTATCATTACGATATAATTGCGTAATATACATAACACTGTGCGGATAATATAATGTATACAACGGGCCGCGGTGCAGCGGTCGGTGAAATTATATTCTAACATCGCGGCATAATGTGTCGACCGAAGTCATCAAGTCGTGAAAGGTCACTGTAAATCGGCGGCGTAGGTCGGGCGAACATGACGAATACGAATATAAGTATATATGATCCGTCGTCGCGCGCGTGCGGTATACGACGTGCATCGACAATCCGCAGTTCCTTAGCAGCAGTGGCCTGGAAGCGATAGGCAATAGTGCCTGCCTACACTGAAACAGAAGCGGAACATCGACTTTCACTCTTGGAGATTAATATACTATAGAATAATACGTACAATATTATAATGTATGAGATAAAACTGCGGTGTGTCGATATAGTATTTTACCACGATTGGACGAATAATATCTGCAAGGTCATTGCGCAGTATTATACATTACCATTATGTATAGGTATTTGCGCGTTACACCGAACTGCCGACTGATATACATATACAGGTAATGTCTCAATGTTTACGACAACACGTTGAGCATAAAAAACAAACCAAAACGAATGATCTATCCACGAAATATCGTCTTGGAAAAAAACCACCGGATGTACGCGAATAATAATCTACGCGGCCTCTTATAAGTGCCCTAACAATGTTGCCATCATCAACGGAGCTGAACACAAAGATCTCAACGATGACGGCAATCCGCATCGCTGATATTATAACTGTAGGTATACTACTATGCAATATGCCTTTATGTACGACTGTATAGTGTAATAGTGTATATATAATATATATATATATATATATATATAGTATGATGACAACATCGTCATTGTTGCCAAAATTCAAGTCGTATTTAAACGACGTTTATTTGTTTTAAATTTTACACGATTTACCTTAAGAACACCTTATATCCTGGCAGTGTCTGTCCTCCCATTATATGGTTACCTATGCATATAATAATTACGATTGTTATTTGATAATACGGTGTTCATTTATTGTCCGTGGTTACTGTACCGACAGCCGATTTGTTGTTGGAGTATACTAAGCAAGTATGTTACAGTTAACGCTGAACTTTAAAACATTATTCTAATAATATAATATCATATTCTTTTTACTAAACATAGTATGAGAGTGTTCAATATTTATAAAAAATAATAAACCTATAATCTATGATATTATCACATTTTAATATTTTATTATTTTCAACTAATAACAGGCCAACTATATTATATACACATACCTATACAGGAAAATGCATTGAATGTTTTGAATATTAGGTAAAAAAAATATGGTTTGATTTGAAAAATGGAACAATATAATATATTTTAGAAACGTAAATTGAATGCTAACAATCGTAGTGTTATTGCACTACAGTTATAATCGATCTGTTTGCATTACGATGAAATCTAAAAAAAAAAAAAAAAACGTTCTCGATGAAAACGGTAACAGACTGTTACAGTACCCACTTGTTACGAACGCAGCATATTATAACAATACATAACTATGTACTGTATAACGATACATAAGTATTTAGGTATATTATTATTTTTTAGTATAACACTGATAATTATAGAGACGATGCAATTTTACTCGCGTAATAATACCTACACAAACATACGCATTACACATATACTCAGGTTGTCTTTTAGACACCACCTTATATATATATATATATATACCTTATATACAAAATACGTTATGTGTATATAATAATAATACATGCATTACACCCGTAACGTGTACCGGTTGACCTAGACAGTAGGCCCGTGTGTATATAATATAATATTAGGTACCTATATCGGGCTATATATGTAATTTTTATGTCAAACGGAACGTTCTCGCGTATACGTACCGCGCAGCGTGCGGCTTATATATATATATAAATATATAATAGTATACGTATATTATCGTGCATTGTTGTTATCCAAACACAATATGATTTTCTATCGCATTATAAACTGCAGTATAATAATATTATGTATAGGTATAGATACTATATTCTAATGGCACTATAGTGTATGTATATAGGTATCTGCGGCAACGGTGACTTTCGTTGAGCAACTGTCGCAGGTTTTGATCCGGTCAATATAAAATGTATAACAATAGCAACACGGTTGTAGGTTGTGTCGCAACGCCAAATTCAACGCCGTAGCTGTATACGGTCTCGGGAGTTTAAAAAAATATACACAAACGTTTTGAAACGTATACAAACGGTTTCGTTTACGAGCATGTCCATATAAAATTACTGGATTTACAAATTATAATAATACATAGATACCGGGTGAATCACCTAGCATGGTAACCCGCATTTTTTTTTTATTTTTACTTTAACTACACTTACATTTATTTGAATTGCGATTTTTGGAATTTCGAAGTATACTTGTAACGGCTATACTTTTACATATTTAGATGTTTTATACCATTCAAATAGTGTTATGTGATGATACAAACTTCTGGTTTTCAAATTAAATCTAAATTATTAAGCAGACGATTCTTAGACGAAATTTTTGATGTATATGTTACGGGTAATGTTATTCTGATAATGCCGACATTATCCAAATGTTAACATTACCCGTAACATATATGTTATCTAACTTAAAATTTGAAAGATTAGTTATTAATTTATTAAACTTTATGTACAAAAGGCTAATGGTATTAAATATTAATGGTAATACTGTTAAGTGCCCTTACTAATAAAACAATAATAGCCAATAAGTTTGATAAATTTGAGGTTACGATGATTTAAAAATTACACTTGTAAACACTATACATACATAAACAATTCGTAGAATAAAAGTATCGTCGGCTTACAATTTAAAATTATACAAATTAATTTTTACATCATTTTGAATTAAATAATGATACAATATATTAAGATGATATTATTTTATTAATTATCACTAAGACTTAATGTGTGATGAAAGGATTATTTCTAAAATCAAAGTTATTAACTTTTCAACATACGATTTATAGAATATATATTACATAGTGCTATTGAGTATATAATTTCGAGCGTTTAAGTCTGATGGAAGGTAACAGTCCAGCATCAATAAAAGACGCGACTTTCCACTTAATTGTTTTTTAATAATTCCAAACATTCAACCATTGTATTCATAAGCTTATATTATTATATAAATCTTACATCAGTCATTATGCGCCGATTTGCTAGTGACACAATTCCATATACAATAACCACTTCAACAATTTGCATATCTATTTTATAAGCCATCCTTTTCCTGATTTTCATAATTTTGTTTATTAACGTTATCTAACTTATGACGAACAAACTAATGCTAAGTAAACAACTTTTAAACAGTTAATATCTGACTATCTGAGAAATCTCATCGGTTACGTTTAATAAATCCTAAGGTTCTAATTACTTTACCATAAACACTATAAAACAAATTTTGTTATATGTAAAATCGCCCATAAATAATAGGTAACTAATACAATTAATGTTACTTCTATTTTATATTTCATGCGAAATCATTATTTAAGATTATCATCTTAAAATATCTAAAATTTGATGATTTTGAAACTATTCTTTAAATTTTGATTCTGTTGCATCAATATTTTTCAAAATAAAGTATTTTTAATTCATGATTGATAGTAAAAAAAGGGTGGTTCTCGTTTAAAAAAAAAGAAGGTTTAGTAGTGTCTTCTAGACTACTTAAATCGAATAAAAAATTCAAGTATATGAAAGTATGGTATGTCCTTAGGTATATTTAAAAAATCCAAGAATCAAAATTCGATTTAAAGTAGTTATTACGAATGGATAAGATAGGGGCTGAGTAAATGTTTAGCGAATCATGTTTATATATTTGTATGCGTTGCTGTTATAGACTGATGGGTTGTACCACATTGTGTATATCTACATATATTTTACTACCGATCGCATGAGAAAAGTACGTAAAATACAAAACAAATTAACTACAAAATGAAAATTGTAAACGCGTTGTCGACACACCGCATATATGCGATATACTGCAACATTTTAGCTATTTGTAAATATATGTCACCTACTCAATGTATTTTTGAATTACGTGTACCTACTGCCACAGTAGGAATTTGCTACACTAATGTTTATAGCTTGACAAATTGGTAAAGTGATTTTTTTTTTTCAGCCATATCGGTTTTTAGTTTCAACAATAACACAATAAGTTCTTTGAATGTGTTACTACAATACATGTAGGTAGGCGCCTAAACAATACTCGTGTACACTATTCCTACCTACTGTTTATTAATTTAAACAATTATATTGTTATGGTAATATTCAATAACATAATATTATAATGTGCTACCTTTTTCTGTCAAAATTATTAATTGTGCTCACAAGTATTACAATTTGTTATGCGTTGTCGCCACTCAACTAGTCTCCAAACCGTTATTAGATTGCGTGTATCGTGTGAATATTCATGATGAAAATAACATTGAAGTTTAGAAACATGTATAACATATATATATAACGATACATTTTAACAGCATAGTTTTCTGACGCTAATTTTATTATTAAAAACCTTCATTCCGGGAAAATTTAAATTTGTATAGCCACTTAAAATCTCAATACTTATAATATTATAATTTTCAATGCAACACGAAATATTGTTTTCAAAGTTTCAACCGAGGCCTAACAAGAAATTACATGTATTCTCACGGTTATCCGGTGACCCTGCCCGTCTGCCTTTGTCTAAACACGACTGATCACGAAGATATACAATATTATTTTGTACGTATGCAACATAAAACGATGCTAATATTATACACTATTATTGTTCTTATATTATGAAAGTGTCTGTGATCATGACACACACGACGATGTTATGATTAATTATATTTGAATTAGGTACACGAATACACTAAAACGGTTTTGATATTGTGTCGCTTTTCGTAGTATTTACATAAACTGACCTAACGTCTCTGCTGTAGAGCATTAGCCGTATTATTAAACATCGATTACATAATTGTCTGCAAAAACGATGGTTACTTAGACTTGTTAAAAAAAGAATGGAAGTGTTAACGAAGTGTGACAATTGGCCCAATAACCTAGGCTACAGAATGAAATTGTGTCGACCAATGTTTAATATCCATGACATTTTGCTCCGTTGAGTATATAGTCGTGTTAAATACGCCTATACATACATAACCACTATGCACCGACCACCACTATTTAGCAACTATTGCAAATCAAACAAAAAAATCTTTTAGATTACATTGCATAATAATAAAACGGCGCGAAGAAGTTACACACAGACTGTATGTAAACAATACATCTGTAGAGTAATCCAATTAATTAGACGAAAGTCAAATTTTTGAGTTTTTTTTTTGTTAATCGGTAAAAATAATCTTGAAATAATAATATATAGTCTACATTTATGTAATGGAGAGCATTTACATTTGAATAGAATAATATGGGTGAAATTTCTAAGTAGGTATTATTTTATTTATTATCGGGTATCTAATCAATATTCAATGTCGTTTAATTCGTGTACAAATTAAAGCATAATAAAAATGATATAACTAAGATAAATGTACAAACGGTTTTGCGCGGTAAACACTACGTTATAGGAGATATTACGACTAAATTCTTTAGTTTTAAATTAATTTAGGTGCCTAAAATCTTAATAAAATATGTAATCGCTGTAATTACTAATTAGCCGTTTCAAAAACAAAAGTTTTTAATAATATTTAGGTATACTCGGGATTAACAATGAAATCGTTATCCAAATAACATTATACTTTCAATTTATAAAGATAACTACTAACTGGAAAAAATCTATTTTACGTACACCAAATAAATGCATAGAAGCTTTATGTCATACAATTATAATGATTTGCATGAGTTCAAAAAAATCTTTGTACAAAGAATAGTCTATGAAGGACATCTTAATGTTGTTGAAATATCTTCAAAAGAATGAAGATATCTTGTGATATTTAAAAATAATATAAATAGTACAAGGTAAGTCTATTTATAAGGTTGCCTTAAAAAGCAATCAAATGGGGGTACCTATAAAATACTTTCAAACAAAATTAAACGATTTTTAGTTAAAATAATCAATCATCACTTACTGTATTACAAACAAAAAATAGGTATTATTATTTACACAGGCTTAAAGGAATAAAATATCTGTTACTATTTAATATATACGTATTTATAGTATATTATTAATAGTTCAAAAATTATTTTTGTGAGCATTATTACATCAAGATTCGTCATTTAAAAATATTAATAATACAATAATGATAGATGACTTTATTTTTTAATTTTTTTATGGTATTACAAATTATACAGTTCCATTAAACTTGTTCGGATGTTCCATCGATTATTCTTTTTATTCCGATTAATTATAATAATATGTAATATCCACATATTATACAGACTTTTAATACACCAGCCGTTTTAATAGTTATATAATATAATGTTATAAACAACACAGGATTTGCTATCGTATTTTCTAATTTCTTTTCGTGTTTAACCCTACAATGAAGTTTTAAATGTGCCGTCTTTTCACGACTCTATCCAACAGACCTTTGACCGTGGAGATGTCTTGAACAGAAGAATCGTAACCTTGATTAACGTACTTTCACTACACCGAATATCGAGTTTATAGATGTATACCCTGCAGTAGACTATCTCAAAATTCTCAAACTTTCTCTTCTAACACGTTTGGTATTTGTTATTACATTTTTTTTTTCACTTAGAAACAAACAGTTCGACAAGTTACATGAGTACAGGTCAAAGCAGATGTGCCCAACTTTCACCGTCAACTGCGGCTAACTGGTTGCTTGCGTAATGCACCCATAGTACCGGAAATCGCACCAAATCCCTAAGTTGTTCAGGCACATTAATAGCAATGGATCGTTGTCAAGTTCAATTGTTTACAATTACTTTATCATTCGATAAAATTAAAATTACGAATTAGTTATATGTAGCTCGTGAATAATTAGTATATCCTATAATGTCAATCATTAGAATACAATTTTTTTTTATTATTCATTATTAGGAAAGTATAAAAACTTTATCGATAACATTGTCGCTTGTTCATCGATCTCTGCGTGTATCAATAATAAGAGTGATAAATAGAAAGTTTAAAAAGAAAAAGTCAACTCGTTCAATCATTTCCTACAGTCTCGAGTGAACACTGAATACCAATATTAAAATGTCTTAATACAAACAAACACGTATAAATCTATAATATATAAACGCTTTTAAACACGTAATAGCAGTATGAATGATAGGACTATAAATGTGATTTAACTCGTGATATAATACAAAATTAAATATTAGCAGGTATTATACATGTGTACAATAAAAAAGTTTATTATTCGATTACACTTTATTTAAACAATCGCTTCAGACATCGTCCTGAAAAATTGAACACCTGATACATTTTATTTGTTCTTAATTAATTTCACGTAATATTAAAATTTTATTAACTTTAAAACTAAGTTTTTATATTAATTAAGCAATACAAAAAATTGTATAACATAATAGACAATATTTTTTCCAAAATGAATATTTTTTTATGCGTTTAATACAAAAATATTAAATTATTGAATTTTTAAAATCTTAACTAAATTACCATAATTCACGTATAATAATTCAATAATTGTATATTATACCATAAACATTACAGGATTTAATGATTGTATCAAACTGTACGTATCAATTAATAAAAATCTAAAATACCAAACATGATTATACGTCCCAATAACTTTTTAATAATTAGAAATGAGTTTAACAATACGATATTTTACAACTTAAACTTTAATCTTTAATATTTTTGTGGTTTAAATTTTGTGTTTTCACTATGTAACTATATGTATAAGCTTAAATATATTTGTTAATTTTCATAAATGTTTACTTAATATATTGTTAATTTAAGTATTTATTAATTTAATACAATTACAATTGTAATATTGTGCATAAATATAACCTAAACATTACAATAATATACCTATAAATAGAATTATTTTTTAGTAATATTCAAAAATAAAATAAACTTTTGATTTTGAAATAAAATAATAATAATCAACATGTTATCATATGGTATACTGTGATTCTACCTAAAAATATATTATAAGAAAATCTATTTTAAACTTTTTGTTGCATAATGCATTATTAATCAAATTTAAAAAAATGCATTTCATTGTATTCCAATAAAGTATTGATTCGACATTATAAAATGTATAAATCTACAATTTTTTAGATGAAATATTATAAATTCAAATATTAGAAATATTTTGTTTATCCTTTAAAAAAAAAGATATCTATTTAATTTTTAATGCAGTCAAAATATATTCATATAATTATATAATACCAATAGATTTGGAATAAAATTATACCTTTTATTATCCTGGAGGCCGACAGCGATGAACTTATTATAACAGAACACACAACAAAAGAAAATAGATTCCGACAAATCATTTTGAACGTTTTAAATAAATATTGTTTTAATAATAACTGTTAGTGTATGAAAACATCACATGCTCAGTCGCCGGTATGTATAACTAACACTAAACGAGCACATTGACGGTTCGTTTTTTACTGCGACTGATCAAGTAACCGGCTCACAGGTACCCACTACCTATATACCTACACCACTAGAATCGGTCTCCTGCTGTTGTTTATGTATCAACTACACACCGCAGTAATGGTGATACCAAAGTACCCTTAAAATATAAACTAAAAAAGGTTCAATTAGTAGTTATGCAACGTTCTTTTCTGTACCTATTTGTAATGAGTATAGGTATTAAGGCATCTAAAACTTAAATATACATATACATATTTATTGCATTATAATAGTATAACCAGTTATCACATTATTATTTATTAAAAAAAATATATAATACAAAGGTTATGTTAATTATATTTTAGTCATCATCGTATGATAATTAGCATAATAATATACTATAATTGTCTTTACCAAATGGTTCATCATACGTTAATATTTAGATAAAATTAATAATAGGTAACTACACATTTTTTTTAAATATAAACATATCAATTCATAACTTTATAAAATTCTTTACCTAATATTTTTATAAATATATATTCATATACTACGAATACTATATAATATAAACTATTATATAATGATGACTGAATACTACGGTTTCTACTTAAATTCTCCTTTTTTCGATTATCTATTTACATACTTACAGATATTAATTTCAAAACAGTTTTAATATACTTATAATATTATACCTATATAATTGCATCAGGGTCCATAGAAGACTAGAAACAAAATAACTATCTATACAATACGTATAATTAGGGTTAGCTAATTAGATTTATAGTAGCCACTGGCCGCGGAGCCTAAAGCTCACACAAAAAAAAATATTTTTCTTCGTTATAATTGTATTAGGGAGTTTTTTTTTAAATTTAATTTTTATGTTATGTTGAAATTATTTTCTATTATTTTTATAAAACTAGAATATGTTTATAACTATGATTTAAATAAATATACAAATATTTTATGGTAAAAATTTAAATAAGCAACCACAATAAAAAAATGTTTTCCATATGTTCAGATAACAAAATAAATAGTCAATATACTGTATTTTTTTAATTTTCATCACTAATTTCAGTATTTATTTTATTGTTTTTATAATTTTATACATTGACCTATTTGACTTAATGACGCATGTATTATTATTATTTTATATAACACTGAATACGACACGTGACATCTTAAACACATAATAAACTCGATCAGTTTCTAATACACATTTAGTATAATAGTATTTACAAATACTTAAGAAAATGGAAAATATACTAAATATCTAAAGAATAAGGATAATAAAAATAGTAACAGATATTATTATTTTTTGACAAAATTATTCCACTGTTTATTGTATAGTACACAAATTAAATAAATATTACTACCGTAGCTTAAAAAATAATGAACATTTTAATTTCAATTATACTAAATAAAACAAATACAATTTTTAACATAAAATATTGTTTTTATCACATAGCCTCACATTAAAAAAATTATACGAAAAAGTGATTTGTATATTGCTAAGCAATTATTTAAAATATATATATATATATTAAAAATGAGCCTCTATCAGAGTATATGAGACCAGTCAGTCAGAAAAATATAAATTTAACACTGGCGTTGCTTTAAAAAGTAATAAACTAATAACCTAATAAATGCATAAGCTCATAAATTATTGTTTGTAATTTATACTATTAGAGAGTAGAGAGTATAGAGACATAAAATATAACTATAACTTTTTTAATAGAATAACTAAAATAGACAAAAAAATATCTAAAGTAAAACTTCAGGACATTTCCTTATGTACCACCAATGTCTATATATATGTATGTATATTGTATATTATATATGTATTACATAACTGCTGAATTGACGGATTATTTGCTTTTCAAAATATTTTTGATAATTAAAAGTTTCCAGCTTTGGAGTTAAGCATATCAGCCAAAGCTATGCAAATAGTTTTATCAAATTTTTTCTTAAGGGTGTTATTATATTCTTCCACTAAAACATGATTTACTTCAATCTCCTCATCTCTGGACAAATTCAACTTTTCAGGGTTTACCACAACTTTTGTGTTTGTAATAGTGGTATTTGCATAGCAATCATCACGGTTGAACATATTGCTAACTGGATGTATATTGATATTTTCGATTTCAAAGTAAGCTTTATCCTCGTACTCTTTGTTGTTGGCGGTGGTAAGCTGCACTCGGAAAGTTCCGCTCAAATAATGCATAACCATCTCGGTTTTTGAGATCAATTTTTTATTAGCCATATCAACAGTCATATTTTTTACTCTTTGATGAGTTTGGTTCAAACCATTAGTGAAAACTTCATCGACTTTGAGTTGTATACCCGAAGGTGTACTGGCAGTAAATCCTTTGAAGTTTGGGTCCGATACGTTCTTGAATATAATGTATGGTCTAACTGCTTGTCTAATTGCGATAGAAATGTTAGGTTGTATCGACTTAACTACATTATCAGCGATGTGTTGGAAAGCAACATCTTCCAGGAAGTATCTATTAAAAATAAGGAAATATTAAAATATTTAGCAAAATAAAGGTAGGTATTACATGTTTATATTTAAAACTTATAACTTTATTTTTTAATCACGATTTATAATAAATAAAGAATAATTAAACTTGGGAATACTAAATAAAATCCTTATTAGTTTTTAGTATTTAATAAATACGGATACATTATCAAAAGACATATATCGATTTTGTCAATTTCATAAATTATATAAATTATTGTAAAAAAATTAAACCTGAACACTTTTTAAATAAATATATTATGTTATTTTACTCACTATTATAATTAACAGTAACTATATTTTAATAAACCTACAGCTAAACTTGCATTGAAATACGAGTTATAAAAAATGATGTCCATTGTTTTATTGTATTAAGATTTACTTAGTAAAATACTATGTTATCTTGCTACTTACTTAAGGCTGTATGAATTGTCGACATTTGATACAGCTGGAATATTTCCTGAAAATGAAGCTTTAACGCTCTTATATGAAATGCTTGAACTTGGCACTGAAGATGGGTATTTCATGGTGTTTTCAGTAAATGTTGTATTTGCCCGGTATTTTAAATCTTCCAATTGAATGTGATAGTTTCCTTGATCAAAGTATGTGCTATTTGAATAATAATAGTTTCCTCTAATATTTGCCTCTTTCCATTCGACATTAGTTTCGATCTATAAAAACGAGATTAAATGATGATTGATTACAATGAAAAATTGTATTGATTTGAAGTTGAACAATAAATTAATATGTATTTTTATATAGTGTGCCAGAATAGAAAATGAGAAAAATAAAAGAATATTAGTTAATGATAGGCAAGTGTATACGTACTTGATCAGGTGCCCATTTAACGATAATAACGTTTTCGTTATAATCCGTTAGTCCTCTGAATACGTTATTGTTGAATACCAAATCAATGTCTGATTCATATGAATGTGTATTCGGTATGAGAACTTCATTTTTGAAATATCCAAACGGAAATTCGGGATCATAAACATGACCGCTGTACTCAGAAATTACTCTAATTTGATTTTGGTACGCATTAAAAACAGCTTTTTCAATTTCTTTGTCACTTTTTTCTCGCATATTTCTCGGCAACATCTCGGGTATCGTATCATTGTCATATTTCCAATTCACTAATTTGGGTACTTCGACTAAAAGAGTTATTATAAATTAAGTAGATAAAGAATTTTGGCTACATATATTTTAAACATTATTTTTTTTTTTTTAAATGAGATAGAAAACATATAATAAATAATACTATATTCATAGTTGAAATATTAAAAATAATTTTATTTTACATTTATCAATTCATATATTACCTGCAACAGAGTAAGAAAAGCAAACAGCCAAAATCAAAACCAATGACGACTTCATCTTGACTACGAATAGTTTAAAAGTGTTCTAAGTTAGTAAAACAGTTCTATCTTTTATATAAATAGTTTTGTAATAAAACCGTTTATTATTATTAATTAACTCTTAATTATATTCACTATCATGAATATTATCATTCAAAAGTTAGATTAGACAAAAAAATAAAATAACGACATATCGGCCGACAATTTGAGTGCATAAAAATGATAAAATAATATGTATTTCAGAATTACTCAATACAAGTTAACATGTGTATATACAATTTGCATAAGCCGTACATTTACGTTATCAATTCTAAATATATATATATATATATATATAGACAAATGATCAATTTGAATCTCTATGTAATATAATATTATGCTCGCGCATATATTATTTAAGTAGATCAGAGATCGGTAAACCGTGACCCCCAAAACAATTTTATGTATTCCGCATAGAAAATCTATAATCAATATATTATAAAAACAGCTTAATCTATAACGATAACTGTGTTGTATTTTATTTTTTATCGTTATCATTAGTGTTGTGAATAACTGCCTTTAGTTTTAACTTATAACGCTATGTAGTTAGTGATCTCTAATAGGCAGCAAATTGCATCTTATAAGTCAAACGAAGACAATTTTCAGTAACTTTCAAAATATCGGGGAAAAAATATATCTTAATATATTAAATGTATATAGACAACTGTAATGTATTCACACAAAATTAATTTTTGAAAAAATCTTAAAATTGTCACTAACAATCTATATTAACTTTATTTCGACATTTTTTTTTTTAATATGGCTCTATTAAGTTGTTTCTACGACTTTTTCAATTTTAGGTATTTTATATAATTTTTATTTATGTTATATATAATTCTATTTTTATAATATTTCTTTAAATTTGAAAAACTATTTTTTATTTAAAATGTTCATAATAACTTGTAGTATTTTTCAATTTTCGTTAATTAATTAAAAACTGATTACAATCGATCACATTCATGATATAAATGTTAGCTCTAAAATTAAAATTAAAAATATTAAATAGCAAGGAGGATCCGAAAAATATGGTATAACGAGGTAGAAAAATAAGTAATACTAAACGATATAGTACATTTGCCAACTCAAGTAATTTTCATCGAATTATTTCATTAGCATTTTCAATATTTACATTATTAATTTTGTAGTTAATAATTTGGGTGATTTTTATTCCCAGAAATTTCGATTATAATATCGTCACTTATTAGGTTCACAGACCGGGCGAATGTAAGTTCCTACACTAATCGTTTATCTGTTATAATAAATAATATATTTTATATAATTTAATACATTTCATAATTTAATAATCGTAAAAAATATATTATACTTTATATATTATATGTTATAAAACTGATGATAGGTACTGTCTTAAAAAAAATTAAAAAATAATATAAATAATACTATAATTTTATAACTTTATATATGTAATTATCTATTAAATAATCAGACAATTCTGTTATTGTTGAATCTTTAAGTTTGTCTGCCAGTCGGTAAAAATTATTCCACTTCCTTTGAATTAAAAAAAATAAATCCAGAAATACTAAGCTTGGCCAAAATGAAATCAAAAACCAAACACCACTGTTTCCGGAAAAAAATCAAAAACCGCTTGATGCATTGTTGTTTCAAAATCTAAAATAATTCTTTTGGTATTTGCGCTATTTCGATTTTTTTAAATAAACTAATGTATGCCTTTTTTCTTTATTTACTAATAAATAAAACATTAATGGACTATGCATTTCATTCTTAATACAATGAATCATGTTTAATTGTGTATAATATTTATTCACAATAGTTTAAAGTATAATCCATGTAGATATACAAAATCATATTAAAAAAAAAAAAAAACTATGGGTGTTTTACATAATTATTTAATGTATGGTATCATTGTCATTAACAAATAACTCACTTCTACTTGTTATTATATTTAATAAACTTAATAATTCGTGAATTTATTTTCTTGATATTGGCTGTTTGAGATAATAATGCGTCCTTGAATTTTAAATATTTCTTGCAATTAGTTTTAAATCGGTAGAAATCAAATCTTCTTCATTAGTATATTTAGATACTTATTTTTTAATTATTTTTTATGGCCCTTCAACTACGGAGTCTAAAGCTTTTCTTTTGGATGAATTACTATTTTTTTTTTTTTAATATACTTATTTAATAATTAAACATTTTGATCGACTGTATATATACTTTTACACTACACTTATTTATAACACATCTCTGCGTTTTTTCACAGGTTAGGTAAAGTAGGTGTTTAACAAATTTAAAATCGTTTAAATTAGCAGTTTTTTGCATTTATCAATAAAAATGAAGGTAATGCGTAGGTAATTTTCATTAATCGCGACTGATTAGTGTAGATGGTTAGGATATGTATAGACACACGAATATTACCAACAATCCTAAATTCCTAACAAATATGTTATAGGATTGATTACCTAAAGTGGCTATGTACATTGTTCTGTATACAGCTATAATTATTATCATACCAAAACTGAAAAAGATCTCTGTATATTTTTATCAGTAATGAAAAGTCGTAAATATTTTGTGTGTTGAAATATCTAGTTTAGATGTTAGCTTTATCGATAAGCTATCGTTATAAACTATAAAATATAGGAACTACAATATAACGATTGAAACGAGTGTTACACCTACTCCGCAATATTATATTCCAATAATCACTGATAAACGATTGGTGTAAGATTAGTGTACGTTTGGTGTAGAAACTAACATAAATATTTAATATAGTTTGTTTTTTTTTTTTGCTATGTAGCAACTGACACACCTATCTTATTTTACATATTCGTGTTGGAATTCGCATATCTCATTTGTAGGAATTAACGCATATCATTTTTTATCTGCTACTCTCGAGTAGAAATTTACGACTTCCCCACGAGCCACCATAAAGCTACGTCAGGGATAGTTTTACATGATAAAGAGAGTTCGAACATGGCTATAAATTGCCACGCTGAACACAAAAACACAGAACAAGATAGAGAGAAATAATAGTAGTGACAAAGTATAGATAAATGATCTGTTTTAATGACTTAAGAAAAATTATATATTTTTCTGAAATTATATCGATATACAAGCAATACAGCATTCAAAGTCATTTGATAATAATAAAATATAATTAATCTAATTTGGATTTTGTACATTCATATCAGATATGTTAGTTAAAAAAATAATATACTATTAAATATTATGCTTATATGACAAAACTTTACCGTAAAACTAAATTAAATAAAAAAAATATGTAACATGAAGGTGCTATAATAATATATTACAAACAACATAATATTACAATACTTGCAATATAAACTTATCTTAAAGTTTTAATTGAATCCAATTAGATAGAGAATCTGTTAAATTAAACTTATTTTTAATCTCAAGTAAAAAAAATAAATCAAACACTTTAATACTTTAATGGTATAATTACAATAATTTTAGCTTTTACATACATGCCTAGCCTTTAGTCACTATTTATAAATCTATCTTATTTTTAACATTTTAATAATTATTATTATTTTAAATAGGTAATTAACTATAATAATATATTCCAAAAATAAAATAAATATGAAAAAAAATTAATATTTAAGAATTTAACCTAACCTTTTTTTTTTCGTAAGTCAGGGGAACTACTATAACTACATATTACTTTCCATTGCCCACATAATTATATAAATATATAATTGTACATAATATACCTGCAGAATTCAATCATATAGTTTCAAACACGTATCCAGGTTGAACCCCTAACCCCCCCCCTTGTATACGGGCATTTATAGCTTTAATTGTCTTAATAAGTGTACCTACTTATTACTATTTTCATATTAACATACTATAATAGGCATTGTATACTATAAAATAGGTAATAATAAAATACATTAACTACTACTTCTTAAGTTCTAAAATTATACAATATTATAATGAAACTAAATTTAATAAGAATAATATTACGCAATTTTTTAAGAATACATGGAAGAGTAATAAATGATTAAATATTATACATACCACTTCCGAAGGTTAAAATATTATTGACCATATTCAAAATAATTGTATGTTTTTTCATTTGTATCAATGTTATTAATCCAGTAATTAATAACACTATGGTCTAAAAACAAAAGTAAAATATAATATATTTTAATTTTAAATGAATGTAAGGTTTGAATAGATAAATTTAAACAATTATCTATTAAAAATACAAAATGTTGGTCATTTGTTTTAGGTTTTGAGCAGATAGTGATAGTAACGTGTTACAGTTGTACAACCCATTTGTATTTTTTTTTTCGTTTTCCGAAACTTTTAGATTCAGCCATTACATAAATTATTATTTACTCAAAACTCCATTGACGAATTATTCCTGTAGTTCTCAATATGAACTTACCTTAAATACTACCAAAAATTAATTCAAAATATTTACCTTGAGAAAATACATAAATCCTTCCTTACTAAAAATTAATCACTAAGAAATCTAATGGAACAGCAAAGTTGACTCAGCCAAATACTTAGACCTAGACAAAAAGCTAATTGGAAAAATTCACATTAATAAAAAGCTAAATCAAGGATACACAAGAATAAAAATCATATACCCCTATTAAACCAAACGGCAAACATTACCATGCAGATGAAATGATTTAATTATAATGCTAGATACAACAATAATAAAACCGCTATTAACTTGTACGCATGCTCAACGTATTATAGCTTCTTCTCCAAAAATTTTAAAAATTGAAAATCCTACAAAATAAATTCTCTAGAGTAGCACTCAAAGTCCAAAAGTACAACTGCGCAATATCACAAAATTTCCTTACCTATCAGTATAATAATACTTAAATAAAACTAAAGAAGTTTTTCAAAATCGGCACTACTAAAAAGCACCACTAGACATTTTCTTAAAAGACCATCAACCAGGAATCCAGGAGTCAAGACAATAACTAATAAAGAAGACATTTTTTTTGTTTATTTGTATTTTTTTTTATTGTAAGTTTATAACTTTGTAAAAAATATCTTGTACATTGAAACAGTTGAGTAATTAATTTTAAGGTAACCCTTAAATACGCCTCATTGCTACTGGTTTTAATAATCGTCAAGTAAACTTTTTTAGTATCATAGTCTATTTGAGTAATTATTTGATGTATTATTTTCTTATTCAAACATATATAATTATATAATATTTAAAGTAGTTCAATTTTATAATTTACTATAGTAATTTTATTTATTCGCATAGTTTTCCAATAAAACTATTACGAGGATTGCATTAATCTATATTTTATTAATAAAAAAAAATTAAAAAATACTTACTGACAAGACAATATTCAAATTTATATTGAAAAATCCGTAGGAGCTAATTTCATCCATTTCAAAAAATGATAATTGAAGCATAAACATTTTTACCTATAATTTAAAATTATTAAATGTAATACTTACATAATGGTTAAAGATTTATATTAATGGCCTAAATCACAGACAATTCCCTAAAAAAATTAGAAAATGTCCTAAAAACTACAAACTAAAAAAAATTAACTTAAAAACAGAAAAAACCCTAAAGTTAAATTAATAAGTAATATTTATAAATAAAATAGGTACTCGATAAGTATAATAGGTTCTTGTATAGTACTTGTATTCAAGTCCGTAGATAGGGTAGGAAGGGTCTTACGATTCAAATCCTCTTCCTAAAATTTTTAAAGTAGAAACAGAAACTAACTACAAACTTTATGTATAATCGTACAATTACAGTTCATGTATTAAAAATATTTTAACCCTCTTACCCCCGTCGAAAATTGAACCTGAATACGTGTTTGTCTGTATTTTAAGTTATGATACATATATAATGATTGTTAACGTTGTAATATATGAATTAATGACAATGACATGAAAATATTAAAAAAAAAATAATAAAATAAAATTAGTATATTCTGAATTGAAACAAATTTTTAACTAATTATATAACATTTTATAAAATCAAATGAAACAAATGCAAGTCATCAACATAATCCTATCTCTAATAATAATTAAAATGATTATAAACGATTATTGTATATAAGTTATGAACTAATATTAATTTTAATTAATGAATAACTATAATATGTGTTATATAATGTATTTGTAGCTACTCAAATTATATTATTGTAACTAAGATTTATGTATGAATACTAAACATACGCCAATATTTAAGAGGATATGATGTAATAATAAAAATAAATATTTCGAGTATTCAAAAGATATGAAGTAGTGTTTATCTAAATATAATATTTTACTTGTCGTTTTATGTCAGCATGTAAGTTTGATATACGATGTAATCTTAAATATGATATCATCTTCCTTTTCTGGAATAATATTTTTGTATTTTTTTATGTTAATATTGTGTTTTTAAGTACGGGTTTGGTTGACGCCCGCGAGCCCGTGTATTATCCCGCCACTCGGTTTTAGTTGATGCCTATCGCCCGCCAATAATATTAAATTTATTGTATTTTAGATGTGCTAATTATCTTTTATACAATTTTTCTTTAAACTGCATATAAAAAGGTACGAAAAACCACGGCACTAAAAATACAACTCAATAAAATAAATACAAAAGTATGATATATCCAGTTTATGTAGCGAAGTAAATTAAACGAACGCGATCCGTTTGAGGAAATAATGAAAGATGTATCCGAATTTTGACCACCTGCATAAGTTTATCTATTTTTATTTTATAATATTATTCATAAATATAATTGTTCATAATTTTATATTTATTATTATTTTTAAATGCCGAGTATAAATTGTATTATTTTTAATACCGCGGTTATTCGTACTTTTTTATCTGCAGTATAAAAAAAAAATTGTGTAAAAGATGATTAGCACATCGAAAATATGATAAAAATATAATAGTGACGAGCGTTAATTAAACGTGAGTGACGGGAAAATACGCGAGTTGGCGGGCGTCAACTAAACCAGTACCATTTTTTTTTATTCCATCATTAGATTTAGATGTTCCTATAATTATTGTAATTAGATACTTAGTTTAAAATAATCAGTTAATGAAATCAATAATGAAATAATGGCTAATACTTAAAACTCATACGAAAGTTTATTGTTTCAATTAATTACTTACACACATATTTCTATTATCTTATAAATGTATTATTATTTATTAAACAAGTATATAAGTAACTAGATACATAATTTTATTAATTTTTGTAGCTTACCTTATCGTGTATCAATGAGACAGCAACAATAATGCTCATAGTAAAGATTATAATTTGAACATTTAATATGTGTGGTAATGTTGGTCTCAAGCTCGCTTTCATAGATGATACGTTTGATGTTGGTAATGTTATACAAATCAAAAGAAAAAATTGAATCAACAAATTTATAAAATTAAACACAAAGAAACTTAAAAGCAATGGACCGTAACTCAAACTGAATATTTTTAATAGTTCTGATAGTTCAGCGTGTAATATCCGTATTTTTTCCAACGACATTGCTATTTCAGAATGAGTCCAATCATTAGGAAAATCAGATTCAACCGGAAGAAATTTAAAAAAATCTAATAATGTTTGAAATCGATTGTTGAAATTAAGAAGAAAAAAAAACGATGAAATTAAAACATTAAAGTCCATAATGAACGGAGCTTTAAACAAAAAGTGTATAGTTGAATAAATATTTATGATTTTTGGAGGCCACAAGTACAGCTGGTAAATTTCAAATCCGATAAAGTATACCAATAATAAAATGTAAACCGTATAGAAATATCGTTTACTCAAAGAATGCTGTTGAACCGACAAATGTGTTGAAAGTACTACAATTCTTTGATCAAATTCGATTATGCCATTGATCAGCCTTAAAAAAAACAATGACAAAAATATTATTGTGTATACTTTAATTAATACTTTTTGTTTTGGAAGTTTCTCATATAATTTGGTTTATAAATAAAGTTATTATGTATTTATAGCACATAGATATTATATTAGGGTATTATAATATTTGACCATGTAATAGTAGGTACCTAACTACTATTTAAAACTTAGGTAATATATGTATTGTCAAGTAGTGTCTTTTTTTTTATTGTTATGCTCAATATTTATAGGTACCTACCTATTACCAAATCCATCTTAAAAGTTATAATAGTAAACTTATAATTAATAAAGTCTAAGAGACTAAGACTCTGTAAGTGTCTTACACAAACCTCAAAAACCACACAACTTTAAAGTTACTGTAATACAGAATTGAGAGTACAGTAGTCAATAAGTGATAAGTCAACAGTAATTTTATACTAATATAGTAACATTGCAAATGGGCCAGTCTTCGCTTGTACCACTTTGTTCTTTTATAACAAACAACATTTTTGTTTTTGTAAAATCATATTTTATACAAATATAATAATATTATGTATTTATATATCTACTAAATTAATCAAAGATAATACATTTATACAATTAATCCATTTTAAAATATATTAATATTGTGATTAATTAGTAATTGCCAATTAGTGTAGATTGTACCTACTTTTGCGTCTAACTTATTTATTTTTAAAATGATATTTATATTAGTTAGTTTTATGTAATATAAATTAATAATTATAATAATGAAAATATTACAATATCTGAATATCACGAGATTACAGTATTATATCAGTATAAGTTTTCGAGATTATTTTTACAGTACTATAAATATTAGGTAGCTAGGTAGCTGGTATACTATCTTATTATGCACAGTAAAAAATATTGCCATTTATTAAGTATACTTAATCAATGATATAACCGTGCAGTCAGTCAGTCACAAGTCACATATTAAGAGTAGTGCCCTCTATCTTTTGCCACTATCTCAATGTACCTACAGAAGGTCTAAGGCCAGTCTATTAATGTAAGCCATAATGTTTATAATCGCAATATTCTGAAATATCAAAACATGATACCTTATGTCAGTCCTTTTTTGTACACCGAAATTAAGCACTTATTGTTTGTAATCTTAAGAAGACGTCTTGTATCCTTATTATATGTTGTCACCGTCTTACTAACGCTTACCATATAAAAATATATGTCTAACACTTTCAATTGTATGTGTTTAGCTTAAATATTATAGTTAAACGACCTATTATTAAACTTAAAGGTAAAAACGTTATCTATGTTCACTAATCGATTTTTTACAGTATTTCAATTTTTAAGCGAGTTATGAGTATTTTTAAATATTATTACCGTAAAAAACTGACGAGAGATCACAAATAATGTCCATACCTTTCAGTTTGATTGAAGAGCCACTATAGTGTAATAAATATAATATTTTAAATTTTTAAATAAATATTTACTGTACAATATTATCATACTTTATAATCCATTTTTCTGATAATCTTGCTGCAATAATGACAAACCAAAATTTTAATAATAATATTGTTTCAAAGAAATAGAAGAATTCCCATGCACAAATTATGTAGGTACACGTCACTAACACGCACGTACGCACTAATTCAAGTAATAAGTATATGGTTGAATACTTATAACGAAATAATAACCCAGTAGTTGATTCCAACGTATAAGAAATGTTGATTAATCCTAAAAACTGGCTAAAGATTAAAATTGGCCTTAAGGTACTTTTAAATACAGTCATTTCAATAATATAATTTTCTAGTACTGTAAAAACGGAGTGAATAGAAACAAATTCGCGACAACTGAAAGTTATTATTTTTACTGCGTTTGGCCATTGATTAAATATATATACAATAAACTAATATTATATTTCCCTAGAATTACAGTAGGCGTGGTACCTATTAAATTTAATTGAATTATTGTCTCATTCTATTTGTTTATTGACAAATATCAAACAAAATCGAATGAAACAAGTAAAACAACGGCAAATAATATTTTATCGTAAATATAAATTGTTAGATGCATATTTTATCATATTGTAACACTTTAGTTCTATTTCAACATATTGTTTTAATAATTCTACAAATTAAACGTAGTCAGTATGTATATAATTATTTTTTTTTTAATTTTAAAACAGGTAGGTTGTTCATATAGTATTTATTGTTTTATTAAATTAATTACGAAAATATAGCATATTTTAAATTTAAAAATATCATATAAATAATATGTAGATAACCAAACCTACTGCTAAAATAGTTGTTTTATAGATACAACGATCTATATAAATTACAATAACAATATAATAATAATACAACACTTATATAACAATAAGTAATAGTCTGACATAGTGATATCTATCTAACTAATTAGTAATTACCTAGCTACATCTTCTACTATATCCTTGAATTGTCAGACATAGTTATCTTGTTAATTCCGAAATAAGTAATTCATATACATAATTATCTGGAAAATGTATGCTTCAAACGTGTCATAAAAACAATCATGTTAAAATGTTTGGTCCGTGGAAATTACATCTGTAACACAATCTTAATAACTAAAATACTACGGTTCACTTTAATATTTTGGGAAAGGTTTATTAGAACCTATAATTTTTTTTTTTTTTTAAGAAATTGGTATCGGATGACACTAAAAAATCTAAGCATTTCAAAATATAATATTTTATATAAGTTTTTAAACTTTCAAAAATCAAAAATTTAATAAATATATTACCTATTAAAGAATACAATGTTAGTACTTGCTTTGTGAATTACTTTGTGTATAAAAAGTAAATGTTATTGTTGCAAGTTACTTTGGATTAGAAAAAGTTAGTAGTGTAACGCGTTACTTTTCTATTTAACTAACAAATAAGTAATATATTCACTATATTTTATTTTGTAATTTTTAACGTAATTTAGTTACTTTTAAAAACAATTGACTTATAAGTTATGACCCTACATAGAATTAGGAATTATTAGTTATGTATCAATTAATTTGCATTTTATTTATTTAACGGCATTTTAATGTGTTAAAATATTTAACGTATAATATTTTTGTGTTTTCAAACAAACAAAATGTAGTATAATTAACTACACAATTGTGCATCCATATATGTTTAACAAAACATTTGGACTAACCATTATTTGGATAACTTAAATTATGATTAACTAATATTAATTATTACCATATTATTTCCCGATATAATATTATCGATATGAGTATATGACGATATATTATGTCATGTATATCATCAATTTATCAGTATCATACTCAACAAATTATTTATTTAATTTCATATATTATGTATATGTATATGACGTCAATGGCGTAAACTGGATGGTGCAAATGCAGCACTTGAACCACCACATTTTAGATGTGGTGGTGCAAAGATATGTTTTTGCACCATCAGAAAATCATTGAAATATAATATAATAATATATAAACAGGTACAAAATTTTCGTGTATGTATTAGGCATTATCAATTAAATTATTATTCTATCTATATAAACAAAATTACATTCAAAAAGGTTTCCATTAATTATAGAGACATAAAAAATATTCCGAACAATACCTACTAATACATCAGGTTACGAAAGATCTTTTTCTAGTCTAAAGAGGTTAAAAACTTACCTTAAAACGACTATGAAACATGAAAAGCTTAGTAGTTTAGCAGTTTAGCTACTTTGCAGCTCAAAAAAAAAGAATAATATTAATTTTGACCAAGTAATTGATGAATTTAATTTGAGATCTGTGGAAAGAGGACGTCGTCTCAACTTGAAATAAATAAAGAGCATTTTTGACTGTTTTTTTTATTAATACAGTAAAATCCCGGTACAACGAACTCCAGGAAACCGAACGGAAATTTCGTTGTAACGAAAATTCGAATAAGCTCTTTATAAGCCCTGTTTTTCGGCAGGGGACTATGCATTTCGTTATAATGGGATTTTTCGTTATATTGGTATTAGTTGTTGTGACAATTCGCTCCCGATACTCTCCTGGATCGAACGTCATGTGGTCGCCTTTATATTTATAATGTCGCCAACCACGAGCCGAGACCCAATAAGGCCGGAGCGATGTGGATTTCTTATAATCTAATAAAAATAACTATTCCCCACGTTCGGGCATAATGTAATAATAATGGTAATAATAAATCACAATACAAGTTAAAAGGAAACGGTTGTATATTTAAGTATTGTAATACATCCCACCGGCTCCTCTGGACGGTTACCGGGAGTATACAATAATAAATATAGTAATAATAGATAGTAAAAAACCTAACAGAATACCGGCCACGGTGATTGGAAAAATAAATATTATAATTAAAAGTACATTACCAACTTGGTGTATTCCTATGTCGCCCGCAGGCGTAACGACAAAGTTGTTACTCCTCCATGCTGCTGTACGTAAAGCGGGTTGGGTGAAAAGTGAAGGAAAAACAATAAATATGGTAATTACTCGGCCGATATTCTATATACAAGATAATTCGGGTGAGGCCGTATCTTACAGGGGCTAGAGGGGGACGTGTGTGCTTCATCGGACGCACCGGTAAATGCTGTCGTCGATCGGCGGACTTGGATCCACGGGACAAAAGTCGCGACGGCACGCACATACGATCACATGTAATAATTATCTATTATATTGATCAGGTCACTCACCTTCTGTAGTCACATTGTAACGGAAATTTATTGTATTATAATAATAAAGGTTTTACTGCTAAAATAATTTAAAATGTATTTATTATTTAAAGAAATATATTATAGTTTATAGAGAAGGATTTTACTTAGGGAGTTGGATTATTGGTGTGTTGGAAATAATTATAAGTTGAGAATATACAACTGCACCACCAGAAATTGGACCCAATTTACGCCACTGTATGACGTGTACAGAATGTATATACTTATTATATTATACATGTATTAATTTTTTTATTTGTTGTAGATATAATAATTTGTAATACATATATGTTAAGTAAATTAAAATATGTTATTCAGGCAAGAATAAAAAAAAATTAAAATACTTATAATATCTGGAATTCAATATATATATTTATCCTGATGACCTGACCATACAATTTACAGCAAAAATAAGCTTTGCGGCGGATTTCAATTAATGAAATAGGTTTTGTTATTTTCCAGGCTTAATCATTTGGCCCAAAGCCTTGCAAATATTTGTGTTCAACTGGCTTTTAACATTGTCAATAAACGCGTTGGTCAATGTTTTTTCAATGTCGGCCGACAGCTTTGTACCGTATTTAACATTCGGCTGGTTCACTACGACCTCAGCTTTGCATTCGACGGGCTTAAGCATATTGAACGACACGTTGACATCGATTCTGCTGACAGTGAATGTTGCTTTTCCGATGGTAGGCTTACTCTCCTCGAGTTTAAAGTCAAATTTACCGTCTAAGCTATGGATCGATATACGTAAATCAGCTGTGACCGTGTTGGTGGCCATTTTCGTGGTGACCTTTTTCAATTTGTGTTCCGCATTAGCGAAACCACTAATGACTGTATTACTGATGCTATACCCAACGCTACCGCTGGGAAGTTTTCCGTTTGTACCGGGAAAGTTAGGATCGGTGTCGTTCTTGAATATGATGTATGGTTTGATGACCTGGCGTATGGCGACAGTGATGTTATTGTGCGTGTCTCTAACCACACGATCGGCTACTTGTTGAAAAACGATGTCTTCAATGAAGTGTCTATTATTATAAATTAAAAAATACACATATATTTATTTTAAAAATAGATAAATTATAAATCTTTTTGTGGAATAAATGAATTAATATTCAATTGAATATATAAATTACAACATAGATACGGTCATATTATGCGCACTGCATATTTATAAATTTTTAACTATATGTATATAGTGTATATTATATAAGGTACCAATAAACAATGTGTATTAAAGATTTTAGATGATAATTGATAGGCATATACGTATAAGTATTACGTACAAACTACAACTCTTTTCCATAATGCAATAATGAAATCTCTAGAAGATTGTTACATCAATATATCGAAATACCAGAAGTTGAAAATTTGAAACCCGCTAAGAAATATCAAGTCAACAAGTCTGCATAGGCAGAAGATTATTGTGTAATTGTATAATAGAGAAAATAATCTTTCCTTTTTAGCAACGAAATAGAAGTGGTATTTATACTATTAAATACACACAACATAATTATAATATGATATTACATAAACACATTGACCGTATAGCTGTTCTTTAAATTACGTATTGATTATTGATATATTAATTATTATCTTTAAAAACAATATTAATTAATTTAAATTAAATGAGATGTAATATGTATTATCTACTACTATACTCTACAGTCTACATACATTTTTGTTACACATATTTGTAAAACCTGAAATCATGTATGAGTATCAAATTATAGTTTGTTTGGTTATATCATGCATATTGATAAATATACATTTAAGTTTAAACTAGAGTTGGTATTTTGTAATTTTAATAAACTATTTTTAGACTTTCTAATTTAGTTGTATTGTTGAAATTCAATATATTCGCATAGTCGTCTATAATTATTAAAGATTACAGTAGATTAAAATTCTGAATTTTAGATCCGTATATAATATACAAGTATAGAAAAAAATTTTAAATTTCTATAAAATCCTAATTTGTATTATATTTTATAATTACCTAATAGTATATTCAATTTATGCATACATTTATTTAAGCAATTTATTTAATTGAAAAATATTTATAGTTTAAACTGATCGACATATTGTTAAATCAATAAAAAGGCGAAATAATTTTTATTTTAATAATAGAATTAAAATATACTATTTTAGTATTTTCTACTAATAGTATATTTGTATTATTTCTATAAATATCTACCTTAAACTCACTTGACATTAGAAGAATCACTAGTTTTTAATACTTCTGGTAAACCACCAGTAAATGAAACCTTAACACTTTTGTATGAAATACTAGATTTTGGCACTGTCGATGGGTACGATTCGGTGTTTTCTGAAAGCGTAGTACTAGCAAGGTACTTCAAATCTTGTAACTGGATGTGGTACTTTCCTTGATCAAAATACGAAGAATTCATGAAAGTGTACCTTCCTCTAACACTCATTTCTTTCCATCCTAGTTCTGTAACAACCTAAACAAAAGTATAATATATTAGAATAGGCGGTAATCATATATCTTATATTTCCATTTTTGTAATCTTATTTCATAATTGATTTTTTGAAATATTTTTGTGTTATTTATAAAGAATTCTATATCGTTTTATTGTGGATTATGAATATTATTAATAATAAAATTATATACTGTTTTCCTATGAATATAAATTTAGTCGATATGCCTGATGCCCTGAAATACACCATGGTGTATACTACCTATTTTAATAAATATTACGAAAATAACTTTTAAAAAAAAGTCTATTCATTTTTCTCTTGATTTTTGTATGTGCTTATTTAAAATAAATTTAAGATAAAATATAGAATTATACATTTAGAAGAATTAAGTTTTTTTTAAACTTATGTTAATTGTTAATATTTATGCTTGTAAGTTGTAACATGCAAGTATGCATAAATGATTATTCGTGTATTATAAGTATATTTAAGTATATTTAGTTCAATAAATAATGCTATTTTTATTTTGATATCAAACTGTATAAAAAATTGAAAAATAATTATTGTTAATGTATTGCACAACAGTAAATGTAAACAAAACTAGACAATTACTAATTTTTCTACTTCAATCTTAAAGGTTATGAGATAATAATTTCAAAAATTATACTAATATTTGTAGTTTGGTCTTAAAATTGACTCATTTTATGTAGCTGTTAGTTGGAATGTGGTAAAAATACTTGAAATTATTGTCTATAAAGATTTATTTTTATCTAATAACTATTATCTAATTATAATTATAGTTTATGTACGATGATGAACTGATAATATTATCTAGACAAATATTTAAGAACAAAATGTAGTGGCATTTATTTATTCTTATTTTAATAATAATTTAAGAAAATTAAGTTAAGCATACACACATAGCAGGTATCCACATAAATATTTCAAATATTTCAGACAAGTATTTAATATTTCTATGCACATATTCAATTTCAATTTTGCAGACAAACAAATTCAAAAGCCTGCATCCTGCAATAATAAAATACCTGATTCGGGACCCATTTAATGATAATACTGTTTTTGTTATGCCCAATAAACCCTCTAATAGCATTATTGTAAAATATGAGATCAGATTGTGGATTAGACGTTCTTGCATTCGAAATCGGCATTTCATCTTTAAAAAATCCGTAAGGAGATTCTGGATCCAACATGTGTCCATTGTACTCAGAAATCACTTTGAGTTGATTTTCAAAAGCTTGAAAAACAGCTTTTTGAATCTCGTCATCGCTTTTGTCACGCATCTTTTTTGGTAGTAATTCCGGTAAGGTGTCATCATCAGACGACCAATTTGCTGATAAATTATCTGAAAACATTTATAAATTTTTTTTCATATGATTTTCGAGGCTATAGACAGTTTGTACACCTAATTGGTTTTAAACTACATAAATTTACCTGCAAATGCAAAGGAAACACTTATGATTAACGCAAATGCCACACAATATGTCCTCTGCATGTTGACGATTTTTTTGTTCTACAATAAATTAAAAATAAAAGTAATTAACAGTTTAATATGTCATGAGTGTTAATACTTAATGTATAATTAATATATATTTATCATTTTAAACTTTATTAGGATTATACGATATACCTAGCTAATATTATATTATTGGCAAATGTTGATATGCTGATAATGTTATTTGTTTTAATAAGTATAATGAGTTATTACTCGTGATTTTACTAATCACTTTTAGGTAATATAGCTATATACCTACATTATACTTATCAGATATAATTTCTAATATTTTTTATTAATATTTCTTTAGTGAAAAATAATATTCATTAGTATAAATTATAAGCTATATTATGAATATTAATGACACGGTGTTATAATATACTAATTAGGAAAAAGATTGTTTATTTATGCAGTAACCTATTTAATAATTTCAGTATATTTATCTATAAACTTAAAGTTTATCTATATTTTTATAGATTAACTTTTTATTCAATACAGATAAACTTACGATGACGTGAAACGACTGTTAATTAACTATTAATTAAATAGTTAGTACCTACCTATACCTATTTAATATAATAATTAATAACTTACATTAAGAGTAGTTACATCGCCACTGTACCTAAGTGTATTTCTCTGTCTTACTAGGTATTAGAAAACAGAAAATTATAAGATCAGAAGAATCCATTCACTCTGTCATTTTTAATTTAAGTTTGAATAGACTTATTATTACATTTAATGATAACATTTGCTATTCGAAGTATTTATATATATATGTGTGTGTTTAGAAATATTATTAATAATCCCAATGAAGGATTTTTTGATATACTAATTTTAAGGTAAATGTTTAGTGTTTTAAATTTTTGAAAAAAAATAAAATATTAAAAAATATCGACCATAAGAAAAGTAATTGAGTAAAATGAATTTTTTGAAGTTAAAATTAGCCTTGTCAGGTATATGTAAGTAAGATACGAGTATACCTATAACTGGCTATAACACATGGGGATATGATAATGCCTTCTTCTTACTAAGTATAATAAACACTAAAGTTTCTTATCAAACGTCAATTGGCAGGATATCGTATTTGTAGTTAATAAAATTGTAAAAAATAAACATAACATTTAGAACTGAACTATTCTTATAAATTGTTTTCGATTAACTACATTTCTTTTAAGCCTAAATCTTAGACTATAAATTATGTTATCATATTATGTACATTATAATAATTCTACATATTATAAAAATAATTAATAGCAAAATAATTTATAAATATAATACACATTAATAACTATGAATATTAAACCCATATTGGCCATATTAGATTATTAAGCATAATTATTTACTACATTTTCACATTATATAATGATTAATTTAATTCAGAAATGCACGACATTACAAAATGGTCAAAATGTATTCTAATATTAAATTAAAAACAATAAGCAACTACATTACTTAATTATATTTTAAAGATGTTATATATTGGAAACAACGATATTGTTTTAAGATTCATCTTATTTTAACCCAAATTTAGGATTTATTACTTTATTAGGTATAAATGAATAATACATTTTATTCTTTTAATAATTTTGCTTGATTTATTAAACATTAATAATTAATGTATTAATTATATGTATAAATCTGCTTAATACATTCATATATTATTCTTTCTACAACTAATAGTAATCTCACGATAAAAAAATTAAATAAAATTCCCTTAGTTGGAAAATAATGATTAAACTATTAAAGTAACAGATATGTTTCTAGATGTGAATATGAGTTTTATATTAATTATTATCAGTTATATAAATAACAATGTATCGTATTTTGGTACTTTATCTAAATCTCGTTTTGTTTTTTCCTTAAATGAACAGTTAAAATGTCTGTAATTAATTTCTTATCATAAATCGTAATAAATAACTACATGTTTATATAATATGCATATAATAGTGCATACCTATATAGTCTACATTTTCTAAATTTACTAAATTATCAATTAATATTAAGGTCTACAAATTGACCTGGTCAAAATATGATAAATTACCTATTCCTTCCACTTATAACGATAAATCGGGCGTACATGTAATAGTAATATTTAGACCTACCTTTATAGAAATATAATTGTTTTTGGATAATAGAAAAATATAAATTATTAAATAACATATAATTATTCAAAATTACACATAATAAAATATAATTTGGATACATAATGAGTAATAAAAAATATGTAAATAAATAAGTAGGTACCCCACTATCGTAATTCGTAGTTACTTAATAGCATGTCCTAAAATAAATAATATAATACATTCCCTAGAGAAATAAAAAATTTAAATTCAAAATAATGTTAGTAGGTATATTAATAAATAAATAAAACTAATATTAGATGAATTGTTTATTAATAAATTATTTTAAGAATTAGGTACCATTATTATAGTTATTAAGAGTAAACACTAATCAGTTGTATATAAAACACAGTAAAATCAATAAAAATAGTCTTTACATTTTACTAAGAATACTTTAAATCATAGGACGCTAGATAAAATAAAAAAAAACTTGTATGTTCTTACATTAACATGCACCTTGAAAAAATTTAAATGTTTAAAATTATTAATAGAAAATACAAGTATGTTCATTAATTATTACTGCTTATTTGTTAATTATCATTAACATAGCTTGGAGTTTTATTTGGGAGAATGTTCAAAGTATATAAATACTTATTAGGTACTTCGTACTTAATGTGTCTAAAAAAGTATAAAGAGGAATAGGCAGATGGCACCATTTTACCCTTCAAATAATTTACTAATATTTAATTTATAACTAATGCAATATGCAAACATTATGTAATATGTAAAGCAATCCTTCAAGTTATCAAGGTATACTTAAACTTTCGAGCCCTAACTCATCACCATTGTATTATGCCGTCAAATACTGTAATTGTGCATTTGTGCTCAAATTAACCAAAACCAAATGGAAAATAGTGATAATTTAAGGAATTTTGTTATTTAAACCGTCAATATTTATACATTATGATGAATAATGTATATACATATATATATAAATAATATTTCTGATAGTATGTGTTATTTATTATTTTATTTATTTTTTTACTTCTGTAAAACAAACAGGGTGTGCACTGTGCAGCTCTAATATTTCTTTAGCGCAAGCTCTGTTATAATGAGAATAATTTTAAGACTTGTACTTATATACACAATATAAATATTTGAATTTCTATAATTACATAATTTTACATAACACATACATAGAAAAACAATATTCAAACTCAACCATAATGCTTAGAAAAAAAGGTGTGTTGTAATATACAATAAATATGAGTGGATGAATCATAAAACGATATTGTTACCCCCACTAAGAAATGTCAAGGGGAACTTCCTTTCCCTTGTCCATCCACATATTGCATCTATAGTTATTAGTTTATTCCCTACAATGTAATTATAATTTTTAATAATTAATAAAAATAATTAATAATAAAAAAAGTTTTACTTTTTAAATGTACTAATAAAAGGTTAGGTCATCAACAATTTTCAGATAAATTAAAATTACTATAACCTCAAATTTATATTATTATTTATTAAGTTAATACCTACCTACTCAGTTGTGTTTAAATTAAATTGTACAAGTTCAATTTGTAAATGCTTACCTTTTTTTATTGTATTAAAAAATTCAAAAAAATATGTATTAACTTCTGAAATCTAGACAATTAAGTAAAATATTTAATTTATATTGATGTTCAATAATATAAGTATAATCAGTTATTAATATAAGTATGAATAGGTGATCTATAGACGTAGTGTTAACAGCATAATGTTTATTGTATATCTACCTAGCGGCTGTAATGACAGTAATGTCCAATGGGTCATTTAAATGTACATTATAGAAATAGTCAGTAGGTAATACAATAATATAGTGGGGATTACAGAAACGAACCTGTAATCGCTATCTTCGTTATTCAGTAGGTACCAGTTCTCATAACGTAAATCTGAATAAAATAATTTTTGTGTTATATGTTATAAATCTAAAAATTAAAACATACCTATAGGTATATAGGTATAATAGCCAATAAGTATTAACTATTATTTATTCTAAAAGGTTTGCGCAGTATATAATATGTTAACTAATTGTTGTCTAAACTTCAATAGAAAGATTGACTTCTGTGTAACAACTATCACACAGTCCAACAACGGAAGTTGCGAAAAAATGATATACCTACCTAGTACCTATATTGCTTACATTATTACTTATACATTTAATTTCCGTACTTGTCTAATGAGAGCCAAAGATTCTTAACAATATATTATACACTTTCACATAGTATTATGTAGGTATGTATGCAGTGTGAATTTAGAACGAATGAAACTATAAAACAATTTGATTTAATAATTCTACCACGAGAACGAGTACAACGGTCATCATTTTTTAATGAAAATCAAGTGTTGTGTAATAATATGATTTTTACACACAAATAGGACTACAGGAGATACATTTATAAAAAAATAAGTTATTTATGAAAGATTTCTAACAACATTTTTTTTTATTCAAATGTTGCACTTGATCGTAATAAAAATACGGTGGTAAATACACAATATATAACTACAGTACAAACATCAATGCAATGTGCCATGTGCAGACTTATTTCGACAAACGCGATATTTTAGCGTACCCACATTATTAGAATAAACATAGGCTAATTTAGGGGAGGGGTGGCTGGATGTGCTTAACAGAACGAATTTTGAAAGTAGCACACTCATAATTTATATACCATTTACGGTGAATTAATAATTAAAGTTAGGTATTATTTTTTTTATTTATAATAATGTACATATAATATGATTATTAATGAATTTCGGCGTGGTGATGTGGGTACGAAGTTGCGTATTGCGTAAAGGTCACGTCGCAAGTCGTTTCCAAAAGTCGTACTCGGCGCCACAGCCCAACTCTGGTATTTCCCGGTAATTCGTGGTTAGTGATTAATAATACTACGATTTCGACGGCCAATCAGAATACGATAGGAACTACACGACACAACCATATAACAGACGGCGTAGTTGTAAACCCGGCTAAATTTATATAGAAATAAGAGGCGTTTTCGTTAAAATCGCGACATTGCGTACGATCTCGATTTATCGGAAATTCCGGGGGACCTGACAACAAGAGGCAATAATCACTTCTCGCGCGGACGATAACAGTGAGCGTTCACGACACGACGACTTCTCCTTTGGCCGATGTGGCGAAAAAAACGACAGTTCTATTTATATCGTCACCACAAACAACGCGCGACGATAATGACAACAAAAGTACGAAACGCTGCGCGTGCAGGTTGACCGTTACAGATAAAAATATAACAGTGAAATCCACACAGGAGACACCGTCGTTGTCGGGGCGAACGGCAAGTTAGAGAAACAGCGAAAAATCGTACGTCCCGGCGGATAATAATAATATTTAAAGGTCGGTTGACGACTTTTCGGTTCGCGAATACCGTATAACAACTTATTGTATCGATCGCGATCCGTTTGGCATATTTTCATCCATTTCCCGCGCTCAACACGCTCACGCACCACGCCGCCGCGACACATCCGTACCGGTTCTGCGAAAGCCGGGGTTGTGGCAGCTCTGTAAAATTACACCACGAAAATTTGTTGTATCACGGCGGTTCGCTCCAATTCCAACTTCCGAGTTTCCGACGGCGAAAAAACCGTACGCACTTCGCACCGCTCGTCCGGCATACACCTATCGCCACGCTCGAGCACGCCGTCCACGTTGGCTTCTGTCCTCAGTTATCCCCGTCGTTCAGCAGGTCCGTGTTGATTAAAGCTCGCGTGACAGGCGACATTTCTCCGGCCGTTAATCGTTTCAGTTTTTTAACCGGCCACGCCGTGTGTTGTCGCAGTTCCGTACGGGCACCATCTCGCCGACGTCCAAGTCCCGCGTGTTCCGTGGTGAACTAACTACGATCAACGCTGTCTTGGAAGGTACTCAACCAAACGTTTGTCGACTGTGTGTTACACGCGTTCATTAATTTTTTTGTTCTGTCTTATGCCCATCACAGTTAAGCGCGCACTCCACTTTGAACTTAACGCTCAATACATCACCAACCACATCACGATGGCGCCAAAGAGGAAAGCCGCTCAGAAGCCGACCAAATCGTCCGTCGAGGATGTGCCGATAGTCATCATTGAGGATATGGCGCACATCACTGTCAGACGTCCAGTTATTAAAGGTAAATAGAGTTCATTGTTAGCGCAGGTATTCCAATTTTCGACATAATAACAGTTTTTTAAACTGTCCCGTGTTGATTGTTTTGACGTTCTATTGTACTCCATTACCAGTTACGTTGGATTCCATTTCATATCACAGTGGTCGCGATAACGAGAGGATGCTTTGTTAAACTTACAAATATATGTGTCGTAGCAAAATACATAGCTTGAAGTTTTAAACCCATGAAATCCTTTTTGTTTACCATATAGTGTTATTATATTACGTGCTTATATGTAATGGCTTGAAAACAGAATTACAATAGGTACTGTTTATAATCCACTAATATAATATTATTGTATAGTAATATTATCACAAGTTGTATTACTATGTTTTTATTTATTCAGATTTAATTTTGGTAATCAATTTTGAAGCAAAGCCATTTTTACATTATTCTAATAATCTAATGTGAACATAATATAGGTTAAATATACTAATATTCTTGTAAATAATTACTATTAATGTATTTTAATTATCAATAAAATGTTAGGATTAACTAATTCCCAAACACAAGTACCTACAAATTGGACAGAAATAAATACAAGTTACACCTTTTACCAGTCTATTAAACGGTATCTACTAATACACCATTCATGTTGTGCTATAAATACACTCTATTAGTTTTATTGATAGGTTTCTAAGCTGGCTTATTTTATGGAAATATAGGTATTCACCACAATTTTTATGTGAATAATTTGTTGATATCTATCACTTATTTTGCCAATTTCATAAATTACAAAGCTTATAATGAGTGCCTATTATTTATTATTATGCAAAATAATAACTTGGGCTCCAAACTTAATGCCCTTAAAAAAGTATAAATATGCACTTATATTTTATTTTTTACACAAAATTATTATTTGTAGAAATATTTTATAAAATATTATAAACACAGAAAAAGCAAAACAATAAAAATAATTCTGATTTTTAATTTTTAATCATAAAAATTAACGGTTTTTCTATGTCACTTAGCAATAAATCTGATGATTAAAAAAAAATATGCAAATGCAATAACTTCCGAACCTTAATAACATTTACAAAGCCCAAGCCAAGAATTAATATTTCAAAAATCTTTTGCAAAACTAAAACTATTTTAATATATTTGTTGGCTTCAAGTCCCCAAGGTGTATATTGTTTTGTCTTATTCTTGTGTAAGCTATGAAAATAAAATTAAAAAACTATACTCTATTTAAAATAAAAACATACTGACTAGAGACCTATTTTTGTTGGTGGTGGTTGGACAATACTTGTTTATTATAATCTACAATCTTTGTCTTAACTGTGTAGTGAAGTTATGCTCCTATGCATAAATTGGCTATCAAAGTATGATTTAATTCTAAATAGAATATAAACTAAAAATGGATTTTTAAAATTTACCTTTACCTACTATAAACTATCAATAAAAAATTGTCTTTAATTTTTTACACATATTAGTTACCTTGTAACTCAAAACTCAAAAAGTCCTTAACATCTAACCTAAGTAATTGATCTTAAAATAAATTGCTTGAGAAAAAAAAAATATTTTAATGTCACATTATTTAAAATAGATTCACTTACCTGTTAATTGTGTTTAATAATTGTAGGTATTCTTAAGTGTTGGTTGTTTGTCATTAGACAAAATTCAATGCACTGTGTAAAAATACTGTCCATCTCCTTTATTTAAATATTATTTTTTACATTAAGCTCGAGGTCCATTTATAAATACCAGTTTCTTATAATATATATTTTTATTTCATATTTGACATATTAGTATATTTTATGATGCAATTTACATTTAAAAAATTTAGGATGATTTATATCTTATAATATATATATATATATATAAAATAGGGGGGATTATTAGTCCTTGTCCCCATTTTTAAGATAATTATTAATGATTAATATATACCTTAACTACCTAGGTATCTAAATAAATAATAATATCTGTTGAAAAATGTTAACTTATACTTGCTGAGTATAAAATATATAACTGTTAATAAGTATCTGATCCGACATTTTAAATTAACCGGTTTATCTTTATTTTAATTTAACCCTACAATTATAATAATTGTAAAAAGTGTTACATTTATTTAACTACAATCTAAGTAAATTACAGTTGTGTTGGGTTGATGTAGTACAGTTGTTTTTAATTCTCATGCATTATAGATTTATTATTTTTAATTAATAAGTCATTCGTCTTTGGTTATTCTGATTGCTTAAATTATGATAAAAAAATAAAATTGTTCTGTGTACTTAGTTAATTTTTACTTAAAATTATTACAGATAATATGGTTGAAGATGATATAATTCAAAAGGATGAAATAGATGTTAAAATACCAATTTCAGAAAATAATACAGACATGAATGCTACAGTGGTTTTAGAACAAATACCTGATTTTCAGCAAAAAGCAACAGAGTTAGAATCTAAATTAGAAGTTGTTGTAAATGAAGAGGAAACGATTAAAAAACCTGTTCAAAAGAAAATTACCAAATCAAAACTTAAATCAAAAAAACAAACATTAGAAGAAGATTCCAAAGCTGTAAGGACTAGGAAAAGGGCTGCTAGTGAAGATAGACAGGTATTGAAGGTGGTAGAAAAAGTAGTTAGCAAAAGTCGAAAAAGACCGGTCGATAAAAATTTACCAGAATCTCTAAAACCTGTTTCTCCATCAAACGAACTACCAAAAAGAAATCGGAGAGCCGCTAGCGTGGACATTATAACATCTGAAACTTCAAATTATCCATTAGATAAGGTACAAAAAAAAAATAAAGTTGCTAGTAAATCTACTAAAGCTGCAGTTGTAACTGAAGATGATGTACTAAAAAAACAAAAAAAAGGAACAAAAAAAGAAGATCAACCTAAAATAATGATAACAAAAGATGATGAAATAAAAATTTTAGAAAAAACTTCCAAGGGGAAAAAAAATACAAAAAAAGTATTAATTGAAGAAAAAGAAAATGTTGTAATAACAGAACAAAATGATGATGAATTAGTTTTAAATGACAGTCAAGAAAAACCAAAATCTAAGCGAGGCGTTAAAAAGGTCAAAACAGATGTAAGATAAATCATTTTTACTAAAACAAATACTTTCTAGTATATATTTTAAAGAAAAACTATCAAAAATATGTTTCATCATTTTAGAGGCAAAATTTTGAAATATCAATTTGGTAATGTTTAATATAAGTAAAACTACGGGTACGGGTACTATTATATATGATCTACCGACATGTTTTCATTGTTATATGTGATCTATCGATAGATTTTTGTTGTTACATGACATTGTACATGTATATTGTTAATATTGAAGAGAATGTTTTATAAAAACAAAACATTTTTTAAGAAATGTGGAATTATTTGTGTTTCATTTCAAACATGCACATTGTCGAAATGTTAGACTGTTATTGTCTTGCTTCATGTTCATTAAAGTTAGTTTAGTGTTCATATAAGTTTAAAAATATCCTATAATATGTTTAATATTATAAAATATTGTTGATTATAATATATGATGATAATATAGCTAATTATTCCAGCTTATTTATCTTAACTCTATCAATAATAAATAATAATCATATCATGCTATACCCGTAAATATATTTTAAAAAACAATATTTTGTTTAATACCACTGCCATGTAGTGGGTAGATCACATGTAATAATAGTACAAATAAAATAAATTTTACATAATATGTAATCTAATAAAAAAAAAAAATAATGCTCATGCAAATATTTCTTACATATTATACGAAAAAATGATCTTCATAGAATTTGTACCAATGATATAACACAATTTTGTAGGTTTATGTTGATTTTTTCTTAAATTCAAGTTGTGCTTCTCCTCAGTTAGTGTTAGTTCAGCATTTGGAAGTGTTTTTGTGTGGTTTTATCAATGGTCCAAAATAATTTTTAACTTCATGATGCAGATTATCAATGAAAATTTCAACAGTTAAATAATATTGTTACATTAAATTCATTTAGAAAGTCTTTATTTCAATTTCTTGTAAAATAACTAAGACTTTGTTGGTTCTCATACAAAATGCTATTAACGTAATTACCATAGTTTTATCACAGAATACAATTTTATGTTTGTTTAATATACAATCTACAAATGTTCATTGTTGTACCTTTATAATTCAACATTTCTACTTCATCAATTTTTTCATTAGAAGATTGTAAATAGACAATTTTTAAGGAGTTAATTATTGATATTTTTCTATGTGTGTAAATGTGGATCTTTAAATGTATTTGTAATAAATTATAATTTCACATCCTCATGTCACTACCAACCATGGTGGTGAATAATGACAATATGATATACTCATTTGTATGAACTTTTTAACAATCCTATGTGATGGACCTAATAATGTATTAAAATTTTTGAAAACTTAGAATTCTTTAATATGCCTACTTAAAATTGATTTGACCCCATTTAAATGTTAAATAATTAACTAAAAATTTTAAATATTCAAACAAAATTTGATTAAATGGCCTGTTGATCTCAATTAGACAAAATAAACAATATCAATTTTCAAAAGTATTATTGCGTGACTAAGACCATCAGTATGATTGGTAAACGATTAATACATTTTGGTAGAAATAACTAACTGTTTGCGATTCTTTTTAATATTGTGTAGGATATGTGTATGCTTGTATATATTGTAATATAATATTATATAATATATGTCTAAAAAATGATTTAATCAAATTTTCTGCAGGTGATTGTACAGAGCACCACCATATTACACTTTCTGAAGTTTGGATACTAATGGATCAGTGGTTTCTTTTGTTAATATATTTGAATTTTGACATTTCTCTAAAACATATTTAGTGTTGATCCCAGTTATTTCGTCAATGAAATTTTCCTTATGATAAACCATTTTATGAATAAATCTGTCTTAAATTTGAGGATTCCTATCATTTATTGGAATGTATAATTATATTTTGATATCTAATTTAAAATAATTGGTAGTAAAGTATTTCAAAGTATTTATCTCAAAAATATGACCTTTAAAAATAATTCCTTCTAAATCTCGTTTTATACTATTTTTTGAAAATTTCTTTTTTTTTTGCCATCACATATATTTTCGATCTTAATTTTAGTATGTGTATTATTCAATTATAATGATTACTTGTTAGTTAAAAACAGGTTAGGTTAATATTTTTGTTGTAAAAAGCCTAATCTTGGTTGAAAAATAATGAAGCATGTATAAGTTTAAGATTTAATTAATAAGTATTGGTAGTTAGCATACTGTTCCTATTTATAAAATTCACCTGTTATTCTTAGATAATATATATTTATATTTTCATATAAGTTTCTAATAATTTAAGTATTTGTTGTTAATTTTATTTTACAGGAACTTGATCAAGATGATGAAGTAGAAAAAGTACCTAAACCTTCAAGTAGAAGCCGAGCAGCTCCAAAAGTGAGTGCTAAACAAAACAATGAAAAAGATGTAGAAAAAAAACAAAAAAGTGTACCTAAGACTAAAAAAAACATTAAGTCACCAGAAAAGTCTGAAGAGTCCAGTGAAATAAATGAGTCTGATGATTCTAATAAAACTCCTGAAATAAAACCAAAACGTGAGCGTAAATTTAAACAAATTGATGTTGAAAATAAGGATGAAGAATTTAAAGAAATTAAAGCACCAAAACAACGAGGTGGTCGTAAGGCTAAAGTTGAGGACTTAGATGAAGAAGTACTACAGAAGAGTCCGCCTGCCGAACATGAGATAAACCTTGAATCTGAAGATTTAGCTGATGATCTCCCACTTACCCCAGAGTCTGAAAAAAAAGAAGTCAAACCCATTGCAAAACGTAAAACAAAAGCAAAGTCTAAAAAATAATTACTAATTATAGAGAAACTATAAAATGTTCATTAAGTATTAAAGTTTTTTATTTATTTTTTTTTTTTAAAGAATACATTTTTTAATATTATTTAATATGTTTACATTTGAGTATAAGATTACATAACATATTTATTATTTACAAGTTAGTTTTATTTTAGTATATTTTCTCATCATTTTGACCTTAATTCCCAACATCCATTTATTCGTTTGACTTTTTCACCTTTGGAAGATAGTATTTCTTCAATATTTCTACATCCTGTATCTGGAAACCATCCTAAGTTATCAGCTATCAAGTGGTTGTTCTTGCATCCATCGCATTCCACGATTACTATCCCTTTTTCGTATGAAAGTTTTGAAAACCTTCTGCTGTTCTTGGTGTTACACACTGTACAAGTAAAATTTATTTGCATTTTACCAGTAGGTTCATTTTCGGGTTGTTTTTCACAGTTGTTTTGTACAGACGGCAATGACGCATAACAACGAGTTTGGTAAACTGATGGAGAGCAAGTAGTGATCTTTGATGAATTTTGCGCTGCGTTTATAATAACATTTAAAGCGCTTTTATTCTTTACCAAAAAAGTTAACCGACAAAAATTGGAACGAAACATGATTTTTGAGATTTAAAATATTTCACTGCGATTCAAGACACTTAAAGTACAAAATAGTAAATTAATAACAATATCTTATCACATTATATGTTTATGAACGTTATCACATATTGATAGAAATAAAAAGTTTTTATGTGTATTGATAACATGATGTAGCGTTATCAAAATGCTAAATGGCTTAATGCAAAGTTCATTAGAAATTGCTTAAAAAGCATAGCCTTTTGTTAATACTTTTTTGTATGAAAATTCGAGTACCTCAAATATGAACGTACTATAATTGTTTTCTAAATAATTCGGTATTGACTAATCATTTATTAACCATTATGTCTTGGTTAAATTCGTTAAAAGTGTTTTTTACCCCCGATAAAAATCCCAATAAAGTTATTGAAGTAAAATCGGAAAAATATTCTAATCGTAATGTTCACTGTCGTCATGACCCGATTATTTTATATGCAGTAGATAATAATAATGTTAGTGAAATTGTCTTACATTTGTCTCGTGCTGAGAGCTTAACCACTTCTTACAGGTCTGGTGTTATTTAAATTAATTAAATATTAATTTAACATACTTATTAATAACCATATGGTTCAATAGCTTGTACAGGGGATCAAGTATAGAAGATTCAGAAATAAGATTTTGTATACTTAAGGACAAACTACCAGAGATACTGAGTATATCCAAAGATGTAAGTAGATTAATATATTAACAAAATAACTATTCAATTATTTAATGAAATGATATTGGTTATATAGTGTTATTGTTTATCCGTGATCCAAAATTTATGTGATACTCTTGTCGAACACCCAACATGGAATGTTGCACATTTAGTTGTGAGGTTAGCAATGCTAGACATTTTATCCAACCCAAATGTTGTGATGTAAGTTTTTTATTTACAAATAACTATTATTGTTAACATAAACATATTGTAATTACTAATTATCTTATTTTAATTTTATTAGGTACTTAAATACACCAGATGTTGAAAGTGGTATATCATCATTACAATTGGCCATTTATGATAATTCATTAGCTGTTGTAAAAGCATTAATTGCTTTGGACGTTTCTTTGGAACACTTGGATAATGAAGCCAATTCAGTTTTTCATTATGCTGCTAAATCTAGTAGTGATATAATTTTGGTGAAGTCATAAACTCAAGTATATTATCACATAAAATAATAGTCTAATAATTTAAAAATTATGTAGGTTTTATCTAAAGTGAGCACAAAATGCTTAAACTATCGTAACATAAATGGATTTACTCCCCTTCACTTGGCATGTCAAGCGGATAAACCAGAATGTGTTAAAGAATTGTTAGTTTGTGGGGCTGATGTAAATATTCCGGCTGGAGTTCCTGTTAATAATGTAACCGAAAATAAATTACCTGGAATTGTTAAAGAATATCTTCAGGATAATCATAAAAAATTATTTGTTGAAGTAAGGACAAAATATTATCTGTACATTAAAACATTAATTAAAGGTTAACAGACTAAACTTACCTAATTCTATTTAAGTTTTGTTTTGGTAATACTACAGATTAGGTTATACTTTCTGACCCATTCGGGTAGTGTTCTACATATACATACCAGCGTTCGCTGAGGAAGGTAGTTCCCGGACCCTTTAGGACTTAACAAATTGTATAAATTAAATGTTACTTTTATTTCAATAAACGATATTGCATGGGGGCTAAGCAATGTAAAAACAGTTCAGCCCCCATGTAGTGATTTACAGAGGAAAAAAAAAGGTTATGCTTGCTTAACATAAAAGTTGTATTGGTTTATTAAACTTTAATTGTATTAGCCATAACTGTAAAGTTATAAAATTTAAATTGCATTTCATTTATTTATAAAAACTAAGTACATACTATCTTGAAACTGATTTTTATTTTTATTTCTTAATTGGTAATTATCTTAATTTTATTTTGTAAGTGATTAGATATAAGTTGTGAGTAAAAATATAAATAAGTTTTTATTGATTGATTGATTTTTTCTAGGATATGAAATTTGGTGGAACTCCTTTACATTGGTCAAGTTCTCGTGAAGTAATCGATAGCTTAATTGCCAATAATTGTGATATAAATGCATTGAATTTTGATAAGCGCACTGCTCTTCACATAATGGTAACATTATAATATAAAATGTATACTGTATTTTCTATACTATTGTATTTATAATTTATATAGATTTTGTTGTATAAGTAACTATTTTTGTTATAGGTTTTGAGAAATAGATTTGATTGTGTTATGGGACTATTATGTAATGGAGCTAATGTAAATATACCTGACCTAGAAGGTAATACACCACTTCATTTAGCAGTCAAAAGCAATTTGGTACCAGTAATTCATGCTCTTATTGCGTTTGAAGCTGATATTGATTATATGTATGTACATTTAAAATTTTTATATTTGCATATACATTAAGTTCCATCACCAGATGGCTCCTACGTCCAAGTTCCTTATTTCTTAAGACTTAGCTAATTTGATTAAATAGTTTTTTTATTTTCTATATTTTATAAGTCCTGTATTATTTATGCTTATAGTAAAAAGCTTTATTTACAGATTGTATAATTAATAGATTAAAAAAAATAATAAAAGATTTATTCATTAAAATATTTTTTGTGCATCTTATAAATGCAAAAAATGTTTTATACATATTGATAATAACTTGGAAAATATTTATAATTTTTTTTTTAGTAATAATAAAGGTGTATCTTCAAGACATATTGCTGCTACCAATAATGGTCCAGATAAAATTTCTGATAAAATTGTCTATATCTTGCATGCAGTTGGTGCAAAACGGTGTCCAAATATTTTATTGGATACGGAATGTACAAATGGATGTGCTTGGGATAAAGAATTTAATGGTTTACCACCTCAAAGACCTATATCAATGCCAGTACGTACCAACTAGGAATGTTTATTTTACATGGATTTAAAAACACGAATACACATTGTTTTCATGTTAAAGTATCTGCAATTAAAATACCAGAGTACTTATTTGGCGTGTATTTAGGTCAGTATAACCCAGTTAGTTGGATAAATGTCAATTTCTATGCGACATAGTAGGAATTTTTTTATCAAAGTTCCTCTATTTATTGGATGGTACATCTATAATATGTTAATAACGAGTTAAAATAATTTACATTTCAAAATTTACACAAAGTAGATTTTATGATATAGTTGTTGGTGGTTTTTATACTATTGATAGTTTTTAAATGTGTACAAAGAGCCTATTGTACCAATAAAAGAAAATTTATTATTTTTTTCTGAACACTGTAACTTAATTGTCTTGAGGTTAGCATATATCTACATCAATAGATATAATATATACATATTATATTTAAATTATATAGCAAAATTATAATAATATTAACTCTTAAAAAAAAATATTTTTTCTAACTTTTGAAATTAAAATGCATTTATATTTATAAATAAAATTGATCAAATCATGTAAATTTAAATTATTAATATACAAATAAAATTGTTTTTAAATACTAATATAGTTGTTATTTTACAGGTTAGATGTATTGTGACAGCGATGGAAGAACTCATGGATGAAAGAATAGATATTAACAGAAATCATAGAGGAGGCAGAGTTTTATGCCTCGATGGTGGTGGAATTAGAGGATTGGTGTTGATATCTATCTTACTTCATATAGAAAATGCCACTAAAGTTCCTATTATTCATTGTTTTGATTGGTTAGCTGGCACAAGTACTGGTGGAATTTTAGCTTTGGGACTTGCATGTGGTAATTGCACTTTTATATTATTTTAGTTTATAAATTATTTATTATTTTGTTATTTTGATTGTGCAAAGTTAAAATATGATGTGAAATTAATTTAATTATTAGTGTAAAATGGGGGAAAAACTAATGCAAATTGTGGAAAACCTCGTAAATAAGAAATTTGTGTTTTTTTATCATATTTAAAATATATTTTACTTATTTTTGCTTCAAAATCTAATATCTGTTATTAAACAATAAAATAATATAAATATTTTAATTTAGGATGAGTTGGATGAATCTCTTGTTTTTTTACTATAATAGCACTAATGTAATTATTAATATATTACATTTTAGGTAAATCGTTGCACGAGTGTCTGTGCTTATATTTTAGACTTAAACAACTTGTGTTTCAAGGTAGTAAACCTTACCAAAGTGAGGTATTGGAAAATATGTTACAAGAAACATTGGGCGCAAATACATATATGAGTGATATAAAACATCCAAAGTAAGTGGTTGCTATTGACTAAATAGTTGTTTAATGTTTTTACTAATGGAAACCCCTGGCAATTTATGTTTGAGATAAAAAGAAAAAAAAGAAATATTTTATATCTTAATTGTATTTATGAATTTTACTATTTTGTTTGTACTATAAAATAAAATAAAATTGTTTCAGGATTTTAGTCACAGGTTTGTTAGCAGATAGAAAACCCGTAGACTTGCACATTTTTCGTAATTATACATCACCAAGTGATATGATTAATCTAGATCATCCATGTGATTATCCACCACCACCACCACCTCATGAACAGTTAGCATGGAAAGCAGCAAGGGCAAGTGGTGCAGCGCCTTCATATTTTAGGTAATTATTTTTATATAAATTTCTATTATTTTTATTAACTTGGATGCATACAATAATTTTTAATAAATCTAATTTTTTGATAAACATGGTAGTTTGGCAGGCACATTAGTCCATTAACAGTAATTTGTCTAAATTTCATAAAAACAATAAATTAACCTATTAAACAAATATATCTTGTATTTATTATTTAAAATTGTAATTGTATTGAGAAATATAAGTTGAAGAAACTATTCAAATAAACAATAATATTGATTGTTTTGTAATATTAATTTGTCTTTATTACTTATGTCTTTCCTTAAGAAACTAAAGTATTTAAACTTACAGAAACTATATATATTTTTCATGATTTTATTGTATGCCAATACATAATTTGTATGTTAACTAAAATTACAAACAATAATCATTTATACAGTATTGTTTTTCATAGAGCAGTGATGTTTTTATTTTTAAATTATTATTATTTCAATAACTTTTTTAATCAGAATTGTTATATTAATTGACAATTTGAAATGTTTTAGAATGTTTGGTCGTTTTTTGGATGGAGGATTGATTTCAAATAACCCTACTTTAGATACTTTGACCGAAATCGAGGAATATAATTTAGCATTATACAAAACAAATAGAGCTCACGAAATGCATGATCCAAGTCTTGTAGTTTCTGTTGGAACTGGATGTATACCTGTGACTGAGGTACATTGTATATAGTGTTCTGTCTTAATGAATATTGTTGTTTAATTACAATGAAATATTCAGTAATAATATTGTATTAAATTGTTATTATTTTCATTGTAACAATATAATTTGAACATGAACAATAATAATCTATTTATGGTATTTTGTGTTTGGTTTAGGTGAAAAATTTAGACATTTTTAAACCAAGTAGTGTGAGTGATAGTTTGCGGTTGGTGTTTGGATTCTCAGCACTGGGTCTGTTACTTATTGACCAAGCTACCCAGTCTGATGGTCGTGTTGTGGACAGAGCAAGATCGTTGTGTTACAAAACAAAAACTGAATTCTTCAGGTAATTATTTTTTTTTATATATTCATAATATGATTTCATAATCCTGAATATTTAAATTTGAATTTTTGGTATTTAGGTTTTGCCCACAACTATCAGAAGATATAGCTATGGACGAAAAAGATGATGTGAAACTAGTCAAAATACTTTGGGAAACCAAAGTCGATATGGTGAAAAACAATAATAAAGTGTGTAAACTGGCACAGTTATTGAAATAATTTGATGTACTTATTATATTTAAGACATTTAATTGCTTATAATTGTTTTACCTTTATTTTCTCATTACATTTTTAATATTACACTTGGTAGTTTATATAATATAATTTAATATTTTGCTTTATATTCATAGAAATATAATATAATCTATCTATTTCTAAATATTTAAATTTATTATAACAGTGCATATTATTATTATTTATTAAAAACTAAAGGAATACATCATTACACTTGTGCTTTTTCTTAAATACTATGGTAACACTAGTATACATTGTTAAATGACAATAATATAGTATAATATTATGTGTGCATGTATGTATATTATACTTTTTACAATATTCATATAAGGTTAGGGATTACTTGTTTTTAAATATTAAAACCCTCTTTTTTTATAATTTTTTTTCTGCTCGATAAAAATTCAATAAAATTCTATTTGTTTAAAGATAATAATCAATAAAATATTTTATATATATAAAAAAAAAAGAAAAAAAATGTTAAGGCGATATCACATTAATTTGGCGCAAATTTAATAAATCTTTATTTATTTACTAAACAGTGTGCTGAAATTGCTATTGGACACTGTAATTGTCTTATTAAAATACATAAATGTTGGTCTATATTCGAAAAGACGAATGGTTGAAAATTATTTTAAAATATTTATACTTTTTTTTTCAAAATTATTACTCTGGGGGGCTCTTATTAACTTATACTGATGACGTGTATTCCCATTTAACACAACAAAAATCTAAACCATCTATGTTCAATCGTATCAATCTTAATAATGGCTTTGTGAAAAAGAAAAAAGAGGTTCTGTTTGGATACAGTCAACTTGCTGTGTACATTGTATTTGTATAACATTTAACACCCTCGTGAATTTATAGCACTCAGTTGGATCTTTTTATTTTAAATACATCATAATGTCATTATTGGTAGACAATTGTGTTATTATTGTAATAAACTATAATTGGTGTTCATCTTGCAAACGAATATCTGGTACTATAATTTGGGTGAGTTAGTTGTTAGAAATGTAATAAAAATAATCTCACACTTACACTTTCGCTTATTTTTTTATTTTTTTTTTGTTTAAGAGGTTATCAAATCATTAAAATCACATTCAATCCAATAATTAACTATATACCAAATGTTTGGAAACATGATAAAATGTCCCTCCGAATCTGTACACAATTTTATTTGCAAGTGTCTAAGTTCATATTGTCAATCTCCTTCGTTCAGAATTGGTTTTTCGTGTACATACAAATTACAGTGATTTATTTGAATTCAAACCGACCGTGCAGCAGAACTCTCCTAAGTTTCGTTGTAATCTGTTTTTAAATGAATAACGACAATTGCAGGTTGCCGTTCACAAAGCGCTTCAAGGAAAATAAATAACATTTTCAGTCAAAAAATATCTATAAGGATATTGTTAAGAAAATAATATTCTACACCCTACACCTATACCTAATATATATATATATATATAATATATAATATATAGTAGGTAGGTATATGGCCATTTCGACATATACGTATTACTACAGTAATTTTTTCTTTATTATTCATTCGTTTTTACGGAGGCGTGAAAGACTTTCGAGGCTTCCTGAGCACCACTCCTTCACCCTCCGATTTCCATCATCGAATTCTATCTATAAAACCTCATCATTTGCAACACGACACGTGTTCCGCTGAACACAGACTATACATATAGGTAAGTAGGTATGTAGTTTTACAATAATATAACGTCATAATATAAGGCACCTACGTTTGTGGACAGAACACGTCCCGTGTACGACACGCACACGAATGAAATGACAGCGATAAACAATTAAATAATAATAATAATACAAATGAGTGTAATAACACATAGAAATCAAACAACACCCCCCGCGGGGCGTAGAGCTTGAGCAAGAACGAATTTTTTTATTATTAATTTTCAAACGCACGTTTCTCGGTCGATAACGTCAACGGTGTCGACCGAGGACTGTTGTCAGGAGGCGATCGTCGAACACGATCTGTTGGTGTTCTCGGTGGCCGGTTCGGGTTCTTCGTAGTGTTTGTACTCGGGTTCCCTCCGGCAGTAGACGCACACGAGCACGGCGAACACGACGCCGGCCAGTCCCAGCCCGACCACCGGCAGCCCGTACGATTTGAGCACCTTGAACGACGGCCACTTGGTCTGGCACTCGAGGTCGGCCTCGTCCACGCCGGACGGACAGTTGCGGTGACCGTCGCACCACAGCGTGGGACTGATGCACGCCTCCAGCTCGGGACAGCCGTACGCGCAACCCAACCCGCGGTGCGCGTGCGGTCCCGCATCCGACTGGTTGCGTTTGGCCGGCGGCGTCGGTTGCGCGTGCTTGGCGGACGGCTTGGACACCTCCAGCCACTTGAACGCCATGGACCCGGCGTCTTGGGCCACGAACTCCACCATGAAGCTGGGGTTCTGCTGTTCGTCGGGCACGAAGTCGGTCCACTCGTCCGAGAACATGTACAGCGTGTCCCGGCGGCCGTCGCGCGACTCCGCCGGGCACACGTTGCCGACCAACCGGACTTCCGGCCGGACTGCGTACAGCAGTAACCGGTTCCGGGTCCGGCACGGGGCCGCGGACGAGTTGACCGGCAGAAAGCGGCCCCACGTCTGCACGAACATGCTGTGGCCGGGCCGGGCCTCGAGCAGCCACGGCACGTCGCGGCAGTGCAGGTCGTCCCGCGATTCCGGCGGATACGCGAGCTCGATCTCGCCACCGGAACCGCGGACCCACTGCTTGCGCGGGCACGCCGGCCACCGGAGCACGCGGACGTGCGCGTTGAAGTACGTGTTGGCGAAGTCGTCGGTGACGCCCAGCCCGGGCACGCGGAAGTGGATCTCCACGCGGTCCGACGACGTGTCGAACGTCACCTGTTGCGTGCCGAGCGCGGCTTCCGTGAAGTTCTGACAGAAGCAGCCGCGCTCCACGCGCACCGTCCGCCAGAACACCTCGCGCACCACCAGTCTGGGGCCGCCGTCGGCGGACGGGCACGCGTACTTGCCGGTCACCGTCCTGGCCATGGCCACCAGCGGTGCCCGTTCGCGAGACCCGAACGACGCGTTGCGCATTACGATCTGCAACCGGTAACCTGGTTCCGCTTGTAACCGGTACACGCAGTCCAGGCTCTTGGCGCCTCCCCGGCCGTACAGGAACACGTTCCGCGGTTCCGTCAGGTCCATCGACTCGCGGACCCTGTGGTCGACGACGCACGCGTCACCGTCGGTCTCCCGGTCGTACACGCCGCTGTCCACGAACTCGTAGTGCAGCCGAAACCCGAACGGTTCCAGCACAGTGCCCAGCACGGAGTGCACCTGCAATATGACGCTGGGCGACTTGGACAGGTAGCTCTCGTCCAGCGTGCACGGCCGCTTGGGGCGTGTGGCGTTCGGCGACGCGGAAGTCGACGCCGCGGCGATGTGCTCGCACAGCCTGGGCGTGTCGCAGTGGTCGCCCAACAGCGTGCCGGCGCCGTCCCATATCCGCAGCCGGGTCGGGCACGGCTTGAACGTGAGGAAGTGACCGGTGCTCCGGTGGCCGTAGCTCTCGAAGTACATCCACACTCGGTCGTCGGGTAGCCCCTGGAACCGGTACGTGCACGTGCTGTTCGGCGGCACCGCGTGCCGGGGGCTGACCAGCACGCCGCGCCGTGACTTGGGCGTGGCCGACGCGTTGACGGTGAAGTCGCACGTCGACCCTTTGGCGTAGTCCAGCGAGTCCGAGTCGACGAACGCTATGCGCACGTCCAGCTCGAAGCTCCGCAACCGGGACACGGGCGGCGGCCAGGAGAACGTGGCCGGCGAGTTGTGCACCCACGACTTGAACACGACCAGCATGGTGGGCCCGCTGGCCACCACCCGGGGCAGCGCCGGGCCGCCGCAGTACCGCAACAGCACGGGGTCGTCCTCGGACGGCCCGTCGTGGAACACCAACCTGTCCTCGTTCTCGCTGCACATGTCGTTCACGCGCACGATGGCCGTCCCGTTGACGGCGCCCATGGACGCCGATTGCTGCGCCTTGCCGCCGCCGGACCTGTGAGCCGCTTGCACCGAGCTCGCCCGGCCCTGGGTCACCGACACCATTGCGTGCTTGCACTTGGGCACTATCTTCTGCCGGATCGTGTACCGGCACGTCACGTTTCGCGGGTACATGCCCGGGTAGTTGGGCGACTGCAGCGAGCACCTCTTCCGGTAGCACTCGTAGAAATTGCGACTGCAGTGCGTGCCGGGCACCAGCTCACCGCGTTCTTTGGGCTCGGACGCCGTGCCCAGCCTGACCGACGCCTGTTTGTTGTCCAGGAACTTGAACCGCAGCCCGAACGCGAACGGCAGCGTCGTGTACAACCCGCTCACGGGTATCCGCAGCGTGAGCGTCACCGTGCCCGCCTCGCTGTAGTAAACGGCAGGCGCGGCGCCGTCCGTGGGCCCGTGGCCGCACCACGACCCGCCCACGTAGGGCCGGCCGAGTTCGAGTATTTGCATTTCGCCGCTTATGCACTCGCCCAGGTACAACGTGCCCAACCGGAACTCCTCGAAAATCAGCTGAAAACACAGAAAAACGACCGCTTGATTAATACGAATAATATTATTATTCATAATTCATGCTTATACATATCTTATTTTTCTAATTTAACGGACTAGCCAGAAAATACGATTTTATATAAATGGGGTGATTCGTTTAGCTCGTGACGTACACTGGACGTATTATTGAAAATATTTCTTTCGCATAATTCCGAGCATAGTTACAAAACAAAATTTTTTTTAGACTGTTTTTAAGTTATTTATTCTTTTGTATGATCACCCATAGGTACATTTTTAAGTTTCATACTTTTTAAGCACAATGTGTATTGTTTGGAGCATTTTGGTTTATTAAATTACAATTTCGATCAAGTTTTTTATACGTTAGATACGATTAGCATTTATTAGTAGGTATAGACAGGGCTGGGCAGAATCTTAGATACAATCGTATCTTATATCGAGATACATAATTTGAATATATCTTCTATCGGGTATTTGAATACTTTATTGACTTGTATCTAGTATCTTCTTATGATTAAGATACTAGATACATTTAAAAAATATGATTCATATTTAATTTATATAACAGTTTTCCTAATTGCCCGTTGCGTAATAATATGTTTTAAAATTAGATTAGAGTAACTTTGGTGTGTGACGATAATATTGTATCAGCGATAATACTTCGTTGATCACCGGTCGCTTATTCATTCTCCGTGTAGATCTATTATGTCAGATGAAACTTTTAAAAAAATTAGTCTCTTTAAAAGGTAACCAGGAATTTATTTCAAAACATGGTATATAAATAATATAATTAAATATTTATATAAAACACCTACATTTAAACATTTAATAAATAATAAGCAAACATTGCTAATCTATAAACATATATTTTTTTTCATAACGTTTTCTTATTGTGTACGTAATTTTTTTTATGGACTGTAAATCTTTTTATCTATTATTTCGTTTGTCTATTATTAGTATTATTATTTTAAGCGTATCTAATGCCATTTGAAATTATATTGTTAATGATCAATACATACCGTATTATTATACATTTATAAGCTATAATATAATATAAATGATGTATGATAAAATTTAACGTGAGAAAATTGTATCCAAGGTAAATTAAGAAATTAATAATAACAAATAAATATATTATGTATGTTGTATCTTATACGTATCTCAGATACATGTGTCTTGTATCTAGTATCTTTAAAAAATATAGTATTTTGTATCTTGTATCTTGTATTTAGATACTTCTTTTGAGGTATAGATGGGTATAGATCAGCGAAATAGCAAACCAAAATTATCGTATCTATGTACCAGTACCACAATGTTCATCTGAACTATAAATACTTATTTCATAATCTACTTGATCAAAATTAAATTAAATATATATTAAAATTTAATAAAACGTATGTTATCATTAAATGGTAACAATAAAAAAAATTGTTTTGAATGGCTTAAATTATGTGTAAAAATGTACTACCCGCGGGCATATATGTAAATATATATATAAGTGAATAACTGATTGAATAAACATGATAAAAAAGTTAAAAATGTAAATAAATAAAAAAAGTCGTTCTCGTTATTTAGTATTTATGTACATCGCTTGGTGCATCATGTACCTACATAATTTAGCCGAAAAACATTTAGAATTGAACCACTTTAATTTATTATTTACCATCATCTCACGTAGTATTTGTTATTACTCGTTGGGTCATATGACTAACTGCTGTGTCGTAATACTGCACACATTATAAAATTATAAATTGTATATTTGAATTATTCGACAGAAATGATGCTGTGGCTAAAAAAAATCTAAATAGGTATTGAAATTTCAATCATTGGAGGACAACTCGATTTACAGCAAATCACTAGCAATCAAACGTCTCAAAGAACAAAGTGTTTACTGAGTGAGAATTCCTCGCCTCGCATGACACTTGCCGATCAGTCTCCTTCTCGCCGACGGCGTGGCGCATACCGCAATATCGTAAATCTTATCCGTTTCGTTATTTCTTTTGTATTTTTTTTTTTCTGTCTGCCGTGCACTGTTACCGTCGACCTATCACCGTCAGCCTGTCACCGTTTCCCAGTCGTCGCCGAAGTCATATTTTCGATCACTCCAGTAAACCGCCACCGTTATCGACATCAGTACGCATTACCATCGACTCGGCGTTTTCGATCGCTATTATTTTATTTATTTATTGTTTTGTAATATTCTCTGCCAGCCCGACGAAAGCCCTAGGCCGACCAGCCACAGCGCATCCACCCCAATAATTACCATTATTATATCATTGTATATTTGTACGTATATTGAATTATTCAAAAAACAGTAGTCCACAGATCACGGTAAAATTAATCAGGTCGTTAAATTGTTATTACTTATTAGTTTATTACCAATAAATTCCATTAACATTACCCGATCGTAACGAGTACTTAAAATAGTCGAAGACGTGGCAAACGGTTTGTGAAATTAAAAGGATGTAGTACCCTATATCCAACCCTAAAATGCAGTTAATATACTTAATACATTATTTCAACGCACGATGAATATAGTTATATAATTATTAGCATACGGTGTAGGTACTCGCGAATAGTCGTAGAATATGCATTTTCGGGAATGAGGAGGTTAAAGGGTAAAAACAACATAACATGTTTTTCTAATTTCCGCTGAATAGTACATTCTACATTAACAGCGGAACACTGCGTTTTATTTCCATAGTAGGCATATTATTAATAACATCACGCCACCGTACGTCATCGATAAAACTCGTATAAATACGAGTAGAGCATCATCTATGGTATTTAGGGCATTAGGCGGAAAGTAATCACAGTGCTGGACTAGCTATTCACTCTTTTTGTAAGACTATTTCAGTTGTCATGGACTTCGTCACGGCCGAATCGCTGTGAGTACCCGGTGTCATTTCCGGCACTGGGAACTTTTACATAACGGTTAGCTCTATTTATTTGATTTATTGTTTACATATATTAATAAATTACTGTGATTTATTCGTACTTCGAAATACAAGTGTTCTGTTTTTAACTACCTATCTTCACACAACTACCTCAAGTCAATCAGGAACGTGATGCTACGTCGTTAAATGATTAATGTGATAACGATTGCAGTTTCCTGCAAACCGACTACTAAAAGGATATCATTCAATTCAAAAAGGGTATTTATATCGGGCGGGACATTTTTCGGCCATCCTGGAAAGTCAGTTTTTGGCCAGTATACTATTTTGGTCACCAATGAAATATTCTTCACGTTTTTTATGTTCAACTACCAATTAATATATTGAATTAAATAAAGATATAAAAACAAAAGTTATATTATAATTATATCAATTTATACAAAAAGCATAAATTTATAGAGATATTTTATTTTTATTTGAAATAAAAATACTATGGAGAATCTAACATACATACGCTTATGGTCGACAAAAGTAATAACTAATAATTAGGTATATAGAATATCTACGTAGAAGATTGTTTTGTCGAAGATTTAATATCAATATGTCCCGATGAAAATAAATCAAAATCATACTGTAATTATTTAACAGACACTTAAGTTAGCGAAGAAAGCATATTTCCTCCTATTATTTGAGCATCAGGCTCTTCTGACTTAACTAGAACCACAAATGCACGAAAGTCTAATCATTCATTTTAACCAATGTTTTTACAGAGTCTCATTCAATTATGTATCGGTTGAACATAATAAATGAAATTCAAACAGAAGCATATATAAAAACACGAAGTGCGAATATTCCAAAATTCCCAAAAAATAAAAAAGTTCGGACTCGTCAGGATAAAAACCATACCAATATAACAAAATATGAGAGAGGAGAAATAACACAAATGGAATTTATTAAACGTATGTGATATAATTAAATATAGTTTTATGTTTTTTGTATAAATTTATAATATCATAATATAACTTTTGTTTTAAATTTTTTACTTGACTCTTAAATGTATATAAATTGTAAATTATTAATATCATATGATTGTTTTATAAATTGGTAGTTTAACATATAAAAAAACGTGATGAATATTTCATTGGTGATCAAACGAATGTATTGGCCGAAAACGAACATTACCAGAATGGCTGAAAAGTGAACTGGCCAAAAAGGAAAAGGTTCATTTTGGCCGATAACGGTGCCGCCCTTTATATTTAACAGGCATATATATATATAGCCTTAGACCACCAAAAGATATTATTTTGAAAATCAAAACCAAATTGTATTTAAATTACATTTTAAAGAATTCGAATACGAATCGATTTTGAGTTGGAAACTTAGAACAGTTAATAATATTATAATATATTGTATTATTATATTGTTATAAAGGTACCTTATTTCTACCTATTACTATTTTTGTTATAAATGTAAATTAAAAAATAGAATAACATATTATAACCCTACCGCCTGCAGGAAATTTCTTTTCATGTTTTGTATCATTTATAATTTCACAATTTTTATTTAAATTCATACACGTATTTTTAATCTGTACCACAGTACGTAATTTAGTTTAAGCTTTTAAATAGTAGAAAGTTGTAATATTTTTACATTATTGGATACCGCATTACCATTTAGACTTGACCATAAGTCCATTGTCCATAACCGATAAATTATTGTTGTGGTGATCAAAAAAACATCAAAGCTTATCAAATGCATATTATTTATTTTATCAGATTAAAAAAAAAAATACATGAGCCTTTTTTATTTTAATTCATGCATGTGTTTTTTAGCTAGTATATGTTTATATTTTAAAATAATTATTATATTATCGAATACTGCCGATATATACCATATATATGGTATATATTATATATATGTACCGATATATGTATAATTACTGTTATAGTTATCGAAAAATACATTGTTTTATTATCCATTCAGCACAGGGGTGCCGGAACAATGGGGGCAATGGGAGCAATTGTCCCCACAAATCAAATACTGTAGGGGCAGAGCCCCCACGATTTCATGGCCTTTTTGTATTTACATTTAACCCACAATACCTAAACAGTATTCTATAATTTTGTTCAGCAAGTAATGTATTATATCTGTCAGTAATTTATAATACTGAATATCACATTAATTGGCGGAAAAATATATAATATTAACTTTAATAATTATTTATTATTTCTCATTCCAGAAAAATAAATTTTGTTTTGCCCATAATTTTTATACCTATGTACACATTTCCTCGGCATAGGTGTTTTAAAAATTGGGGAGGGGGTGAAAATGAAGCACCAAAAAAATAAACACCCCTATTTTTGCTCCTATGCCCTCCAGAAAAAAGCTTGAAATATTTTGCCCCCGCAGCAAAAAAGTCGTTCCGGCGCCCCTGATTCAGCATAATATTATGTATTATGTTGCGGTTAATTCAATTTTTGAAATAATTCGATAGGTACTGTTGTAATGGGACACGGATGTCTGACTACTTTGACTTAAGGCTATTTATGTAATTCGACGTTCCTGGAAAACAATTTTTTTACCAATATTTAAATATATGTTTACAGTAATTCGACATTTCGGAATATTGTACATATATAAATATTATATTTTGTATAATATTTACAGTAGTTCAGCATTTCGGAATATTGTTAAATAAAAATAACAACGAGTCAGATCAAATGATTTACAATAGTCAGCAGTCACAATGTATATTTAATATTTATACATCTATTATATTTATCGAGATCACGAGGACGAAATAATCACGGGGCCCGATGAATAATAAATGTTGCCTTTAATAAAAAATGCACCACGCTGAAAGCTTGCCGCTTTTGCAGGCGTCCACTATAATAAGGCCATTAAACTTTAAAACAAAAAAGTTGGTCTAAGTCGGGTAAAAAAATAAAACAAAATAAAATAAGAATACCTCTTTGAATTATTCAGTTTGTGTATGGTTGTCGCAACGACGAATCAGGTCATAAGCGACATAAACTCATAAACGTCATAACCATCTGACATCTGCAAAATGCTTGGAAACGACTGTACAATAAAGATTGTTCCAAACGATAATCGGCTAAATATTCCGTCCGCGTTACCGCGAAAACCGGGAAAATCTTAACGTAATGCGTCCTGCGGCGAAATGCCCTGTGACGGTTATGTATTGAATTACTCGACTGTAATACACATTGTTATACGTATATAAACACATAATAATATGCTGCAGCGGTTTAACAATACTACTAACTATAAACGTTCGATAAACAATTTCGCGTATGTTATACATATACTAACAGTACTGTAGTCGGGCTGTTCGGTGTACCTACAACCGCTTGCTTACGAATGAAGTAGTGCTTTACTCGGACAAGGTTCAGACAACGTTTGGTCTACGGTCGTCCGCGGGACTCCGACGGCGATGTTTGTGCGTGTCCAGTGCCGTCCTAATATAGGCTATAATATATTGTTCTATTGCCTCTAGACTGACATCTCTGTACAGATAATCGAATTCGGTAATTATATCATTACATCCAGACGGTACTACGATGGGGCGAGCTTCGTTATAAACCGGGCGGAGACGACCTCCGATGCCGTCCGTGTTTCAGTCCGCGCTCTCCGCGCCACTCACCACTCCCTCGTTTCAAATACAAATTAACGAATTTATATGTCTCACGCATTCGATAAAATTAAAATACGTTTGATACATACGTGTAATTATATTGTTTAAGCCACTACGGTGCGCCACGAGAAAGAATTCACCCGTGGTACAGGATGTCGTCACGATGCATTTTGTACGAAACATTTAGTTAGGTATCATTTAAAAAAATAATTGAAGTTTACACTTGATTCGTGACCCAGACGGTAATTAAAAAGCAAAATGAGTAATTCCTTTTTAATCGAACAAGTCCACATTTTTCTCCATATCAAAGCTTTTAAAGTTCAATGTATTGTTTGATAACTATTAATTTTTAGCTTAACGATTTTGATGTCTATCGTTGTTCTGTCTATGATCTTTACCACTACAGTTTACGATTAATGAATATTAAAACGAAGGTATGCGGTTTCAAGACGGTTATCGTTTTCTCTTAGTCGTTGCACCTATGAACTGATGTTTTTAATTTTATTTCGTCTAAATACAGAGATTATAGTAATGTATTTATAATATATGTGGTTTTTTTTTTTTTAAAAAACTTGTTAAATAACGAATTATCAAAATAACTACCATAGCTTAATTTTTTATATCAGACCACATTGATTGGTAGTGGACACACAATATATTCAATAATTATAAATTATTTTGATCAAGTTGTCTAATTTTTAAATGTTGATCTAAAAAGACGCATAATGTATTTAATCTAAACCAATGTTGGAAATAAGTATAAGTAACTTTAAAAAATATTAATACTACGTTGTTAGCTAGTGAACACACTGAATTCATTTAAATAATTATAATGCCTTATATACTCATGCATAGCATCTTATACTGAAAGATTATTGAGACGATTTTAAAACATAAACAATATGTCTTAATTATATACCTAGGTAGGTACATAGTATTATACCTAAATATAAACATGTTTGTATAGGTACTCATCATAATAGTACGTTAGTAGGTATTACTGGTATTAGTAGTCACTAAATTTGTTTAGCAATAAATTATTGTTAATTAACTTGTGCGATATAAATGTTCAAGCCAAATAACCATAACTCAAACTCCGTTCCCTCATCTCGAGGTTGCTATTCTGTATTTGACGATACGGTTTTTTTGTTTTTTGAACGCCCGGGTATGGGCACCTGTTCTAGACGGATTTCGAGAGCGCGGATAGGATCGATTTGTTGTATACAAAACGTCAATATATACTCGTATGTACATGTATAATAGATTTGAAAACTACTATTATATTGCGTTAGAAAGGCCATTTTGATCGAAACTTGGTTTGCTTGCGTATAGAGTTTTATTTCGTTTTTCAAACTAACTTGAAGTGCTTCGAGGGAAAAAAATGAAACACATTATTGTGAAACCAACTAAAAATCAATTTTAAAGTTAAATAATACGTACGCAGTATCCGTTTATATATTATTTTTAGACCACTTATGTTTCTGTTACAATGTTCTTTGCCAAATATGTCTAGAATTTTGTATGAAATTCAATTAATATAAAATACTATAGCGGACTACATAAAAAAAGAAACTAAGTATATATAGACCTTGCGTTGTATTGACACTTTTCTGCTTACTTCACTCATCTAGGGCCAGGATAATTCATCTCGTAAAATAAAGCAGCTTTGAAAGATGTTTTTTTTTTTTTTTTCAAAATCAAATCTATCATAATTCATAAAACCATTGCAAGGGGCGCTCGTTCAGAATGTTCAGACCAAGGTCTTATATATTTATATAAACTAAACCCTTTTATTAACGCCTCGAAGGTTGAACGCAGTTAAACATAACAGGTGCATTATAAGCAGATCACATATTTAAACGGGCGTGATATTGATATAAATATGTATATTATACGTAAACCATTTAAAATTACGATTAGTAGATAGGCACGAGGTGATGTTTTGTACTCTATCAGTATGATGTTAAACATTAAATGTAGGCGCGAGACCGTGTCTTTGCCATATTGAAATAAGATTAAATATCTGACAACATAATTGGTAGGTGCAATGTGTAACAAAATTTGTAGAAAAAACTTAATCATAAAATAAATGGTGTAAAAGTTAAAAAAAAAAATGATTTTGGCCTACTGAAGTCTCATTAATATAAATATATAATAGTGTATAGCCAAAAAAAGTTTTAATTTAAAAATATAAACGTGTATTAAAAAAGTTCAGAACATAAAATATTTCTCAAAATATAAATTAAATGTGGGCGTTAGGTGTTTACAAGAACCTTATAAACTTTTTATACACCTATATAGGTACCATGTTACAATGTTAGTAATGTTACATAGTGTAGTTTCACATTAATTATAACAAATACACTAATTTTAAATCTAATTATGGTTGTAATATGTCTTTTGGTTTTCATTAAATACGGTTTTAATAAAGTTAAAAGTTTGGTTCAGCTAATGTAACTAGAAATTTATGGTTTTCTCAATTAGTTTTTTTTAATTTTATAACCGCATAAGCATAATTTCAGCTTCAATAAAATGTAACAAACAAAACGTGATATAAACATTGACTGATTTTATTATTTATTATAATCTACATTTTAATCGTAAATTTATTTTTAATTTGTCACAGTAAAGTACCCTTAATGCGTAGAATAATAAATATTGTATATTTTATATTTACTGAAAAAAATCCCAAAGGTACTTGACATATGCTTATAACTAATGTTTATGAAATGTTAATGTAATTTAGTATTTTAGTGTGAAAAAACCTTAAAAATCTACGATATATGCCTCAATTCGATATTAAACAATAGTGTAAATAAGAGTACGCCTTTAACAAATATTATGTAGGGTTTCATAATCATTATGGAACATTGTTTATTTTAATGTAGCTTTTAAAATTAAATTGAGTTGAAATAGATAATTTTCTCAATACTGAGATAGTTAGTTTTGATATATCATATTGACTACCGAAAGCCGTTTGCGAATATGGAACGGAATGTACGTTTAATCTAACGTCGACCACATCGTACTGCGGAGCAGCTGATTTTGAGGCTAGCAAAATAGGAGTGAAATACATGAATTTTACCGCTTCAATGGATATAACTAAAACTTACGTATAAAACTTGTATTCCCACGAGAATCCAGTCGTAATCCCAATGCAAAATGGTTGTCTAAAACTACTCAAACACAACTCATTCCGTAGTTGTAAATATAGTCTGTTTCATTATTTACTACGATGAAATAATAAAATAATAAAATGTAAAAGTATAGAAGGACTAGATGCCGGTTGTCATATAATATTTTGTCTTACTGGATTTTTTCAAAAAAAACCCTAGGTTCTTGATTCGCTCCCATCGAGCCTTAATTTATATATTATTCGAAAAAATCATTAGAGTGTAAGAGATGTTTTTGAATTTTTAAATTTAGAGTAGAGAATTCAATTGATTGTATAAATATTTTACTATCAATGTAAAGTTTTTCTATATATGATTAAAATGTTTAAAATAATGAGTAAAATATGTACAAATGCACATGACATGCCGTATCAAATATGTTGGTGACAGACGACAGCAACACATATAAGTAAATTTGTGCGAATATCTGTGTATACCTACTCAAAATGTCCAAGTTAATAAAAATTGTTTTATAAATATAGACTGAGTATTACAATTTTATCTAAACATTATACGAGTATTTATGTTTATTTAATAAAAATTACTGGGATTTTAATATACATATAAGTGTAAACAAAAACAAATAATCAAATTTATTCTATGTACCTGCCTATAAATAGATCCTAAAAATATTTCTTTTTGAAAATTAAAGCTGGTTAATAAAATAATTAATTTGAACATCGAGTGATATTGTTGAGATTAATACAGGTATTTTAAAATCTGTAATAGTAATCTTTTTTCAAAACGATTAATTTAAGTTTAAAAATCTTCGCAATTAATTTCACAATGATTTTTATTGCATTTTAGTATACTCTACATAGATGTATATAACATTAAAATAACAATAAAACGATAAAAATAATAAATTATCTCTAAAAAAATAAAACCCCTATCTGTGGTTGATTTTAAATTTATAGAAGAGCCGCATGAAACGCGCGGAGAACTTTTCTACCTGATAAATTATCGAATGCATAACAGGGTGCAAGCTTGTCAACCACTAAACTGCAGCTATTGAGTTATAGCCAATATGGCTATACGTGATATGTATATATTGTATAATGTATCTACATTTGATCGGACATTACATCGTATATTAGACGTTATCGTCGGTGGTCTTACGCGCATCGAACAAGATAATTTTCGATTTAGATAAGAATTTAACGTTTTTCTCCTTTTTTATATCGTCGAGACCACGGTTTTTGTACATGGATATATTCTTACAAAACCCCAATCTCATATTATTTTATATTGAATTTTTATCTCATTGTATCTCAAAAGACAAGATTTAAGTGTAAAAAAACAGTTTTTATTATACAGCTGTTATACTCCCTTCGGGTAAGATTTCATAACAATTAGGACAAGATGTATACATATATATATATATATATTTCCAATTTAAACACAAGCGGGAGCGTTTCGTATTACATATTATTATAGTGACTTTATCGAGCGATTTACCCCGACGTGTCCCCAGGTGCTGCGTAAAATCCTTCATGGCTTTTGTTTTCTATTCTATGTACGCGGTGTAATGTGAACAGAAAACGTCTTAGATTATTATATATCTAGTTGTAACTAGTGCTGACTGGTACGTATTGTTCAGTTTTTGGGCTGTTGTTCAAACCGGTGTGATCTCCCTTTCTCGTAACAAGCCGACGCAGTTATTTTTAACGTAAAAGGTTCAATTAATAATTATTAATTATTATACATCGATAAAATGTAGTATCGTCACTAATAAGTGTACTTGCCTATATTGAAAATATAACAAAATATAATATCAATTGGTTCTATACGCATGCCTACTAGCTTTATTTTTTTTTATCGTTGCAATGAGAAAATAATATACAGTTTACACAGAATACCACAATAACCTACCTATATGTGAAAAGAATGAAAAAAATAAGTTAGATTACGTGGTTAAGAAGTCATCCAATAGTAACGCTTAACTTGAAAGGCGAATAGGAGGAAAGAAGAAAGAGAATAAAAGAAAAACGAATACGACTTAAAGGAAAATGTCACAATTTCCTTTTTAGCCGCCAACAAGGAAGCTTTAAGGTATTTAATTTTCTGATGGGTGGGTTTTCATGGTTTGCTAGACGTAAGAAAAATCACTTGTAAAATACTGCAGAATCTTCTTCGATTGTTTTAATATGCAAGTCATTGCGAAGGGTTTCATTAGAAATGTAAAGTGTAGCGTTTGTAATTTTACGTACCTAGTATGATATTCTAGTAAATTAGAATTTGATTTGGATACAATTTTTTAGACGCGCCTAACAGTTGTACACCATAAATCTATATCGGTTTTAAAACTGTCTTAAAAATTAGTAGTTTGGTTTTTGCACTTGTAAATTTTGTAACTACTATCTACAAATAATATATAACTATTTAGTTATATATCTCAAAAAGTCAAAACCGTCCATCGGACGTGTAAATAAAATAATAGCGAAAAAGAAGTATATCATTTAAAATGTCTAAGACCTGTTATATCTAAATATGACAATCATATTCGTTTTATAACGAACTACAGGCCTGTTAAAATAAATCCAATAAATTAAAGGACCCTATTAATTATATTTAATATTAGCTTTTTATTTCTACTATAAACGTAATTACTAATTTCTTGTTGCGTAAATTACCCACAATCTACGTGGAATTTAGCAATAGTGAATATAAAAAACGAGCCATTTTAAAACAATACTGCATACATGGTTCACTGTAGCTATAATTAATTGAATTTTAATATATTTTAATGATTTACCAGATATTGTTATATTGTACGTCTGTTAATCTTAAACCATTTTTGAAAATGCCTAAATATATTTACACATAGAACTTTGGCTACAGTGCAATAGTTTTGAGATGACATGATTTACACACATATACACACGTTTTACGATTCCGACCTGTTTGTATACAACAAACGGATATACGTTGTCGAGAAAGAACTGCCGTATATTCTCCACAGACAATGAAAGTTACGCCGCGAAAAGAATTCTCATGAATAATTTATTGTATGTATAAACCAGAGTATAAAAACCCAAAACCCTTGTATGAAAAACTTTATACTACTTACATTTAAACATTTTATATTTGTCCTTTTTATTTCTATTTTATAGTTACTATACAATAATGTTTTAAACATGACAAGACAATTAGCATTAAAACAATTTACTGAGAAAAAAATGCACAAATTATGGGGCTACTTTTTATTTTCCACAGTTGTATATCTTTCACTTTATATTCTACAGTCTATTTTAACGGTGTTTAGTTCAGCGGACGTTTCGATAAGTTATAAAATATATTTCAAAACATTTAAATAGTCGCTCAAGATATCCAAAAAAGTAATACTATACGTCTATATAAGAATATTTAGATGATATTTTAACAAAGAATGAATTTAACTAATCGTGTTTTATAACTGTCTCTTTTGAATTATAAAAAATATTGTTGTACTCCATTAAGTTCAAAAAAAAAAAAAAAATGATTAAGTTATTAAATTCTGTCATAAAAAGATTCCTACGACTTAAAAATATTACTGAAATACTTAATATATATTTTAAAATACACAAGGTTTTTTACTTTTACTTTTTTAAATATCTTATACCTAAACATTAAATATGCTTTTAAAATATCAAACAAATAATATTAAAATAAAACTTGTTTAGCAATACAACATTGTATTGCATTACAAGTGTAAAAAGAGGAAAAAATGTATATCTAATTTAGAACTAGAGTTATTATTAATAAGTATATTATAGACTCGACTAAAAAAAACCAATAATACCTAATATATAACATTTGATACAGGTAATTATAAAATTAAAATTTTAGTAAACAATTTTTACATAAACAAATGTATTTTGCAGTTTCGTTATTATTATGTAATATTGAGCCACATCAAAATGACTTGAAACGCGTTATAATTTAAAGAGGGAAAAAAAGTTTAATGAACGAGTAAAAAGGACCACGTCATGAAGTAGTTTTTTGAATAATAATATATACGTACTCGTATAATATAATAATAATAATAATATGCAGTAGTAATGTGCTTATATTGTATAATACTTACTTCTACAAAGTCTCCATGTTCTTGTCCGCTTGCAGTGAAACTCAAGTGACACAGGAATGGTCTCTCCTTTTGTATTTTCTTTACAGTCAGTCTATAAGATTTTCCTACTTCACCATAATAAGTCCTATTGCACGCTAAAATATACAGAAAAGTGTACATTAGATTTTATTAGAATTTTTAGATAATGTGTATATTATATATTTATACATAGCAGGTAATTATTTTAACATAAGACACTCATTTTTCAAACATTTTTAAAGTTTAGACGCGTAGAGTGGCAAGAGGGTTTACTCCTTATAATGTTGGTCCATTATTCCACTCATATAAACTTTAAATAATTAAAACTAATTAATTAACTAAAAAGGAGTTACAAAAAAGTAAAAAATGATAATGATTTGTTTTAAAAATGAGATTTTAATATAACTTCATATGTAGAAAAAAAAATTTCAAAAACATTAATGGTTTTTGAAATAATAATTGTCTAACGCGTAAGATCTGTTATAGAAGCTTTTTAATATGATTAGCTAGTACACTGTAAATAATTTGTACATTGCGTACATAATTTTTTTTCTAACTTGAAAGATTTGTTTTTTTCAGTAAATTTGTATAATATAATTATTGTAATTTTTAGATTAAGTAATGAAAAGACTTAAATATTGATCATACAACTTATATAAATAAATAATAAAATATGTCTATAGTTGTGTGTTGTGTGTGATTTTTAGTTTTATATTTTTTGAATGCAAACATTGTTCTTATTATAAATTTATAACTATCAAGTTTATAGAATAAATATTTTCCTGAAAATGATGATGTTCAAAATTCAAATCTTAAACTTATACAAATATTAGTCGTTGTTATTTAAAAGCATTTATTAGAATTTGATGACGTGCATAAGTCAAGAATATGATAATTATAATAATGGTATTTAAAAAATATATATTACAATATTTATGTTAATAACACTCGAATGACAAAAAACGATATACATTTTTTGTTACAAACATATATTATGATGTAGTGACGTAGTGTCCTTATATGACTTTATATGTGTAGATACTTTAAATTATTATGTAAGACAATTTTTAAAAATTGACCAAGAATACGTGTGCTTAACATTAAAAATTAAAAAAACATTTTTGTATATACACGTGTAAAATACTTTTTTATAGCAATTATTATACAATATACATGTTCAGTGTTAATTAGGCGAGACAAACGAAAAAATATACAGTTAGTCAGAAACCCAAAAAAATCTGATTTCAACCGACGTATATTTGTTGCGTGGAAATAATATAAACAGAACAAAAAAAAAGCGGCAGGGAACACAGTGAGTGAGCTAGAATGCTGAATATGCTTTATAAAATATACCTATTCGTGTGTGTAAAAAGTGTGCATTTTAATGACGATGGGGGAGGGAAATCAACAGTGACTAATTAGGGCGATGGGCGCCAGTCGCATACGTATTATTCTATATTATTATATATTATGTATACTGGAGCGTTCATTTCTGCGTTCGGTTTATATATATATATATATATATATGTTTGTGTTGTATATTGTACTTATTGCAGCAGGGATATAAGGGATGGATGGGAGACGGAGTGCGTAGACGTAGAAAATAAGATTGATGGGTGTTAACTTTACACTCAGGCACTCAGCCACAAAGCCTTTGCAGTAATCTCGAGAGCACTTTTTATCAAAAAAAAAACTCCAATTCACAATTTATTCTTATTGGCTGGTTAAAAGTTCGTTCCTAACTTACCCTTCCTTAAAAAACTCCTATCGCCGATGGGTAGATTTTCAAATATTAATACGGCATGTCAGACCCGTCGTACAAGAATTAAGAATTGAAGTAATCGTCTCAGAGGGTTGTGTTGACATCTAATAGCTTATATATTCTGGTTTATACATAAAATATACGTATGACTACACGTCCACGCGTAATATATTTTTTTTATTAATCATGTGTTTATATATATATATATACGCGTAAACGCGTTTTATTTATGCGGTTTAGAAAATGATTTTAACATTCAAATATTTAATTGTATCTTTTTATCAACACTCGAGATATTTTATACATCGTTATCGGTACTATAATGTCGAGTATATACATATATATGAAGATATTTAAATATTTACATATTAAGTTCGACTATAAAATTCACTCAACCCGGAATTTTCAAACGGTGAACAGTTACGGTGTAGCGCAGTTTGATAAATAAATTTTAATTTAGTTATATACATTTTTTTTTCAGTCAACTACGCAATTGAAAGCCATAGACAATAACTTTATGTATATATATAAATGCGTGTACCCACGTGGCAGGCGCGCTGCAGGGCCCCAGAATAATAACGACGCAATTTGTTCCTTTCTAGCTACGCGCTTATACCTGTATAATTGTTCATGGGTGGATTGCGATGATCATCGTATACAATTACGTATATTGTCTCCGTATGTGCAGAGTATAATATGCATTTGAAATAAAGGTAGGAAATAATTTTTTTTTTGTTCTTAAAAAAACGGTTCTGTCAAAGTGTACCCGACTACCGACCATGTGCGAGCTTTTATTTTTCATTCGTAAATTATTTCGCGTCGGCATGATCGTCACGTGTGCGCGTATTGAAATATGATAATACTTATGTTTACTTGAAGGGAAAATATGAAAATCTATAGAAAAACGTACATTTTTATGGCCTACTCCTTCGAAAGCGGCACGTACTCGTATTCGTTTCGTCAAGCCTTGCGTTTATACATGCGTTTATACGTGCGGCCGAACGGAGTCCCATCCCACCCCTATATTATTATTATACGTATATTATGTGATGTTCTGCCTGCTATGTAGTTTGAATTTTTGTAGGAGGGTCGTGTTTCACGGATCTGAAGTCGTTCGTGTAAAAGTACGTGTATTATACGGAGCGGCACCCGCTATTAAGGGACTTATATAATACGTTATAATTATTAATGCATAATAATACGCCACGGGGTGCGGGTCTGCACAAAATAATAATAAATAATTAATCAAACCTTATTAAATTCCGGATCATTATAATGTAACGCGAAAAAATATACGAAGTTACTGCCGTACGGCTATAAATTGTATAAATTCGATATTATATAACACATTTTACTATACCTATGTATAATTATATACAACAATATAATAATATCGTCTTCATCCTTTTGCTTCCTCATAATCCTATCTGTGCTTTCATCGGTCCGATGATGTTGTATATAGTATTATTATAGGATATTACACGTAGTTTGCAGATATATGCTAATTAATAATTATTATACGTTTTGGATTTCTCCTCCCATTCTATTCCGCCCCAATTATAACGTCTCTGTGTGCCGTAGTTTGTTCAACTTTTTGGCATTGTATATATACAGCGCCTTCCGACTTCCCACGAAACCTCACGTTAATGTGTGTTTGTTGTCGTTATTGCAGTGCATCGGATATGTGTATACGTATAATAGCTGCAGATCTTAAATAGGATATTGTAAAGTTAGGCTGTAGGTCGTAAGAACTTCTTGATGGCCCGCAGCTATAAATTCCAGGCGTATAAAGAGGTGAATATATAATAATAAGATAGTTGATACATTATAGAACTGCAGTATTATTATTGTGATTGTCACTCAAGTGTTTAAAGACGTTAAACAAAAACATTTTGACACTTCTTTGTAATTATTCTCAAAGCCGATAGGGTCATATTCAGGAAGATAAGCTAAGAATAATTTCGAAATCTCGTGTAGATACACGTGTATCTTAACTCGTATAGACTATAACGACGATGTATGGTCGTGTACCTACCAGTACAGGATGGCGGTTCGTCAGACCTGTCGGGACAGTCGTACTTGCCGTCGCAGTATTCATCCAACTGAATGCACCCGCCGGTCGACTTGCACATGAATTCGGATATGCGGCAGGACAGCGTCGGCCTGACGACGGTCCAGCTGATCAATAGCGCGACCATCAGCCCACTTATTATAGCCGCCGCGCAAGTCGTCATAACTGTCGCTGTCGCAGGTGCTGATAGTGACGACGACGACGACGACTCGGTGATATGCTAAAATTATCTGCAAAAAATAAAGGTATATGATTACGGATAAGCTTGAAAGGTGGTGTCAACAACTATTAGCGTAGGAACATTAATTAATTAAACATTATTAAAACATTAATTTGTTTGGATGTTACAGTAAGAGGTACTCGGTGGTGGAGACTGGAGAATTAGGTAGGGTGGAAAAATTAACGTTCGCCTATAGGTAAACGCTCGAACGAAATATACACGTGTAAAACACTAGAGGTGCACAAATGATATATCCAGTTATACGCTGTGTCGTTCAATGGATCTTTTTCAGACTGCTGTTTTGAAAAATGATTGCCGCTGTTTCAAGTAATTGTAAGTTTTAACACAGAGACACGCGATTAAAACGATTAATTCTTAACGGGTTGGCATATTTTGGTTCAATTGATTTACCGCGAATTGCTGCGATCGATTTCCTTCACGGTTTTTCGTTAAAAGTATACACAAGCGAAATTCAAAACAAAAATATTGTGTACACTTCCGAAAACCTTTATAATTTTATATAAAAAAAAAAAAAGTCGGTTCTTGTATTCCATCCAGACGTTGCATGCTCGCAAGTCTTACCTATATATCATAGTGTACAGGTGTCAAAAACGCATTTGTCATCGTGACAAAAGGTAGTCATTATTACTATTGTAATTTTTATTGACGTTGTAATAGTACAATACCGCTGCGGGAAATTCTGCACCGGGAAACTCGCACCCGGAATCACTTTTCCTCATCATGCCAACAGTGACACACACGTATCGCATGTACGCACAGTTGCGATACTCCGCGCGTTAATATTTAATATAATACTATAGAAAGCTATATTGTGGTGCGTTGGCGTATATACAATAATAATAACTCATTATTATTATATTATACAGAGCGAATCACCAAGCATGCTCATCTCCATTTTTTCGTTAAATAATGCATTTATTAAAATTATAATTTTTGGAATATTTAAGTATTTGATATTTGAATACCGAAGAATCATATTTTCAAAATAATTACATTTTTCATATCGTTTAAACAGTGTCCGGTAATGGTAACAAGTTTTTTTTTTTTTTTTGTCAACGAGAATCCCGCTTTTCTCTCGCAGTAAATCGTTATAATTATAGATAGATATTTTTGCGAAATACATCTATGTGTTTATGAATCTATAGAGAAATTCGAACGAGTCGTTTTGAGTTACAATTTAACTTTGTATTCTACGGATAATGGGTTTGAAAAGTTTAGTTACTTGTAGAGGAGTCAATCCATCAACATTGTATGACAATATTTTGTTTAACCTGTTCGAGGACACTTCTTAAATGGAACAAAATAATGAAAAAAGGGGTCCTTATTGGTACTCACTCACCTACATCGATATGCTTAAAAATTCCGGAACTCCGAATTCGAATAAATTCTCCATTGTCTGAGGAAACTGTATATACGGTCGGTGAATCGTCGTCGTGCACGCTCGGACGTCGGGGGTAACGCGCTCTGTATGCGTACACTATGCGTATCGTATTCGTACCTAACGTATTGTATAATAAAAGCTCGTCGGACAATGCGGCGCCCCGCGGGGTCGCTGTGCGCGTATAATTTATAGCGATCCGGTGCAGTCGGCGGCGGCGGGTGTGACGCGGGTGATGATGACGCCGTACCGCACATGACATCGCGGGGGGAAAGCGATTGTAAATCGGCTGTTCCGTCGATTCGCGCGCCGCCCGCAGAAGACGATTTCGGCGAGACGAGAACGCGACACATGTTCGTTCACACACACACACACACGCACACACGCACACGCGCGCGCGCGCGTATATTATTAACATTATCGCAGCGTGTGTTATAGGAATGTGTGGGCGCTCGTGTTTTTGCGCGCTCGTGTTGCGGGCGAGAGAGAGTGACGGTCCACGACACTGTGTGTGCGTAAATTCACGCCGCCCGTCCCGCACGAGCGTTTGACCCACATTTATTCCGCGGGCGCGCTCGGCTCGTCGCCGTCGCTCCGCGCGTATACATAGGCCCCGCGGCCGCCGTGCGATGTACACAAAATCCCCACACCCCCATCCCCTTGTCCGCCGCCCGCCGCACCTACCTGGACCCGCGTGTTTGCGACGACGAAAATCTGCCGACTGTTCGCGCGTCATCCCTCTGCGCCCGCCGCGACCGTCCTCCGTCAGCCGTCGTCCGACCCGTCGCCGACCGCCCGCGCGCTCGTTGCCGTATAGTATAATATTATTATCGTTACACTTAAGCGCAAACGTTGCACAGCATTGTTATTATTTATTATTATGACATAAAATATCGTTATGCTACCCTGATGCGCAGGAGTGTAGACGTGTAGGGCACCACAGGTATTACATAACATAACAATAATATATTAATATTATAACAGAATAACGTTAGTGACAAAGTATATCGAATATTTCCAATAACTTATAACAAGCGAAATAATGTATGCATTATTGTTACACGTGACGCAGTCACATCGACGAGTCCGTCGGTGGTGTTTTCGCGTTCGCCGGGTCGTTTGAAACGTGATAAAATATTTTGTCAAGCTGCAATCGTCGGGTATAGGATGCTGCGGATCTAACCGAATCGGACTATGTACGTGTATTACGGCGATGTCCGGTCGGCGGTCGTCAATCATACTGTACAATATTTTAGTTATTTTATGGTATATATTGTTATTTATACGTCGCTACGTGCAATATTATTATATAGAAATAACATACACGACCGCGAGCGCTTAATAATAAACCGCTGACGGCCGTCGTAGTAAATCGCATTATGTTTCGGTAATTATTATATTGTATTATTGCGCCCGTCGTCGCGGCCGCGGGAGTGCTCTCCGACCGATTTCCGCCAAATCAGATAACGGCGTGGCATTCACTCTGCCACGCTGCTGCCCTAATCGCGATCGAGATCGAGGGAGGTCCGATTTTACAGCCTCCCGTCGTCGGTTCGTTTAATCCTATTTAATAGTAACAGAATGGAAAATATAGAAAATATAGAAAAATCGGCTTACGAGCGCACACCAGCACATAACCATAACGTAATACGTCTGTACAGAGATAATATAATTATAACACCCCCGTGCGACTGCGGTGAACGAACACGCGTATGCCGAGTTTTCCCGGTGGTACACTCTATACCATACAATGTCGGGGGACGGTGGCGGGGGGGGAGACGGGGATGCTCGGTTTTATACGTGATACCACTGATACCGCATTACCACACGCGCCCGTAAACGCACGTTCGCTGTAATTGCCGTTACCTGTATAATGTATGTATAGATATTATGTTGCCGGATGAAACGATATACCAATATAATATAATATAACGAACCAATTATACACGCATAACACGTTTATACTGCTCGCGACGTTGCGCCGAAATGTATATATTATAATTCAACCAAAGCTTTAAACGCCGTCGTGTATATTACCGTTATAATAATATATGGTATTGTGTTAAGTGTATTACACAGTGATCGGATACTGCACGAGATAATGTCGTACCCCGTGCAAACTCGTTCCGCGAGTAAATACCGCGATGATTTCATCTCTCCACGTGAGTCGCACGTCGTGGGCCCGGGTTGGACGTTAGTTTGACACGAAACTTAAATGTTTAATATGCTTTTGGTTATTAACGTGACCCTGAACAAATGTAGGTTATCGCGGCACGGCTACGACAACAAATTTGTCACGATAAATCATCTTGTGCGAGAAAACGCGTATAATGTATCATTTTATTTTATAGTCGCGCGTGTTCGTAAACAATTATATACTATGATAATAATGCAATACAATATACGTACACGCTGCACTAGCCGGTGCAGATGTCCGACGAACGAATGTAACCGCTGCGGAGTGCCGGCAACGGTGCAGCAGGTCCCATGCGCCCTCTGATTGCCTTCGCAGCTAACGACGGCGGTCGGAGACGCGTAGTCCGTGGCGGCGGTGCATACGGTCGCGATGCGGGCCCCGGCCTAGGGCACTGATTCCGAACATGACGGCGGGTGCGGCGCACGTGTGACGGTCACGGATCGAATGGCACTGCTGCTGCTGCTGCTGCTGCTGCTGCTGCCGGCACGGTGGCGGCGGTCGACTCGTGGGGACTTTCCGCGGCGCGACCTGGGAAAAACGACGACCGTTTGCGCGCGCCCGACGCCGTATTTTCGATCCCGTCCGACGCCGCCACTGCGTGTACCCACCGTCGACGCCACCACCGCCGCCGCGCCTACATCGCACGGCCTCGTTGAAACCTCTCTAGATATTTCTCAGTCGAATCATCATCATCATCATCATCATCACCGTCATCATCATCGTCTACCGCCCACACACAAAATACCTACACTATATCATATCAATTTATTAATATTATTAACATTTTCTTCTTTTTTTTTTCGGAGGAGGAGTAGAGGGTAGAAGAAAATCACACGAGCTATATAGGTGCCAGACTTTCTTTTTCACCGTAAATTGCTATCCGGTAGAACTCTTTTTTTTAAAACCAAAATATTCGGTCTATATATTTTTCACCTGTAGATGCTATAAATATTATAGCACACCATCCCGACACCTGATTTATTATATAGGTGTACATTATACATCGCGCCCAAGTGCTAATCATTTTTTTTCTCGAACTGCAGTAATAGGTGCGATTACACTACACTCTAGATTGAGGGAGGCTAAATTTATTTTGATAATGATCTACACCGAGAATATAATATTATGTTACTTTTGAAGAATCATAAAAATACAAACGACTATTGTTGTCAGTGTTAGCTGGAATTTTTTAGGACAGCGAGACTACTAAATGCATATCGCATGGCCCCGGTGAAACCTACTTCGTCAATCATCATTATCTCTCGACTTCACACAATGCAATGTATAATAAGTATACGCAACGTACATTTTCTTAAAGACAGGCGAAGGTAAATCACAGGATAAAATTTAGGGTAACAGACTTGCTTTTTTATCGTCAGTTGTTATCCAGCAAGATAATTTTTTTCAACGAGTACCTCTAGTCAATATCATTTCAAAAATATAGGTACTTACTATAAATTATAGAACGAACCCCGCATATAAGCATAGTGCATAGAGTAACTGATCGTTTATTTTTCAATTAATAAGGAATATAAAATACTCCGGTATATCAGATCAAACGTTTTTTTTTTTTTGATAAAGGTCAACTGCGGTATATTTTTTTCATTTGAGTAGCCATCAAAATACGTATAACTATTGGCGATAGTAGTCGTCGGGATTTTTTTTTTAATGTTGGACAAACGTTTGGCAATCTTTGCTCTGTACAGTTTATATAATAATATTACGCATATCATTATAATCTCTCACTGTATGTTTAAAGCACATCAAAGTCTGCTTTCCTTCCACATTTGGATTAGCTATTATAAATGTATATAATCAATAAATTAATCACTATTAAACTGGTAGCTTAGTATCCCAGAATATGTTTTAGATTATTGAGTGAAGCGAGTAATACGCATTTATCGCGGATCCTTTTTATTATATTTTTCCATCACTGTTTTTTTCGAATGAAAAGAATGCTCGAAAAGTTTCATATAACCTCTTCCGAAATCGAGTCCAAGCGATATACTTTTAAGGGTTAACTTTTAAGTTTCTCAATGCGTATAGAAAAATATTAATATGGAAAACATACCGTCCGTCAACAATTTTTGAATGAATGTCAACAGGCCCGTAGTTTTGACCGGATTCCGCTTAAAATTGTTTTTTGAATGTTACGATTTACTATGCTCCCAAATGTAATATCCCGACAAACCACCAAATAATGAACCGCTGCGATTCGTAGTAGACGGTTTCAGCCTTTTTTATTCTTGAACATATACGTTATATTTAACAGTATTTTAAAATATAAATCAACGAAATAAAACGCTTACTCATAACAGAAAAAACCCTATGCAGTAAAAAACAATAATGTACGGTTAATGGATTTTTTTTTCTCTTTGACGTATTATAATAAACGTTTGTATATTATACAAGTATCTATTGTCACGTTAAAATAATAAAATGCACGGGTCTATACAATATAAACATATAGAAATTATATACATAAACAACGCGAACTCACCAAGTATGCTCATTCCTCACCCTCTTTTATTTTTTTAATAGTGCAACTATTCAAAATTTGATTTTTGATGTTTTTGAATATACTTATAAACTCAACATTTTAAAATGTTAAAGGTTTTTTTGTATTATTTCGGGAGTTTCTTTTGGATATACTATATAAGCTTTTATTTCAAAATGAAATCTCTTTTTTTTTACTGTAAATTATTTAGTGGATATTTTTGCTGAAAATCACGAAGTATCAAAATCAAAATTTGAACTGATAGTTTTTAAGATATTTAACGTAGTGTACGAATAATAGTTCCGTTATACAAGTTTGGAAAATATGGGGACTATAATAAAGGACGTTACGATGATTTGAAAGTTTTAGTATAACTAATACAAATTCATCAGCACTTATAATTTGACAATTTGAAAATATGGTGCAAGTATAATAAATATTATGTTAAATATCACATACATATAATTTATGTTTTTGTAAAATCATTTTTAAAGACTAATATTTATATATATATATATACATATATGTATGTGTGTGTAAAAATAACTTCAAATATCAGCCGAAGTTTTGGTGGTTTTGTAAATGTACGATATATAGTCTTGTCAGCCACATCAAAGTTTGTCGGATTTTTACTGGATTATTATTACTCTGTATCTTTAACCCACACATCTACACTATGAACGTACTTAAATAAATAATATTATATTACTCAGCGCTTGCGAACGTGCGTAATAATAATACGAATCGTTCAGAAGGAAAAATGATCACAGCTGCTCATAAGATTTCGGTGTATACCTATACGTTTTATAGATTTGTTCGTGGAGAGCCTGTGCGATCTGTTTGTAATTTTTTTTCTCTCATTTTGTATGCAGGTATTCGTATCCGTATTATATGCCCGATCACATATCGATCGAGTGAGCTAATAAAATGTATTAATATGTAACAACGAATTAAAGCCCGCCCACGTATACGACCGATATATATATATATTATATAAATAAAATATACGTAATATGTAAATTTTTCATCGGAACGTCCGAACACATAATACTGCATATACACGCACACACACACACACATATATATGAGTTTAGAGAGGTTAGCGGCATACGTCTTTCCGAATATCCTTCAATTCGTTCATAATATCGGTCATGCGTATATATATAAACGTGTGTGTAATGTGTATAATATATAATATGTATAGTGTGTATAACTCAAACGCGCGAGGGTACTATAGGGTTACTATTGAGAGTTTACATTTCTATACGAATAAACGTTTTCGTCCTGTATTTTAAATATATTCTATTCCTTTTCAGAGTTAATCTATATACTTACACAAACGCATGCACTCACACGCGCGCATAAAATACTAACATATGCAATTTATGTACATCCGTTCTAAATAGGTACTGTATGTGTACATAATAAAGTAATTGTATTAATATTGTATGTTACTGTAAATTAAATGACGAATTCGAATTGATGATTTAATATATATAACGTTTAAGGCCGTTTAAGACTTCTAAGGTTTAGAAAATTATGAATTAATTGTCAAGTATCTATAGTGAGGAAAATGTATTATTTAATATATAATTTGATTACTTATATTATGTGGAAATGAATGATTTTGACAATGGGAAATTTTACACCACAAATCAAACTTGGAGTCTGTAGCATTAACGCCGTTTTGTGATTTATAATTTTTATAAAATTCTAAAAGTTTTAAATACCGTGATTTTTCTGCTTGATTAGAAGTATTTCCAGTTGGTAGGAGGCATTTAAAACTTTTTATAATATATATCCTACGGTCTATACTTAAACCTTTCTAATATATTATTTTCAAAAGAATCCACCCCTAGAATAAAAACAGTACTTATATAGTATTCTTTTTCATTTTCTACAACCACATAACGTCATTTGATTTGAATTTTTATTAATCTAAGCATAGTACTTAATTATTATTTCTAATGTAGGACCTAAGTGTAACGAACTTTATAAATTAGTTGCTATGTTTACTTAAATTATAAACGGGAATACTGAATAGTTAAGTGATTTTTTTTCTTCAGACTTTAGTAAGAGGCTTATAAAATTCAATAAAATAAAAATAAATACAAGATTAATAATGTATATAGATAATGAATACAAAGACAAACAAATAAACAATTGTGTAAGTCCACAAAAACACAATCAATACCTTACAGACGTACCGTGTTCCTTTAGTGTCCCTTTAATAAATTTTTTTTAATTATATCTATACTTAAGTTTTTTGGCTTACCTAAACTAAAAATAAAAAACATTAATTAATGTTTTTTTTATATCCGAGGTATGTAATTATAGAGGTGATTTGTATAAATACTTTTAATTTAAAATTACTAATAATCATCACAAGTTAATATTTGTAAACTATCTCCTTTAAGCTTAAAATATTTAATAATACTTTAAATGTTTAATTTTTTAACTCGTTATTAGGTAATATTGTGCATAAAATCCCGCAAAACAAAAAAAAATATTAATATTTATTGACGAGGTGCATTGTTATAAAACTTAAATGTACTATTTTACAGTGATTTGTTGATTAAACAAATAACAATATGTTTTATGATGATTTAAAATATACTAAAGAATAATAATTATACGAGTACATTTCAAATCATTTAAACATAAAATGTTCACTATGTATAATGTATATACATTATAAATTTATACACAACTACACGATACTATAATTACTTAAAAGTTACAGCCATAAACCACCAGAAGTCGACTGTGAATAAAAATCAATAGATATACTTACACGAATCTACAACAACAACAAAAACAAAAACTGTACGAACAAACTAATAATTATAATATACGAAGCTGTGAATTGAAGAACTGTAACGAAAACGATCAAAACGAAACTAATTAAACCCTATCTCACACTACATGTGATTTTGATACACAATAATAACATAATATAATACATTATTATACGATACACTATATAATTTTTCATTTTATTGCAAATTAAAAAAATTTTAAATTCGTAAAAGAAAATAATGGTTTATTTTCAATGGCTTCTACAACCGATTGGTCACTTTACAATCTTTGACAATTTTTTTCCCGATTATCTTTTTAGCTTAATATATATTCGTTGCAGGCTCGAAAAACAAAAATCCTTTTTGGTCACTATCTATAATATAATCTTTTATTCTTCCCACGTTCGAATTCTAAAATTGCCATTATTGAACTATCCTTGAAATTCATTTGAACAATATCTGTAGTTGCCTGCTCGCGCCTAATATTACTATATACTATACGCAGTCTTTTTTTTTTTCCATTAACTTATTGTAAAACTATTTCATTCTACTTTTGTTTGAACTCACTTCATTGTGCGGAATATTATATTCTCATTTAATATGTTTCAAAGTAATTTACACTCTTTGCTTGCTTTGGCTTTGTTCTCGCAGCATGGTAAATAAATGGCCTAAATGTAATTATTTGAAAATTATTGCTTATTTTTCTTTATAGAAATATTATATGTGTATAATATGTATATTATGTACATTATATTGTTGATTATAAACTATTGTCTATTACTATTGTACTACTTTACCAGAGTAGATAAATATTTATAAAATTTATCAAAATGTATATACTATTGATGATTTTATTCATTTAGAATTAAAGAATAATTTTATAGTTTAATTTTAAATCTGCTTTTTGTTCGTGTTATTGATTTAGCTAAATATAATATTGCTTGAATTCATAATGCACACGTATATATAAAACGATTATTATAGCCATTGTTTAATGTTCATCATAATATAGTTACCGACAACTGACCCTAATAAGAATACCTATCTACGCATGTTTTGTTTGTTATCTATGATGCTACGTGTCTTGGAAGACATATATATATATATATATATAGGTTATATAGGTTATATATTATTATATATAATAATTGTTTTTATATTTTTAATTTGTATTTATTTTTCAAACCATATCGGACTCAATAGACGATATTGTCTTCTTCATCATATTTTCATATACAGTTATATAAACATGATATTGTTATTATTTAATTAATTAAATACAGTAATAACAAAATACGATAATTTCAGTATCAGGCCTACATGACTACGTCCTTTATGAATGTTATTCCTTATAATACTATAGATAATTGTAAACAATATAGAGTTAATAAATTAAATAAAGTAATATCGTTAATCCTGATAGTAGATATAGAAAAAAAAATCTCACTAGAGTTATTATGATTTACTTATCTGACTGCAGTTTGTAGGTATGGGTAGTTCGTCCGCTATAATTTGTCTACACACTACACTAAATGGGAATTAGTGCAGTGAACTGCAATAATGTCTCGTCAGTGCAGCACAAGACAAAATTTGTCACCGTACATCTGTTGTTAACATAACCAATGGCGTAATCATCGTGAATTGTTTTCGGGTGGTGTATGTATGTTTTGTATGTATGTATGTATGTATGTATGTATGTGTGTGTGTATGTGTGTGTATGTGTGTGTGGGTAATGCGGTAAGGGAGAAGTTCAGTGTTGAAAACATATTTTGTATAATAATGAATTAAGATTATATATGCAATATTATGGTTACCTTTTATGTAGTTTCGATAAATAATAATTACTGAGTATAATGTACAAAAAATTATCATGTTAGATTTTTTTTTAAATGGGTATTTTTAAAAATAACATGTACAAATTATAATTTAAAGTATTTGTTAATTTGTACCTACCTATTGGTTTCTATCTATAATTACAACAATTAAAATTATTTTTTAAATGTAATGATAATTATAATTTATTTTATTTTCTCTTAATATTAATCACAGAGAAACAAGTCGTAAAATTAAAATATACATTTAATCAAATATGTGATTTATTTTTCATTATTTATCGTTCATCAATACAAACTACAAACCCCTTTATACTACCCTTTATACTGACGTGATATGCTATAAGTTTTAAATCATTAATTACATATTTATAATCCATTGAACTACAAGAACTTAGGTACCATTATTTCAATAATATTTGATAACAAATATATATAAATATATACAAATGAGTAGACAATATTTTAAATATTAAAATTGAAGTTTATATATTATTAAAGAATTCCGTTCTGTTATCGTCATAATTTACTGTTTGTGGAATTTAAAAATGCTCACCTTGCACATTGTTAGCATTTTAATAGTTTTTTTTTTTTTATCTGAATGGCGTAGAGCTTATAGATTTTTTCAATCATGTCATCTATTTTTAAATAATTTTAAAATTCCATTACTTTTAAATATATATCGTCAGGAATATTTTTAAGATTGAGAAAAAAATTATACATTAATTGTTGATTAAAACGTATCGTTGTTGTTTCAGTTTATTTTACCTATATAGTATATGTTCAATAGACCATTATTGAGAATTTTCATGTAAGCGAAATTTAAAGAACATAAAGTATTGATTTTAATACAAGCCATTAATAAACGTACGTATAGAATACCTTTTATACAATTTAAGACAATCCAGATTCGTTTATTATTATTTAAGTATTTTTTAATTATGTTTTTATTAAAACAAATTTAATGAGCCAGCGTGTTAAAATAATTGCATGCCCCTCGACGTAGTATATAATATATTTTTTTTTGATAAATCCTCACAAATTAGTTATGGTTTTAAATTAATTTTTTGTAATATTATATTTGTATTAGATTTAATTATTAAAATATTTATGAATATCGACTGTAGTTTAATTATATATTGATGAATACAAAATACGAATCTATATTATGTTACAAATATTTAAATATTTAAATAATAATTAAAAGTAGAGCTAAAGTTTTACTGTAAATTCTTATTTAGTAATTTGTTTTTATTAACTCAACTTATAATTTATTATTATTGTACTTTTTACAATAATTATGAACGATATAATAAACATTACGAATAAGGATATAATTTATGTAAATCACAGCGAAGTGATAATACTGATAGGGGTAAACAATTGATAATAAATCCCAAATATCATAAAAAGAAATTATAAGAGCCTAAAAAATTGTTACATTAATACGCTCGCTAATAGAGCTGAAAAACACTATAATGAATATTAAATACGATATACGATATACTAACTAAAAATGAGAAAAAAAGATTAAAACGTAACTAAAGATAAAAGTAAGTATCTAATAATAACATAAACACTATAACAGAATTGGTTGCTTGCATCCCAGATTACTATCAGCTAGATACGTACATACTAGACCTGAATTGCGCCCCAAACGGTTATATCTTTATATGCTACATTTAACAGCCCTAAAATAAAACTGAAATGAATATATATAATCTATTGGTTTTTTATACAATTAAGTTATAATATTTCTAAAGAAAAATAAATATTTTTGTATATTAAAAAATTAGTTAAAAAAAGATATAAATTCTAGCTTAACATTTTGGTTAGATTAAATTAAATTAAGTAAGGCTTCTGTTGAAAAATTATTTTGATTATATTACATTGTACATTTAAAAAATCTTATAATATGAACCAAAACCAAATTGAGCCATATTGAAGCAAATATTAAAAAAATTATTCTTTCCTACTATAATAGAATACTTATAATTAACTATAATAAGATTTTATTTATATTACGGCACTTAATATGTATACTTATAATCAGTTAAAGATATTACAAGAAAAAAGTACAATCACAAGAAATATTAAAAACCAATTATAAACGATTATATCAATAATATTAATATAAATATTAACAAAAATATCGGATTACTTAGCAAAATTCTATAACTTACTTGTTCATAATTAAATAATAATTATGCCCCAGTCATGGAAAAAATAACAACATTTTTATATTTTCAAATAATAATGTCATAAAATATTAAATTAATCCTATTTTAAATTTTCATGCGTTTTTATTCAGAAATATAAATTCTATCGCAGATATATGAATCAATTTTAAAAAATAATTTTCGTTTTCTCCTAAATTAAATTTAATAAAATAATATTTGAACAATACAATTCAATTACGATTGAGTCAACATAAAAATCTAAAATAAAAAGCGAATAATGATTTTAAACTAACACGTTCGATTCAATTCCAAATATATTCAAGAACAATTTCTTAAAAATCAGTACACAATTATTATTGTTGCAATGAAATAACAAAAAAATTATATAAATATCTTCATTTACGTGTTAAAAATTATATAATAGGTTTCTTATTAGAAGTATGCATATTTTCATAAATTTAATACACTTATAGAATAATATACAAATATATTCATTTTCTGAAAAGGTTATTACATTTAAACATTATATCTAATATTTTGGTTTTATAATTTTCTATAAATATATTACATAATACTTAATTTAATATAAGTAGAAAACGAAAATAATTAAACAAATAGGTATAGCAAATAAATTATCATTATCATGAATATTAAGATTGTTTAAATTATATTATATCTAAACCAGATAAATTTAAATGCATTTTTATGATGAATAGGTATCACATTTATATAATAATAATTGTATAGATGTCAAGGAATGTCATTCTTGACATTATACTTAAGAACAAAATACATCATATGTTTTAATAGTTTCATTTAACGATTTACATAATTTACTAAGTTGAATTTTTTCACTCATCTTTTTTTTTTTTTGATAAAATTTTATAAAATGGTACAAGGATTTAAAAATTTTACGGTGTAGACTTCAATTATTAATTAACATCTAAATAATAGAACAATTTTAAGCAAGTAATCGTTCTTAGCGACCGATAATTTTAGTTAGCATTTCGTACATTTTATAATCTGATAGGTTGAACGTATTGATTGCTATGTTAACTGACTGATGGTTATGAATAATATAAACAATTTTATCGTGCATAATGTGGAGCTTAACATTTTTTTCGCATCAAACCGCCACGCATCGAAAAAAATCACTTTACGAACACTTTATGCATAACATGTATTGAGAAATTAATACCACTGTGCAAAAAAAGCTAGTGTTAATCTACTCAATCATTATATATCAATTCCATTAATAGTTTAACTTTAATCACTAAAAATATTTATCAATATATTATTATGTTATTTTCAATTATTCATAGTATGCTGCTGTCAATGTCAATACAATTCTAATTAAAAATAAAAATACGTATACACCTACTGGTTTTCATTATTTTCTTTAAACACAAAATAAATATATTTACTATTTAGCCATTTAGGTGTTTTATAAATAATACATTTGTGCAAAAATAATAATAATACATCATGGAAAGTGTACGTTAATAAATAAATATACGAGAAAAAAATGGTAATCTTGACAAACATTTATTTTTATTTTAGTAATATTTTCTAATTTTATTCTTTAAAAAAATAAATTTATGTCTGAATTTTTATAATGCATAATTTAGAGATTTTAAGCATATTATATTTATATACTGGCATACTGCATATAAGTGCATGCATATTTAACAGTATTTTATGTAGTGCATTAAATTCACAGTCCCTGGCGTATATTATTACTATAAGCCTACTCGCTAAACATAAGTGCATCAGTATTCAGTTTCATGTTATTTTACACTGCATGACGTTTACATATGAACACAGCGATGATAATTATAATTCATAATAATATACTCTGTACAGACTGTGGGTTTTTGATGGACCACTCGGGCGTACGATATCACGTACCTATGTCCTATATGCGCTCGCAGCAGTAACAAAAATCGTTATGGATTCGCTTCCATACAACTGACCTGTGAATTCCACTTAATATAATAAATAGATACATTATAAATTTTAATATATTACTCGTCCGATTTAACTATAACGATTCACGCCTGTTCTACAATCAAGCACCTATATAGATCACGATGAAGTATAGTAATTTACTAATACTATATATTATTGGTACACAAGGTATACAGATTATAGAGCCGAACTTGTGAATTCTACGCCCATGGGAAATTTTTTACCCACCTTCGTCCACGATTCTCTTTTGCATAAAATTTACATATATTTGCAATCACTTTTACATATTATATATTAAGTTTATCGATAACAATTCTATATATTATAATTAATTATTGAGAAGTATTTAGCGACAGATTTAGTGAAAAGCTTAAAGTTTGACCTTTAAAACTATATGTAAGGACGTTTTTCGAAAAATAAATTACGTGCTACCTCAGATAGTGGAACATTTCTATAGAATAACTGCAAAATTAATTCGATAACAACATTTTCAGGTCTTAAAGTATTATATACTATATCTATTCTGTATAATTTCATTATTTTTCTGACAAAAAAAAAATTGATTTGTGTAGCGCCGTTTCGGCACAATATATATAGTGTTCTCTAGTTTAATGTTTACGCCGTGGGATTGTCAAGCTACAAAATTATCAATAGCACTCATTATTGTCATCGGATTGAAATTTAATAATTTTTAAAACATTTTTATACCACCAGCCCCTTAAATCTGCCATTCAGGGTAATTGTAACTACCACCCCCCCCCACACCAAATGCGGCCCAGTGCTCATATCGTGAATACAAGCATTATTATTTATTATAATATACGGCTAAACGAATAAAATTCCAGTCGTGTACGTAGTGTAAGTATAGTACGCAGTATAAAACATATTATACCAACGACCGAGACGATTTCGCTGGTGAGTTGACCTCTTTCCCGACGCCGTTCCCTCGCACGCACAAGCGCATTCGGAAAATACGGTGACTACGCCTGTAGGGGAGTGAGGGACTATATAGTATATATATACGCTCCCAGCAATATTCGTTTTGACGAAAATAATTTTTCTAAAATCCAATTCGTTCTGCCGTAAAAATACAACAATGCGCATTGGCTTCCGTCGATGATTGATTAAGAAATAATCGTCAATCGTAAAATACATAACATTTACGGTATACATAAATATATATAGATATACCAGTATATATAGGTATATCGTAAATACCATTCAGCCGTTTGGTTGAAGGTATAAAAAGTGTTTAAGGGTCATCGTCGCATTTAACGAGTATCATTTATATTTTTTTTTTCCAGAGACATCTAAAATAAATTATTATACAATTATAATAAATTAATATTATGCAATAAAAACATGTTAAAAAATCGAATTAAAAATCATTGATATAATAATTTCTTAACGATACATAAAAGTATCAAACAGTACATTGATAACATAATAATCAAATTTCTATGAAATTTTATTGTAAAATCGGGTTGATAATAATTTTAAAATAAAAACAAATTCATAACAATGTTTTTTTTTGGGAGGGGGAAGCTAAAAAGCCCCTTAATTAATCGATTAGCCCTCCCTCCAAATGTATATTCTAGTTATATAACTACAGTTTTGTTCACAAATATACTATTTAGAGTGCATAACAACACTAAATTTTTTTTTTAAAATATAAGCCTATTAAAAAAGATTTAGTCAACATAAAAAGTAACTTTATTCAATCTAATATGTTAAAATTACAAAATTATTTTCTTTCACATAATAATATAAATAGTTTGGAATTCTTTAAAGTTATATTTTACCCTCTTATTATGAATTAATGAGAATTTGGTCTATGCACAGTATTAGTTCTCATACTCTGACATACACGTTTGCTTATTGGCCAACTTATACTTATAATATGTCGTCTATATATGCGCATACATATTGTTTTGTTTAAATTAGCTAACAGTTGTGTCCAATGTTAATTTATGTAAACCATCAAACACGTCATGATCCCTTGTAATGAACTCTTAATCAAATTATATATGGTTCGTAAATTTTGCAAATACCTGCGTTATACGATGTGTGTATGAATGCACTGTTAACCGCCGTATAGGTAAATCCTCTAAGGACACTTCAGTAGAACCTAGAAGCAGTCCTTTCTAAAGGGATCAATGTTCGTTAATGTATAAATAATTCGTACGTAGGCGTACACACATTCACACAAATATATATAATATAAGGATACGTTCAATATAAAAATATTATACTTACACACCTAAACGCGCGCACAAAATTATCATCAGCTGAATTACTCGGGAAAAATTTCAAAATTCTTGTATAAAGTGAAAATATATCTACACATTATAAATCACCTCTTTTATTATGATTTGCTATCATGTATCATGGTTTTTTAATCTTAATACTAAATTCCTATCTGGGTTGCTCGTGTTAGGAACTTGTGTATACATCAATGAATATTTTACAAATTAAAATATAATGTTTATCGTAAAAAAACTGTTCAGTAAAAAAATTAACTTGTTATAATTGATTACATAATAGTAATTAAAATAACCTGTAGATATATTCTTATAATAATGTTATTATTTTTATTTTTTTTCATCTTTTTCTTCTGGGAACATTATTATTATTATTATTTTTTTTTTGTAGAATATAAGTAATAAAAGGTATAGTTTTATAAAACTTGTATGATTATACAAATATTCTAATTCTACTCATTATAGATGTAGAATAAACAACAACAATAATCTTATATACAATTAAAGTACAAAAGAACATTTTAATGTCAACAATACATTTTAATATTGTATTATTCATAAACAACCTATATAACCTATAAAGAAGTAATAAGTATAATATTTTATGATTTAAATATTATAGGTTAAATTATAAACATCTTATAGTAACATACATAATATATAATTAATTAATGTAACATTATTGAAAACAAATTATAAAAGCGATAATTGAATTAAAATATTATAATTTCATTAGAAATCTACACTTTATTTAAATAAGTATAAAATATAAGAGCTATGAATACAATTATAATTGTGAAAACTAAAGGATTTCAACCAATAAATATTATTCATATTTTATCTTATTTGTAAAACGTCTCGTTCTAAAAGTATCTGTTATCTTTAATCTATTAAATGTTATGTATATCTAAAAAATAAAATCCAAGTTAACATTTGTAAACTTAAAACTTTTAAAATTATTGAGTCTTAAAAATACATAAATTATAAAAGGACAATTTAAAAAAAAAAATTTCAAATATAATTTTGAAAAAGTACAAATTTAAATACATAATATATATATATATATATATATATATATTATTTTATAAGCGTATTAAATAAATTAAAAATGTAATAATAATAATAATAATAATAATAATCTAACCAACTATGTCTTAAGTAATAAATATTAACTTAACACAATATAAATTATAATTAAACAACTATCATAAGTTAAAGTATTTAAAAGATTATTAAATTAAAACATGAAATTAAAATATACATTAAATATATATATATATATATTTATTGTAAATTTAAATGCTAACTCAAGTTAGAATTTTAGATTGACCGTATACAGAAATGCATAATAAACATCATGAATTTTTAACAAATAAAAAAAAATAAAGGTTGTATTTTCGCAATATTTACAATATTATTGTAAAAAAAATGCTATTTATTTGAATATAATGTATATATTAAAAGAATTTTGGATTATTAGTCTGATAGAAATTCAAAATAGTGATTGTAATTAATTAATTATGTTTAGTTTATCTCCTTATAATATAATAATTGTTATCTTTATTGGGGAAGGGATGAGTTTGTATTTTGAAATGAGTTTACTTAAAGTGAGTTACTTAAAGACGCAAAATTCTGCATTTCTTAAATAAAAATCATTAAAATATAATTAAGGTATGACGCGTTTATTTAAGTTGAACATAGACAATGAATAATAATAATTTTCACAAATACAATACTAGGTACCACGCCCAATAAGCTTTCAGTTCTTAATTATATGATTTAAATTATTTTTCTTCTCAAGTGAATTTGAAACATAAAGTTAGGTATTATATTTATTATTATTAAAGTTTTATAATATACGTATAGTGACCTAGTATTGATCGTTAATTTTTACCGTGCCTATAATATTTATATATACCAGCGTTTCTCAACCGGTGGTACGTACTACACAGAAAAGCTGATATCATACGTGACTTTAAGAAAAAAATTAGAATTATTATTAATATCTATTAAGCATTATATACTTAATGGTAATCTAGTGGTACGTGCAAATTTTCAAAACACGTAGGTGGTACATAAAAGATTGAGAACCGCTGCACAATACAATATATATTAATATTTTTCATAATATATACGTAGTATAATAGTATTATATATTAAATGTTATATTGGTTATACAGTAAATGAATGAATTAATTGTATAATGTTTAAAAATAAACTTGATAAATTAATTGGTATTATTTTTTTATTTCCCATGAAAATCAAACTAAATACTATTATACAAAAATAATCAATTTTATCAATGTGAAAAATTATTAACACTTATTACAAGCAATGAATAATATAATATGTCAATGCATGTTATCATTAGACAACAGTGAAACTCATGTATAATGTAATTAATGATCATTGTATATAAAAAATTTCTCATACATAAAAACTCCCACAGCCCTTGAATAACTTCAAAACTTCGCCCTTATCTAAACAATTAATGCGTAGGAGACGCATTATTGGAACTAATGAGATTATTGAAATTGTCCGTGTGAACATCGGTAATATTTAATTATTTATGAAAATAAAATATAAAAATAATTTAATTAATATTTAAAATTCTGTTTCAATACAAACGTTTTAGTCGCAACTTACTCATATATTATATTATCAAGTAGATAAAAATATTGTTTTAATGATTAATATTATTATTTTTTTAGACGTTTAAAAAATTATTCCTCAATTCCTCATTACTATAATATCAGTCATACCAATATTCGGTTATTGTGAATACGGGGGGAAATAATATATACCATACACCGTGGTGACTATATTTTAATGTAATAATGTTTAACGTTTACAATTTTTACCGCCTAACATCTAACAAGTATTCTTTGAGTATTTCACATGTGAAAAAAATAGACATAAAATAGTACCGGCATATTATAATAAATACAAAATATGATATATATGTCTATATATATATATATTATAAATATATAAGTTAGTTATTATAGTTGTTGACGACGTACTGATAAGACGGCTGGTATGACGTTTGATGTACCGAAAAATGTTGCTTGGCCGTATTCGGTTGCATTTCGTGATACCTGGCATGATAATAATATTGTTCTGCAGGGTCGACACAACTGCTTGATATGGATGGGTATTGGTTACCCATCGTTAGGTACTGATCCAGTTCCGAACTGTCCACCATGTCAGCTCCGATAGCCTCCACCGCCGGTAGATCGTCCATACGACCAAAATCAAGGCTGTAATCTATCGCAGATTCGCCCGATTCACCTTGAATAGGAATTATTATGTATTTTTTGATTATTATTAATAAATGAAATTGTCTTAAGACTCTGAGCAGGACGATGAAAGTATTGGTTTCACAATGTATGTATGTATATGGGTTTTTTCAAGACACTTTATTAATGTTATTTTTGAAATAAATAGGAAAAAATAAAAAATATGGAAAAATGAGTTTATTTCTCAACATTAATATCGACAAAATAGATTTTTATGATATTTATAATAATCTATAGTCTATAGTTCTATACTATTAAAAAATGTACTAGGTGGTTTTTAGTTTACCAGCGCTAATCGAGGAAATTACTTAACCAATTTTTCTAAATTTTTATACGACAATCCCTGAAGATGTTTTCAAATTTTTCCATAAATTAGTCTAATCCATCGTAAAACTAAAGAAAAATGTAATACATATAGAGTACCTAATATTAATAAATTATAAAATATCCTTAAAGGATATCGTATTGTCTCCGCTCAGAATAGTTTTTCGTATAATATACATATAAGGTGCATAGCAATTTCCCAGGTGTTTTAAATTAAAATAGAATGGCATAGTATTAAAGTAGTTCAATGCTTACCATAACAAACAGTGTGTGTAGCATTGCAATAACCATTTTTGGGTTTGGCTGGGTAATAGTTTGGAGTAGTAGGAGGAGTCAGTGGTTCTGGTGGTGAACCGGATGGACTACTACTACTGGTCGATGATGAGCTAGCAGGAATCATTTCTTGTTTAATCGGGCGAGTACTAGTGGTGCTATTAAAAAATAAAATAAACTAGTATAAACATAAATAATAATTGTTATTATAAATTATAACTAACTATCCACATACAATGAAAATGTTTATTATTCAAATCAGAAGCTATATTTAACCTAATCGATAATTAATCAAAATGTATGCTTATATAGTTAAAACATGTTATACATAATGTAGTAAGGAATTCAATATACAAAATGTAAATTTTTGGTTTATCTGAATTTAGGTTTCTTAAAACTAATTTAAATGCAACACCTATAAATCTGTATCTATCTACTTTTTATTTATATTTTAATACATCAAAAATGTTATGTATCATCGTGTGTTTAATACTTTAATATGACGTGTGCATCTATCTGTAAACGTTTTAAATTCCACGCATAGTAATGTAACATAATTAAAGTTGATATTAATATTTTTTGAATATTATGAAATTATTGAGATTATCATATACAATCTGATAAATAATTATAAGTTTTACTAACGTACGTACGAAAACAAAATAATATGAAACTATGGCCAAATTGTTTGCTATGTATATACAGATTATAGTCTATAATATTACCAGCAAAAACACAAAATATAAATGTACATTCATATAAATAAATAATTTATAATACACAAAGATAATTTTAAATAATTATTATTACCTGTTACAGTTCATTGACATGTCGTGTTTTAAATGCTGTTGATACTGAGAATCGATTGGTTCAGATTTATCATGTTTGGTTTTGTCCTGTATTTTGGGTATTCCTTTAGCCGCCTTATTGCGCCGACGTGGTTGATATTTATAATCGGGATATCTGTTCTTGTGAAGCACTCGCAGTTTTTCAGCCTCTTCTATGAACGGCTGTTTATCGTCTCCACTCAAAAGTCTAAAAATTATTTTTAAAAAAAACAATAGTCACTATAGTCGGATATAATAGTTCGTATAATATAAGATATTACGAATGCGCATTAACATTTGTTTATCAAAACACTTTTTAAAATACTTTCGTTCAATATACTAAACTAAATTTAATATGGTTATACATCGTTAATCGTTACAGACAATTAAATGCTTAGCTCATATAATCTCATAAAGTTGTAATGTATTTGCTATTTAGGTTCTGTAATGTACGAAACTAGATATGCTAACCGTTAATATTACACTTTAGGCCTTGGAAATTATAAATTTAACGTTCTTAATTTACTACGGTATAGCTTTGTACATAATACATGAGATATGACCTCTCCTCGGAATATACAAGACTTTTTCATAGTTCAAATTATTATATCTTCACTAACATACTATGTCGTATTATATTATTATTCTATGTGATTTTTGATGAACGCCTTAAAAAAAATACGTGCGAAAATCACAAATATTATATAATATTATTATAGAATACCGGAACTATTCGTTTTATTTTTATTGTTTTATCCTTATGTTTTAGGCACCTGTTGTCAACCAGCCAAGGGATGAAAAATGCATTCCTCATGTTTTTTTAATATTTGACGTACCCAAAGGGTTAACATGCTTAGGGTTGAAAATAAACGGACAATTAAACGTACGTCCGATTTGTCCCAGATGCTCGTGTGCTGGCATATCCGTCCCTAGACACTCCCTGTATTATGTCATATTACCATTTCTAAAAAAGACTAATTAAATGCGGGAGTGTCTCTCTGTGGAGTATGACCTTTCCCATTTTAATATTAATATTTTACGCTCCACTACAAAGTAGATGAGTTAAAAAGAAAAACAAATTGAAGAACAGAGATATTATTATGACGAAAAGTTATAGTACGTATTGTAATAAAAAGGTGAATTTCTTTAAACAGTAATATATAGTTGTCCACGCGCATATGCCATTATTACATCACGTTTCACGTTTGCGTGTATCTACATAATATACCTATCCCTCAACAGCCATTTTTACATAATATGTGAATTATTCATCATAATAAAAAACCTCTGAAAAGTATTTACTGTAAAATTGAAAAATAAAAAGTTATAAAAAACTCGTACACACTTAAATAAAACAGCTAAACTGAATTTAGTGCATAAACTTTAATCTCATAAATATATACGATTTTTTCCTAAACCGATGGGACTAACTTTTTAACATTATTATATTAAACATTATTTTATTTTTACCAAGATTATGTGGTTATAAACATGTTATACGAGTATTATTATATAACATGAAATTGTCACTAATATTTTTAATTATTATATTATCATTGAAAAAATTTAGAAAAAGTAATACATAGTACAGTAAGTAATCTTTAATAACTTCCTAAGTTTAAGAAAAATTAAAGGATTTTATATTTTTTTTAAAACCACTAATGTTATATTTTATTTATTATATTTAAATATACGTTATAAATGTATAATATATTTACAAGGGAGTTAGTAGTTACTGGTTACTGTATATAATTAAATATATTCTTGCTCATTAGTTAATATTTTAACCAAGTTATTTTTATTAAAATAAAAAAAAAATAATTAATAACCAATATTTATTGAAACCCAAAAGCTTAGTGTTAACAAAGATTATTAAAATATTATAAACATTTAAAGTATACCTATATATTAATAAATTGTTTTATTTCTCTAACATGTTAAATAACTATCTAGTATAAGAATCAAATATAAAATGAAATATAATTTGTAAAAATGAAATTATTGAATCTAAAAAATGCTAACTAACTCATCGAACAATAATTTTGCATTTACGGACTAGGACATATTATATGATCGCATATTTTTATGATTTCTTCGTATTGATGCTTATTTTCTTAAAATATTTTTATTTTTTCGGTATATTTGATCTAAATAATTTTTCTAATAAACCTATATTGTGGACTTCTGCTTTAATGTATTATACATTATAGTGACAACTTTCATATTGTTAAAGAAATCGTTGAAAGTTTTGATTAAGATGAAGCTCGTTCAATCAAGAGTGCTCAGTAACATTTTAAAGCCTCGTAGAATAAAAGTAATTTAGATTTTATAAAAACCAATTTTGAATGTCTTCCTCTGGCGATAGCCTGTCTTTAAATCAAGGCATAGCATATATTAGAAGCGATACAAATTGTTTAAGATATTTCAGCCTAGTTAATGATTTGAAATGCCAAACTGAAACTATGATTAACCAGAAACAGTTTTTTTTTTAAATGAAGGCGTTCAAATTGTTTATAATATATCAAAAATATTAAGAGGAGAAGAAGAAAACATAAGTATTTTAAATATACTAGAGTAATTAATAAGTAGTAACTAGCATACTTCAATTATACCACTATGACGTCTGAATTCATTTTTAGTATACAAAAATATATTTGCATCGATATAGAAGATTGTTTAAGTTCGGAAATACAAAGAAATCGCTGATTATCCAATACAGTTCTTATTTTGAAAGTGAGCAATTTAAATTTAATAGTTTAAATACCTAGAACCCAAAAGATCTAAAGAATGATGTATCAAATATTTCTTTGATTAAGTACACAAATAAAGAACTTTTTTTATTATTAAAATCAATTTTCGATATTATTTTTACATTTCAACATTTTTATAGGGAATTTTTTGAATTTAAATTGCATGTTTTGCCTGTTTGTAATGCATAAATGCATGCATATTTAACACTTTTTTAGTGCATTTGATTCACAGTCCTATTAATCATGAATGTCATACAAATATATGTATAATTATGCAACAACAATTTAATAATTGTTCCTTAAAGTTATAAAATCAACATTAATACTAAATAAAATAAATAAAAAATAACATGACAAATAGTCAATATATTACAAATAATGTTTAATGAAAATATATATATATATATTTAAACAAGAATAAGCAGAATCTTATAAGATAAAATGCTTACACAACACAAATATTAATTATATATTTTGCTTAATCAATAATATGAAATATTATGGCTATATATAGATTTAATATGTATATAATACTACATCTATGCTGTATTTATTAGTTACAAAATGAAGATACAATGTATTAAAGGGTATTTTATTTGTTATATTTATCTTTACTTGCATTTTATCGGTTAAAAATATCACTTTTAGCACTTAGCATTGCTCACTAATAGAAGTATTATTTGTCAGCACTTTAATATGTAAAGCGTGTTTACCATCATTTTAAACTGAACTCAGATATAATCATTGATTTTAGGTTTTAACTCCTCTTTGAATTAATACCGCCCAAACCAAAAAATAAAAAAAGTAAAAATACTTCATGATTCAAATTTTAACCATAGGTATATAAATATAAAACTAATCAATGAAAGAATTTTGTATTTTTATTATGGTATCTATCTACCTATCAACTATGAAACAAATATTTTATGTTTATTATTATTGATCTTGGATAGGTACAAACCACAAACATTACCTATACATTTTAGAAGACTAAGTGGGAACCTATTACTTTTTTTGTAAACGCAATTTAAAGAATTTTTTTAATAAATGTTTGTAATTGAACAATATTAATTAATGCGAAATTCTATGCTTGAAAGTAATTTAAAGTTTTTTTTTAAATTGCATTTTGACCACACACAACATTAGCTAGTTTGTGACATGTGGTCAAAACGTAATTTTCTAAAAACTTTAAATCACTCTAAAGCATAGAGTTTTACATTAATTATTGTTGTTAAATCACCAAAATTTATCAAGAAAATGTCTTCACATTATGTTTGTAAAAAAAAGTATAAGTTTCCAACAACATTTATATAGTTGACCCCCAAAATGGTCACCAAAATATTATAAGAACTATGAAATTATAAAATGTAAATATAATTTAGGATATCTCTTAATAATCTAAATAAAAAAATCTTTTGTATTAAACATTTTCTCTACTTTAAATATTTATATGATGAAACAGTTTTAACATAAATTTTGAATCACTTTGTATATATAAATATATTTTATTAATATTAATATATATTTGAACTTTCTTCAAATTATGTAAATTTTTATATTTATTATGTTTAAAAAAATTTTAAATGACATTTTTCAAATACATGAAATTCTATAGAATATTTCGTAATATCTACGTTATTAAAGTATGATGAGTGACGACGTAGCCACGTTTTCAATAAAATAGGATGGTAAAAAAAACGTAATTCGTGTTAGGTAAAAGCTATATAAATAATAATTTACCTATTTATTAGAATTTTTACTTAATCAATTATTTTTAAAAGGAAAGTTATTTATCAAAAATATATAACTGATATATTACATATATTGTATACTTTATAAGCAGGTACTATAGGTATTATGTAATATTATGGTATCCTATGTAATTATACAATTTGAATTAAAATATTTATAAGCTGAAATTTGTTGTGGCTTTTAAAATTTAATTAGATGCCTATTATCCATTTTCTGAAACAAAACAGTTATACACAGTAATATATTATAAACACTATAACAATAACGTATCTGAACACAACCTTTACACTGTTTTCAAGTCCAAAATTGAAAATTGTTTATTTTAACATGATTTATTATGTACCGTACCGTTGATATATCAAACAATATAGTATATGAATACAAATAAAAATTAATATATTAAATTAACTATACACAACTAACAAAAATTCTATATCGATCTTCTTATCAAATTGTGGAAAACATATATTTTGCTACCACTATAGGTAATAAATGTAATTTTTATGACATTTTATGGTTTTAAATGTCTTAATTCATAAAATAACAGATATTTAGTTTTTAGAAACAAAAAAAAATAATTATAAGTGTTATAACATTCTTTTTATGTAGATACATTTTTTGAATAATTTCATTATTTTACAGTGTATTATACTCAACCATAATATGCTAACCACTACATTACATACTATTATCAAATTAAATCATTGGATCTTTACATATTGAATACTGAAAAGACGTCATGTATTGTATAATGTTTACCTCCACAGTTGTCCAAGCGTTTTACTGAGCTCGGCGTTGTGAAGCTGTGGATACTGATCAGCAAGTTTACGACGCGCAGCTTGAGCCCACACCATAAAAGCATTCATTGGTCTCTTTACATGATAATTTTTCTTCTCTGTAGGGGGTCTAAAAAATAAAATTTATCTTTTATTAAGATGTACATTAGTAAATTGTACAAATAATTACAATATTATAATGACCCAAAATATGAACTTAAGTACCAGGTAGTAGGTACCTTAACGACAAAATGATTTACAAACTTTATAAATTAATATCAATGTATATTATTATAAAAATACATAATAATATATACTATCATTAAATACGAAAACAAAGATAATAAAATAATACTTATATCTATTTTCAAATAACTAAAATGTAAGGTTATTAAAATTCGTATTGAAAAAAAAATAGATTTTTATATGATGTGTTTATTGTCAAACACGTATAGTTTAAATAAACATAATAGATAGATGAGGTACCTAACATAATTTTACATCAGACGTATTTTATATAAACATATTAATTATTATTAATATATTTCTATATGAGTTCTATATGAGTATCTGCTATAAGCATTATATATATTATAATTAAAATGCTATTCTCAAATTACATGTTTCTAGTTTAGTATAGTTTATTGTACAAAATAAAAACGTTTACTATTTATATCAGCATTATAAATTTCGTATAAAAAACCTCAAAGTTAGCTGCTATAACGGTTTAGTTAAATTAATAGTGAAGACAGGCGACTGATAGTATCTTCCCTTGCGAGTTTCAACCGAAATACGTATTGGTAGATGTCCAAAACTCATATGTTTCCGAAAAGATATGACAAAACATATAAACGTATGTAATTTGTATAAGCATTACAATAATTAAGTATACCTACGCGATTGCCACGGTTCGTAAACGAAGGAATTACGAACTGTAAAAAAAGTGTCGTTCATAAATTACACAAAACATGCAATAAAATTAATTATAGCAGCGATCGGCGAGGGCTTAATACATAATTATATTATAATTACGACCTATTGTGGTTTTATTAGTTCACGCTTCATTATAGTTTATTTTAACAAAATCACAATACATATTTCTTAAAATACTATTATTAACACGATTAAATGTTTTAGGAACTATATGGTAATTAGGTAATTGGACACTAAGTTTCAAAGACATACGTACAAACTACTTTTGTTTTACCCATTTTATCCCTATAGTTTTGCTTAAGAATATTCTATAACTTTAATGTCGACAGCTTAGTATAAAGAGACAAATTTTAATTTAATATCACATTCGATATTTATTGAGATCAATGAATGTTTAACATTTTAGTTTAACCTGTTAATTAAAAATTTTCTGAAGAACTCATTTTGAAATATATAATCAACTAAAATCCCTATACATAACATACCTACTATAAGTATAATAGGTACAATAGGTACATGATAGTATAATTTGAAATTTTAATTAAATTATCATAATTATTCAAATATGTATTAATTGAACGATTTTTATCTAATATTATTCAGCTTAAGGTAAATGTAATACCTCAAATTGCATTCATTATAATATATTATTATTCTCATAAATTTTTGTATTAAAATTTAAAGTTTATCTTAATAAAACGCTAAATGTATTTGTAATCATGAAATTTTAAATGCGAAGAATAGTTATGAGTTGTCACGTGCCAGTGTAGATGAGATGAATACAAACTACGTTGCGGAGACATCTTGCCCTTTATTTTTCAATACGAATACCTTAAACACTCTTTTGAGTTTTTAATTTCAGCCTGATATCTATAATAGATAACATATAATACTATATAAGTAACATTACTATTTCATAATACTATAATAGAATTCCACAAATTGCTTATTTGCATTATGTTTAAAAGAAACTAAACGTATAATATTATACATATATTTTTTTATTGAGTAGTTAAAAAATAATAGAAAAAGTTAACTTTTTATTATTGAATACTTGGTACAATACTTAATATTATATTAGACTAAACCTAAAATATAATTTTTCGTATATTTTCTCCAAAATGATTGCTTAAATTTATTTTTTTGAAACTGTTAAGACATTGTATTTATTACCCCTACAACTTTGTTTATTTAAAGAATATATTTTATCGATTTAAAAAAAAACAATTGTACATCCTTTTTTACTTAATGGCAGACACGTGTGGTTTGAATGAAAATTCACTTTCGTCCTTTTTACCACAGGGTTATTTACGATCGACCGTGGTTTGTGTTTGATGTTTAAACAAAAATTAGCTGATTCTAGTGTTTGGAATATTGATCATCATGACATGACACTAGGCGTCAGATAAAATTAACAAATATTTTTATAATTTTTTTTTTTTTCGATTTAGATTTGTGTTTGGGACCTCGTAGGCGTTGGATCACAAAGACCGCTATCAGTATAGTTATGCTGATATTATTTTTATTATAACATACACTTCACATAGATATACAACTAATAGCCTATCGAATTAGATTTCATCCACGTTGTATAATGTCTTACTAAAGAACTTCCGGTCGTCTCTTATCTTCCGGTAGGATGGACGTAAAAAAAATACCGCCAATGTTGTCGACAGAAACTGTTAACATTCCTTAATTAATTCATCTAGAGCATAATATTTACTTATCAAATATTATGTGTACGCAGGTCTTCATATCGCAAATATGCATAATTTATTTATTTTTAAATACATATCTGTATCCGTAAACAGATATCTTTGAAAAAAAAATGTTCCGATTATTACATTGATAAAATTGTAATAAATTAATATTATAAATATTTTTCCCGTAAAAGATACATAAATTTGAAAAAAATACTATTATTATTTATTAAATTGTCGTCAACATTACATTAATGAATACATGATAGGTACATAATAAATAGAAAATAAATCGGTGTACAAAAAATAGGATGATGCATTACTTTGTAATGTATTATAATTAATCAAAAATATATTAAACAATATTGTTCTTGTGATTAGTGGTTTTAGTTATTATTACGAGGCTATTTTAAATAAAATTGAAATAATAATAACTTTTTTTAAGGTTTTAAATTATAATTTTCCATTTTATAACAAAAGAAGTGTTACATTCTATTATACTTTAAACATCTTTTAGTTAGATAATATTATTATTTTTGTTTTCCTCAATTTTAAACCCGTTTTAATTCAGTTTTTTACTTATACCTAATACTGATAGAATACTGTCAAATGTATATACAGTCAACCTAGGTACTAGCCATTCAAAATCATAATAAAAGTATTATCAACAATTAATCATTTCTATATTCTATTTTTTATGAACATTAACAGAATCATTTATGTAGATTTATATTTCAATTTAAAATATCAGCACTAAAAAATTAGTGTTTTTATTTTAAATTTCATCAAAAAATTAATATAGTATTAAACACAAACGATCCTGCACAGAGTTCGGAGGTGAAAATGGTAGGTCTTCTTTTTTTTAAGGGAAGGGCGCTTGATTACATTTATTTTATTCAACGTTTTATTATATTTTTTACAATTTTCTTCAACGGCAAGAAATTAAAAAAAAACTACGCGTACAATATAATATATATTGAGATTTTATATAAAACTTTTTGGGATTTTTTAATGACTAAAAAAGTGATTTCAAAAGAAAAATGCCCATTGTATCACTCCTTGATCCCTTTTTTAACCACTCGGAGTATAAAATGTCATCGCAAGTTGAAATATGAACTTTTCGATAACTCTTAGACTATTTTGTAATAAAGTATAAATTACTTGCGCTTAAATTTAATGAAAATCTTATATGACACTACGACGTACCACCAATCTACTGAGAAACTGGGATTAGGGAACCCTTTTAATCCTCTAATATCCATTAACTCAAGCAAGTAAGGTACTTTCTACTTAAATAAAAATAGCGATTAATAGGCTTATAATATATATTATAATAGTAATGATTTTTATTACTATTAAATTAAGAATTTTAATATACTTTAATGCATTATAATTTATAAGTAGGTATAGAAAAAATATATATGTGAATATAACATAAAAATCAAACTAGAGGTAATTTTTTAAAAGATATAATTTTTAAAAAATGTTGACGTAAACATATGAGTCGAAGAGAAGAAAAATTGAGAATCATCTATTTAAACTACTGGGGTGGGTTAGAAGTGTTCGACAAGGGATGGATTTATAAGTGGTATGGATCTATTTTCGTGTCAGGTCGTTAGGTTAGTTTGACAACAACAACTTTTCTACTCACGCGCTGACACTATCTTTCACGGCTTTCAAGAAAATATATTTCCCAAGTTATCTCAGTCAATCCCAAATTATTGTTGAACACATATCCGTTTCCTAATTATATTCCTTTCACTGTGATTAACCATTTAACCCATTCCCTTCCAATATAACAGAATTAACAGTTAATACAAAATGATTAATTCTAGTATAATAATAATAATTATTAAATTTATTTAAACAATTATTATTATAATTATTTTACCAAAACAATAATTAAATAGCTTCATAAAATGGTTAACATTAAAATAATAAATTATTTTAAAATATAATTAATATAAATAAATTAGTCAAACTCACTAAGGACCAATCAATCATTAATTATGAATGCAATTACATACTAAATATTTAGTTCATATTACATAGGACAGCGTTTTCTAAACTCTTGTTTGGGCTGGCTCGGTAATTAATATTTTTCCTCTTCGTGACCCACCAAAATATTTTACATTTACCATTGTGTAAAAAAAGGCAAAATAAAACACATTTGAATGTCCACATAGAATTGTACAATAAAATTGAAGCGTTGATTTGCAACAACGATGTAATAATTATAATATAGTTACTATTTGTATCAAATTATCAAACTAAATGATAAATAATAAAATTCAATATGAGAATTCTATTAAATTCTGCGACCCGGCATTATATTTTCGTTGCCCGGTAGTGGATCGCGACTCACTATTTGGGAAACGCTGACAGAGAATACAATGCATTTAAATAAATACAAGATAATATTATTGTGATGAAGATGATTTGTCATAAGTGTTTTTTAATTGTGTAGGGTTGTATAAGTAAACGAAATAAAACCTAATATTATAGTTACAATAATCTAGATTATTAACAAAACCAATATATATATATATGTAGATTGTTGTTTATTTTCAGTGACTACAATTACGCACGTTTTACCTTTATACCTATTAAAAAACACAGCACGATTGTGCACAACAATATTTTTTTTGTTGGTTAAAATTATTTAAGTTTGGATATTTCACCAATAGTAAGTAGTACCCTCATATAGGTTATTATATTTCTACCGCATTGCAAAAATTAATTAAACTATAATTTAAATATAGGTAATTATACGCCAATTAGACGGTATTAAAAATAGTTTAATACTTCAATGCATATAATTATATAATAAAAGGTATAAAATATGCATATTATTATAATACAATATAATATGATATACTGAGTATTAGCAGTGTACGTACATTTTAAAGAAATTATAATTAATAACTTATAGAACAAAATTGAGAATTTTTTTAAAAACAACAATAACAATTATTGTATTGTATTGTTAATTTGCAAGTAAAAAGGTAAAAAGTGCGCAATCGTGTTAAGCCCGCTACATTTATGGAACATTCTTTAAATTCACATACGTTACGAATGCTAGTTAATTCCATAGTTAAAAAAAATTAAAATTTACAGTTTATAAAACCACGATGCTACGTGTGATGGTAGATTGTACCTAAAATAATACGTGTTTTCTGAACTCATTTCAACGGAAACGTTACTATTATATTATTTATAAATTATGAAGGAACATACGTACTAACCACGAGCAAGATAATTAACAATTTAACTGCGACTACAATACACGTGGAATAAGAATATTTAGTTTAAAAGTTTCGCAAGGCCATAAACCGTATTTTCGATGTAAATACACCGTTTACGACAACATATACAATACATGGTATTATCATTGGACTATCGAGATTAAATGACAAAAAAACTTACTTGGCAGGAACCGGCACTAGAGTCCAATCGTACCCACCCAAAACTTTGCTAACAGCGTCGTTTATTTGCTCGTTGTCTTTTAATGCATTGCTCATTGCCGCCTTGGCTGCGGCTGTTACGCTCGCTGCCGCACTCGCCGTAATAGTGACCACTGGTTTACCGGACGGACCGGGTGATTTTACCAAACAGTTCATTATAGTTATATAAAAATAATAATAATAAAATATATATAAAAGCTAGTCGGATGCACAAAATATCACGAATATAGACGAATGAAGTATCGAAAATAATTAAATAATCCGTTGAGTCGGTCGAACTAACACAAGCTAGATGAGGCTGTGTACTGTTGGACGAAGATCCTGTCCGCTCGTCTCGTATAGATCTTATCGTGGATCTTTTCTCCCACTACGCTAGACCAGGCGGAGCGTAACAGAACTCCCGCAGACCCCTTCCCCCACTTAATTGTACATTGCTTTTTTTACGGAACACTTAATTTGATATATATTTATTTTAATTCCTGAAAAATCAAAGTAAAAATTACAAATAGAAATCAGAAATGACAGAAATAGAACTTTAAAACTAAATTGATTAATTTTTTTTTTTTTTTTTTTTTTTAATATTTTACCCGACGGCTTCGTTTAGAATAACAAAATTGCATACGAAAATTTGACTTGCTTCGGTTATATTCAATGTACATTTTTTTTTGATTTAAATTTAAAAATGATTTTTATTTTAACGGAACTTAATATGTCTTACCGATCTCGATTTTATACCTTCGCTGCTCCTTGCACAACCCCATTATATTGTGTGGTCATTTGCATAGATGAATGAGTATGATTCAATATTTCACTTGTTATGACTAAACAGATTTGACGGTATATACATAAATATATTCCATGATGGGTCAGTTGCCTAATATTATGATAATTAGAGATATCTTAAGTAACGGGTAATATTTCCTACTATATATACCTATTTAACTTTCAAAAATTTATACTTTACAAAATTATACCACTAGTATTATACATACCCATTTATGCAAAATGTTTGAAGTTAACGATCATCTAAATTAACAATGCGAATATAATACATTATATGCAAATTATATTTTTCGTATACCTACCCTCTTCAGACAATGATACAGTGTTTAGGGTCACACATTAATTATTTTATTTATGAATAATATAATTAAAGTATACCTACATTATTATTAGTAAAATAGTAACTAACACAAAGTAGCAAGTGTGCATAAGGATTAAACGACCATCCACTGCTGACATAAACAAAATAGTAAAAGTTACACTACTAAACACTGACAATACTCTAGATTGTAGTTTAATTTACATTTTTAATAACAGTCGATATTGTTATCGCAGTGATACATTAAAATAGATTTAATTGGTGATAAACATAATATGCACGATTATATATTATAATCAAGTATTTTTTTCAACCTTTACCGAAAACGTATTTGTCTAGTTACAATAATTCAGTAATAACTAAATATGACAATACAGTTCAAACAAATATCAAACTTTTATACTGCACGAATAAACATTATTACAATATTTAATGTATTATAAGCTAAAATATGTACCGGGATGTTTATAAATCTTTATACATAATACAGTTAGGTTTAGATAGATAAAAATAGGTTTTTATCGAACACAAAGTTACAATACATTTTATAATATGAATAATAAAAAAAAAGCTATCTAGTAAAAATATCATACCTTGTATTTTATTACAACATATTTTCATTTATTAATGATTTTTTGGTTACTTGATTGATTAAAAGATAGTATATGATGTGACATTTAATTTGAAGAAAAATAACTAAGCAAACACGTTTTAAAATTTAAAAAGTAAATTAAAATTCTTGAATCTTAATGTTAGTATGTTTGTTTAACAAAACTCATGATTTGAAACCCTTAATCGATAACTATTTAAAATTGATTTAACTTCTTTCCCGTAGTGTTATACTTACTCAAACTAATTATTTGAAGTACAACATTCCTTTTGAAATTATCATCAATCTAAACAAATAAAATAAATAAATGTCTGTTTGTCTGTTTGTCTGTTTGTCCTCTATATACTCTTAAATAATTATACTGGACCGTTTTCAAAAAAAGTTATATCAATAGATTTCTTGAAACTTGGAGGCTGTTAACATTTTATTTTTTCAACTTCCTATTAGTTTCTATATAGTCATGGTTCATACATAAATTTAGTTTTGGCTCACGAGAATCAAATATTTATCGAATTATTTATATGGCTTCCATTGATTACAGATAATATTACTAATAAAGCATAATATAATATTAGTAGAAATCATAAATTAAAGGTAAAAAAATATAAGGTATCAAGTATAAGGCTTATGCATGGTAGAAAAATGCCGTATAAAAATATTTAGAAATATATTTAAAAAAAAAACAAATCTAAAAATCAAATATCAACTTATAAACACAATTACAATAAACATTTTCGTGATTTGATTTCTTAATTCTGTTTATATTTTTTATGTAAGCACATGATGTCGAATACCAATCTGATATAATAATATTATATTTACGTCGGTTTAAGGTTTAAGCATTCGTTGAATTTATCTCCAATTTTCTGTGCTTATATAGAAAATATATCAAGAATTAGAAAGTGTAAAATCATAAAATCAATCATTATAATTGTGTTTGTACTATATATTTCAACTGTAACAAAACATAAAACAATAGGAAAATAGATTTATTTAAACCCGATCGGAGTCGGCGGTTATACGCGTATAGTATGAACATTGTATGTATATTATAATATTTTCACTCGACAAATATGAAATCACTTAATTAACCAAACTTTCCACTGGCAGTTTAAAATATAAACTATAATTAATGCTGAAATAAGTTTTTTGTCAATTTTTTTTAAATCAAAATTAAAATTAAACAAAAAATTATTCTTCCGTAAACAAAAAACTATTAAATTCATATTTATTATTCCAAACTTACGAAAATCTTGTAGTTAGTCTTTAAAATAAAAAATAAAATACTCCAATGATTTTAAAGGACTATTTTTAAATTATAATTTATTTAATGAACGAATATCGAAATTAAAATGAAATAATAAAAGGTTATAATAATTTATTATAATGTATTAAAATATCTTACCATTGATTATTAAATGCTATTAATATTTATTTAATAAATATATTTAAATATATTAACAGTTATATATTAATATAATATCAAGACTGATTAAATTTTTAAACATCGAATATTTTTACATAAATAAAATACAAACTTTATAAGTGTTTGTATAGTTTACAGCCTACTATTGTTTATTGTAATAGATATTTATTACTTATATATGATAATTCAATAATAATACCTATAATAAATATTATCTACATATTTTCAATACATAAATTAAGACATTTAGGACAATTTGTATTATCACGTATTATTATTTATTTACATGCCTAAATTTAAAATATATTTATAATGCATTATAATATTATGAAATATGATAATTTAAAACTAAACACAAGGTTTTTAAATATTATCTTTCTACCATCTAAAATGAAAAATAATTATTAAAATGTACGTGTATTATTATATTATAAAAAAGTAAACTTATTTATTATAAAGGTAAAATATGGAAATCACAATAAAAAAGAAATTAATATAAAAACTAACCCTACGCCATAAATTGGATTTGACCCAATTTTTTAAAAATATTTCACAATACGTACAGCGAACATAAAGGTTTTGATTTTGTCATATATTTTATACTAAATATTTAGTGTAATAAGGCTTGTTTGTTTATTTTATTTAACTATCGTACATTAATTTTAACCTTCAACCAAATTGTTATTATGTTATAATAAGTTAAATTTCAATGAATTATTCTCGATTAGGGTACTATATAATATAAATATTTAGGTAGTAACAATAATATTAAAAGTGCTTATCATAGCAAATTCAGGGACAGTGTATTTAAATTGATTTAGAATTGTATCCATGTGCGTCTAGTGAAAAAAATACATAAAAACAAATACCATTATAAATGTAAATTATTAAGTTTTTATTTTTTGTATATTCTTCGTGGTATCTTATTATTGTCATAAGATCCAATAGCGATAAAATAGTGTACATTTGATACAAACTCTCGATATTAATTTTGATTCCAATCGTATTCACAATGCGGGTATAAAATTTAATAACTATATTTATCATTAAAAACTATATTAAATGACAAGTGAAATGAAATTACAATGATTACATTTTGATTATGCAATCGATGTCCACATAGTAAAAGTATACAATAAACGTAAATTGTATGTTTTTATAGAAATATTTTAGAAAGTCTGTATAAAGGCTGTATTTTATAGTGAAACATAACTAATCATTTTCAATTAAAAAAAAAAAAAAAATAAACAACTAACATAATAAATTTTTATCTATTGACAAAAATAAATAAATGTGCAAAGTTTGAAATATTTCAATAAAGTACTTATATGCTTATTTCTGATAAATTGTATACATAATATATTATGTATAATGTATCTACTAAATAATAAATTAACTTATCCGGTTAAAATTCCCCAATATTGAAATATCATATTTCTGAGATATACTGATTAAGTTTTAAATTTTTACAAAAAATATTTTGGTTTTAAAAAAACGTCGTACCAGATGTTGGAGGCTTATATCAGCTGTCACCACTGAATGGATTGTTTGTTACAATATGGTCTCAACTACATATATCCGGTTTGGTTCAGAATAGCGATTTTACTTCGAACATTGCTTTGAAATAATATAATATTTAATTTAATTAGTTTACCTACGAAACTACGGCAGTAATCTCAGATAAAACTATAAGAGATATTCGAAGTAAAAAAAAAAATTAATTTAAAGTAAAACCTTCTTAATTGAATTTCAGTGCTTTCTTCAATACAAACTAGACGAACAAAATAAATTTTTTCAAATGGATATTCTTTTCTAGTTTGAAAATAGTAGTAACCTGAGTTTTACTAAAGAAGTCATTTGTTTCTAATTAAAAACCATAAATTCAATTAAATTTCCTTTTAATATCTAATAACTATAGACACTATAGTAGTATCTATGAACGATTAATTTATTCATCACTCATATATTTCTAATACGTACATAAGTTAGTAAAAATCAAATATTCGTGTACATTAAATCAAAAAATAATAATAATATAATAATATTTTTACTAATTCTAGTCATCAGTAATCAAAATAAGAATATATTATTTATACTATATTCATTCATAGTGTTTAACTGTATTTTTCTTAACACTATATATATATTATCCGCCATCCGTCTACAATATTTTATAGAACACTTAATATTATTGATATTCGTCTCTACCAGTCTTCCATTTAAAGTTATGATTTCAAATTTAAATACTTAACAGAAATTAATATTTTAACTTTATTTAAATGTATTTACATAAATTATTTCTGTACATTTTATACTTTGAATCACAAAGATACATAAAACTATAAAAGTACAAAGCAAAATATTTTTAGGTTTCAAATAAACAACCAAATTAATAAATTATAATAATCCTGATGCGCCTTGAATAAAAATAATACAATAATCGTTTTCTAAATTACATTTTAACAATATTAATTAAACATTTATTGGCGGTGAGAATCAGTATGAGACACACTATTTATCAATATTATATTATTGATTATATCTACTAGGAAGTAGGTACGTCTACATTATATTATATTCATGAACCATGTGGTTTTCAATATTTTACACATGATTTTGTTTACTTGTTTAGTTTTATTGAGAAGTCATAATATATACCTACTATAAACTATGATTATGACTATAGTCATAATTTACAAAAAAAATTATCTGTTTAATAATTTACTATAATAATCATATACACTTAATTCGTGTGAAAAAATGATTCTCTTTTGAAAAAGTCACTCTCGATAAAAAAAAATCTATAAGAATTTAAAAATATAGATACTTAAAAATTCCAAAAATCAGAATTTGAATAAATACATTATTAAATGAATGAATTTACGGGTGAACATGTTTATGAATCCTCAATTATATAGTTCCATACTTGTTTTTTATACATTAAAAATAGCTATAAATCATAAAAAATTTAACACGTTTATTGCTCTCTATATAAGCTCGTCACGGTTTGGCTATTCGCTATCATATAAAATATAAAATATGTACCGTACCCCGCCGAGGTAAAAACAACAATCTGGATGATAACAAATTCTCACCGAGTGTTATTTTTTTGCCCCATGCGGTTTTTTATATAAAATATACAAACTATGTGTGTGTGCATGGCGCTTTTACACGATAATAGTAATATAATGAGCTAAAGTACGGAGTTATATTAAGTATAACGCAAAAAAAGAAAAAACCACTGACAAATGGCGTATAATACAACCACGGTACCGCTGCCTTTTTGTACTGCTGCCATCTCTTCGTATATAGTGTTGCAAAAGTATAATCTATCGAATATCCGGAATTGTTTTATGTGTATCTATATAATTATGTTGATTGTGATAGAAATAAATCGACCGAAAATCATACGCCTTTTGCGGCATATATAATAATTTATAATACCTATATAAAAGACACACTTATTCAATATAACATAACATTATATCGCTCATGCAATATGCAGTATCAAAACCCTCACTGCGGCCCGTTTCTCTTCATGTTTTTCTGCTGTTTCAATTTTTTTTCTCCCTCTGTCACGGTAAAATGTCAAGACCCACACAGACTGGCAAAGGCATTCGGTATGCGAATGGCGGGTGGTGGGTGCGGACGTGTGGTAAAAAAAAATAAATCGATGTCTTCTCCCGCAGCATCCTCTCCGCAGTGTATATACTATATAACTAGCTACATATATATACATATATATATATAAATATCATCTACACATTTATCTTATACGATGTTTTATATTATACATTATTATCATGACGACGACGACATATCGGTCGTACATATATATAACAATAATTCTTAAAAAAAGTATATTATACAAAATCCATGGCAGTGCGGCGCGTATATCATATTCGATTAGCGTCATATTATTATATAATATTCGATCGGCAAAAAGTACATTAATAGATTATTATTTATTATTTTTATACTATATTATAGTCTATACCTACTTGATATTATATGGACTATTAATTTTTTTTCAGCACGAGACGCCGATGTTCTCCAACAACATAATATGTATCATATAATTTACAATAACTTAATATTAATAAATAATTAAAAGTTTTTTTATAACTAAACTGCTGCGAGAAAGAAATGACAATTTTTAATATTTTGTATACGTTTGATAATTTTTCTTAATGCACCTGTAACCAGTATAACGTTAGCAAAGAAACTCTATTACTAATAGATAATTAAAATTTAAGAATTTTACATTATTTTATTACTAAAAATTGATAAATTTCAATAATTAGATTATGTAAAATGTATGTTAAAATACGTCAAATTTGACCATGAAAAAAACAAGTCATAATTAAATTAATCATAAATACATCATAATTCAATCATTGAAATCAATGAAATCTAATCATCCATTTTTAATTTATAAATATTACATAATTATTGACCCGACTCTATTGTCATTTAAGGGGTCCATTCAAATGTGTAACCCATTATTTTCGTAATTAAAACTTTTTTGAAAATATTATTTTACATAATTTAATGTCATTGCAAAATAGCGAGTAGTTAATTAATTAAAAGTATTTAAAGTTGATATGATTGGAGTAGAGTACCTACCCCGCAAAAATGTTGTTCGACTACTCCACTCATCTAAGCTTTAAATACTTATAACAGTTACAACTAATTAACTACTTGTTCGAAATGTATGTATCGAGTTAGCTACTTTGAAAAATATTCTGCTTTAAAATATGAAATTAAAAGTATAAGTTTCTATTACAAATAACAACAAAAAAATGCAATTTCTTCGAAAATATTGTTTTGCAGTTATGACATCAATCAAATTATATAAAATAAATGATATTTTCAAAGACATAATAAATGTTTAAAGTGTACACTCTAAAATAGGTCATAAAATTATTTATGAAATTTAAATTATAGATGTAGTTTTAGACCTATAAACATTTATTATTGGTTAATCATAATTTTTTTTCACGACATTGTCTATAATAACAATAATAATAATAATTAATAATCACACCTTTAAAGCAATCGGAATTGACCGTAATCAGTTATTCTTTTGTCGAAGTTACGTAACCGAATGTGTAACATTAGTAACTTGAATCAGTTGAGTAATTTACAAGTAAACATAAAATGTATACCGTTACAATTTGTATTGTAACTTTAAATGAAAGATACATTTATCTTAAGTTGTATTTGAATAATAATTGGATAATATCAATATAATTTATGTTTTTAAGTATTGAATAGTTTATAGGTATAGATAAAATATGGATTGATTACCTAATGGCCGGTTTATAAACATGAAATATGAAAATTGGTAATTTAAAATATCAATTTAATCGTTGCTGATTGATTTCAAATTTGAATGAGGTCATTGGATCATATACATCAGGGATGGGCAACTAAAAGTTATTAGAGGGCCGATTTTTAGAAAATTAAAATTTAGCGGGCCAGAGTGTATAGAGCAACAAAAAAAAGGTCATTCAAAATATGCATTTTAATTTAGCACAGGCGTAGTATAGAGTATACAACAATGGTTTTCAAACTGGGTGTGCCGCGGTTTTTCCATAAATTACTGATTGCATTGAATTGTGATATAAGAAATGCGAGTATGTGTCAACTATTCGTCCAAGAATCGAAAATATTTGTTAGCCCATCAATCACACATTTCTTGTTAAATGTATATATAATTATAATTAATTCAAGACAATTTTGTTCATCTAAAAAAAGGTCAGTGTGCCGTGTATAATAAAAGTTTGAAAACTACTGGTATACACGAATGACTTTGAAATTGTATGATGTAATTTGAAAATATAGCGCGACCCAGATAAAATAGGTTCGCGGGCCGCCAGTTGCCCACCCCTGATATACATTTTGCTGTTTCATAAACTTTTTGGCGAAAAAAACAAAGAACGGGTGGGAACTGTTTACCAAAATACTGCCACCCGGTCCCGTATCGTTTATTCACCAACAATTAAAGAAATATATACATAGATGGGGGCCTCTAACCACCCTGGAAAGCTGGCCTTCGGCCCACAGAATAAACCATAATCAATCTACCAGTCTTCCTGTTGTTTGCCTAGCGCGCTCTGCGACCTCCTTCTGCCCGAGTTAGGTCTCCACCATCCTGCCAAACACCAGCCTCAATTTTTCCGCCGACGCCTCGATCCGTCGCCTACTTGTCATATCGTCCGGGAAGAAATTTCTTCGTTTCATTCCAAACATATAAATGACATCTTGAATGAAACTATTTTTGTTCAAGTTCATGGAATTAAAAAAAAAATTTGTCTTATGCTATCTAGGTTATCAAGCACTATAATGGTAGTATTTATTAAATTATAAGTTCATATTATTTTCCGGAGGGGGAGCCGTCTTTCCCCAATGGGCGCCCACGGTGCTACATGTAAATTATTTTATTTTATAGAATATTTTATAATATTGTTGTAAAAGTATGTGGCTCTTGTACCTTGTAACCAGATAAAAAATCTTAACGTAACTTGTAACTATTTCCCATCATCCCTACAACCTCTAATATACCTGCACGCTAAATAACACCGGCAAATTCTATTTTCGAAGCAAAAGTCATAAGATAAGAGCAGGGTTAGTACTACATTAAAAAGTTCACCTAGCATTTATAGAAAACCACACGTGTTGCTGACGCGTATAACGATAATATTTTACAGTTCTACACTCACTTAATCGTAGCTGTACGTAGTCTAGACTGGCGGCGGCGGCGACGGTTGGGCGTTTTGACAGCTCTGCGTGGCCACACCTCGATGGCCTTCCATTGGTTTGGTGTTCAGTGACGACCGTGTGTGTATATATATATTTGTTATTATTATTATTATTATTATATTAAATGATGTGTGTGCACACAACACACATTTGACGACTGTTTCACGTCGAACCGGACGTAAACACAACAATTATTATTATTATTATTTTTTTTTTTTTTAAATAAAAACAATAATTTGAATATTATTCATTTCTTTTTATCACCGCCGCCTCGCCGTTTGCCACCATGATACGCTTTTATAATACATAAATTAATATTTAATATTATGATTATTATCATATCGTAATTATATATATCTTAAACCATCGCTGAGCTACGATATACGCATGAACATAGTGTTATATACAGCGGGGACACTATACGACGACGTCTAAAAACGCCAACGATGAAAAATTGATTTTAAATCGACAAAAACTACGTAAACATTATAATATCAATACGTATATGTGTGTATTCATAACGACTATATTATATATAATAGTGTAGTATACTGTCTATACTGCAGTACCACACTGTGCCAGATGCTATGGTATAATATTATTATATAGAAAACCGAAAATGTGTCTAGTATGCTATTATACGCATTCACGTGACCACGTGGGATCGTTTAAAAGGGTAGTAAAAAGAAATTATTTTTAAATATTTTGTAGATGTACATCAGAATAATGTTATTATAATTCTATGTTGATACACGACATTTTTAATTACACCATTACAATAATACATTGTTTAATAGAGAAATTAAGTATTACAATTATTTACTCGTGATATTATTGTCATTATTACCTACGTATGTAACTTAATACTATTATACAACAGTACAAATATATGTGTTCGTCGTTTCGTAAGTTTTGTTCCGAAAAATTCTTTAAATTTACATTTTTCGACACGATATGAATTTATTGATTGTATTTTAATTTTTTAATCGAATGCAACTAAATTTAAGATTTATATTATTGTAATTTTGAATTTTTAAAAAAGATAATTTTTTAAAAGTAAATAATGGGTAAATCAAAAAACAGAATAAAATTTATAATATGATATACATACATTCACTTAACACTATTAGTACAGCATAAATGAGAAAATAAAATAAATAGTTCTACTTTTCGACAATCTATTTATCATAATATTAAATTCAAAATAAATTATTTATGTATACAGTACCGTATACTGTATAATACTACAGTTAGTGTCTAGTTTAGGTGCTAATGTAGATAGTGTATTATGCTACAAACATAAGTATAAATAAACCAACTATTATAATTTATAATCATTATATAAATTATGATTAATTAAATCTCTGTACATTTACAACTAACTGCAAAATTACCATCAGAAACACGAATATTATTTCATATATAATATTATAAACGATCTAAAATAATATTTCATTTTTTTTTTTATATTTATTATATTATTAATATAATGTACTTATATTATTACTGATAATACTGAAAATTAAACAACGTCAACATAAAAGAGTGGGTATCGCTCTGCTGTATAGTAGAGATGGAGAATAGGTCACTGGTCACTATAATGGATGTGTTAAATTTAAAAAAAAAATGTTTTCTATATTGGCGCTGGAATTTTTTTTTACAGTTACTTGAAAGAAAACTTATGGATAACCTTGTATTGGATTTTTGAGCCTTAAGTAAAAATCACAAAAATTTTATGAATTTTTAACTTTAAAATTCCTAGTAAATTTTCGCGATTTTGATATATTTTGTAAACATTTGAACTTTAAATGCTTATAAACGACAATTGTGACCAACGATTTTTGATTTTTTTTTACTACGATAAGTACGACTAATAATAAACCTTGTATTAAATTTTAAAGATTTTTTGGATAGCCAAATTTTTTTTATCGGCATTTTAAGAAAAAAAACTTAGAAAAGTCAAAAATTTCAATTGTCTATAAGTAGCTTAAAAAAGGTCAAAATATTTTGAAAATTTAATCGTAAATAGATAACCATAATATAAACATTTGGTGAAAATTTCAAGTATTTACAGTGATTCGTTTTTGAGTTACAGCAAAATCAAAAATTCAATTTTGTTAAAAAGTGGTTATGCGTAAAAATTTCCGTTTTTCCCGACGCTTTTGAAAACTACTGGACATTTTTTACTTTTGACCCCCTCAAAGTACCAACTAGATGAATTTTCTTATTCAAAGAGGGGCTGAAATCAAAAATCAAAGCATTATTACTATTCCAAAACGTGATGACAGACACAAAAATAAAAAAAAAATAAAAAACAAAAAACACACATCATTGTAAAATCAATACATTCATCACTCCGTTCAGAATCTAAAATATAACATAAACATTTACTTCAGATTTATTTTGTCAATTTTTGACTGCTAATTTACAAAACAAACTATTGTATCCAACCTTTTTCTTAAATGATATTGAACGTTTATATCACGAAGGCATACACTGACATAAATATATTTTGTTAGCGGTACATTTTATGTAATCTACACGTAAATGGTAAATCTATATGTATTTGATCATTATCAATAGTCGTAGAAATCTGAATGTTTCTTTAAATAATAATAATAATACAATTTATTTAGTTCGTTAAAATGTTCATTGAGTAAATAATATAAATATTAAATACATGACGAGGTAGCAATAAAATTGTATTTCCTATGCACACCTCATAAATATTTAAAACAGGTATCTAATAATTAATAGTCTCGATATTTTATTCAAAATTAATCTAAACAAGATCGGTTTATGAAATTATATTTTGAACAACTAAAAACTACATAATTTCAATTTCAATTACAAAAATACCAACAATTTGAGTTAATTGTGTATATTTTATGACCTATATACAGTTAATTTTATTCTCATAATGACAAAAGCTAAGTGGCCCTTTAGCTTTATATTCAACTATGCCTACGTAGGTACGTCGTACACGTATATATTTGACGTAAAACGGACCCTAAGCACGTTTCACGTACAACGTACAATAAATCACATATTATATCCGTTGACAGATCATAAATAAATTTTTCTATAAAGAAACATTCAAAAAGTAAAGTATATGTTATACGCAAGATACAGGTACTAAAAATAATGTTTAATTTTCATACATTTAAAGGTATTTGTACCTTTTGGCTTTTACCAGTATTAATCACTTGTCATTATTCCAAACATTGTTAATTTTGCATAAACTCTTTAATAATAACCATTATTATTAACAATTAAAATGTATTTAAATATAATTTAAATCTATGCTCAATTTTTAGAATACAAAATTATTGCATTTGATATAATTTTATAAAATATACAGCATTCTTCTGATATAATCCATAACACTGAAACTATATAAGTTATAGCATTATTATTAATCTGTGTGTTCACCTTCAAAAAAGTTTTATGATTATCATAAAAGACATAAGCTATGAAAGACTTTATTTCTTATAAACAATTAATCAACCAAATCTGAATTAATGACATTAATGTAATTAAGGATAAAATATTAACCAAATTAAATGATTACACAACGATTTAAAAAAATATTGAAATTTATATTCCACTGGTATACTGCTCCTAAAATGATCGAAAAAGTGCAAAATTGGCTAAGATTTTCATTTCATTATCATCATAGGTATTAGGTAATACTCGCTATTCTATCCTTTCCGTATAATTTTCTCTTCATCTACTTATTTTTTTAATACTTACTAATCATTCGTTTCATATTCATTGCAAATACCAATTCATTATTTTGTGTCTCCATATATTAGCCAGCCATAAGTGTTGGTATTAACTATTTATCGTAGTTATATTATAATTTATTACCATGTTGTAATGAGTTTGACTTATGTTTTAAAATAAATAGGTATTTTTAAACGAATATATGGCTTAAAAGGAATTAAATAAAGTTTTTAGTAATCATTTCCTTTGAAACAGCATCCAATTAAAAACTGTATATTGTGTAATCTGTAATACTGTAATGTGTAATACTTCTAACAGTTTAACAGAAAGCAAGAATAATGGAAGGTATAAAGTAGGTAATTATTTAAGAGAATGTGGATGCCACCCGTCTGTAAATTGTGTGTTAAAAAAATAAAAACCATTTAATAAAGTTTATAAGTTTTCTAATTTTGCATATAATTATCATAAAATCAGTTTTTAAATTAGTGAACACTGTGTATAGTAATTTCTTCCATTTCACCAAATAAAATACTTTTTATGAAATTAATACTTTAAATTAATTTCGCACTGAACACGTTTTACAATTTGAATAGGTACTCTAATAATTCTGTCTAACAATAGAATTAGTGCGAAATATCTCAGCTATTAAGGGATCCTGCACATTCACTTTTTAATGTAACAGCAATGATTTGTTTAAAATTAATTTGTATTACATTTTCAAGCTTTTTAACTCTGATCATCATTTATATAAGTATATACAAAAGTCGATCAACATAAATTTCAAGTATAATTTGAATATTTCAAATATTTATTATTCATACACAATGTATTTAAAAAAATTATTTGTTTTTATATTTATTCAAAATGAAACAAAACACAGTTAAAATTAAACTATGTCCAGAAAATATTCCAACTAAAAACAAAATCAATTTAGTTAAAAACTGGTCTTGGGTAAATATATACTGTTTTTTGTTACTTTTTCCGATTATTAAGAAAAATATTGTTAGCTTTTATTTTTGAGTCTTAGACTTTTCTCTATCCAAAGTCAACTCTGGATCAAACTTTCTACTAGAAAGTTAAATATTGAAGTATTTTTCTTCACCAAAAGTGTTGACCAGATATAAAAATACAAAATAACAATTTTAATTTAAAAAAAAATAACACTGCACATAATTATGATAACAATACGACATTCATCCTTCCGCTCAGAATCTAAAACTGTATATATTATAGCTACAAATTATAATTTTACATAAAAATACTCTAACAGGTTGTATGGTTAATGTAACTAAGCAATGTTTATTTATATATTATACATTTATAAAAATAACTTATTCAGTGCGTCCAAAATTCATTGATAAAATTAGGATAATAGACTAAAGAAATCACATACGTATAATATAACGTTATTTTCATTTTAAAACATACTACTGTAAAAATTCATATTTACAAATAATTAATAATATTTGATATTATATATAATTAAAGAAGTGTTCTAAATAGTAAATATTAAGTTATGTATATTGTATATGATGTATTGATATTCTAATAACTAATATCTTAACATATTATGGAAAATAATTTTTATGTTACATTTTATCAAAATAAACAGAAAAATTTCTGTATTTTTTATAATTTTTAGTTGTATTGTAGCCAACTGTACGGTGTACCAACATACACCATAAAAAATATGTTTTACTCAGATAATATTAAAAATTCTACAATATGTTTGAACAAAAATTTACTTAGTCATATAACTTAATAGTATGCTTAAGTAGTTACAAACATTTTCATATCGATATACTCACAATACATATACATATATTAATGTTCTGGAACATTCCAAGCCTTTATAAATAATAACACAGGTTATTTGTTAAAGCAATAGTTTCAATTATTATCACATATAATTTATTTAACTTATAATTATGCCTATGTATTCCTATGAGCTTTTGTCAATGACATTTTTAAAAACACTATTCTGTTAAAACATAGTTATCGATTACCTATATAACTATATATTTAATGATGGAGACAAACATAGATTGTATATAGAAGTATTAATTACACCTATAATAGTTGTACAAATGTAACTAGTTAATAACTTAATCTCAAATAATTTATATATAAATATTAAATTATTAAACCTTAACAAATAAAAAATACAATATTGCAATGATATTGTGCTTAATGAGTATAGATTGTAAACAATTTAATAAATTTATAACGATAACCTTGGTATTTACTTTATCAAAACATCAGTCCAAATAATTAGAAGTTGGAACTTGTAATAACAACATTTTCCTAGAAAATAATACATGGGTTTGCATCGAAAGTTCTTAAAACACATTTAATTGTTAATATTCAGTATCCACTCAACCGTGTATTCAAAGTCCAGTAACAAATGCGGATAAATGGTATATAAACAATAATTATTAATTATAACCAATAACCATAATTATATTAGATATGCAGAATATAATTTAAATTGTATAAGACTATCAGCAATGACTCAGTTTTCAAGGCTTATCTTTGATTAAAAAAAAAAAAATAAAAATAACATTAAAATGTACAGAATAAATGAAGAAAATAAATACTTCCGAACCCGAGAGAATATTATTATCTGGTTTTATTTAGAGACGATTTTTTCAATTTAAAATATTAAAAACTATTTTGATAAGAATAAGACGGAAAAGCGAGTCAATATTTATTTCAAATAAGTGCGAAAATGTATAATATTGGGCTATATTTTAAATTAAAAAAAATTTCTACCATCTAATAAAAATTGTTTAATTGTATAAAAAATTAATACGCTTCGATGGTTGTTTACGATCCACGCTACAAATATTAAGTTATTGATTACTACGCAAAAAAAAAATTACAATTCAAACAATATAATGTACGTGCTTTGCACAACGCACTATTCATTCTGTGTTGATAAATATCTTATGACATTTAACTGTTTACAACCCAAGAATTTGGCTGTGGCCTATAACCGCAAAATATAACCCGAATGTATCCCAAAAGCGCAATAATAAATATTCCATAAGCAAAAAAAAATATATATTTGTTTAACAAACCATAAGCACAAATACATTTTACAAAAATAAAGTGTATTTTATCAAAATCGTATGATTATTAATTAAGCTTTTACAGTGGTATTAAAATAAATTGAACAATTTAAAATTAAAAATACATATTAATAGTAATTAGTATAATTAAAATGAATAGGTACTTAAAAATTAAATTTGAAATTTGAAGTCTACAGTTTTTAAGTAGTCTAATCTGGAAAATGTTTTTAATATGTATTAGTTCTATGCTTTTATATTGGAGTTATCTTTAGAGCTATCAAATACCATTTGATATAAATTTATAAGTAATGTATATAAGACATAAGTAGTATATATATAATATGTTTGTATTGTTAGTTATCTTAAATTATTATTAACCGTCACCGTAATTTTTTACGATAATTAAAATAATAATTACTACATTAAACGTTTTTGAAATATAAAAATACTATATAATTTATCAATAAATATAATGAGCACTAAATTTAAACTGATGCAAAATTTATTTGCGCTTTTGGGTTTTACAGAGAGTTTGTTATGGGTGGTGAGATCTGATAGGTATCAACACAATAACTACATTTTAGATTTTGAGCGGAACTATAAAACTGATGAAAATATTGACTTTACAATGATTTGTGCCTTTCTTCCTGGAGACACAAATCTATAGTTTATACTTATGAGAGGGGGAGGGTAAAAGTAAAAATTCCATGTAGTTATCTTAATAATTGAAAAAAAAATTGTGCATAAATTTAGATTTGATAAAATCAGTTTTATTGTATTTTTGTAAATAAAAAACGAATTACTATAGTTACTTTAAATGATCACTAAATATACCTTGTCACTTCATATACGTCGCCGTCATAGTAAAATTTTAAAAATATTTTAAGATTGTTTTACTATTTATAAACAGTTGAACTTTTTTTAAATTAATGTAGATAAAAAAATATTTGCTAAGTCAAAAAACTTAAAAAAACAATAAAAAGCTCCTCATAAATAGTTCTTACTGAAACCAAAAAATGTAAAAAATGTATAGTAAACACAATTTATTATAACATTTTAAGTTCAAATTTAAACAAAATTACATTTATTACATATTACTTTTATGCATATTATTATACTTTAAATACACAATAATTTAGAAAACATTTAGATCAATTTTATGGTATTACCTATTTACGCTATCCTACGATAAGACCAGAACCGTGTCTAACGGCGGGCAAATGGAGCAACTGCACCGGCGTCATAATTTTTATGTTAAGAACGGCGTCAACTATTTTTAATACCAATAACCTATTATTTGGAAAATTAATTTTGCCCCCAACGTCTTTGACTCTTAATCTGTCACTGGGTAAAACGCAAGTCGGTATTGACTAAAAATTTAACAATATGATATAAATAATATTTAATGTAGGTATGCTGTTTTAATTTATAATAATTAAATATTAATAATCCAATAGATGCAATATATTCAGCAAAAATCAATTCAACCTGCTGTGTTACTAATTGTAAAACAAGGTACCACTTATATGCCGCAATACATGACGCGTTGTATCTATCTTATTAACACATAATACTCGTATAGCAAATTGTAATTTATTTTAGAATAATATATTTTACTCAAATATTTTTGAAGAAAGATACAACTAACCTATTATATACATACAATTTAAAATATGAGAGTATTGTCTAAGGCCCCGTAGCTGTTTTTTCGTTTTTCTAATAAAACGAATTATATATTTTTATTAGACTAAATTTTAATGATTTGAAAATATTTCTCAACGTTGACATTTCAAAGGCGGACCGTTTCCAAATCCCCCCGCCATTGGTGTGCTTTTTAAAGTACGTGTTAGTTAAGAACTTGAGGTTTAATAGTTAATGTTAAATTTTGATAAAAAATTATTAACAATAACAAATAACAATAATAACGCGCGTTTGCAGCATCGAGCGTTATGCGTTGACAACCCGTACCTATTTAAAGTAATCGTGTTAGCATGGTATTTCGGTGCAGTGCAACGACGACGACGATAATAATAATGTAAAGGCGCTAATAAGAGGTTAAATAGGGTTAAGCGCGAATACAAAGAGCTCTCGTTGATGGCCAAGTCGTCGGCGCAGTCTGTGCCAACAAAACCAAATGGCTGCAGATCTGTGTGTGTGTGTGACGTGGTATATAATATTATACTTTACTCGTGTGGTATGTACAATATATGTTTGACACGTATATATATTACGGGAAAATAAACTGAATTCATTATCTCCCCGCCCCCTCTTACAATCAAAATAATCCTTGCAGGCGTTCGTTAAAATTCTGATTTTTTTAAATTGCCATGTTTCAACTTAATCTACTTAATAAAACCATAATACTTAAAGATATCAAGAAAATTCCACCCGATATGAGTGTCCAGGGCGTTTGACAAAAAAAGTTAACTAATTTCATAGTTAAGTTCTCTTAGAAAAAAATGACTACACGTATTGCCTATTGAATGGATACAGAAAATGTATCTAGTTCAAATACCATTTAAAGAAATTTTAAACACATCACAATATTTCTGTTATAAACTTTTGGCCTTATAACCCTTTATTTACCTAATATAATAATAAACCTATAAGCACTATACTTTATATGAGTATGTATTAAACTTGATCAACATATAATTTAGAATTAAATTAATATAAGTGCATAATAATATTAATAATATTATCATGGATAAAACGGATTACGGCCACAGGCGTACAGTGTAAAGTTAAGATATAATATAGACATACCCACGGTTTTGCATCACTCGCCAAAATAAACAATAATGATTGCGTTAGTAACACAGAATTTTAATATATTAATATATATTAATAATTATAATAATAACCATAATCTTATTTATATCATCAGTAATAAAAACAAAACATTTTGGGGGCTCCGGAAAATACGAAAAGTCAATACAAACTTAATTGATCACTTTGATAAACAAAAATAAGAGACTTCATTACATACCAATTATCTTTAATATCTTAAGTAGTTAATACATTTTAAATATCAAAGACCTTATATCAACAGAAAAAAATATTAAAATATTACTTGTAGATTTTTAATTAAAAATGCTTTTACAATTTTTAAAATTCAAAATCTAAACCGCAATAATTAAAATCACGTATGTGTTTGTAATTACTTGCAGGGTAAACTATTGCAGAAAGTGTTTATTTGCATTAACCCAAAGGTGCAGTTATAAGCAATAACATCCCCCACTTACTATACCACGTTTGCCTATACGAGGTGGCTGTTTTTAAAAGCGAATGTCTCTGTCAAGATCATCACGGGTGGGGAGCCGGGTGTACACTAGTATACTTCCACCCCACCTTGCAATTGTTATCCATAATTATTGACGTACGTTTAGCCAACTCCCTCCCCGAATTTATAACCCATAAACATGTTATGTAGATTTTAGCACGCAATTCATACGAATTCGTAAGCCTAGTTTTGAAATTTAAAAACAATAAAATTTAAAACTCACAGTAAAAATTAAAATATTTCAATTTTTTTTTTTTGATGATGATAATATTATGTTAAATCAAAATCCGGTATTATATAGATAGTATAAAAACTAAAAATCATTTTAGGAGAAATCGTTGTTGTACGCGTGAATTTCCAAATTTGTAAAAATTTAAACTTCAGACGGTTATACATTTTTTTATGAACTTCGATGAATTTATATAATGATATTTTTTTATAACCCTAATCAGGAAACATAAATTTTTAGAAAAATATAATGATTTATAAACAAATGGATTCCAAGCAAATTTTAGAATATAGTTGTTTATATATCTGCAAAAAGTAGATTTGTGAACCGGTATGAATTGCGTGCTAAGATCTGCATAGCTATTTTATGAATTTTCATGGGGAACAAACGTACGTTAATTATTGACCTAGTTATTAATCGATCTTTGGCCTTGGAGGTCATGCTTATAAGTTTTATTTTATACCTAAGTCATAAACTCGGAGCTAAGCTGGAATAATTAATTTTAATTTTCCGTTTTACTTAACTAGTTTACTTTTAAATTATAACTTACATGATAAGGCATTTTTTAACTTGAACTCTTATACTTAATATTAGTGTAAACGTTTTTTAAAAATAAAATGAGTCTATATATGATAAAATTTAAATACAATAAATATATATATATAAAAAAAATAGGTTACAATAATTAATCTGCTGTGGGAAATATTTGTCACAAAAGTCACAACATCCAATTCTAGTATATTGAAATTGGCTCCATAAAAGGTTTTCACCTTTTACATAAGAAACTTAAATGACAATCCTGCATTTTGCATACGTGTTTACGTTTAAGTTATAATTATATTTATTTTATTTCTTACATAATAGACTATAATATTTACACATGTTAACTAACGCCAAAACAGTAAACAGTTTTTTTAAATTAAATATTATGATAATTTATTAAGGTAATTTGAAAAAAAAGACAAAAAGACTGGTACTAAAATACTAAGGATAGGCACTAGGATAAATTATATGGAGGTTTCTATGAACGAAATTTACATAATTTAGAATGTGTATCATTCTATTAAGATAAGCAGATATCAAAATAATGATGGCTAAATATACTTACATCCACAAGATTGTTGATAATAATGTCTAATATTACAGTAGGTTCCACGTGCTTAGATGTAACTAACCTATCATATTCATTTGGGTCTCAGAAGACAATTATTTCGTAATTTGATATCTAAGACTCTAGGATAAGTATAATAAATTACTATAAATACCTTTTTACAGAATAGCAATTGGAACATATGAAACTTGGATAATTCGCAATTTTATTAACAAATTAACTAATAGTATATTATTATTAATAATTAATAAGTGAATTCTCATCATATATTTTTATTTTTTACCCAATATTGAATTGAAATTATGTTTTATTTATAACTATTTTAAATTATTTAAATTATCAAATATGACTATTATATACCTATCTATGATTTATTATCTTCTTATGTGCCAGCTGTCAAATTATATTGATACGGTATTACGATAATTTAGACACGCACCTAATGATTAAATTATTGTTTAGGATGTAAATAAATAATGACCCGTCAACAAATATGACAATGAAGTACCGTCTCATAGGATAACCTCAAATTGAGTCCCGAGGTATTTTATCCAATACAATAAATACATAAATTGGGTCCCACGGTATTTTATCAAGTGCATAAGTCGCATTCAGCCTATTAGCATAACCAGAAAACATCACATAAAGGTTGGCTAGAAATTCTCTCAAAAGTTGTTTTTTGTTAAGTAAACTACTGATGTAATAAATATTATTCAATTAGCAATTTATTTTTTGTTTTTATCACCATTAATTTTATGTATACAATTATTAAATTATTAAAATTATTATTAATTAGTTTAATTAAAAACGATAACAATTATTAATTAATTAATTAAATGTAACTTATTTTAACATTTAACAATATTTGACCGCTTCGGAGTCAAGCTACCCGCTATTATTAATTTGGGACACAAATAGTAACAGATATTCACGGTAAATTGTTTACGTATGTGATCTAAAACATCAAGTTAGGTGCATGTAAATTCCGCACAAAATGAACTACAGGTAAAATAAGGTACATGTATAAATTCCACCCGAAAAAAATACAGGTAAAAAAGGTACCTGTAAATTCCGCCTGAAGAAATTTATAATTTTGAGGTATATATAATTATATAGGTACATCCTACCAATAGGTAAAAAGTTCTTATTAATTAATGAAGTTTAAAAGTTTTAAGTTACTTGTTTTTGTATTTTGGAAAAAAAACCATTTATTTTCTACAAAGTAATTTTTAATAATTATTTATTTATTAGTATATTTAAACAAGCGTGCCCATAAGCATAAATCTTGTTAGCAGGAGCCCTTAGTCATCATATGTAACATAATGTAACAAATAAAATATAATAGGTATTAATAGAATACATTTATTACTTACTGTTAACATACAAATTTGTGAATGTGTCATATTATTTATTTATAATAATATTGTGAATAATGACTTAGTATAATCATTATAAGTATTTAAATAAATAAATATTTCACATATTGATTCAATAATTACCACATATACGTATAATTAATAAAAATTGGAAAAATTGGTTTAAAAATGTCTTCCGGGCGTAATTTACAAACCCGTTTTTTTGTACCTGTACATTTTTTTGGGCACAACTACCAGAGTTTACATACTATACCTCTTTTACTTGTATATTTTCCCAGGCGGAATTCACCTTAGACCTTATTTTTACCAATTTACTTTGGGCTGACTTTTCGATCGCTCATCAAGTTTGAAAATCTGATTGACGAGCGTCCTGCTAACGTGCTTTGGACTTCTAGTCTGTACCCGGTGAAATTAAATAATATGTTTATAACCCGATCGAGTGTCAATAATATACTCCGGCCATATAATATTAATATATTAATATTAACTTATGACATAGGCACAAACCACTATAATACATAAGCACGAGTGGCTGCGACGGGCGCATATTATAGTGATGGTAGCGGAGGACGAACGCTCGCGCCCGCGTTGACAGAACGCGTCCCTTACGTCATTAAAAAAAACGCTTGGCCGCGTACTCGCGGCTGCCGCGTATATTTACATAATTATTATTATTATTATTACACGCCACCGCGGACGACCGTATATACAAATGATCCGCCGCCACCACGCTCGGTTGGCACGCGCCAAATCGCCCGTAACCGGCTTAATTAGACGTTATGATGATTAATGCGATCGCTATGTGTATGTTGTGTGCTATGCGCGCCGGTCCTGGTGCGATGTTCGGCTATTTTCAATCCGACCGCGCGGGGCGGATACCGTCGGGGACTATAATAATAATAATATAAATAAATAATAAACGTATATTAATATAGAAATATATAATGCGCGGCAAATAATATTCAATAATAAATTGGCATCATACTGCGTGTCCGCGGTCACATACCACTCATATACCTGTATACGTGGCATATAGACATGTAGGGTTTTGTCGCACAAAAAAAAAAAAAAAATGTTTCGAACCTAAAAATTGATTAGTTAAAATAAAGACGGACTTTTTATGATTCCGACGGTTAGTGATTTCGTTAAATGGAATTAATTTTATTTGAATTGAATAGCAATAGAAATTATACGATAAGTATAAGTCATCTGCATTTAATTATGATGACTTGTTCTTTAATTTCAATTAACTGAGCTATACCTTAAATTAAAAGATATTGCTTTAAAAATGATCTTGATATTTGCCTTGTCTACATGATATTGACGTTAATCGTTAAATTAAAGTGTAATATTATTATAATAAATTAATATAGATTTTGTCAGGTCCATAATGGTTGTTACCAACGGCAATCCTTCGTGTAGTACATGACCATTCCGAATTGTTTGTGGTATTTGTATCAATATTATCGGCTGTTTCACAATATTATTTTCGTAGTATACGATTTTGAGTGCGCGGTTTCGGTGTTAACGTGTGACACAATTTTTGTATTACCATATTATATTTTCGTCTTTAAAATATATATTATAATATATGGTATAATACTGTGATTTTGGCGATCTTATAAATTATAAAACAATCTGAGCTCTGACAGTTAGCATGTGTGTAAAATGGCTAATACAGAATGTTGGAATTTTCATAGAAATCTTAGTGCCATTGCCATAGATCTTTTTCGCCATCCCTGTCACATACTTACATTCATAAAAGGACAACTAAAACATTAATCGACTTATACCCAGTTTTTAAATTTACATTATATAATATCGTGTTATGAATAGTTTTTTAAATTTTTAGATTTTGATGAACCTTAAATAAAGTTGTACTATAATTGTTTGTACTAAAATTAAATTAAAAATTTTTAAGGGACTGAGCATTTAAATTTAAATTATTACGTATAGTGTTAGTTGACGATTCAAGTTATAATTAACTTTAAAATAAAATATAGGCTATTGTACTTCTATGAGATAATCAAATTAATTATACATATTACCTAATTTATCTCACTATGAATGATTGAAAATAATTAAAAATATAACCAAGTTAAATTTAAATAATAATAAAATTATAAAAACTATTAAAAAACATATATATAATATTCCTTAAATTAAATCTAAAATATATAAAAAAAACACTTATACAGTTTAATAACCTTATGAATCAATAACATTAGACATTAAGTAGGAATTTTTCTGGAATTTATTTCTTATGAAAATATTCATTCTTTTACTTTTCAACTAACATATACTTTTTTATATTAATATGAATATTTTTTCTTTGATGCGATATTTCAGGCAAACATAAAGTATAAAGAAGAATGGATAATAATAAAAAATATCAACATGGTTACAAAAATAACAAACGAGCATATGTATAAATATTAAATGTAGATATATAAGAAAAGAGTACAAATTATATAATGAAATTCATTGCTCTCAGTGGTTAAAAAAATAAAAATGAAATTTAAAAAATGTTATCAGCATAATAAAATATACAATAAAATATTAACTACGAATTGATTTATTATCATACTAAATAAATAGTTTTATCAACATTATCCAAATACCTATTTCAAACATAATTTTTCTTAAGTTCAAATGCAAATTAAAGAGCTTATTAAAGTTATAATTATCACACTATTTACCTGATATTTACTCAAAATATAATTTAATTAATATTTTCTTCTGGTAAATGTTACCTAGTAAAAAATCTATCTGGTAAATGTCATGCATTTTTGTTTTAAACAAACTATTTTTCTGATATCCGTTAGTTTTAAATAAAAACAGAGATATAAGTAACCATTACCACAAAAATTTAGTATGCTTTTCAATACACAGTTAATTAATGTTAATGATAATTGCAGTAGTTTTCAAATTTAAAATAATAATACCTATGTCTGTGACTAGATATTAAGTGCATCAAGTAAGAGGTATATCTGATATGAACATAGAAATCACTGTTAAATTAGTTTTCAATAAATACATTTATATTTGTACATATTCAGAAATTCTTTAAAACATGGAAATCTTAAGAACAAAAAATGTATAAATATCAGGTAAACCTAGATAACGTATATTTCCGCCAAGTAAAATTATTAATATAGTACGATGTAATAAACTATTTTGTTAAAAATATTTCAGGAAAAATAACTATAAATGCTAAAAAAAATGTTTTCTTAAGTTAAATAATTATACATTATTATTTATTATAGGAACTGCGTATACGCTAATTAAATATATTTAATAAATATTAAAAAAATAATAATAATAACATCGAAATGGCAAATACTATCTGACATTACCGAGTTTTCAGATTTAATGGAACACTTGTTTCACAATTTTGATTAAATAAACAATAATAAGAGATTCACTAATATTTTTTTTTCAAAACACTGCTTTTATAATTTATACAACATTTTATGTAATTAAGTTCTTTTTGTATTCAAACAGTTGTAAAATATGAGCTCAATAACGATTTTACTTCATCCACTTGAATCCACTGAGTAAATTACCTACGTACAAGAAAATAAACAATAATATTCCATGACATTAATATAGGCGGGTATTAGGTTGGGCCACTTAGACATACAAAAAAAGGTGTACAACGTTTCTTGATGAATATAATGGCATTATTTTTTTCTTGTTTATTCAATTATTCAGTTTGGTGTTTTTTACCTACAGCATAAATAATGTGTGGAACAGGTACCTACCTCGTACCCACTCAATTGAAAAGTTGAATTTGAACAACACTTTGAAAAACATTTTCTTTATTATTACCTGTTGTTTTCAGATTCTCTCATCTTTTAACGTGAATACAATTTATTTTATATTTATTAGACTTTTACCCAGTGACGTCAAAATCTATGTTTATGGTAGAGTAATTGCTTCAGTGCCTTTGTATATTATCAGTCTTTTAAAGTTGAATATATAAAATGAGTGGTAGCGGGTTTTCTTCACAAGTATCTTTTTAATAATAGTCGACTAGTCATACTCGTAAATTTAATTTATAATTATAAAATAAATTTCCAAAATACTGTGTTTTGAAAATTAATTAATGCTTATTGACTATTTTCTACCAAAATAATAACATCATATATAAATTATAGCCAATAATTACAGAATTCATTCCAATCTCAAATTAAAAACCTTTCACGAAGAAATTAAATTATTTTACAAATGTTTCTTCCTCCCTTTAATCTCCCATTCTATATACCTATAAACTTGTTAAAATCTTTACAGGCCCCCAGTTTCATCTCAATAGTTAATAATATTCTAATAAATGGTGTCTTGATCTACTATAATATGCATATATAAATTCAATTAATGCATACCCAATAACTATAATATACTAATTTCTGTTTTCAAATTACATATAACAAAATTTAGAAGGAGAAAAATCAAACTGAGCGTATATATTTTCTTAACGTTTATCCACTACTCTCTTAAGTATAGATTCTATGTTATTATTTATTTTTTATTTTATAGTTACAGCACTCCTGCGTTAACAGTGTTAACACGAAATCGATTAACACCAATTATTATAAAATATAAGAGATGGTTTTTCGATCCCGAGAAAGGACTAACCTTTAAGATATATTTTTTTTATTTCTCAATTTACACAAATTTTTCAGTTAATATGAAACTCGAACAAATTTCAGAGGCCATATAGTTTTTTTATTAATTAGAACAGAAAAATATAATTTTCTATTTTTGTTTTATTACTTACACGTATATCATTTAAATCTTTATAACAGCTAAGTAGTTCTATCGATACCTTTTATCATTCCTCTTATTCTCTATGTATATTGTATGTACTTAAAAGCCTGCGATTCCAACATTCCACTATCAGGTGCACTTGTATGTGATAAAGCAATAGAGATTTGCATGTCCAATGGCGTAGAGCGGCTAATGGCTTGTTCTGATGGCTGGTTAAAAAATGATACAATATTCCTTGTCATGTTCTAAGCGTCAATGCAAACAACGTTTCAGGTAGAGACGTAAATATTTCGTTCAAGAGATTAAGTCATACAACGAAAATTATATCTTAAATGTCGATAAGATCGTCTTTTTATTTATAATTTGTTTCCTGGCTATTCGTTAGATTTTGATGGAACGAAGTTTCGTGGAGATGTAAAGAGTAAACTGATATTGACTGTTTATTTGACTGTATTATACTGCAATACTACTGATTCGTAAAAACTCGAAATTTGGGTAATAGACAAATATCAAAACCCCAGGTGCTTTAAAAACATAAATAGACGTAGTCTTCTATTTGAATACACTCATCGAAAAACCATGTATGTCGATTTAATATATTTTTGCCTATAGTTATTAAATTACAACGAAAAATGGTACATTAGAACAAAAATGTATTTTTGACTATGAACAATTATTGCAATTATTGCTCATAATTTTTAATTGTAACTACCAAACGTAAAAATAATTTATTTTTGTTCATACTGTACACTCAGACTACAATATCCACTATATCAAGGGTTAGTTGCTGCTTTTATACTATATTCAACACTAGACATGTTTGCCATACATTTTGAAGCCTTGATTCCGATCAATCATGCATAAAATAGAATATTTAACAAGCAATGAGGGCAATAGCTGTATCATGGTGTGATGTAACTGTAACAATGATCAGTAATTGTTTTTAAAATAAATCAAAGAATATTTTAAACGAAACCACCTTGATCCCTGAAATACCTATCAACAAGAGTCAATGATAAAGAAAAGATTGGAATAAATCGTTATCTGTTCCAATTCCTGATGAAAATACTAGGTATTCCTTTTACAAGTTTTATACCAGGGATGGCGAACATTTCTGTGCCCGCGTGTCAAATAAAAATAGATTGAAAATTTTATTTTCATTGTGTGTCAACTAATTTAATAACCCTTTACTTAAACTTAAAAATTCCAACATCTATGGCTTAAATTATAAAAATCGAGTCAATCCCTCCTTTCTTACAATCTAATAATGAAAAATAATTTTCTAATCAAATTGTTTCAGGCCTAAAAGATCGTTGACCTTAATTTAAAATAATATATAGCAAACCCAGTGATAGTCAAAAGCAATGTAGTTAAGAACGCGCCATTTTTGCCTTATAAAACATGTGGATACAATGGATTTATGGATTCATAAGCAAAATAATTCATAATTAAGTCAAGGTCTACGTTTCATCCGGCTAATATAAATAAACCTTATCATACAGGTATCAGAACTACTCTAAAAACGGCATAATTTGGCTATAAAATTTAAATCATGAAAATTACCTCAATAATTTATATAATTATATGAAATTTTAAATGAAATATTATGAATATTAAATAGATTTAACAGTAATCACAAAAAGTGAAACAACTGCAAATATCTACCACAGCCACAAATATCGATTTAAAGAAACCAATTTAAAAAATCAAAACCAATTACAAAAATGTTTTTTTTACACTTTTAGTTGTGCTCTTTTTAATAAACCATAAGTAGAACTTTAATAATTTAAGATACGTAAATAGCACAGTTCACTACTTGACAAAAAAAAATTATTGTAAATGGGGTACCTTTAGCAGTGTAGCTGAAATGTTAGTATTTTTATCTACAGCTGATCAATTACCAATAGACAATGGCCATGGGCTTATAATATGAACGTGTAATATACTAATATGTAAGCAACAGTTGGTAGTAACATACTAAAATATTAGACATTACAAATTAAAATATTTAATTTGTATATAATTATAAAAATAATCACAATATAGTATGATATAAATTGTATTTTAATAATTTTAAACATCACATTTAAAATATGAAAAATATTATTATTATTTATATTAATACTATTTTAAAATTTTTTCTAAGTTAATTTAGCTGTTCTATAAAATGTCAAAGAATTATACATAATAATTAAGCGATTTATCCTGACAATATTTTTGCCTAATAGCTATTGTGTATAATAAATTACCTGAATTACTAATATACATATATAGATTCAAAATCATAATATTTCAGCTAATAATTATAAATAATGTAATACAGAATTAACATTACATAATTTTACATAGAAATATCTTTAGACTACAGTAACATTTTCTTTAAACTAAATCTTTAATATAATATATATTTTTTTTATAACTATCGTTACATAACACAATATATTGACTATTTTAAAAAAAAAAGGTTATACAAATTCAAGATTAAATGAAATTACTTAATATTTATTAAATATTTTATTTGCCTTTATTTATATTATCGCTGTGAAAAATCTAAAAAAAAGTTTTTATAAGCCCATGGGAAGGTCCGAACCTAAGAACCACCACATTTGTCATCATTATTTTATTTTTGTAGCCATCAAATTACGAGGTTTATGTGCCACGTGCGTCATATTTCTAAAGAAATACTAAATGTATAAACTTAAATCCAAGGAACAGCTAAATTAAATATGTAGCCCTGAAAAATATTGAGGAAAACTAAAATCAGTTTCATACGAGTATACAAATAAAATAATATTAATATAATAAAATATAACTTACAAGTTATAGTATCAACACCTGATTCAGTTTTTCAACCGCCAGGCCTGGGTTAAGCATATTATTTCTGAAGCAAAAAAAAAATAAATTAAATAGTAAACGGCACTGATTTAATTTATAAACAGCAATTTATTCATTATATTAATTCTTATATAACAATTTACATTTATCTAAATTATCAATGTGAATATTATAATAAATATTTATTAATTTAAAAAAAAAATTGAATTTCTATTTACCTATCATTAGATGTGATATTTTTAGATTTTAAATGTTGTGTCAATCGGTTTCTACTAACTAAAACTGTAAATACTGGGCTTAATAAATATTGAAGTTGATGTTCTATCCCTTCATGAATGCATGGACAACTATAACAAAAAAAAATGGTTTTAACTTTTAACTAATTATTAATACAAACATAATAATAATTAAATATCAGGTTTAATTAATAGTAATTACTAATTATATTGATAAAAGACCTTTATGGTCCTACATAGCCCCCCCTAAAATTATCCGTGATTGTTTTTTTTTTTAAATTATTTAAGCATTAATCATTTCAGTTTATTTTGTGACTCTTGTAGTTTTGTTATATACTTTGGTTTTAATTGTTATGAAAATTTAAAATGTAGTTGTTATAAAATATATATACACGGTGATTATTTTATTATTAAACATTCATTATTTCGTCAAATATTGAATTTTATTCATTTGTTTTTTTTAAATATTTTGTTTCGTGCTTTTCTCAAACTGTATTAAATTTGTATTTAATAATGAAATCACTATAAATCTTTGATTTTCAAATGGCAACCTATTTAAAATGTACTAAATTAATAGAGCTATTTTTTTTATGAATTTTAACATTCAAATTATTATTGTTAATTTTTCAAAGTTGGGCGGTTTTCAGCTTTTATAACACTTTTTGTTTCTGAAAACCAGTAATCATATGGGTAATAGATAATAAGAGGTACATATTATTTTCATATGCAATAAATTCTTTATCGACTTTTAACTCGGTGAAGAACTTTGTACCTGTAGTTATATCAACGTCTTACAGCCGTAATAACCTGTAGAATAACCCTTAATACCTCAAACTACCAAATTTTGAGCAGCTATAACTCACTAACGGTTAAATTAAAAATAATAATCTTAAAATAAAAATTCATAAAAAAAATTGTCTTACTATTTTATGACATTTCAAAAATAGGCTGCCATTTTAAAATCAAAAATTGATAGTGATTTCACTATATATAATACAATATAAAGGTGGAAAAAAATAAAATGTTATATAGTTTAAGATAAACATAAAACTAACAATTTTGAAGAATAAAAAATTAAAAAGTCAACATTTTTTGAAATAATGAGTGTTTAATGATAAAAGAATCACTCAATTTATACATTTATTTATTCATTTATTTACTATATCTATTTTGATTTTTGACACTTTCAGTAAATTTTTATCTGCACAGGAAACACCCCCTTGCCCACCCATACGAGATTCCTGGCTACGCAAATATTCAAGGTTATATTAATTAATAATTAATCTATATAATATAATTGCTGAATTAATTTGATTTTTATATGAATTTTTACTTGAAAATTAGCATAATGTGAAAAGGTAGATTAACTTTTATTTAATAAATTTAAAATATAACTGACTTATAAATATTAAAGTATTTTAAATTTGAAGTATGAAATAATAATTTAAATTATAATTTTTAAATACTAACATACCTATAAACGAGCACTCAAAACTATAAGTAGTGTAACTAATACGTGTTTAGTGACCGTTTTTTGTCAAGATTTACTTTTCCGCATAAATAATGACAAATATGTGAAAGTAGTAATAAAGATTTATCATTTTATCAATTATAGTACAAATATACTTCTTAATTGAAAACTTTATGATGATTAAAAAAAGGCCACTGGTCAGTAGTCACACACTCACACATCTAGCTTCGCCGGCCCGATTATAATTAAATATATACATTAATATTTGTATTATTATTATTATTATTATTATAAGGTAAAACACTTCAAACATTTTTATCAAACTTTCAATTTATATGTCATGAATAAAATTAATTATTTTTATAATAAAAATGAATAGATAAAATAAAAAATGACACGATAATAGCTAATGTAAGTGAAAGAGAAGTGTGGAACATATAAGTATAGGACAAGATTGGTGTACCCCATAAATTTAAGAGCAAAAAGTAAAATTGAATAATTTTTTTCATAAAGGAAATTATATTATTTTAGTGACAATATTAATAGTAAAAATTAAATGTTTACGTATACATATATAGCCATATAGGTAACCTACAAATACACGTAACCTTATAGATTTCCTTATTATATTTTTTATTTAATAATTGTACTTACCTGGATAAACTTCTACATTCTGTCACCACTGACTCCGCGGTTAAAGTATTGCAGCATATAGGAGATTCCAGTATAATACATTTTGTATACATGGTCATTGCGTTCTTCTGTATTCAAAACCAGACATTTATTATTAGAACATAAAAATATTGTAAAATTATCGAATATAATAAATGTTTATACTATAGACACTTACAAACGAAAAAATAGAACTCCGTAAATAGTTGATGCACAAAGTGTTATAATTTTGGTTTTGAGTATCTTCTACATTAACTCTAATACTCAACAATCCACGGAAATCACTGAACAACAAGTTAAACCAAATAGATAATATGAATGCTTGACGACGGTGGTAGACGGTCGTCAATTCCGAAACCAGTCGAATCGTCCACAAAAATGGCCGACACAGGTACCGAAACCGATGGCAGCAACACGAGCGTGAACAGAACTTAAGAACGGCGGCAACGGCGACACACACGCGGCGGTAACTGAACACTGCGGACAATAAGACCATACAAGCCGTAGAGATTAACAACCGGAAAACGTTCGCGGCACCTCGCGCAACGCACAACAACCACGGAAATTGAAGAAGAGCCATTAAACAACTGCGAAAGACGACTAACGCTATCAGAAGGAACATTACGAGGACACATCGCCTTTTTATTGTTTCCTCCTTTAGACATGAAATTTAGTTGACGCGATAACAGAAAAACTAAATCGAAATTGACAGCGTTTGTAAAACGTGGTTTAGTTATTTGTGGTGACGTGTTCAGTTTACAAATATTCAGAAGGGCAGTAACCAGTAGGCCGCATTCCAAATGTCCACGAACGTTTGCCCGATCACCTTAATGGCAATATCAGAAATGATCGCACTCCGTCGCCACCCCCACCGATGGCGGCTATGGACGTGCACCTGTGCCAGTGTTGGTAATCGTAGGGGTAGATACGTGATTTCAACGCGTTTTTTTGTCCCGTTGGTCCGGCCATTCTGAAAACTCATAGCAACCCCACAAACCGGTTGTTACGAATTGAAGCGCGAAAACCACACCGGTTCAAATAGACAACGGCCCCACTGATGCATACAATTTGTAAAAACTGATTCCTTATTTAATATCCCTGCCTAATATTATATTACAATATTATTACTTAGATATTTAGACATTTAGACAGATAGATGAAGCAAAAATAAATTTAAACTCCGTATTCTCGAAAATTTCGAGTTGTATTACAAATCATTTGTTATAACAAATGCAATGTCATAACAGAAAACAAAACGCAGTTATTTTATTGCTACCTGAACTTATATTAAATCAAGTTTTAAATGCAATTTTTTATCAAAATATATCAATTAACTTTAAACTATTACCTGTTTATATCATGGCCTTGACCACGCCATTCTACGGCAAGTAGATTCTATATAACTCGAAAGTTAATAAAAATAATATATGACACAAATATAATATTCAATATACTTCGTCAGCCTCACTCACAATATCGGTACACCGTTATTAATTCAATTAAATATATGGCCAATTCAGCTGAAAGGAGAAAAGTGATTGATTTGAAATTCCTTTATAAAATATACTAGTACAGTTCTTTAAAATTCAATGTCCCTTATTGTCATACTAGTTATGAAAAAATGTTTTGTATTCCTTTTCAAAGAACTAATTATGCAATTGGCTCGCCTATAAATAGATTAATGAAATTATCTAATGACGTTCAAGTTGATTTATTTAATTCTCTTACTCTTGTTTTTTTTTAATTATATTATCTACGAGTTATACACACATATTAAACATAGCTTCGTCCCGTTTAAATTAATAATAAATAAATAATTAATACACCATCATAATAATTTAAAGGAAACAGTGCTCAGATTTAGGGGTTACACGTGACAACGGAGCTCGTTTAATTTTTTTTTTTTTTATACATAAACTGTTTTTGTTTTTCACTAGAATAGCGGTAAAAGGATGATAAAAGCTAATGACTAGATTAATTTATCCTCAAAATAAATGTGGATTTTCATTTTCGTCAATGATTAGTGCATATCTACTTCTATTAAATTAGATCAAAAATATTAATTTTACAGTTTTTAATATTTTTGATTTATTTGTTTATTTGATAGCATATTTGTATGACTTAAACCGTTCTTTTAGTGCTTTAAGCCCACTGTTTGCGATGGTCCGCCCTCCACTGTTCCACTCGTTTTATGCAATAACTATTCTATCGTATTTATATTATTTATGTTATCCTTATATTTTTTATTATTTGTCAGTTTTGTTTATCACACAAATCGTTGCTCTTGAATTTTAATTAAATATTTTAACTATATTAGATAAAATCAGGTAAGTGTTTAATTATGCAGTAGAAATATAGTATTGTTGTAGGGCGGCTAAGTTATAATTTATAACAAAAAAAAAAACAACATTTTTTACAACAAAAACTCAAGTCTTCTATATTTAGAATTTTTAAACATACCTAATAAAATAATTTTAAATCATAGTATATTATATTTAATTATATTGTTTATATTTTTATAGTTTATTTATAGGCTCTTCGTAGTATAAATAGCAAGTACATTCCGTTATACCTATATCTACATACTTGAAAGTATTTATAATAATCGATAGTATAATAAGTTTTATTTTGTAATTTATTTTTTTTTTTTTGAACAATAGGCTAATTTTTAGAAATACCAACTTGAGGGGCTGCGGCCCCTAGGACCCTCTTGTAGCTACCCCTGTTGTGAAACCTGTGAAGTTTGAGGGCTTAAACTAATTTTTCCTCTGTTTTATTTCTATCTTCTATTTAATATTTCTAATTACCAACTACTACCTTTCTTTTTCACTTAAACCCAAAGTATTTGAATCGATAGTTGCAAATAAAGTTTGGATAATGGAATCATAATCCATAGATGATTTGCATGTATTACGACGAAATACAGAGTATATATCGTTACTAATTCATTTAATAATTTTGTATCTGACATCCTATCAAATTCTTCAAATATCAATTAATTTCAAAAAATAATTATCAAAAATACACACATTACAATAATAACTTGGGTATTCAATAATAATAAGGTTACAATAAAATAGTTAACTGTAACAAACATACAATTTATAATACTTAATAAAAATTTAAAAATAATTATTGACTTTTGTAAATATTGAGGAAGCATCGCATAAAGTATTATGCAAGACGAAACAATTTTATGTAAAATTAATGATAGAACATATTTTTTAAATACTAAACCAAAAATTTTATTTTTTTATGTAGAATTTAATTTAAAAATAAAAAATCTATTTATTTTATTTTATGAACATAACTTAATGAAAATAAATTTCAAATATCAAAAATATAAGGTAAGGTACAAATATTAACAATTGTAAACGCATAATCAGCGATTACATAGATTTTCAATGCTATAATATAATATCATGTCAGAATTAAAAGGAAAAATGTTATCATAAAACGGACGATTCTAAATTCGGCTACGTACGAGTTGATTCCCGGGTACCTGTTCACCTATACACCGATTCCGTTGAGTTGATTCCCGGGTACCTGTTCACCTATACACCGATTCCGTTGAGATGATACCCGGGTTGTTAAAAGATATGGACAAGTTGTACGAGTCCCGGGTCATAGTATATTTTTTTTCAAGCTAGTTACTAAACTTCAGCTAGTCCAACTTTCCCGTTATGCGATTTGTCTATAATGTAGCAATAATTACTTTCGTCCACCAATTTTGATTTCGGTCTAATCGTTATTGTATTCATAGTTCATAAGAATTAAGGAATATAAAAAAATGACACAGTGTTTAACAAACATGGAACGTGGAACCGTTTGATTTCGACTTGATCACCAATACATTGTAACTTTAAAAACACATTCGGCTATTACGGTTTGACTGAAAGTTATCGTTATGACGTTACAGACGTTATCGGACAAATAACAACGTTATGTTCGAAAATACAATTAAAGATAAAACCTGTGACCGTACGATCCCCATCGATAGCGTATTCAATTACTAACAAACTCTGTGTTACGTTTATTTAAAGATTTGTCTTGAATGCATTTTCGCCGATATATCCGTTCGTCGATTTATCCATTTGCCGATATGTCCATTTGCCAATTTACACTTTCGCCGAAATTACTTTCGTCGAAATGTCCTAAATTCCTCTACTCATAGTCAAATACACACATTTTTTATATGAAAGGAAAACTCTCATATTCACCCCCCCCCCCCCGAATTAAATTTACACGTTAATAAATATATATAAAGTAATGAGCTAAGAATATCAATCTAAATACCATATAATAATTTTTATATACTAATATTAAATTAAAACAATATACCTTATTTTTAACTCATTACAGTATTTTTTTTTTCTATTAACTAGCTGTTTGTTATTGATAATTAATAAATATATATTATATATTTGATTTATTTGTATTTTTTTATTTTTTAATTAACTAATAACTACCTAAAGATCATTATTGATTATTATAAATTTATTTTTAAATTTATATAAAAGCCCACGTAATTAAAATTGTTCAGATAGTAAAAAATTACCGTTGGAATTAACATGCACCTCATAAAACACACTAATTATCAATTATTTTATTTCGATTTATTATTTTTTTTAAACATTTTATTATTTAAATGACAGTCGTTGGTTTTTAGTAATATTAAAATAACTATTAGGTAGGTAATAAATAGAACAGTAAAGGATATATTATATACTTCACAACATGTTCTCAACGAGCAAACTATACTTACTATTAGAATAATTTTGATATTAGACGACTACAACGTAGTCACTACACTATCAAACATATATTTAAAAACATTAGTACCAATCTTTGGTGATTTTATATTATGCCTTGACATAGTAAAAGAAATAAGGAATTACTTTTGAACAATACCCAGTTGAATTGTATTGTGTTTTAAAGATATTTCTGCCTGAGTTTCCAGTAATTTATGTATCACCACGTATATTGGTGGACGCATGCAATAAAACTGTCTGTTAAAATTTGATAGAAACTTTCTGCGGCATAAAGAGTCCTAAAAATGAAAATTAAGAATAATATATTTTCAGAAACGTTTAATATTGTAAAAATTTATCCAAGATTTTGAAATGGCTTGTTTGCCTATACAACTGGAGGAAATCAATAATCTGGTTCAACATATATGTTTTTAAAATATAATCTGCAAATCTAAGACCATGTATTTAATTTGGACATAACTCTATTAGCTGTATACAACTATCTTCTACTTCTGAGTGATGCTGAAATGGAAGTCAAAAAAATATTTTGGACCAATTATCAAATTCACTAATCTCGTTTTTGTAAGCATTTTTAAAAAAATGTTCTTCATTAATCTAAAAAGATATGATGTATATGGTTGGATTTGTAGATAACTTCATACCTATTTAGCAACGTACTGTGGAATTATAAAAACTGAGCGTTCGCAATCCTAATAGTATAAAAAGGGTCTAAAAAAAGCATCGACGATAATGACCGTTTTCAATCGTATTTCTGTCAGGGGACCGACTTTTTAAATACGACACTACCTGGCACCTGCGCCATTAATTACTTGTAGTGATTAATATGTATTTATACTACCTACCCAACACATCCGTCCCCGTTCTGCCAAAACTGTTTTCCTAATTCACACATGTCTCCAGCCCCACTATACGGTCCATCATGACGTAAAATATTTGGATAACCCAATTTTTTTCAGAACTGGAGGAAAATTGTGTGTAATTTCACTCATCTAGGACATATGTAAAACACATGATGAATATCATGGTGTACATGCAATGCCGTAACTGCCGAGTATGCAAGGTGTGAACTGCACATGAGCCCAAAGTCCTAAAAGGCTCCTTCTGTCTTTTAAATTTTATACTTTTTTTAGCTCAATATAAGGTACCTAGGTATGTACTGTAAATTTACTGTATCTTTATTAATGGGAGAAAGTTGAAAGGAATATTATTATCTATAATAATAGTTGTTATGGGTTACTTATTGTTTATTCAGTGAAATATTGAAATAGAAATAGAAATATGATAAAAAAAAATCCTTAGGGGCTTATTATAACCCTTAAGAGTTTTGCTTAGTGAATTAAAGATTCGTAAAGTTTAACATAACTTTAAAAAATGTGTGATTGTTTTAATAATTAATAAAAAGATAGAAAATTACTTTTTTGAAGTATTTTGGTCACTTTTTTCAAAATAATCAGTCTCAGTAATGTATGTGAGATATTTATAGCTAAGACATAAATTTATAAATTTTAATGACTTCTTCTTAGATCTGATATGCGGATGACAGGCCATCTAAACATGTACAGTTGCGGCACTGAATTGATTATTTTATAGTAATTTATAAAAGTTCTCAAAATACTCTTTAAAATAGATTTTATATCTTAATTTAATTACAAATTGAAAGTATCTTTTACAAGATTAGCAATCAATTCTAAAATATATTTGATTGTATGAATAGTATAGGTCACTCCATAATTGCAATCCGTATAAGCCATTATAACGTATATAACTGCAATAGCTCTCTCAGGAAATGTCTGAACATCTTTATAAGAAGCTCTATACAAATTACAATATTTAAAAAACTTGAAACCAAAAAATTATTTTTCCTGTTATTAATATATTAAATAATAAGCTCTAATGTTAGTACTGTAAACTCAATAAAAGCTTAAGTCTAACAAAATATTACTTTATATTGTTTATAATATATTATAATGAAAATTAATTGTTTTACTATTTACGAAATACCTAACTCTATTCTAAGCTACCTGCCTACCTATACGCACACATATAATGAACAAATAACATACTTAAAATAAATTACTTATAGGTAAAATGAATTCAGAATTTATACATAATTTAAAACTGTTTAGGTATCTTGGTATTTTAGCTGGTTTTAATGTACTGTAGTAGTGTAGTCTATCTGTAGTCTATAATTATTTTATCAAAACAAATATCTAAAAGGCCTCTTGAGTCCAATATCATTTTTGAAAGAATAAAAATAATGTTCGTTCATTAAAAAAATGAATTAATCTATTCAATAAAATGTTGACCAAGTTTAAAGACCAAAAGCCGGATTCCTGGTTACGTAGTAGTCGTAATACGTTGTCTCACGTGAAGTGGCGTGCTCAGCTTTTTTGAAAGGGGAGGATATTCATTTTTGAATTCTTGTCATAGACGTTCCCTTTTTTTCGTAAAGATAATAATATATTACAAAAAAATCCAAAGGGGGGATACCGATCCCCCTGTGAGCACGCCACTTTGGTCACGTCTAAATATCACGGCCTTGGAGGATCTAAGGTCTATAGATCGGTGCTTCTCAAACTGGGGGCTGTAGCTATATGACTGGTGGGCCGTGAAATTGTAATTTTGAAAATAATTAATGGTTTTGATTTAGAGGCCCATGACAAAAAAACTTTAAGAAGCACTAGGACAGGACAAATATCGTAGATCGTAGTTAGCGAATGATATCATGGTTGGTATTTAAAAATAATCGAAGACCGTGGTCGGTATTATGTTTTTAAATTTTTTGATTTGAGGTTAGTGTTCGAACTCTTAATTTCGGTTATCAGCTATAATTTCTTATCAAGAGGCCGTACTCTTATCTTGGGGGCCGAACTGTACTCCATAGAGTACTCTATATTCTGTACTCATCCATAATGATTATGACATTATCGTAGTTAACTTTTACCATGGTTCCGTACGTTGATAATATTTAGAAGACAGTAGTTTTTAATGATAGTAGCTAATGATAATACTGTGATAAAACCTAAGCAATAGTCAACAACACGTGTTCTTTAATATTAATTATTAAATTTATTATAATATTTCTTGTTATACTGTTTAAAATATAATGGGTAAAAAACGTAGGCGCACTGACGAAGATACCGAATTTGATTTGACCAGAAAAGCCAAAGAAGTAAAAGACGACAATGAAAAACGTTTAATTGTCATTTTAGAAAACGCACAGTTGGAAACTGTTAAAGTAATTCAAACGTCGATTTATAATGTGAAATTTTAATTTTTATCCATAATTTGCCTTATAAATTACAGGTTGGAAAATCTTTTGAACTATTAAATCCTGATGAACATTCACATTTATTACGTAAAAACGGTCGAGAGATAGGAAATTGTAGACCTGACATTTCTCATCAATGTCTACTGATGTTATTCGACAGCCCACTAAATCGGGCTGGTCTACTTCAAGTTTACATTCATACAGAAAATAATGTTCTTATTGAAATAAATCCTCAAACGCGAATCCCCAGAACATTTAAACGTTTTGCTGGACTAATGGGTAATAATCACTATCATAATAATACATAAAATAATACATTATATTAAAACTTATTTTACTATTAATTTTTTAGTCCAGCTATTACATAAATTTAGTGTAAGAGCAGCAGAAACATCTGCCAAATTAATGAAAGTAATTAAAAATCCAATCACCGATCATTTACCAGCTGGTTGTCGAAAAGTGGCAACTTCTTATTCTGCCGAAAAACCTATTAAGCCATCTGAACTTGTTCCTCAAGATGCTCCAATTGCTTTTATTGTTGGTGCAATGGCTCATGGACAGGTATTGCAATTTGTTTGTGATTACTAATTCTTATTGAGTATAATGATTAACATAATTAAACTTATTATGTTATAGATTAAAGCAGATTATGCTGAACAAACAGTAGCGATAAGTAATTATCCATTATCAGCTGCACTGACATGCACTAAAATATGTTCAGCTTTTGAAGATAGTTGGGGTATACTGTAAAATTGTACGTTTGATTACTGTTTTTTTTTTTATTCTTTTTAATTGTTTTATATTAATTATCCTAATCTAACATACCAACTTGAAGTAAAAAGTTTTAAATTGGTAAAATAAAAAACTACCAAGTCTAATATAAGTACAAAATTTGTCTTTAAAATGAATTTTAAAAATAAATACAATTTGGAATTATTTGTAAAAACAAAATATTTTAATCTACTAAATTAGTTGAAATTTAAATGTTGAAGATCTATGAAAATCTGTTTGAAGTGTATTATATTGTGTAATTATTTTCAAACATATTATTTTGTATTACAATAATACTAAAACTGACAGTTCTCTCAATCATGGTAAATCATATTCAATAGGATGTTCGAAAAAATAATTGTACAATGATAGCTATATTTTAAGTTAATATTTATTTGATTATTTTACTTGAAAATACAAACTCAATTGACAATCTTGGATGACCTTTGCTGATGATTGAAAAATCCAAAAACGTGCATTCAAAACTTTATATAAAAACACATTACAACATATCATACTTTATCAAATTTTAACAATAAGTCACTCACCTAATAATAACTATAAATTAAATGAATCTTAAAGCTATTTTATAATTGTATACAATCAATGATAAGTTGTTACAGAAGTAAAAAAAATTTAAAAAAAAATAATAATAAATTTGAATGTTTTTCATAATTCAGCTAAGCCAAAGATGTTTAACTAATACAACAATCGGCCAGTTGATACTACATTCTTAAAAAACATGTATGATTCTTTTGGTGTACGAGTTCTTTTAGGATCATTAAAATCTACCTTAACTAAACCAAAATGAATTCTGAAAAAAACAAAACAGTTAAACCTACATTTAAAAATAGTAATTTACTGTATTATAGCATTAAATATTATGTATACATTTTTTTAATTAAAATATTGAATCCTTGACATTTGTCACAGATTTAATACAGAAGAATTTTTAGTTGACTAATAAAAAATAACTTACGAAAAACCATCCATCCATTCAAAGTTATCCAACAATGACCATACAGTAAATCCTACAACATTGCAATTGTCTTCATGCATTGCTTGTAACATGGCATTTAAATAGCTCTATTAGAAAAAAAAATTATAACATCAATTACATATTGCTATACTAAAGTAATACCTTGATGTAATTGATTCTATCTAAATCATCCAATTGACCGTTGTCTCCATATCCATTTTCTGTTATAATCAAAGGAGGATTGCCATATTCATTTTTTAACCATATTAAAAGTTGTCTTAATCCATCGGGTACTGGCTAAAATATTAGGATTTTAATAATATATACAACATAATTTTGATTTATTCATTTACTACAAGCCACTGTGCAACAGATGGTTTTAACCAAGATTTATCTACAGAAGTAACATATTCTGCATCTGGATTATAATGAAGATCTGAATCACTTCCATGAGTAACCAAACGAGAAGAATAATGATTGAGAGCATAAAAGTCAGCAGTACCTAAAAAAACAAATAACACTTGTTTTAAAATGTTAATTCTAGAACTGGAACATAAATAATCTATAATTATGTTATCTCTTAAACCTGCACCTTTAATTAATTTAATTTCATCTTCTGTAAATGTTGGTAATGTTGACCATGGTCTACCTTCTTCTTTACTTTTTTTATCAACCCATCTTCTCATTAATGGTGGATAGTCCCCTTTATAAATCGGATGACTGAACCACCCTCTCTAAAGGCATGTACCAATAAATTATAAGTTAATTTAAATTAACAAAACAATTATATAAGTACTAAGCAAACTATTCTTGTTACCTCAAATTGATTGGCTCTTTCAGCAGTTTTTACATCATTAACAGACTCTGCATTTTTTGGTATGAAAAAACATCCATTTATTGAAATACTTATTTTTCCTATGATCAATTTAGGATTTAAGACTTCAATATTGCAAACTTTATTAACATTTAATATATACCTTGTTGTGTAGGTTTAAACATCTCTTCATACAACCTATAGGCTTTTCCATGTGCAATAAGTTGTGTGTGAGCTGCCAAATAATATCCAGTATTGTGTAAATTTAAATATGGGGCGTAGGCTTTAATAGCATAACCTTTACAAGCCTCCATTGGTTCATTGATTGTTATCCACCATTTTACCTATGGTAAGTATAGAATGTAAAGATAGTACATATTTTCTGCAAATTATTTGATTTACTCTATCTCCAAAATATGTAAATAACACTCGTGCATATTCTTTAAAATAATCTGACATAATTGGATTAACCCAGCCACCAAGATCTTGAAGATATTGTGGTAGGTCCCAATGATACATTGTAACCTGCAGACAGTTGAAATTATAATGCTTACTTTATCCATTATTTTTAATTATAAATAAATTTTACCAATGGAATAATATCGTTTTTGATAAGTTCATCAATAAGGCGATTGTAATATGCTATTCCTTCTAGATTTAAAGAATTCGTTACTCCGGATGGTGCTATTCGAGCCCATGATATAGAAAAACGATATACTTTCACCTAAATAGTGAAATACATATGTATTATGTTTTATGTATAATTTATTATAAATTGTGTGAAAAAAAATACTTACATTTAAAGTTTTTGCAAGTGCTACATCTTCTTTATACTTGTGGTAGGAATCGCAGGCAATATCTCCATTAGTTCCATCTCTTATTAATTCCGGACTAGTATGAACTAAACGATCCCATATATTTTCTCCTTTTCCTAAAGAATTTAAATAATTATTTATTGTATAACCAAAATAAATAATTATTCACAGTGTACATTAATATAATTACAATAAATATAAATAGTACCTATTTAACTGTAATATTTAAAATGTCATTAGATTATTGAATAATTTGAATTGCATAATATAAATATATATATAGGGCATAAGACAAGTAGGTATGATATATTATGTATGTTAAAGTAATTTATGTTAATACTCATGTTTTGTTTATTTAACCAAAGGGTGTAGTTTGCATACCATCTTCATTCCAGCCTCCTTCTATTTGATATGCAGCAGTTGAAACGCCAAACATAAATTCCTTTGGAAATTTATAATCCATTGAATCTGCTTGATGAATAATACCAATCTAATAAATAATGCAGCAACTAATTTCAACCAAATGTTAAAGTATTGTTATAGTTACTGATTAAGTATTATTTAGTTCAACGAGAAACTTGACATCAATCGATTACTGTAAAATAAAATAATATATAATTAAATATTGTTGATAGATAACTAAAATAAATATAAATATTAGTAATATTACATATTTACATAATCATTTATTGGTACATGTATTATGGCTAAACTGATAGAAAACATAACTCTTAACAACTATCAAATACTATTAGTTAATCAGAATAAAAATATTATGTATATAGGTGTCTCGTTATGTTATACATGTTTTGTTTTTGATTTAAAAATATGTTATTCCGATTTAGTTATGATAATCTTTGATACCTATTAATTTATGAAACAAAAACAACACTGTAATAAAGTAGTCCAACATGTTTTTTTACTGACGATTGACTGTTTATAATATTTTAATATTAATTATCATTGTATTAACTACTAGCTGAATTACCCGGCTTCGCTCGTGTGTTAAATAATCGATTCGTTTTTAAACTGGTTTTTTATTAAATTAAACTATTTAAAGTCTAGCTATATAATAATATATATTATATAAGGATTTGCTAATAGTGCAGCCAGGCACCTAATTTAGGGGGGAAGGAGATAAGAGAGAAAGATCGTATTATAGTAACTAATAATTAATAAAAAAACCATTTTTTTAAGTCTCTACCATTGATTAAATACAGTATACTTAATCAATGCCTCTACTATTCTGAAAAAGGTTAATCCCCCCCAACAAAAAAAAAAATTAGCACCTATTTACGTGCCTTGATGCAGCCGAATGTTTTAAATAATCCACAGGCGTGGGGGGGCTTTAGCCCTCCCCTTTGGACGAGTTATAATATATTATATATTGTATGTTGCTGTTTGACTGAAAAATTATATGAGATCTTCTATGACAGAAGACAGGCTAAATGATGAATTAGCAGTACTTAATATACACTAAAGAAATATCCATCGACATCGACGATGTCATAAATAGATTTTCTCGGCAGAAGCAAAAGCGAATGAAAATTGAAGATTGGTCAAAAGACTAATGAACTTCTTAATTTGTCCTTCTTTTATTATTTAAAAAAATATTATGATTAATGTACATACGTATATATTTATTAAAATTATATATTTTGTCTTTATTTAATACAAATTAGCCCCTCCCCGTTTCATATTTCTAGATTCGCCCCTGCTAATCTACAACATTATACATTTATATACCTAGTTACACAATATTGTAATGAGTTAAAAATAAAATAAACAAATAGGATAAAGATGAATGGTGAATTACTTTAAGAATAGGATATTAATAGTTATGATTTGAGGTTCCCTATTATTATATTTGCATAATGTTTGATTTGATATCCTCGACTCATTACTTAATTATTACTATTTATATCTTAGTGAGTGGATGGACAGTGAGTACGATTAGTACTACTAATGTAGTAGATCTGAGAGTTTTCCTAAAACTGAGTATGATATGTATGAATATTGAATACAGAATACAAATGTCACCTTACCAGCCTTACCTTTTGTAGAAATTACACTCCGGAAACCGGAATTATGTTCTTGAATATTGAATTGCTTGATATTTTAGAAGTTAATAAAAAAAAAAGAAAGTATATTGAAATAGTATTTTAATTTCAACAATGATACATTATTACATTAATATTTAATTTAGAGTATAGTGTATACAACTATACAATAATAGAGTAAAAACTGGGCGAGTCGTGAGCGCTGAGCGCGTTTTTGTGTGTTTTAAATTTTTATAGATGATATCGTGACTTTGTGAGATGCAGCCTTTACTCATAATCTAGGCACAGATTGCGGCATCTTTCAAAGCATCTGTGTGTTGTATGTGTGACATTATTACTATCTGGTATTTAATGTAATCAGTGGCGTGCTTAGCTTTTTTGAAAGGAGGATATTCATTTTTGACTTGTCATAGATCCTAAATTTTTTTTCATATAGATAATATATCATTACAAAAAAATCCATCGGGAGGATATAATATCCTGATCACCCTGTGAGCACGCCACTGAATGTAATGATTGGAGTATTTAACTGTTATGATAATTCTATAGTATTTAATTTGTTTTCAAATTCCAACTGTTATGTAATTAGATATACCTAGATTACCTATGGTAATTTATAAAAATATATATAATTTGTTTACTTCAGAGTCTAAATGTCAACTAATAAATATGTATAGTTAAAATAAATTTATAATGATATTTTATAAATATTATTTAATAATATACATTCCCGTAAGGATTTACGCCCATTGCGATATCTCCTGAAATAATAAGCATATAATTTTGATATTTTATGAGACTCACAGGGACAAAGGCTACAAGTATTTCATATTTTAATTTAATTTAATGTTTTGGTAAAAAAGTTAAAAACAATTTTGTAGAGCTTATTTTTCTGAAAAATCTGACGTTTCAGCATTTTATTTTCATTAATCTAATGATTTTTAATATTTTTTCTAGTTTCGAGAAAAATTGTGAATTATTTAAATTATTTAATTATAATGAAAGTACCAGTATTATCAAACACCGCGGGCTCGTGACCGTAAAAATAAAAAAATATTCTCAAACCTAAAAAAAATATTAAGAATCACAATGCTAATCAAAATAAAATGTTGAAACGTCAAAAACGTCTGGCTACAAACATTTCACTTTGGTTTTGCTGCCTTTTAGATTTAGGAACAGTCACCATTCCCTTTTGCCAATTACGTATTAAAACTTGAATTACTTAGTGGGCACTGGCTACTATAAGAATGTCATATCTTTCATACACAATGGATAATTGATAATAAACTATCAGGTTTTAAACATTAATATTTAATAAATAATAGTACTTAAATAATATATCTTCGTATGTATTCACTATGATTATTTTTCAAAAAAAATATCTTTACTTAATAATATATAATATTAATTATTTACTAAAATTAAAAAAATTTTATTAACATTAATTATTAATTGATTGTACATAATTTGTCCAACAAACTGCAATATGCAGAACAAAACTTTCTTAAAAGTAGTGGTGTTTAGAACAATTTTTTTTTTTTTTTGTGAGACCCAGAAGTGTTTTATACGACAATCACCATTCACCGCCCACTTTATTATAGCTAGTAAAGCGATAATACAATAATTATTATTTTTGTTACTTTGTTTTAATATTCTATTGCATTCAATCACTATCATTCAGACTACAAAAATTATAAAAAACCCAAACATAATAAAAATATCAACTTATATTATTATGTTTCCAAAAGCTGTAGAATGCGCTGCATTTGGACTAAATAAGTTGTACATAATAGTAGATACAAAATACAGGTACCTATCAATGTTAGTATTTAGATTAATTAATTGTTAGTTATATCATAGGCCATAGCTAGAAGTACACTATAACTTATTCCTTTATAGATTGTATGGTAAATGTAATTTAATACATTTGTATTAGTTATTAGTTAAAAATTTGAGTCTAAAGGTTCTGTTGGTTCTAAATATGCCGCTGGAATCCAAATTCCAACAATGTTAATATTATATATTCATTTTTTTTTTACTTTCATGAAATACCTAATGTTCACATATATATAATACTATTATTATTATTATTGTTTATTAAACGCCAAAATGGCAATTTTACATAGTATACAAATATGGTAATAAGGTGTAGGTGTGATAATATAAATACAATAAGCTATAAAAGTTAGAACATATAAATAATTAAATACAAAAACAATGATGATAATAATAATTCAGAGTATACATATAATATAGTTATGTTGTATTTAAGTATTAGTAGCAATACTAAAGACTAATTGTTGTTTGCAGCTCTGGGTATGCTATTATTGCAATTTGCAATGTAAAGTATGATTGTGCCCATAAGAGGTCTTGTGATAATATTAATAATAACATCATTTCCTATTCGTACATAGATTTGTTGAACAATAATATATCAATATATAAAAAGAACTATAATTAAATTTTACATCAAAGTACATAATTAAAAAATTATATAAAATATAAATCACACAAACAATAAATATTAAATTTAAAATTGAATTATAAAAGTAGATCATCCATTAAACTTCTTATACGTGCTATTTCATTAGCATCAGTTTTACAACAGCCTCCAAATATTTTCAATCCTTTTTTGTTCCAAATTTTGAGATCATCGATAGAAACTTTATATATTTGAGTATTATCATAACTGAAAACATTAAACTAATTTAAAAAAAAACTTTTTAAATATATAATATGAATACTTTATTTAAATATTAAATTACCAATTTTGAGCAACATCCCAGATGCCACCCCCATTTGGATAAGCAATAAAATTAACATTTTTAGTCTTTACAGACATCAAAAGTGGTGTTATAAATTTTGGGTGCAAACAGTTCATACCAATGGCAATTAACTGTTTACGGTAATCATTTGACCAGAACAGTTCAACAGCACTTGAAAATTTTTCACCGTGACTCAGATGATTGCCATCCTAAATAGGTTATACAAACATCAATGTAGACCAGCGGTTCTCAAACATAATACACAGAAGGCTAGTAGTAGTAGCCAGTAGGTACCAATGTTTGTGATAGATCTAATATTATTAGTAAATATACTTTTAAATGTACCTAAATTATTATTTTTATACATTATTATTGTTAAATAGACATTGAAATTTTGAAAAATTCTATTTTTAGTCATTAGTGATACATCAGGATTCAGGATACCCATATACTTATGTTATTATTTTCTTTTATAAAATTTGTGAAATAACTTTTTATTAATTTTTCTATTAAATTAATTATAGATAAATCCAGCATAAGGTACTCTTTTGGGAAATGAGTTCTCATTTCCCAAACATATCAGTATGAGAGTTGGTCCCTGAGATTCTTCAAAAATTACTCATCTTGATCATAATTAACAATTATTTTTATACATATATATATAAATAAATAATATTTATCTTTTAGTTTTTAACTTTACACCTACATAATTGCTAATAATAATGTTATCTATTAAAACAAAATTTATTTTAATAATATTTTTTTCTTTGCACATATAATACTATAATGTAAAATTATTTAACTAATATTATACATTTCAGTCATATTTATAAAGTGTTTAATACAAGTTATATCAATTACCAGTTGGACATAACATAATACACTTCTCACAAAATATAACAATACATTCTTTTTTTATGTCCAACTTTTGTCATAAAATCATCTATTTTTACAGCTAACTATTGATTCAACATAAACCATCAATGAGTTATTTTTGAATTATTATATATTTTGAGAAAACTTCACAAGTACAGTAGAATAGTATATAGTTATAGAAATTACTTTATATTTAATTATGCATTTATGCTTAATTTTTTTTTCAGATTGGTCTAGGGCGAGAAGCAGCATTTTCTGAAAGCCTTCTGGTTTGACGAACACCTCTTAAGTTAATATATAACAATTATTTATTATGATGGTAAAAATAAAATTACCTTGCACGAGAAAGATAAACATGCTTTTTGGTTTGGAAATTCAGTCAGTATATTTAGCAAAATAGTAGCTTCAATGACTGAAGGTATGGTTTCAAAGAGCATTATATCAACTCCAGCCTCCACCAATGCTTGAATTCGAGGTTTATGCCAATTATATAATTCTTTTAAATTCATGGTGTCTATGTAATTACCATTATATTCTGAACAATCGCGTAATGATGCACCATATGGACCAATAGATCCCATTATTTGTATATTCCTTTCTGTAAATTACTTATCTTAAAAAAATCATAAAATATTTTTGTGATTTGATTTTACTGATACTACTTTTATAAGTAAAGTAATATAGAATAAATTACTTCTATACGCATGTAAGTAATAATATAATATAGAAGTGATGCTTAATTTACAACAATTTAAACGATACAATAGTTAGGTACCTATATTTTCCTCTGTTATTGCCCGTTGACAAATCATAACAGATTTCTTAATTAATTCAAAACTTTGATCATAATCTAGGTTTAAATATTTTTGAAAGCCTCCAATGCTTGCTTGATATGTGATGGTGGTCAAAAAATCAGCCCCAGCTAAAGTATATAATTAATAAGTAAATACAAAATACACATTAAAATTATTAAAATAAAACAAAAACCATTGTTTACTGATATTTGTGATAACTACCTACCTCTAATATAATCTTTATGGCCACAAATAACAGCATCTTCATTGTTTAAAAGCAAATTCGATCCCCAAAGTGGATGTTTCATAACACTGTTAATATCTACATAAGGTGTTATACCACTGATAAAACTACCATCCAAGAGGTACATTTTCTTATTTAGTATCGTTGAATCCATATTCTAGAAGAGATTATTTGTATTGTGTTTAATGAAAATCAAAAAAACTCGTTAAAGTAGGTAGTTCACTTAAAACATTCAACAGGCAACAGCTGATATTAAGTAAAATAAAAAAACGAATCACACATTTTATCGGGTACAGAAGTACAGTGATTGTGTAATCGTGTATTATAATGGAACCTGTAAATTAACCTAATACAGTAATACACTAATACGGTATTAGTGTATTACTAAAACCTTTACAACCTTAAGAATTTACTTGAGGGCCCAGGCAAAAATTGTTTTCTGGAGCGCAATAATAATTTTATACTGTATTTTGGGGTAACACAGTAAAGGGGCCCAGGAACTATAATACGGCAAGGGCCCAGGCAGGAATCCCAGCCCTCCGGCTCTGGCCAGGCCGACCCTGTAGCTGTCCCACTCAGCGTTGCTCAAGCTAAGTCACTTTAGATGAAAACCGTGATTTTTTTACATTATATATGTTAATAATAGCTAACCCGGCAAACGTTGTTGCGGTTGCTAGGATACTATAAATATGTCTAATTACTATTTTTTTTTTAATATTTTTAAATTAATTTTGTTATAATATATACCAACCCCTATTTCAACTTCTTACAACCCTATTTTAGTATTTAAAGAATCCTATGTCCTTTCTCAGTGTCTAAACTATCTATGTATCAAATTTCATTTAAATCGGTTCAGTAGTTTCGGATCCTATTCAATACAATCAAATCTTTTCTCTTTTTTTTTTTTTTTATTAGTATTGATATAGATAATTCATAGGTAGCTATATTTTAATATTATAATCATTGATTAATAATTAAATAACAAGTGCCTACAAATTACAATACCTATCAATCAAATGATTCAAATGGTCAAAGGGCAAAGGCCTAAAAACATATCGCCACACTACATTTTTCAATACAATATTTATCATGCTAATTGTTAGATATTAATGTATAAAACATAAATCATAGAAGTTTTTAAACTGATGTCATAGATAAGTGCTTAAAATTTACAATATGCTATAAAAAGTTCATCCTTAGTATCTCCGTAACAAATTAATATATTTAATACGATTATTTTTTCAAAAATTTCAGAAAAAAAAATGGTCTTATACCATAGGCGGAAATCCATTGAAAAAGTTGGAGGGCTACGATTTTTCTCATAAACCAAAGCCGTTAGGAATGTATTAATTGTATGCAATATGTATGTACAATGGATTTTATTTTCATTTTTATTTAGTGAGATAGATCTCTAAAACTGGAGAGCGAATTTTATTATTTGGGGTCTTGTTAGATTCACATTGGCTAGGAGAAGTGCAGTGAAGATTTTCAGAACTTTATATTTTATAATTAATTCACTACAGAAGTTCAAAAAAAAAAATTAAAACACATTTTATTAGGAGTTTTTTTATATTTTTCAGCTTTATAGTTTTGTAGTGAGTTAATGATTGAAGATAAAGTTCTGAAAATCTTCACAGTACTTCTCCTAGACTAAGTGAATCTAACAAAACCTCAAATAACAAAACCCGTTCTCTAGTTTCGGTAATCTATCACTCTAAATGAAAATCTAACAAAAAATAATAATTTTTTTAACTGTGAAAAATTATTATACACAGTGATTCTTTTATCATAAAATACTCATTATTTCAAAAAGTATTCATGTTTTTGAAAACATTTTTTTACATAATTTCAAGTTTTTAAAAAACAACGTTTTTCTTAAAAAAATTATATTTTTAAATATTTTTTATCCTTATATTTTTTTTAAATTTTTACTTTTTTGAATGACAACATATATATGATATGTTATTATATGTATTATGATAACATATTATTTTAAAATTTCAAAGCAGAATAATTTTCTGGATATTTTGGTACATAAAAATCGAATTTAGGGCGAGTAGTTTACAAGTTTTAAGTATTTAAAGTTTATATGCGCAGAGTGGAGTGGTACGGGGGTTATCCTGAGAAATGTTGATCCACTACTCCGCTTGTCTAAATTTTAAATACGTATAACTCATTAACTACTCACCCTAGATTCGATTTTTATGTATTAAAATATTCAGAAAATTATTTTGTTTTGGATTATGAAAATTAAAATTAAAACTACATGTTGTCATTCAAAAAAGTAAATAACTTAAAAAATATAAGGATAAAAAATATTTAAAAATATAATTTTTTAATAAAAACGTTGTCTTTTTGACAACTTGAAATTATGTAAAAAAATGTTTTCAAAAACAAGAATACTTTTTGAAATATCATGAGTGTTTTATGATAAAAGAATCACTGTATATTGTATTTCCAAATTAATATAATTTTATATATTTTGTTATAATCGACAGACGATACAACAAACCACTATAGGACAGTGTTCCAACTTATAATTTTAATTTTCGTATAAAATATTATGTAAAATATTATACAAACAAATTTATAAAATAAAAATTATTATGTGTTATATTTCTTGTTTTTTAAGAATATAATATACAAAAATGAAACTACAACATTTTTATATTTGCAAGAATGTTTGAGGGGGTCTAGTGGGCTAAGCCCCCTCAATCCCCCCTCGATTTCCGCCAATGTCTAATACGGTTCTAAGTACGCCCATGGAATCCAATATTGCACAACGTCAATACAATATACATATTATGATTATATATTTATATGTATTATGTGTGTAAATGGCCGGGGATTTAGACTTTCAGATGTCCGGGGCAAATCTTTTTTGATATCCTTAGCGGCCCTAGCAGTAAAAATTAAAAATATGTCACATTAAAATTTGTTTTTGACTATAAGAAAGTGATTATTCACAATCATTTAATATAGTATTTGTAGTATTACGTCTTAGATTTATTATCATTAAAATATATTTAAAATAAAAATTATATCTATTCTATTATATATTTATACATAAATTATAAAGATTAAGAATCTATAACTGATATATTTATTTATTATTTTTTTGGTGGGGGAGAGGTTCGTGATTATATTTTAATATTTTATCCTTTAAAAGGGTTTATGGCCCAACAAAGGTTAAGAATCTATGATTTAAGGAATAATTCTATGCTATATCATCAATGTTGAATCATTTAACATGACTATAGTTGAATGATATCTATAATGAGTCCATGCATAAAAAAAATGATTCTGAGCGTCTGCCTATATATTACTAAGTATATTAAAATTGCTTTAGTATAGTAATTTATTCATAGATTCATACGGTAGATTGAATATTTTTTTGCCAATAGCATTGAATTTGAAAATGTTATTATTACATATTTAATTTTAATAATATATTCATTTGTAAATAAAGATTAAATTTGCTTGTTGTGTACAAAATTTAAAAGACACTCCTAAAAAAATTAAAAATTATAATAAATAATTAATAATGGATTCTAAAAATAAAGTATAAAAATAAAACGAAACTCCAAGTAAATGACTTAATACTAGATACCTATATGGCTATAAAAACGAACTATTTTATATTAAAACTGCATTAATTTAAAAAATACCTCTATTATACATTTTATTTACTAAAGGTTGTAAAGGAATAAGAATTTCTATGATCTATACTATATTTTGGACCAAATATCAATACCTATACATCATAAACAGGCAAGTGAAATAAAATATGTGTAGAACTAAAAAATATTTATGTGACTCACTCCCCAATGTGTGCGATCAATTCATATGTAAAGGCATACTAGAACAGTATTAACATGTCGAAAAGCTTGAAAATATTCAACATCAAACCTTATTACTTCACGAGGTTTTATTACGTCACTTACAAAAAAACCTAAAGTATCTGTATACTATCTGTAAAATAGCTGTGTCGGGCTTATTTAATAATAATACATCAAATAAAATATAAAAACCAATTGAATAATATAAAATTAACTTTCATACAAATTACACTTTCAATAGGTACGTTATGCATTCATGATGTAGTATACTAGTATCGTGTCTTACGTAACTATACGCGTTCACGCTATTCACAAAACATTTAACTTGACGATGTTTTATTCACTTAATTTGAGTAAATTATTTACATTAACTTGCCGAGCTTTTAGCTTGCCAGTGGCGTCCTTAGGGAGGAAGGGGTAAATAGGCTAGTCACCCTTCCCGTGGCCATTTTTTCTTAAAATGTTTGTAATTTATAACATTACCTTTAGTAATTTGTGTGTTTATAATTTATATATATATAAATAATAATGTATGAAGTTTATCCCTCCCACTCTATAAAAAAGTCTAGGAACACCACTGTATCTCTGTGGAATGAGTGTGCGAGTGTGCCGAGTGCCCGAGTGGTGATATCCATGCGGTAATCGACGAACGTGATCGATTATTATAGACAAGGTAGTAGTGCACGTAGTACCTATACAGCTCAATGTTTTCTATTGAAAAGGCCAATAAGGAAAAATTGAAAATTACATCTTATTTATCTTATTAAGTTTTGTAATTTTGTCATGTGTGTAGATTGTGTTGTTGAAATTGTTTCTCACGTCTTTTTAATACCTAATTATATATTATTTTATTTATATGCTAAATTCAGTATCAAATATCAATTATTTTTTATTACGATATCCCAGATATAGATTATATAGGTACACAATGCAAATGGATAAGTGTATAATACAAAGCAATAAGCAGGTTTTTTTAAGGCAGTGCACCTTGAGTGATGTATGAATATATTATACAGTTAACTCTCAGGAACTTAAACCTTGATAATTCGAAATTTTCAATATCTCAAATAAATATAATTTCCCTTCAGATAACAATAATACTTATAATTGGTAACAAAATATTAAATAATCGAAAGTAATTACTAATTAACCTTACACTAATAATTTAAATAAAATACTATGTAAAATATTTAAAAAATACAATGTATACAATTTATAAATAATGATAAAGTAGCTATACTTATAATATGTTTTTTGATATTTCGAAATTTTTTTTTCAATTTTTTTTATTGGCTTAGGAAGATTGGCAGCAAAAAAAGAGAACAAAAACCAAAATAATATATGCCTAGGTATATGTTATTATTAATATTTATAGTAAATAATTTATTTAGAATATGCGCAAAGTATATTAGTATATAGTAATTCTATATTAGTATAAACCATCAATATAGGACAATTTTATTTTTTCAAAATAGATTACCATTTAATAATACCTACATGGCTACATAATATAGGTACTAGATAGTAGGTACTTGATATACATTTAATATTAAAAATGTATACGATATAAAATACGACATTATAATATTACACAGAATGATAGTAGTATAGTTTTAAATATTAATTTAAATTATTACTATTAAATATTTATCAACAAATATAAATCCCAGTCCATGGAGATTTTATTGGCGTTTAAAAAATCTCTTGAGAAGGTTAAGGGGATTCGATACCGTGATTTTCTGTTTTTGTCTAACGCACGCGCGGCATATAGGATTCTGGATTTTAGACAGATCCTTTGCCAATCATACCAATTGATCCAATGAAGCGATAAAAATTCTAAAAACAGATCTGAATTTGTCGTCGAGTCTACTTGAAATTGACTTTCCCAGATTTTTGATTTTAACTTCTTCAAAAATTGAAATACGGTAATTTTTAATTACTCTTTTTTAACATATATTTTTTTAGGAATTTGGAGGAAAATATTAAAGCTGTGAGAAAGTCGATTCCAAATAGACTTGACGACGAATTCAAATCTGTTTTCAGAATTCTTATCGCTTCATTAGATCAATTGGTATGTTTGGCAAAAAACATGTCTAAAATACTATATCACGCGTATATTAGACAAAGACAGAAAATCACGGGATGGAATCTCCTGAAAATACTCGTGCATGTTAATGTTAAAAAAAGATTCAAAATTCAACTCCCATCAATTTATTAATATTTATTGATAGGTATATATTTTAGATAATTATTCATATTTCAGTATTAAATCACTTAAATACATTTTATAAGTTCATGAAAGGAAGTCCTATATAGAAGAAATTCTACGGCGAGTTTTTTATATTACCTATTACCCATTTACCCCCTTTTAAAATGACGCCAATGCCCGATAGTAGCCAAACAGTCACGCATGGGTAGATAAAATGACTATACTACACTCCTAGTGGAACAAATAGTAAGTGCCAAATTTCAAAATTTGAGGTTATTTCATATTCAGCATAATTGAATAATTACGAATATTTTTTTTCCTTATGAAAATACCGTAATTCCATTAGAGATGCCTTTAAAATGCATTATAAAATGTCGTATCGACCAAAATATTGTCAAATACTAGGGAAAAACGCAGAATGTACATACATGTAGTTTATCCTAGAGAATAAAGCAGTATATGAATGGAGATACTACTTATTTTACTAGTAAAATAATTTCTCAATGTAAATACTGCATATTTGCCTAGTAATCTTATCTAAAACGGATTTGCAGTATGTACACTTTATTTTATCACTAAATGGTCGTGACTTACTAGACAGTCACACACGCCATGTACCAAATGTTTTTGTCAAAAACATTTATATTACATATATATTTAAATTTTAATTTATATAAATGTGTACTTTTTATAATAAAAAGTTTATTTTTATTTTAATACACAATAATACTAGATACAAAATGCAGTATCTCCTTAAATATAAAAAAAAACCAAAATAATATGATCTAAGTACAAAAAAGATATTTCAAATAATTAAGAATGCCTATGACTAATAATTAATAAATAAAAAGTGGGTAAAAATAATTATTTTAAGGTAAAAAACAAGGAAATTGAAAAACTCATTTTCCCAATAATTCAATTATTAGAGATACTGCTTGTTCCACTAGGAGGGCAGTATATGAGTGTATGACTAGGTACATAGACTAAATAACTTATTGGTATATCACCGTAATATCATAATTATCCTATATTACCTACTTGTAAGTCAAATGAAAAAATTTTAACTGAATTTTATTTTTTCAGTTTGTTAACTAATTTGATGACATTTTTTTCTTGTTAAGCCAATTGGATTTCTGCTAATTAGTGAAACTTAATTTTGAATAATATATATAAGAATTAAGGACATATAAAAAGATGTTACTCACCTCAAAATCCAATTTTAAAGTATCGTCAACTCTTAAGAATTCAAAACATTTTTAGGAGTCGTTATTTCATCATAATATTATGTCAATACGTATAATCCGTAACTTGTCCTACAATCATAGTCATCACAGATTAATTAAATGAAACAGTGTTGATAAATTAATGTTTCATTTAATCTAAATTATATGAGGATCATAGAAGTTGACCAGAAAACAATAATAAATAATAAAATAAAACACTAAGTAAATATCTTAACATAAACATCTAAATGCATACAAATAATGAAACCATGATTATATATAGGTAAGTCAATAAACTTAAAATGTAAACATCACTTTAATGGGATTTTCATTGACAAATATATATTAAGTTAAAACCCATTGTAAATTTTAAATATTAATTAATAAAAATAAAAACACGGAGTCAGTATTGTGAAGTACTGTCAATATACTCATATTAATAGACAAATTTTAATATTTGTTAATTTATCTATGAGTTAACCTTAGACTATAACTGTTAAATATGTTGATAGAAAAACATTCAACAAAGTCATTTATATATTAATATTTTATACATGTATATTTTAAATAAGTTACAATAAAATTACATTTAATCATCAGTCTAAGCATTATTATTTTTATCACCAAACTTAAAATTAATCGATAACTTGTGATGTTAAAAAGTACTTATAATGTATGAGTATGGATGTACTTAAATTATTATTTAGTAGAAAATAATGTTGATAAACTTCGACCATAAAACTGTTTATCATGGTAAAATTATTAATAGTTCATTCAAAATTGTTAGCAATGTATCAAATGCACTAATAGAAATTAATTAATAACATAAGATAAATTAATATAAACCAGCCTTTTTAATTTTAAATAACAAATTATTTAAATAAAAACTATTAGCTGTTAAATTAGTTTTTGACATTTGTATTAAAATAAGAAAAATCTCATTTAATAATATCAATATTATTAAAATGAGTATTTTAAACAATGTAGGTTTTTAATTCAAAATCTTTGTTAAGTTTTAAACAGTTTTTATGATAAATATTTTATTTTACTTGATGTATTATTTTTTTATATGATAAATTAATACTTTCTTGATGACTCTATAGGAACAAACTATGAAACAGTTAATGATAATAATTATTTAATTACATTTATTAATTGTTTAAAAGTCGATTTTTAAGAACAGAATTAACTTATAAGGCACCTAAGGAATAGGAAATATTACAAGTAAAATGGAAATGAATTTGGAAATTGTTTTTAAGTTATTAAGGGCACACATTTTGGCCTAAAGATGTTTATTACAAAAAAAAAAAAAGTAATAAAACAAAACGTATTATTTATACCTTTCAAAAAAAAAAAAAAAAAAAAAATATACATTTTTTTTACATAATCTGGTGACATAGATAACAGTCTCCATAGTAACTATAGTTGCTTACTACTCATACACAGCGTTGTGAATACCTGTGTGTCATAAATCATAATCTAACATCTATTTACACTACACCAAATAAATATTATTGGTGTTCTTTCTTATACACATGCATATACATATATATGAATATGTATAAAATAAAATATATACATACACATATATATGTAAAATATAAATTATTAATTTTCATGACGGTGTGAGAACAACGCAGTGCATTGTAGTAAAGTAACACTTATGAACATAGTAACAATCCGTAAACTTTTCATACTTCACGCTTATATCTAAACAATGCTAACAAAAGAAAAAGAAAAAAAAACCAAAAACAACTTGTACATAGCACTCAGTATTAGCATTAAGTATAGACGAAAATAAGCTCCTATGAACATGTTTCCACGTTGATGCGTTTATTAGTTTTGGAAAGACAGCGTGTCCGTACATAAATAACTTTCAATTTATTTGCACTCTTATAATAAATATTAAATAATATTTGTTTTACAACTACAAATTTACATGTAAATTAAAATTTAATTATAAAAATGACTAGGAACACAGTGGGCTTTGACGCGCGCGATTTTAAATGTTAACGCCACAGTTCTTTTATTTTTTTCAATGCATTTTGTGGCAGTGACGATTTAACTACATAAGTGGAGCATATGCTTTTATGCACATATATTTTAATGTATTCATTATATACATATGAAAAAAAAATATAAATATATGTATACCGCGGGACCAACAGGATGTTTTCCGAGTTGAATGAATTTGTCTTTAAATATTAGACATTTTCAAATGTACGAATAAATAAAAAAAAAAATTATGTGAATATTTAAAAAAAAATTGACAGCTTCATAAAAAATCGCTGTATAGTTCTATTTAATTATATAATTTTTTTTTCAAAAAAAAAAAGCAAACGCAATTTTTATTTTTAAATTTAATTTTAAAATATTTTTTCAGAACTAATTATTAATTTTATATAACTTTGTTAAATATACTTTTTTCTATATAATAAATATGATTGTTTTAGATTTAAGAAAAAAAAATCGTCGAAAAAGGACGATCCTCATGGTTTTTTTTACGTTTTTGGTATTTTTGTTATTTTTTTTTAATTTTATTTTTTATTTTTTTTTTATATTTTAAGTTATCATTTACTTTGTCTTATTTTTTTTAAGTTTCAATATTGGACGCGCATGTATTATCTTACATCTTGGGTTTGGTTTTTTCGTTTTTGCCGTTTGTGTGACATTAAATTACCAAAATGTGGTTGGTAATTTCCCGTATACTGGTGTTTATTTCCCGTGTTTGGCCGGTAGTTTTGATGGTGGTTATAATTATTATTATAATTGTTGTTTGTAAAACCACGATGTTGGTAATTATTAGCTGGACTAGTGCATATTATCCTTTGAGTACGTGTAGGTGGGTGATTACCTAAACAAGTTTAAATTACTTAACATTAATTTATGATTGATTGAAAATATTTTTCATTGATAGTTACCAGTGTTAATCATTTGATAATTCTGTTGATTATTCCAACTATTATGTCTATGATAATGTGGATTTTTACGTCTGGGTTGGTAATTACTATTCTGATCATTGTGGTCACCAGCATCACTTAATTTTTCTATACTACTCTCAGAATCCTAATAAATATATTTTATATTAATTTTACATGAAATATGAGGATAAAAAAATAAATTTACATTCACACTTACAGATTCAGCTGATCCAGAACCAGAAGATACTGTAGAAGCTCTACTACTAGTAGTTGTAGACACACTAACATTGTTACTAATATTACTAGTGGTCAAATAATTATTAATTATCACTCTTTGAGTATTTTGTAAGGCATAAGTATCTCTAACCCACTGCCGGTAAAGTATAACTTTGTCATTAACTCGTACTATTCGTCCAAGTATACTGTAACAAAAAGTGTAGTAATTTGTATTACTTATTTGCATTAAAATAATTTAAATTAATTTAAACATATGAGTATAATTTAATAGTTGAAAACAAATGTTCAATTATTTTATAATTTTAATGCATTAAAAACAAACCTAAAACTAGGTGAAACAATTTGGGGGTCGAGGGCAGCTTTTAATGTAGTAAATGCATATTCAAATACACTTTTTACTTGAAGAGCACCATAAGAACCACGGCCAATATCGTTTCCAGGAGTTAATGGATCCTCTATACATAAAATACTTGGCCTATGACCATCAGCCATGTCTTTTTGGACCTGTAAATAATACATTAATTAATGCTTGTACTATAAGAACTATATAGAATATTTTATTACTTCGTCTTTAGATATGTATTGTCCACCATCTTTCACACGTATAGCTGTATGCATATAGTTAAATTTTTTGCCATAAAGTTCAAAGAACTCTATTAACAATACACCTAGATTGGCAGTGGGATAATTTAAATCTCCTCTAGGATGTAACTATACACAAAATAAACATAAGTGATATTTAAAAAAAAATATACATAGAACATTTTATAATTTATAGTACCTGTAAAAAACTGACGACCATAAGGATCAAACTGTAAGAAGATATACCTCCATAGAACACTTCATTCATGTCCCTCTGGGCTAAAAATTGTTTCAACACTAATACAAGTTTAGGAAGCATTGGAAAAACATCCATATAGTGTTTTATCATTTCAGCTGATTTAACACCATTATTCATGTTAAAACTAATATCCACTCTAACATCAGTAGCCTTATCTGTCATTTTAACGATTGGAACCTAAGAAAAAAAATCATGGAAATATAAATTTAAAATACTTTAAATGATAGATATTAGATCAGTAATAATTAGATGATATTTAGTATTGAGGTAAGTAAATAACTTACCGATGCTTTGTCAAGAACTTGAATGTTTTCGTTACAGACACTATTTTTAAGTAGAGCTTGAGCAAGTGAATGCAATGGTAACGTATCCCATTCACCTATAACTACTAGATCCATATCGCTAAAGTATAAACAATAGTAAATTTCAAATAAATGAACAGTTTAAATTATAAGATTAGACTTGAAAACAGGATATTTATGAGAATACTTTACCTAGTGGGTAAATAAAGTCCTGTTCGAAAACTACCAAATACTTCAACTTTAGCTTTAGGCCATTCAGCATGTATAACATTGGTAACACGTTCCAGTACATCAAGCCGCATGCTATGCTCTTCTGGTGTGGCTGACATATACGCAAAAAAGTCTTCTATCTCTTTATGGAGTCTAAATAATTAAAATAATGATAAGATTTTTTTTTTTTTAATTTTACTTTAAACATACGTGCAAATTGGTTGGCGGTCATAACTCTTTCCATGTCTCCATGGACACCCACCAAATTTGCCAATGTAATGTGCTTGCATTTTGTTCATGTCGTATGTACTGGCTATGTTTGTGAACAAGCCTTGCTCATATAGATTATTAGTCTTGATTTCTTGTTCGTCTATAGAAAAATCAAACTTCCAATCCAATGGCAACGTATATTTGTCGTCGTCTTCTTCCTCTTGAACAGTTTCAGTACTATATTTATCGTCACTGTCGGTATCTTCAGAGGAGTCCAAAATTCTGGACCAAAATTCTTGAGCGGGACCTACTTGTTCTGGTTGCAGCCAACCTATCTGAGGATCCATTTAATTCATCACTAATGATGTATCGCACACTACAAAAAAGTACAATTTAATATTAGGTTTAGTTATAGAAGTGTATCTACATTAAATGAAGCAACCAAAATTTAATAGAAATAAAAGATTACAGAAGTTAATTTAATAATTGTGTGCTGTTTTATTAACATTATCGTGAAATATTTAAAAAAAAATACTTTGAAAGCCATTTGAAGTAAAAAAAAAATTCTTTTTACTATTATTTATTAATAAGATATTTTAATCAAAGAATTAAAATGTATTAGCCTAACATAAATTAAGAATTGTATGTTATACATTTCATGTGCTACTGAAATTAATTAAATATTAACTGTTGGTAAACATTAATTAAAACTAAGTACTGAATTTTCTTGATAATTAAAACATAACGCATGCATATTTTTAGTTAAGTAAGAATTTAAGCAAATAAGTACTTCATATGACCCTCACAATTTGTATGAAAGCTGAAAGTTGATAAATTCAAATAATGAAGATTTAAGAATAAAAAAAAGCTTATGCTTAATAAGTCTTTCTCATAAAAATTTAAAGATGCAAGTGAAGAAATAATAATAGTTATAAGATATAAAGTGATAGGTAAATAAGTAGAAAACTGAAAATATACTTTTACATAAACATGATTCAAATACCTAGAAATATTAACAGCAGGATTCATTGCGCCTGAAGAGACAATTCTTATTTTCTGAATATCAATCACCTTAAACCCAAATGTTCACACTATTAACTATATTTTAAAATAATTTTTATTAAGTAAAATATTTAATGTGGGTGTATCTAAATTATACAGTTATTATTGTAGTTCTTACATTGTAATGATTTCTTTTCATTAAAACATATGCAACCCCGCCCATTAAATGTCTTGTTAAATTGAGGTTTTAAAAACTTCTATGAATTAAATAACAATAAAATTTACCGAAATAGGGAAGGATTTCTTCCAACAGTTACATGTAAGTTATAACAGTAACGACCTATATCTCCTTCACAAAATATATTCTGAAATAAAATATTTTTGAGCTATACACCACCACATAGTTGTGAATAAAGGTTTCAAAATACAACCACCTGCAACAGTTTGCATGTAGATTAAAAACTGCTCTAGGCCACGGGGAAAATACAGCACTGTTTCATGATAGCCCAGGAAACAGACTAATTTTGCCAATAAAACATAACAGACGTATAATAACATTATGCGTTGAATACATCACCAGGATGAGGACGATTGCCATTGCATCCGATCCTTAATACCTTGATAATGATAAGTTCTGTGAGGGGGGAGAAGGCAATAGAGAAATTGATTCATATAATTAATGATATTATGTTGAAAATATATACTCAAAATCAGTTGACAAGAAAACCGTCGATAAGGGTGGAGGGGGGGTTAGGTGCGAAAGTTTTCACAGGGCGGACACGGTTGTCTGCTGACGGGGCGGGGATATAAAAGCGCGTGTGGTCCATGAGTGTCAGTGGCCACGGCATAAGGGTGGACGTGAGGCACATGTGTCCACGCACGGATGGCTGGCCGGTGGTCACCCGAAACGGCCATTTTGCGGATAGATATTATACTTACTTACCGATGGTACGATAAATCCGACGTGAACGTCGACTGGCGACTGCGGTCCGGTTACGACTGTTCCGGGACGACGTGTTTACGACGGTGGTCCCGTGAAATTTAATACGCCATTCGGACGTTTATCATTTTTAAAATGAAAACACAAAACAGTAATAATAACACACATGCGTATACATGAATTTGGTGTAATATGTGTACCGTGCATGTGTGTGTGTTATATACGTGTGTGGATGTGTGCGTGTAATTTTTGATTTTCGAAAATCAGAATATTTTAATATTGTGTTGTCCGGAAAAAAAAATTGATTGCTGTTTTCGGATAGAGCCAAAAAGGAAACACCACTACTACGACCACTAGACCACTACTACTATATATATATATATATATATAATAATTATTATTATAGTTTACTACTCTACTATTGTTCGTCTTGGAAACAAAAAAAACTTATGATAAGACGGCAAGACATCGGCAGCGATTCCGTGTATTTTTTTTTGCCAAATGACCAACAACACGCCGTGAGATTTAAGCCGAAAATCTATTTCCGTGTTCAGCTCACAACAGTTATTATAATGTAATAAATATCCGCGGCGTTATTAAAATATTATTATTCGTCGTATGAGAGGGAGCGATTTACAGTGTGAGAGGTGGAAAAAAATTATAATAAAAAAATTACATACACTAGTACACCACTCGCACACACGTTTGTTTTGCGTGTGTTTTTCATGGTTTTCTCAAATGTATTGGCGAATGGCGACAGACTGGTTTCCCACCCATAATCTCTATCGATAACGCACTCGCGCGATAGTCCGGCTGCGGCGGCGTGCCGGTCGACCTTCCCCTTCTCTGCCCCTCCGACCAATACTTTATTTCGGTGTACTGTACTCATAGATAATATAATATAATGTGTATGTACCATCACAGGAACGCTGAAAAGTGATTAGTGAATACAAGAATATCGAGTTCTCCTTCACGACCATTAGATAATAATAATAATAATAATAATTTCTACCACAAATCACGACACATCGTATACAAAACTGTTAGCGTTCGCTCCGCTCCGTTCACTTTACACAAAGCTGTGCGAGAGGAACGTTTGAATTTCCATCAACAACAACGCTGAGTACTGTCTACACTCTCACCTACGTCGACCACCGCCTAAAAAAAAACCTTCCTTTGAAAAATGTCCGGAAAAGTGCTACTCACCGACGATGTGGCATACAAGGCTCTGGCTGAACACTACGCGTCCGCGGGATCGTCGCTGAATATAAAAAATCTGTTCACCTGTGATAGTGACCGTTTTGACAAGTTCAGGTGAGATGCGATTATAGTATATTATTTATGAATTATAATTCGTCCTGTCTGATTTGGCACCATGCTGGATCTAACCTTTTGACAGTTATATTAGATATTAATTACCAGGGGCTTAGCAGATATGTGTGAGACTGTACTTGAAGTACTTCCGCCACGACTCCAGAGTATTTAAATGACTGGAGAATTTTTTGATAAATATCAAAATAGAATTAGGTCTATTTCTGAAATAATATTATTACTTATTAACGGATATAACTAAAACAAAATCTATTTGAGTGCTAAGATCTTTGTTAACACCTTCTAAATGTCTCATTGATGTAGTGTTCACAAAACCAGTATTTTAAATTTGAATTTTCCAAGTCTTAACTTTTGTGTATAAATAACATTTTGTGAAGTTATTCACGAGTATCGTCTTTATCTTTCTCTTTTAATTCTTATCTACGTATAAATAATTTAGGGAATATCCATAATGCGATTGTTTGGTTTCTTAATTAAATGTGTTTAAAATTTTAAGCTAATTATCCTAAATTATTATATTGAATTAATAATTAACATAATACTTAAAAATAGATATTATTACTTATTTAATATCTTATGTAGGTATTAGGTGGTTTAAGGTTTATAGACTAATTTGATTCTAAATAAAATTTATAATAATTTTAACTTTCTTATTTATACCTATCATGTGTTACGACTAAGTATTTGTTTTACATGTGAAAATGCAGTCATAGATATATAATAAAAATAATAAGAATTGACTCTCAAATAAAACTAAATTTAAGTCATTACTAAACCTATATAATATATATCATGAAAAGTGAATTGTATCAAGGATTATGTAATGAAAGGAACAATATGGTCTATGGGTTGTGGTCAATGGTCATTTTTTTCAAGGTTATTTTTTTTTTTGATTGTGAAAAATTATGTTTTCCTGGATCTTGTAACCTTGTGTTCTTATATCAATTTGACACATAAAAATTGAATGATTATATTATACTTAATTGTTTTTTTTTCTATATTTTAGCTTACGATTAACTACACCAAATGATGGTGATGTATTACTTGATTATTCAAAAAACCGTGTGAATGAGAAAACTTTAGAACTATTGTTTAATTTGGTAAGAAAATATATTTTATTTATTATTATTATTTACTGACCTTAAAAAAGATATGAATGCCCTTGAAATTATTTTGTGAAAGTTTATTTGCTTATTAAAATATGTAACAGACATTTAAACTTATACAGTGTATTATTGTAAGGATTATATACAAATGATTTAATAAACTTAGCTTTGTAGAAAAAAGTCACACGGAGTATTCTGTTATGTGTGTTTAAATATTGTCTAGTACAAAATTATTATTAAAATAAGATAAATTTCAAAGAGTGATAAGTTAAATAAATTTATAAGTAAATAAAAGTATTATTAAAAGTTATATAATAATTTTTAATTTCAATTGATTTAGGCAAAAGCTCGTAAAGTTGAAGAGGCTAGGTCTGCTATGTTTGGTGGTGAGCGAATTAATGTAACAGAAAAACGACCTGTATTGCATATAGCCTTACGTAATCGATCTAACAAACCAATAGTAGTTGATGGTCAAGATGTAATGCCAGAAGTTAACAATGTTCTGAAGCACATGAAAGAATTCACTGAACAAGTAATACTTGTACCATAATTATCTTGAAAATTTAAAAATTTTAAAACATTTTTTGTGAAGGTAATATCAAAGAAATGGATAGGATTCACAGGAAAACCTATTGAAGATGTAGTCAACATTGGTATTGGGGGATCAGATTTAGTAAGTGTTTTTATAAAATGTTAAACTTCTACAACTTAAGCTATATGGTAACTTTAATTCTTCAACTTTTAAGTTTAAAAAAAATGTTTACAAAATAATAGATTTTTCTTTTTGCACCCTATTGTGTATACAAAAAGTTCATAATTTAAACTAATTAGATATTAGATCTGAGGTGTATTTAGATTAAGTATATTTTGTTTTGTGTTTATTATATCATTATTATATTTTAGTTTTAATAGTCATAATATTTTATTTTTGTTTAATTATTATAATTATTAGTTATTAGCTATTATTTAATAATTCACCTAAACACTAACAATAATAAGGTGATCAAAATGTTTTTATCTAGTATCACGTGATTTGAGCTTAAACTTTTTCAAGGTTACAAACCAGTTAGTTGACTATTCAGTATTCATATAATTGACTCCATGTTAAAATATTTTTTTGTTCAAACTCAAACAAATGCTGATATTATCTTATCTTTGTAATGATAATTGGTTATTAGAGCCAATTTATAGTATTGTTTCACCTTTAAATGTTTGCAATGTCAATTAATTAATATATTTTTAGATGGTATCTATTAATTAAAAAATTTATTAATCGTGGATTATACTCAGTTAATATAATTCAAATTTGTATCTAATGATTTTTCCAGGGTCCATTAATGGTTACAGAAGCATTAAAACCTTATGCTATAGGCCCCCATGTTCATTTTGTGTCTAATATTGATGGAACACATTTAAAAGAAGTATTGAAGAAGGTTAATCCTGAAACAGTATTGTTTATAATTGCTAGTAAAACATTTACTACTCAAGAAACTATAACAAATGCAACATCTGCTAAGAAATGGTTTTTGGAAACTGCTAAAGATGTAAAATAATACATACACATTTTTATTACTTATAAGCCATAGTTATAAGCTAATTTTAATCTTCGATTTGATATAGGAATGCAGTGTAGCTAAACATTTTGTTGCACTCTCTACCAACAAACAAAAAGTGACAGAGTTTGGAATCGATGAATGCAACATGTTTGGTTTTTGGGACTGGGTTGGAGGACGTTACTCACTTTGGTCAGCTATTGGTCTTTCAATATGCTTATCTATTGGTTTTGAAAATTTTGAATCTTTATTAAGTGGTGCGCATTTCATGGATCAACATTTTGTGAACACTCCATTGGAGAAAAATGTAATTTTTTTTATATATACATATATTACTTACATCATTAACATCGTTTTTCATTTTTTTTATTCCAGGCACCTGTTATTTTGGCTTTATTAGGAATCTGGTATCACAACTTCCATGGTGCTGAAACACACGCACTTCTTCCTTATGATCAATATTTGCATAGATTTGCTGCATACTTTCAACAAGGTGACATGGAATCTAATGGAAAATCTGTCACTTTAAATGGTACTCCAATTTCATCGTATTCTACTGGGCCCATTGTCTGGGGTGAACCAGGTACAAATGGTCAGCATGCATTTTACCAACTAATTCATCAAGGTACTCGTCTCATACCTGCTGATTTCATTGCTCCTGCTGTCACCCATAGTTGTATAAGTGGAGGAATACATCACCAGGTAGCTTAAGTTCAATTGAAAACCAAAATTTTTCTTAATTATTTATTTACAGATTTTGATGGCTAATTTTTTGGCTCAAACTGAAGCACTGATGAAAGGTAAGACTCCAGATGAAGCACGCAAAGAACTTGAGGGATCAAATTTAGACTGTGTCGAACTTGAAAAGCTTGTTGCACACAAAACATTTTCTGGAAATCGTCCAACCAACTCGATCGTATTTAAGCAGATTACTCCATTTACCTTGGGATTATTAATCGGTAAATACAATTTTATTATTTATTTTAAATATATAGATAATTTAACAGGTCATTAATTAATAAATAAAATGATTAAATTATCAATCTTTTTAATAATATGTTCTATTTATAGCTTTGTATGAACAAAAAATATTTGTCCAAGGTATTATTTGGGATATCAACTCATTTGACCAATGGGGGTAAGTTATTGTTTTTTTTTTTTTTTATTGCACCATAAAATGTTTTGGGTAATTCATTAATGGTATTGTTTTAGTGTTGAACTGGGCAAACAGTTAGCTAAAAAGATTGAACCTGAACTTCAAACACCAAACAATATTACAAGTCACGACTCATCTACCAATGGTCTCATCAACTTTATCAAATCCCATTGGTCATAGACTATGTAGGATTAATCCAGTCTACTATTGTTATTATTTATTAAATTGTTTATTTAGAAGGCTGTAGTATTTATGTGGAAACAAATTGTACTTTTATCATTTGTTTAATTATTGTGTAATAAATTATTAGAATGTGATATTAAATCACTTAACATCCAATATATTACTTTTTTTTTATTGCTATATTTAGCTATTATAGTTAAAATATATAAAGCTTATTGTTTTCAGATTTTTTGTCAATTCTTTAGTTTACTATTAGCTTAGCCACATAAAATTAAAAATATCTTACCATTTTGTATTACAAAATCAACAATGCATTAGAACTCGTTTGAGGTGAACCGTTTTATTAACTAACTTTATCTAAAACATGACCATTTTATAGTTGATTTAATAAAGAAGAAAACTTCAACTTCAAAACAGTTCCTTAAACTTTTCAGCCAATTTCAAAATATAGTATGTAACTAATCGCAACTTGGATAAAATAATTGAGATTAGAGATGTAGTTCATCAATATTATTACAAATAAGTAACACATTATCACCAACTTATAAATAATATATTATATAATATTATTAATTTATTAAACATTAAAAACAAACAAATAATCTAATAATAATGTTATTATAACAGTCTTGATAAAAAATAGTTCAGTTAAGATTCTAAATACTTTGAAAAAGAATTTTTCAGCAACGATTTTTTATCCACCTTACCCAACGCATTCCTGGGCACTTCATCAACAATGTTAATTACAGTCGGTATACTATATGGCGGCAATACAGTTTCAGCCCAACTTTTTAAATCCTTTTTTAATTTTTTATGTTCAACATTAATTGCGTGTTCATCAATTGCAATCAAGGCACCTATTCGCTGTCCCCATGTACTATCAGGTAATCCAACCACAGCAATATCTTTAATCATTTTATTTTGTAACATAATAGTTTCAACAAACAAAGCACTAACTTTATAACCTCCGGTTTTTATTATATCTATTGATGTTCGGCCTAATATTTGAAAACTATCGTCAACATATCTCACTGAATCGCCTGAAAAAACAAAATAATTTATTACTAGAATAAACAACATGTTTATACATACACTTACCAGTCTTAAACCATCCATCTTCAGTAAATTCTTTTTTTGTTGATTCAGGTTTGCGCCAATATTCCTTAAACACATTCTTCCCTTTTATTTGCAAATTCCCACTATAACCTTCTTCGTTGGTATCATGCTTGACTGAATTAATAATTTTTATATTTTTGTTGTTCCCTTCAAGTAAAATGATGTTATCTTTGACAATCCGGACATTTACATCAGGTAAAGGTTGACCAACAAAACCTAGGATAACAAGTAACACAGTCCAAAACATTCTATTTTTTTTTTTAGAAGCATCCTTATTATATTCATCATAATACAGTAGGGTCTCGATAATCCAAACGAGATTTGGAAAAAGGGTTGTCTGGATTACCTATGACATTGGTTACATGGGGCGATTTTCATGTACTTTTTTCAACAAAAATGAAATCACTTTAAAATATGAAACACAACTAATAATCGCTGACTATTATTTTATTGGTCTACTTAAGTACAATAATGGAACGGTGGCAATGTACACTTGAAGCTATTCGGATTATTGAGACCCTATTATATTAATATATTATAGTTCAGTATGTGTATTCAAGGGTGGAGTAGGCTACTGGGACACCGGGATATGAAAATGAGCCTATGGGGGTTGCAGTTATTCACCTTTTTTTTTTTCTATTATGGGGAGAGTACTAAATGTAATTAACATGTCTTTGTGTGAATGTTAAAAATCTTAGTAAAGTATTAAATCAAATATTACCACCCATATTATGCTAAGAATATAGAATGTTATTTTATAATTTATGATAATATTAACCTGGTTTTCTTTCGCCATTTAAAGGATTTGAAAGAGCCATTCCAATTTCACTCATACCATATCGTTCTAGTAATTTATGACCAGTAATCTGTTCCCAACGATTGAACAGTGTACTGGGTAATGGCGCAGAGCCACTAACCATCAATCTAAAACATAATTTTATGTTTTTATTGTTTTTTCAATATGTACATTTAACTAATATTAGTATTATTGATTACTATAATATGGTCTAAGTTTAAAAATAAATATAATATTGATTACAGAATATAAACTTGCCTAATTTTTTGAGAACAAACAGCTTTGACATATTCTACCATTCTATCATTTTTCTCAAACATTTTCTCATAATTTTCGATAAGTTTTACATACATAGTCGGCACACCCATAAACATGTTTACTCTGTATCCATAATATTGTTCTATAGCTAAGAGCCATGTCCAGACATCAGCAGCGTTAAACTTTGGTAACATGACACATCTAAAAAACATTTCCATAAAACAAAAATTCTAATATATTAACACAATAAAGCAGTTTCAGACACTTTATGTACATTTCATAATTTAGTAATACCTTGCGCCTGTGTGTAATGGACACATAAGTGCATTCACAATACCATGGATATGATTTAAAGGCAGAGCATGGAGAATAACGTCTTTATTACTCCAATTCCAAGCAGTTTTCAAACAATTGATCTGCGCATTTAAATTATTATGAGTCAATAAAACACCTAAAATAATACAAATATACAATATATTACCTATATTAAAAAAATGTACATGTAATACATGACACAAAGAGTATTTTAGTAATATTATACATTAATATAAACAATTTATATGATTAAAAATAACTGGTTTAAGATTGCTATTATTTTTTATAGTATATAATTAATATAAGTATAAAAAAATTGATTGTTTAATTAATAAATTGTTTAATCTTAATTCTTATTAATTAAATATTTCAGTATACAAAAAAAACTCAATTTACAAGAGAACCAATGGTATAGATTCTATACTATAGAAACCATATTAATAATATAAAATTTAATTACCTTTAGGGGAACCGGTTGATCCAGATGTGTAAATTATCATAGCATTTGAATCAAAGAACTGTTCATCAGTTATATTATTATCAATAGTTAACATTTCTACTTTATTATTTTCTTCAAATGATGTTTTACCAAGTGGTTTAAAATCTAAAGTAATATGATCTTCAAGTAAGAGATACTTTTGATTAAATTTTTCGGTTAAAGGACGTACAATATTCTCAAACTGAGCAGTTGTTAAAATCACTTTAGCATCACTATCGTTCATGAAATATTCTAACATGGCAGCTGGGTGAAGTGGACTTAAAGGTACAACTATAAATAAAATTCAAATTACATTAAAACCAAATTAAAAATGAGTTAACAAATATTATTACTGATTTGTCCACTCATCCATGAAGCCCATTGAGCAACTACATAAGATGCATCATTTGGACACAAAATTGCAACACGTTCTTGGATTTCTCCATGCAAAGATTTTTCTATTATTTTTGATAATGTGACACTGCTGTTGAATATTGAAGAATAAGTGTGCTCTCCAAACTTGTCTACAACCGCAATGTTGTTCGGCCATTGTGATGCCAACCTGTACAGTACAATTAATCATGATTATACAAAGAAAACCGTAAAATAATCCACGATATTAGACGTTTTAGCAGAAAAAATATAAAATAAAAATATAAATAACCTAAATATTGGGCGATTCATGTTGGAAATAATGGAAATTAAGAATAATTTATGAAATGTTCAAGAATGACATAAGACTATAATTTTTTTTTCTTTAATACTAATTGATCTATTGATAAGGTCTTTTTTTTTTTAATGAATTATTCATTAACCATTACACTATTATGCTAACTAATCATTTAATATTTTAGTGAATGTATTAGAGTACCTACTGCATGTTTATGCAACATGATAATATATCTAATATTTTGGTTTTATTGTCAAACTATACAATTTTCTCAATTATAATTGTAAGCATTAAATAGATTTAACCTATTCTGTGCATGAGGTGTAATAATATCATATCTACCTATATATAGGTGCTAGAGAAGTTTCATTCTTGGGTATGTTCTTGAAAGCTTCAGAAGAAAGCTGTCGAATACAACAACTGTAAAAAGATCTGTACAGTAATTTTCTGCACAACACCATTTTCTAAATATGTCAAATTTTGAATTAAATTAGTATAGGTATAATAATATAAAAACAATAATTAAATGTTTTTTAATGATTATTACTTATTAATTTACCAATTGGGTGTCGGTTACTGGTTATAGTTTATAATGTTAATATCTACTTAGGCGCAGTATAGGAAAGTGAGCAGCACACTGAGATAAGTTTGCCGAGATAATAAATTATCATGTTTGGTGTACTAGAATTGCGTGTTTTGTAAACTACTGAAGATCAACTATCCAACTCCAGCAGTCCAGTGATTTAAATTTTAAATAAAAAATTAAAAGCAGTGTAATACCATAGTCTGGAATTGCAGTGTACTCAGCGTAGTGATTACTGTTAAGTAGGTAGTTGGTACGGTTAAACAGTGATAAATGATAATAGGTACTCATAACAACTGTGACGGAAACAGTAAGTTTGGCCCCTACCCACTACTACAGATAGTTAGAGTTCCTATAAGTCAGACAACAATATGACAGCATTCATGTTTAACTGTGGTTGAATGATGCGAACACTAAAAAATAAAAAATAATACACATTATTGTATGAAAGGTTACCTAATGCAAAAACATTTTAAGATTTGTAATTATTTTATATTTATGGTATATCGAGGTTAAATAGATATAATTATTTTAACTAGTCGAACGTTGCAGCCTTATAAGACCTATAGTCAGAGCCGTAACAAACTCATTTGACGCCTGAGAGAAGTTTGAGTAATACTAGTGTATTCGCATGAAAAAGTATTAAAAATACTTATAAAATACTTATAAAATAATGTATTTTACGAATACTCACAAAGTATTTTTTTTAATTTTTACAAATCTACATACCTAAATCGTACCTACCTAATACTGTATATTTTAAACATTTTACAATCAATTCTTTGAAGATTTTTAAAGATAATAGCATGTTGGCCTAAAACAGTTAAAATATGTTCTTTTATAAAGTCAATTTTTTTCGAAATTTTTATCTGAACTTTATTTTTAATATTTAACATTTTACTATTTATTTTTATAAGAAATTGATAAAACTGATTTATTTATAATACTTAAATACAAGTATTAAGTAAAAAAATATTTATAAAATTTATTCAGAATACTTAAAAATAATTAAAAAAATTGTATTTGGAATACCATAAAAATACTTCAAAATGTATTTAAATACTAGTTTCCAAATACTTGTATTTGAATACTTTACAAGACTGCTCTTAAAGTCTTAAGTGTTTTGTGCCTGGATATAACTCTAGGTTACCCAAACAAAATAAAATAAATAAACAGCAGCGAATAAAACTGCAGAAGACGTGAGCTTAAAGTAAGAATAAATGTTAAAATGCATTATGTGCCATACAAACTTTAGTATGTTATTTGAGCCCTCTCGGGAGTTAGCGCTCCCGGTGACAGTTACAAGTAGTGTAATTGAATAGTTAAATATTTTTTTTTTAAGTAAGACATTTTTAAATGCTCCTTAAATACTATATATTGGTAGAATAATATTTTAATTTAAACAATTTATCAAAGTTTAGCGCCCCCATTTCATTGGCGCCTGAGGCATTTGCCTCAGGCGCCTCACCCTTGTACGGCCCTGCCTATAATATAATATTTACTAAATATTTGTATATATATTTTAGTGTTAGTCTGTAATTATAATATTATAGAAAAACGTATAATTTTTTAATCTTTTCCTTTTTGAACTGACAGCAAAGGGGGAACCTATGTTAACCTTGTTGTCTTGTTGATATCGAATCGTTTATACTTTATTGTATTTTGGATCAAATAACAACCGGAATTGTTTTTATGTCCTGCCACTACTTAGAGGTAACACAGATCTGCTCTGTGCTTTGATGAAAACTAATATAGTAGGTTTATAATATGGCAGACTGAGACTGGTTATTCTAGTTTCCAGAATTAGAAATACGCACCGCATTAAAAATAACATTTTGGCCTAAAGCCTGATTTGGCTTGCGACTATAAATTACTTCGCTAAATGGATTGGTTTTGCTATTCGTATTCTCAAAGTTGTATAAATTAGTAAAGTTGTATTGACCAAAGCGTCCAAAGCCAATAAAGTTGAAGTCTCTCCTGATAAGGTGTATTTTTCGCCACCCGATTCGATAGTCTGCTAGCCTTAAACTCTTGACAGTCCTATATTGCTTAAGTACAAGATCCGTTTAACTTAAAGTTTCCTTTCCTTTTTATTGTCTTTAGGTTTAACGGACAGGAAATTCCTATGTTGTTAATCCGTTGTCGTCAGTTATGAAAGCCTCTCAGTAGTATATAACTTAGTATAACTATATAACTACAGCTACTATTATATTATTATTATTGCTTAAAAGTTGTAACTTTATTTATGTTCTCACTCCCGGTCTCAGAGGTTAGTCGTAAGTCCAATGGCGCCGATCTATTCTTCATGTTATGGGATATAGATCGGATATATTGTAACTGTCACCGGGAGCGCTAACTCCCGAGAGGGCTCAAATAACATACTAAAGTTTGTATGGCACATAATGCATTTTAACATTTATTCTTACTTTAAGCTTACGTCTTCTGCAGTTTTATTCGCTGCTGTTTATTTATTTTATTTTGTTTGGGTAACCTAGAGTTATATCCATTTCATGTTTCTAAAACTCTGTAAACTATTAAGTATAACAATTTTTATTAATTAAGAAAAATATAATTAATTTATTAAAGAATATATTATTTTTTTCAATCTAAAAGATAAAAGGTACATAAAATCGAATTTAGAAATCAATATTATCTTAAGTTAGGAATATTTACTTTTTATTTTTTATTGCTTCATAACTGGTTCAGGTTTTGTTTGTTTATTAAACATTTCAGTAATTGGTTTTTGATTCTTGGATGACTTGCTGTAGTTGTATTTTTTTTTGCACGATGATTTTTAACCACGCCACCCATTTCTTTTTTTTTAAGAATGTTTTGCCCATTTCAAAAGAATAATGAAAACACGCGTCACGAAAAAAAATTAATATATGTAGAATAAGTGGTAACTGAAACTGAACTAAATTAACAAAATAATTATTTACTGTGAATTGTGAATTATGATACACGACTGTCGCAAGTTAACTGAAGTCTGAGGACTGAGATCAAAGATAAATAAGAGTATCAATCGATTGTTGTTTTTAGAATTTGTAGATTTAAAAATAAAACTATACGGGATTATGATATTAATTATTATTATTGTTGTGTGTACAACATTATTGTGTTCCTAAATCCTTTTTCTTCACAAAACACACATGCATGTCCCGCATGCGTCTAAATATAAATTTATTCCAACTATAAATTAATTAAAAATGTATCATCGTGACAATAATTTTTTAGTAGTTAGACTGTTAAATTATTTTTTGAAAATATTATAAAAATAATTATGTTTTTTCACTAATAAAATATAATAATGGTTAAATGGCAAAAACCGGATACTGGCTTATTGGGCTGCCTTTAAAATCAGACAAGGGCAAATGCCCACCTTGCCCCCCCCTAAAATGACGCAACTGCTCTCGGTTCGTTAGAATACCACATGCAGTAAGCAGAACGTGACGTAAAACCATCATTCGAGATTCAACTAAATGAATACGTCTTGTACGGTTCAGTTTGTCTTCGCCAGACTTCATTTGTGGACCGTGATCCTATTAGGCTCCATGCTCCATGAAAAGCCTACAGTCACTAGTTACTGGAAGAATTATTGTGGATCATTTGAGAGGAAAAGTGGACATTTGCCCTTATCTGATTTTAAAAGATGTCCAACTGATGGGAGGGGGAGTGATTGTCGGTGAAAAACTATTTTTATAATTTTGATTATAATATTAAATAGTTTATATAAGTTCAAATATTTAGACACATAGATATTAGATGTATAAAATGTTTTTTTTTCAATTATATGGGTTGGTCAAAATGTTTGCCTCTTCTATTTAAAACTGAAATGACTACGACACTGTTGAGTCGATGATGAAACCAGGTGAACTATACACTTTACAAGACTGTTGTGTAGTATTGTAGTAGTAGTATCACAGAATAAATTAAATAAAATTTATCCTGTGGTAGTATAATAATATCGCCATATCGGTATTATAGTCAATAAAGATCTACGATTGATTAATGATCTTATTTAATAATTTTAATCCATGAATTGATTTACAGATTTACTTACTAAACAACTAAATAAATGTATACCTATCAAATTTGTGGATTTAAATTTTAAATAAATACAATTTTAAATGCGATTTTTAACAGTAATTTATTTAAACAATTTAATTTACGCCTAATTACGTCAAATACTGTAAATAGGTATGCTATACCCTGTAAAAATATATATAGGTCTTACGCACTTACATACCTTCACGAGCATATAAAATAATTAAAAATGCGAAATTTAAAAATTATACTCAAATTGGGATATCTTTGGGTTTTTTTGAAATACATAATTATATATGATTATAATATACTTTTAGTCGTTACTTATCATTAATTTAATGAAGCTAAACTTCAATTAGCAATCAGCAAAGAAATGGAACAACTTTTTGCGGTTTACCAATCGCTTGTACCACACCCCACGCTCCACAGAATTTATCTAAATTTTAAATTTTTTCTAGTTTATAATAATGATCGAGATCGAATTTTAAAATTATCTTTATTTAGTTGGATCTTAAATCCAAAATGAAATTGTGGGAGTGATAATAACACATGAAAATTATTTGTTAGAAATCCCGAGAGAAGTTAGATTTATTGCATAGGTACCTATTTAGTATTTGAGAATATGGGGTTTAAGAATATTTAGTTCTAATAATACCATAAGGTCGAATTAAAATATAATCAAGAATGAATTTAATATATTTTAATTCATGCTATAAGTATATTCAATACCTATATTCATTGAATATAAATACTTATATTTCAGTAGTATTTAAAATCAATGGTAGGTATACTATTCATGGCAATCATGGCATAGAGTAGTGTTTCTCAACCGGCGTGTCGCGACACACTGGTATGTTGCCGAGTAAGTTCAAACGTGTCGCGGGAAGTACTAATATTAAATGTACGAACCTTGTTGACACTATATTTACAAAAATGAATAGTTGTTATTCTTATTTTTATTTTTTTTTATTGTGTGTCACAAAGTATGAAAATGTTTAATAGTGTATCGCCATAATACAAAAGTTGAGAAACACTGGCATGGACAAACAAAGTTTAGCATCAATAATTATCGACACATACTTCATAAAGTATAAATTATTGTGTTAGTGTTATCAGATAACATTTATTATTATTATTTACATTTTGTATTTTTTATATTCAAGCAAAGCAAGACTGTTCAAGAATTAAATTTCATCATATATAATATAAATATATCATTATATTAAACTTGAATTTAGTACATTAGACTTCTTAAATTTGAATTCCTGTGTAATGTAAGATAGTTATAAGTAAAACAAATTTTAATTAATTTATAGTAAGTTTTAGTTGTGTTTAAGACGCTATTTTGAGATGCCGGCTCTTCGGAGTGCCATTTGTGAAACCCTCCTAGGAGAACCTGATCAAGATGCCAACTCTGCTTTGATTGAACTCGACAAAGGCCTACGATCCAGTCGTGTTGGTGAACAATGTGAGGCAATTGTACGGTTTCCTCGACTAATTGAAAAATATCCTTTTCCAATTCTTATTAATTCGTCATTCTTGAAGCTAGCTGATGTGTTTCGTCTCGGAAACAATTTTCTTCGACTTTGGGTGTTACGAGTATGTCAGCAGACGGAAAAGCACATTGACAAAATTTTAAATATTGACGAGTTTGTTCGTAGAATTTATAGCGTAATTCACTCTAACGATCCAGTTGCTAGAGGGTTAACTTTACGTACATTGGGTAGTGTTGCGCGAATTATACCAGAAAGAGGACAAGTGCACCACAGTATACGTACAAGTTTAGATTCTCACAATGCTGTTGAAGTAGAATCTGCGATTTATGCAGCAGCACAATTTGCCGCCCAATCAAAATCATTTGCTGTAAGTATGTGCAGTAAAATTTCAAACATGATTAGAGGTATTTCAACTGACGTTGTTATGAAACTTGAATTAATCCCTATATTAAAACATATGCATCATGACACAACTACTGCCACAATGGTCAGAACACTTTGTACTGATTTGCTAGAAAAATACCCAGCTCAAGACTTTGTACTTGTAACATTGAAGACGCTCAATCAATTAGCTTTGTCTATTTTAGTTGATGTACCAAAACAAATAGAATTACTTTTGAAATTTTTGAGTGAAGACAAACGACCTTTAGTTTGCAAGTGTGCTATATCTGGACTTTATCAGATTGCCAAAGAAGGTGCACATTTCTGGTCATGAACAAACCATTAACAACTTGGTCAGTTTTTGCGAGAGCTTAAATGTAGACAACAGTTTGAAAGCAGATGCTATAAGTGTATTTGTTCCATTAACAAAATCTCCAGCTATATGTCAATTTCATTACAGTACAGACAGTCTACTTATGAAAATGTGTATTGCTGAATCGAGTTCATTGCATCAGTCAGTTGCCGGAAATGCAGTTAAAGTATTGACAAATATAGCGTGTTATTGTTTTGAAGAGGAAATTATGTCAGAAAACGATGCTAATATATTAAAGGTTTGCATACAAAGCTATCTTTTGTCTGTCCTATCAGCTGGACATCAACATACTGATGATATCAGAAATTTAAGCAATGAAGAACAATCCCTTATTCAAAGTATTTTAAAAACAGATAATATTGATGAGCCAATGGAAGTTGATGGTGTTACTCCTGAAAACTTAGATAAAGCATCAAACTATCTTCGCGATGGTTTAAGATCGTCTGTTATGCTGTGTAAGGCAAATAAAAGTCTAATCCCAGATTTTGTTTCACTTGTTGTTAAACCATTGCAACAAGATGGATTTGAATTAAATCCATTGATATGTGAAGCTATTGCTGCGTTTGGTGGTATATTACCGGGTACATTACAACCATTTCTACCAGTTTTTATAAAACAATTGACAGATTTAAATAAAAATAAAAATCATGAGTCCATAGCTACTAAAGTTTTGTTATGTACTGTGATTTTTCAAGCCATCGCTGGCTATGATGAACATGATAATGTGAAACGAGTAATTAATGATGTAATAAAAAATACTGACTTATGGACCAATTATAAAATTGGTCGAGCAGCTGTTAGATATGGTCATTTTAATATAAGTTCTAGAATTTTTGGTAGCCTAAATAATCGTGTTGGTTCAGAACAAATGCATTTTTGGTTAGCTGCATTAGAAACTATTAGTACAGCAGAATCTCAGCTTAAATCTTCGAATCCTTCAAAATTATTAAGTAACTTAGGGCAATCAATATCTACTTACTACCGAGCAATTGCTGCATTAAAAGCTGCATCACTAATGCTTATTTTTCAAACAGAATATACACGTTTGCGTTGTGAACTATTACAATGTTTCATGCGTTTATTATCTACATGCAACAGTTTTTGCACTACACCTCCGCCAGCTATTGCTTCAGCAATTGTGCAAGCTACTAGAGATGAAATGCAAAGTTATGGGCATATTACAAATCAGTTGAGAAAAAGAGCAAAAGAATTTAAGGGATGTGCAGATTTATATTGGAGATTATACCAATCAGCATTTGATGCTGACCCTAATACATTATATCATTTACAGCTTTTACAGCATTTGTGTTTGTTAATGGCTCATAACATTGAATCAGTAGCAGTTCCAAATAAGTGTGAAAGTCCAGTCTTAGATTCTGAATTAGAAAAAGAAGGCTCCTTAGAGATACAGTTGATTGTCAAATGTAGACAAGAGCTCTTAGAAATAATGAGTACCGTAAAAGAAAAAGCAATTACTCATAAACATATACGATCTCTCAAAAAACAAGCTTCCCTTTTGGTAACTACACCCATGTGTTTTCCTCGTTACTTTTTCCAAACTTTACAATCTACTACAATAACATTGGCTGTATCACCTCAGCCTAGAGTTAATGGAGAACCGATTACAGTAAATATGGGAAGTAATTTTGTAGTTAAGTTGAAGGAGTTGTACAGCATGGAACAAAAGCTAAATTTCGTAAAGTTGATGGAATTCAATTAACAATAACATCACAATTAGTGACAAGAAATCACGACACTAGAACAACTGAAGGAAATTTGATGTTAACACAAACAGTGAAACCACATAAAGACTTCTTTGCTTCGGAATTTTGTCTGAGTTTCAATCAAGGAAGTCAACATCAAGTGCATATTGAAGCAGCCCTAATTGATGATACTGCATCTGTTTGGCAAATTGGAGTGCGTAACACATTAACTATAAAATGTCATTAATGAAAAAATAATTTTTTTTTTATTGTTTTTTTTTTTTTATTAATTGTACACCTTCACCTAGTTTAATAAATTTAATATTTCTAACATGTTACTATAATCTATTTTCTCGTTCTGAATTGCTATCTTGAAGTAAAAATGCTGGCCAATATTTAACTTCTCCAGTATTTTCATCTATATATTTTAAATTTGGATTAGGGTGACTTTTTGACTTGTTACCAAGAGATGTATACCTATAAAAAAATATATATTTATATAATGTACATACAAAACTAATTTTTAAGTTACTCACCCTTTATCATACAAGCTACAATACGGAATAGAGAATTGTCTCAAAAATGACCAGATGTTATCGTAATTCCAATGCAATAAAGGTTGTACTCGTACTAATTTAGGCCAGCCTGGATCAGTTTTCTAAAATAATAATACATGGTTGATTATAAGTTTTCAAAATAACATATTATAGTAGTATAGTAGTAATTGATTACAATTAGATAAATTAGGTACTGACAATATAATTATCTATAATAATTATATTATATTGATCTAAAATTAATTTTTCAAGTTTATCAATAAAAGAAACTATTTTTTTTTTCAATTTGTATTATTCATTTTATTTGTATGATATTATCTTGCTATTTAAGTATCCAATATAAAGTAATATATACAATGTTAAAAATACTTCTAACCAAAAAAGTTATGAAGTAATTAACGATAAACTAAAATAAAAATTGTAATTAACATGCAATAAATGATTTTTTTTATAGAATATATAAAAGTACATTGTATACTTACTAAAATGTATACAATATAAAGCTATTAATTAAAAAATGTTTTAAACTTAGTAAAAATTATATTCATTCAATTTCAATGACCTACACAATTGCTCAAATATTTTACAATACTGGAGTTTATGTGTAATTAGAATACTATGTGATATTATTCATCATAGGTGTGCGCACTGAGTGCAGACTTCAATTACCAACCGAGTATGGAACAATTAGTGCACCTAATTTTCTTTTAAACACATTAACAAAAATTATAATTATAAATTAAAAAAACTGTATAATATTTATATTTATAAATAGAATCAAGTTGTATACTTGTAAATGCACACAATATTGTTGTGCTAAGTTCTAGATATATACTTCTTAAGTTAAAAATAAAATTACATATGATATTAATTATTAATATATACCTAATGCATATATGTACCTACATATAATTATATAAACTTAGTAATGTTTAAATGTGTAACTACATAATAATTTTAATTAAAGAAGGATTATAAATGAATTTTCCTATTTCTCATAGACCTTAATCTATAGTCAGTTTTGTGCATAATATTTTTGTTAGATTAATTATGAATAAATCAATAAAATGTATGTAGTAATATACAAATATTTTAAATGATACTTCACTAGTTCAACAAATACAATTTTCATAATTTCCACAAACATCGGTTATAATTAAATATATTTTACACAAATTTAAAATTTTGCTATGCCCTAAAAAGATTCTGGTCAAGCCCTCTGTGCACACTTATGTTATTCATAAATCATAAAAAATCAAAACTATATAGTTTCATATATTCACAAATATTATTATTTAATTAAATATTTTAAAATTGCATTAAATAAAAACCTTTCTACTATTTAATTAATAACTTGTTTTGATTTCCTAAAATTATTTATTAGTGTCCCAGTAATAAATAATTTTTATAAATATGTAATATAATTTAATTTTAGTTATAATATTTAAAAAATATATATTTATTTGCTTTTAAAATAATAAATTAGTTTAAGGGGTCACTACAACAGTATTTGTTTTCTCTATCTATCTCTCACATAATATACTATACAGGAACAATGATACTACGTATTTCCACAATTATGACTCTCTGATTCAGTTTAGGGCAAAAGCACATATTAAATATTTTATAAAAATTTAGAACCATAGATTTATAATATTTACAATTTTGAATAAATTATTAATGTTAAAAATAATCTAAATTATTTTAAATTAAAACATGCTTATATTTATAAAAAATGTAAATATTAAAAATCTACTGGATCAATGCACAGGAAATACTCTTCTTTATAAAATATATAATAGGTACTTTTGCCCTAAAATGAACCAGAGTTGTTATCATGAAACTACAGAGTTTCTTTGTTCCTATTTTATGTGGGAGATAAACAAAGAAAAAAATGCTGATGTAGTGGCCTCCTTAATGTTTTTAAATAAAGTGTACCATTTTATTTGTGTTAAAATAATAATATATTATTAAGATTTTTATTTTACTTGAAAGAACAGCAGTTTTGTAGAACCTGCATCAGATTGTCTTGTACCTATGATAGATGCACAAAATTGAGGATTTTCCTTCAAAAATTCATTAAGACCAGATTTAAGTTCACCTTTGATTACTGTTAAGTCTAAATTAAACCTAAAAATAATAATAAAAACAAAATTAAATTATTTAATAGTGAAAAATAATTTTTTTTCTAAACTAATATATTATATTTTATTGAGTTATTTATTTAATTATTATTGTTATTGAAGTAATTATTATACTAATTTTTGATAAATGAACCTGTTTACTGTGGATTGTACATAGTCTTCTTCTTCAGAAAATTGGTCATCTGATTGAAAATAAACAGCTTTGATTCGTTCATTAAATTTTAATTCTTCAAGCACAGCTTGAAATAGATATAATAAAACGACGCAATCTTTTCCACCATTAAAGCTCAAAAATATGTTTTGTAAAGTAAATTTGTCAATACTTTCTTTTATTACCTATAAATATAATTCTTTAGTAATTCATACTAAATTACATTTTAATAAAAATAGAACTAGATACCTGTATTGCCTCTATAATACATCGACCTAAAGGTAAATGTGTATGTACTTGGAATTTCCTAATATCTTCAAAATTTACTGAATTAACTGTATAATGTGGGTATATAAGTGTATTATCTGGTAATCTACTAACTAAAAATCGTTCAAACTCATTGATTACATTTTCATTATTGCAATAGATTCCAAAAGAATCTATATAGACAATACAATCAAATGTATCACAGCTATTTGTTTTCGATATTTCATCCTTTATTACTTTTAGAGTTTTGATGATTAAATCTTTGCGATCAGAATTAAAATAAATAATTCGTTTAAACACATATTTGAATACAGGGTCAGGTGTATTTTCCATTATTGTCATCTTTTCATATACATTTTAAATTGAATTTTGAATGTTCTTCAACATGCAACAATTTTTAGTTCTATAAATAAATATATATATTAATAAATTATTTTGTTAATTTAATATTAGTAAAAATATTTAGTTATATAATTAAATATCTAATCATAATTATAAATGTTAAAATATTTGGATGGTTAATAATGGTTAATAATTTCTAAATAACTTTATTTGACTCAAAAAATTATATTCATGAACTGAGTTTGAAATTTATGCATTAATTTATTTTTTTAGCTTGACATAAAATTTAGCAATATTAAACATGAAATTTAAAAGTGCTTATTTTTAAACATTATTTCTAGTTTTTCTATTTTTTGTTATTTGAGAGGCAGCTAATTTATTTTTGTAGTCATAGAAAAATGTTCTCAGCACAGATAAAAAAAAGCATAGTATATTATGAAAAGAATTTATGGTTTTTGAATTGTATTATTTTTTGAAGTCTGATGAAGAAGGTTTATAATTTTTTAGGTTGATTTTTTTGCCTATTTTAATGATTATAGATGATTTAAGTTCTGAATACTGTTCATAAATAATAACAACTATAAACAATGATAAAAACAAATAAATAATAAATACAATTTGTGATAATACTACTTTAAGAGAACTTGTTATAAACAATAATTTTGACATCATCACTAAAATAATCATTACCAAATAGTTAAATGTATATCCAAACTATTTACATATTACATACTAAAGAAAAAGCATGTTTTGACACGGTACTGACATAGAATACAGTAAAAATGAAGTAAAATAGATTAAGCAGTCATAAATAAGTTAAAAAAATACAACAGTATTATTACTTAATAAGAAATTATATTTTATTTTTATAAATAGATATCATTAAATATAAAAATATTAAAGTAGTAAAATTACAAATATTATGAATCCTCTTTGCTCTTTTTAACACTATCTTCAATATTAATTTCATTTAATTTTCTTTTTTTAATACTTTCAGATTTACACATTATGTCCTTCCTCATTTGAAATGTAATTCGAACCATTTCCTTATTGGGTGCTACATTTCTGACTCTTATAATTTCTTGAATATCATCATCCTTAATATTACTAAAGTATTCTTCCATTATTGATTTTAAACCTTCTTCATAATTTTTATCAGTTTTTACAAAAGTATAAACATGTAAAATTGGTAGAGAATGATCAGATATTTCTTCCCATTCAAATAAATTACTAAAATACTTTACAAAGTCAACAGCAATTGCAGGTAAATTCATTGTTACATGTATTTTATTTTCTGAGGTAATTGTCTTTGACCATGAAATGTAATGTGTCTTTAAATCTTCTTGAATAAATTTACTCCCATCTTTATTGATAATTGTTAAGAGTTCATCTTTAATGCGGTTCTTTTTTTTATTTATTTCTAACCATTTACAGCTATTAGGATTCAAATCATTAGCTAATACTATACAACCCAATTTAGCAGCTGGTATAGAAAATGGTCCTATTCCAGCAAACACATCATACAAAATATCACCTGATTTTAGTTTTTGCAAAATACGTTCATGTTCAGTGCATAGTCTTGGATTCCAATAAACTTCTGAAAAATCTAGGTCAAATAAGCATTTATTTTCTTTAATTGTAGTTTTTAAATCAGACGAACCATAAATAATTTCATATTCAAAGTTTCTATATACATTATTTATATTGTCAATTTTGTTCACTACACTTTTACAACCCTTAAGTTTATCACTAAGTACTCGACCAATAATATCCTTATAATCCAACAATTCTGGTTTTAGATTCACATGTATAATTGATCCAATTTTTGAATAACTTGATAACATAGATTTTTCAGGTAAGACTGCCTTAAGAATTTCATCATGATTCCAATTATTATAACCCACCTCGATTTGTACATATTTCAAATTTTCAGTGGAAATAAAGGTTAAGTTAAGATCTTCACATGAAGAAAATTTGGCTGGATCGAGATAAAAAACACATTCAGAATCATTAGAAGCATTACGAATTGGCTTGAAGTTGTTTAACTTAATAATATAATTTTTTAATACTTTATTAGCACTTTCAACAAAATTTTTATTTATTACTATAACAGGTACAGTTACAGGTTTTGTGAATTTATCAATTTTAAAAACTTTCATACCTCGTACTTCATCTGGTGGTAATAATGTGTTCATGATACTTTTGTTTGATTGAATATAATATTTACTTATGAAATGACGTAGTGATTGACGAAAAGTTAAATTCATAAGACTTAAATCGTCGTTATTAACTGAAATAAAATAACATATTAAAAAACAAAATATATTACAAATATAAGAGATCTTACCTTATTAAGTATGTCCACAAAATGTGGGATGTATAATATGATATTGAATATGACGAAGGCAATACTAAATAAATATTTTTGATAGGTTTGGCAAATGGCAATATGGATTTAGTAAATAATATTAATTAATTACGCATGTATTAAATATTTTTTTTTTAATGTGTTGGTGACTGATGTAGTGATGTTCTACTTCCACAGTTCCACATGACTACATTGAGCACATACACACAATCAGTTATCAGCAGCACCACTATAGCTTTCGATACTATAGTGATAAACTGATAACCATCTTAGTATTTCTTAAATTTCTTTATAACGGTTGAATGTCCTCAGAGCTCAACCTCGGGCAACTTAGACCTTGGCTAGGGGGGGCTACAGCTCCAGGCCCCTGTTTATATTTTAATATTAAAGTAGCACTGTGCAATTATATGACATTATTGCTTTCGTTAGACATTAACAAATCAAATTAGTCACGTTTTGTAATGGAATTTAAAAATATTTAAATATTATACAAGAATTAAAAATTTTGTTCACTCATGAGTCATATTCACCGTATTTTTTAAATTACACTAAACAAATATTAAATACCTTTAAAATTATATTGCCCCAGGCCCATATTTCATAAGTTGGGCTCTGAATGTCCTTTTCACATCAACGGAAGTGATACCTAGGTGCATATTTCACACAAGTTAATTATTTTGGATTGTATTCTATTTCTAAATTAAGTGAATTGTTTTTTGGAGTTTTGTTTAATAGTTTATCTCTTATCGACATAATAGCGTTAAACCCTAAGTTTTTTCAAGTATGTTTTGTAATTTTGAATTGGTTGAAACTCCAATTTCTCCAGGAACACATTACTATTGCTTTATGGCATTATCAATTATTTCTAGACTCTTGGCATTTAAGACATTTTTAATTTTGAAATAGTATAAACTTAAAATCAAAAATTAGCAGAAATAAATTCTGAAATAAAAACGGAAATTCTAGAATAATTCAGAATATGTATATTTATTTGTAAAATGCTTAAAAATATTTAAAATAAAATTAATATTAATTATTCGAAATTAAATGAAACGTATACCTTGTCGAAAACATTTCGATGTTAAAACTACATGAAAATATTTATTTAAATTAAACCGTTCCCTATAGTAATCGCTCATTAGTGTTATCGCAATTCTCATGATAACTTACTTATAAATAATAGCAAGTGATGGCGATCGTTGAGCAATAAGCTGTATGTCTAGAAAATATAAACAAGTTGTTAGTTTTACATTTTCATCAACGAAAATATTTTTTGTATTTCTTTGACTATAGATTAGAATCTGGACACACGAATTAACAATTATCTACAATATTAGTATATTATATATTGATTACACTTTAAACTAATAAATATAATTTTAATTTTAAATGTACAAAAACAAACAACAATCCACGCGAGCATTATTTCATATTTAAAATACATTTCAATGTGAAAATTTAATATTTTCTTCGTATAAAAAAGCGGAAATTCCAATTGGAATAAGAAAAACTACATCTAGAAAATAGAAACAGAAATAATACAACATAAATTATTCTTTACACATATTTTAACCATTTGTATTATCGATTAAAATAAACGGCAAATATACATTATACGCACAATATAAGAAGCGTATCAAATATGTCAGCTTTGCCAAAATGTAAGGTTTTATCTTTAAACGATTGACTGCATAAAATTAAGCAACAATGAAAATAACTCTTTTCAGCTACGGTGATTCTCGATTCTGCATTATAACTTCATTCACACAATTCCGCACTAAATGATTTTGTTGTCAGTAAATTATATTTTCAAAACAATTTTAGTTACCTAAATAATAAATGATAATTATTAATAATAAATTAATTCAAACTATACTATCATTCAATTCGTGACATTTGTGTCACAACTCACAAGTTGGTTTTCGATATTAAAGAGAAAAATTAATTAACTATACGTTACCTATCAACAATTACGTAAAAATCGTATGATCATAAATTGTATTATTTTAATGATTTTGCATATAAAAATCTAACTATTCTTGTTTCTTATTCACTTTTGTCTCAAATTATGTATTTGAAGGCTATCCTATAGTAAACAATATTTTTAAATGTTTTTGAACCCACTCTCTCCACTCCACGCAAAAAAGTTACTATCTATGCTTGTATGTAATTGGATACACCTATATCAGATATAGAATAGGTACTAGATAGTACGTCCTACACACATCATTAAAATAAAAGTTTTAAGTAGGTACAATTCTAGTCATAACTAATGTATTATAATATAATAGTATTAAAGTATCTATACGAATACGTTGTTTATGTAGTTAATACTCTGTAGGAAGATAGGTACATGTTGAATTGTTGACGATGGTTTGTAATTTGTAAACTATAGTAAAGTCGTAAATTAAATAGAAAGGTATAATTTCTCATGTACTCTATAATAATTATAATATATACATTGGTACCAAAAAAAAAAAAAAAAAATTGTGAACCTGTGGGATCATATCATATTTGATGATATAAAGAGGTTCGTAATGTTCGTACATGAATTGAGGTAGTTTACTATCTTAGTTTATGATTATGGGTTCGTACATTCCATATTGATTATATGATTATAAATATCAATGGTTTAACTAAATACTATGTAATATGTATAACTGATTGTAGAAATCAATGAATATTAAATTAATTACTATTTACAGATTTACGTGATAGTTACTTTATAAGCAAGTCATCAAGACGAAAATATTTTTTTCCGAATTTATATTTAACAGATAAGTATACTTTGACACCCAAATAATATTATACTTAAAATTGTTTGAGTTTTTAAATTAAAATTTGTAGGTAGGTACAATAATGATTTAATCAAAGTACATGCATATTTGACTTGGGTGTTGGCCATTAGGCCTTGGTTTTATTTTAATGTAATTATAATTATCTATTATAGTAAAAATAATATAAGATAGTATAATATAAGCATTAAAGAAAATAAAAAAAAATATGTGCCTTGAAGTCTAAAGGTACCGTAATCAAGAGTAGTGATATGAATAAGAATAATTTTAACCCTTACTTCTACTAATCGAACTTTAGATACACTTCTGAATGATTTTTTTATAGTCGACAACTGAGTATACAAGGTACTATTAATACCTTCTTAATGGTTTTTATTTTTTAAGAATATACAATGAAACCTTGATAAGTCGAAATTCAAGGGAAATTCGATTTTTTCAACTTACTAAAAGAATTATCAAGGTTTTAGGAAAAAATTTCGACTTAAAGAGTTTTTAAAATGTATGTACGTATATAATAGTTATAGTATATATATTATAAAATTACAGATACAATGTGTATTATTGTTTTTATTATTTTAAAGTTATTAACAAAAAATGATAAAAAATGTGATTAAATAATTAATAATATTTACATTCGATACCACCGTACACGTGTAATCTATCAACCTCAACTGATAATACCAAATGTAGTGAAAATATAATCGAATAAAAATACAAATAATACAGTAATAAACATTAATAAACACGATTAAGTTAAATTATCGAAACGCACAAGCAGATTAGGCAATGGTTATAAAAATTTCCGTCATCATCTGGAAGTATATTCGGAACTCAGAATGTTTGAATTATCTATAATTTTTTTTTTCGACTTATCGAGGTTCTACTGTAGTTAAAAAAAATGATAAATATATTATAACATAATTTATACATAACATGTTAATGTATAGGTAATCTAAAAGTAAACCAACGAATAGGTATTTCTTATTTTAATTTTAAATTGCATAGTTTCTCATGGGTGGCTTCAGAGACTTGTTTGGGAAAGGAGGCTAAGTCATAATATATTCATAATACTATATGACTATTACACCATACTTAGTATATTAGTATATTTTATATTATTATAGTTTATTTATACTTCATAGTATATATAATAGGTAATAGGTATATTAGGTTAGGTTAGGTATATAACATATAAGTATACTACTCATGTCTCATACCACTGCACATGAATTGCGTCCCGGTCATATTTAACGACTACACGAATTGCGTCCCAACGTAAAAACATTATTTTCTTTCCATTTTACACAGAATTAGTCAATAGCAAATTATGATTATCGGCAGGTAGGTTAAAAATATTGATTTTTGTTGTTGTTATGCAATAAGAAGTAAGTACAATGAAAATGTGTAGATTTAAATTATAGGAGTGTAATATAATAATTTAAATATAAAATAATAAAAAAGTTATAAGTTTAAAATTAAAAAATTAAAAAAACTGATCAACATTTTAATGGAAAACCTAATCGTTTTTTGTATTCTTGACTCAAACCAACCGTTTAAATTTTCCTCCACCAACTTTGACCTAAATGAAACCTGTATCCTTTCATTAGAACTGATGGCCACAAAATTAATAATAATGAATGAAGTGCTTTTTCAAAATCGGCAAATATTATTTTAAGTGAAAAAATGATATTATTTTTTAAAAATTTAGATACGAGAAGTGTAAATGCTGTAGTACAAGTTTCTATATTTTTATTAGGAAGTAAAAAAAAAAAATGTATACCTTTAATTATTATTTCACAAGCCACGGATTGTAAAAAATTGTGTTAACAATTTTGAACAACTTTTAAAGTTCCATTCACAAATATTGAATCAATTTCACTTAAAAATTATTAAATCCGGACGCAATACATGTACTTACCCACATGTAAATTTTTTTATTTCGGGACGTAATTCGTGTATTTCACTACCCCCAACTAATTAACTACACACTTGTATGTGTCTATAATAGTTAATTGTATAATATGTTTTTTTTGTAATTCTGTTTTTAATAATATACAATTTTTTTTTAAATATGGGGTTGGGGTGGCGATCCCTAACCACTTCTGTAGTTTTCCATTATTATTAGATTTATTAAAAAGCAAGTATCAAGACAGTAATTAAAGAGGAACCAAAAGGAAAAAGACCACTAGGCAGACCATGCCTCAGATGAAGACTGTGTGAAGAGAGAAGTTAAAGCAGTAGGCCCAAGAGCAAACTGGAGAGAAGTAGCTGAAGATAGAATAAAATGGAGGGAAATTTGTTTGACGGGATGGTCTTAAAGACCGGATCCCCCCCCCAAAAAAAAAAAAAATTAAGACAGTTTCATACTTCATTAGTTATTACCACATGATTTATTAAAAAAACAAATCCATTATAATGAAAAAATTATAATTATTTTATATATTATTCATTTTATTATTTTATGTTTAAATTCTTTAATGCAGAAATAGAAAATGTACCTCTACTGGCAATATTGTTTGGAATAATTGTTTATTCTTATTACAACTAGATATTTTTAAAAAATGCATTGAATACTTACCGAACTGTAATTACACAACTTTACTTCATTAAAACAATTGCAATATCTATTATACAATGTATTATTATGCACAATGTATACTTATATAGCCATATAATTTCCTTATTAAAGTACACTAGGTACCTATAGAACCTAGATTAATAATAATACATAAGTATGTTATATTAAGTATACGGTTCGACTCAATTAATATTTAATATCATACTACTGAATACTGATATTACATTATTTATTGCCTAGCCGTCTAGGTACCTCCTGCTACCTATATAGTATTTGGTTATGTTAGTTTAATCATTTTAATACTATGTTCAACTATATTATTATTATTTATTGAATCATCATCAATCACAGTATTAATAAGTACAAAAACATATAAAATGAAAATACATTTTCAATTTATAAAGTATTTTAATGAAGCTGTTCTAAAAAGCGAGCTTGTGATAGGGAACAGCGAGTTATTATTAACTCAATTATACTATGCCAAATATACCATATATGTAATATGTATATTATATATTTATCAACTTTATTTATTTATATAGTACGATTATATAAGTCTATACAATTATACAACTATATATATAAGTTGACTTTTTGTAATTTAATTTGAAAACTTTAGGTATAAGTACATTTTAATCTTTCATTCTATAATAATTATTATGAATACAAGTATACATATATAATAGTCGTAGGTACCTACAACCTAGATGTACAATACATATATGATGAATATACATTTATAAAACCAAAATAATGTTTACATTGTTTACAAAAAATATTTATAGCTATGTATGAGATGTGGAGATATGGCATATTTAAGGTTGATCAAAGCACTCTGTAGTTTGTACGCCTCCATCATAGAATATATCATATAGATTATACACAGAAGTGTACAGACATTCACTTTTGTCGAGGTCTCCAAACAATATGTATTATATTATTATAGTTAAAAATACAAGGTAACTTAACTTTTATAAGTAGATAATTTAATATTATAATAAACAGTTTTTTAAAATAAAACAAAGGTTTAGCCATAATTTTAACATAACACGAATTTGTACAATTGTTAAAATAAAGAACGTTTTCAAATTAAAAAAATTTAGCGTTTTTTCGTTTTAAGGGTGCGAAGAGGGTGTTTTACTTTAATAATATAACACTTATATTAGGTACTAATGGTACTATGGGTAGTATAGTAATGAAGTGGTGTACGTTTTTTGTTGTAGGAAATAAATACAAGACGTAGCAGTTTTGTATACTATTATAGTACGGTCATACATCGGCGATATTATGTATCATTGCACTTTCCAGACGACTGCTGCAGCGCGTTGCGTTTTTTTCGCGAGAGAACTGATGAAAAACAATGCGCACACGTAATTCTGTCGCAATCGCAATACAATACGACTATATACAATTTGTGTACGTCTTTTACACGAATATTATTATTTAGTAAAATATACTGTAATACATATTATTATTATTAAGAGCGCGTGGGAGGTCGCTAGTTCGGATCTCACGCCATGCCCTTCCTAAACACTCGTCGGTGGTGGAAATCCGCGTCCGTCCGCCCGCTCGACCGAGACAGCCGTGCTCGAGAAGAATACTTTTTATTACCTATACGCGTCTAACCACTGTCCGCTGCCGATCGTCTCTCGTCGCGTCCGTTCGATCAGTCAGTCAGAGTCGGTCGTCGAACGCATTAGGCAATATATTTAGCTGGCATCCGCCGCAAAAATATTATATTACATACATCGTTATTGATATATAAATATTAAAAAAAACTCTATACAGGCGCCGACATCCGATCAAGTCAGTACAAGCGGTCGGCCGTCGTCGGTGGGAATCGCACGCGGACGTCATCGCCAACACACGTCATACGTGCACATATAACCAATATATTTTAACTGCATCACGGCATCATATATATTGTCAGGTCCGTGTCAAATAGTCGTCCTCGCTCGGCGCTATATTTGATAAGTCGATATCGTCGTCATATATTACAAACGCGGGGACCACGACAGTATAGTAAGTCGACGCAGGAGACACGACCGACATGGACAAGCAACAGGAAGCCGCGGTAGCAGCAGCTGGTACACCGTCGGAAGACAGCATCAGCATGAAAACGGAATATCCCACGCACGAGGTGTACGTCTCCGAACCGCCACCGGTAAGTTGTAATCGATAATAGAACATTGTATATTATATTATAGTATATAATATATAAGGTTTTTATTTAAAAAATGACTTAGGTGGCTAGGTATACATATACCTATTACCTAATATATCGTAACAACTATAGTCTATAATTGTCAGTATACGAGATACTTTAAATTAATAATAATAGCTACAGTTCGATTTATGGTGTAGTCTGAAGCGTTTGAGCAAAATCGTTCGTTGCAGGCGCCCGTCGTGCGGTGGCAACCGCGTCACACTCCACTTCGCGGTTTGCGAGAAAGTCGAAACACCACAACGACCAGAAACGTATTTTCAATTTTGTTACTTCGAATTTCGATCTTTCCTATTCGGTGGATTGCGGATACTATTAAAACTAACTTGCTGACTTAATCGGGATAGCTATTGTAGTTTTGCACCTATATGATATGATATTTTTAGCAACACTAGTATATATGCGATGTTTAATTTAAAACCCACGCGGGTGATTTAAACGGCTGAGTGTCGCCGAGTATGGAATTTTTCTCAAGACATTGAGCAAATCGCGAAAAACAAATTATAAAAAAGACACATTTTTGTTGTTGTTGTTGTTGTTGGTGTATTATTTAAAAGACCTCGCTAGACCGTTCTACAAATAAAAATGCTACAGTAGTATAAATAGCAATGGTCTTGTGTATATAGATACGTTATACGATATAGACGCATAGTATACCTACATTTACATAATATATATACATATAAATGTATATTAATTGTATAGTTATATGTGCAGTAGCAGTATATTACTATTTATTTTTACATTCTACGTTCACGTTTTTAGTTTGATTTTTTTCACGGGAAACCTGTTGTCTGTGGGACAAACAATAGTCAGTAAAAATTAATCGCTTTTACTATAATATATTGTGTATATGAAACGAGAAAGAAAAACTATTTAAGCGTGTAGTAGTAATAATCTGTGCGTAAAGAAAACAAGCGCAGTACAATAACGTCGATTGACACACGTGGTGTGTATTATTTTAATATAATATATAATCATAATTGAGAAGCGAGTATACCTATATTATATAAGCCGCCTTTAGCAGCAGCCTCTTCGTTGTACCAAATTATAAAAAAGGGTATCGTCTCTTGGGGAGTCCCGCGGGGTCGGTTCGATAAAAAAAAAACGACTACCTAGTCCTCACAAATTACAATAATTATTTATAGTATATATCGTTGCTCATTGGATTTGTGCTCAACTATATATATTGTTAACACATCGTCGCCTAGCGCGTCAAAGAACAACGCTCTTATTATAATATTATTGTTGTCGTCGGGACGACGAATAATGAAAACAATAAAAAAAAAATCTCTGTACATATAGGTACCTATTAATTATTTTGATTTTTGTACGGAGTTGGTGCGCGTTGCTGCACTACCGCCACCGGAGGGAATATAATATATGATATTATATATTAGTATATTACTACAATAAAACATCAGCTGCATGTACTTATATAAATGTGTGTACGTACATGAATATATACAAAGTAATATAATCATAATAATAATAATAATAAGTAAAAAGATGGTGTGTCGAGGACAACTGGGTATAACGACTGTAAACAATATGTAGTATAATTTATCCTTTCTCTTCGACTCTTGTGTTGGGCGCACAGACGTACATATGATGTATATATTATTATAAACGCTTTACCTTGAGTCCAATTCTTACAATGCGCACGTTAATGGTCGTGTGAGTGTTTTCGTTTCTATTTTTACAACGAATTACGATTTCCAGTGTCCTATACGTAAAAAATCATTTAAAAAGATCTTTTCATGCTTGACATACTGCAGTTAACTGCGCTGCCAACAAGACTGTCGTATGTGACTATATATTAGGTATAATATGAGTGTATAACATATAATATGACATATGTCCAGTCAATATGCAGGCGACAGGATAACAAAATATCGTTGTCTTTATCGCTTCTGGATTTTGGGTTTACGCAAGAGGGCACTAAATAGCCATTATACGTATATAGTTACTGCGCAGTAATTTGTACAGTTCTATCTTACACATTGCACTTGGATTGCTGAGTTCGTAAAATTTTATGTTGCGCAATTTGCACCGTAGGTATACTAGTATACCTGTTTTCACGGAAATTTTTTTTTTTTTATCATAAGATCCGAATGTTTACTTGCGTTCTTCACCGTGCCTGCAACAGTGCAAAAACATATATAATGACAAAAACTTGAAATAAAATATGTAAATGTCGTGTTGTGCTGCATAAGTATAATGGTCTGTTAATAAACCGGTTGTCGATAAGGTCTTTCGAGTCAGAATTAAATTCAACGAATCTTCTAGATTTTGTAAACAGTCTGAAAGATTTACAGATGATTTACTGAGATTTAGCCATAAATGTATATTGTATATTGTATATATATAAATGGTAATAATAAATGTATACGAGTGTAGTTGTATATTATAATTCTCCAAACGTAACGTATAAGGACTATAAGGTATAACATATTTGTACATTTAGTTAGTACTTACTAGTTACTACTTTTATGTATCAAACTGAATATAATTTGTGTCAACGGCGTATAATATATATAATTAGTCGATTTCAGTTATGTATCTGGTTTTTGATTATATTTATGATTATAGCGCTTACTCTTTGTTATAATACGAATATTATACGATCATTATAATTCATTATATTGTGCACTTTCCAGTAGATTTTTAAGTGCACAAATTGCATATATGTGGTAAACACAGTTTCACTTAGGGTACGATAAATGTATATATGCACATTGTACACTCACACGTACGCTTTCTCTCGTGATACGACCCATTAAATGATTTATGAATTTGACGGTTTTTTTGCATGAGTTAAATGCCTTTAATGACGAATTTTCGCATTCACCTATAAACAACGTCGGATACTTTCCATTTTTATTAATACACGACGTTTGAATGACATATTCTGAAAAATAATAGTTTAACTATAGTCTGCGCCGATTAACGAAAAAGAAAAAGACCTCATTACTGAAAAAAGTTGTTATTCCAATGTTTTTGCTAATGTATACACCCATAAAGCTGACGATAATGTCATTCAACTATTTTTGTATCCTATAACTCGCCGACATTCCCTGTAAAAACGGCGAACAGTAAATTAAAAAAAAATTCTGAAAACAATTATTATGAATTTGAATTTTCACTTTATTTATATTTTGTTATTGAGAGAAAATCACATTTGACATTCATTCTATTATAACATCTGGTGTATTTGTATAAAAACAATAAGTATGTTAAATTATATAGAAAGTATGTTACACGATTTATATATAATACATCATATTATTCATATTTTTTTCCTACAAAATTTTAATTTATTATTATTACTATTACGCAACAGCCAACAGATACCTACTTGTGAGTTTCGAAGTGTATAAATTTATGAAATTAGAATATTTTTCTTCTTACGAATAATTATAGATTTTCACACAAAAAAAAAAAAAATAGTAGACAATTATGTAATTTAATTTATAGTATATAGTCGTTGTTACTTGTTACATTATATGCTCTCTAATGAACAACAATTGTTAAAAAAAATATAATGAAAATCGATAACCGTGTCATTGATTAATTTGACTAACGAGTATCCATTTTTCCTAAAGTATTTATCCTTATATTTAACTAATTTAAATTATAACTCAATTGTAATTAACTAGATATTCGTATTGTTATATCACTTATATCATATACTATATGGTTTAGTATAAACACACACACACACACACACATATATATATATATATATATAAGGAATAAGGACATTAAATATCTTTTACTATATATAAACAAAATATTACATACAAATATAAATATAGTACCTATTAAATTCAAAGAGTTTCTACACAAAAGTAGAATTTTATGACTAGTCGTTAGTAGTAAAAATTTGCACTAATGAACATTTTATTATTTTTCATATTAAAATTACTATAACAAAACGATAACATTGAATTGATAATTAATTTTTTTTACGTCTTACTTCTTTAATCGTAAATTCATAACATATTAGATACAAGGCAAAATATGGCTTACCTTTACTGAAAATTCTTTGATAAAATGTTAAACATGATTCTTTAATTCCCGGAATATCACGAATTTCGCCTCAATATAATTAAAAAACCATATATAGAGGTACCGTTTAAACGTATATTATAAATCTACATAAACAAACAATATAAATATATTTATTTCATTCTTTTTTTTATAACTTGAATTTTTATCGAATTTTAATCAAATTAAATTACATAATAATAATCAGATAATGACACACGCGCGAAATCAAATAAATATACCTACATGTTATATTATATTATATCATAATACAAAAAAATAAAACCGCAATACAATTCAGGTATTTTTATATTATAATATGAATAATTATGTAGTGTGGCGTTTATTTACTTAAGTTTTTCTGATATACAATAATAACTGGCAAATTTTTTATAAATAATGAACGCGTTAAATTATATTATGTTTACAAGTTCCTTGATAATTATTGGTTAAATGTGTACCTACCTACTGGAATCAACAACGTGGTTAAATGCACATAATACATAATAGATATAGATACCTACTTATATAAAATCTTTTTTTTTTGACGTTGCGCTCCAGTCGCGCGTTTAATTCGCCAAATTCGGAGCAGAATTAAAATGCAGTAAATTATGGAAAAAAGTGCACCCGTTCAAGTCAATAATATTAACAATATAAATATATTTTATATAGGTAGTCGACATTGCATAACGACTTTACTGTGTCTACTATTATATGCCGAATATCAAATTACACAACTATATAAAAATAGGAACATATCACTTACACGCATTGCTTCATCACAATATTTTCATTCTGGCCCGAACCCCCGCCAGGTTCATTGAACCAAACGCTTTCTCCTTATCGAATGAATAATAATAATAAACACACATATATACATGTATAATACGTATATCCATCGGCGTACGCGGACAATGTGACAAAATGATATAAAACGATTATTGAATAATAAGTGGCGAAAACTGCCTTTATAATTGTATAGGTACAGTATAATAATATAATAACAATATGTAATATGATTTTTTTTTCTCAATCGAGCAGAAATAAATATAATAGTTAACCATTTATAATAATATGAAGAAAAAAAAACTCCGACCCATATAATAGTTTTTTTTCTGATTTGTGCCAAATGTTCTGCAACGCAATACTGCAGCCGACCGCCGTCTTACCGTTATAAAATAGTATTGGTAACGTTACAGATGTCGTGAATCGTACCTAATAATAATAATATTTGAACCTGCAACCATATCGAACATCTCGCGCTTTCGAAGAAACGATATTACGTTATTGTGCAGCACTTGGTTCGAATTACTAGTTAGAAACGGGAACTTTAATTATTATTGTATACCTAGTTGTTCCGTCTCTCAGTCTCTGCGCATATATATAATGATCGATATGTACAGTTTATACGTTACGTACTTACGTACAAGCGTAGGTAGGTTAATAGGTACATTATTTTCCATCGGCGTCAATAATTCGTAAATTTTTGTTGAAACTTATCTAATTATAGCCATTCTGTACAATACTGCTGCAGGTACCTAACACGCATAACTGTGAATTCCGGTCAACGTCGATCATATAATATCCACCTGCAGCTGCAGTTACGACGTTAAAATGTTAAATTAAATAATAATTAATGTACAACATAATAAATATTATAGCTAATTATTTTGTATTTATATAGCCTATAAAGATGTATCTACGTGTATATAAACATAATAATTTGTAATGTACCAATGTACCAACTTTGATAGTATTATACTATTATTGTGGAATGACTAACAATTATAATATTATAATATGAACTGCGACAGGGAACTTACTTTGCGGTAAACCGGTAACCTAGGTATATATTACAATATTGAATCAACACGATCAAGCCGATCTAGGGACTCGAAGAAAATTGAATGTTTTTTTTAAAAAACAAAACACAATATTCTTTAGATACTTTTAATTTTTTATTATGATATCGTAATAATTTTTCCGTAAATATGTCTTGTGTTAAAGGAAATACAACCCAACTACCTAGGAGTTATTACAAGTACCGAAAAACCAATAAATTGTGAAACGAAATTTTTTATTACCGTCGATAATAATAACATAATACTATATAAATATAATAATGCATTAGACATATTGTTTTTTTAACCGATTACACTCAAAACGTTTTCATATTTCTATTCATAATATTTTAATAATAATAGATATATATTTACGTATCTGTACATATTATACACAAGTCGCGCCTATCATAATATTACGTACTTATATATCATACGATTGTATACGCTATTAAAATCGATTTCCGGGATCTGCCGCAGTAGTGTGGTTGTATTCAACCATAATATTTAAAACTATTCGTCATCGATCAAACACAAAAATGTTTTGAAACGGACAAATCGAGTGCAAAAACCGAAACATAAGACATTATTTTTATACGCGTCAGTGTTATAATTGGTTTGATATAGGCAATAATAAAAGTATATTATTTTGTTTTGAAAAATAATTGCTTTATATCTTTTTATACTTTCTCCAACCGTAGCTATATATTGTTGTTGTTATACCGACGTGCCAAGAAGCTAACGTTTGACCTTTGGTCGAGTACAATATTACATACTTACACATACCATTTAAATTTTTTTTATCAACACGACACGTTCGGCCATACCGTGGTCATACCAGTCATTTATTAAACAACTAACCACTACACGACCAGCACCTACATAGAAAAATACCTTTTATACACAAAGATAGGAGATGTGTTCGCAATATATGTATTTACGTGAACCATGATTGTATTTTATCGTTAGAATGTATAATATATAATATTATAATAAGGTTTAATAAAAACGTTTTTTTCTTCTTTACTTTGTTGTTAAGGATTTAGATTTGGCGATTTAAATATTATGATTTTTTTTCCGATAGATATAGGCGAATTTACTGTCCCAATTCTATCGAACTATAAACTACCGTTTAATTGTTTTACCATAAAATAGGAAATCGATAATTTATTCATCTTGGCGTGTTTGTATATATATATAATTATTACTTACCTACTTTTTATTATAATTAAACTCTATATAAACTGGTAAATAATTCCTCTTATGCGTCCGTTGTTTTCTCGCACTAAATAGTGAGAGGTGAATTAACATTTTACTATTATTAAAATATTTAATGAGACCAAAAAATAATTAATAATTAAGATTGGTTAAATGAATTTATAATCCTATATCTAGTTTTACAATACTTTAACTGAACCAAGTATAAATATATTTCGTCAAAATTATTTTTCATTGTTATTTTTGAATAATAATATAAGATTAAAGTATAGGTTTTTATAGTATCTTGGTAGAGGTGCAAGACGGTAGGTATATGATATAATTATAATATATCTTAGGAGTTAGATAGGTATTGTTGGTACTTTAGCTGATATCGTAAATTTTTTTTAGTAATTATTTAATTAATTATAAGTTTCAACATATTATACTAAATGTTTTTACAAAATTATAAATTTACAATAAATAGAAATAAACAAAGATCTACCTTCTTATTATACTTGTTTGGTTGGTATTCTAGGAAGATGTCTTATGGTAGGCGTTATAGGTTTAAATATTTATTCATCGATTTTCTAAAGAAGAATTTGAAATTTTTTTTATTTTAGTTAGGGAAGCGGTAGACTATACTGTAGCCAACGCAAGTACTTACTACTGTAAGTCTTCATAGCTTATCATATATAATATAAAATTGTTAGTTAAGTATTTTACAAATTCGAATTTTCCAAGTTAGTTTTTCTAACTAGTCTATAGGTATATTTTTAATTATTTCACTGAGTCGTTTTTCTTGAAATCCACGTATCGATTATTCTAAATATACAATGTAAATTATTTTCATGTTTTATCTGTTGAATTATACGACAAAAACAATTAAATTTAATTCTTCTATTTTAATTAAGTGCCTATCTGCATTAATTTTCTGCTTTATTATTATTTAATTTTTATAATGATATGGTAAAAGGGAAAATGTAATTAACAGCATATAAATTGCAGTATATTATTAATGTAATTAGTTTGGAGGATATATATAAAATATAAACATTTTCATTTTCTAATCTCTGTTTAACGCTGTGCATGGCGCATGCCACATTATTACCAATATCATCAGACGCAAAGCTTTGGTGTATTATATATACTACAAAATAATATGTGATAGCCGCATATTATATGCAGGCGATGACTGATGATAGGTCATACTGTCGTAGGTCATGGCAAGGTTTTTAATATTCCATTACGTTAAGAAAGCTAGTTCTCTTTTTATACGATATAATTTTCATGGTATTTTGATTTAATATATTATTGTCAACATAATGTTCCTGCATCATATATCCACCTATATATAACGCTTTAACGCGTATAGTTATAATCCATAGTGAATCACAATGAACTGCATTTGTAAATAACTTGTATAATTGTCTGTACAATTGTATAGACAAAAGAATAATTAAAAAAATCTCATGATAGAAAGTAGCTTCCTCGTTAAGCCATTCGTTTTTTTCTTCTTATTTTTCTGTTGGAATTCAATGGACATGTCTCATTAACTTTAACACCCACAGACACGCTGGCTATTCATTACCTACACCGTTATGTGATCAATTTATGTAAATTATTGACACGGAAAACATAATGAATTCGTTCGATTTCAACGCACTTTCCTCAATAATAAAATATAAGTCATAATATACGCTCGACATATATATGCGCAATTTGTATACAGATCGAATTTCGAAAAAAAAAGAAAAGATTTATATTTGTATTATATATATATACATTATACGTATACAATATACATACACCCATCACCTGGATTTTTTCGCAAGTCATTTTCAAGTGCACCGGATGTCCTGTTTGCGAATATACGTTTTAAAATGGCGTACATATATTATGTATGTAACACACAGCAGCAGTTGTGTTTTTGACAGGAAATTTATATATCATAATATACAATCATTGAATCATAACTATAGCGTGGACAATACAAAATAATTTAATAAAAACGACAATACAAAATATTCGTGTAGGTAAACGTGGATTAATCCCATACGGCTATATCAATACGTGTAGGAACTGAGATCAAAGTATCAATATATATAAATTTCATTTTAATTAAAAACTTTTGATTTGTTGGATTTCATCCAGCTAATCTAGATTCACATTTCCTATAAGTACGTATTTGATTATTTTAAATAGAAAATACTTTTCTTGTAAAATATAGTTGTACAGGTACTTATCGTGTTCTATTAGCGCTTTTTATAATATGGTAAATATTTTTATATCTATATACCGAAGACCGAACCCGTAATAATCAATGTACAATATATGTAGTTTTAGAATATTCTAATGTAGGTATTATGTCTTGTCTTTTGTTGCGACTAAATCATACATAGGCTATACACCAGTATAAAAATTGCTTGTACTGCTTATATCGTTGCGTTGTGTATAGATATACCTAAACCGAGGAGAAAGATTCTTAGCGAAAGTACATGACAATGATGTATTTTATTATCTATTCTCGAGAACAATTTTCCTGGTAGAAGTGATGCTCGAAAAGTTTCACGTTTCGTTAGAAAATTGAATACCCACGATATTGCAGGTGTTATTGTGACAAGATTTTTATTTTCAAAATATATTAATATATTTAATATTACGTAATAGGCATATATGGTTTTACCTGCATTATCAGTCTAAGACATATTTTGAACAAGAATCGTTTACAATAACCGAATATGCTCTGTGGACGCATCTGCAGTAATGATTTTCAAATTCAATCGGCCACTACATAATCTACACCGAGCCGGTGCGCAAATGCGCAAAACGCGAGATGAGTTCTTGTGGATAAGAGCACGTTTTTCAGTATACCTATTATGGTTTGATTTTTGATTTTATCCCGTTAATAACAGCGGTACACGGTATCGCGCCGTAGAATGTCATGCGTATATAAAATATAGACACATAATAGTCTGTAGTAAGTACGCGGCCATTAGCGATAATTGTTGGTTGGTGGTGGCAGCGAACTGCACTTATTATTATTAGAAGTGACGATATATATATATATTATTTTATTTCCTTCTATATAGTTTTCATTATTTATTATAGATTATATTATTGGACGTCCGTGACGGTACAACGGTAATCGAGAAAGTAATAGTTAGGTATAAGCAGGCATCATGCCCCACGTTGCACTCGTAGGAAAACCGCAATTACGACTTTTCTTCGCCGTGGAAACAACGCCTGTAATACATTTTCAATTGCCATGTATTTATATATACCTATAGGTATAGTTGTCAGTTGGTAATAGGTATATTGTGGTTCGGTTAAGGTTTCTTATTGCCACCGCGGAACAAATAAATGCATTTTGTTCGGAATATCGGGGAACAAGAATTTCCAATATATACATATATATATATAATATATATCTACTTAGGTACCTATAGCTACGCACGCAACTCGACGACAACTGTTATAACAATGATAAAAAAAAAAAAATAAAAAAACATAATAACATTTAATTGTGGTCAGCGTGGCGACGGTCCAGTTATATGAACGTGATGTTACATATCTATACATTATATTAAAACAACAAGGCACAGCAGTGCGTAGTTTAACTTATATATCGTGTCGGAAAACAAAAATTGTTGTATAAATGCATAATACAATATAAACGCATAAATTGATAAAGATTAAAATATATTCCAAAATCGTGTGAAAGTCTTTTATTATGTGTCTCAAAACATATTATAAGAATACTCAAACAATTTTATATATTGTGAATATAAATTATAATATATTATAATTTATAGGTACGCATCTGTTTGTCTATACAATCTACGCGTGTATACTTCACGGAATAAATTCAAAACATTTTTTAACATTCAAATACAGCCGCGAGGAGAGCTTAATCGAACCACGAGTTACGAGTCATGAAAACTCGTGATTAATCATCGTCACGAATTACACGCATATTATTTATATTATAAGCCAGTGGTGACTAGGAGGAATCGGAGGAATCGGAGGAAATATATTTTATAATGTATACCTACCTACACTAAGCACGGATGCTTTTGTACATAATATTTGAAAATCGTGATCAGACATTCAGCCGTTATGAGTTGTGTAGTCGTGTAGGTAAACCCGTCGTTTATTATGGTATATTGAATAGTAATATAGTAAAAATACATGTATAATAACACAATAAATATATATCTAGCGCGTTAATCTACCAGCAATTTCAAAATCACAAAAATAGAATCATGTAAATCCGTGTGGCGTGCATCCTCTTATTGGATTGTTCAGAGATCCTATTATAACAATAACAATAACAATGATGGTAAAATTCTACAGAGTTGTTTACATTCATTTTATTATTTATTTTTGTTTGACGGCGCATTCTAAAACCTAGAAAATAACAACAATAAGAATAATATACATATTCCGCCTCCACATACTTTGGTCGCAACAAACGTGTGGTTTAAAGGTCATTATATTAAATGATGGATGTTATCATTAAAAGTGTATCGCGAATATATGCGTAGGTATCATTACTTCAAACTACCTATTGTTTTAAAACTGTCTAGAGCTTGAAAATAACGAGTTGCAAACAATCAAAATATCTATAAGCCAAAACTTGTACCTTAAATAGTTTTTGTTGTCAGTGTTCAGGGATATAAAACAATCATGTGTCACGAGTCGTTATTTTAACCAGAAAAAACTTGTGGTGAATTAATGAACTTAAACTTGTATCGTAGGCAGTACCGGATCCAAAAATTATGTAACCCGGGCCATAACATAATATTAGCGCCCCTAAAAGTCAACAATAAAAAATGCATGTGATTTTAAGTGTGTCAAAATACGGATTATTATAGGCGATTTAATTAATCTCCAATGATTTTCTTCTAATTTTATTTCATTTTATAATTATATCAATTCCTTTACCTTCACAAATTGAAATTTCAAGCATTTTTCGTGAACAAAAATACTTTTTATGAATATTAGAATTTTCATGTTCTGGTATTCTTTCTGACACTTTTTTCCAATTAATAAGATTTTTGAAAAACCAAGAAACATTAATAGATCGCCTTCTCTTTCAGATCTAGTAAAATCCAACTTTTTAATATAGTTCTAACAATATGAGTTCTTTGAGAATCTATTATTTTTTCAGGCCATGTACCACAATCTTTGAAATCCAAAGTTTCATTTTCACTTAATTTCAATGACATAAATTCGGACACATTTAGATTTTTATCTTTGTTATGATCAGAATTAATCTCCTCGACAATTACCCCAGAACTACATTTCTCAATATTCTCATCCTCCTCAACATCTGTCCCATTCTCTTCATTTTCTATAAAATATAAATATTTATTGTACTGTATTATTTCAATAAAATATAGTAATATAATATTACAATTAATTCACAACATTTTCCGAAAACTATTATTTTAGAAGTTATACCTGTTTTAAATTCGCGGTTAGGTATTAAATTCTAAAATAGTACGTATTATAATCGATAGTAATAAACTAATAAATAATATTAATATTAAATCACGTCATTAATTGTTATAATACTATACAGATCTAATAATTATAGTATAGAATAATAATTATAAATAATTTCTAACCTCTGCAACATTGTGTATTAGTGTTACCCTGTCAATTATGAAAATACGCCGAAATGCGTTAATTTTCTTCTTTTTTTTCAAAAGCTTTTTTCCGTAACTCACAACCAGATAATTTTTTGACGAATGTTTTTTCTTAATCATTACCAAGTGTGACTATATTGAATTAAAACTATTTAATTTGAAATACTTGTGTAATTCGAAACAAAAGATTCAATTTGTATAAAAAAAAAAAAATTAAAATGTAATAAAAATTATAAGTTTAAAATTTGAAGTTTGCGCCCCTCTATGATTAGCGCCCGGGGTGTGGGCCCCGGAACGTCCCCCCTAGATCCGGTGCTGATCGTAGGCATTCGAAATTGTATTCCCATACGAGCATACCTATTGTATGAGTATGACATTGTCCTAAGTATTAGGTACTTCTAAAAAACACAATCCCTGCATCTGTATACATTACTCGAAAATTCAGTATAGTAACACGTCCATTCTCTTGTAATATTTAGTTAAAGTGACTTAGACGACTTAGTGCTTCTTTACAGAGAACGCTTTCGGTAATATTACGCTGAATTTATATGGTTATTTATTGGACTTATATTAATTAGATATAGTTTAACATAAAAATATTTATAAATTATACTTATAGATATCAGTTGTAGTACCTATACTATTATTACATATTCGTATACATTGTATATCATATATAATTGTTTATATTATTGTTATTGTGTATTATAATGACGTTTTAATGTATATTTTATAGGCGTACAAACTCAAAACTAGACCGACTGCCGTCCAAATAGCGAGAATAGCGGCATTCACTGTGATCGCGTGCTCGTTCATACTTGGATCATTCATGTTGGCTGCTGCTTGGCTACAAGCAAACGCATCTTGCTCGCAGTTAATGCACGCCGAAGCACTCCTCAGACAGGTAGATACAAAATAAATATACTTACGAGATCCTGAGATAAAATAATACTACATATCCTATACCCATTTGCGTTCTCTAGTTAGCAGCCAAGGCAAGTTGATAACATTTTTCCATTTTTCAATCACGATTTTCGACTTTTCTTTTTAATTCATATTATGTTTCACACCCTAATCTTTAACTACTTGTCTATATTCTAGTGGTGGTCTTTCTCTACTATTCTTCCCTTCTATGGATCTCTGTATCATTCTTTCTATAGTAAATTGTTATGTCATAGCGTCTATCTAATTAGTTTAGCTCTTCTATTCTTCAGGTCTTTTAGGAAGCATCTTCTTTCTACCACTTTATAAACTTCTTCGTTTATTATATGATCTATCCAACTTATTTTAACATTTCTTTTGTAATACCACGCTTCGAATGTCAGAAGTTCTTTTTCTTCAGACTTTTCTATTGTCCAAGTTTCACTGCTGTAAAGTGCTATATAGCATTGTTATAGTTTATAATCGCCGAAATTGTATTTCTCATGAATATTTCGATCTTTATATTATTATATATAATTAATTAAAAGTAATTTTTTTGTTTAAGACATTGTTGGTAAGTAATGTTAAATTTAATTATTTATTTTGAAAATTGTAATTCATTATAATAAGCTTAAACAAAATTCTGTCAATCCATGACTGTATAAAAATTAAAATATGAGTTTACGGCACTGTTTGTTTCACATTCGTAAGTACAAAGTATTAATAGTGAATTCTTTAAAATCATATACACTAATCGAATTTACTGATTAATTTATAGATACAAGCAGTCCCTATTTTTGTGTGTAGGAGCAAATGACAAATAGACAAAAGAAAGTTTATGTTTACTAGTTACAACCCTTAAAAGATCTTGGTCTAGATATACTAAAATAAAAATGGTGTATAGTAGCAAAATTTACAAAAAATATGGACTAGATAATAAATACTTATGGCGTAGAATTATGTCTATTTCTAAATCAAAATTATTTGTGCTATTATTCATTGCTTTTTATTTTCATTACAATTTATATTGTTTATTATATAGGTTATAAGAATAGTATTATATTTGTCTTAATGAGCATTTGAATATTTCAGTTAAGTGTAGATACCTCTTATTTTTAATTTTGTTTAATGCGTCTACCCTTTATATAAATATACAATAAAAATAAGTTATTAATTTATACAAATCATTTAAATTTATTGAGCACAAAAAATGTGAAAAACTCCAACAGCGTTACAATAATGCATAATTTATAAGTATTATTAATTATTATAATAATATTTTATACTGAATAGTTATTCTAGTTTTTATTTTATTTCTCTGTGTAAAATCTCTTAAAATTATAATCAAAACCTACATGCGACTACCTATGAAATAGCCCGTTATAGATAGGTCGTAAACAATATTTTTTATAAAAATGTGTAATAATCTGATGTATGAGAAGTGAGAATACTAAAGTGGATGTAATATCACTTTCTTTGTGTACCTATATACCTTAAGTTTTTTTTTTTGCTGATTTGACGATGACAGTTTTCCAGATTATAGAATTGTTCGGCTTTCACTACATAATATAATCCACGCACTAACAACAGTGAAACGGTTTTCCTAGTTTTATTTATTATTTGTTTTTTCTGTGTATCAATTATATATATATATTGCAATAGAAATATCTATGATACACTTTAAAACGGTCAGATAATTCTGTTATGCGATGCAATTTGTTTGTAAATAATAATAATAATAATAACAAAAGCAAAGAAAAAAATAGTCAATATATTATACAAACAAATAATCAACTAAAAGTATTTCCGCGTTTGAAAATTCACTAAAACGAATTGGTCAAGGGTCCATACACACGCGTTGTTCGCAATACTGCACGCGGCCAATAGGTATATGGGACATGGGTCAAGCGCGTACAATCTATAGGTACTCGCGTGTCATGCCTATGGAGATTATTCAGTGTAACCGACCATTAAGCCCAGGAAACGAGTTGATTATGAAACATTGAAACACCACCATATAAGCAGGCAATATGTATCTATAATCTATATTACATATTGTTCAATTCGATGACCAACTGGGTATATAATTTTTATATTATATTATTTTACCTATAGTCTATAATAATACATATTATAGTAGTATTAATGTATTATATAAATACATTATATATAAATCTACCATCGACGCAACTATGTTTAATAATAATACTACATAATTAAATATATTCTATCTATATTATAAGTAGAATATGTGTCTTACAAGTTATAATTTAATGGCAATGTGAACAAAATATTTTTAAGTTAATATTATTTTGATTATTATTCTTTTAAAGTTTCAAACATTCGAAAAAATTGTGTACAAATTTAATATACCTAGATATTTTTATTTTTTTTTATTCTTTTTATGTAATAAATAGTCTTAGGTAGAATTTGATTTTTCCCGAGAAAAATTAAAAAAACATAAAATTCAGTGCTTTATCGGTGTATACTTCGATTTTAGTGTAGTTTGAACCAAGTCGTTCAAATAAACTTATAAACAAATTCAGTGGAGATGGACAATCCACTTATGGTAGATTGTATATATGTGTATATTTTCAAACAACTCTTTAAACTTTCCTGATATTTCTAAAAATGATCTCTACAATTTTCATCAAATCGTTCGAATAGTTTTAGAATATATAAGGATATTGCATTTTGTGTATATTTGAATATAACAAACAATAAATTTAATATTATCTTCTTTTAATAAAAAAAAACCTTACATTAACATAATATGGTGGGTCGACTAGTAATTAGTATATTATACAATTGTTTTTTGTGATCAATGGCAACCATAAATATAAACAAAAAAATTATTAGGTAAAGTGATCAAAATGAATTTCACATATGAGGTACTCTATAAAGATTAAAGGAGCTTGAAACACCCTCTGATTCTAGAGGAATTCATTTTATATACCGAACTTTTATTGAAATCGCTCCAGTAGTTTTTGAGATTAACTTTTAGTAATAACTCATTTCAGTATTTTACATTTATATAGATAATTTTTATTTTTTTAATATCTTTAGGGTACTCATCAGTGACGGGTTAACCTTTACTGCGCTCTGAGGCATGCTCAGTGTTTACAGCCCCCCTTTTTAATACTATTCAAGGATCGTAGTTTAAATAGGCTAACAACGAAGAGTGATAGATAGATAATTAGGTATAGTCGCACCGGGAGTGAAAAATAGTAATGGTTTAATTTTTTTTTTGTTCATTGTTTTAAGAACAAAAATAAAATAACAACAAATTTGCCGCCCCTCAAGTTTCAGTCCTAGGCTCGAGCCTCACGAGCCTAGTGATTAATCCGCCATACTGATACTCATTAAAAACTACACGTAAGTGTATATTTTATCATAACCGTATCCTTAAATAATTTGATTGAAATAATAAAAAATAGCTTTCCTTACAAAGTGCGATCTGCTGAATTATTGCAACAATAAGAACAAATATAATGCCTTATGCCGCTTATGGTATTATTGTATTATAAAGTTATAGCAATAATAATAGTTTTAAATATTGATTCACATTGTAGTTTATACGTGTTGGAACGAATACTCATACTATATAGCTATACATAGATCCACATAACTAAAGCTAACATTTAAAGAATGAAAAATAAACTTAATACAATATTTATACTTAAAGAGTGAAGAGGCCATAGACCGTCCACAGTATCAAGCACTGGTCGACCCTTTGCAATCAGACGAGACATCTGATTCGAAGCAAGAGGAACTTCCCGTGCACCAACAGTCAACCAGAAACGCCGAAAGTACGACAACCGGTAATAACGATCAACAACCCGCTGCGCCAGTTCAAATCAAGTTCCCAATGGAATTAGATTTCGACGAAATCGTTGGGGTGAGTGTCTGTTTGTTTAGAGACACTACAGTATCTACTCACTAGTCTACCACCTTAGTATAAGTACATTGGCGAAATTACGAAAAGTTGAAATGTGAAATTGAGGGGTGAATTAAGCCTTTTAAATTAGGAAATTCCCTAAAAAACAAATAAAATATTTTTCTTGATAAATATTGTCCGATATGTCCATAGAAAAATAGGTAGTTACCATATATAATGTTAATAGAATATTATTTTCGTAATAGTGAAAATATTTTGACTGAAAATAATTTCTTATTGTCTTTGAAGGCTTGAAGTGCTAGGTGAAAGGCTGTTACTAACTGCCATTATTTTAAAAATAAATAATAAAAACCAAAGAGCTTGGCTTCTGTTGCATGACTTAGTGGAATTAGATAAATAATTGTGGTTAATAGGCACCTATAAAAAAAATAAATAAATAAATTCTGAGCAAAGACAATTTTGAAATAAAATGTGATAATTAAAAATATAAAATAATGTTTATTGAACTATTTAAGTAGTTTTTTTGCTAGATAATTAATACAAATTATATGTTTAAACTGTGGCTTGATTTTTATAATATTATAGTAATTAATAATCTACATATGTAAACTAGATTCAATAGTTTGACAAATCATTTAACATAATTATAAATAGGTAAGTACCCATCTATGTTCTATAACAGTGGTTTTCAACCTGGAGGTCGCGAACGATAGGTTTGGGGGTCGCCAAAAATAGTAGACATAGATTTTTCCATATTATTTAATAATAAAATAAAGTTTTTTATTTTGTCCTATATGTATACAATAACATGCCGAGGAGCATAATCATATCGACAGTGGATATAGATTATTAAATTGTTCGTAACTCGTATCGTATACGTAGGTATATTTGAAAAATTTCAGTCGCAAATATTTAAAATAATCTGCAGTTCTTACCAAGGTGTCATTTGGGTAGTAAATGTATAAAATATAAATCAAATTTAAAACAACGGTTTTTTTTTTGAAGGGGGTCGCTTTAAGGTTGAAAACTAGTTCTATAACATATTTTCACACATTTTCAACTCTGCAAACGCTAAGATCAATTTGTCTAATAGATTAAATTGAATCGTGTTCATTATAATTATAAATTTCAATAATATCAAGTTTTAATAATTTTTACTCTAGATTTTTATAGAGTATATTGAGTATAAGTATTATTTTACTACATAAATGATAGAATTAGGTAAAAATGAACTATATTTTTAACATTTTGAAACAATAGCTAGTTTAAATTAGACTAGTTGGTAGGATTACGCTCAAAGAACGCTGTTTTAAAACGAAATTGTTTCAATAAAGGCTTTACTTGAGAAAAATCAACGTTCGCGCATGAACTGTGTGATTGAGAAGAAACGCGCTGAGGAAGTCATGGACCACCAACCAAAAACGTTGCGTCTGCCGTTTGGAGTAAACATTACTACTGATCCTCGTTTTGAACACGTTACGGGTGAACGATTGAGCATCGTTTGCGAGAGTGGACACGATGAAAGGTATGAAAATTAAAAATTAAAAAAGGTATGAAAGTTCAGATAATTGGAAACTAATAAATTTTATTTTAATGTTCGTTATCTACATACGTATACTATTTGATAGGTAGTACCTTGACTACTTTAAGCTAAATAAGTTTATAACCTTAGCTGAATGAATATCATTTTGAAGTAGGTAATATTAAAGGGGTAATATTATAGGTGAATAGAAAACAAATAAAAAATAATATTTTTATATGAAAAGCTTGTAGGTAACTAAAATAAATAAGTAGTCGGCTAATCAATTAAATCTCAAATACAGACGAACTCCAAGCCCGGTGGAACAAATGCAACAACAGCCATCTATAATGATGCCGATGCCAATGGGAAATAATCCGATGACTCATTTACCAAGTATGATGGGACCACCACCGCCACCACCGCCACCACAACAACACCATATGCCACATCCTCACCATCATCAAGGTCCAATTCCATTGGCCATGATTGCCCGAATTAACGCCGACATTGACAATCAGCTTCAACTGCAAGAGCAACAGCAGATCGAAGAGCACATCATCCCCATCTTTCAACAGTTGTTACCCGAACTGAGACCATCGCCCGATAGCCAACACGAACACCATAAACAAGAAGCCGAAGACAGAGCTATGCCCAACAAAGTTCTATATCATCCAGCGATGGCCGAAGGAAGAGCCATGTATACAGTTGCTATATCAGACAAGCCAAACGGAGACGGACCAATGATGCACCACCAAGCTATGCCGTCCGAATCTGTGCGCCAGAATGCACCCATATTCCAGAGGGTTCCTATTCATGTGCCCGTGTCCATGATGATGCCACCGGGTGCCGGACAATCGATTCAACAAGACAATCCAATAGACGAACCCAAACCAGATCTTCGTCCACACTGTAAGTACATATTGACAACTCGGTTTTGATTTTTGTTTATATAGGCCAGTAAAAAGTCTTTGTTGGTATGGGTAATATGATACCTTTATACTTAATAATAACTTATATTAGAATTGTTTTTATTGATGTATCTATATTTTTCTTGCAAAGTGAAAATAATAAATCTAGATATAATATTAATAATACATACATTTTCTGTAGCTTCAGTATTGTTATCTTAGATTTTAAATATTAAATTACATTAATACAATTATTATTAAACCTTAGGTGGGAGACCAACATGTGTCTTCAACATTTTGTAATTTTATTACATCTAAACACAGCTAGTACAGATGACTAAAATGTTTAGAAGGTACCTAGGAATTAATTTTAAGACATCAATAATTTAAAATTATTTAGTTTTATTAAATTCAGTATTAAAGATTATAAATTACCTATACTTATTAATTGTAATATTTTTCAATTTTAGTTGTTCACCCACGTTCAGTTGAGTCAGTTCATGAGATCAACCAAAATGAAGAGATGGATTCTAGAAAATGATTTTTCAATTTGGCATACACATTATTTTACATTAAAAAAAGAATAGATCTTTTGTTAATGTCAGTAGATTCTTAAAATAAGCCCAAATTGACATTAGGATTACAAAAATCAAATAACAATTAAGCTTAAAGAATTTTTATGGATATTTGATGTCAAGAAATCAGTGTATTTGGTATACATATAATATATATTTGATCTTTGTTTACAACATAGTATTTTTAAGTTTTGTTAATGTTAATTGTGATAGATTAATAGATTATTATAACATTTATAGTTTTGCTTTCAAATAAAATCTATATTCAATTTTGTTAAATATATTTATTTGAATAATTCAGAGGTTATATGTGCAAGTATTAAATTATTACAGCTAATTTCAATACCAACACATAGATTGAAGGTAATGTAGTATATACTATACAGTAATATAAAATATTTTAGAACAAAAAAATAAAATAGAATTAATAAAACTACTTAAAAATCACAAAATTAATGAAAAAGATTTTTGATATAAATATTTTATAGGTTTTGGAAAAAAAAGGTCCATAAAAATTGTTATCTAATAAGTAATAAATTAAAACATACATTTAATTAGTTTTGATACCTAACTAAAATTAATAAATTAATATTAAATAGTTATATTATATTATATTTAATATTAATATCAATTAATATTGAACAGACAAAATGTATACTTAAATTTTTTGATCATTAAACATTACTTATAATATTTAAAAAGATACTTTTTAATTCATTAAAATTAAATATAGTTCCATATTTCTAATATTTGTTGACATAGTTGATGTCTGGTGCTAGAAATTTTATTGTTTCAAATATTCTGAAAAGAAGATAAAAATAATTAAAATTTTACTTCATTGCAAAACATACACATTACTTTTTATTTATTTTACATATTATTATAAATTATAATCTTACAATATATTAGCAACAACTTATAATACTCTACTGTCTCTACTAAAAACATTCAAACTATACTTAAAAATCTTACCAACAAATTATCATTCTTGAGTATCATATAATTCTAATAATTTATACAAATATCCAAGTACATATTCATTGTCAGCATTAATTAATTCTTGTGTAGCAGGTTTACTAATAAAATCATTAGCTCTAAATAAAAATAAAATAAATCATTTAAGTAAATTGCTGAGAAAATGTGTATTTTTTTATAGAAATATAATTAATTAAATACAACTATTAAACATTATAATAAATTGCAAATTTTTGGCCAGGACCTTATTTGTCATTAAGAATGATTTATATTTAGAATATACATTCATAACACATTACTATGAATACAAGATAAATTAATATTTTACTTACAAACGTTGAGCATCATATGGGATTAAGGTATCACACATAGATATAAGAATCCAAAAAAATTGTTTAAATGGATATTCACTGTAAGGATTACTTAATGAATCATTCATTGCATATTGGATACCATGTCGATGAATATTTGTTGATACTAATCGTTTTCCTATTTGATCCATACATTGACATAAGATGCGTGTAATTATAGTAGCCACATTAGTCTAAAAATAAAAATAATAAATAATATATTAAAATTAAAAATTGAAGTTACTTAAAACAATACCTATAATAAGCACATAATTTAATTATTATAATATTTGTACAAAGAATATATGTATAAGGTGGTTTTTGCTTAAAATGTTAAATTATATGTTTATTTACTGTTTATACATATATGACTGGGATGGCAAATTAGTGGCAAGCGTGCCTTAAATGGAATGTAAAATATAAAAATATTATATACTATTTATTTTATAATTTTATATTTTATTTTTAATAATAAATAATGAGACCACAATATAAATATACTTTTTCATTATCTGCTTCAATTGTACAAAAAAAAAAAAAAAAATCACATCTAACAAAATACATTTAAATTAACACATTTTTTCTTATTTATATACTTACATAATATTTTTATAATTAAATGGTAAGCAAGAAACAAAAAAAAAATCATGTAATTTTTGGCATGTCAGTTAGAAAAATTTGCCACCCTTGATATATGGTAATAAAAAGTGTATACATATAAAATACAGATTGTATAACATATTGTTTAATGATTAGCACCAAAAAATTTACATTTAAAGTTATTAATTAATACAAGCGATAAGAAAAAATATTCTATTTAGATGAAATATATATTATATATTATTTTTTTTAATAGTTTTTTACAAAATATAAGAAAATACATACCTACTTAAATATAACAAATAAAAGCACTTACTAAATCTTTTAATGTATAATTTTTGAAACCTGAATTCTGAGAAATAATATTTTCATACATGTACACCAAGTATAAATTAATTACATCACTTAATTGATCCCCTGTTTCTTTTTTGCAGAAGAAGTTAAAAACTGGTTTAAGTGCATGTTCAATCAATTCCTTTAATACATAATGTTCCAGTTATATAAATTAATTTAGATTTTAATATTAAAAAGTAAATACCTTTTTTACAAATTGTAATAGCGTAATTAAATGATTCATTTCGATAAAACCATCTTGTATAAGTTGTATAAATACTTCTACGAGTCTTAGAGTATTTAAATCGTCATTGTATTCTAAAATTGATTTAAAAAATCAATCATTCAATAGATTTTAAAACCTGTTTCTTTTTATCAAGTAATACATACCACAGTTATTGCATAAAGAAAAAATAAACTCATTTAGTTTTAGATTTTGGTCATCATCAAGTATATAATTTGTTTCATCTAAGTTAAATCTAATTCGTAATAAGTCATTAACAATTAAAAATGCCTGTAAGTAATAAAAAAAAAATCTAATCCATTATTAAAGAGAGAAGACTAAAAGCTATGTTGACATAAAATACATTTATATATAAAAAAATATCTTACAGTCTCACAGATGTTTATCATTTGAGGGTCATATTTACTTGATGTAGTTAACATGGCATTTAAAAAATTATCATATGTATTTTCCACAATATTTTCAGACCGTACAATACAAAAGTAATTTTTTGATTTTGTTGGTACTTTTAAAATTGTTTGTCTGAATACTTCCATGAAAGCACTTAAAGCAAATTCCTAAAAATAATTTATGTAATTTTAAAATAGAAATTATATGTGATTATTTTAAATATCATACAGAAGCAATTAAATTGGTTGGAGAGTTATTGTTTAGATTGGTTACATAATAAGATAAATATTTTAATGGTTCCAAGTCTTCAGGTATCAAGTTATATTTTGATAGAGACCATATTTTAATCAACGCATTTTTTTGACTCAATATGTTTGATGTCTAAAATAACAAATCAATAATTATAATTTAAAACATACTAATTAATTAAAGATTTAATTTTAATTTTTTGTTTATTGTAGAAGCTTTAAAATTTTTTATCTTATAGATCTACTCTGTCTAAGTTAAGAAGACAACTCTAGTGGCGACGAGTTTTTGTTGAGTGTTAGTAAACAACACCTATTTATCACCTCTTACTTCCTTTAAGTCAACCATGTGTATACTTGTTGGATAGTTAACCCATGTATCTGTGCAAAAGCCGATCACAGATTTGTCTTCTGAACTCGAATACAGTATGATAAGTATACATATTTATGAAAGTTATATTATATTTTTTTCAACATTTTATATGATTACATTTTTAGTAGGATTTTCAATTTCAGCTTTTAAAATATTAATATTCACTTGTGCTATATCTTTAACACATTTCAAACACAAGCTTTGATCTGAACCTTCTAGATTTGATGTCATAATATTAATACATTTTGAAATCATTTCTAAAATAGTAGGGGAATTCCAAGTGTGATAAAATAAAGATCCTTGATATAATATATCGGATATTATCTATATTAAAATTTAAAGCAAATAATACAATTATTATTTTTATATATAGTTAGCAAGTTAATAAATAAATATATGTATTTAACAATATAACAGGTACCTTATTATCTTTGAGTAATTTAAAATCGATAAAATGAAGTAAAATCCATAGTGAAAACGCATGTATAGGTGTATTACATTCTTCAAATTGATTTAATAAATACATCACCATATAAGTAGTATACTCTATCTTTTTAATTGTATTAATATGCAACTGAATAGTCTAAAATAAAATTATACATACGTATTATTATCATGAATATTTATACATAACTTATATACTTATAAATCAAACAATTATCATTCTAATTACACGAGACAAAATGTGAACTAGACATAAATGGTTGTTGATTTAAACCAAAATTGGACCTAGTTCATAAGACAATAAAATGTAACCATAGATTTTACATATAGTCAATATCTCAAGCATCAGGCAAAATTTAAATAAATATTTTAAGTTCTATAATTTTCTACAGTCCAATTAATGAAACAGAATTACAGAAATAATAATATTGAGAGATATTAATAAAACTAACCAAATCAAATAACAGCTAACATAATATGTATAGTAAAGTATAATAAATATGGTTTAATTTTTAATATATATAATCCAAAAAAATTATAAAGTTAAATATTAATAATTAAATAAATGTTTACAAGTTAATATTTTTTTTTGTTTATTATTAGAACATTTTTTTTAGTACTATCTACTTGTTTTATAATAGGTAAGAATTAAACAATTAAAAACTAAACAAATGCTGTAATAAATACATTATAATACATTTATAATCATTTACACTTAAATAAAAACTAGGGAGCGACTATGAAATATATTTGAATATAAAATAAAATTTAAAGATGTATTTTCTTAATAAATCATCAAATTCATTAACTGTAACCTATGGTTATTACTTATTACATCCTATATAAATGGAAAATTAAACATCAGTAGGTACTCACATCATTTTGGTCTCCCATAAAAGCAATTTTCTGTTCTGGTTTAACACCAGTAATTAACCATTTAACAACATACATAAATAAAATTAAAAAATTGTGTTTTTCTGTATCTTCGAGATCGTTGAAGGTTAATAATTGAGATATCAATTTAAAGTCAGTCAATACAGGGCATAAATCATAAACAGCGTCAACAAAAAAGGAGGTTGCAATAACTTTAATCGGTAATGGAACACCTTCTAAAATAACTAATAGAACTTTTAATTGATCAAATACATTTGATTGAGAATTGACCATTTGTTTCATAAAATGTTTTGCTGCAATTCGGGCAATTTTGGATTTTTCAGAAAAAATTAATTCTAATGCTATTGAATCAACTTTATTCATGTGATCTTCTTCATCAATACTAAAATTAGTTAAAGAAAATATAAATAATTATCTTTAAAATATTATTTTATTTTAAGAATAAAAACCTTGGCAATATGGAATATAAATTTAATGCTGAAATTACCACTCCATCATTATTTGATAAAAGTAAATTAGCTAAAACAGAAACTATTTTTTTTATCAACATCTTCACTTTTGGAATATCACTATACATATTTAATATGTCATTAGAAATCTGAAAATAATTAGGAAATATTACTAACTAAGCTATTCTTTTCCCTTCAATACAAATGTGTATCCAATTAAAAGGTTCAAAAATAAAAATTTCAATTTTAAATAGTCAGGTTTGATAAGATATTAACCATTATAATACAAATACTAATTATTTAAAGAATTAAAATATAATAATACAAATGTATAACTATCAGATAAAAGAAAATATATTTACTTTAAGAGCTATAGTTTGTACACTTATGCTTTGATCTCCTAATGCCCAATAGATATACATCCAAAAATCATTAATAAAATAAATAGAATCAATATTAATCCAAAATGTTAATTCTAGTAAAACTTTTTCTCGTATAATACTAATAGTATCTCTGAAAATTAAAAATCAAATTAATATTTCATAATAAATAGATAATTATTTCAACTATATAAAAATAAACATATTTATACAAAACTATGTATACCCTACTAATCGTAGTTAACTTACTTCCATCGTTTTATTAAAAATTCTGTAAATAATATATCGAGATCATTCTTTACAAGTTCTACACTATTGGACTGTACTAAACCAGTTACTATTTTTAAACCTAAATAAAAAAATATTTAAATAAAATATATTCATTAATGTATTTAGATTTACCAAAACTTGTAGCTAAAAGTCTAGGTCCAATAAAATCAGATTGTGATATTTTAGTAAGAATATCCCTCAGGAATATGAAATAACTTTTATTTGCATCATTTTCAAAAAATAAGTTACTATGATAATGAAAAATTGCAGTAAAAAGTTCCAATGATTTTTGAACATCTATTGATTTTTTAACTTTTTCAGGAGAAATCAATGAACCACTTTTTGCCTAAAAAGATTAATCAGCATAGTATAGAATTTTACTTTTACCTACTTAGGAATGAATAAATAATAACAATAAGCAATAGTTATTAACTAAAAATATTAAATATCATACCAATGTTTCAAAACATTTATTAATTCTTGCAAAGATCAAAACAGAATTAAAGTTATTGAATGCATCTTCACAAACATCAAGATCAAAACAATTAATTATAACAGCAAATAACTTAATTGTACCACTTCTAGGATTTTCTTTAAATTTGCTCACCCAAATATTCACTATTTCCTTTAAAATAAAAAATAAAGGAAGTGTACAACAAAATGTTTTATGTTATAAAAAAATAGATATACAGCAAATTATTTCTAAACATCTTTAAAAAGTAAACTTACTTCTATTTCTGTAGTGCTAGTAATGGTAGGATCTATTACAGTAAAATAACTTATTTCAATTGAATCTCTTGTAATTATCGATGTCACTGCAAATCAATTGTGCATTAATTATTTAATTATATATATTATGAATAATTGAAATTAAAAGTACTTAAGTAGCCAGTAGGTACTTATTAAGTTAATTAAGTTAATGTTATAAAATTGTATTTTTGAAAAACAATAAAAGTATATTTATTGTATAGGTACCTATAGATTGTTTTCAGAATGAGAATAATTTTTGTATTTAGTGTATAAATAAAGCAATACTTATACCTAAATTACAATTAAAATAGATAAATAAATTGTAGGTATAAACTTACAACTAGAAGACAATGTCAAATTGGACGAAAGCATAACACTGTTGTCACTCGAAGAACAATTAGTTTCATCACGTTCAAAACCCATAGCAATTATTAGAATCAATTAATTTTATAGAATACCTACTAAATACTAAAGTTTTTTAGGATAAAATAATAATAGAATATATAAAATTGTTAACAAAATTTTAACAAAACGATTAAAGGGTTGCTTTATAAATCAATAGTCCATGCAAATGCCATGCGAATCTTATACATTTTAAAAATTATGACACTGGTCACTAGTAGAGGAAATATAATTAATGTAAAACGTTAAAACGAGTCAAAATGGCCAAATAAGTTTAATGACTGTCAGACAACATTGTGAAGACGAAAATTAATATTAAACTGAAGACATTTATTTATACATAATATAGACATACCCACCTACTACTATATTAGTAAACAGAAGGTATGTAAGTTACCAACTGTTTATGGTCAGATTCGACGCTCAGTACCGCCACCACAATTTGTGATTTTCAAAGTAATTACTAATTAAATTATTAAAGTCCTAGTTCTATTTTCTCTTGTCTACCTCCAGCTGAAGTACTCAGAAAATCAAGAAAGTGTGTATAGATACGAGATACTTATTGGCTATTTTAGTAGGTATACAATGTCCCGTAAGGATTTACCCATAGTGATATTTCCTGAAGTTATAGTTACCTATTTATAGACACGCGTCCGCGGGCTACATGTTTGATAACAAGAAAAAATATTGAAAATCATGAAATTAATGAAAACAAAATGTTGAAACGCCAACATTTTTAGAAAAATAATTTCTACAATATGGCTGTTTTCGATTTTTTTGAAAATAACTAATTAAACAATTATTTTTTTAACTTTTTTACCAAAACATTTAAATTTAATTTAAATATGAAACACTTTTTGTCCTTGTCCAGTTGTCTCCGTGAGTCCCATAAAAAATTTATATCACTAAAATTTCAGGAGATATCACAATAGGTAAATGCTCACGGGACATTGTATAAATATTATAAATTATATGACAAATTAAAGTTAATTCTTAGTACCTATACTACTTACGAGTATGTAGTTAAGTAAGCCGCTTGTTTTCATTTAGATAATACCAAAATATAAGTTTCATCTCAACCACAGTTAATAATAAATAGGTACGTACTAAAACTAAGGATACTAGTAACTACCAACTAGTATAAATGTATAATATACGTAGTGTAATGTTTAATATGGTAGTGTAATAAGGTACTAAGTAGGTAGTAAGTTGTATATTCAACTTCTGTACTTTTACTAAAATAGTAAAAAATAGTAAGTACACAAACATTTTGCTACAGACTGCAGTGATGTACAATATAGAAATCAAAAGATATCTATTTTTAAATAATCAACTATAGTCTATTGTCAATGGAAAATATTATACTGGTAAAGTGGTAAGAAAAGGTAAACCAAAATATCAGATAAATAAAACACTATGCTACAGAGAACAGATGTAAAATATTATTTTTTTATATCGATTAGGTATAAATTTAGGGCGAGTAGTTTATCAGTTGTAAGTATTTAAAGTTTAGATTCGCAGAGTGAAGTGGCACAGGGGTTACCCTGCAAAATGTTTGTCCACTACACTGCTTGTCTAAACTTGTCTACTCGCCCTAAATTCGATTTTTATATATCAAAATACTCAGAAAATTATTCTGCTTTGGATTATGAAATTAAAACTCTATGGTTGTCATTCAAAAAAGTAAACAACTTAAATAAATATAAGGATAAAAAATATTTAAAAACAAAATTTTTAATAAAAATGTTGTTTTTTTAACAACTTGAAACTATGTAAAAAAAAGTTTTCAAAAACATGAATACTTTTTGAAATAAAGAGTGTTTTATAATAAAAGAATCACTCAGTATATTGTATTTCCAAATTAATATAATTTTATATGTTTTATTTTATTCGACAGACGATAAAACAAATCACTATAGGACAGTGTTCTAATTTATAATTTTAATTTTCGTATAAAATATTATGTAAAATATTATATAAACAAATTTATAATATAAAATTATTATGTGTATATTTCTTGTTTTTTAAGAATATAATTTATGAAGATGAAACTAAAAAATTTTTATGTTTGCAAGAATGTTTGAGGGGGCTAAGCCCCCTCAAGCCTCCCCCCCGATTTCCGCCAATAATTGGCATACGTCAGTAAATGCGTAATGTACTATAATAATGTGTACAACTTTTTTATTGTTGACTATGGCGGCGAATGAGATACATTCCTATAGTCTATAAGACTATAAGTAGACTACGACCGAACAGCACGATAAACTAACGCGAAAAATGTACATACGTTTTATGATAGACTATTACTAAGTCTAGTAAACTAATGACTGGTGCTAGGATGGTAGACTAATTTGAATTTAATTAAGTATCAACTATTATGATGGGTACGGTGAAATTAACAAATTTAAATAAAATACATAAATTCTAATCGATCACCTTGTACATGATAACTAAGGCCCCTTTCTACGTGTTGAACTAAATACTTCACTCCGACCTACACATCAAATCTATCTTAGAAATATTCTTATTTATATTAAATAGGTACACGTTTTGTTTACGACTAAAATATCACTCAGATTCTCTAATTTAAACACTTGAATCAGACGCACATGGAAATTCCAAAGGAGACTTAAAAGAAGGTAGTGTCGTGACCTAAACTCTAAATTATGTTTAAAATAAAATAAAGAAAAAAATACATATATATTATAATATAATACATTGATAACAAATTAAATCAGTTATAAAATGGAACCACTGGGCTACTATTTTTCTCAAGTAATTTGTGTCAAGTGCTTATATTATTGTATAGCACTTATTCTTATTATAAAATTAGCTTACAGATTGTATATTAATTATGTAAAATACAAAAAAAAGATTACTGACTACTAATGACTATCACTTATTGCACGCACACGATTAAGTGGGCACTAAGCAATAAGCATCAAATAATTACAGCGTCCTAACACAATCCTGACTAAACATCCTACTCATTAAGGTTCGAATAATTTTGCAGTTGCTCTATTACCAAAATGTTGGTTATATAATCATTAATCAACATATGTAAAGTATCAACATATCTACGGATAAAGTGATCAACCGAGCCTAGAGTGAACAAAAAATAACAACGGCGGATTAGGACGAGATTGCAACACCTTACTTGAAAATGACTGGTCCTACCAGTGACCCTACCACTGATCCAACCTTAGGCATAATAATATACTCAGTTTTAATTTTTTGTGGCCTTACCATATAATTTTTGGCCTCTCTAGAAAAAAATCCTGGCGCCACCACTGCTTCGTGACCACCCTCCTCATCTAAAGTAAATATAAATTTGATCATATCGTTGGGAAAGCCAAATTTTGAATGAAAAAGTTCATTTTGTAAACCAGTGTTTTATTATTTTTGACCTACGCGGTCCCCCGGTTGAGAAACGGTGGGTTATACGACAGATTGATATAAAAATCATAATTTTTTTACGGCGCATCATATACAATCACTTTATCACTCCTGTGTTGTATTAACAGACATTAAATTTATTTCAATATTCTGTATAAGGTAACATAATAATATTATTTATTGTGTTTTAAAAATGTATGTTATTGTGATTATAATACACATACAATAATAATAATATAATAATTATAATATACATTTGGTTAAATTGTACAATATATATTAAAATTATTACAAAAATCATATAAATTATAAGATATAATTAAGTATCTATACGACTATACAACTGATATAGTTTTAGCTTGGTAATATATAGTTATATTGTTATATATAATTTATAGTAGTTAATCTGTAAAATCTATTTAAGGTGTTCTGAAAGATTTCTGGGCATGAAATCTGAATCTAACTAAACAAACTTATTTTTAGATTCTGAGCGCAGCGATTCATTAACGGGATATTTTCATGATTGCGATTGCGATCACATTTTGAGACAGTAAACATACATTGAGATTTGAGAGTGGTTCCTAATAAAAAATTGGATCTAGATGATATCTTTTAAAATAATCAGAAAAAAAATAGAAGCCGGGTATTTTTAAATAAAATTATTTTTTGATAACTGACTTTGTTTTTGTTGTCATTTATATACGAATGAGATAGGTATGACTTGTGGCAAAAAATGTAGATTTGAATTTTACTGATTATTAACATGGAAATTTTTTTGAACATGAATACATGATAATATGATATGATTTTCAAAATATTTTAGCTCTTTTTATGCTATTTATAGACATTCTAAGTTAATTAAAAAATACTAACCATAGAAACTTGAAAAATTTCACTACAAATTAAATTATAATGTTCTATTCTTGATGAAAATATCAAAACATTTGAACTAATAATGCAAGCTACTTGTGTTTATAGTCATTACATTTTTTTTTTGTTTTGTAGATGTTGATAATAATTATTATGTTGGTCAAGAACTAAGAAGCATGAGCATTTAATAACAGGCTCCTCATAAGTTGTTCTCATATAATTATTTAAATGCACTTTTTGAAAATATATTGGCAAAATATTTTTAATAAGCATTTGAGGTTCAAATTTTTACAAAATTGTTTATTTAAACAAAAAATAACGTTTTTAATTATATTGTTGTAAATCGTAATTTCAAAAATATTAATTATAAGGAATTGAGACTTTTTTCATCTACATGTATTATTATTTATTAGGTTATATTATAATAATTAATAATTAATTATACAATGTCCATTGTTCATCATTATACGTTTTTAAATTATATTAAATAAAATTAAAACGTTAATTATAAAGAATACAGTGTCCGATGTCGTGACCTACAATATTTGCTTAAAATTATATGTAATATAAATATAATCTACTCAACCCATTTAAAGTGGCTTCTTTAAAACAAGTCTTTCACATTTGTAAATTCATTAACCAAACATTCTTAATGTACACGGTATACTTCTTAATTAAAAATGTGAGAGAGTAAGTAACCGCACTGCTGTTCAGTAGTATAATAATATGTCGAGTGAACTACGATAACTAAGTAAGTTGTAATATAAGTGTTAATTTGAATTCAATGAGACAATGATAAATCTTTGCATGAGAAAACAAATGTTGTGCGTAAAAAGTCTGTCAGCTTATATTACTAAAAAGTAGTTTATTTCAATATTAGTATATTAAATTATTTTTTTGCCAAAAATAATTCATTTGAAAGTCCTTGTGAACCACGTTGTTGAATTATTATACATTATAACTAAAATTGTTATTCGTTATTTAAATATCTAATGTTGTTCAAAGCAAAAAAACATTTTCACCGATACAAAAAATAAAAATTTACATCATATAGTAAATTAATATATTTTTGGCTCTGCTTAGCATCTAAAAAATAAATTATATAAATTTTAAATTTTAAAACATTTTAGGTAAAAAAAAAAATAGTTTTTTAATCACCCTCTGCAAAATATTTTTATTCGTCAGTATTTTAAACTTTTGAAAATCGTCAAAATACTTGTAATAACACCCAGTGTGTTGAAACGTTTTAAGTTATAATTAATGAAAAAAAATTTTGTAATCTTTTAATTTTAACTATTTATATATGATTTTTATCTTTCATCATTATTATTGTTATTTTTTATGCATGATTGTATAAATTAAAGTAATAAGATAACCTAACAATGTAACAGTCATTCGATTTACAGATAGACACATATATATTTACATTATATGAGAATTATAATTGCATAATAAAGTCCTTATTGATGACACAAATTTCGCTCTATATCATACGCACAATACATGGTAAGTAGTAACTAGTTTGTTATGGAGTAGTACCTATAGTGTAGCTAATAGATCCAACGAGTATCACGCTATGCTGGTTATGAACAGTCGGATTGTAGACACCTTCACAGGCAGTGCAGTGTTTACGCGGAACGGTCTTTATACTATATTATTCTCGTATAAGATTTATATTTATAGAAGAAGTATACGATTTTCGTATTTTTCATAATTTATTTTCTTTCGCTTAGTGTATTTTAATAATTTAATTTTAAATGTAAATTCTGATCAGGCTTCACCATGACTTGTTCGGACAAGGGATATACTAGGATCAATATCCTTTCTACGTGCAGTAGATCGGTAGAAACTGCTAAACATAAACGCATTTTTATTTCAAAAAGGTAATTAGTTTTTAAATCATTTTTTTTTTTAATAAAATTAAAATAATTTTTAAGCTATCATTAGGACATTTTTAATTATATGTTGTTAATAAACGTAAAAATAAACTTATAAAAATTAATTATGCTTATAAAAAAGAAGAATGTATTTAAATTATATCATTAGTACCATTTTAATTAAATAAATAATTTTTTTTTACAGTTTGTTAATAACAGGTTTTATTTTTGTATAATTTTAATCCAAACTTGAAATTATTTCAGGAGCAAATAAGAATATTAAAAATAATAATAAAATAGAACTTATTGGTTTAATCTTTAATCCATAATAAATAATATCATACTATAATTTTAAAAATAATAAATAAACAATTAATTTACTGTTATATAATGTTAAGTTTAAATGATAACATTTAATTTTAAACTGTAATCCAATTGTCGATTTTCAACTATCCATAGTAACTAACTGGCCAAGTGTACAAAAAAATAATATGATAGACAATTAATATCTATATTAACTATTAAGTATGTTCTAGTAGTTTTATTCAGTGTTCAATTTTTGTTGATATATTATAGTATAATACCGACTTAAAACCAGTTTTAAATACCTACGATATTTGTATTTATAGTTATATACATGAGTTATAAATTATAATAAATTGAAATTTAACCTAATTCACCTAAAGTAACTTTAAAATGGTATTCAAAGAATAAGTACTTAGATTTTCTACACAATTTAAAGAATATTCTGTGGTGATCAATGTTTTTTTTTTTAATGAAAATCAAACTTTGAACGATTAGTTTTTTTGTTTTTAAATTTATATACTATATTAAATATAATATTTAATCTAGTACCTACTAATTAAACTTGTATTATTTTTACAAGCTATATATTATTAATAGATTAATATTAATTATAATAATTTACAAATCATCATATTTTCAAAATCTATCATTTTAAATCCTTAGAAGACAAAGTTAAATGATTAAAAACTATTCAATCAAATTTTGATTTAAATACATCATCATGAAAAATTATTTGTTTCAGTTTATAGAAATAAGTGTGATTATCATTTTTATTTAAAAAAAAAAATAATCGAATTTTTTTATTACTTAAATTGTTTTAAAACCAAAGTCTACAAATCTGAAATGCATTTTCCATCGTATATTTTTAATTATAGTTAAATATTAAGGGATATTGTTTAGTTGAACTTTTAAAGAGGTTGATGACCTCTACAACTTCAGCTCCATAAGTTTTATTCTATTATTATTTTGATTACCTAATTATAACTTAAAAATTATAATACTACAAATTTCAATCTCATAAAATTCTTAAATTAATTTTTATATAAAAAAAATATCAAATATTAATGTAGTTATTACCTTGTTAAATTTACTATTTATTACAAAATAAGTATGATGTAAATAAAATATGTATTGTTTATTTTGAGCAACAATATGTGCTCACAAGATGTTTTTTAATTCAAATAAAATGTTACGTAAAAAAATATATACCAGTTTTATTTATTATTTATTTGTATTGGTCATTGATATCCTGTTGAGATTTTATTATAAAAGGGGTGAAGCAATTTTTAAGCTTAAGAACATTTTATTAATATGCTCTGTCATTTGCATGCTGGGTTCGGTGATTTTTTTTTTGTTTTGTGTGACTTTATAATATTTTAATTATGAGTTTTGAGTTTGTAAACAACACAATAAAGTATATAATAAAACCATATTTTTTTTGTTTTCAGAACTAGCGAACTTGTTGCGCTTATGGCAATTTCGTCAACTTTATTTTTATTCTTACACACCAGGGATCTGCACACTCGACTTAGGTCATTACAATCTATTACAAATTCTGCATCAACTTCAGGTAAATTTCAGTTTATGTAAAAATAAATAAACCTAATAGGTACCTATTTATTGTTTAACAATGTAAAATCATATACAATAATAATAATTCAATGATCGATAACAGTTGTTACAACAATATTTTTTATATTTAATTAATATTTCAGTTAATTATTAATCATTGATATAAATAGTTATAGTTAAAATGTATAGTATAATAACATACCTATTTATTTTTCTAAAATCACTTTTAAACTTAAGAGGATCTAATAAGATCTTATGAGGACCTCATATAAAATTTAAAGTTAAAAACATTATCTAGGGCATCTCATAAGCGTTTTATTATATTTTAATTTTAAATCTAGTTATGAGTATTTTAAAATTGTAAATTATTTATACATCTTAAGAAACTTATAACTCGCTTTAAAATTAAAATATAATAAAACGCTTATGAAGTGCCCTAGATAATGGTAAAGAAACTTTAAATTTATTATTATTATTAAATTTAAATTTTTTTAAGAGGTTATTTCAATCTATTTTAAGAAATTAATATGGTTATAATCATTATTGTGAACGTAAAATTTGCTATGTTGCACGCGAGTCATAGAGAGAATACAAATAGAGCGCTGACATCCTCTTAATGGTTACCTAAACACAATAATAAATATCAAAATAAAATTCTATATTTATTTTTAATCAAAGTATTGATTGCACAATATCAATAAAATAACAAATTTGATCTGGTGACTGATAAATTAAACAACCTTTTTAATGAATGAAGAATGACTAAGCGCTACTTTATTTTCAATAATGCTAGCTTAACAAATTATTTTTAAAATAAATAATAATTTTAAAACACATTAGCGAATGCACATACAAATTGCAGTGATTCATAAGCTACGATTACAACTAAGAAATTATTTTAAATTTATTATAAAGTTATAGAAACGTTTATTTTTTTAAACTTTTATACTTCTTTTTTAATAGTTTTGGCACCTTATATAAATTATATGTTTATATAATCCGCTATAATTTTTAACTAAAATATTTTGATATAAGTAAAATTGTACATAATATTTAACTAAATTTTTTTTATAAAATATTCAAAATTATTTTGATTAAACAAAATTGAGGATTTAAACTTTAAATTTTAAGTACAATAAATTCGTGTTATTTCATGTAGGTAAATTTAAAATAGCACTAATTTATGTATTTGAACCTTGTCGAGTAGATTGTAAGTATTTTATTAAATTTGGGAAAATAGTTTGCAGTTGCGGTACGACCGTGATTTTTTAAGATGTGTCCCAGACAAAAATTTGGTGGGTGAGTAGTTGGAAAATGTCAATGCTGGCCGGTTTAATTTTTTCAATAGCCCTGGATTAATTGTACCTGATAAGTGATAATTATAGTTCATAGATTTAGTATATTATTTTGCATTATTATTAATATACCGACGTGTCTCACAAATTAAAATTTCCGCTGCGCCATTAATAGTTTGTGAATAAAATCTACGTACTAGAAATATTGCAGATTTAAAAATATTGTTAAATAATAATTTCAAAATTGACAATGTTATCTCACACAGACTGCAATCCTCTTTTGATTTTACATTTTAAATAGTTTTCTACGTTTAAATTTTCAATAAACATAATGTATATAAATATTAATTAATATATTTATATTATTATATTATGTAATTGTAATGGATAACAATAACAATTAATTTTCATAAAAATATATTTAATCAATTGTTATGTATTCGAATTCTTCGATTAAAATATTTGTATTATTATTTAGATTTTAGAGTCTATATTATTATCTCATATGGATCATAAATAATAATTACGTACAAGTCTAAAATTTAAAGGTAAATTAATTTAATTTTTAATTCGTGATGGTAGTTTTTTTTATTATAAGCTTACACTTATGATATTATTTGATTTAACTTGGTTGAACTAAAACGTGTATACTATAAAAAATAAGTGTTACATTTAAACATATTGGTCATGTTCAATGTTTATTTCATTTAAAAATTATAGTTGAAAATTGTTTATTAAATTTTTGATTTTTCTAAGTATTGTATTTTCATAAATTTTAAATTAAACATATTGTAATAGATTGCTTATTGTGCATAACAAGCTTTTGTTCTCGTTTTTACTTTTGAGGTGACTACAGTGACTCACGGTTTATGTACAGTGTTAGTATACAGTCATAAAGAAAGGCATTAAGTAATACGTTCACGTACGATAGACTTGCTTGACAAAAGAAGACTGTTTTTGTTCTGTTCCCACTGGACGACTGACCATCATTAGTCGCGATCGTTGTTTTTAAAAGAAATAATGTTACAAATAAATGTGTATGTACATCTTTATGGAACTAACACTATATGCCCCGTGCCCTACATTAAGACGACACGACATTTCATTATTAAAAACTTTATTTTTGCTCCCGCCGCCTATTCAAAAATAAGATTAAATAAAGACCAACTAGACTTTCTCTTTTGTAATCTTACTACGGGTGCGAGAATATATTAGTATAATTAAAAAAATAATAATTAATTCTACAAAATACTTTTTTTTGAAAAAATTGTTTATTAGTTTCACAAGTTACGTATACCTATTCTGTATTGAAATTTAACTTGTAGGCAAATACCAAAATTTTCGTTAAAAATCAATGTAGGCTAATCGTTCCGTTGTACGATTTACGATTGTATCATGTGTGCAGTGGACGAATTTCACTCTACAAGTACTTATAGGTACTCAAGTTTCATACTTTAAAAGAATCTTGTTCTACATCTTGAAGTATCTAACTACCTAATTTGTATGTCACTATAGATCTAATGACTGAATTAGCCATAACATTTAATCATTGTTTTAAGTTTTATGATTTATCAATATAAAATTGGAATTTTTACGATGTTAAAATTACAAATTTAAACGATACATTGGTTTCTTTAATATTTTTTTAGTAAAGATAACACACAAACCCAATATTACTAGGAATTTATCCGATATAATTTCTAACTCTAACTACTCTATTGCATATTGGTAACTATATCCATATTGTACCTAAATAGTATATGGCTATCTATATATTAATATTATTAGGTACAATTTTTATACAAAAATATCAAATTGTTAAAACTACTTTTGTTTTATAATATAGACAGATATAGTGCAGTTTTTAGGATGAGGTAATAATAATTTATTGATTTAAGATTTAATATGATAATAAAGTCATAATGATAATAGTAATACTAAAACAATAACATTATAAATCATAAATACTATTTTAGAACATAAATATCAAACTGTTTAAAATACGATTTTATTTTATTTAAAAATAAAGTTTTAAAATTTCAAATATTTTAATTATAAATAGAAATTTCATCTATTATTATATGAAGTACCTATGTATTTTAAAACGTATCTTATATGTATTGACGCATTGTATAAATATATTTTTATAATGCAGAGTTCAATATTATAGAATATATCATAAGTTGCTATTATATTGTATGTAATAATAATTGATTTGACCAAAATCTTATTTGAAACCTTTAAATTATAATTTTAATTACCTAATCAAATGATTAAACACAATCATTTTTAATGGATCTTCTTGAATATTTGCGTGTATTTTGTTTAAATAATACTTAAAATTTATAATGTTAAGAAAAAAATTAATTATTTTTCTACTGTTAGGTACATTATTTTTCTTATTAAAATAAAAATAACTTATTTAATAACTTCAACTTGGATATCTTAGAAGAGTCTAATCTTTTGTTAATTTTTAATAAATAATATGATTACACATCGAGTAAACATATTATTATAATTTATAATACAAATAAAAGATAGTCTACAATGTAATGTATCATATATACTATAACTATAGTGTAATATATGGTATATATTGTACATGTTTGATTCATAACTTAAATTTAATTTTTGGATTCTGCAGTGAAAGTATATTTATTTTAAGTCATTCACTATTATGTTAATATAATACGGATTACGGATGAAAAATGAACTATCCTTTCATTTGTAAAATGTTCACGCAAACCTTATAAAAAATCGAACATATTTACGAAAATTGTTAAGAGAAAGTGGACGAACATTGCCATTGACCTTTACCTTTGACACGATAATGCCTTAAGGTAAAATTCAATATTCGTATTATTGTATACTAATGACTTAGATATTTACGAAACTTGTTCAAAGATGTATCGATTGTATCGTATATAAGATACATATGTTCTGCTTTTGACTATTCTCAATAATAGGCTGCTGATCTGAGAAAATATGTTTTGTAATTATATATGGATTCACTAATAAGTAATAAGTAATAATAATATCATGTACCTACCTATTTTTTATTATATTATCAAAGTCGATTATATAATATTTGTTTAAATCAAAGCGACGTGTAATTATAATATAATTATTATATTATACTTAAAATAGAAAACAAATTCTTAGGCATCAGAAGTATTCGATTTTTTAAAACAAACAATATAATCCAAAAAATATTTAGCGACGGTTATATTGTTTTTGAAAATAATTATAAATATTGTTTATTTTTTATTTTCTAAAATTGATTATTATAAATATGTATTAATATATTATTGTACACAACTAATTTAATAATTTACATAATACAAATATATGCTACTAATATAAAAATATTAAATACAAATATAGCAGGAATTAATTCTAATGACGATTAAAACCATAAAATTAAACATGTAGGAAATTAAATAATTAGTTAACATTTATAAATTAAATTATGACCTACTCATTTTTTATATTATTTTGTCCCAATAACATTTTACATTTGTTTTTATAGTTGCATTTTCAAGATTAAATCAAATAAAAGCATTTACATTCACTTTTTCTAAACTCATTGTAATGACCGTTTCGAAATAATAGCCTGGATTGTACACGTATATTGTATATTATACTCAAATGTTTATAATATGTACATCGTTTCCTCTCTCTATCTGAACTGAACCATTGAGTTGCTTACGTAGCCAAGTGGTCTACTCGAATTTGACGTTAAGATTATACCCACAACCTATTATGCTGTCATACCTTCACGTTTGAACAATACGTTAAGCAGTAGTAGTAGTGTGTTATATTTATATTATACAAGAACATTATTAAAAAGAGTATTTGTTTTGTAGTCGAGATAAAAATTAAATTGCAACATAATATTTTTATTAAGTATTCATGCAAATGGTTAATATTTTTAAATTAGAGATATATAAATTATAAATGTATATAACTATCATTTTTAAGTATCTATTATATTTATTAGCTAGTATTTAGCATTATAGTAAATACAGTAGTGTAAACTACAATGATGCACAATATAAATGGCTAATTAAATATTCGATAATTTTTAATTTTTAAATTGAATTAAATTATTTAAATAATGTACAACGAAAATTCTAAATTATACACATATATGTACCAAAATACTTGTTTTGGGTATTTTAATATTACATAGTCATAGGTAGTTGTGTTGTATTTTATTTTTCGATATTATAAATAGTATCATTGATTAAATACAATATATAATTTATCAGTGATACTATATAAACAATAATTTCCTTTTCGAAAAATACCGATGTATCTAATTTCTTGAATGTTGTATTTAATACCTGTTTTGTCAACGGCACTATTTTTATATTAAAATATAAAAAGCAATAATAATAATATTAAACTATGGTCTATGATAAAAGTATAAAATTTTACGATTTCACTGACTTTCATTGCACTGGTTTACAATCTTCAGATTGGACAGATTGTAAAAATAGCTTATATTTGATTTATTATTATTTATTTCTATAAAATAATTACTATATTAACATTGTTTTTAATCAATTAACAATTTTAAATCAACTAATTCACAAATAATTTATTTAAATAACTAAATTATACCTTACTTATGACTGCGTTCAATATTATTGTTTTATTTAATTTTTTATACGAAAAAATTTAATGATTTAAATAAAAATGAGTGTATACCTAGGAGGAATGTATAGTTTTAATCTGCTTTTAAGTATTTTCTATCTATTAACTAAAAAAGTAACAACTCTCCGTTTATAGTAATAATGTAGCCTTATTATTCTACTTTGTATAGTAAAAATTATAAAAATGAATGAGTCATTACAATTTACAAACGTTCATGATTGAAATGTCTATATAATATTTATTTTTGTTTATTTTTTATTGTTATAGTGTGAAATCTAAACATGTATTGTGTACATTTGATAGATTTTCTTTCAAGTTACATAGGTATTGTAGTTTATTATCTAATGATTATATACACTGTAATATGCTATATATATATATTTAGATGTTTCGTGTAATTATGTAATATTATATGAATCGTATTGGAATTTTCTGAGTTTTACTTTGGTATTTATACTTAAAAATAAAATAATAATTATTCAATAAATTATAAAAGTAAAGGGTATCTCAAAAAGAACGCCGGATTTAAAACTGCTATAAATCAAATTTATTTATGTAAAAATAACTAAAAAAATTTATCATTTTCTTCAGAGGAGGTTGAGGTTTAAACATAAAAAATAATATCAGGCTTATCCCCACTACTAGTCAAATACGCAATCACTCGGTCAATGAAATTCTACATCATCCGATCATATATTGCCCCGTTCGTAGAGAACACGTCCAAAAACCAAATTTAGTTCGTACTTACAAGTTGACACAGTGTGATTTTTTCCTATTGGAAATGGGGATACACTAATAGTTACAATTTTACCAGAACAAACCATGTAATTTGTTGGATCTTAAAGATATAAAATATCAATATGTTGTCAGGTAATAAAGAATTTCATAGACCAAGTGATTGCGTGTAGGGCTAGTAGAGGGGAGGTATATGCCTGATATTATTTTTCATGTTTAAACCTCAACCTCTTCTGAAAAGAATGATGTGGTTTTTTAATAAAAAAAAAATAAATAAACATAAATAAATATGATTTATAACAGTTGAAATTCGGCGTTCTTTTTGATAGTTTGACACACTCTATATAAAAATTCAATTATATAGATCTTTATATCCAAGTTATTGTAACTTGTGTACTTATATATAAGTAGAAAAATGTATTCAATGTGCAATGTACATCTTTAATATTTAGCGTACATCTATTTAAATTAAAAAATGTATATGTTTATTTTGTTAAAAATAATTAGATTATAACTTTTGATTTTTCTAATAAAATCAGAAGTTAAATTATTTAATAATTCCATTCTCTCGGCATTAATGATTACATTTATGCATTATACCATAATATTTAACTTCATTGTATTTTCATATGTCCCTACCTACTCGTATATAATATAAGCGTACATCATATTTTGTTTTTGGTAGAAAAATATATAATAAGTTAGTTTCTAATATTTTAAATTTTAAGAATGTTCATGACAAATTATATTTGTCCTCGATGAATACAATTATACCTAGCTATTTTATGTTTATTTACAAATATCATACGGGAAATTAAATTAGCCGTAAAAGATACGTAATTTCAACAGTAAGAACATATAACTAATTTAAGTAATGAGAACAAAAACTTAAACTGTTGGTCATATTGTGTTTGAAAACATGGAACAACTGGCCTTTAAAATTAATAATAGGTTTGTAGATAACTTAATCTTTTTTCAAAGATTTAATTTATACTTTATAATAATTTTTTCTGAAGTGTTGTCAATAAAATATCGGTTTTATAAACTATAATGTACCTGTACTTATTTTTTAATTATTGATATTTTTGGCTTGTACCTCCTTAAAATGTATCATTGTCTCATATAGTAGGTATATTGTTTCAAACTTTAATAATATTAAATCAATTAATTAAATCAATCTTCTTTAATATATCGTAAATCTAATATATTTTATAAATAATGTAATATGATCGTGAATACCTATATTGTGCATTAAATGGTATAGGAACATTAGAAACCAGTAATTATGACATAATTCTACATAATGAATCTACTAGAGAGATTACTAGGTAGTACTTTTAATCAAGTGTTGAGTAACATGTACTGTTGTACATATATATGTTTATTATATAGATTATGATATAGACACAGTTCAGTATTGATAAATTATAATATTATAATTTATAAGATATATAGATATTTTATTGTATTTAATATTTAAGTATTGATAACTATCACTTTACTTGTTTTACAGTTAAAATCCGTCATACGCCAATGACTAAAAATACATTTCGTTTGATTTTTATAAGCATATTATGAATTTAAGTAGTAATAATATTTAAGAACTTTCCTATAAAAATGTCTATCTTCGAAAGAAAAAATTAGATAATAAAAAATTATACCTATAGAATAGATACTACTAAATTACCATTACTATTTACGTACTTGATGTTAACTTTTTTAAAACAGTTACTTATGTACCTACTATCTACTGTACATAATTATGCTTAAAAATCTAAAAAGAACAGTTGTATTGATTCAAAAATGGAAGAAAAATAGACAGATTTTGAAGCAGACTTGTCATTATTTTTGCTACTATAGCGGTATTATATATTATTAACTCAAATCGGAATTTGATTTTATAGGTATAGTCCATTCAAAGATATTTCACGGTATAACCTGAATCCATTTAGATCAAAATACCCAATAAATACCGTAAAGTTGTCATTATATAATTAGCTTGAATTTTGAAGTAGGTACTGGTCTTGAAAAAAATATTTTTTAAGTTTTACACTGTTCCATAAAAATCCCTGTTAGAGACTAAAAAATCCGAAGGTGTCTTATTTTAATTTAATGTCAATTCAAGTGTTACTAATGAGTGACTTTTAAATCAATAATCATATTATAACCTTAAAGCTATTGTAGTTTGTATTTTTAATTCATATACCTACTTAAATAATATACTTATTGTTGTATATTTCGGTAACTATATAAACTTAAAAAATGTAATGAACATACGTTTGACAATTTCAAAAAATACATCTTCTATAGCCTTAGGATTAGGCATACTATTTAATATATTTTGTATTAGGGATGGTGAGATCCTATTTATAGACAGTGCCTAGTGGTTGTCAAATACATCATGCTTGGTTGCGTCGACAATTTAATTACAGGTATCACGGTAATTGTCAATTTGAAACATTTAGGCCGGCGATTTTAACAAGTAGTGTGAAAAACACGTAATTCTATATAGACCTTAATAATTTTAATGTAGCACAAAATTATGGTACATGTGTATACCTAGTTGTATATTAAATGAGAAAAATAGTAAAAAATAATATGCAATTGTTATGGCAAAAATGAATTATATTATTATAATAGCAATGTAACATTCGTACATCAATCTCAATTGTATGAATTTCACGGTTTCGTAAGAATTAAAATCAAATTCACGTATATAACGGGATGTTCAAATGTTTGGACTTATTTGTTGTGTATTCGTAATTTGTAGGTAACAATATACATACATATTCGTAAAACAGGAATATAATAGTATATATGCATTAGAAGTTGGAATATGTTCCTCAAAAAAATAATGGCATTAAACTAGTATTTATTATTATTTTTTTTTTTTTAGGTGATTCTACTGCAATGGAAAACGATATTGATAATTTCATCCAACATGACCAGGTAAAAACGTGTTTCAATAAAGTTTAAAGATAATTACTATATTATACAAAATATATTGTGTAAAAGTTTAATAAAAATAATTAGGTATTGTTAATTAAATATCCAAATTAATTTAAAAATAGTGCAATACAATTAAAATCGAAAATTTTTAAATTAAAAACCCGGAATAATTTTCTTGTAAAATGTACTTAGTCAAAAATATAGACATAATTTACAAATAAATATGACGTATACCTTAAAACCTAATCGTTGTTAAAAAGATGTATAAAATATTTAATCATACATAAAATAAATGTATCTTGTATGTATGATAGTTATTAGTCTAGCACACTAATTTTTACACTAAACCATCGTGCATAAAAGTAAATTTGGTGGTATTAGTTCTTACAACTTCAAACTTTCTAAACGTCACAATGAATCAGCACTGATACAAGTGGTACATACGAATTGATTTACTTTTACATTTTAACTAAGACCAAAGAGTTTTATGTGTTTACTCCTATTTCTGTTAAACTATAATATTGTTTAAAATTATACAAGCGCAATAATTAATGAAACATAACTAATGTGTTTACAACTGTTTAATACTTTTATTTGTAAATTTTAATATGTATCTGTATCCAGTGTATCCTTTTTAATTATCTTATCAGTAATACAATAAAACAGTCCGCTTTCGGACAAGATTATCATTTTGTTCAGGCATCTTTCTTATTAGATTATTTTCTGGATTTGTGATAGTACCAGTTGTATGGCAAGTCAGTAATTTTTTAAACATACATTTTGCTTCAAACTTATTTTTTTAAATTATTCTTTAATAATAAAAACTTGATATGTCCAAGGTATTTGATATTCCAAGGAAGTTGCTCGCATACAGCAGTCATACGCTTTACGTATGACACGCACAACACTTAAATAACAGATTGACAAGATGGTAATTTTCGCATCAAACAATGACCCCCGGTAAAATTTCTGAAAAAATTAATCACATTTAGCCAAATTACCGCGTGGGAAATAAATAAAAATAAATCCGCCCAAAAGATTTCCTTCAATCGTAATGAATGTTCACATAAACAAAAAAATAACAACTCCACTTATCAGTTAAATCATAACGAAAGACTTAAATATTAACCCTGAAAAAAAATTGACTTTGTCTCGCCTTACAAAGCGAATACGTAATCAAGTCAATATACTTAGTACTTACCTTCACCTATTATATACATCGTACAGTTATGAGATTTTAAATTAGCTTAATAAAGTAAAAATACGTAATCAGTCATTCTGTTTGGGCGTATGAGGATCAAATATTATGTGTATCTGTCAAACCTTCGACATCAAGCTTTCTAAACAATTACCTATTAAGAATTATTACTATAGGTGTGCTTAGTTCGTATGTTTGTTTTCCATACGTGTAACAATATGTCTAAATCCATTCACTTATAGTTGCCGTTGCAGTAAATTAACTAGAAAAAGCTCATTATTAATATTCCAATTAGAGTCATTCAAATGTACTCTAATACATTATAAATATACACCTAACAATTAACATAAAATGTTATGTTCTTCCTAACTACTCATCAAAACATTTAATACTTTATAGTATATATATTATATCATATACGAATAATTCATAAGCTAATATATAAAAAATATTTGGTAGGTACCTATATTGTCAGTGTATACGATATGGTTCCCTTTTAAACTTCTTAAGCCAATTAAATAGTTACATATTATGCCATTATTTTTTATAGTCAATTTTTTTACAAATTAAGTATAAGTATAGCAAATATTGTTAAATACTTTTATTTTTAAGACGTTAAATCACCAATACTTATAAGTAACTAATATAAATTAATAATAATTTATAATTTTTATATTATATTGGTTCCTATTTTTTATTTAATCATGTAGTTAAAAAAATGTTTTTGTGAAATTTAAATTAATCAATAGTCTAGTACCTAAAGAGAAAATCTTAAGAAATCTTACTTTGTTGCTAGAAAAAAAAACAATATTTTTACGGAAATGAACGAAAACAAGACTTATAGCAATAAATGAACCGAACTCGTCTCTGTCTAAAACACATTAAATTATTGACTGCTGTAAAAAATACACCGTGAAAATGATGAATTGATTTCAGTAAAATTACTGAACACTCAGTACTTTCGTTCATTTTTTTTTTTGCGTTTTGTTATAAGGTATCTCAGTTAACCTATTCATTAAACTAAATTTCTATTATAATTTTACTAAGACAACGTAATATTAATTAAATATGTATATTATAAGCATGTAAATTATATATTATAAGTTTGCGTAGTAGCTTTATCTTTCAAAACTAGATAAAAATTTAAATAATATTTACAAATAATTTTTGTATTAGATAAATACATTATACGTAGGCGTAGTATTTTTCAAATGGGGATGTTTTAATTTAATATTGAAATACAACTTGGATAGGGGCTGTTCACAGATCCACCATACCTATAAAGTCATATGATCACATTAATAAATTATGAAATATGTTTAACTTTTGAATATTTCTTTAAACAAACTGTAGAATATTAGATATTAATAATAAAGATACAAAATTATAATAATATTTATATCAGTCAAATGTGGCGATTCTTTCTTAACAAATCTTCAGATAATAAAGTCACAATGTCGTTTATCGATAACATTTCTAATAGCAGCTGTTAATTACATATTTTGTAAAACTCTGAATTATTTTCAACATATAATATATTTTTGGGTTATATATTTATATTGCCAAAAAGGAAGAATGTTTTCGAGATTGGTAAATTGGGTACCAAATGGCCTTATTTCGATAAATTGGGTCCCGGAAAAAATGTTAGTACGTTAAATATAGTAAGTCAAATTTTATAATTATAGTAATATGGTATAAATATTTTATAAATGGTATAAATTAAAATATATGTGGTTTTTATAATATCATGTTCTAAATAAATAATGTACCTAATGTTTGTTTATCTATCGATGCGTAGAATTAATTGGTGTCCGAGCGGTGTATTACTATACATAATGTGCTCCCAACCCGAACAGATACATTCTATGCAGTATAACGTAGAGATTTATCGTAACAGAACAATTCAAAAGTAAATTTTATAAATATTAAATAAGAAATATTAAAGTTTTAAGTTTTTAATATTTTAGGCTTAGTTGCACTAATGGTTTATAGCTGGGACCCAACTTACCTATTACCTTTTTATACCCAGGACTCAACTTATCACTTTCAAAATGAACACAAATGATCGCGGACCCAATTTACCTAGTTCCGATGTTACAACACATTAACACCTAAAACATCCTGGCTACGCACCTGATTTTACGTATACATTATAATATACTTTCTGATTTTCATTTATATTAAATACGTGCAATATGCTATTCATACGACCATATTATAGAGTGTGACGTGTAGTTATTAGTTAATACATATTTTATAATATGGATAGTATTTTTTTTTTATTAATCATATACTCAAATGAAATACAAATTAACAATGTCTACTTTTTCAGAAATTGGAAGCATATTCTTTGAATAACACGGGTCATGCAAAAAAAGAGTTGATATTTTTCAATCGAGTGCCTAAAGTGGGCAGTCAGACATTCATGGAAATATTGAGGTTGCTGTCTCTGAGGAATCAGTTTGTATTTTACCAAGATCATGTACAAAGGGTCGAAACCATCCGTTTGGCTGAAACCGAACAGGTGAATATAGTTCTCATGTATCCCACATTCATATAGCATATTATTCACAATAATATAATAAACGTTTGTGTTTATAAAAATGACATGAAAATTATGAAATTCCCTTTTGTAATATTATGCTTTAACTGGGGCACAACGTTGACTACGAAAAATCGTGACTAATTTTGTTTTAATTACTGCATCCTCTAAAAAAAAAAAAATGATATATACACGATACTTTTGTATTCATATAAAGGAATTCTATTTACTATTTGCATTATTCATTGTTTCATTTACAACATGTAAATACTACTATTATATATCATACAATTACATTTATTTCGATACGTGTAATAAAAATGATAAATGGAGCAGATATACCTTTATTATATTAGTATTATAAAATCACTGTACGCCTATGTACATATGTGTAAACAAATTAATGTTATTAGTTATAAGTTATAAAGTTATATTTATTATTAATAAAAAAAAAAAACATTTATATTCATATTTTTTATTTTGTAATTACAAATTACGTACATCGTACACGATCACGTCAACGGAAATAAAAACAAAAATAATTATTAAATAGATTGATAAAAATCACAAATATAGTTTAAAAGCATTTTTACTTTAATAATGAATAATTATTAGAGGTTTTCATTCGTCTGTGAATAATTTAAAATGAAAATTATCGTAAAATTAATATAAACCATTAAAATATTTTTCTGAATGCTGGCCTACGTCCAAAAGTGATAAAGGGTTATATAATTTTTTCAAATTAATATTTATAGCAAAAAACTAACATCTTCTAAATATAATACGAGTTTAATACATTAATACCGTATTTGATAGCTAATACATCTTTATACTTTTATAAAAAAATGTAAAAAGTAAGAAAACAAATTATTATATTATCATGATTGGTATAATCAAATTAAATGACAATAATTTAAACTTAATTTTTCTTGATATTTGTTTGCAAAAGTTAAAAATATTAAGTGCTATTTAAGTCAAAAGTTTTAGGCCTTTAAATTATTGCACACTTCATGTTTCAGCATGTACCATTGCAAAGTTGTTCAAACTTAAATTTACAGATATAATTAATAAAATTATAGTTACTGTAGGTATTTTAACTTGTAACCAACAATTTTAACGTCATTCACTATATTATAATTAATAAGTAATAACGTGGTTAAATATAAATTTGAATATTTAATCTGGAAATATATGCATCCTCTTGTATATGCCAATTTTAATTAATAATTAAAATATGCATTAAAGAATTGATATTTAGAATACCTACACTGTAAAATTATAAAAAACACATATACTATTTCAAACAATTGTGTTTTAAACCCATATAAGAATTAAAAACTGAGAAGTAACCATATATAATTTCCCAACATAAAATACAAGATTCTCATTAAATAAACTTTAATTATATATTATCTACTAGGTACCTACACTGCTGTAGAAAATATAAATGAGTATTTTAGAAATTAGATTTAATTAAAGTGTATGATCTCTACACGTGTAAAGTATTTCATTTGATTTGGTAAATGTACCTACTTACTAGTTTACTACAGTCCACATTGGACATTGGTTACACACGCATAATATCTACTTAAAAAAATAAAATTTCAAATATTTAGAAACTAGAGAGGACAATTCTAATTTTGGTATTTAATTGTACAATAGGTTGGTAAAATTAAACTGAGCATGTAATTCAATTAAGTAGGTGTATGTACCTACACTGTTTAATATATATGTATAAATGTTATGGGATCAAGATTTGAATTTTTAGAGTGGTATATTGAACATGTATATAAGTATCTAAGATTTTAGATACTTGCCATTTTAGTTAACGGTTCTATTTTTTATTAAAATAATAGAAAGATCTTACAATTTTAGAACTTATAAATTGTTATTGTAGTAAAATAAAAAATATTTTATTGTACAATTGAACAACAACTGTACACATCAAAGAAATATTATTACGAAAATTACATTGAATTGCGTTTTAAATAATTTTATAAAAAAATAATTGATTTCAATGTTAAAAAATGTTAGTTGGTTATTATTTAAAGGATGTGGTACACTGGAGATTTGTCATTTTTACATTCTGCCTATCATAGTCGTGACACAACTAATTCACGTTCCGCGTAATCAAAATTGTTGATTCTAGGTTAATAGCAAGGTAAATTGACCCTTCTATACAATTTAAAGATGATGACTGAAAACATGGTCTGTGATATACTGTTGGCTCATACAATACCCCAAATTTGATGAAAAATATTTAAGTATTTATTGTAAAATTTGTAATATTTTTAATTCTGTAGAAAATAAAGGATCATTTTAAAATAGGTTATTAAACATAATATATGTATTTTTCTTATTTTTAAATTCTTTTATTGGAATGTTAATCTAGAAGCTAGAAGTGCTGGAACCCAACTAACTGACCAGGAACCATCCGTTATTATTGTTTTAGTTGCGCAGAATGTGAATGTATGTCTCGTATATAAATATATAATATTATGATGTATAAAATAAAAAATTAGTGCTGTGTATGCGTCTTGTTTATATAACACATCTCTAATCATAATATATTATAAGCAGCATATATATTTATAATATATTATACGACCTTTATACATTATGCTGACTATGCAGTATAGCCACTTATTTTAGTAACTACTACCTATTAACTACAGTTTTAGGACAAAATTTGATTATTTTTATGTAATTTCGCTTCGAGTACTTAACAATAATATAGTATACCCGTGATATTATCAATATGATATTTAATTATATGTGTAAAAAAATGGTGGCGTTCGTGTAATGATTTCTTACTAATCCCTAGTATTTTTGTTACATAATTGTTTGTACTCGTATTATCCAAAACTAGTGTTTTATTAAATTTAATTATTAATGCTAAGCAATAGTATACTACAGCTAGCATATATATCTAACTACGTACTTATAGGTTATTATTCTAATTTCTAAAGATCTAAATCGTGTTCTGTTGACTGGTAGCCAGCTTAATTTACATAACCAAATATTCTTATATAATTTAGTTGTATCTAAATTATAAATAATTAATAATTATATCTTAAAGTAATCGAGAAATTTATAACTACTAAGTAATATTATTATATTAAATGAAATAATTTTAAACTATATTGCCAACTGATTGATATCGTATTTGTTTTAACTTAAATTGTAGTTTGGATTTTGTAGCCATTTTATTTTGTTTTATAAAAGTCTAATATCACGAGGCTTGCCTGTATAACAAGCTTTTTTTAAATAATATGTTTAAAATCTATGCGTATAATTAATATTTAAAAGGTCAACATTTAGTTTTGTACCATAAAATTAAAAAAATGTTCTTGTTTTTTCATATAATATAATATATAAATTTTGTAATTCGTCATTTTTAACTAACTAACCTAACTCTATATATAAGTATATATATTAAATGTGGCTTAAATTTGTTTTTAGGTTTTTAAAAATAATGTTTAATGCTTTTATTAAAAAAATTAGTTATACAAAATGCTAACTGCTTATAAATAATAATTATAAAAGTTACAAGTGTTGTATAAGATTATATATTTTTAGAGAAATATTAAATTTATGTTTCAAATTATTTAATTATTACTTTGAACCTAATAAGTTTGATTTATTTTTCGAATTTGAGTCAATTAAAGATAATGCATGTTTGATTTAAAGTTTTTATAATTGGTCAAATAAGCGTGTAGAAAAAATCCCAGTGTACGTTAAATATGTCGAAACATGTCTTTAATAAGTGAATTTAAATAATTTATTTTTAATTTATAGGTACATTCAGTAAATAATAATAAGTAATTATTAAATTCATTATTTGTATAATAGCCTCCAGCGCAATCAGATAATTAATCAATTATAAATTATACTAATATTACAATTACCTATACAGCGTAGTTAATGTTTTTAACTTCTTGCATGCACCTGCAGATATATATAATTATTATCGATATATCGTGGTACTACTCTATACAATCGCGAATAAACGAGAGTCATCCACTTAATACATAACTAAGAATAGTCTACTTTGTTTTATTTTTTTTAAAGTACCTGTAATATAATTGCTATAAAATAGGTCCATTGTCCATTGTTTTTGTCATTTATCTCCGATTCAGTATATGACAACCCTCAAAGTGAAACGCATCATCGAATAATTTGTGCAGGTTTTTAATTAATTTATTGTTTTCACGGATTTATAATGTTGCATTCCAATCGTACTTCAACCATTTGATTGTTATTTTATGCATAAACGATCAAATTCATTTTGGCGCTCGACAATCATTAAGATTTTTAAAAAAAATAGTGGTCTAAAAACTACATTTTTTCAAAATAATACCTATACTTTTCGGACTACTGTTTTTTCATTATAACGGTTGTCAAGTGCCAATATGAACTGGATGGGTTATACGTTTAACTTTATTGTACGTTTACATTAACTAAAAATACAGATATGTACTTTAAAATTTATTATTTTTCAATACTGATCGGTAATTAATTATTTTACTTAAATCTTTTAAAATTCAATAAAAGTTATAGTTTTGAATGATCACAAGTATACCTACAATAATCTGTATAGATACAATATACAAATTATATTTAATATTTTAGGAATATTATAATGTTTTTGTACACTAATAATTCCCTAAAATAAAACAGATGTACCTACACATCGAGAAACACTATAAAGTTTATTTAGAGAAGAAAGTTGAAAACGTTAAGTATAATGATTGCCAATAATAAAAATTACCTGCTATTATTAAATTTTAAACGAATAATTACAAAACCGTTTACTTTTCTTTGGTGAATATATTACAGTAATGTATAGTATGTTTTTACTCGAATCTATGTACCTATCTAACTTAGTAGTTAGTTTAGTTATACTTGTACATATCATATACAACATTATACACACATAATACAATTATTGTTTTCAAAATTATTATTTCTTATATATTATAACGTACAACAATATGTATTGTTTCAATAATTTATTGCTAGTACACCGCTTTAAAAATATTTTCGATTACTTTTAAAGATAATATTTCATATTATATGTAATATACTAATATATATCATATATGATACATATTTATATCGATTTACATAAAACATTTGTATATAATTCCGACGATTACTTCTCGATCGGCTATGTGACTAATTATTATGACTATATAGTTTATAATAACTGTGTATAACTTTTTTTTATTTTATTTCAGCTTCGTGTGGCGTCTATGGTGTCGAAGTACGACACGCCTTCAGTTTTCATAAAACACATATCTTTCGTCAACTTTACCAAGTAATAATACTATTGATATAAATATATATTATGTGTGTATATATATATATAAATGTTTGTATCAAAATTATGGTTCGTGCGGAGAGCAACGGAGAAAGGGTGAGAGAGAGAGAGAGAGAGAGAGAGAGAGAGAGTGAAAGAGAAGCGAGAAAGGAATATAGAGAGGGAGTGATAGGGAGTTTAACACGTTTTCTTGTACTGTATTATAATTAGTATATTTTTTATGTTTGTGTCGTGGTATGAATACATTTAGATTTTACTTGCCCGAACCTATTTACATTAACCTGGTGAGGGACCCTGTGGAACGAGTAATCTCATGGTACTACTACATTAGAGCGCCGTGGTACTATGTGGAGAGGAAGCACGCGTTTCCCGACACGCCGTTGCCAGATCCGAATTGGTTAAAAAAAGTAAAAAAAAAAATACCGTTATTTTACGGCACATGCATATTAAATTTCTAACCGATTGCCGATTGGATGCGTGAATGCGTGTTTGTCAAACGATGATGAGTTGATTTATTTATTTTTTTATTTACACCTATAGGATTTCGAGACTTGTGTTCTTCGTGGCGACAGAGAGTGTAGGTATACGCAAGGTGAAAAACGCGAAGGGATCAGTGACCACAGGCGACAGACGATGTTTTTTTGCGGACATGACGAGGAATGCACGTGAGTTTAAATGCTGCATTATATATTTATATTTTAGCTGTATACTCATATATTATAAAATTAATATAAATATATATTACGGAAGACGGGACTTTGTATATCGGTTAAACATAATAATTACTAAGTATTTAACTAGGTATCTACTTGACTTACTATTATGGGCATTTTTTTCAAACTTAAATAAAATAACATTTATATACATTTCGTCGTGATGTCGTGTTATAGTAGTTATACATTTAACATAAGTTACGATTCTAACTAAGAATTTAGATGCAATAATTATATATACAATATATATTAAAATTCATGTTTGTATTGTATATATCTAATAAGATATTTTTGGTTTATATTATTATACCTATTATAGGTCCCAAAAATGTATACAATTAAAATTATCGGAACGCACTTATATGCTTGAAAAAATTAATACATGCGCCGAATATTATTTTATAAATAAAAAATAAAAAAATAATATAAATTATTAAATGAAAATGTTTTTTTAAACTTTGTTACAACTTACAACTCACAATCAAAGAGTTTGGTACCGTGCCGTGTTTTTTTACATTGTTTTTTTAAACATTTTACAGATTAAATCGGGTCGTGCTTACTATTCGTAAATAATTTATTTTAATAATACACTTATTTATCACCTAGAACTGTAGATACTCAATTCTTACAAAATGTTTTAATCATAAAAAAAATATCAAAATAAATAAATTGGTTTTGAACCGCATACCTACTCAACTCTCGTGTATTAATAACTTGTGTTAAATATACATATTTATTATTTATACATAAGTCGATCAAACAGAACCTATTAATTAGCCTAATACTACATGGACCACTTGATATCCCACACCCATTACTCTTATCCGATGTATAAAAATGTACCTTAAGCTGTAATATATTCTGCTGATACGATTTTTCCATGTATACGTATTATGTGAACCGGTTAAAATAAAACCTGTCACATGTTGGATGTTCAACATAGCAATCGTCAAACGTTTAAAATACAATATTATACGAGGTACTTCATATACGTGTACGCAGTGACGCAGTGTATACGTGTGCAGATTTATATAGACGGGACATCCTGCCCACCCTGAACCGTTCAGGGATGGAGGTGATTTAAAAAACATAAATTATAGCTGTTACATACATAACATAGCAGAAATAAATACAGTAGACGCCCCTTATAAGACTCACTTTTGGACCAGCACAAAGTGAGTTTTATAACCGAATGAATCTTATAGGCGAAGTGGAAAATAAATTAATTACGTATTTATAAATTTTATTTTACTACATATTTTGTTTTAATTTTAATACTTTAACACATATTACATATTACATACTTATAATTGAATAAATTTAATAATCATGATAAAAAAAAATAAAATTATAATAGGTAAATATTACATATAAAAATATTATAAAAATTATACATTAATAAAAAATTATAAAGGATGTATGTATAATGTATTTATTATTTATTTTGAAAAAAATTTGTAATTTTAGTTTGTTTTTTATTGTATTTTAATAGTCCGATAATATAATAACGATAATCGTTGCGATAAATGTGAACTTTTATCTGCGATAAAAATTATTATACGTTATAAGGTACCAACAGAAACTAGAAATAATCAATACGAATATTATTTAATTTTTCAATACCAATTTATTTATAAATTATAATCAAAAAAGTTTATTTTCGACTATTTATTTTAAGAAATTTGAGTCTTGTAACCGATTTTTTTTTCAATTTATTTTGATACGTCCGGTCCGGACGATTTTGAGTCTAATAAGCGCTGAACTTTATAACCGTGAGTCTTATAAACGGGGTCTACTATATATAGGAAAATTAATTTTTAAGATTTTATTTAAAAAATAATAAGTAAGTAGGTAATAGATAGAAGTAATATAAGGTAACAGCCTTATACAATAACAATGTTGCAAATATTATAAAACCAAAAGTTATACATAAGGTTTCAGGAGAAATAAAGAAAAAAATAATATAAACGTTAACATAAATTTAATTGATTTTGAGATTTTTAAGCTCGTTCAAAATTTGAAAAAAAACATAATACCTATGTAATAGGTATATTTTTCGTCGGTATTTTATTAATTGTGATACGGCGATAGGCTATAATACACTAATAGCTAATGAATTTTAAATAGTAACAAAAATAAAATTTACTATTTAGGTGTCGGAGTAATCATTCCATCAACTAGTCTAATACACATAGGAGTAATAAAACATTTTTATGAGTTGTGTAAGCACGGAATTTTTGGTCTATCCTCTCAAAATAAAAATACTTATTAGCATATAACCAACTTAAATAATAATAATAATAATAAAAAAACAATTAATTATCACTTATTTTAAGACTTATAATAATGATAATAGGTACATTACATAGGTGGTATATATTTATATCAATAAAGTACTTATAAAAAATTACAATTCTATAAGCATAATTTTATGTTGGAATGTATAAATTTGAATTTCTCGATAATAATGTAATCTATTCTATAAAAATCATCAATATTAAATCAAGTTTTGATTAAGAGGACGTTATACCCGCATGTGTTGTCTCTGTCTCACTAATGTAGATCATAACAAATTTTTGTTCAGCAGAACACGTTTTGTGATGTTAGCTTTAATATTAGAGTAAATTTACCTATTATCAAAGTTAAAGGTAAAAATATTATCTAGAAAATGTCATATGCTTTTATTGATATTATCATTTTAAAGTGAGTTATAGCTATGTAAAATATTACAACTTTAAAATATTCATAACTCACTTTAAAATGAGAATACCAATAAAATCATATGACATTTTCTAGATAATATTCTTACCTTTAAATTTGATAATAGGTAAATTTACTCTAATATTAAAGCTAACATCACAAAACGTGTTCTGCTGAACGAAAATTTGCTATGATCTACATTAGTGAGACAGAAACAACACATGCGGGTATAACGTCCTCTTAAGTATTTGAATCATATGTCACTTACTTACTTCTAAGTTAAGATTAATTTTTTATATATTGTACATGAATTGGTATACATCATGTGTAATAGGTCAATAGGAGTCGTTTGGCTATCAGTTTGATATATTATCGTAGGTACCTAATAATGAGAATTCTCAAATTTCGTGCAACACGGACCAAATCGTTCGTGATTATAATAAAATAATTCTTTGTAGGTGAGATTATTATTACAACTGCATTATTATCATTTATTGTACGCCGACGCGACGTCCGATAAACCGCGACAGGGTGTTTGATATTTTTGCGGCAACGTACTATACGTAGGTAATGATGAATAACTTTAATTTCGGTTCACGTTTACTGCACGATCCCGCAGCATTCACATATAATATTATATTATACATACAAGAAACTACAACTCCAATAACTACTAATACTGTAGCTGGTAATGCACTATTATGGACTAATATAATATAATCAAGTATATGACATACCACAAAATATAATATATTATTATAATACATAGCTAGAGGTAGTTACCTAGGATATACTCTCTCCGACAAAACTTTCTAGTGTTTTTTATTTTCACACACGATTTCTGATAAATGTCCCTCGATACAAAATGATTGTGATGGATAATGTAGTGTACGAGATAGATATGTAACTGCCTACATAAAGGTAATCATAATTCGTACATCGTCTATATAGTATATACTTACGTATCTTACCTCTGTAGCGACTGTAGCTACTGTGTATAATAGTAATATATATATATATAAAATATAATACAACTATAAGGAGATAATTTTAAAAGATAACTCGTATTTTATCGAAATGAATTAACGAGTGGAAACATTTATTTTAGATAATTTTAATTTCAAAATTATTACAAATCAACATTTTTATACTATTTTTTAAATATTTAGTTATTTGACTGACATTGTCAATCTGACTTTTGACAATATGCATTTTTAACTTTAAATATATTGAAGCAAAATTTTTTTTTAACTGATTTCAATATAAAAAATTAATTTTTCATTATATAGTAAGAAATTAATCAAAGTTATTATCTGAAGTGCTAGAATTTTAATGCATTTTTTTTTAACTATTATCTATAACACAGTATTCAAAGTATAATATAATATCCAATTTAGACATCAAGGAGTTTAAAATTATAAATTGTATTTTTCTGTCTAGTCTTAAGATTATTTTCATAGTTTTATTAAAGTTCAGTAATTCTTAAGTTTTATTTTATATTTACATAAATATATAAAATGTTTTTTAAACAATTTTCTCCCGTGGATTTCAAGCTGGATCAATTTTTGAAATTCGCCTCTTAATTAAAATGTGTTACGGCGTGTGATGGAATTGGCTCTTGAGCGTTGAATAATTTTATTTTAATACTACACCTTCTAATTTCAATATTTATACTTTAAAGTTGACATTTTTAATTTTTAGGTACAAATTTTTGTATGTTATGAAAAACTACTCTACCTATATAGGTAATTTGTTCAATATTGTAATTTGTAGGTTATTAAAATCCTATAGCCATTGCCCATTGTTATAAGAACTTAAAAGTTAGGTACATATATTAAATATCTCGTTTGAAATTTCACTTTTATGTATTGAAATACGCAGACAAATATTGTTTTGAAATAAATGAAATAAAAAATTTGTTATTCAAAACAGTAAAAACTTAAAATTTATATAAACGAAAAATAAAATGTATTATACATTTTATAACGAGTGCCTAATTAGGTACTTCAAATCGTGTAAAAAAATATTTCCAAAACTGTTAATATTTTTCGAGAAAACGAGTATATTTAATAAGCTTTAACAAAATTACCTTGTATATGCATAATAATAGTATAATGGTGTCTATATTATAATTTATAACCTGTTTATAGGCGCTACCTTTTTACAATATAGTGTATTAGTGTTCGAGTGTCGAGTCTCGATGGATTATTTACCAATTTGAACTGTAGCGTATCTAATAACTAATAATTAATAACTATATAATAATTTAACGATTAGGAATAATAAATAATAATAATATTATGACGTCCAGACGGTTAGTGTTCAGACATCAGACATCGACGAACTTGGTTTAGGCCGTCTCTAGTTGAACTATTATAATGTTATTATGCTATGCACATAATTATTAAATTATTTTTAGTATTTTTATTATACTCTATATATTACAGCTAATAATGTAAGATTATAAAATTATATAAACAAAAGAAAATAATTAGGTCTTCTGGCCTTCTGCGGTGAAACCGCTAACAATCAGTTGGGCAAACGACACCTGATTACCCAAAGAGCTATTTTCCCTCGTTTTAAAACGACTTCGATTAGGTATTTATTTTTATACTTGTCGTACACTCGTTCGATTAGGTACATACGCTACGTACGGTATTTATAGAAATATTCACATTTATACGTAATCAAAATATATTTCCGAGTACAGTTTTGGCCTTTTGGATAATCTTAATCTATCCTGAACAAAAACATTTTATCGATTCGATACCTATAGAATTGCACATACATAGGTCATATTATATATATATATGTCGTATATATCTTTGCGTGATCTTAATTGTGGAGTCAACTACATAATTGTATACTGCTCGGGCTCGTCGCTATACACGTATTATAGTCTATTGGTAGTAATAAGACATGTTTCTGATTCACTATATTGACGTTTTAAATTTCAATCATCTCGTCTAGCACAGTTGTGGCCTCATTGTTCATGATTTTAAAAACACAACGATTTAATATTTGAAAAGTGGGTTTAGCTTATCGATACAACACTATGCGATATGTACGTATTCTGAATTACAACAATATTGTATTCTGACGTGCATTCGGAATACGAAAAATGAATAGGTAGCTTAAGTAGTAGCGCAGTACCCACCCACAGTTCTTTACAAATCCGGCCTTACACGTTACTAAACGGGTTCGTTATGGGTATATATAATGGACAGTACCGTAAACGCGTCTTATTTACTGCTAAGATATTCACCATCGATGTAGATAGGAACTTATAGATGATGTATTGTCAATATTACGTGCATTCAACACGACAATAGTTTACGCATAATATTTTATTATATTAAATTTATGTATTATTATTATTACAGTTTCAACAAATCTACGTCGTTACATCTAAGATCTAGCGTACGTCGTACAATAATAATAATAGCTTAAATATGCTTATAGCTGTACATTAAGTATACATTCGTTCTTCGCAGAACATTATTCACCTTTAGTGTTTACTATATACGTATATATTAAAATTTAGTGTCACATACATGTACGTTATGGATACAGCTGGGAAAGTAATTTAAAAAAAATTAAAAATGTCATACTCGGTGATATTAAAATTAATTAAATCGTAGGTATACGCAGATTATATTATATTATTGTAACCTAATATAGTACAACCGCAGTAGGTCGATCAAACAAAATTGAGACTAACACTAACTAAAAAGTTCAAAAAGATTAAGGTCATTACGGATCCACAATACATTTATAAATCATAATTTAAAAATCTTTAAGTAATCAAATTCTTATTTGTGATTATTTGCGAGGAATTAACAAAATATTTAAATAATTATAATATGTATAAATTAATTATAAATGATATAATATTCTTTTATTTAATGTGTTGTTGCGATAAGTATAAATAAAAATAAGTCAGAGTACAACAGAGTATTAGTGTACGATTAAAACGTATAAAACAATATAATCCAGATTATAATATATGTCAAACGGGTATTATTCGGTTATCGTTCAACTGAATAGTTTGTTTTAGTGTTTTCTTAAAAAATAATGTGTTAAATAAAAATTTGAAAATTGGTTTTTATTGTATTTTTTTTTTATCCATAGTCCGTTCAATTCCGAAGGAGCTTTGGAAAGGGCAAAACGTTCTGTGGAACAACAGTACGCGGTTGTCGGCGTATTAGAAGACTTCAACGTCACTCTAACAGTGTTCGAACATTACATACCGAGATTCTTCAGAGGAGCGTCCCAAGTATATTACGGTAAATTTAAATTCAATGTTTAAATAAAACTAAATACCATGTTTATCTTAAAACCGTCGATTTCGTTTACAGGAGACATGGGATTACACAAGGTCAATCACAATGCGTTCAAGCCGCTAGTCAGCGAAGCTGTGAAAGACATTGTGAGGAAGAATTTTACCAGAGAAATAGAATTCTACCAATTCTGCAGGCAGCGGCTATATAGACAGAGACTAGCGTTAAATTTATAACATAACGAAATACATTTTCTCTGAACGTCGATAAAAAGTTCCTCGTACACTTCAACCTTTAAACTCGCGCGTGTTACGCAATAATTATTGTTTTACGTTATACAATATTAAAAATAAAAAGTTATGTTTTAGTTTTACCTTTTAACAGTTAGGTATGTTGTATACTTAATTATTTCAACATCAATTAACATAAGATTATAATACCAACAATTATACAAGACAAAATAAATTTAAGATAAACATACGTACATACGTATTATAATATTACCTATGTCTAGCATAGATTCTAATTTTAGTAATGAAAAAAGTAATAATGATATTATATTTATTGTTTTTTCTTCGTACTTAAACACTTAAAGTGTAAACATAATATAATTATTACCTTTATAATATTATATATATATACACATCACTGCACATATATTTGTTTGTGCTTATATTTATGTACCAAATTATGAAATATTAATTGTTAACTATCTGTTAAAATTAATTTTAAATAATATACAATTATTACAAATCAAAGATAAATCAATTTTATCATAATATATTATGTTTAATTTACCTACCGAATACTAGTTACTTTTTTTCTCTAAATATACGATAAATAATTTCCTGTGATTTGAAAAATAATTCCAGTTTGTTATGTTCTTTTGCTTGCCACAGTCGCGTTTATATTGAGTTGTATTTTAAAATCATTATTATTTATTACATAATTTTTTCGTTATTTGCGAGAGACTTTTTGTCAAATATTACTCTGAGATATCCTTTGGCCTTTGCTGCTATTTATCAATCTTAAAAGTAATTTGGACTCAATATATTTCGAGCTAGCGCCGGAGATAAGACGGCTGATTGAGACCAACATCCTGGTAGTCTGGTTAATGGCGTAGAACTCATTACCGTACTCTGCCCGTTCATTTTTACGTACATTTTTTACAAACACCTAAACAAGCGACTAAGTAAAACGCGTTATATGAAATATTTGTTTTCTTTTAGAGCTTGCTCTATAATTTGTAACAAATTCCAATTTTGGGAAGCGATCTTGTGTTAATCATGCTTCACCTTTTTATACAAAGGTGATCTTAACATTACTATCAGATACCATAATAGGGTTCCATTTATGATTTAAAGTGGTAAACATGTTGAAAAGTAAAATAAATTTTCATAATCTGTGAGAAAAGCTAATTTATGCAGATGGCCTATACATATTAATGAATAACACTCAATTAATTTTACTTTTTACTTGCATATACTGTGCAAAAATTATCTCAACAATTAATAACTGTTTTGACTTTCCATGTAAACACTCAAATACATCAATTAATGTGAACCCCCTTCTGATTCATTTTCTAAAAATTCCACTCAATCTAAAAATATTTTACTAGAATGCACAAGGCCTAAGAACTAAATCAATTAACCTTAGGCACTGTATTCCCATATTTAGTACTAATATCATTATATTCATTGACAGGAATCTTCTTAACAATCCATATTCACGAGGACGTAGTGTTCTAATCGTTGATGTATTCATTGTATATATAATATATTGTTATACGCGACGTCTGACGTTCTCTTAAAAATTGCTGCACTACTTAATGAAACTCCTCCAAGTGTTATTAATAAATTGTTCTTTTATTTTATTTATAAATTCAATTAGTAAATAGATAACTTAAGCTAAATGCCTTCTCTTTGTTAATGAACAAATCCTAGACCCTAGTATAAAACTATAGGTACCTATAATAAAATATTTTAAAAAATATGATAAGTAAAGAATGATTGGTTTTTTTTCTTTCAAAAACATGTAAAAATATTAAGTATCACTACGAATTTGGATTCGATTTATTTATCATTTGAAAATTAGTAATTTTTGTCTTACCTCATGATGTCATTATGTCATAAATTAGTTTAGCTTTATTTTTATTGATTATAAATACATATAATTTTCAATTATTATTATGATTTTGACAAATTCAAGAATTTCTAACTGTAATAAATATAATCCTTGTAAACATTAACTATCGACTGTTTTAAGTCATTACTGATTTTTTTATCCAAAGGTGTATGTATAAGTTCCATTCAACAGTGTTTTGTCTATTCGAATCTCCTGTAATAATAAATAAATAAAAACAAGATCGCATAACATTTTTTTGGTATTCGAATACTGAAAATCAATCATTCATTTTAATTTATGTAATACACAACACGCTAACCGGTTATTATATTTATTTTTTATAAACAATAGGACCAAAATACATATAAGAAAGCCATAACTACTGTATAATCCTTCACACTATCCTAGCAAGGTAGTACTGATAGTCTAAACTTTAAAGAATACGAAGTTGAATTATGATTAAAAGGCGTTGTACATAGGCTACTCAATGTACACCACAATCGTTTATTTATTTATTTGTACAAGTTACCTACGAAACGAAATTTGATAACATAATTACATTACTTAACAATATATTATGTATTATTATTGTAATATTGAAATACATAATAAAAATATGCTAAACACGTATGGTTTAAGTAATCATCAATAGAAAAAACGAATAAAACTTCTATTAGTTTATTTTTTTCATACCAGGCTGTTCAATTTGGAAGTAATGTTGAAAAGGGCAAAAATTTCTGTAGTGGTTTAAAATTATGAATAAAGATATTATCATCTATAGCTATGGTCAGCATATCATAAGAAGATTCAACATCATCCTAACAGAGTTTGAATATTACAAACTGAGGTTCTTTTAAACGGAACATCTAAAATTCTAAAGTGAACTATTGTAATTTATATTTAATGTTAATAGAAAACTAAAAATTACGTTTATCTTAAAACCATTGATTTTGTTAAAAAGAGAGATAGGTTTACAGAACATGAATTACAATATATTCAAGCTGCTAGTCAGTAAGTTATGAAAGACATTGTGAGGAACAATTTTATTAAAGAAATAGAATTCTATTGATTCTTCAGGCAGCGACTATATAGACAGAGATTAGGATTGAATTTGTAACACAACAAAATAAATTTTCTTTGAATATCTATAAAAAGTTTCTCATACACTTCAACCTTAATATTGTAGGTGTTATGCAATTATTGTTTTATGTTACACAATATTAGAAATTATAAGATATATTTCAATTTTACCAATTAACAGTTTTGTTGTACATTTAAATAATTCAACATTTCAATTTGTCAATAAAAGAACAACAATTATAAAATAAAATACATTTAAGATAAACATATAAGTCGAGTATATATTCTAATTTTAGAAACACAAATATTTAAAACTTAGATTCTCCAATTGAACTCAAATTATTAATATGGAGCAGTGCATTTGGAATGTAACCTCGACTTAAAACACTCAAATCATTCATTTTTTTCAAATTTTTTTTAATTATATCATTAATATTGTCATATATATTTATATATAAAAAAATTGACAATCTCACATACAACATAATTTAAAATTAAAACATTTTGTTTTTTAAATTATATGTATATGAGATAAAAATCATTTAATGATAAAATACTAATGTACTTAAAACTATATACATAATATAGAATTATCAACTATTAAGTCGAGAATTAATATTGTTTAAATAAATAAAATTATTTACAATGCTACTTTGGACTTTTTACGAGCAATGGCATCTTCTACAGCCTTCAATTGTTTTAACAACTCTTCTCGTCTTGATGGTGCTGCTCCTCCTTTCTTCTATAAAAAAATAATATTTATCTTAATAAAACTATTATTTGAATTAAATACCTATTAAAAAAGCCAACTTAAAAACTATTAGTATGATTTAATACAACTTTAAACTTTTTTGCATTTAATAACTTAATGTTTATTAATATAGCACGGATTTGATGCACAAAAAACTATTACAATAGGTAGTAAAAATAATAAAAATATATAGATTTAAAAAAAAAAATTACTAAATACTGCGATTTTATAAGGTATAAAAATGATTTAAAATATACCTATTGGTACTTAATGTAAAACAAACAATTTTGTTAGTACAATTGTTTAATAAAATTATGAATATAAAAAAAAGTTCCTTAACTGTTAAAAATTGTAAAACCAATAACCAAAAAGTAGATTCTTTATCAACATTTATTATAAGTTGTCTACTCAACAAAATATTATATTATACTTTTATTATATTTTATTTAAAAATAATATATAATTTAGTACTAGTAAATAGTAAATTTATTATACTAAAATATGGAAAAAATTGTATATTGTTATATATTCAAATATCTTATAGGCTACCAGTGTCCATCACAGCATCATCCACCTATACATTAGGTATTGCAACTGCAATACTTAAACATAGTCATAAGCAACACTGGGAAAACTCATAGGCTTTATCTTATATTATGTAATAGTTACATGGAAACATTCAAATTGTACTAAACTTATGTGGAATTATATTTAGTTTTTATACTACAATGTAAACAATATTTGAGTAAATGCTTGAGGCGTCCTAAGTAATATTAATACCTAAGTTTGATAATAGGTAATTTACTTTAAAATTAAAGTTAATAATGCAAAATTGGTTCTGCTGAATGCATTTTTATGTTTACATTTATAACACGGAGACTATACATGCAGATGAAGTGTTCTAAAATATTGCATAATATGAAAGTACTTACTCTTGGAGGAGAAGAACTTTTAGTATCATCATTATCGGATTCTAATGATCTCTTTTTTCCTTGAGAAATTGATTTTTCTAAAAAATGTTAAAATAGCTATAATTTATTTCTTGAACTTTTAATATATATATCATAAATTTTACCTTTTTTAACTGAAGGGACGATTGGAGCTGCCATTTTCTTCTTATTTAATTTCATTTCTGCTTTCTGCATCTAAATAATATTGATAATTATATAAATATTTACAATTAACTTGTATGTTTATATATACTTTTTTTTTAAGCAATTTATTGGGAGACAATCCTAGTTTTTTTTGTTTTGGACTTCCTCCTTCAGATGAAGATTCTGAACCACTCGAGTCAGAAGATTCTGAAGAACCTGATCCAGAGGCTGATTCACTGCTCGATGAAGATGAAGAGGTATGAGTAGTAGCTGGAGACTTAACCCCACTTGATTTATTTACTGCAAACCTAGGTGGCATTGGCATTTGTCTGGCTCTAAAATAATGTTATAATATAATATTTTATAAAAATATACAGTAAAAAATATAGTCTACCTCTGTACAGGTTGTATAGAAGCTGGTGTATTAGTTGGAGAAACAGACCATCTATTGGTTGGCACTGGGGGATTCATTGATCGACTCATTGGTTTTTTGTCAAATGCATCTGGAGAAGGATTTCTCTCTAAAATAAAAAATAGTGATGGCATGTATACAATTATTAAAAAACTAACATTAATTAAAATAGCATTTTAAATTAATATAACAAACACACAAAACAATTATTTTTGCAAAATATTATTTTGGTTTTATATTTAATATAGATATAAAAACAATACTTGTAAAATAAACAATGAGTATGGAATATAACTTTAGTTATTATTTATTAAATGCTAGGATTTATTTTTAACTTAAACTAAGTAAATTAGTTATTTGATAAATCTAAAAAATATATTATTTAACACAAATTAACAATAATTATCTAGTTTAAACTTTAATTCATACATGAACATCAGTAAACAATGTCAATATGCTAAAATATATACCAAAACAATATAATCACTAAAATATACTGATTACTATGTATAAAATATTTTATCAACTAAGAATTTAAGCAAGTTTTTAAACCTCTTTATTTAAAGAATTAATGTAATAATAATTACCTGGCTTTCTACTAGTTTTACGACCAGGAGATGTTTTAAATGATAATGGAGGTGCTTTCTTCCTATTTTTTGTAATTGAATTAGATCTACCTCTTGAACGACTACGCGAGCTATAACTTGAGTTACTTGAACTACTGCTGGATCTGTTAACATTACTGTAAAATGTCATTTAGTAGATAAAATATTAAAATTATTTAGTACCTCGAAGATGAGAATGAAGAATGAGAAGAATAAGACTTCTTTCTTCCTCTAAGCTTAGATCGACCTCCAGGTGATTTAGATCTCATCCATGGATCAGACCAATCATCTCCTCTTCGTGGTCGACTTGATGATCTATCTCTTCTATTACGATGACCAGAAGGTTGAGGACTACAATTAATTTATTATATTTATATAGCTATTAAAGAAATTTAAATAAATAAAATATCATACCTGTATGATTTTTCAGAGCGCTGCATTATTACTTCTCTATTAGGAGGGTACTTAGGAGGCAAACCTCGATGGTGAGGTTTCAAACCGGGATGATAATAAGGTTCAGGTGGTGGATATGGATAATATGGATTTCTTCGTGGAGGAGCATGAAAATCAATTGGATGTCCAGGAGGAAAATGTGGTAAAGGACGACCATGATGGGGAGGCCAAAATTCTGGTCGGTGATGGTAAAAATCTACTTGTGGTGGCATAAATTCATCCACATAAGCATCTGGAGGAGGACCCCTATGATGCCGAGCTTCTAAATCAGGTTTGCTATTATAAAAATAAAAAAATAAAATAAAATAACTTAATTTTTTTTTTTTTTTTGTACTAACAATCTTTCAATAGGAGGGCTTAGTGCAGGTGAAGCAGTTGGACTTGTTGGACGCTGCGCATAGTAATCATTTTCTTTTTCTACTTCTTCTTGATTTGATGTTAAGTTCATTTTTTTTTCTTCAAAGTCAATATCAGTTTCTTTTTTTTTATTAGACTTTTTAAGTATCTAATATTATGCAATATAAATATTTAATTTGAGAATTATTTTTTCATTTAATTACTATTCTACAGTTTTATATTATGAATAAAAGTATTCTCTTTACCTCTTTAGCTTGACGTAATCCTCTTTCCCAAGCAGTTTCAACAGGTGGTATATCATCTTTTTTTATTGGTGCAATCGGACCTCCAGGAATCTAATCAATATAACTACCTTATGCTGATGTTATATTTTAAAAAAGATTAACTAAAAACAATATTTACCAAAGTTCTTTCATGTGTTCGATAAGAATCATTTGGATAAAACGATGGTAAACTACCAGGTGGTGGTATTGGGCGTACCATTTCAAACATTGAATAATTGCCTTTATCAGCGACACCCGGATGTAAAAATCTAAATAGATCATTCTTGATAGATTCATTTAGGGCTTAATTTAATATTTTTATCAGCATATTACTCACCGACAGCTTGCACCCCATGTACATTGACCTCTCGAGTAAAATCGACATATCGGCCTGGGTTCTGTCTCTTCTGGGCGATGTTCACCTTCATCAGAAACTTCACCTTCTTCGAGTTCTTCAGGTTCTTTTTCTTCTTCAACCTCAGTCTCGTCTTTAACTGGCTTTGGTTCATCGCATTCCCCATCTTCTCCGTCTTCAGCTTCAAAGTCTAAAGGTTCTTCAGGGTCATTAACTACATTAGGCTCAATCTTAGCATCCACATTGTTATGACCATTAACTGGAATAACAATTTCTTTCGAAGGAGAATGAGTATCATTATCACTTTTCCATTCTTTTGCACTTTTCTGTAAAAAAAAAAATAAAATAATATAATACATATTCAACTACGTAAATAATTTTTTTTTACTTGGGAAGCATTATCATCATTTATATTGTCCATTGAGTCTTCATCAGAAACATCCGATAAGTAATTATCATGAGGTTCTTTTGTTTCTTTATCAGATTCATTGCTTCTTGAAGAAACTTTGGATGACGGTCGAGAATGGCTATTTCTGTCAGGAGAACCAGCTGTAGAAGATACACGACTCGATGAGCTAGATTCTGAACTCGGACTTTGTGGCTCATCATTTTGTTGATGTTCAGGACTACAAGGTTCGACAACAGGACTTTTTGATTTAGATGATGAACTATCAGGTGACTGAGGATCATCATCATCTTCATCATCATCATTGTCCTGTTCTGGACTTTGTATTCCATTATCTATGCTTTGAGACCCAGAACTATTATTGTCGGGGCTTTGTGGGGCAGAATTATGACTGGATGCTGAAGGTGAACCGCTGACAGATTGCTCTCTAGTTACAGTTTCTGGTGATGCAGATTGGCTTGAGTTATTTGATTGCGAGTCATCAGAATTTGTAGAATTGTCTGATTCCATTTGTGCACGTTAAATACACCGCTCCTAAGCATACATAATTCCCATTAGAAAATTCTATGTTTAAAATTATGAATACTATAAAGTTCAGGATAAGAAGCATAGGTGAAATTTGTCTAAAAATATAATCCTGAACTTAAAATGAAACCTTTATGTATTAGAACATTGAAAAATTTTAAATTAAACAAATAAATAAAATTATGAAATTTATATTATATCAGTAGAACGACCATTTATCCTGAAAAAGGCCCAACCCACCCAAAGATCGCTGTTTTCTGGTAGATCTTACCTTCCATCGCAGCGAGCATATCGAGGTGCCGAAATATATAACGGGAACACACTTTTTGTCGATAAATACATAACTTTAATACTTAGAACAAGTTTACGGAAGACAGAGCAACACGCGATCGACGAGACTTTCACGACACAAACTAACTGATTAAAGTAAAAAAAAAAACAAATTTAATTGGATATCCGGTATATCTAAATGTACTCTCGACTTGAATTAAGTTAAAAAAAGTCGTCGATAAAAAAAATACTCTTTATTTTTTTTCGCTGAAAACTAATTGAATAAAGAAGAAGATAAAATGCACAAATAAATTATTTATATTATTATTATTGTTATTATAATGCATAATATTATAATAGTTAATAATATATTATTATGATATATATTTCGACATCATATTATTATTATTATTATAATTATTATAACCATCGTCATAAGAAAATAATAATTAATAACAACGATAGCGAAATGACACACACACACACCACACGACGACTGGCGGCGAATCGTGCGTGCCACGAGCACGGTGTATACGGACACGATTGCCGGTGTGTGTCCGCGTCGTCGTCCTTTACCTCATAATATATTATTATAAAAAATAAATAAATAGGTCCGTCACCCAGTGCGAGCGAGGACACTAGTTCGCTCACCTCTTGGGTACGTTTCCGATGGTGTCTGTATTAACCGGGGCCGAACTCGGTGGTTAGGCAGCAGCGGCGGCAATAGTAGGGCGCTGAGGGCCCGTTGCTCACACGCAAAACGGGACCGCGGCTAAAACATGGGTCCCCGTGTGACTGTTATTCTCGGACCGCCCGATGATGATGGTCCGCGGGAGCCCTTGGTAACGGAGTGCGTCGCGCGCTGAACGGCCGCCGAACACACACACTGGTTAAACGACTGGCCTGTCGAATCGCAGCTAAAACGACAATCAAAATGGCCGAGTGATGGAATTGCTGCGGTGACTAGGTAAACGGCTACTGTTGCAGTCGGTGGCAGCGGCAATGGTGGGCCCGGTTGTGCTGCGGTCGTCACTCGTCGTCGTACTCGTACAATCGTAGTATTATTTTGTAGGTGTAGTCGACTGTGGATGCCTCGACGGAGTGACGGACGTTGGTGAGTGAACCAGCGACGCGCTGCAGTGCGTGCACCGGCTACGACGATGCATTACCGCGGTGCCCGGTGTCGGGTGGAAAGCGGGTGATCATATAATGACTATTGAGATAAAAAATCATAAAATCATGATTTACTAAAAGTATTCAATTGAAAATTAAATGTTATTTAAAAAATACTTATGTTTTTATAACTTTTGACGCAATTTTTACTTGTTTTAGATTTTGGTGGGGAAATAAATAATTACAAATTACAATGATTTCTATTCCGTGCGACTGTGATTTATTTAATAGTGGAAATAATGCTTCGATTTTCAATTTCAGTGACAGTTTTTGGTAGTAAAATGGATTTGTTTAATACATACATTAAGTAAGCATTTACAGTATTTCATAAAATACCTAATCAGTAAAAGAACAGAAACAAGTTAAAGAAAAACGGGAATTGTTAGGCAATACAACATGTTCAAAACAGTCGATTTTGTTTTTGTGTCTTGATTCAATAAATTTATAGACTTGAATATTTCACAAAATATTTATATTAGTGGTTAAGACAATTTTTAATACAAAATTCTTAGTAAGTTGTTCATCAAATTCATTGATTATTGATTTGTCATTAAATATTATAGAACATTGAATTCGAATTTGTATTTGTTACACCCATTTTTAATAATGACGAGCCAACGCGGGGTACTCTTGAAGTCTTGAATTCTTGATAGTTAATGTTGATACAATGATACCTACCGCTACTGGCGCTACTGGACACTATAAAAAAATAGTATGAGTTCCCTTGTTAATATTAGAAACATTACTCCGCTAGATAGTGACATGTGTGCATAATAAATAACAATTCCGTTGGTTAGGATTTTTTGCCGTTTCTGTGCGCGTTCGTTTAGCCGTGAAATTATCGTACTCGTCGACAGGACTGGTTTTACGGGACGGGACGGCGGGATGCCGGGACTACAGACTACAGTGCTACACTGTTGACGGATACTAGAATTATAAGGTAGCCTCCATAGACTATACATAATAATACGTTTTTCTTTAAAATATATCTACCTATGGTGGCATCAGAATATCTGATAACATCACCCAACGATTTACAAGGCACAAGTGTTACAACCATTACAAAGCGTCCCTCTCGGTCTTTTCGAGTATCCGGCTCTCATACTAACTCACGGTCTAAAGCGTCATTCCGACTGTTAAATTGTCATTGATTTTTGGCTGATGATCGATGATTGTTATTCATCGTCATTCGGCAAACGTGAAACGAACGGTTTTCATTTTTCACGTTTACTTCAGCGTTCAGTAACACTGCTATAACCGCGTTTTCGTTCTCCATACTTTTCTTGGTACCACATTATCTCACTTAAACGTCCAAAACCAATTTGTGTTATGAAGCGACATTGACACATGGTAATCAGCGCGTGATGCCAAGATTCAACAACTGTCACTAACGTCGTAGAGATCGCTCAAATTAATTTTGACATATAACTCAATTTAAAGAAAAAACCATAATATTACAGGTAATTGTTTCATACATTCTTAATATTTCAATATAATTTTTGGAATCATGGCATTAAGGCATAAATGTTGTTTTGTCGCCTATGATTGTTTTTCAAAACTTAAGTTTAGAACATCTTATATTCTCTTTAAGTCTGTCCATCTGTTTGCTACTAATACATAGTTACGATTATTGAAATTAAAATAGTTATTTATTTTTCATGGTTACTGTGTTTAGTTATTGTTTGTAATAAGGTTAAATATCGTCTTTTGCTACTTAGTACATGGTTACTACTGTATATTTAGATAAGAGGACGTCGTATTTGCTTATGTTCTTTTCGACTTACTAACGTATACCGTAGACAATTTGAGTTCACAACAATCAATATTTTACAGTTTTCTTTAATATTAGCGTAAATTTACTTATTTGACTTAATGGTAAGAAAATTATCTAAGGCATCACCATAGGCGCAACTAGGGTCAAAAATCTGGAGGGGTTAAAAATATTTATAAATCTTGTGTTTAATCTAAAAATGTTCTACCCCTCATAATCACCTAGCAATGGCTTATATAGGAGATTTTTAAAGAGGAATGTGGCAAAAGCCCAAAATATTTAATTGTTTGTAAATAAGGTAGGTAGGCATGTTTTGACAATACAGTTTTAAGTAACCTGGTTATTAATTCAGTAAAAATAAGCTATGCATACTTACTCATAATAAATTTATATTAAAATGAGGATGTCATAACACTTATAACCTCCTAACACGCTACTGTCTAATCAATAAAAATAGAGCTTAAAAATATAATACACCTATTTACTAATAAAAAGTATTGTTTATTATGAATAATAATAATGTTTTTAAACAAAATTATATTAAATAAAAAAAGTATGCAGTAAAAAGTAAAAAAAAATATTTTATCATATACCTATTATAATAAATTACATAAGTACTTAACTCATAACACATAACATATTGATAGTATTATTATTTTATATTAAAGTAATACGCCTATCTTTTTTTGAAAATTTATCAACAATAACCTGAGTGTCAATTATATTAGCAATGTCTCTATACATAAAATAGATAAATAACTAAATTTTTCTTGTCCCATACTGCTTCTTAACCAATTTTTTATACGCCTTATTGAGGAAAATGAGCGTTTGCATGTAGCTGAACTTACAGGTATTGTTACTGCAATTTGTAACAGCTTATATAAATTTGGATAGATATGGTTTTCAACAACTTTTCTTAAATAATTAAAATCAAAATCATTTTTTGAGACTTTTAAACAATTATATGCAACTACCTTAAACTGTCAATTTCCTATTGGCAATTATAACTAATAAGCTGCAATAGAGTTGTTATATAATATAAACGTCAATAAATATTAAATTATTTTATTAATTGTAATTAAATGTTTTCAATAATTTTAATAAGCTTCAAGTAAAATCATTTAAAAACTGGGGGGCTATGGATAGAACTGGGGGAGCCAAGCCCCCCTAATTGCGCCCATGGACATCACATAAGGCTTTTATTGATATTTTAATTTTAAACTGAGTTGTAGCCATGTAAAATATCAAAATTTTAAAATGATCATCTCATTTTAAAATTTAGATATGAATTAAAGTTTATGTTATGCCTTGAACAATACTTTTACCTTTAAGTTTATTAATAGCTCAATATAATATTTTAATAATATTAAAGCTAACAGCATAAAATGGATTATGCTGAACTCAAATGTGTTATATTGTTATAAGACGGAGACAACAAATATGGAATGATGTCCTCATTACCTGGTCAACATTTTATTTTAAACAAGTATGGTATTGTAATAATTAGAAGAATTTGTAGTAGGTAATAAATAACAATTAAATCAGTTAACATTTAATGTTTATTATGTCAGCAGATTGACGATTTGTTAGGTTAATTATTCAGCAAAAATCATTAATTTTAACGATTAATAGTTAATATGTCAAACATTTATTCCATGTAAAGATTAAAGAAAATATTCTAAAAGTTAAATTACCAGTTACTTAGTTAGAAGGAAAGAATTTATACCAAAACACCTTTTGAAGAATGACAGTTCTGAAGAACTTTTTTCGATTGTAAGCTTTTTATATTTATTACAATGAACCCATAAAAATGTATAAATTAAAAAACAATCTTTAAAAAGGAACTAATGTACCATACAGAACATTTATAAAATGAATTAAATTTTTTAGCAGTGTAAAATGTATTTTACAAAGCTTCCATGCTTAAAATTATTAAAAACAATCTATTTTTAAATATGAAATAAGAATAAAATAATAAGCAATTTTCAAATATCAATGCATTTTATGTGCATAGAAAACGAACATAATCCCCTTTCTTATATATATAGTAGAACCTCGATAATTGAACTAATTGGAACCACACCTAGTTCGGGTACGCAAAAGTTTGGATATTGGAAAATTTAAAAAAAAAAAAATATTTTTTTAACAGTTAAATATTTTATATTATGTACATACATATTTATTATTATTGTAAATATTTTATAAGAATTACATAGATGACATTATTAAAAATACATTACATACATAGAACATGTATATAGAACAATGTTTATTATTTATATTTTTTTGACAAAATTATCGATTTTTTTTTGACAATAAGTTGCAACACGCTTTTCTGCAGCCAAGTCTCGCAAACGTTCAGATACGCTAATTGCAGTTTGGATAATAAAGGGTTCGTATAACGGAAGTTTGGATAATCGAGGTTCTACTGTAGATCTTATAATATATTATCTATGGACATTAAAAGTTATAACTATCTTAAGACTTAAAATCAAAATTTCAATTTGTCTACCAAAAGAACAAAATAATATATTTTAACCTGTTGTTTGTATAAAAAAAATATTAAATAGTAATGTAAATTTATTTAATTGTTTTTTTTTTTTTTAAATTCTTTTTAATATTCTTTTAATCATGGAATTCAGCCCCTAAAAAGGAGGATAGCTGTCCCATGAATTTTATCTTTTTTATTTAATTAATCTTAGTATTAAAACTAAGATAGCTCAACAATTATTTCAAAAAGTGAAAACAAAGAATATTAATTATATTATATTATATTATATAATCAATCCATTATTAAAGAAATTATAATTTTAATAGTAGTTGTAGGTTTTATGTTGACTATGGGGTAGAGATTAAAATAAATATTGAATTTTAAGTGAGTTTATTAAAATTAGGTAATATATCAATTTTTTTTTTTTTATTAATTTTATATTAAAGTTCTTAAGTTTTCCCTAGCAACCAATGCATAATATGATAATGTTACCATACCAACTTAATTGATAAATTTTCATTTTAATCACATGTTTTTATTTAATCATAATTTCACTTGTTCAAATTCTGTTTGCATTATAATAGTTACATTAATACTCAACTTATAAGTACAATTGTTTGAAACATGTAATTATGACTTCCAATTCTAAACACCGAAAAGTCTATAATTAATGTAAATGTGCCATTATCAAACATCGAGAAATTGAGCAGTTTTTGATTGATAGGCGATTCAGTCTGTTGACAACTGATAAAGAATAATATGAAATATTTAAATCTCAACGTCAAACTATAGGTAGATGAATGTAAATGCAAACATGCCAAAACTGTTTGCATGATAAACTCAAACAAGGAAAATAGGTTTACAAAAACTTATTATCCTACCGCCACTTAAACATTTTATGCCCAAACTTAAAGTAGGTAACAGAAATAAGGACCTACAAAAACATATTAATAATTCATTGGTTTTCCATGTAGTAGAGAAAATATTGAGTAGCATGTGACATGTCACTATTAATTATTAATTTTTTTATGGTATTTTAATAAGCTTGAAGAAAAGTGTAACTCATTAACTAATCTAGGTTTGTTTATATAAGCCTTTTTAGACATAGTCTTGGAATGAGCTTTCAAATTGTTGTTACCCTTTACAAGATTTTATCTGGTTACCATGATTTTAATAATTTATTATAAATCCAAAAGGGTTACAGATATAACAAACCATATTTTAAAGATGATGTATTTATTTTTATTATGTGATCATTACAAACTATAAATTTAACAGAAAATATATTTTTTTTTTTTTTTTTTAGTAACAATGAATAATTTAAGTAATTATTCATCTTCTGATGAAGGTTATAGAAATATGCTGAATAGTTTCCGGACTAATGATTTGCAAGCATTATTGGCAGCTTTTGGTCGAAATAAAGCAGGTCGAAAATCCGAACTAAAAGAACGGGCAATTGATTTGTTAAGGTCTAGACCAGCTAACATGAACTATGCAGCATATATAGCGAAAATATATGAAATTTATCGTTCCGTGCAAACTGATATGCCTAATAATGATATTATGATGCGTAGTTTATTGCAAAATCAACAACAGAGGCAGATGATATCTATGGGTCAGATGCAAAACCCACAACAAAGAATGTACCAACCACCACAATATCCTCAACAATCAATGCATATGACGGCACGTGCTGGATTACCTCAAGTTATGCCCCAAATGCAAAGAGGCATGTATGGTAACCACATTGGAGGAAATTCTATTCCTGGAAACACTATGGCTAATAATAATATTCAGTATATATCTGGCAGTTATCAGCCTTCTGGACCTCGTACTATAGTATCAACCCAATTACCCTCAAATCATCAAGTGAATATTGTGGTATCGCAAGATGCATTGGGATTTGATAATATGAAAACATCGACTAGTGGAAGTAATTCTTATGCCCCATCTCTTGAAACTGTAGCTCAAATCAAGTTTAAAAAATTACCATTTTATGAAGTTATTGACGAAGTTATTAAGCCAACTCTTCTCAGTGGCTTGGACAGATGTACATTACAAAATGTTCCTAGAGGTAGCAATATTTTATGATCATTTTTTTAAATGTAATTATATATATCATATCTATTTTATTTCAGGTATGAAAGAAGCTACATTCAAACTTGTTCTGTCAGTTGAACAAGCCAATTTTGTTGCCATGAATCGTGATATTTCTCATGGAAAAAATGAATATCTTTATCAATTCCAAATTCGAATTTGTCAATTAATAGAGCCTGTGTCAAATGAGTCGCCAGATTATATGCCTCTTGGATTACATATACGACTTGGGATGAAAGCATGTCCATTACCACCTACTGCTCCTAATACTCGTCCAGGAACTGAATCTAGAAGAACTGCAAGACCAATCAATTGCACTCAACTTATTAAACTTTCTCCAATTGTTAGTAACACAATAACTGTAAATTGGTCCCCTGATGGAAAAAATTACGTTATGGCGATGTATCTTGTAAAAAAATTAACATCAGATATTTTAATAAAAAAACTTCAAGATAAAGGAGGAAGAAGTTCAGAAGAGACCAAAAATTATATTATTAAAAAGTTAGCGGATGTTGACCCAGATTTGGCCACCACATCTTATCGTTTTTCTTTAGTGTGTCCATTGGGTAAAATGAGAATGAAAATACCAGCTAAGTCTATTCACTGTGATCATTTACAGTGTTTTGATGCTAGTACATTTATTTTGATGAATGAGAAAAAGCCAACTTGGATGTGCCCAACTTGCAATAAGCCTTGTTTGTATGATGATATACAAATAGAAAATTATTTTTTGGAAGTTGTTTCAAGTCCAACTCTCAAATACTGCACTAAAGAAATTGAAATTTTGGCTGATGGCACATGGATAGTTTATGAAGAAAATAAAGAGACAAAAAACACCAATAGTACTCCTGAAACTAAAGTAAAACCTATTGATTCTGTGGATTTAGATAGTGACGATGAAAAATGCATTGAGCCCAAAACAGAACCTAGCCCTGAAAGTTCCAAACCCCAAGAATCTGAAAACTTAAAGTCATCTTTTATCGATTTGACAATAAGTGACGATGAAGAACCGCCAACAGAAAAAGATAAGCAGGAAAATGAAGCCCAAGCAGCTGATGCTATACAGCCAGTCGCTGTAGTTGATTTAAAACCACAAGCTCAAGTACAGCCACAACAAGCTGTTACCAGTTCTGAACAAGGAGTAGTAATAGAAATAGACAGTCCATCCCCTCCTTTAAGTCCTACCCCTACGACTGAAGCTTCCTAATTTATTTTTTATTTTTATATTGTAAGCAATTTTTATATATATTTAAGCTTTTAAAATTTTGATTTTTAGTTCAATCCACGGAGGATCAATATATTTCTTAAAATGACATATTTACTAAGTATTAAAATATTAATATTATTATATCCTTCCTTTATATTATAGTATTTAATAATGGATTATATTAATATAGTTTTAATTGAACATAGTGCCATCACTTTTTTTGACATACTTAGCATGTAATATTGGGTCATGTTAGAAACAGATTACAATATTATTCTTATAACAATGATATTTGGTTACCATAATAAGCATTTAAAATAATAAAATCTATTTTTTTCCATACCTATGAATATCTTATAAAAAAAAATCATTGTTCTACATACTACCTCATATTTTGCCTAATTATCATACTATAAGTCTATAGTAATGATAATTAATTAAAAAATGTCATTCAAAATTATTTTATTGAGTATGTTATTAATCAATAATTACCACCTGAACGTTAGGACATTTTAAAATAACACTTAACATAAATATTATATAAAAATATCTTTGTAATATAGTATATAATCAAAAATTAATTAAATTAATACTTACTTATGTTAATTAACTAATATTTTTTAGAAACTACATAATCTGACATTTTATTACATATTATTTTTTCTTTATTTTCCTTCATTTTTTTGATAAAACTTGGTGGCACATTAATTAGGTTAGGTTAATTATTATAATTCTGTTCATTTTTAATTAATTATTTTTGTCAGTTGTTAAAAACATTGAATCTAATATTTATGCATTCAACCAGTACTAGATCTAGGGGGGGTGATCCGGGGCCCATATTATATAGGGGTGCAAATTTAAAATTTTAAACTCATCATTTTTAATACATTTTAATATTTTTTTTAAGCAAATTAATCTTGTTTGAATTACACAAGTATTTCAAATTAAATAGTTTTAATTCAATATAGTTAATGACGTGATTTAATATTATTATTATTTATTAGTTTATTACTATCGATTATAATACGTACTATTTTAGAATTTAATACCTAACCGCGAATTTGAAACGGGTATAACTTCTAAAATAATAGTTTTTGGAAAACTTTGTGAATTTTAATATTATATTAAAATAATACAGTACAATAAATATTTTATAGGAAATGAAGAGAATGGGACAGATGTTGAAGAGGATGAGAATACTGAGAAATGTAGTTCTGGAGTAATTTTCGATTCTGATCATAACAAAGATAAAAATCTAAATCCGAATTTATGTCATTGAAATTAAGTGAAAATGAAACTGGATTTCAAAGATTATGGTACATGGCCTGAAAAAATACTAGGACTCTTATTGTTAGAATGAGAATGAATTATATTGAAAAATTGGGTCTTACTAGATCTCGCTGAGAAAAGGGTGATCTGTTAATGTTTCTTGGTTATTCAAAAATCTTATTAGTGAAAATCAATGTCATCGAACTTGGCTTAGCTACTCCAAATCAAAAAATGCATTATTTTGTGTACCATGCAAATTGTTTTTAAATTCAAATAACAAAAATATGTCAAAATTAGAATTAAATGGGCTTATTAATTGGAAAAAAGTGTGAGAAAGAATACCAGAACATGAAAATTCTAATATTCATAAAAAGTATTTTTGTTCATAGAAACTGCTCGAAATGTCAATTTGTGAAGGTTAAGGAATTTTTTATGGTTACAATATGAAATAAAATTAGAAGAAAATCATTGGAGATTAAATTGCCTATAATAATCCGTATTTTGACACACTTTAGGACACATGCATTTTTTATTGTTGACTTTTAGGGGCGCTAATATTATGTTATGGCCCGGGTTACATAATTTGTAGATCCGGTACTGCATTCAACACAAGTTAATTTTTAATGGTTTTTGGAATACATAAATGTATATATAAATTCTATTTTCTTATTCCCATATTGATAATTTAATGTAAAATTTAAAAAGATTGGCAAGTGAAAACTGCTTTGCTGTATGTAAAGTGTTGATTGGGACTCTACATGGATGCATTAATTTAAATTCCATTGTAGTTATGTATATGATAGCATTGATAGCATATGTTTTTTTGATATATATAGCTATAAAAGTTATTTAATATTACAGTAAGTTGATTACATTTTTTTTGAAAATATTAACTTTATTATGATTAATATATGATATTTTTCTTTAGATACCTATCGCAAAGCAGTGGAAATAAATTAATAGTATTTTATAAATTCAATAAACCAAAATATGAAAAATTATTGAAGAAAAAATAATTATTTTATGGTTAATATCAAATGTCATTAACATTTGAACTTGAAATGTTCATAAAAAATTAATTTGAATTTCCGGTAGAATTTTTTTTATATGGGTATGTTTAAAAACTTATAAAGTTATAAAGTATATTGTGTTAAGATATAATGGAATATTGGTATATATGAATATTGTATACTAGCTGTACCCGTGCACTTCGTTGTCCGTACAAAATCCATCCGTGCTTTAAGATTGATTGCCTAATGCTAACATTTAGCGTGAGGATAAAAACAATTGTTGGTTTTCTGATTTGGTGATAGATGATGTTTTCGAGTTTCCGACAACTTTACATAAATGTCCGGCCCAGCATTGCATTTTTTCAATCGATTAACCGATTATGTGTCATTCGTTAAAAATAATCTGTTTTCGAGTAATCGACCAGCCCTAAACATAATAAAGAGCCAAAGAGGTAATATATTGGGGTCATATACCGGGATAAAAATATAAAAAACTATCAAATCATATCTTATGACGAAGACAAAATTACAAACATTGATCATAATTTCATCAAAATCGGCTAAGTAGTTTCTTTCGGAATGCATCGAGAATATCATACCCGTCGTATACATCCGTCGATAAACTTCTCGGAAAAATAATTCATATTTATAAAAAGGTGTGGTTGCAGGTTGCTAGAAATTCGCAGCCACCCAATAATTACTCGCATGTATACAATTTACTCGTTTTTATATGTTATTAAAATTATCAGTGTTTCCCTATTATATTATGCATGTAGATGTTATATACATATAAACCTTCGTCTTTAATCACTATCAATTAAAAAAAAAAACCGTATCAAAATCCGTTGCGTTGTTTTAAAGAACTAAGCATGCATAGGGACCAACAGCTGGAAACGACTTTGTTTCATAGTTTTATACTATGTATATTGATATATTATATATTTTTTTCAAATCTTGAGTATGAAAACAAAAATTTTGATAAATTTCTGACTACAAAATTATTTTTAAATTTTTGAAATGTTGACAAATTCTACCAAAATTCAAACTTAAAACGTTTTTCAAAAAACATTACTATAGATTTTAATATTTTTTAATTAGTTATAAATTAATTTTATCATAAATAGAAAATTATACTATATACATTTGTTTAATAATTCAAATATCTACAGTAATTCGTTTTTAAGTTATAGGTACATACCATAAAAAAAAAAGAAAATCGATTTTGTCAAAAATTTAATTTGCGTAAAAACTTCCGTTTTTTTAAAAATTTTTTTTTTCTCGATTATAAAAAAAGTATAAGGAATTTTTACTTATAACCTCTTAGGAACCTAGATCCAATTTGCTAATAGAAATTACCCCTATTGGCTCTATTATTGAAAATCAAAGAATTTTTAGATTCTCTAAAGGCAACAACAGACGAAAAAACACACATTGTAAAATAAATTTATTCATTGCCCCACTCTGAATTTAAAATTAACCGTTATTTTTATCAAAAGTATGAAACGTTGACAAACTTACTAACAAATATTTGGGAGAGTTGGAACATCCGTTATACCTACACACCTTACCGGACAGGTGCATCCAACCAAAATTAATTACTAACATTTTTGAAAAGTTGGGATACATGTATATGTGTAGATTGTAGATGGTATATGTGATGATAAAAAATTACATTAATTTAAATTGCATTTATTAATATTATTTACTTATGATAGTGGCACATGGAGGAATTTTGAGAGTACATTGAAGTACCTATCCATCCACCTTTTTATTTTTTAACAATATCTAGCTGATTTCAACAATATTATGCTCATAAAAAATTTATAAAAAAATAAATTTTTAATCTTCCACCTTAAGAGCATATATTATGTAATAGTTGTAGACTGCAGTACTTGGTGATCGGTTTTGGTGTCACTGCTTCTCTGATTTTCCTCTTCCCCCCCCCCGGGCTCATCCATGGGCCCATGAAAAAAATCATGCTCTGATATTAGCTTTATATATCTTATTTATGTAGTTAGGTACCTATTCAGTGGCGACTTATTATAAGAATAGTGAATACTAGGAGCTCCTGCCCCAAAAATGGGGAAAAAAATGTTTTAAGTTGAATAGATTTATTAATCATAATTCATAATACAAGATTCAAGTAGAAAATAAGTGTATCTATATCATTTAATTGTAAAAGTGAATGAAAAATTTAATTAAAGAAGAATCTAAAAATATTTCTTTGGTCCTAGTAAATTTAGTTGGTGGGTGGGTGGGCAGGTTGTTTTGAAACTTGTTCCTTGAGTTTTGAAGACTCAAACCGCCACTGTACATATTTAACCAATCTAAAGCTTGCTGTAAGTTGTAATAAACTAGTAACTAATCAGTTGCTGCACAATGCACATGATGGTGGCATCATCGTGATCGAAGTAGGTATCGACAGTATCGTTCCGAGTACTGACTAGTGACCATAGGCTTGCGTACGGGGGCAGCAAAAGCAGCATATGCTACCACTGAACTTTCTTTGGGGCTACTGCGGCCAGTTAATATTAAATAATGAGCCTCGGTAAAGTTATATTTCCACAAATGATTTTATTTTCATAAGCCAAAAATACATCTTTAGTGGTTTAATATCTCACTGTATAACTTTTTATCCAAAAAAACAAATAACCAATACAATTTTAATTTTGATACCCAATAGTAAAAAAAGTAAAATTATATAAATGTGCCGGTTTTAAAGGTGAATTTGAAGAATGGGCAGAATTAATTTCTTGCTGCCCCTGAAACCGGAGGCTGCTTACGCGTATGCTAGTGACTATCAATTACGAGGGTTGTTAAAAATTTTTTTAAAAATTGTGTTGACACCACGTCATAGTGCATCGTGTATTTACTATTTACCTATGTAGTATGGAAGGAACCAGAAGACAAGGACAACCAGAAATAGATGGATAGACGAAATAAAGAAGGACTTACAACAGATGGGTAGTGTGAAAGTGGAGAAGTACGGCTAAAGAACGAGACGAGTGGAGAAGAATTGTTTTGGAAGCCAAGGGTCACTATGGCCTGTAGCGCTTACGAGTAATAGTAGTAGCAGTAGTAGTAGTATACTAGTATGTGCAGGGGCGCCGGATCGATTTTTTTGCTGTAAGGGCAAAATATTTCAAGCTTTTTTCTAGAGGGCATAGGAGCAAAAATAGGGGTGTTTATTTTTTTGGTGCTTCATTTCCACTCCTTCCTCAATTTTTACAGCACCTATGCCAAGGAAATATGTACATAGGTATAATTACATTTTTTTCTTACAAATGTTTATCAGAAAAATTCAAAACATGTAGGTATAAAAATTGTAGGCAAAACAAAATTTATTTTTCTGGAATGAAAAATAATAAATAATTATTAAAGTTCATATTATGTGTTTTTCTGCCAATTAATGTGATATTCAGTATTTTAAATTACTGACAAATATAATACATTACTTGATGAACAAAACTATAGAATACTGTTTAGGTATTGTGAGCTAAATATAAATATTAATAGGCCATGAAGTCGTGGGGGCTCTGCCCCTACAGTATTTATTTTATGAAGGCAATTGTCCCCATTGCTCCGGCGCCCCTGAGTATATGTATATCTTAATTGGCTGAACAATGTGGTTTATAGCAGGTATTACTTGATATATTAATATCTTATTATGGTATACTGACTATACCGTGTTTACTGTTTACCAATGATACCTTCATCTATAGATTTCATTTTTCTTCATCATTAACCGACACATCGTGTGGTTACTTTGGTTATTGGTCCATGTTCGTGATGAAAATTTCATCATGTTATTCAAACTTCGGCTTTATATGTTTTTTTTTAGTATTAGTGTATAAAATATTTCTTACTCACTTGTTTTTATTACATAATATATAAATTAAATTTTTTTTTATTAAATTTATAAAATTATAGCAGTAAAATATCTAGGTAGTTGTATAATTTCCATTTTATTATATTTTGTACAAAATAATACAACATATAAATTATAAAGTATCTTAAATGGCGGTTCCATCATGTGTACAGGTAAGTAACTATTACTATTAAGTATTAATTATTCATCTTTTAAATTTTACAAATAAGAAATAACTAAGTAGGTACCTAATTTTGATTATTTCAAATAGGTACTTTAGTACCTACTTAAGTTAATTATAAAATATAAATGTATTATACATTTGTTATAATATGATTTATTTCTAACCTATTAATTATTAATTATTATGCATTTATACATCTATTTTATATCTATATTATGGTGTTTATTTCAGGTTGAAAAATATGAAAAGTGTTTGAACTATTATCCTACTAAATCTATTCATTAATGTATGCCTGTTACTGTTACAGTCGAAGAGCAGAGTAATAATATTAATTATTATCATTAACTTAAGTGACTTTAGCCAGTTTAGTTATATGATTGTTTTAAATTGTAAAGTAGTAAATTTTAAATAAAACGATACATTGTCATCTACTTAGTGCACCAAGACATGGCTTAGTGCAATCTTTCTACAAATGTAAAGTATACCATTGATTAAGTTAAAATATCAAATATATTTAATCAATGACTAGATACATTGTACAATTGTACATGCAACCACAACTAATCTATATGATAATTTCAATAACCACAATGATATGAAAAACAATCTTTCAAACCAACCACTAAAATATTTGACTATTATACAATGAATATTTTAAAATAACTTCAACCATAAGGTTTTAATTTTTTAATTTTTGTTAGAGTATTTGAAACAATTTTACCAGCAGAGTGCAAAGAAAAAAAATATAACTGCACATAAATCTTAATAACAGTTTCAATAGTGATCAAAAAGTTGTAAAAAACTAAGATACAGTAAATGATTTTATTTCAATTTCTTGTTTAATAAGTGCCGTTAAAATCGTCGTCTGTTGTTAGATAATACAATGTCATTATCAAAAAAGGTCTGAATCAATTAAAATTAAATTATGGAATGAAGTATGTATTATGATGAATTCAGAATTTTACGAGGTAATAGATGCACCACAATTTAAACTTACGTTTATAAGAGTGAAATAAGTATTCGGAAATAAATTTACTTTACATAAAACATTCTCATATTTTACATTTCTAATTTCAGGCGATTTGTTAAATAAAATTCTAGGTATATACTACATAGTATATATAACAGCTCAAATGTTTTTCGTTAAAAATCAGTTCATGGCTTTATGCCAACAAAAATGTTCGTGTAATTTTTTCGATTTTTATCTGAAACTTGTATTTCTATCAATGTTGTTTTTGACTACCCATTACAAACAGTAATGTAATCGAATTATTTAAGCATATACTGTCGATAAATGTATCTTGCTAATTGAAAAATTAACAACTTATGAAAACATTTGTGATTTTCACAAATTTCTACCCAGCGAATAATCTATAATCAACATATTTAGAATAAAAAAATTATAAGCAGATAAAAAATAGTCGAAATATTTTGAAAATAATATCATAAATAAAAACAAATTATCTTAATTTTTGGTGAAAATTGCAAGTATCTACAGATTAAGGTTATTCATTTTCCAATCACACCAAAAAAAAAAAAAAAAATTTGTTGAAAATTAGTTTTCGTAAAAATTACCGTTTTTCCTTATTTTTGTTTTGATTATAAAAAAAAAATACTGAGAATTTCTGATTTCTCTACAGTACAAATTAGATTCAATTTTTATCTATAACTACCCCCATTATTGAAATATGAATGTGAAATCGTATTATATGAATTTAAAGCTATGATTTTAATCGATAATATAATTCGACTAATATTGCCATTATGGATACAACCGACAAATGGTTTATAGTAATCACAAGTCACTCCAACGATTTAAGTTTAGACCGATGGATGAATGAGTAGAGCCAGAGGTAAACATTTCTTTATGTATTTTTAGATTATCCTTGTCTTCTCTTCAATTCTAAAGAATAGAAATAGTTATGGTTAAACAATTAATTCGATGCATTAGCTAAATATTACTTATGTAAAAATATTCTTTCTGTAAAAGATAATTAAAATCAAAATTCAATAGTATAATATCAATAATAATATAGGCTTATTTTAATGAGTTAATGACAGCATTTTAACCCGTGTCTACATTAAGTGAATTTGCATTTGGGCCATTTAGCAGAACCAATTTTGTGTTGTTAATAGCATTAATTAAAATGAATTGACTTATTATTATATTTAAAGGTAAATATATAATCTACAGAATGAAGTATATTTTTATTGATATTTAAATTTTAATGCGGTTTATGAGTATTTTAATATTGTAAAGATTCCCTAATTAACATTTAATTTTCAGTTTTATTACAGGTTAATTCACTCGAATAGCTGACATTATGGTCTGCTAAACGTAAATTTCCTATAATATGCACCGTGTGGTATTTTTGTAAGCCGAGGACAGACACGATAGGAAGCCTACGGTCCTACGGATATAGACTGTAGAGTGTCATGAGTGTTTTTTATGATTATGAATAATATTTAATGAATATGTCCATAACTCATAACTTACAAGATTAATAATTAGTAGGTATAGGATTAAGGACTTCTAGATGCTAATATTTACTTAAAAATCTCAATATATGTTTATGCACTAAAAATATATTCAATATTCATTAACTTCAAAATGAATTTTTTTCCTCGAACGAACGAATGAAAATACATCGTAGGTGCGCACAATAATTTCTCGATAAATAGTTTTGACCGACAAATAAAGTTAATTTCCTACATTACTACATTCGCTATACGTTGAATAATATGTACGTATAATAGCAGTGTTATTAGCAATTTTGCTTTATCGGCCCGGACACAATCTCCCATTAGTAAAATTTATGTTATGTTTGTATACATATCAGTAATTTTCCAAATGTGTTTTTATTTGTGCTAACTTCAAACTATTTTAATTAATTACTGAATAATTAATATAATGAATAATGACTAATAGGAGTGTACTGTATAAGTTATCAAATATTAATATATTATATATCATTCTAAAAGCAGGATGATGTATGAACATTATAATATTATGCAAAAATGTATAAATATTTAATGTTTCTATAATATAAATAATATAATAATATATGTTTAACGACACAGATTTGAATGTGTTAAAGACCGCAGTGGTAAACGGTAGTATATTATTATGTGCATTATGTGTAGTTATTACTTATTATTATTTATTATTGTTACGTCAATTGAGAATTACCACGTATAGGTTTATACAATAATTTTTCTAGCATGACTCTTTAATAATAATAATTATTCATTTATTCAAATTGCGTTTTTTTTACTTGTGTTTGGAGAACTTTAAAACTTATAGATAATTATATAAATAGTTAAAAGTTCACTAATTTAGTATACTTTGGTCTTTCTAGTGCTTAATAATATAAAAAGTGTCTTAAAATAGGAAAATCGGGTATTTTAATAAAATTAATAATTAATAAACAATAAAGGAAATTTTCACCAAATGTATATATAATAATATAATCATTTTCTATAGATAATATAATTTTTTAAATATTTCAACTTTTTTGAGTTATTATTAGAAATTTTAAATTTTCGAACATTTTCTTCTGTACCTATAATACGCATGTATAATAATACTGTAAATTATGATATTTATTTATTTAATATATTAAAACAACTCGAAAGCTATTCTATCCTATAGGACTCATCCTGCAGTGACGGCACTTCCAGTTTGAAGACGACTCAAACTGATTTTTCGTTGTTTGTTTTGTCGCCACGTTTGGTACACGCTGTGCGCGTTGCGTGTACAGGCCATAATTTAAGTTCAAACGCGCCGAGTCAGTAGTACGCGTTCGGTTGTCGGCTACCGCGAAAGTTCAACTGCGCTGTTCGCGTGCGCCGCACACACATGCAGGTAAAATCTCATCACGTTTTTCATCCTCAGTTAAATCACTTATATACTAGTATTTATTCATACATGTATATATTAAATTAACCTTGTGTAGCTTATGTATATAGCTTGAATTACGATTTTGTAGGACTATGTATGTACTTATACGTTTTCGCGGGACCAATACACATTATTAATTATTAATATATAATATTATAAAATATATTGTATCTGGAAGATTTTAAATTTAAATATGTCATATTTTCTAGACAAGTCATAGTAATTACCTACATTAAAAAATACCTACATGGTTACGTGAGTGTGATGAGTATTATATAATAATCGTATTGCTTGTGATTAGACTATAATATATAGTATTAACTCATATACTTTAATAATTAGGTAAGTAGGTATAGTGTAAATTTGAAGTTTTTACAATAGGTATATAAGTATTTTGTATTTATCATCAATGTAACAACGCTCAAGCTTCATGCGATCATTGGAAACGTCTGTGTATAATAGGAATACGACTGAATAATGCATATTATTGTTAGAAATCCGTTATATCAACATATTATACCGTGCTATATATTAGATGTATAGGTGCTTTTTTTTACTAAAAATATTAATAAATTATTATTTGTTTGCTATATGTATAGTATAAACATAAATATTTAATTTAGTTTTAGAATAATATGATCAAATATACCTTACAGTCTACAATTAATATGACGAGGCTATGATTTATTATGTAATATATATATATGTATGTATGTATTACTACTATAGTGTTTCAGTGTTGGGTTGATTCGTTAAAGGTCAGATCATCGCACGTGTAATCGTGTAGAACGCTATAATTAGATATACCTAATTATTGAGAATAGAAATTTAATTGGCATCTTGTTGAAATATATGCACGTTTATTTATTGTAATATTATGTTACGCATGTAATGTTTAGAACATGATATAATATTGTTTATAGGTACCTATACTATTGTCAAATTTTATGTGTTAATCTATATTATATATTTATGAAACAAATACATTTACTATCCACCCTATTATTAGTTAGATATTTGATACAATATAATTATAATACAAATTAATGGTAATATAAATTATACCTATATGTGTGTGTATTATACGTTTATTAAATACCTAGTTATGTTTTCATTATTACGTCAATCAAATTTCATGTAACTTAAAATAATGATATATTTAACATTTTATTGAACCATTTTCAAACCCATTATACAAAGTTTTTAGGTTATTGTCATTGAAAATTGGAAACGTTTAAATAAATTAAGTTTTTTTATGTAGATAAGTAAATATATAAAAACCTATATACATTACAATGTTACGCTTAAACACACAGTAAAACGCAAACACACATATATATATATATTGGGTTTCTAATAAATGTGTGTATAATTATATACATATTAATATTATAGTTTATAGTTACTACTTAGTATTTACTAGTTGCTAGTTATGGGTTTCGAGTGAATTTTACTACAATATATATTAGGTATGTAATATATGACATATTATGATATATACATATTACATATTAGTAGTAGTTATCTACTTAAAAATGATAAAATCAGTTCCATTTCATTTGTATTTATTTACAATACAATACAATATACACAGGAAAAAGCTTTTAAATCTGTGCCGACTGCGTTAGATGATAATAAATAATAATAATATAGAAATACATAAAATATTTGCTCACACACACACACACACACACACACACACATATTTGTTTATAATAAATAATAGTGTTAAAAAGTAAATCAAGATTTAAAAAATATGTATATACATAAAACATCCATTAGGAAAAGCTATGTATTAATTAACTTGCTGCAGCGACGGACTGCCTTTGTGGGTCATGCACAGCCGTCTGGCCCAGTAATATTGATCTCGTTTCAGCATTGCCTCTCACCGGTATCTAATCTATTATACGAGTCTCTTTCTTTTATATATAAATATATATACATATATATTTATTGTATGAACAACGAATAATAAATTTACAAATTATAAACATTAGTTTTAAAATCAGTTTTAGTCATTAGAAAAGTATTATATTAGTGTGACATATATTAATAAGTTTGTCATATAGGGGAATTCATCAAGTATCCCTATTTTTCCTTTTAATATAATTTATTTATTTAAATTATTCTAATTTATGGAAATATTAAGTTTATGTCCAATTAAACACCATATTTTAAAATATTTAGTATTTTCATACTCCTTGGTGATATAAAATTATTTTTACAAATTAAAACTACACTTATTTTCTGTATATTTTTAGCAGATGAAGTTTTTTTAAATGTTAACATATATAAATTGAAAATTGTACAAATAATTTTAGAATTATTAAACTGTATAATAGCTATAAAGCCCATCATAATATGATTATATCTATAGGACTGTGAGAGCTGTATTGATTTGAAAATTATAGTAATTACTAATTAATATATACTATTTTAGATAATATTAATGTATTATAGAATTTTATAATATTTTTAAAAATTATCTGAATGTGATATCGAATAAGTTTACTAAACTAAATATTGTATGTAGATTGTAGTTATATATATAGTACACAAAATTAATAATTCAGAAACTACTCGTTTAAATTTTTTCTTAAACAAATAAATATTTTAAAAAAAACATAAAAACATATAAATGATTTTACTTACCAAATAGCCTGTATAATCACCTACGTATGAACGCTCGTATGCTACACTGATAGGTGTACTAAATAATTAAGATTAATGATAACTTAACCTATATCTTTATTTTTCTCGACAGAAGATTTATATTATGCATTTATACGAACCCTTATAACGGGTTAATAAACTTCCTATACGAATATAAATTCTATGGTGCAGTTTTAATATATTTTACTTAAATGATTATTAAATCTCACCAGTCTCCGCTATATAGAAATCTTATAAAATAAACATTAAAATTCCTCATAAATAACATAGTGTGTGTGTGTGTGTGTGTGTGTGTGAATGTGATTTATAAAATTTAATAAATTAATAAAGTTAAAATAACTATCATTTTGTAAACTTTGTAAATTTCTGGTAGTACGCGAGAGTTGTCTTGTTTGTATTGTAGGCCACAGATAATATGTTTGTTTAATCGATAAAAAACGAAAAAAAAATCGAGAAAATTACGCGTTTCAATTTGCGACACAATATATGCATTTGATTATCGAATTACTCTATTGCACGCTATCGGTGGCGCATGTGTATGAAAAATAACTCGGTACTATGTTTTATCGAAAAATAATATTAGTACAACATACCAAAGCATACTATATACATTCATACAAAATATAGCAAATTATATGTATAATACAGTATCGTTGATTGTATCGTATTTATGTAACAAAAATCCCACGTTTTATTCGTACCCATTCCATATGTTTACGGATAAACTATATTTGTACTACAGTATATATAATATTACTATATTACTATAGGTACCTACATAAATCATTATGTTATAATACATTTGAGTACTTAAAAAAAAAACGTTTACTCGTTTCACTCCAAAATGGTATGAGTTAGTGTTAAACAAAACACGACCTATTTTTTTTTAACAGGTCTTAGTGTAGAAAATTTAATCTCGCGCACCGATGCTCCGTAAAATATTTCAGTCATAAGTCAAAATACCAAATTAAATACCCTGTTATTTGGTTTGTAAATATTAAATATGTTTACACTTTGCATGAGTCCTCGACGATGGTTATTGACTGTTTGATTACGAATAATATTCTACATTCGCTGAATCGCTGTTCTTAGAAATCTTATCCAACATTAAATTGTTCATTGTTGTTGTTGGCAGGGGGTAATAATTTTACGAAAATGTAATCGTTATTTTTTTAACGAATATAATAATAATACATAAACTACTAAAAAAATATATATATTTAATCATGTATGTATGTATACACAGGGGTGCACATTCTGAGTGCGTGTGATGACATAACAATAAATGAAAATACTTTAAAATATCTGAATAATGCATACGTAGGATTATATAATAATATGTAGTAATCAGCAACTTCACTAGTAGTAGTTATTTTAATTTATATGTACGCATTTACCCTGTATAATAATAATATTACCAAGTCCCGAGAATAATCGAATTCCTAAGTACCACACGTCCACCCAGACCTTATTAATAAATAGTAAATAAAATAAAAAATGTAAAAAATTCTTGAAATGTAACACCTAATCTTAATACTAACAATATAACTATGTAAAAATCTTATAGGCTAATAACCTTTGCTGTTGAAGCTTTAATTCTTTAATGAAATAATAATATTAGTATTTAATAACTAATATCAATGTATTATATTATATGTAGTATGTACCATCATAGGTCAGTTCCACGACAAAATATCCCCGCAAACATATTCCAAGACAAAATATCATGCGTAAATAATAATTCAAAATGTTAACCTTTTTATAAAAGTTGCGATTACAAGTAATAATCACACTTTATGTAAAGTGAATGTGTGTTGATCGAAGATACCATGAAACTAATAAAAATAAATATTTAAAATAATGCACACTTGATAACTTGATATTATAATAAATACTTAAATTGTTGACAAAAAAACGTAGGTATTTTTTTATTATTTTTTTTTTGTATTCATAATATATTAATAGTAATTGTATTGTATTAATATCTATGTAAATTTTTACTTGTATAAAAAGGTTTACATTAATATTTACGCGGGATATTTTGACGTGTCACGTGTCACCTTGTAGATCATTTAGGTACAGAAATACGACGTATGTAATTTATAAAACATTATGTGCAGCATATTAGTAATGATAAAATAAAATATTTTTTTTAATTAAAATACATAATGAATGTCGTGATAGTTTGTGCGTATGTCCCTAATAATACGGTCCCTAAAGTATTGTTGTCCCGGGCGCATTAAAAAAATATTATTATGAAATAGCTCGCGGGACTGCGGGAAGAACGATCGGCTGCTGACCGGGGGTTGCCTTGAACGCAGTTCTGCGAAAAAGCCACCCCCTTCTGCAGCATAGATTTTATAGGTCACGCAGTATCAGTGTGTATCACCCGTCGACAACCCCGGCACAATATTTCAATATTCATTATATTGTATTACAGTAATATCGTATTTACATACCTGACTTAACCTACATAATATTCTTATTATGTACCGATATAAATATGGCCATATCATGATACTTGAAAGTTTATTATATTATTATATAGGTACTTATAGTTGAAATGTTTGTTTATACTGAACATAAATCTCGCGTTGATCGTTAATATTAATTCTGACATTTCCGTAGTTATTCAAACATTTCAAACTATAGCAGGTACACGGTACACTATAGTAACAATTATAATCAATATTAAATTGAAACATAAATTATAATAAATTATATTCGACAACAAAACAATAGATTTGATAACGAGTAAATTAATATAATACTAATATGACGATTTGAATGGATTTATTAACCGTATTGAATAAAAACAATTTAGTAACGCAGCTTGATAAAATATTTTTTAAACATTTTTAGTATTTTTACGGTACCTATGCTGCAACAATATATTGCTGTCATTTTATTATTTTAATCAAAAACCTTTAAGTTTGTTTAGAACGTATATATAAAGTATATTATGGGTCGCTTATTGGATAATAAAATCGCGGGCGTCGCAAAGTTTTTATATTTAATAAATTTCGGTAGGCATTATTTTTAAGCTATTTATAAACATAATATTATCGTGGTTCATGAATCGGAACACAATAATATGAAATGCAAATATATTTTTAATCTAATATTTCGACCGAAGTCTAAATCAATAAAACGTAAATTAATGTAATATTAATTCAATACAACAAAACACCATGATGTTGTAGGTATATTATGTAGGTCGTAAAGCAATTATTTAAATTATTACTTATTCGTAACACTAGTAATTAACACGGTTTTAGATAAAACAAAAATGTTTTTGATAAATTACTACTTGATTGTATTCTGTAATAATTGTATTCAGCTTAACCTGCCAATCGTTATAGAACTATATAGAAACTATTTTGTCTTATATTTTGTATCATTAATTTATCTCATTGTGTATATGATTATATAAATATGCCGTATAGGCACTTACAATATTATATTTATAAAGTAAACTGTGAAACTTTTTTAATTTTATTTAAAATTATTAATTAATTAATGCAGACATCAATAACCCAATCTTCCTAATCTATAGACAGGTTGTAAATCGTTACACGGAGGACAATCATATAATATTACCAGGTTTCTATTGTAGATATGTATGTATTATTTGAAAGTAGTACTTACGTAGTAGGTACACTTAAATAGTTTTATTAAATCTACATTTAGTTGTTTTATTTCATAGCTACTTTTTATATGGTACATATAATACATTAATACATTTTATTTTATAAATTGAAGCAAAATATTTTCTTGTTATTGTTTTGATTTATTTATATTTTATAGAGAATATTGAATTTATAAGCAATAAAGAGAAAAATAATAATATATATATTTATTTATAAGAATAGAGAATTAGTGTAACTGCATTTTGCAAAGGATGAGGGGAATGGTATATTTATACCGCGATAGTAATAATTCGTCCCATATCTAAACTTTAAAATAAATGCTTTAGTTATAAATAATAGATTATTTGTCAATACTTCCATATTAAATACTACTCACATTGGTTACAACTTAGAATTAAATACTACAATACACTTTCAAACAGCTTTTAGTTATCAAAAATTATTTTATAAACGGTATATAGTAGTTCGTATCATAGACCACTTGTTATAATTTAAAATTACCTACCTATCTTTTATGATAATAATAAGTTACTAAAACAATTTTTTTATAACTTATAAGTAAATACCTAAAAAAAAAAAAATAACACTAATCCATTTTTTATAATGTGTTAGGTACTACCTATAGAACTTCAACGTTAATTTGTCATACCTATTATGAGTATGCTTTAATATTTATAAAAGTGTACTATAATTAATTCGTATAGTATTGCATGTGTATATCCACTTATAGCTTAAACACTATAGTAATGTATTTGCAAATAATTATGATATAATAATTATAATATATATATATCTACCATTATACTAACGTAAAATATGATAATTTTCAATATTACATTATTGACTATAGTAAATATTAAAAGCTACCTGACAACGTCAACTTTTCACCTTCCGAAGGGTTTCTTATTATATGTAAAGTGATGTTTAGTTATGCTATTATAGCCGTATGAATATACGTTTATTGATAACAATCAATTCTATGTATAAGATATTTAATATTTCTATGTAATTCTTTTTTATTGTATGTAAGTAGAATATTTATTCAATTCATAAAAATAGTTCTTAAGAAATAACATTGTAAAAAATTAACACGTAAAACATTTAATTAAATTTATCTTTTTACTGTGTTTTGATAGTGATATTATTGAAATATACATTTATACCTAGGTATTTATAACATTTATAAATTTTATAGTGATAATTGCATGGATTGTATATAAGTAGGGCCAGGATTTTTATGCATTTGCATGTTTTTTCCCTAAGTCCAAATTGATTGGTTGTCAGATATGCCCATGATTCGACTTATTCTTGATTAAATAGAAAATTTTTAGAACTTTAAATTAAACAATTTATAACAAAAACTAAGTAAATGTAATTTATTGTAATATAAATATAATATGTTCATAGCTTTGAATTTAATAATAATTTGAGAAAATAATTGAATTTATACATAAATATTTTGTATATTGTTATAATTTATTTATATTTAAAGTTATACCTATCAAATCAAATAAGAAAATTATTGTTTTTTGATCATCCATAGAACAAAAAGTAGAAAGTATAAAAAAAGTGAGGTTTGTGTAATCTCGAGAGAGGTTTAATTTGTATTTAATTTATGTATTCACGTGATACACAAGTACACAACAAAATACATACATTTGCATTTTAAGTCAAAATTTTAAACCTAAGATTTTGTGATACAGGTATAGTGTGTCTAAGGGCACGGGTACATATATCATGTATGTATCATATTAATGCAAGTACTAAAAGTTTGTGAGTATAAATATGATTTTACTCAAATTGATATTGAATTATATTCGTGCAAACATGATTAAAATTTAAAATAAATGTGATCAGTAAAAGTATAAAAGTTTAAATTTAATTTAATTTACGATTCGCGCTTACACGCACATGCACACACACAAACCAACGTAGCAGTGTATCAAGGTTTAACTTAAGTCTTAAGTGATCTTTACAAAAATTATATGTAATATCACTAGTATCTATAATAAATATTATAAACTTTACTATAACTCATCACTATATGTTGTTTAAAGTGCAATGTATATACTTACATAGTTATTAGCGCACAATAACAAAATAGTATAATATTATTATTTGTAACAAAGCAATATTCTATGCACAAATAAATAATAAAATACATTGAAATTATTTAACTAATCTTATTTTTTGTGTGTGGGTTTTCTTCATTATTTATTTATTATTAATATTATTCCATTTATATTATAATTTTCAGGGAAGTTTCATTTACCACCCCCATGTACTATCAATTACGACGCGGTAGTAGACCGAAACAAAGTCCTATAAGAATATCGTTTAAAAGATATTCTAAAGTATGGAGACTGATTACTGCAAGTTTTATGAAAACTATCAATTTCACTATCAGCTTTCCGATAGTTGTATTATTATTCCTTATCATACCAATCACTCTTGTGTTCAAATGGATCGTGTCTTTGGCTCATAGAATTGCTTGTCTAGGAGGTATGTGCCTATATAAATATAGAATATAGAATATACGAGTAGATTATAAACTCTCTAATACTAATAACTTATAACTTCAATAATGAATTTAAAACAAGTCAAGTATAACAATACCTACTACATGTATTAGCCTTTTTTTTTAAATTTTAATATATTTTATTTAATTTTAAGAATTTTTCAATTTTTGTTTTGATTATATATACTTTAAAATAAATAATGTGAAACTACCTTTTTATAAAAAATTAATTATGGCCATATATGTATATAATATTGTACATTATTTCCTATGGTTATTCTAACCCTAAATTTAGTAAAATTAAGATACTCTGTGTTAAATTTGAATTCAATGATAATCATTGTAATAAAAACGATTCTGAGCGGAGATGATCTATCTGTCTATATCACTAAGTATATTTTTTATTATTATAATTTTTTTTTTTAATATTTCTATTAAACGAAAAATATAAAACTATTTATTTTACTAATACTAATTCAGTAGATTGCATTAATTTTTTCCATTTTGTATTTGAAAATATCATTATTTTGTAAGTATATAAAATATAATTAACGTTTAATGTCTACAGTAACAATGTGTTTATTGAAATATAATAAAATAATAAATATCATTATTCATAGTTTAAATATATAATTTCGTCCAAATCAGAACTTAAATGTTTATAAAGAATACTACTTATATATATTTTTTAAGATTTTTCGATTTCAATATGAACTACTTATGGGGAACTTTTTATTAAATTTTCATGGCTCAGCTAAAAAAAATTAAGCATAATATGATTTTTAAATTTCAAAACAATTTTTAAATTTTTGATGATTTTATATTGAATTTTTATGGATTTTGATCAGGTGAAAATATTTTTATCAACATTTATAGAAATAAAATTAAATAAATGAAAGCCCAAAAGAATTGAAATATTTTGAAAATTGTATTATGTATAAAGAAAAATATGCAAGATACTGTGAAATTTTCAAGTATCTACAGTTATTTGTTTTAAAGTTATATAAAAAAAAAACAAATCAATTTTGTCAAAAACTGAGTTTTCGTAAAAATTTCTGTTTTCTTTATTATTTTTTGGTCTACCCATTATTTTAAAAAGCTCTGAGAATTTTCACTGCTTTTAAAAATGATGACAAATCATAAAAACACACACTGTAAAATTAATCAGATTTAACAATTATTATAGATAATTATGCCTTCATTGTAATTGCATGATGTATATATTGAAATTAGTTGATCTGTAAATTGTAATAAATTTATATTTATTATTATTACAGAGCCACAAAGCTAATGTATATCTATAAAATTACGTTTTTTTAACTAGAAAATGTGTAATTTCTTATTAACAGTTTTAGGAAACGTAATGACCAACAACGAAATACGTTGGTTGGGTGGTTCTTGGCGTCATTCTACCGTGTTCACAATTTTCATTCTTGACAACGAAATGGAATTACAATTTTTACAACAGCTCATCATTAAAAAAGTATTACCACAGTGCCCACGATTAACTGAAAAACCGGTAGTCTTGACAAATCTATTTGGGAATTCATATTGTTGGATGTCTGACCGTAATTCATTCGATATTAACCAACATGTGTTCAAATCGTGTGAAAACACAATGGAAAAACACGAACTTCAAGTAATATATATTTTAATATTTTATATTAAAATGTTAATCATTACACGTAGCTAGGTCATTATAATACTTATCAACTATCGTTTTTCGTTGTACAATTTTGTTTTTGAGCTACGGTACACGATTTTTGCAGTTAATTATAATTAATTAATTAATAACTGTAACTATAATATAATTATTACTTATTAGTTACAGTTTACCTATGATTGGTTTTCGAAAGTATTTTAAAAAAGCATAACTAAAATAAATAAATTAAATATTTCCTGGACAATAATGATCTTTTTTAAGTTAAAAAAATGTTCTATGTATTATGTGTAAAATTTATTAATATTTTTTATACTTAATTTTTAGAGATATATAGGAGAATTAGTTTCTGGAGGTTTATCAATAGACAAACCACCCTGGGAATTGCATTTATTGTCTCAACGTGATGAAGTAATGCCGGGAAAACGGGATGCAGTGATGGTATTTCTTGCTCACCGGTGTTTAGCAGATTGGATATCTTTAGCTAAATTACTGTGCACTTGCTTGTCAGATACAAAACCATACTACCATACTTCAGAAGTAAAAATTTAATGTACCTATTACTTTAATAATGCGACAACGGTGATTAAAATATAGGTAATGGTATTCCAGAATCCAACAAAAATTCGATATTGGACAAGTGTAGCAAGAACAATAATGACTGGACCTGCAGAAATATTATGGAAAATGATTACCCCAATTAATGATGAAAATATAGTGACTCCAGATCCACTATCGTTAAATTATAACATAAGTTGGTCTTGTTTTCAAGGTACTCTATCCAAAGTAAACCGAATTAATCAAGTGACTAAAACTCCAAACAGCTATGTGGTTTTGTCAGCTATTGCCGGATCATTGCATGTCATGATGAAAGTTATTGGACTACAGCAATTAGGAAACATGAATGTATTACAGTATTTTCAATTAAACATATTAATTTAATATTTAAAACTAATTATATTTTTCCTTTATAGATTGTTTACCCTGTGCAAACAGGGAACACTGATCACTCATCACCGGTTCTTATTCGTTTACCAATAGGCATTGAAGGTGCCATACCAAGATTGTGGTTTACTAAGAAAGCAATGCAAAATATGTATCGATCGGATCAAGCTTTATTGCCAGCAATAGTTTCTTTATTAATGCCACTTCATTCTTCGGGGACCAGAACATTGTTATCTGGACTCACAGACAATTTGGTAAAAATATAATACTAAACTATAGCAATGCTATATATGAATGTGTAATGTGCTATATAAATATACACATTTAAAACCTATACATTATTTTTTTAAGGCCTGCTTACAGTTTAGTTGGATATCTGGTCCAAGGTCAAGAATTATAATCAAAGGATCTCCATTAAAAACAGTTTACTCTGTATTGCCGTCTCAACAGACTATTGGTGTTTCAGTTTCAGTATTTACATACACCGATGATATATTTATTAGTGTTAGTGCAGACAGTGCGATTGGTGAAGGGTTTGGTGAAACTTTATTGCTCAACATAAAACGTCAAATTGACCAGATGTACGAGCTATTGAGATACAGAAGAATACCAAAGGATTTAAAGAGCAATTTTTTAATATCAAATCATTTTAAAGATTTATCGTCAATAGATATTGAAGGGGTAAATGTTGAAATAATAATACACTTAGGTATTGCAGTTAAGAATAATATGTATGTATATTAGCTTATAGAGAAAATGAAAGATATTCAGTTACAACTACAAATGGCTAATGAACTAGGTGTCTATAACGATGACGGAATAAGACATGTAAATCAGTTAAAAGGCGAGTACTCGGTTTTACTTCGAGAACTACGTAAAAGAAAACACAAAAATAAAAGACATATTTTACAAAAAATGTTGGGATGTTCAAATCCCTTTAAGTCCAAGGTATTATTATACATTATTATTAATAAAAATAAATATATGCATAAGTATTACATGATATGAATATTAAATATAATATGTATAGTGTATAGGACATAGAACACTGAGATTTAGAAACCGTAATAATTATGCTTCAATAGAATATAATTGGCTAACAAAATTATGTTTTTTCTTTTAATTTAGTTAAGTTGTGAAAAAGAAGAAATTAAAGCAGTACAACCTACAAGAAAATTACAAGAAGCAACTAATATATTTGTCGCACAATCTGCTCAAGATTACCGTCCTAAAATACATATTTGTAGGAGTACTGTTTATGCTAAAGACAATTTTTTAGGATTATCTAAATTACCTAGGGAACAACTGCTCACTCAGATCTAAATGGTGTTTCAAATTTTGAATTATTCTATGTGTAATAAGATTAAACATCTTTTAGTCTGTGCTTCCTTAGCTCAGATATTTTTTCTTAAATTGAAGGGCTAACTCTTTAAAAGACTTATCTAATTTACTTTTGAGTTTTTACCATTATTCTGTAAAACATTTTTGACGTATTTCTATGAATAATGCAAATCATTTAATAGCGTATTGTCAACTAATAAAAGTATGTGTAATTTGATGGCACGAATTCCTCGAAAACTGTTGGTATAATTTCATTAAATTTGTAATTGTGCACATAAAATTTAGATTCTTTTCAGTAGGTTTAAAATTGCAATAATTGCATTAATTATATGCTATCTTATTAGTGCACGAAATACAATTATATAAATTATTTTCAAAAAATTTAAATTTTATGACTTCCACTATGTACTAAGTAGGATATTAAAACCAATCAAACGAAAATGCTCAGATCTTGAATTATTGTTATTTAACACCAATAGTTAAATTTTATTTAAAAACTTTTATCTAATTTAATTTTAAAATAAAAAATAGAATACATAATTCATTGTATAAGGGTACTTTGATAATATATTATACTTATGGTTTGCTTTTTGTAATGTTTCTATTTAAATTAGGTCTCTTATATATATATATTAGGTATTATATATTAAATTGAAAACAAATTTAATATTTTAAATTTTGAAATATATTGTTTTGGTATCTAATGTTTCCTATTAGATTATAATATATTAACTTAATTAACTGCTCATTTTTGAGGAGTCTTCGAGATAATCATTCACTATAGGTACGTATATATATTAACTATGTGTATTATAGGTACCTATTTATATGTAAGATTCAATCTTGTTATTAATTAGTTTACATTATTATTTGTTTCATATAAATTAAATTTGCACACGTAGTGCATGGTGTTTTAAACAACACTTGAAATGTAAAAATCAACTAGTCAAAGTCTAAAAATTGGGGATCAATATCTATTAAATATTTAATGTAGGTAGGTAGTATAAACGGACCTATATAGTATTAATATACCTCTGTAATAACATGTTAATTGTTATATAATTGTAGTAATTTATAAGCGCTTATTACTTACTGCGTTAAGAAAAATGTAGGAAAAATGTGATATTATGTTAAATATAATATAATATATATTATAAGCCATAAGGTCCCTCCACGGACAAACAATGCAATAGGTATAAAAATGTTTTTTTTTTTTATAATTATATTTTACAGTTGTTAAATATTTAAATAAATTTAAATTACCTATATGTCTTTGTTATAGATATGAATCTAATGACTATATTATACTTTTGAAAAAATTAATACATGTATATTTTCTGTTATATAAAATATTATATTATCTATCTAAATAAACTTCTTGGTACCAATGTGATTTGTCCATAAATAAATTAATAAAATTGCTTATAATGCAACCATGTTTTATTGCAATTTGCATATTTATTAAACATCCAAACTTAAAATTATAAATTTATAATATCAGTTCATGCTATTTTAAACTAGTTATTTAATGACTAGAATGTCAATAAAATTAATGATTAGAGCAAAATTAAGATAGACCGCATACTAGCCAATATCTCATATATTATAGATTGTAAATTTGTTATTTTGTTATTCAATTACCTATTCAATAACTTTCTAAATATTTAGAGAATAATTCGCTATAATTGTAACCCTATTTATTCGCTTTTTATTTTTATTTATATTTATATTTTACTTTTGGTATCTAAATCTCTATGAAAATAGGCTAATTTATTTTAACCCAGTGTTAGTATACAATAATGGTACATATTATACAGATTATTGGTATTAAACTCTGTGCGGAGCGATGGATGTATTGATTTTACAATGATGTGTTTTTTTTTGTCTGTCATTAATTTTTAGACTAGTAAAAAAGCTACAATTTTCAACATTGAGGAAGGAAGGATTTTTGGTTGAAAATTAGATCTAATTGGAGTTTCGACCGCTTTGGGGGATTAAGGCTAAAATATTCCTAGTACTTTTAAAAATAACGTATAAAAACCAAGGAAAAGTGGGATATTTTACGCAACAAAATTTATTTTGCTGTTTTAAATAACTCAAATATAAATAACCTTAGATTATTTTCAAAATAATTAGGCTATTTGTAGATATATTTTGAAATTATTGATTTTATTTAGTTTTATTTCGATAAAAATGTTTAAAAAAATTTCACTAGATCAAATAGCTTGAAAACTAAATACCTGCAATTTACATGGTTTGCATAAATGGTCATAATTTTTATTTGTTTAAAAATATTAAAGATATGTGTATCTTTAATATCTGCCCAGCGAGAGAACGCGCCTCAATGATAGGATATTTAATAGCTTAATATTTCAGCAGCGTTATCAATTGTTTATTGGTAACTTATTAAAAAGTATAAACAAAATTTATAATAATAATTCATATTATTTAAATCAAACGTAAAAATAGTATAAATATAATAGTATAAAGTATTATAGTATAATTTATTAGGTCTTAAACAAAATTTTAAATTAAAATTATCACGACAACTATTAATTACAATTAATAACTCCTAGCAAAATATCTTCTGGTTCTACAATTTCATCCACCAATTCAATCGATTGTTGTAATAAAAGTAGATATGATTCATTTAAATCAGTCTCATTGTGATACAAAACCATACAAACAGTATCAATTTCCACATGACTGCCTTTTTTTACAAGTAAACGAATACCAACTGCTGGATCGATTGTTTGATTAGAAAATTGTCTTCCGGCACCCAATTTGTTACAAACATTAGCAATAGTCATACCATTTATGTCGTTCACGTAACCTATAACGGTACATAAAAAGTAGATATATTATAATTTTAAACTGGAAAATGTTTTTGAGCCTACTAGTTTCGTATTCAAAACAGTTTTTAAATAAATACACAAGTAGACTCATCGGTCTCATCGCTCGTATCAATACAAATTTATTAGAAAATTTATAACATTTCATTGTATTTACCTGAAGTTAAAGGCTTTATTTCGATTTCGTATTTGGCCATTGGTAAAACGGCAGTTGTATTACCATAGCATAACTCATTTGCTATCCATTCATTGACTTTCAATTCGATTAACATTTGTTTAAACTTTTCTAAAGCTGTTCCGTTAGTTAACGAGTCGGCCATCCGCTTACGACCTTCATTCACCGAACTTACTTTATGAGTCATTTCTAATAGATGTCCACCTATTAAATTAAGTGTAGTAATAACAATTATATAATCCATTAGTATTAGATATGCTAATAAAAAATGTATAAATACCGATTAGTTCAATGAGAGTTTGTAAATCACTTGGCCCTTTTCCCTTTAAACAATTTATGGATTCTAATATTTCTAAAGAATTACCAACATAATTACCAATTGGAGCTGACATTCTAGTCATCAATACTCTACATTCAATACCCAACAATTTAGCCACTAGAACCTAAAAAATTACATAAATTACGTCATATTATGTAAAGTATGACACATAATATTTAAAATTAAGATATTTTATGTCCTATAACGTCAATATTTTTTTCCTAAGAAACATATACAAATGGAGAAAGTATAAAATTGAATTTAATAATATAAGTACACATTGGTCATTATTTACTTCTCCCTTCCAAATAACCATAATACCTATATTATATCTTGCTAATTTCTATAAATGGGATTGGAATTGGTGATTTGCTTAATGTGTCGTCTCAGTACCTTACACGCGCAGTGCTTATAGGAATATACTTATTATGTTTTTTTTGACGTTTTCAACATAGCGATTGAATTAATCAATAAAAATATATTTTAATGATCATTCTTGTTGTTAGGAAAAATATGGAATCATAAATATATATATAATTTTGATAGAAAAAAAATTTTACATTATTTTTCGTATTTATGTGTAATAATTTGTAATATGTGTTATATAGTAACACATTATGTCACTAATCCCCCCCCCCCAAACATCATTAATAGACAATAATATTATAAGTGTAACAAAAAAGCTTTTTAAAAATGTCAAACAGGCTATTGACGAACATTCAAAAGACATGTTATAATGATATTAAAATGGCTTCAATCAATAATATAGTAAATTCTTTAATTAATTGAAATTAATTTTATGAACAAAATTAAAATTTATTTTACCTTAAGCCTATTATACAGTTTTGTCAATAGTAATATGTCTTTATAGTAAATAACACATTATTATACAGCGACTGCTGTATAAGTATCCTTAACCTTTTCCATAAATAACAATTTATTTGAAATTGACTTTATTTTTGATTTTACCTTTAGTGCTACACCAAAATGAATACAATTATAAATAAAAATTAAAACTTAATTTTTCATTATTTCAAAATCATGTAAATTTTTTCAATTTTTTCAAAACCTAATATAAATAATGGTGACTTAAAATTAACAAGAAAAAGTTCATCCACAATTCACTGTACCTTCACTCTCCAACAGAATATATGCCAGGCACTGACTCTTAACAGGCAATCATACCTATAGGCAATAGCCAAATGTTTACTATATCTTGGTATTCACATCGACCGCCGTCTTACCTGGCTACCTTATACATATTAAAAACAAAGTTCAATCTCTAAATAATTGCATACGCCTCTTTCGTTCCTTGCTAACTTTTAAAAATATAAAACTACCAATCAAATTATTGCTTAGATCCATCTGGACATATGTCATCCAGCCATGGGGTACAGTAAAAATGTATAATACCAACCGTACCCAAAGGATCCAACCAAACATCCTTCGTACTACAAAAAGCTCTATTCTACGTCTCCAATAAATCCCACCACTCCAATTTAAAAATTTCTACAGTCACTGAATTAGTTATACTACATTACAGGAACTTCAATAATCGATTAAACCGTCACCCCAGTCCACTTATTTCTTAACTCGCATCCATAACTATATTTTGGTAATCCTCAAAAGAGACTAAAAAAGCAGTGTTGTCATGGCCTGCTGATATGAATATCAAATACATAATACATAAGTTATTTTATAAAAAAAAATGTAAATATAAACGCATATAAGTTAGTTATAACTATTTCTTGACGATGTACCTTCAGTGGGAAATATTTTCACTCTGTGTTTCTTGTGATGTGTAAATATTGTATCAATTAAGCTTTTTGTTCAATAATTGTTACAGATTGCTAATAAAAAAAAATTAGTTAAAGGAACATTTTTCATTACATTTTTTTTTATAAGCTAAAAAAAATCGAAAATGCGGAAAAATTTATCTCGAGTAGACTTCACGACAAAGATTCAAATCTGTTTTTTAAATGCTTGACACATGATTAAATTGAAAATGATATTTTAAAACGTCTAAATTTCTGTATATTATGCATTTAGTATCGTATATTTGTTTGACATACAGACATAAAACCATCGTTTCCAATTCCCATTCTCTTTAAATATAGCAGTTATTAATACCTATCACGATAAACACTATATTACTAAACATACTATTAAATATATAACCTGTATAAATGTACTTTAATAAATATTGCAAGATGAATAGTATAAATTATACATAATAAATGATCATCTATATTCACAGTAAATTAAGATTCTCTTTCGGTTTTATTATATATGAATTTTATTTAATTAGTTAATTGTTAAATTTAAAACCGACATAAGCCATTATTATTGTATACTATTTTACAATGTTAACAAATATCATATATTTTATTTTGTCTTAACCATTGGACATTGATAGTAGCTCGCTTTATTTGTTTATTAAAAATAAAAGTTGTTTCTCTCTGATTTAAAATATATTCGATTAATGAGTAGATACAATTATTAAAATAACTTACAAATTGCTTTCCAAAGGTTTTAGCTTCATCGATTGACTGGAAAAAACTTGATATTCCTACTTTTAAATCAAGTATTAAATATTTAATACCAGCGGCTGCTTTTTTAGATATTATAGATGCTAGTCAAAGGAGGAAAAACATGTATCATTCAAATAATTTTTATTTTATATTGAATAAAGGTACTAAATAACTTACCTATAATTAATCCAGCATTGTCAACCGTGGCAGTGACATCTCGAGCTTTATAAAGAACAGAATCGGCCGGGGATAAATCGTCAGAACCAACGATAAAACATCCGAAATTATTAGCTATGCCCAGCAGATGTTGATCGTCAAAACTAAACGCAGAAAATCCTAAAATGATGTAATATATTATTATTTATAATATATATTATTATATATATAATATTTGATAGGTATTATTAACAATGATAATAATCGTTAATATATTTAAGCTACTGTTCTAACCAGGAATACTCTCGAGCTTGTCTAATGTGCCACCGGTAAATTCGAGTCCCCTGCCCGACACCATAGGTATGATAAAATCTTCTTGCACGGCGCTCAGTGCAGGTACGAGCGGTATCGAGACTTTATCACCAACGCCTCCGGTGCTGTGTTTGTCCACGACAATTGCGGACGATCTAAATTTAAGTGTTGTGCCCGAATTCGCCATAGCCGTTGTCATATTAGAGACTTCCGCATTAGTCAAGCCGTTTAAATACAAGGCCATTAACATCGCTCCTGCGCAAATAAATACTTAATGATTATTTTATAATCTTTGCATATTGTTGGCCTATAGTCATTTTTTCATCTAGGAATGTTACCACCTACAACTAACCAATTGCGCAGAGTGAAAATAAATAGTCTCTTATTATATAACATTCATACTTGATATATTATATAGGCCTACGTATTGTTTGCATGATAATTTTTTTTTCAAAATCAACATTTATGTTTATAATTTTATAACTTAACAAGTTTTGATGATAAATAAAAAAACTACTAGGTACTATGAAATCGGGTGTAAAATAATGGGATCATGTAACATAATTTGTAACACCAACTCGGGCGTATATCTAGTGTTAAATTAGAAAAAAATGTGTGACACATAATTGTATAGTCACGATTACGGACTAGCTGTTTGGTAATATCTACTCTAGAACTTTAACATTTTACTTTAATTATTATTTTAAATTTTTAATTGTATATGAGTTAAATTGTATTATAATTATATTTTTTTTTTTAAATTAAACGTATATTTATTGAAAAAAATTTAAATTCTCATTCACGACAGCCACATATGTTGTTTTAAAAAAATGTGGTTGTTGCTGTCGTGAATAAGTATTTTAATTTTTTTAATAAATTATATAACCCTTATTTTTTTGGTCAAAACCCTGACACAAAATGTTATAGCTCAAAATTGGAAATGTGTATTAGTAAGTATACATAAAAAAAAAAGGTTTATTTAAGTTGATCCCTTTGCCTTAAAACAACAATGGTGATCCAAAGGCTGCATACTAGTTGCGGTCATGGATTATTTTTGAGTTAAGTACATATAACAGTTGCGGTCACTGCAATTGAAGGTAATATTTAAGTTGCGGTTACAGCAAAGACTGAGCTTTTACAGTGATAATAAAATGAGTTAAATTTAGAATTAAAATTATATATTAGTATTAATTAATATAATATTATAATGAGTATACCTAAAAAAATTTAATTTGAAATTTGAAGCCCACGATTTTTAAGTAGTCCAATCTGGAGATTGTTTTTGTTTTTTGTATGTACAAGTTCCTTGCTTTTATATTGTAGTTGACTTTAGAGCTATTAAATACCATGTTATGTAAGTTTATACTATATAATATACTGTATAGTAATCTTAAATGATTATCAACCGTCACAGTAGTTTGTTTCATAAAAGACGATATGATAATTATAAATTTATAATACTAAACTTAAACTGAAGTCGATTACTGTTGTTTTTGAAATATAAAAATACAATATATTTAAGAAATTTTTATTTATTTTTGTACTTTTATCCCACTATTGAGTTATAAAAGCACAAACAGTGACCGCAATTAGTAAGTAACCTTTTAGTTAGTTGATCGCAACTAGTAAACACCGGATCCAAACATCAAGCAATGAGAATAATGAGAAATCAATAAATCTTGGGTCATTTAATTTTCAAATAAAATATCCTATAGATATATACATACAATTAAGTAACTGTTGACTGCTTAGTTTTTTCTAAGCTTTCAAAATAAAAACAAAACAACTAAGAACCTACCGATATCAATAAGCAAATAAAGCGGGTAACTTTTTTTTAGTTATATAGAAGTTAAACGAGTTATACAAACAGTTACAATTTGTCAGTTTAATATGAAAAGTTGATTATATAGTTTAGATTAATTCACTTTATATGTATATTTATTTTTTAATCAAAAAATAAATTTGAATAATCACAATTTTATTGGCAATTCATTTTCAAAATTTATTTTTAAAATATTAAGGCAATTAGAAGAATAAATTAAAATTTAAGGTAAATCGATTAAATAAATAAAAAGACGGTTTACTTATCATAAAAACTCGATTATAAAATAATGTTCAATATTGTGGAACAAAAATACCCTATTATACATTTAATTACTCCAAAATATATAAAATTAAAAATATACGTTTACATTCAAAAACGAAAAAAATCTTAAAAATGATAGATAAAAAGTAATAATAAATAATTTTTTTTTAAATGTTGTTTAACAATGACCTGAAAGTTATATGAAAAAAATATTTTCAAAAACGTTATAAGTTTACTTTACCGATTTGACATTGATCTATACATCCGTCCACTGTACTTTTTACAAAAAATTTGATCTCATCGTCGGTCAATTCTTTTTTTTGGCATTTTTTTTTTATTATCGCTACGATACTCATCGCGTAATTTTAATGTATATTATAATTGATCAAATAACGTTCGTTTGCAGTAGCCCACGCGATTTAAACTACTATTGAAATAATATTATATAGCATTAGGTAAGTAGGTACGTGTTTGTATCAAGCACCGTCACTATTGGTTGGTGTGGTTAATCTTTTATTGGATTTAATGATAATATATTGTATGTAGGTATGGGCACCAATATGTACACTAATCACGGTCATAAATTATTACAAATATGTTATATCTATATCGATGCATACTTATAATCTGTTCTTGTATTGTATTTTAAGAGATAGTTAATATTCATATAGCTACAGGTTTGTTGTACATTTGATAATATAAAATGTTATCTACATAAATATTAGGTATGCGTATTTTGTTTTCGTTTAAATATAATAATAACAATTTGAATTGAATTATTTTTTTAATATACATATAACATATACTTTTATTTTAAACATTAAGCTCTACCCAGTAATGCACATATGTTTAGTACAAATAGGTATACGTTTGTTATATATAGTTATTAGTTAGATAAGATTATTTATTAATTTTATAATTTAAATGCTGACATAATAATAATATACCGACTACCAATATGTACTATAATATGGTATAGGTACTGTATAGTGCGTGAAGTGAATAAAATAAATTATTATAAAATTTTTATAAAATTAGGTGCATCGCGAATAATTTGGTTTTTGAAAACAGAAGAGTGTGTCAATTAATTAATTTTATAATTAATATACCTTACAGTCAAATATTATTATTAAAATAACTTGGGCTCAACGTTGGTCTGGACGCCCAAATATTTGGTGGAAATAAAGCATCAGGTTCCATGTAATTTGATAAAACGTAGTCCGAAAATATATATCCAATTGCACTTGGACATATTGTCATAAGCTCCACAAATGTATCCTCAACTTCCAGACATGGTATAAACGGTGAACCAAACAACTTTAACCATTGACCGAGTTCATTATTTTGATTATTATAATATCTTACACGCAATTGCGAATCTCAGTTTATCTTTAAATATAAAACTATTATTAGTACTGTTTTATAAAAAAGATACAAACATTTTACTGAAAGATTATATATTATATTATAAATTATATTTAATTAAATTGTTTTATTAATTAAAAACAGATAAGATTTTATTAATTGTATAAATATATTACCTTTCACCACCATGATTGGCCAAGATGAAATCTGCAAGTTTCAATAATTGCATCGGGAAATATATTTTTACTGCCTTATGTGCTCCAATTTCGAATCCAAATGTAACTGTTTGATGATAAAACTACGATTTGAAAGTTTCAAACTTGTCTTCAAAAGAAACCTCCACATTTCAATATATGTTTGTTTTGATTTATCAGACAAAAAGAAATAAACGAGTGGTACGTAAAATTCATATTTGTAACAGTGAATAGTGTATAATTGTAAAAATAATCTAGGTGCATAATCGAACGTCCCATCTACAAAGAACTCCGTGCTCTCCGTTAGTAAATTAATATTTGCTAAAGTTGTTAAGCTAATAATATTTTTATCATCGTGAACATGGACAAATTGATTACCTTTAAATTGAAAAAAATCGTCTTAATGCAAATTTTTTAGACGATCAATAGCTTCATCTAATGATTTCGTAAATGTTGGGTAATGTTTTCGTTTCTTTTCATACATAGTTTTCATCACAGTTTTTATGTCTTCGTTAACTATCTCTGTTACTGTATTATTTAATAGTTTCGTTTTTATTTTTAACGGCTTAGTAGAAAATCTTCTTCACATTTTCTTTTACAATTTTCCCTTATATCTGTCACTCGATTTTTTTGTACAGAGTTCTCAGCGCAGATATGCTCACCGAAAAATTCACAGATCGATTTTTTTATCTGATGTCATCAAAATACTTGCACTACATTACTACAGTCTTTATTAATTATACATAACCATTTTATAATTCCATATTTCCGCAGTCGCCTAAATCGATATTTATCTGTTTTGTGTAGAATTAACTCTTTACCTCGTTCTGATAAAATAATTTGACAGTTTTCCATAGTTTAATAAAATTACTATATAAAAGGACACTATAACAACGAGGTTGCAGCTATTACTGCAGTAATTAACAAAAATGACTTAAAACTGCTTACTAAATTTAATAAGCTTTGAATTTCCACATTCCCACATTATCGAAGTATTATTTATAAATTTGGCAACATGGGTCCGCAATCGTGTAACTTTCGGTATAGTCTAGGAACTATAATCGTTCGCAATCGTGTTATTAAAAAGGTCGCCCCGATAAGAACCGTCCGCAGTCATGTATCGCCGAAAATTATATTTCCTTGGGCCCATATTTCTTAAGTTGGGCTCTAACAAGTTCAAATGAAAAATATAATAAAATAATTAATTATTATTATTACTTTATAGTTTATACACCACATGTGTTAATATTGTGTGATGTAATCTTTATAAAAATTATTTATAATATTAACATTTTAAATGCCGCCCTAAGCGTGTGCCTATGTCATTGTCGCCTACCACTTAAACCGGGCTTGCAACGTAGATACTACATATATTCTTCACCAAATTTTATATCACTGTTAATTGTATATTTATTGTATTCACTTAAGTACAAATTTTTTTTTACTGAAATCTTAAATCTTAATTTCGTGGACTTGGATATACATTAAATACGATTTGACACAAACAAGCAGAATGTCAGAATGGTGTAGTGGTTGTCAACGAAATGATATAGAGTGGTCATACTGGTCATAGAGAGATACACAAGACTATAAAAATTATTTTATCTTGTCAAACAGTAGCGTAATTTGTGGGCAAGGCAGGCATTTGCACCTGTTCAATTTTAAAAGAAGCTCAATGTACCGGGTTCACGGTTGTTACCGTTTAACCATTATTGATGAAAAAATATGCCTATTTTTATAATACTTCATTAAAATAATATATCGTAACTATACTAACTTAAATTTTAATAATTACTTACCTACTTGAATATGCTTTCTATAATAATATAGTCTATATCTATGTAATATTTTAACTTGTTATGTAAGTATAATCAATGGTGTAATGAACGATATACCCATGAATATAGGACAATATTGGTCACCGCAAAAAAACACAGCAAAAGGACAAATAGGCTTTGGTAATAATTGTTTACAGCGTGTTACATATAAAGTTCGGAATTGAACAATGTTGCTGACTTGCTGTACAAAGTTACTACTGACTAGACTAAATGTCTAGATTGTACATTATACAATTCGCGATGTGTACAATAATCATTGTACAAATCATAAAATTTAAAAACATATTCTAAAAATTGTAAATTTTTGTATAAAAAAATAAATTATTATAAAACTACATATTACTAGTCAATAATCACTGCACACATTGTGATATAAAATAAAATACGCAAAACTTTAATAACAGTTATGTTTTAAAAATATTTTTTTAGTAAATATTACATATCAGTATATTATATAAAAATAATTACTCTATGGTTATTATATGGAAGTAACTAAAAATGACATTAATACAACTATTAAGTCGTAATCAATTTTCATCTTGTGATGGGTAAATATATAATAGATTAACAGTATATACCACAGTATCTATATCCGTGAAATGAATCGCGGACGAAAAGTCCGCTTTAATAAAAGTTGGACAAAAAGTCCGGATTCAATTTTTATAGTCGGACAAAAAGTCCGAAAATATAAAATATTTTATATACCTAATCAAGAAAAAAAATCGCTTGCCAAGTCAGAGATCGGCATGTAAACTTCTTGATTTTCAATTTTTAAAAATGTATTAATCGTATGCAATATGTATGTATAATGTATTTTATTTTCATTTTCATTTAGTGAGATAGATCTCTGAAACCGGAGAGCGGATTTTGTTGTTTGGGGTCTTGCATGGGCGTAACTAGGATTTAATAGCTACAGGGGATAGAGTCCTAGAAACCCCCCCCCCTGTAAACATCACTAGCATTTAGTAATCAAAAGAGTCCTCTAAAATCAAAATTAAAAATCAACCATAGAATCAAAGTATAACCTAGTCAATAAAAACAAATTTACATTATAATTTATAACTGTATACGCCTATATTGATGAAAATAGTTTTAAAATATCATCATCGTTTATTCGTTTATCACCAGGGCTCGGAAGTTCTACAAATAAATATTTTTCTTGGTTCGTCCTAGAACATCCAAAGTAAGATACCAATATGTTTCACACTTCTCTGATGTCATATACGAAATTAATATTTTGCTATTTTTTTGCATATTTATGGTGTTCACTGCTATTTTTGGGTATATTTTCACTTAAATACATATTATAGGAGCTATTTTCTTAATTTGGAGTTATAAATGCTGTTTATGAGCATATTTTTAAAAACTAAATTTAGTAAATTACCTACCAAACAGCCGCCTACGAATATGTGAATGAAAACAAATTGTTTTATTTTAAGATGGAACGCATCCGAAATAAACGGCCTTAGACCGTTGTTATCGTCAATTAAATCGGACAATTCCGTTCGTTTCCAATAATTTTTTATGTTTAAAATCGTGTCAGTCACATCGTACTATCGCACTGTAATTGGTTTCGTTGTATTATCGTGCTGCAGTCGTATAAATTCCTGTCGATACCTACCATCATATTCTATGAAAAAAAATTAAAAATCTGTAAAATTAAATATAACTTAAATTTTATGTTTAAAAAAGTTTGTTGAAAATTTTATTTTGCATATTTTCCAATTTTTAGTGCTATTTATAGCGCTGATATTAATGTTTTTATGTGCATATTTAAGCGCTAAAAATTAATTTTTTTAGTGCTATAACTTCCGAACCCTACAGTAATGACATATCACAATATATAAATTATTAGGTATTGGTTTACATAAGGCTAAAACTGGTATATTAGGTATGAATGTACGACGAGGGTATGAGACTTATTATTGTTTATCAGTTGAAAGTTTGAAACATATTTGTATCTTACTTTGGATGTTCTAGGGCGAACTAAGAAAAATATGTATTTGCTAGAACTTCCGAGCCCTGGTCATTAGTATTGATTGACTCAATACAATAAAATTTCTTCCGCGATAACTATAACCAATTATTTATAAATTTGTTTTTGGTACATCCACAATAAAACAATATCAATTATATATGTAAAATTAATTATGAGTTATTTTAAACATTCTTTTTCTTATTTTTTCGGATTTGGGTTTTAGTTACAGGCTCGAGTTGAGGCTAAAACGTAAAGCCTTATAGGGGGGCTAAATACAACTCCAGGGAGGCTAAGTCCCCCCCAGTTACGCCGATGGGGTCTTGTTAGATTCACATTGGCTAGGAGATATACAGTGAAGATTTTCAGAACTTTATCTTTTATAGTTAATTCAATACAGTTTCAAAAAAAAATTAAAACATATTTTATTAGGTGTTTTTTTATGTTTTTCAGCTTTATAGCTTTGGAAGAAGTTAACGATTGAAGTTAAAGTTCTGAAAATATTCACAGCACTTCTCCTAGCCAATGTGAATCAAACAAGACCCCAAATAACTCCAGTTTCGGTAAACTACCACGCTAAATGAAAATCTAGGAAAAATAACTATTTTTTTAACTATGAGTCCGTGAAAATTTAAACAGTTTTTTTTGAAAATTTCTAATCCCACATTTTGTATCTACTTGATAATCCCTTTTTAATGAGCTATTAACCAACTTTTTAGCTAAAATAGTTTTGGAGAAAAGTTAAAAAATAGAAATTTTGAGACTGTTCACGCCGTTTTTGTGAATTAAAATCATTATACCGCTTGGGTGTGATATCGGATCTCTCTCATTAATATTTTATGTCAAAGCTAGCTTAATTATCCACTTACTCATTACAACTGAGTTATATTTTTATCATTTTCCAAAATCATTTTTAACAAAAATTCCGACTTTTTTCATTTCAACAACTATACTTACTTGATTAAAAATCAAGAAAGTAATATAATAATATATATAAAATATAGAATCCCGGAATAAAAATCCCTACACTTCAATTTCTTAAAAGTTATAATTACAAAATTATTTATAACTAATTAAAAACATAGATTTTAATAAAAAAAAAATATATCGTTTACAAAACCAAATAAACCAATGTCTCCAACTCACAATACATATTCTAAAAATTAAAATTATATAAATGATATATTTTGATTTATTAATATCTATATGTTTTTAATTAATTATAAATAATTTTGTAATTAACTTTTAAATGTAGAAAATACATTTATTAACTATTATAATTATTGAATTTATTATTATTTTTTTATGATTTGACGTTTCAATCATTCAAAACTAAGTGTAGGGATTTTTTTTCTTAGATTCTTCGTTGGGGTTTTTTTCCGCCGATTTTTATTCCGATTACTTACTATAACATATAACGTCTACAAACATTTTAAAATTTTTAAAATAAATTTTAATTATATAAAATATTTTGTATTTTCGGACTTTTTGTCCAACTATAAAAATTGAGTCCAGACTTTTTTTAAAACGAACTTTTTGACCGATTGCCCCGTGAAATATATTAATTGTAAATGATAATATGATATACCTACTGATAACATTTCTCTAAGAGCAACAAATACGAAAGATTCAATATTTGAAGGACAAGGAAATCATTGCCTCAAGCTTCAATATATTAAAAGGTTAGGATTTAAAATCAAGTATATTGCTATATATTTTGTGGGTAGGTATTTGATTTTTGATATATTTGCTATTATTCATTTTTTTACTACTTCGGAGCCACTGCCACTACAAACTCCTGTTATTACCTGTATGATATTTAAATTCAAACAAAATATTAAAATACTGATGTAAAATAATGGCATCATAAATACTAGTTGTTCATAAGTAGTATAATATAGTATCACACAAAATATTATATATGGAGCCATATATAATTATTGATAAGTACCTATGAAATTTTAACTACTTTGCAATATACCTCCTTCATTCTTTCAAACCAAGTGGCTGTCAATATTTATGTTTATACCTCTAATCTTATCCAGTCACAAATTAGGTAGTTGGTAAGTTATTCTCACTACACGAACAGGTCTTGAAAGCCAAGTTGTTAAATCCAGAATCAATACAAATAGTTTTATTTTATAGGTCCTAGAAACTTAAACTTGGGTTCAAAAACTAACACAATCAAACACAATATAGCAACATATACATTTATTAAATGATTAACATAGTAATATTTTATATGTAGTACATTATCAACTGTGTAACCCTGTTCTTAAAGGTTGTATATTTAAGATCACAGAAGAAGCGGAGTAGGAGTTGAAACAATTAAATTATTATGATTTATCTATAAGGTATAGGTTATTTAAAAATTTAGAGATAACTGTTATATGATAGTTTCTACTTTGCAATTTAAAATTACTGTTGGTTATGCCAATATAATATACCTATATGAAGCAGAGATCTGGGCAATCTGGCAAATTCTTTATTTTTGAAAGGGAGATCTTAAGAAAAACTTTTAGACTTGTGAAGGATATTATAAAGAATGATTGAAAAATTAGGAAAAACAGAGTTAGAATGATTGTATAATCGAATATTGTTAAAACAATTAGAAATAAGAGACTACAATGGGCAAGGCATGCTTGGAGAAGCCAAAATCCATTACTCTGTACAGTAAAAGAGAAGAAACTAACAGAAAAAAACCATTGGAAGACTGAGAATGAGATGGGAAGATTTAGTGAAGAATGATGTGGAAGAACTAAGAGGAGGAATAGATTGAAAGGTACGAATAGCTGACCAAGATGGATGGAAGGCAGGATGTATGATAGTATAATCCTAAAGAGGCCGCTAAAACCCACCCAAAAAAAGTAAATTCACTGAGTGCAACATGAATGACAAGTAAATTATCAGTAAATTTATTGTTATAACTTATTAGTTTTTTATAATCTAATTTTTAATTAATAAATTATATTAAATATATTTTTACTTTTACTATAGTCTAAAAATAATAAAATGTTACACATTATTTAAAAAACTTATAAATTAAATAAATGAGAATAATTTGTTTTAAAAATAAAACCATTAATATTTATGTATATATATAAAAAAAAAAAGTTGAACTTTGAAACATTTAGAAAAAACCGATTTAAATATTCATTTCTACACGTCCAGTTCATGTATAGACGGATAGTTTTTCCACATCCTTTTTAAGATTAAAATAATTTCTGTTGCATAGGTATTTATATCAAACACATCACTTCGCATTTTAAATTCCCAAATGTTTTTTCTGATATTTTCCAACAATTGTTTGTTTGACCCCAATTGTATTGCAATTTCAATATAATTTTCTTCATTTTGAGCAATAGTATTTAAAATTTGCAAAGTAGTCAACTGTGAAGCTGTTATACGAGATGCGTGTGTTTCTCCAGGTAAAGTTATAACTGGAACTCCTGCCCATAATGCATCCAAGCAAGCTATGTGTCCATTATATAAAAATGTGTCCAGATAAATATCGGCCAACTGGATTCGATTCAAATGTTGATATTTAGGAATAAAGTCAGCAAAAATGATACGTGATGAATCAAAGTTTAAATCATTAGCAAATTTTTTTAAGTTTTCTTCAGCAGCATCATTCAAATGTAGAAGCCATAATACAGACTGAGGAACATTATTCAAAATAGTTAGCCATGTACGGAAAGTAATTGGGTCTATTTTATACAGCTTACTGAAATTACAAAATACAACAACATTTTCGGGTAAGTTGAAACTTGGTCTAGAGTAAGATATCAGAGATGTTGTGGCCGTTGTGGGTTCTTCATCAATATAAATAGTTTCGGCAGAATCCATTTCATTAAAATTGTTTCCATTAAGATAAATATTTTGATGTGAAATATTATTTGTGTTATTTAAATCTTTGAGTTGACATAATTCAGAAAACTTATGTTTATGATCGCCAACAAAAATAGTTCGATTTATATAAGCCAATTTTTCAGTATATACATTTTGAAGTTCAGGAGGAGAACATACTTTATCAGTAATTAAATAATCTATAAATGGTGCACCACTAGTGCTAGGATAACCAAACCATGAAACTTGAATTGGAGCAGGTCTTAAAGCAAATATTTCAGTTTGAAAACCCTTTGTATAACCACACATGTTAACCAATATATGGATTCCATTACTGTTAATAGTTTTAGCAGCATCAATTGCTTTGAGGTGCGATAAATCTGTATAGTGCTGTGAGTTACTTAAATGATTCAACCTGCAATTTAAAAATGATTACATGAAATTATTATTATAAACAATAATCATAGGTGGCTGATTAAATTTTATTAATGAGTTTAATGGTGAAGTCATCAAATACATAAATTAATACTACACAATAAATGCTTTTGAATAAATTAGATAAATTAGTTTATCTTGTAAAGTATAGGAACTACAAGGTAATTTTTTTTAAGAAATCTGAAATTACAAAAAAATGTTTAAGTTATTCTTCTTTTAAAATAATTTTAGTAATAAAATATATTGAAATAAGTCTCAGTTAAAGCCACATTTTTTAAATTTACTAATTAAAATACTTTATATCCAATATTTACCAAGTTGGAATATTATCACATGAAGATGTAGAATAACAAATGACATCTATTTCATAGCCATACAAACTGGATAAGGATTCCATAATTGTTGTTATTGGGTGTTTACTAAAGTTAGTTGATACAAAACCAATCTTTAGATTTCCGACGGATATAGATGTAGGATACGAAAATTTTGGAGGTTCAATTGATCTTTTCAATTTTTCAACACAATGTAGAGCATACTTAGTAGCAATATTTTTTTGTTCTTCAAATGATAACGGTAACAACAATGAATCATGAGGTAATAAGGACAAAACTTTATCATCCTTAAGTTCTTGGTAAACTATTTCTTTTAACTTAATCATGTGAGAATCATAGTCTGACCAGTCACAAATTTTTTGTAAACATTGTACTAAATTACAATATACTTCTGGAAAATCTGGTTTTAGTTTTAATACAGTTTCATAAGTCTGAATCGCATCAATGAAATTATCACTATCTTTTTGTATAAAACCTACATTAACAAAAGCTTCTAAACACTGTGAATCAAGCTGAATTGCCATATGAAAATAACTTAATGCTTTTTCATACATGTTTAATTCGGTGTATATGTTTCCCATACATACATAAATCTCAACAGTTTTATTGTCATATTCCAAAGCTTTTTCATAATGAAAAAGAGCATCAGTAAGATTTCCATTTTCCTTATGCAAAACATTTGCTAAATTCATATGTATATCAAAAGCATCTGAGTCATCAATTTGAAGAATTCTATTAAAGATTTCAACAATATCATCAAATTGGCCCATTTTTTGTTTAAGAAGTGACATATTAATCAAAGCATTTAAATGGTCCGGTTGAAGCTGAAGGGTCATTTTATAATAATCTAAAGCCCTTTCGTAAAGATCATATTTTTCATAAATTATTGCGCTGTCACAGTAAGCATTGGCAAAGTTTGGTTTCACATCAATAGCTTTTCTATACCTGTTAAAAAATAAATTATAATAAAATTACTAATTATGCTCAATTATATTAAATAAACATTTTAAAAAGATAAAAATAGAAATTAATTCTAAGTACTATGTTATAAAAATGAATAATAAAAATGATAAAACCCTAGTTGTCAACTATTCCAATTACAGTATCATTTACTGAAATCTAAAATGAAATAAAACAGTTATAATCTCTTAATCAACAAAATGTAAATTAACATGAAAAATATTTAGTGGTATTAATTTTATAACAGGGAGGCGGGGAGAGCTCTCCAAAATTACGAATATGCTTAAGGCACTAAATTATGTAAATAACCAAAAGAAAAATTAAAAAGTGGGTACAGACTAATAATAAGTAAACAAATATTAAGCTTAGGAAGGCAAAAGTTTACATTAAATAAATATGAAATACAATATAAATTGAGAATAAAAGTCAAGAGAGGGAATAAGACGTATTTATAATTTAGGAGTAGCTAGAATAGATCAAATGAATAATGTAAACAATCTTTTCAATAATGTACTCATTAGTGGAACTCATACTGAAAATTAAAAAGTTTAAACTTAAATTTTTCAAGACACTGTAAAAAGCAATTATATTACATGACAAACATTTATTTTATGATTACTATATTAATTAATAGTTACCTAGATAAAGCAAAATTAAAATGACCCAGTTTATGCATAATGAGTCCAAATTTCCAATAACCAAGTGCATTCTCAGGATTCAAATCCACTGCAGTATTAAATGCATCTATTGCATTTTCTAGATCTAAACGATCCAAATATAAGTCGCCCAACGAAATACAAATATCTGATGCATTTATAGATTTATTTGACTTTTTGTAAACTGTAAAAAGAAGTTTATACAGATCTTCTCTTTGTGAATTCAATTCGATACATTTTTTTAAATAATTTTCAGCTTCTTCATAATCATTGAGGATATTTATGTAGATCAAAGCCAATTCTAAATTAATATCTAAATTATCAGGTTGAACTTTCAAAATTTTTTTGAAGGTTTCTACAGACGATAATATATTTCCTTGATAATAATATATAACTCTTAAATAATTGAAAGCAGAGATATTTTCTGGATCCAATTCAATAGCTTTTTCAAATGCATTAGCTGCTTTTTGGTAGTCTGTTAGTTTGAGATAAGCCATTCCTAAATTAACCAAAGTCATAATCAGATTAGGATTTACTTCTAAAGCTTTATGATAATTTAAAATAGCTTTGTCAAATTTATCAGTCATCAAATAAACATCTCCTAAATTACTCAATGCTTCTTGAGATTCTGGCGCAATTTTCTGAGCAATCTTAAATTGCTGTTTAGCATTTTCTGTTTTATTTAAGGATAGAAGCAATTTTCCATACATATTTCGTACAATATATGAATCCGGTTTTAAATTTAAAATTTGAATATAAACATGTTCAGCAAATTCTATATCATTTGTTTTAATTAATGATTCAGCATAATTAATCCAACCATTACAATATTCAGGTTTCTTTTCAATAGCTTCAGCTAAGTAATATTTTGCTAAATCATATTGGGATTGTTTCCAATAGTTAAATGCAATGTCACTCAACACTTCAAACGAATTTGGATTTAAAGTTCTTGCTGATTCCAAGAAACTATTAGATTTTTCATAGTTTCCACATTTAAAAAATGATCCAGCCATCAGCAAAATTACATTTAAATCATTAGGTTTTTGCTTAAGTAATTCTTCACATATTTCCTGAGTTTTGGTGAAATTTCCATTTTGATTTTCTAATTTTGCAGATTTTAGAAGATCATCTAAGTATAAAAATTATATATATATATATATATATAGAGAACATCGTAATTTTTAATATTAATTTATTTTAATATATAGCAATTAAATTCAAATGGAGTTTCATACTATGAAAAATTGTGATAGAACAGAAGCTAACACAGAATTTAACCTAGTCTTAAGATTTATGGTAAACCTATAAAATATTAAGAAACTATATTGTTCCATTAAGAGATTGTTTTATATTTTTGATTTATTTAATTTAATTTTTTTATTTTAGTTTTAGCATTTTTAATAAAATAATTAAAATTTTTATTATTTGTTTGAACCAGAGGTTTCCAAAATAAAATAAATCAATTCCGGGGTCGATTTAAAAAAAAGCGATCCACAAAAGTTATTAAATCAAAAACGTGTGCATCGTAATTTGTATTAAAAAAATGTGTGCGACAATATGAATGTTAAACAACATTTAACATCAAAGCATCAGACTCACCCCTCTCATCAAAATTATAACTTTTTTTTTATATAATAAGATTTAATTTGCATTTCTTATCGTTTAAATAATTAAAAAATGAAATAAATATTGTCATTATTATAACATTTTCACTCCACAATAAACACTATTCACGCGAATAACTCCGTGTAAGCTATCTAAAAACCAGATTATATTAATTTGTAAAAAATCAAAATTAAGGTTCTAAAAAAATTGAAAAAATTGGCACAAGGTCTCAAAGTTGGTGAATCTCTGATTTAAATAGTGCTTTAAACAGGAAAACAGAAGACATTGTCTTTCTAATTATAATAACATTTTTATAGCTTCTTTAGTTTTAATTCCGATGGATGGTCAATACATTATGTATTAATATAAATAATACAAACAAAGCAAAAAATAATAATAAGAACAACAACAACAACAACAACAAGAATATTTAATAAATGTATACATTATATTTTTTATAAATAATAAAAATTTAAAATACATAATATTATCCTAAATTATATGAAACTCATTTAAGTCCTTATAATTTATTAGCTCAATCAGTATGTTTAATGGAGTACAACCAAGGCCATACTAAGAGAAGGGGGCAAGAGTACTAGAATAGATGAAAAATTAAAAGAATACTAACTCCTAATGTTTATCTCAGTATTTTAAACATTCAACATAGTAAATTTACATTTAGTAGAAACAATTTTTTAGTGTTACTTTAATAATAGAAAGAATTTACCTAGTATTTAAGTTAAAAGCAAAAATATTATTCATGCTTAAAATACATTTTTTTTTTATATTTTAATTTTTAAGCATAATATGAGTATTGTAATATATTAAAAATGCTCAAAATATATAGCTTAAAAATTAAAATATTGAGAAAAAAAACATAGCTTACACATAATAAGCCTTTAGCTTTTATAATAGACAAATTCACTCTAATACAAAAGCTAAAACTAAATGGGTAATGCTAAACAAAAATTTGTTATACCACATGTTTTGATTTTTGTCGGTCTGACGCATGCTCTCTTGATAGATAGAGTATAGCAAGCTAAGCATTAACGAGTTAAAAGTTAAAACGTTCAGTTAATTAACTCACTACATTTATTTCAAATTAACTTTTAACTTAATAAGTTACTTTTTGTCTGAAGAATACAAATATATTATTCAAAGTTTTAGGGTTTATTTTAGAAAATCAGGGTTTTTGATAGCTAATCAGTACTAAGATATATCATTTTAAATTTTCCTGGGAATTTTCTTGAGCGTACAGAAAAACTATCTTATTAACAATATTATGTGTCTGGAATTTTTTATTTTTACAAAATAGAAAATTTTAACTTTAAACTAAGTTAAGTTACTTTTTTTAAAAAAGTTAACTAACTTAATGCGTTAACAAAAAAAATATGAGTAACTTTTAACTTAATTTAACTTAATTCTTTTTAAAATAACTTTACTTAACGAGTTAAAAAAAATCGTTAACTTGCCCAGCCTTGGAGTATAGCATAGAAATTTATAATATTGATAATTACTATTGATAAAAAACTTACCAAGGTGTTCATCATACATCTAAAAAAAGACAAATTATTAAAATATTATTTAAAAAATGTGGAATGTTATTGCTATTAATTCTTACCTCTAAAGCTTTATAAAGCAGTGTTAAAGAATCTCCACACAATTTTATCGAGCTGGCTTTTCCAAAGGTTGTTTGTGCTAAATCTTTTACTTTTGTAAATCCTAATTCTTCAAATTCTTTGGAGATTTTATCTTGCCTTAAAAAAGAGAAGATTAATTATAAAATAAATTGGTAGTAAGGAGACCTGGTACATGTCTCCAGGTCTCCTTATTACCAATTTATTGTTGTTCAATTATTGGAAAACATATTTACTCCTATAAATCTATAACCCTAGAGATTACTACACAACCTACACAATTTTTCTAATAGGTACCATATTTAATATGGTTTTGAATGCGTACTATCTTGTAGCAGAGCTGCATCAAGCCATTTTTTATCCTAAGGTAGAATTTTAGTAATGCGCCACCTGAGTGATGAGGATGACACACTCTTAGTTTTTAATATTTCTTAAAAAAAGTCAGAAATATCTGAAAATTAGTAATTAGGTTTCGAGTAAAACAAAAAATACAATTTTTAGCCACAAATATGTAATTCTCAACAGTATATTCTCAGATCGGTGAAAAATTTTATATTGTAAATAATATTTTTTCCCAAGTTAATTATTTAATATATTTACGCCCTCCAACATTAGGCGCCCAAGGGAAGCGCCCCGCTCGCCTCACCATAGTTACGGCTCTTTACTGTAGTACAAAACATAGTAGGTAAGCATTAGATAATAACTAATAAGTAGGGTTTGGATTTGCAAGCAATATAATAAATAAAAAAAGCATTTAAAATGTGAAAAAGGCAAAAAGAAATAATTTAATTTATATAAAAAAGCAATTACAAAGACATTCACTGATAACTTAAATAGACTAACTAGTTTGTATTAAAAAAAATTCACAACCATGATATCATGTACTTAGATAAGCTGTCTTCAGTAAAATGCTGATGGTTTGGGCTCAAAATATTTTTATGCATAGAAAAAGATCTTTCTACATCTACTGAAGTTATTGAGGCATATTTAATACATAAATAATTATCTAATAAGATTACTAATTCATATTTCATAAGACTTAAGATGACATAGTACCCGCATGTTTTGTCTCCGTCTTACACGCGTGCGACATAGCCAAATTTTTGTTCACCAGTTTCAATATTCTGCTGTTAGTTTTGATATTAGAATGAACTAACCTATTATACAATTTAAAGGCAAGATTATTAACCAAGGCCTCACATAGCCTTTTATTGATATTAATATTTTTAAGTAAGTTATGATCTTTTTGAAACTGTATATTTTAAAATGATCATAACTTACTTAAAAATAATAATATCAATAAAAGGCTTTGTGAGGCCTTGGATAATAATGTTGCCTTTAAATTATATAATAGGTTAGTTCATTCTAATATCAAAACTAACAGCAGAATATTGAAACTGGTGAACAAAAATTTGGCTATGTCGCACGCGTCTAAGGCGGAGACAACAAATGCGGGTTCTATGTCCTTTTAAACAAATATTTATGTATCATACTTTTTATGCATACGTGTATTTAGCTGATTAAAAAAAAAGAAATCTAGATCCTAATATACAATAATATTGCAAACTGTAAATTATTTACTTTATAGGATCATTTTCTGACAAGATTTCTGTAATAACAGATATTGGTGCTTCACAATCTGAATGTTTTGAACAAAACATATGCTGTAAATAATATAAACATTTTAATTAATATAATTTGTTTTACTAGTTTATCAAAAATTAAAGACTAAATAATATTTTTTTTTTAATCAAGATTTTACAAAAATGCTTTTCAAAAGTAAAATATTTATACAACTATCTCATTTAATATTTTAATAAGACCCTCGCATGCATATATGTAAAATGACAAATTCATGTTCAGCAGCTCACACTTAGCTTTATTAATTTACTGTCACTTGCTTGTAATACTAAGACAATAAATGTGGGTGTGGTATTTTCTTAAATATAAATATATTAACATAATTTTTAATTAGTGGAAATTTATATTTCATAATAAAAGAATTTTATGCCAGCGTCTGAAAATCTCAATAACCGTTACACTAGGGTGGCCAGTTGTCCTGTATTATACGGGAAAGTACCATATTTCAACAGTCTGTCCCGTTGTCCCGACATATGTTTCCGGTACACTATATTGCCCCATTTTTTAAAAATATGACTATTATCATATAATAGAAAATATGTAAATAAAATTAAAAATATAATCTTCATCTATCTGTACTAAATATCAATTACGGTCTACGGATTAAATGTATGTCATACATAATTATGCATTTGTAGAATAATAATGATTTGCTAAATTATTATGATAAACAATTAGTAATAGTTTATACTTATAAAGTTATAAGTACAAAAAAATATTTATAATTTTTAAAATTGTGATTAAATATCCAAAAAATATTATTTTAGTAAGTTACATTTATTAGTTATCAATTATTATTAAGATTTAAGACTTTAAATATTTAAGCATTTCATCAAAAATAGATGTTTATTCATCTATGTCTCGTATTTTTGTATTTTATATTTGGCCACCCTACGTTACACATCAAAATAGGAATTCTTAAGGACAAATAATATGAAAAGAATCTACTTTTCATTAAAATGTCTAACAATAAGAACTTATCAATTCAGTAATTAGAGATTTCAAAAATTTTGAATTGTAAAATAGGATTTTACTCATTAACATAAATACATAATAGCATTGTTACAGAAGTACGAAAATCCCAAAAACATCCTGTACACAGCTGAATTATAAATACATTACTTACAGATGGTATCGTATTCATAGCATAAACACACGTGAATTTTCAAATAAAGACAACTTATAATAATCTACATAAGCTTATGACCAGATTTTCGACAATGAACTGCAAATAAACAAAATATATATTGGAATAATTACATTATGGTGAATACAATTTATACACATTTTATTTTTATATTACGATTAACACTAATAAGCTAATAAGCAATAAATAATTTTAAAAAAATGAGTAGATAATAATAAGTACATAACTATTTAACAATGACCATTCAGGACAGTCTGAAAAATTTTGTTTGTCCAAGCTACATTCTTTAACAATATCTCCATGTTACCATTTACGAAATTAGGGGTGTGATAAAAAAGCTTTACAAACTAAAATTTTCAAATATTTTTAATAGATAGGTAATAATAGTTATGGAAACTTGAACATAATTAGATGCAATATAATTTAAAATAACTTAATTATTTTAAAAATTAATATTTAATTTACAGCTGTAAATCATTTATTCTATACTAGAAAATCTTAAAATATAAAAATATTTGAAACAGTCTTCTTGATAAATTTTATCATATTTTATAATTCTTTATATAATTTGAAATTCTTTTAAATGAATACTAGAAATTTTACTTTTAACGTTTGTATTGTTTTTCATTCAAATTTTTTATAAGCTCTTAGCTCAGCGGTTCTCTAACTATGCTTCGCGAGAGTAGTCTAGGGGCTCCATAGCTACCTGGGCATATCTATATTAATTGAATTAAAATTATTATTATATTTCTCAGTTATTGTTGTTTCAAATAGACGTTTTTGATTTTTGGGGCTCCGTAGTTTTTTTTTTAGGCACATAAGGGTTCCACAAATAAAAAAGTTTGAGAATCACTGTCTTAGCTCATAAATAAAATATTAAAAGGTAGTTGGGTTGGTGAACAAAACGAGCAATGCATTAGATAATAATGCTAATTATTAAGATAAATGGTGTTAAATGTTAACAATAGCATAGCAATATTAATCAAGTAAATATATTAAGTGACAAAATTCAAAAAGATGTTTGGTGCCTAAGGTTAATAATTGTAATTTATAATAAATACAATACTAAATAAATCTAAAGAGCATACAAAATAATAAAATATTATTTAAAGTATTTTATGATCAGAACACGACTTTATATGCATTACAAATACAAAAAAAATAATGTTTCTAGTGAAATTGTTGCTTGACAAGATTATGAAAAAGAAAGTCCGCTTTATGTATAGATAAAATTAATATTAACCAACCAAAAAACAATAGGTTCTTAGTCTGTAATATTTATTAGGTACCTATTAGAATTTTCTGAGAAATTTTGTATTCAACAAAGTATTATTTTACACCTTCATAGAATTAAAAAACAATATACAATATATATTTACTTCAATAAATAATGTTAAATTTTGTTAAAATATATAATAAAAATTATTGTCATTTACTTGAACTTATGATGATTTGTAAAGATAATCGACAAAAATCCAAAAATATACAATATATATATATATATAGGTACATAATTCAATAATAGCATAAAAATCTGTGCTCTGTTTGTAATAATTATTTAGATTATGCAGAACTCTAATTATCAACACACATATCATACCATTTTTTGGTCAATGGATGGAGAGAATTCATTCAATTAGACTAATTAGAGGAAATAATACCTACATGAGCTGTCTTCTTTTCACTAACATATATCATACCAAATTTTTGTTCAGTCTAATCCATATTATGGTATTTGCTTTGAAATTAGAGATAATTTACCTATTATCAAACTTATAAATAAAAAAATTATCTAGAGCATCATGTAGGCTATTATTGGTATTTAAATTTTAAAGAGTTATGAACGATTTAAAATTTTGATAATTTACATAACTATAACTCAGTTTAAAATATCAATATATTATATGATTTCTTAGATAATATTGTTATTTTATAATAGGTAAATTGACTTTAACATAAAAGCTAACTGCATGAAATGAATTTTACTGAACACAAATTTGCTATATTGTATGTTAGTTAGACGGAGACAACACGTTTGGATATAACGTCCTCTTGAAAATAAATTCAACATCAACAAACATTGACAAAAAATAACTAATTATGTTAATGACAGTATATTAACCTAACATGTCTATGCTGGAAGACCTATGTACCTACAATTTGTAGTCAATATATCAACATAGAATATCTATGTACAAACACATACTGAATCATTAATTAGTAATGTCTACCTAGTTGAGAACAGTACGTGTGTTATGTATTATTGTTTAAAGTTTTTAATAACTCAATATTCAATCCTGGAGGGTGTTTTAAGAAAAAACCATAGTGGAAAATGCAAAAAAAAATAGAGTTAAGTACCTACCTTATAGGTTTGGTCATTTTATACAAAAATCTAAAAAGATATTTATTTATATTTAGTAAAATAAAACGACTTATGATAACATAAACGTTCATACTTACAAAGAATACATCTTTTTAGAAGTATAATGATAGTAGCACAGAATAGTATACAGCATTAACAATACAATAATATAAAACTCACAAGCTTCAAAGTACACTGCACACACACTAAACTACTGGAAAAGTAGAAAACCTATAATATAAAACTCTCTAGCACACTATAGCTACATTTATAAAAACTGTATGACAGCGATTTACTGACTACAGAACCGCAAATGGAATCACAATTCAAATCACAAGGCACAAAAATATAGAAAGTGTTAAAGATATTCCAGTTCCAGACGTACAAAACGAATTATGGTCCAGGCTCAAGTACACCACCAAGTCAATTATAATTTATTTAAAGTATAAACTATTAAACTATAAAGGAAATAGAAGTCCCAATGAAGTAAACATTTTTTAAGTGTGGACTAAAAACTAAATTAGACATGGAAAATTCATCAATAATGAAATATATAATGAAAATATGAAATGATAGTGATATATGTTCTATTGAATATATATATATATATTGTATACAATTATTATAGTACACTGTGTTTCGCGCCGACAGGCGACAATGCCATGCTGATATAAACAACCAATGAACCAACGCCATTGGCCCGTGAAGTGTAAGCCGGGTGACCCGCCCATAGACATAATTTAAAATAATATATATATGCATAGAACGCTTAGGTTAGGTTAGCCGGGACCAAAATCCCAAGCTCTGAGTGCGGTATAAACCGTGAACTAAGAAGATATCTAGGTGGTATAAACCACGGCTATAGATAGTGTCAAGGTCGATATATTTTTACTATGATAAAAACTTTATGGCCCGCCTCCCGCCAAACGGCCAAACTTTATCCTTTTTATTGCATATATTTTGTATTTTAATTTGTTTAGCTGCGACTCGCGTATTGTGCCTGTGCGGTTTGTGTTAAATAGATATCAGTCTATAAACTTAATATTAGTATTAGTCATTATATAATATATTTAATCGTGATTCCTGTCTCAGTGTCGCCTGTTTAAATTTTGAATAAAGCAGAAGCACCTAATATGGCTAATAATAACTAACAAGTATAGTGCAAATAAAATAATAATATTATCCATGGTAGTAGTTTTCTAGTTTGTAATATAGTTGTTGCCATTGTCAGTTATACACCTAAAGCCATGAAGATCATACATTTACTAATATAATGCTATGATGTACTGTTATCCAAGTATTCAACTCAATAGACTGTTAATGTAGAGAAAATATGACAAGTTTGTTGATTTATAAGATTTATCATATTACCTACTACCATTAATAATAACTAGTAAACTGTAAATCATCCAACCTATTATGACCTGGTGTATTCTGGTTTTAATCATTTAATAAAATATTTTTTATAATATATGTATTTACTTTATTATAAAAGCAATGGTTATAATGTATTTCTGTAAAAGGGCAATTCACTTTGGGTAAATTATTATATTAAGCATAAATAATATAATACTTAAAACAAATATTGAATAATTAATTTAACAAAAACCTAGTTATTTAAACCAGGTAAGTATACGGGAGGGGTCAACCCCCCCCAAAGAATTTTTTGTTGTTGTATATGTGCCCGATTTAAACTATAATTTCTGTACTTACTGGACCAGTAAGGAATTGCTAGGTATGTAAAGACATGACAAGTAATAGGCAGTAGGTTATAAGATGTGGTACCTGCAATATTAATCAGATTTTTTGTTTGAAAAAGATATTGTTAATAATAATTTTCCTAAATTTACATATTTTTTTCTAGAAATAAATTTTCATGTAGGTCATACAATGACATTGGGCATTTAACCCCCCCCCCCCACAATATGGCTATATACTAGCCAAAGTGGCTAGTATATTTGAAAATATAGTAATTAATAAACTCAACATTAGATAACTATATTATAAAATAACATGCCTATTTTTATATGAAAAAAAATTAATTGCCATTTGCCTTATGACACTTCATAATTCATATAAAAAATGTAAGTATTTGAAAATATGATCCTCCTATAACAACCTAAAATTTTGAAATAAAATTCAAAAAATTAAGGCAAATTGAAAATATTTGATGAAACAACATGTATACATTATACAGAGTAGATAGTGGTGTTAATCTTTGTTCAATATTCTACTTTGTAATACTATGTTTACTCATATTCATCCACCCCTTACCTAAAATACACTACTTTAAAATATATAGAAGTAACTTTTGGTAAATACCTTAAATTTTGTTCACAAAAATAAGAATTTTTATCAAAATTATTAAGTATGTAAAGAATCTTATAAATATTACAATTATATAAAGTATATTTTAAAAATATATAAGTTTAGTAAAAGTACATTGACAACAATTAGTACTAATTTGCTATTTTAGTATAGGTATTTAATCTATATGCTCAAGTAATAATTCATTTTAATCAATTTTCTTTATTATTCAGTTTTTTCTTTAAAAAAAAAAAAAAACAAAAAAATAAATTAATGAACCAACGCATAAACTACAAACGTTTTTTGTAATCCATCAGGGCGTCATTAATACATTAATAGCAATATAAATGATATATATTTTATTTTCATATGAAATACAATGCTAACAAATATATTATACATTTTAAATAAATATTAAAGTTTAATTAACTAATATGTAGGTCCTATATACCTAAATACAAATTCTAAAAATCGAGTTTTATGGATTTGGATATTTTTTTAGAAGATAATTGATTTCTCTAGGTGTAAGATTATCCTTCCCCACAGAAATATTTCCTTCTTGCCTGTCTTGTTTTCTTTTAAACTTGTCAGCATAATTTTTAGTTGCACATGCTTGAAACTTGGTAATTTCATCTGAACAAAGAGCTTGGTCAAATTCATTTTTTTTAAAACAGGCAAACATAACAGATATTTCATGAACACATGCTCGTTCTTTGGACCTGTCTCCTTTACCAGATACTTTATCTTTCAATTTAAGCGGTAACAGTTCTTCGAATTTAACTTCAAGAGGATTTTTTGTATATCGACGCATATCGCGAAAATTCAAAACATTGTTTAAACGCATAGTTAAGTAATTATTACACAAGTATTAGAATATACTATATTATTCACAAAAAAAAAAAATGTAAGCACTAAATAACTAATAGGTAATTTTTAAAATGATACTAAATTTGTTGAAATAATAAGATTATTTAATATAATTTTATACTTTTTATGGTTTATTCTTTCACAAGATTTTAGATAATAGATAATATCCACAAGCCATGACTTTATCATATCAGTTATCATAATAAAATAATATGATATTCTAAAAAAATGAGGTTATATAAAATAATTGATAACATAGACGGCATCAGATACTTTTCCTCACGGACCATAATATAGGAACTTAGTTCTTTAGCCATGGTCTGGATCAACTGGTATACCAGTGTGGCCATTTTTATACCGAACAATTTCATTTTTATATAAATAATTTTTTCTATATTTATTATTTTAATTTATTATGACAAAACACTATATCATGATGACTAATTTGTGTTCAATCTTCAGTACGGAAAAGTGTATACCCTTAAAATAATAAAATGTAAAATTCCTTCAAAAAGTCAAAACAATTGTATTACCCTATTAACGGCCCAGCTCAAGCCGATCAAGTGGTATTCGACATACACCCACGCCTAGGGCGGAATTTAACATTTTTGTATTATAAATTTAATGTAGTATTTACATGTAAGGGACGGCAAAACTCAAGTTAGCCTATTTTTTTTATAGTAGTCTTTAAACATTGGTGCTGGTTCTGTCTAATAGTTATTAAGATTCCCCTAAAAAAGTTAATAAAAATAATTTAAATCGCATTTACATTTATTTATTCATAATATATATTTTATTAAATTCCTATACTTTTATTAAATCATCATGCTATTTTGGTGATTTTATAACTGTTGTCTGCAATCTTTTCAATTTATTCATATGGTAACTATAATTGTAATTGGTACACTATGGAAATATATAGTAAATTATCGAGATTTAATCACATTATACTAATAATAACTAATAAGAAAGATTACTAGGCGCCTGGGTTCGTCAGTATTATTTTTTATTCTCACTTGATCAATCAGCTATCACTATTGATAGTTAATAAATTTTGTTTTAATTTATTACATCAATTGTGTTTTATGTTATATTTTAACATAATTTTTAAAAATTTTAAACAGATATATAAAATTACAAAGTATACACAAATAAAATTATTGCTATAATAAATTATTAGCAGCTAATACAAAATTATAAAAAATATAAATAATTAACTACAAGGTACATTTCATAATATAAAAACAGTTTTACATTATTACTTAATCAACAAATAATCAACATAACGAAATAAATAATAATAGCTTTAATTAACTAAAATGATATTGAATATAATTTTTTTTTAGTATAAAATTTGAATAAAGAAGTATATAATATAAAAAATGTAATTAAAAATTGTGAGTATAACCATTAATTATATAATACTACAATAGAATTATAATTCTAAAATCAATGCATGGTATGTTTGACTTAAACTTATAAGTTATTACCTACTATAGAAGTATAGAACAATCTCCACGTAGTATTCTAACCTATCAATAAGTTATTCTTATCGTAGTAAAAAAAAATCAAAAATCGTTAGTCACAATTTTTGTTTATAAGCATTTAAAGTTCAAATGTTTACGAAATATATAAAAATCGCAAAAATTTGCAAGAAATTTTGAAGTTGAAAGTTCATAAAATGTTTGTGATTTATACTTAAGGTTAATAAAACCTAATACAAGGTTATCCATAAGTTTTGCTTCAAGTAACTGTCAAAAAAAAATTCCAGCGTCAATATAGAAAAAATTTTATGAGCATATGAAATCGATTAAAATAACGATATATTAAAATTTAAATATAGATAAATATATAATATATCCTACTAATTATCCTAGACTTACAAATCAATAAATCATCTCCGTTCAGAATCGTTTTTCGTATACAATGATACCTGTCATTGAATTCAAATTTACACATCCATTTTAGTGACCTATTCATCTCCATGTCTATTATACAGCAGAGTGATATCCACTTGCCACCTTTTTTTATATTAAAAGATGACAATCAAAGATAGTAGTACCTATTATAATAATATTAAAATATAATTAATGCAATTTATCACAGAGCAACACTAGGTATTAAAAATAATTTAAAATTTATAGTTGAAATATTATAAAAATTAATATTTATTAAAAAATATGATTCCCAGAAAAGCTACTAATCAGTAGATGCTTTCAAGATTTCATATTTCCCAAGATGTGAAAAATCAAAAAAGTATGTGTAAATAATAATTATTATTACGTTAGGTTAGAAAACATGCTTAAATATAAAAAAATTAAGAGGTATGGTAGTAAAATATGATATTAATATCACTGTATCATATTATTATTTATATTATTATATCGCAAAACAATACAATTATCGAATACGCACAAATGTTCGTAAATAACGATTAAATAATATAATATGCTGTCAGTATTAAGATCGGTATAGGGATGGGTGGTACCTACATATTTTATGCAATTTATTAATTCATTCAATGAAATTACAATAAGAAAATATGTGAATATAATATTATGTATAAATTACTGCCCGAATAAATAGTACCTATAATATTATTATTTTATATCTGAGCGTGTTGTTGACCTAACCTGGGAGTTTTAAATCGCAAATAATATTATATAAAATCAGTCGTTTAATAGGTAGTAGATACGTACTACGCAACGAGCCAACGACACGACATTATGATAACTACAATATAATATAATATGTATTATGTATTATGTATGTTCAATGTACATTATAGTATTATATCATATTGCCATCTATTATAATTTATAGTAGGTAGATTAGTATATACTGTATACATACGTAAACCTACATAACCTATTATTATTCAATATTTGTCGATGTCAATACTCAATAACACACACGCCTTTACTTTAGTAGATATAGGTAGCTTTAGTTTAGTCTGTCAATGATTTGAATAATGCATTTCTACTTTTCACATATATTTGTGTTAGTGCGTTAGTTTCCACGACGAGTGTGTGACATCATTGCGTCGTGGATGGTGGATCCAATGTCGCCACAACCGTTCGTCAATCTGAGCCGTACAAAATATACCGAATAAATCCGAAGTCATGATAATCGACAATTGTACTACAACTACGAATAATTTAGATATTAATTCGTAACTTCCACGTACGAATACGAAAGCTTATTATTTAAAAATAGAGAATTAAACATTTAAACATGAAAATAGCTCGAGATGCCAGATTAAAAGAGAGATAAAGAAGATAACTCTATATTATGTGGAAGGATATGACAAATTTGAATCGCGGACGAAAAGTCTGGGGACCAAAAATCCGCTTTAAAAAAAGTCCAAAAATACAAAATATTTGGTACCTAATTAATATTTATTTTAAAAATTTAAAAATGCTGTACACATATTATTATATTTTCGTATAACTAACAAAAATATAACGGAAATCCACTAAGTAGTATAGTTAGGTATCTAATTTATATTTTTTATTATAATGATGATGTACTATTTTTTTATTTTAGTTTTGTCTAGATTGACGTGTTTATAAATAAAATAAAATTCATTGTTTATTAAAATGTATTTAGTTACAAATACATTTTGATATTGTTGTTCTAATATGTTGTAATAAATTATGTAATTAAAAATGAAAATAGAAATAAATATAACAATATAATGTGTATAATATATAATGTCTATAAACATTTTTAAATTTTTAAAATAAATATTAACTATATAAAATATTTAGTATTTTCAGACTTGTTGTTCGACTATAAAAACTGATTACTTTTTGTCCAACTTTTTTTAAAACGGACTTTTTGACCAATTACCGACAAATTTGGCCGATTCCATAGGAGGGAAAGGTGAAGACTGAAGAAGAATACAATTACACGTGTGAAAATTTTGGAAGAATCGATTTTACTGAATATGAGTGAATGAGTGATGTGTCCATTTACCGTGTATACAGTATTCATTCTTTCATAATATTTAGGACCCGTACAGATTAATGAACTATATTTTTATACTTACTTTCAGTTTTGGGGTAACGCTAGTATAACTATTGTAGTATTGTAGATTGCTACATTACTTTTTTTTTATAGATCTATAATGATGTATTCGTGGGTAATATTGTTGTATTATTATGATGCTTCATTTTTAAAATTAAGTTCCAAGACTAGAAATATTTTGTTCACTGGAAAGTTGGTTTCCAGCTGTACTCTAACAAGCTTCTAAATAAATAAAAATAAATGTGTGAATAATTTACAATTTTATGAAGAAAACAGTAAACATAATATATAATAATATATTATTTAATCCTAGTGCAGTTTTGGGGTCGTGTTTATGTACTCTTTGAGTACACTCACCAACGACGATCGAACCCTAAAGCGGTCGGAGTAACTCACATCGATATAACCATATTATTTTTATAGTGTGTAAAATAGCGCAAAGGGCAAAGCCTTAAAAGGTCGAGTCGGCACCTGGCGGCGGTACTGGTGTTGCGAGTGACGAGTTCCAATAAATAGTTATAATAAATATTAAATTATACAATTCAATGCCGCCACAGTGGAAGGTATTGACGTTGTACATAGTGTCGGCCGGTGGAACGTCGGTGGTCTAAAAATTTCTTTACCGATGTGGTGGCAGCATTGCGGAAAGGTGAAAAAAAAATCTTTTACATGTGTAATGGTTTGATAGCGGTGCGGCGGCTGGTTACTTTACAGTGTTAAAATCGTTTTGGTTTTTGCATCGAATTGTCGTTCGCTCGTTTCGTTCGTGCACACGCGTTTCGCCAATACTTATCCCACACACCGTCTCGTTCTCGCGGCAGGCACACAACGTGATTACAGTAAGTGTTTTTACGTTTATCGATGTTGTTCACCGCCCTGTATGGCGCGGCCCACAGACGGTTGTTAAACCTCATGGCAATGCGATCGGTCTGGGGTTATGCGTGGTCGTGGTGCGGAGCACGAGTACACGCGCACACGTACGCACACGTACGCCAAGCGCGGTGGGTTGACACGTCGACTCCCCGTGGATCGGATCTTTTATTATCTAGGCTGATGGGCCTCCGTTAAACCTGGTCCGTACTTGTCCACTACCACGTATACGTCATCGTCGGGAAGCGTGCCGTTGGCCTTTGGGCCCACCCGCCGTCACCCACAACCCAGTGCGTCACAGGGGCCGTTAAATCTCTTCTATTTGGCTCGTCACCCACTCAACCAAATGTCAAAACCCCTCTTCCTCTGCCAGATTACTGCGATTGTCACTAATCGCGTTTGCCCTTAATTCTAGACCGTCCCACGTTTTTGGTCCTCTGTCATCGAGGTGGTTTGTACCAAAAATAGCAATGATGGTGGATTTGTCAAAATCGTTCAGGATGATGACATCATTAGTTGTATACTTCTGAGTATTTTTCTTGGTCCTTTGATGTAGAGGTATTTGTAGTAGAGACTGATATATGTTGCACTGAGTACATTCATCATTATTTTCGACTATCTGGTAGGGTTGCTTTACTCCTTGGCTGTCTCCATCTCTATTCAATATCCATAAAGATCCATATATCAATGTAGTGAGAATAGCCAAGCTCTACAATCCACTGATTGTAATATTTTTAATAATTTAATTTGTGGTTGATTTTTAATTATTTATTGCCATACACAAATTATACCTATATTTAGTTATTTTCTTAAATTATTAGAATAGTAGAGATTTAAGCCTATCTTCTAACTTAAACAACTTCATAACGCCCATTATTAAAACTTGGGTTAATCTTTGACAATTATTTAAATTGGTAGTCCTAGCAAATAAGTTAAAGCAAAATCTTTTACTCTAGAATAAATCTATAAAATACATTCATCAGTTAAAAAATCCTTAATTACTTATCTATTTAAAAACAGTATAGTTATATTTAATCTAAGTCTGGACTTCTGTCTATACCTATTATTAACACTTGTTAGGCTTTCAAATGTATCTACTTTCTCCAAATATCATGTATTATCAGACTGATTGTACAAAAACCCCATGTTTTGACCTATACTAATTAATATTAATATTAATTTGTTTTGTAACATATTTGCAAAGTATAGGTTGTAAATTTTACACAATTTTAACATAAAAATCTATAACTGTTCAATAATAATCTTTTCTAATCTTCAAATCATATTACTTCTATTTATCACTCAAATAATTTTTTATTTTACTTAATAATTTTTGATTTGCCTTTGTATTTTATATTACATATGTTAGGTGACTTGTATTAATCTTTTTAGGGGTTTTAATTGAATTTTCATGATTATAATCAAATACTCATCTAAATTAAAATGATGACAACTTAATCTTGAAGTATGAACTAGTGTAGTTGTGTCACCTTGTATTATTATTAACATATTTCTGTTGACATTTAACCAGTTATTATGTAATGTATCGGTTTCTAAACTTTTTTCCACGGTGCCTGCTTTTGGACCGAATTCAGCTGTGGTGCTCTGCTGTAAATAAAAGACTGAACAAAAAAAATCTATAAATTTTAAATTATTTATTATGAGTTGTAGACTATGGTACTCTTAGAAAATGCTGACCATGCTCCTAGTATACAATATTACACAGTTTGGGAACCACTGATCTAATTTATTAATACATTTTTCTAAATCTTGTTTACCTACCTTTAATGTTTTAATTATAAATTAATTTGCTTCAAAATTCTCACATGTATTTATATTGAATGCTAAAGGTAGGTAATCTACTTAAGCATTTCAACTAAAATGTTGTTCAAGTATAGTCTTGTTTTTATTCAGAAATAGAATTTGTTGTTTTATTAATTGTAATGTTTTAAAAGGTAAATCTACAGTTAAAATTGTATCAATGACATAATGTTAGATTGGTATTATTTTACTATTTACATTTTATAATTCTGTTGTATTATGTACTTCAATATATTATCTTAATTGATATTAATATAATTATTTTTGTTATTTATAATGCATAATTTACTTTTACTTTATACCTATTCATTTATAATATTAGATATTAATTTTAATTTTAAAATTTTAGTGTTTCAATAAGGAGAGACCTTTGGTACTCGTTTTATTTGGACTAAACGTTTGGTAAGGAAGCTATAGCCATTATGTTGGAGTTGCAGCAGCAAGATATCCCTAAGTTGAAGAGTGAACGCACGGTGTCTAACAACACTGGTCAAGAAGATGGAGGTAACAATGGTAACAGCTATGACCTCGTGTTTCCAGCTTTACCTGATTCAAAAACATTGGTTCCTAAGAACATTGGGGTCAATGGCCAATGTGCATCTTCAAATGTACCACCAAAAGGATGGAACAAAGTTCGGACTTCAACTGTTAATAATGTAAATTTTTATTATTTATTTTAATATTAATTGACCAAAAATAAAATTATAAATTATTAGCAATTTTTAAAGATGAATTCATTTTAAAACATTTTTTTATAAATTAATTCAATTGTAATAGTATGTTAAATCATTTTAGGTATTCACTATTTCTGTTCAAGACCGTAAATCAGATAATAGTGAAAAATTTGGTGAAGGTGAATCTAAACGCATTTGTAGCCAAATTACAAGAGAAACTGGAGCTGAAATTGAGATTTCTACGTCAAAGAATATGAATTTAACGTTTCTTGTAAGAGGTAAAGATGCAGATGTCAATGAGGCTAAACGCAGAATTATTGCAAGCTTTCAAACTCAGGTAAATTGTTGTTCTTTAATATTACTATGCTTCTCATTGATACTTATTTTTTGTAGACATAAGTTAAATTTAAGATTGTTGATTTATAAGTTTCAGTATCAAATGTCGAAAAAAAGGCCACAAGTTATGTCCTAAATGAATGTTCCATTTAAACTATTACCTATAAAAAGTGATTAATTAATTATAAAATAAAATTTAATTGGTTTCTTAGTTAATATTGTTTTATGAAAAAAAAATGTATTAGTCCTAAATCATAATTTATTTATCAATTCAATTATTATTTCAAGTTATTTTAAGAAATATTAAAAAGTACACTTTATTAGTTTAAATGGTCTTCATACTTATAACATTCTAAAAATAAAAATATGAATCTTTTAGGGATTAGGAATGTGTAAAACTGATCATAAGTAATTATTCTTTTCACCTAAAAGTGGCATGCTTAGTGTATTAAAGGATGGCATAGATAAGCACATTAATCAAATAAGTAATTATCTTGACATCATAGTTCTAAAAATAAATATAAATTTTGAAAGAACTACAGATCAACTTTTATAACAATTAGCTATAAAAATAGCTGAATAAATATAAAATCCAGAAATCTTAATTCAAAGTTTAACCATAACAAATCATTATGTTATGGGTGATCTATTGTCATCAGAATAGGGAAATTTTCTAAATTTCATGTTGAATTTTATATCTTGTAATTACTCTTCCTTGGAATACAATGTCATGTATACTCCATACTTCACTTTGGACACTAGTTATCATAACTTAGTCTTAAACTGACTACTAATAATTTGTACAAAAAGAAGTTTTAAAGGTCTTGCTAAAAGTACCATTATATTTACTGATTCAAAATCTTTTCTATCCAAGTTATTATTTATAACTGATTTAAAATTAATATCATGTACATGACAAGTAGATTTTATAAAAAAAAAATAGTTGCTGTTATTACTTTGATTAGTCTTTATTGGTTCAAATTCTTAACTATGAACATCTGAAGGTTGTATTTACTTGTGTTGTCTTCATCTTACTAACATATGATATATCAACATTTATGTTTAGCAGTTTCATTTTTCTACTGATAGCTTATATATTAGAGTGAGGATCCATTCTCAAATTTTAAGGTAAGAATATTATTGAGACATTGAGAGTGTACCTAAATACAATTTTTACTTTTACACTTGATAATATTAATATCACTTTTATATTAAAGTTAACATCATACAATTGAAATTGCTGAACATAAATTTGTTGTATTATCCATTTTTAAGATAAATTATGTTGAAGAAGTATCTAATAATATTGTAGTGTATTATTAAAAGAGTTGTAAACTTGTACCATTTATTACTACCTATCTTCCTTTACTTAATGTACTAAAGATGAATACAGGTATTGACAAATAAGTATCTGGAATGTAGATTGTATAACAATATTTCAACGTTCCTTCAAGCAATAGCTTGTAATCTAAAAACTATTGTGTAATCTTATCTGTGTTTGAAAGTTGGCTTTTTAGAATAATCAATTTTTACTGTTTTATGTATATAATAGTGCAGTTTAAAAATGCTCGTAATTCACTTAAAAACAGAATTATTATAAAATATGAACAGATAAAGTTCTTACTATGAAGTTGTATAATAGATTAATTCAATTTAATATTAAACTTTACTAAGCTAATTATTAATAATTTATTTTATTTATAATTTGGAATTTTTAAAAGATTTATTAATATAATTTTCATTTACTGTAATATTTTAGGCTACTAGTGCAGTCCCTGTTCCAAAGGAACACCATTGTCAAGTTATGGGAAAACAAGGAACTCGTCGCAAGGAAATTGAACAGCGCACTGGTGCGCGTATTCAAATGCCAAGCATTCAAGATACTTCAGATATTATCAATGTTACTGGAACTAGAGATGCAGTGGAGAAAGCTGTTCAAGAAATTCGCATGATTTCAGATGAGTTGGTAAGTTATTCTTTCTATGGAAATAAATGTATACTAATTAATTTGGTATTTATTTTATTAATAAAATATAATTTTTTACAGTCTAAAAAAGCATTTGAAAGGATTGAAATCCCAAAAATTTTCCATCCTTTCATTACTGGTGGTCATAATGAAAAGCTTAATAATTTAATGAAAGAAACTGGTGTTAAAATCCATGTTCCCCCGCCATCTGTTAACAGAGATGAAATTACAATTGCTGGAGATAAAGAAGGAGTTCAATCAGCTATTGAACAGATTAAACAGGTTTATACAAAAATGGTATGTAATATTTTATTAAAAATTCCACAACATCAAATGTTTAACTGTTTAACATACTATTATATTAATCAAAATCAAGTAAAACATAATCCTTAAAATTACAAGAAAAATATAGACATTATTTTCTATCAGTTATATCATTTAAATTATTGTATTATTTTATTAATTAATTTTAAATAATAACAATTTTTATTATAGGAAAAAGAATCAGCAACAGTGTTTGTTGAGATACCAAAACAGAAACATAAATATTTAATGGCACAAAAAGGAAATGGTATTCAAGATATATTATTGGAAACTAATGTTAGCGTGGAAATGCCTCAACAAGATTCAGACAAAGAAACAGTTACTTTAAGAGGGTTATATAAGGATTTAGGCACTGGTAAATATTTTTTTCAATACATTTGGTATATTTAAAATATAATTTATTTTTTAATTTTAGGATTAACGAAGTTGTATGAAAAAGCAAACAGTATGACTGCTGAAACAATCGAGTGTCCTGGATGGATGCATAGATTTTTAATAGGTAAAAATGGTTCTAATTTACGAGAGTTAATTGAAGATAATGAAAAGGTATTTATTAGTTTATAATATTTATTAAACATTTTTGTTAAATTTATTTTCATAACAATAATTACTTAGAATCATTAATTGTTTTACTTAATAAATTTATTACACATAATTACATTTTCAAAGGTACATGTTGAATTTTCTGATGATAATAAGATAATTGTGGAAGGCCCAACTAATATGATTCCTAAGGTAATTGATTCATTAAAAAAAGCTATTGACTGCTATGTTTCTACTGAACTTGTAGTTGATCCAAAGTTTTTCAAGCATATAATTGGAAAAAACGGAAGCAATAGTAAGTAAATATTCATTGTATCTAAATTGCGATGAAATATATTTTTTTTCTTTATAACATTGAAAATAAATAAGTTATTGATAATTAAATATTTACTTATTTAGTTAATCGCGTAAAAAATGACGCCGGTGTTATAATCAATATTTCTGAGTCTGATAATAACTCGAACATTATTCGGATTGAAGGACGAAAAGATGGAGTGGAATTAGCAAAAAGTGTAAGATCTAATTATATTATTTATTAACTAATGAAAATTGTGATTAAAAGTTATTTTTATGTGTTATAAAAACCTATTTATTATTTGTGAATAAATACATTATAATAGGAATTACAAGAAATGATTTATAAGTTAGAGAATGAAGTTGAAAAAGAAATATCAATTGACCAACGTCACCATCGTGCTATAATTGGAGTCAAAGGTGAAAAAGTAAGGGAACTTCAGGAAGCTTTTAACGTTCAAATTACATTTCCTAGTTCAGGTAATATATTGTTAAATTTCATAATTAAATGAAAAAAATATTATTTGTATATTCATAATTCTATTTTAGTTGAAGCTAGAAGCAATTTAGTCAAAATTCGTGGTTTAAATGATGATGTAAATAAAGCATTTAAGTCTTTAGCTAAATTGGCAAAAGAATTAGATGAAGCTAACTATGTATTAGAAATTCCTGTTTTTAAACAATTCCATAAGCTTGTTGTGGGGAAAGGAGGAGCTAATATTAAAAAGGTTTTGTTACTATTTTTACTTAATATTTAATGTATTAAATAAAAATCTTTTTTTTTTTTATATAGATCAGAGAAGAAACTGATACTAGAATTGATTTACCTCGTGAAGGTGAAGATAGTGACACTATCAAAGTCATGGGTAATAAAGAAAAAGTTCTAATTGCTTGTGATATGATAAAGAAAATACAAAATGAAATGGTTAGTAATTTATAAAACAATTTAATTTTAATTTAAATGTTATTTAATAAAATTATTTATTTTTTAGGGAGATATTGTCACAAAAGAAATCGTGTTAGGAAATATTAAAGTACGTAATGTTATTGTAAATCTTGGGAATAAATTTATTCAATCTATCAGAGAAGATTGTGGAGGTAATGTGTCATTAAAGTTACCAGCTGTTAAAGGCGATAATGTAAGTGTTATATATTTTATCTATATTTAAATATAATTAGACTAATAAAATGCATATTACTTGTAGTCTAATTAATCATTAATTTTATAAAATATATTTAATATTCATTCAAAATATTTTAAATTAATTTAATTAACTATATTTTGATTAATAAGTTATTGTACATATTTCTTAAGTAGTGGTATGAATTACATATTGTCTATACGCTATTCGGAATGAGATCGTACCTTGGCAGCAAACAGTTTTCGTCGAGCAGAGGTCAGACAACACTTGTTTGTCCACTCTACTGAGTCAACTATCTGCAGGCCTGCTGTGTAGTAAAGCCACGCCCATGCGCTTAAGCTGGCCATCGAGGTACTATCTCATTCCGAATAGCGTATATGAACAATTAACATGTTTACAATCATGCATAATTTGGTATAATTAAGTCGTTTTATGAAACTACAACATAAAAAATTTATATACCTATAATAAATAATTCTAATGTCACAATTTAGCTGTTAGATTTTAAACTTAATCAATGATTCTGCCATCAGAATAGTAATATGTTGTTTTGTTGTGCAATATTATTTTTAGATTGTCTCAATTATTTTTATCATACTATTTTACAGTATCAATGAAAAATTGATAACTCTTTGAATGTGGGTTTCTATTTAAATTATTAAAGAAAATCCTAATATTTATGTTCTTAGATTTTAAAGTTATAGTATTCATTTATTTTTATTTTTACTGCTCAAACTTTTTAATATTTCAAAATGTATTGCATTTAATACATTTTATTAGGTTTTACTTAAATTATGTAATATTTAAAAATATTTTATTTATTTAAATAATTTATTTTATAGACTATAGTTATCAAAGGACCTGAAGATGATGTAGACAGTGCTATAACACAAATTCAGACCATGGTAGACGAAGTTCATAATTCAGTTATTGATCTAAAAGTAAAGCCAGAGTTTCACAAATATTTGATTGGGAAAAAACGAGCTAATGTCAAAAGGGTATGTTGTTAAAATAATTAGATTCATAAATAGTTGATTATTATTATTACTGTGTATTTGGTTACAGATTCGAGATTTAACAAATACAAGAATTATATTCCCACCCGAAACTGATTCAGTTAATGAAAATATTACTATTGTTGGTAAAAAAGAAAATGTAGACAAGGCAAAATTAGAATTTGAAGTTATGATAACTGATATCAGTAATGTTGTTGAAGACCGTGTAGAAATAAATGAAAAATATCATAAAAATTTTGTGGCTAAACGTGGAGAATTTTTACATAAGTTGGAAGAAGAATGTGGTGGTGTAAAAATATCATTCCCCAAACCTGGCGGTGGGGATAAAGTTGTACTGAAAGGTAGCAAAGCAAATGTTGCTATTGCAAAACAGAGACTTTTAGACCATGCAAAAGTTTTGGTATGTACTTTATTTACATTTATCTAATTACGTTACTGGATTATTAAAATTATCTTTGTTAATAATTTAAATTTACTACAAATTAAATTTATTATTATTCTATTATGATCAATAACTTTATTATTTTATCTAGGAAAATACTATCCAAGTTGAAGTTAACGTTGATCCTAAGTATCATCGTCACTTTGTTGCAAGACGTGGTGAAATTATTAATAGAATCATTGATGATTGTAATGGAGTATCTATAACATTCCCTAAACTAGCATCTAATGATGATGTTGTTATAATCAAGGGTGACAAATCTAATGCTGAAGAAGCAAAGCGTAGAATTGAAGAGATTGTTAAGGATTTGGTAAGCATTCTTAATAAGATTATTCCGCTCTTAATAATTATTAAGTTAAAAAAAATTGTTAATTTGAATTACTGTTTAGGAAAATATTATTGAAATAATTATGAGTGTTCCTCCTAAACACCATCGACATTTTGTTGCTCGCCGTGCTGAAGTTATAAATCAAATTAGTGCTGAATTTAATGGAGTTACTGTAACATTCCCACAAGTTAATTCAAATTCTAGTGAAGTTTTGATTAAAGGTCACAAAGACTATGTTGAAAAAGTCAAAAATAAAATCAATAATATTGTTATAGACTTGGTAATTGAATTGTTTAACTATTGTTTTTGATCATTGGTTTATTAACAATATATTTTTTTTTTATTTTACTTTTAGGAACAACGTATCACTGTTGAAGTAATCATACCTCAAAGGATGCATAGAGTTTTAATGAGAAATCGAGATTTATTGGAAGGCATGAGACGAGATTTAGATGTTTGGATTAAGTTTCCTGAAAGACCTCCAGGTAATAATTATAATTTTAAATATTTTATTGGAAATAGTGATATTGGACGCTCCCTTCTATCCTATCACGTCATCTAGCCTAATAAAAAAATGTTAACTCAATTACTCATTGTATTTATTTTATACAGATTGTATTTTTTTTTAATGTTTTTCATTATTAAAATAGATAAAACTAATATTAGTTAAAATAATATCAAAGCAAATTAATTTTATAAGAGTTAAATTAATATTCTATTTTATGTTTGTCTTGATAAATAGAAGACCAGTTTATTCGCGAGTCTGAAGATGTTAATGTTGGAGAAGAAACTGATGAAAACCGTGCTCCTAGTGTCAATGACATAGTTACAATCTTTGGAAAACCTGAAAATTGTGAAAGTGCTAAACAAATTTTAATTGATAATATACCAAAAACTATTGATGTAAGTTTTTGTTATAAAATGTATTTGAACTACTCATGAATATTTGAATATTCGTTATCATACAGCTCTATTAATTTTTATATTTTTAAATATTGTTTTTAGTTAAATGTACCATCTGAATATCATAGATCATTGATTGGTTCTAAGGGTGCCACGATCCGAAAGCTTAGTGATGATTATAATGTTCAGATTAAAGTTCCAAATCAAGAACAAAATGCTGATATTATAAAGGTAATTTCTATAGTATTTATTAATAATAATTTAAAATAATTTTATTGATTAATATAAATTAATAAATTATTACTCATTAAATTGGTTAGCAAAATGTCCATTTTCCATACCAAAAATTATAAATTTTGAGCTGTAAATTTAAATGTAATAAATTATGTTGCTAAATATTTCTTTTAATAGCATGACAAATTCTTTAAATAAATTATTTTATTATAAAAGTAGTACAATTATAATAAAATGTTGTAACTTTTGTCATTTAGATTACTGGGGTTCAAAAGGATATCGATGAAGTAGTTGCAGCCATTAAAGAAGAAATGAGGTTATATGATGCTGATAAAGAAGATAGACAATTGCGTTCATATGAAATTCAGGTATTTTTATTATGTATATTATTAGTTAGGGTATTTTTAATATCTTAATTGATGGTTAGTTGTCAACCTGTGGTTAACTGATCATCAGAATTATTAATCACATTTTGACATACGCCAATTGACTGCTATTTTCTGTGATTAGAATAGTAGATTATATTGTTGATATGGAGAATATAATATGTGTGAATGACATTTAATGTGGTTTATGTCTATTCTTATTCAGTTATGACTAATGATTTACTAAAGACTTAATAATAACTGCAGTTATTGTATTTAGTACTTGAACAGATCATTTAACTAAATCAATGTTAATTGCTATAAATCATATTGATGAAATGATAAATTTTATAATTTTAGATGACTATTGAACCAGAATTCCATCCTATGATAATTGGTAAAAAAGGAGACACTGTTCGTAACTTACGTAACAAATATGGTGTGCAAGTTAATCTACCTAGAAGAGGTGAAGGAAACAATGAAAACATAGTGACAGTTGTCGGTTACCAAAAAAGTGCTGAATCAGCGAGAGATGAAATTCAAGAAATGGTTGATAAACTTGTAAGTTAGATTTTTTTTTATGCATTTTTAAACTAGTTGTTACATTAATGTATTGTTGACTAATTCAATTTAATATTTTATTTAGAAAAATGTTTATAAGGAAGAAATTTATATTGATAGTAGAATTCATTCAAGATTAATCGGTTTTCGTGGACGTAACATTTCACAAATTATGGATAAATATCATGTAGATATTAGATTTTCAAAATCTGATAGTTCTAATCCAGATTTAGTAACTGTATATGCTCGTGAAGATGCCACCCAGGATGACGTTTTGGATTGTATGGATTATTTAGATATGATTCAACAAGACTATGTAATTTTTTCTATTATATTTTAATAGAGCATATTATTTTTATATTGCCTATGAATTTCAGTACTCAGTAATATTGTAATTTATTTTTTTACAGTTGACAGACTTAGTAGAAAATGAAGCAAGAGCAAACTTGAAACCAAAAACTGAGAGTCAATCTGTTCCCAATGGTAATCATAACTCACAAGGAGGTGCTGGATTTGTTATGGGTAATGGTGCTCCATGGGAAAAAGCTCATCCAGATACAAATAGTACCAGAGATTTTCCATCATTTGCGGGTATTGCGACATCTGCTAACAATGCTGGTTCTGATAAAACCAATCTTCCAAGTTGGGGAAGTGGGCGTCGTTAGTTATTTTTAATCGATTTATAAAATTATTGTTTCCAATAATTAAATATTTTTTGCGATTTCAATTAAAAAATATATATAGTGTCCGGTTGCCACTAAACTGAATTTCTCCCAAGTAATTAAATTACAATATAATTATATTTTAAGAATAGAATATGTTTAGAAAAAATGTGTTATTTAATAGAAAACCAAAAAAAAAAAATACATATATATTTATTTATATATATTTATTTTTTTTTGTAACATTAGGTGGAAAAAAATTCTATATTTTCCAGGCTGTGAAGAAAAATTGCTGTATAAAATAATAGATTGTAACCATTTGGGTCTCATTTTTTCTTGTGTCCGCTATGTTTTTTTTAACAGATTATTATACTAAATAAAATGTTTTTATATCATTATAATGTAATGTTAAGTCTAAAAAAATGTTAACATATTTTGTTATGCTTTTAGCGTTATTTTTTCTCTTTGTTTTTAACATTTTTCTTGATTTTTTTTTAAACTGAATTGAAAAATATTCCGTAAATATTTGTATTTAAAAATTATATTTCATCTGTTTCAACAGATATAGTGACACGGTATTTGTTAAATCGAAGAGGCCCAAATAAAAAGGGTTTTTTCATAGTGAATAATAACATCAAAATATTAATTACCTTTATGAGGTAATTATTATCAGACTTGTCTATTAATTTTATATTTGTTTTTTTACAAACATTTTAGCCTATTTAAGTTTTAATAACACAAATTTCCATGTTACTTCATGTTGTTTTTGTTACAATAATTATTATTTCTTTTTGGATCTGGTTTATAAAAATAGTAGCACAATGTATCTAAATGATTTAATTATTAAGCCAAACAATGACTTTTTCAATAAATTGTACATATTAAATGTAATAATGAATGAAATTTATACGAGATATTGACACATAAACTAAATTTAAATTATGGGATTATTATTTAAATTTCATTTTCCAAATAAATGTTTACTTAATCTACAGTTACCAGTTATGCATTAAATCGCTTAATTTATAGACAATAATTTGAACATCAGTATTTTTTTTTTTTCAGTTTAACATAAATTTTGTTTCATTTTATATGATGAAAAAATTTAATTTCTAACAAATATATATTATATAATATACTGTTAAATGAACTTGTCTTAACCAATTTTGTTTAAAAAAATTTTGTTTTAGGTTATAATTTATTTATCTCAAACCATTGACGTATTACAATTATTTATTAATGTACGTTTGAATTAAATACAGCCACATTTCAAACTAATATTCTAAGTTATAAAATTTAACAGATTTAGTTCAATTTTTTTGTTTTACAATAATATGTGTTACACACACACACACATATATATATATTTATTAATTATCTACTATTTTTATTATCTACATTCTGTATACATTATTTTTCCACCACTGTCCTTTGATTATTTTGTGTGCAAATTATGTAATGTATTTTGAAAACTGTATAATAATAATATAATGTTCAGGGTTGAATATTAATAAATTTATTATTTATAACAATTTCATTTTTATTATTCAATTTATACTTTTGTATCCCAAGGTTTTCTATTATTAAAAGAATCCAAAAATATTTTTTTCATATTTTGATTTATTTAATGATAATAAAATGTTAATAAAACATTTTGATGAATTATTTGAATAACTACAAGTTATTTATAATTATATACACAGGATATTTTTTTTTACTTTATACATTCAATATATTGAAAACTACTTTAGTTAGATTTTTTTCACATTAAAGTAAGTCAAAAAATAACAATTTAAAAAAAAATATGTATATATTTTATTTCTGTAGTTTTTAAGTTTTTTTTTTATATATATATATATGTTTATACTTTTATTTTGTTAATTTCAATAATATTTTTCTGAAATTTTGTGAGTAAAAATCGAATTTCGAACAAGCAGTAAAATTAGTTATAACTTGTAACTACTCATATTTAAAGTTTTGTTGAGCAGAGTGGAGTGGCATAGGATTAAGAAGGGTACATCGCTCATCTAAACTTCAAATAGTGTTAAATTATAACTAATTAATTACTAGTCGTCAAAATAATGTTTCAATAACTTAAAATTTAAAAGGACTTATAAATTAATAAATTATTCTTCAAAATTTTGTGATTTAATGCGTAGATGGGTGTATGCAATATTTCCTATAGATCTATCTTTCTCTATTACACAATAAAAGACTAGTTTTTAATTTTAAAAAACCACGATTAAATTTTAGATAAAATATATTGAATAATATTATGTCACTTAAATATATTTGTATTTATATAAAAATCACAAAAATTCTATCAAGGATAAGATGCGAAATATACATGTCAAGTATTGAATTCGTCCACGATTCACCTGAGATATAAGACTCAATCGCGTATGCAGTGAGAGGGTTAGGGGTTCAACCCCCCCCCTAAAATTTTTTTTAAAGTAAAATCATTAAAAAAATAATTAAATAATGTATTTTTAATTCATGCATTATAAATATTCCTTCCCCCCCGAAAATGTATCCTGAATACGTGCTTGATAGGACTAAGATCAGAAAGATTCACAATAAAAATTTATTTTAAATTTTATTACTTTATTAGTAATGTCTAATTCATAATTGTTATTTTATTGTAGTAGTAGTTAATACCTATAGAAGACATATAGGGTATAGACTATAGCTAGTTAGCCTTTATCGGATTTAGTGATAAATTGATGAACCACAAGTCGAAGGTAAGGTGATATTTATTAAGTCGATTGATATTTGATAATTGATCACATGTATGATAACATTATAAAAAATTTATTTTCGAAAGACTTAAATCCATTGACATGTATATGTATTGTTTACATATGTCTATACCTAAATCAGTATGAATTGATAATATTGAAATTATTTACTAATATTGATTATCAATTATCATAGATTTAAATATATTATTTTTTAATTTAATTTTCAGTATTATCATTGTTATTTATTCAATTAATCTACTGATTCTATAAATAATAAAGAATTGTATTATCCATGACTGGTTCACCCATTAATAGATTTATTGCAAGTAGATAGTTATTTAAAATCTTGAATAATAGGTAAGTAGTAAAAAAGATATGGTAGAAAATTGTTATCCAAAAAGGATAAAATTGTAAGATAAAAAACAATATAGATACTTAATACTAATAATAATTAATGGAACCATTTAAATAAATACCTAGTTAAAAATGGATATTTTTATTTAATTACTTTTAATATCCATTCAGTTAGTTATTATTTATTACTATAATAGATACAGTAAATATTAATTACTAATGTCTTACATTAATTTATTATTTTTTTATTTTTTAAATTGATCCTTCTTAACATTTTTTATATGATTTATACAGTGATATTATAATATGTGAGGACGTAGCCCTCAGGGCAATGGGCATAAGTAACGAGGACGCTCTTTTTTAAAAGTAAATATTCTCCCTGCTTTAATTTTACAAAGTCGAGCACTGCCTATCTACTTACATTAAATCTCAATATTTTCTATCTATTATTATATTAATGATGTGAGTATCATTGTAACCATAATGTTGTCAATTTTCCTACCTCACTCACACTTTGATTCTACGTTTATTAGAAAATTGAGAAATAAATTTTTTTTTTAAATTTTTCGATTTTTTTAAAACTCGCAAATAAGCCATACAAAATGTTATATATAATTTAAATATTAGCTATTTCGTCCAACATTCAATTTAACTGTTTAGTGTTAATGTATCTTAATTATTAGTTAAATTAATATATTATAAGGGACGTGCACATTCAATATTTGTGTTTTTTAGAGTACCTATTACTTTATCCCTTCAGCTGGTGTTTAGTCGTGATTAATTTATTTTAAATCTGGACGACTAGGGATTTTTAAATTCCAATGATAAAATGTTTTTATTTTATACTACCGGATATCTTGCGCGATTGTTCCTCATTGTCTTCACATTATCGTAATGAGTGAAATATAAAAAAAAAAATCGAATTCTCAAAAACCTGATAATCTTGTTCAGAACTTTACCAAGATTAATAATACATAGACTGTAATGGAAGTTTCAACGTATATTTTTGTGGGAACATGACCGATCTATTTAATATTAATTAAATACATTGGATGGATTTTTGTAACAAGTAATTTCATTGTCTTGTTCAATTATCGAATATTCTTTTTGTGCCCTAGAGCACGCATTGTATATATTTTTAAAAAGAAAAAAAAGAACACATAATAATTAAAAACCTAAATATTATTTTTTAGCAATAAACAATTTTTGTTTATGGCTTATTCTGCTAATAAATATCTAACCGTAACTATTATCAGTTACGTTCTGCATATAATAATTATATGTGCCTAATCTAGTATTATTTAAAAAAAAATAGAGAGATAAATGTTTGAAAGTTTATGTCACAGTACTACAATACAGTAAGGTGTAGATAACGGCAAAGACGCAAAGCTCTAAGTTTTATTATTGATTATTATAACATATCTTATAACTATATAAGTACTTTTCTACCTATACTTACTGTATTTTATTGGTACCTGTACCTACTACTGTAGACATTTTAATAAGTAATAGCAGTGGTCTAGCTTAGAAGGTGATATGAATAGACCTTTTTTTTACATACTGTTAGGGAACCTAAAAATATTACTATAAAAGAAATATATATATATATATATATAATGTATGAATTACTATACATTTTGTGGTATAAATATTTGTTCTACTCTTTATAGCTTATGACATTTATTATGAAATACCTATCCGGCTATCCATATTACTTCCCACAAAATGGTCTTAGTTACTCCTCTAACTGTTCTATGTAGTGATAATTAAGGTTTTTATTAACTGTAACTGCTGTAAACCAATGTCCAATACCTTTACCAATTATACAGTTATATGCACGATGTGGTGAACATAATACTATTGATTATATATTTTAATATTTGTAATAAATGATAATACGTATAATGATTTAATCACATCTTTAGGTTGTGTTTAATTTTGTAGTATATAGGTAGTTAGTTTGTCAAGCTTAAAACTGTTAATTAGGTACCTACCTATATAGTTAATAATTACTTATTGTGCGGTGTCAATTACATGATACTTATATACGACCATGGCATAATATATGTATAAGATTAAAGCACATAAATATTTATAATAAAATATTCACCTTAATTATTTATAATTCAAATTAAATTTTAATATTTAAAAATCGAACGTCGATATGCTACCTATCTGTTTTGCTGTTGTATCAAATAACGAAGCAAATTATTATTAATATTATAAAAACGTATCCTTATGTGTACTACAAGTAAATAGCTGGTATTATATTTCCTTCTACTATTATATGTTTAACTTTAAAAAAAAAAAAGCCAGAAAAGTTTTTTATCTATTATGTAGAAAGTTTCACGTGTATATACTTAGCACCTCATCGTTTTAGTCAGTGGCGCTAGTAGGACAGGATAAAGTCCCCTACAAAAATATGAATAGAATAAATAGGTTCCTAATTTTTAATACAAATTATTTTCATAGATAATACTTTGGGTGTCTTTGTAAAATGTTATTTATTTGCGCCAATGTATCATTGAGTAGGATGCTATAATGGATGTGTTAAATCTGAATTTAACAATACCAGTCAACGGCATACGAAAAATATATGCACCTATTTTAATATTTTATAACCTATACTAAAATAACTTTTTAGTTAACCATGTCACCATAAATATTAAAAAGTATAGATTCATATTAAAAAAAAAGTATGTGGTTCTATCGTCTATTATACAACTATTAGATACTAGATAGGTGTCGAGTGTACCCATCTCGTCGTAGTAGGTAAGTGTTTTTTTTGTTTCTTGTTTTTTTCTAATTATTTTAAAAAGTACTAAAAAATATCTATTTTAAGCTCTCTTTGTATTAACCCAATTTGCTACAATAGAACTTCTTAAAAAGGAGTATTTTTTCTACTATAAATAAAAGGTCTACAAACTTAACAAACCTCATCGCTGTAAAATAATACAAATCGCTCCGATCAAATATATATATAATATATATATATATATACAATTATAGAGAGGAGATAGTTCAGTACCGTTTTATATAATACCTACTCGAATTCGATACGTATAGCTAGTAATCATTTTTGCAGAAAAGGATTTTTCTTAGTAACCAAAAGAATTTATTGTAAGCTTATATTGAACTAGAACACCATAGACACAATCGGGAGGTATTTATGTTTTTTTGTAAGCTATAATATTATATAGTTGCTTTCACAGTGTGAGCGTAGAAATTATGGAAGTATACATGTACATGTATTCTATTGTATTCGGTAAAAATTGCTTTTCTTCAGTTAATTGACGTAGTATGTCCCGCCAGCACCATATGTTTAAAAATTAAAAAAAAATTTTTAATAAGCATTTAACATGACTATTAAAGATATTTTCATTTCAAGTTTTGCATCTAAAATGGCAAAAATTGTTGGCTTTTGTTGGAGAAACGTCACTCCAGCATCACCATACTTGAAAAACTATAATTTATATTTAAAAAAAAATGTTATGCCGAAATGTAGCATGTAATTAATGGAAATTTCAGGAAAATATTGTCGTAATTCACACGTGTCTTATTGGAAAAATTGCCTTACGATTTCCTATATGATTTTTATCGATTTTGGTATTCTTGTCGTATGTGGTCTACCGCACACTTGTCATCTACCCACACATGTTTCTATATGTTATACCACACCAGAGTCTACCAGAAATTATGGCAAAAAACTTACTGATCCATGGGTGTTTGGAATGTGCCAAAAAGACGAAAATGGTGTTATCCAGGCAAGATATTTTGTTGTAGGAAAAAGAGACAGACAGACACTGCACGGAATAATTCAAAATGAAATTGAAATTGGTATAGAAATACACTCAGATGAATGGCTTGCATACAAGACATTAGAAACTAAAGGGTACATACATAAAGCCGTAAACCATCCCCAATTTTTTATCGATCCTACCAATGGTGCACACACAGGACACAGCGCATAGAAAGTTTATGGGGAGGTTTAAAACTTCGAATCGTAAAAAAAATGCATGGTACATTACCATCATTGCTATCCTCGTATTTAGCGGAACACTGGTGGCGTATTTGAATGTAAGAGACGTAAAGTTATATTGTACCTAATTTGAATAATAGAAATAAAGATTATATAGACATAGTATAGTATTTTTTGATTATTTTTTTGATACATTGACATATTATATTATTTTATTTGTTTTTATAATTATGTTTCTATACCTATTTTTTTTGTACCTAACTTAACTTAATTTAGGATTAGATCGTGACGTGTATTGTTTTATTGAATTATTTTTAATACATATTGTGTGTCATTAAATTAAATATAATATAATTCTGCCATAATTTAATTACGTATAAAAAGTATGTTATAGACCGCATATAACGCATGGGAGCCCATAGTAATTTGGGGCCTTTGGTTATAGGGTTATATTTGGTATAACAACATTTTTGGGGCCCATTTTTTATTTTTGCGGGGGAGCCCAAATTTTTTAGTTATGCCACTGATATGACGTATAGAAATATTTGTGATAGACGACAATTGTGCGGTAGACCGCATATGACAAACAGAAACGTGAGGTAGACTGCATAATATAATAATAATAATATAATAATATCTATTTTTTTCATAGTTTTTAGAAATAACTATTAAACGCGGCAATTACAAATTAAAAATAATAGTAAAATATATATTATTTATAATTTAAGATCAAACAACAAAACCTGCAGCTTCCCGGATAAACAAAATAACACGGTTTATATAACTCATTGAACAAAATTAAGATGCAGAATGACGGAGGATCGATTATTTATATCAAAATTTTATAGATTCACACGAAATATAAATGAATCAAATTTATCACATCAATTACACTTATATACACAATAATAATAATAGTGTCGAGGTATATTCTGTAAATAGTCGAAATTATTACGCGTATGATGTGACAGTAATAGCAAGTTACTCGGTTTTCAACATTTCATTTTTATAAAATTTGCATTTTTGAAAATATAAGTTAAATTTTTCATGTTCTATACATAATTTCATATAATTATTGTAAGTACACGAAAAATCGTTGTATTATATTACCTTAGTTAAAACAATCAAACATTTTCATATAATATATCTATTCTACCTATAAATTATAATGAAGTTATACTCAAAATATAAAAACAAGTTGTTAATTTGTGTATAGCTTCTGCCGTAGATTGGTTGTAATTTATAAACAACTAGCTGTATAACACGACTTCGCTCGTGAAAAAATGAACAAATATAAATTACGATGTTATATATGGGTGTATCTCGGTTTTAGTTCACCTCAGTTCACGGACAAATCGGCGTGGCGTGGGCATACTTCGAGATTATGTGAACTAATTTTACCGAAATGGGCAACCCACCTGGGGTGGATTGGAATATTGGATATATAACAACCTCGATTTATTTTCGAACGTGGTTTAAACTATACTCTGAGGTTCGTGATATTCTTTTTTAGAATAATTTGAAATTGTCGTCAAAATCGGTCAAGTTATATTAAGTACCTTTATATTATATACTATAACATACTATAAACATTATATATATATTTATATATTATACAAAAGTCTCTTTTATTTTTATAACCAATGGCAAGTGTCAATTGGTATTATAAATAAAATAAAATAGGTACATATTTCTAAACCAAAACAGAATTCACGTGTAATTTCAGATCATCACCCTATGACGGGGTGAAAAAACGAACCTATAAACATTCCCCAAGTCTCAAGAAATATATAATATGCAACATCGTTTCTGTAGTTTCCGAGTCTAAGAGATCCACATAATATACAAACGTGTAGGTACATTTATTTTTATATTTACAGATGATATGTAGTCTTGACTGGGCCGGTTACGAAGTCGTCAGAACGGATTGTTCGCAGAATAAATTGTCTATTGATTCTTATTATCGTGTTTATAATGTTTAGAAGAGTCGGGATACGATGATATATCTATACCTATTTGATTTGTAGTAGTGATATTCTCATTTTATTTCCTTGCTGAACATGGAACTGCCGGGTTTCGGGTTTGGCTTTACATCCGTCTTTCTCTATTGAAGTTTTTTGAACATCATTTTTTCCTTTTCCATTGCTTAACTAAGAGTCTAAATTATTATTATTTTGACGTATGTACTAATCGTACGGACAGCTATTAAATTTTAGAAATTTTATTACTATACAAAGTGATTCATTGAGTGTCTGAGTATGCTCAATCAATTTATTCAAATTATGATTCTCGGTATTTTTAAGTAAATACTTCAGAACCATATTTTAATTTACCTATTTATATTTTGTAAATAATATTAATCTATTAACATATTTTATAATCTGTAAAAATTGTCTAAGTACAATAATTACTAGATTAAATAATACCTATCTAGGGTATATCTATTTTAAATTTTTGTGAAATTATTTTTAAATAATGCTAAAACTATACTACTCGTATAGTTAAACAGTAAACATTTTGATTTAGATACATCGACATTAAAAAAATCATTTATTTAACAATTTATAGAGAAAAAGAGCAACTCTCATTTCAAAAAGGATTTGCCAATTTTCATTATTTTAGATGACAGGTATAAAAAATCTATAAGTTTTTAAAAATATGATCTTTAAGTATAACTACTTAAAGATTTTATTTTTTATAAGAGAAAAATGGGAATAAATATACTTGACGAATAATTCTGTACATAAAACTTTATAGCTGAATAAACTTAAAGAGCGGCATGTCATAATACAGGTTCATTAGTTTTATTTAATTTTTATAAAATGTGAAAAAAAAAGTTAATAAACTCTCTGAATTTAAGTATTCTCTAATTGTATTAAGTATGCTTATTATTTTTGATGCTTATTACTTTTATTTATATTTTCATCCCAAAATAGTAAGATTGTATGAATAATTATTAGTTAAATATTTTAAACTCTACAAATATTATCAGGATTTTATTTATCATTGATAATAATAGGTACTTTTATAAATTAAAATAACAAAATAAAATATAATAATAAAATAAAATAAATACTTTAAATTAAATTGTATACAAGTACAATGTACGAATACGGAATAGGTAACTAGACATGTACACAATTCATAATATTACTTATCACTACATATTTATTACTTATGTGATTATAATTTTACATGATTATTATATTTATGAATTTTATGGAAATTATATATTATATGGTTTGATTATTAGGGTATAATAAGTACCTATTTTTTTTTTTACTTTAGAATTTCAAAATTATATATTTTATACATAGTTTATAAATAATCATATTACGAATTATCAAAAATCAAAATTAAAATTGCTTGCTTTTAAAAGTTAACTGTGGTAAAATATAGTGGTAATTTATTTTATGATTTTACAAAATAGGAATAAATTACAGTTACAATTTACAAAGTGAAATGAAATGTAATTTTTATACATATACCATTTACATTTATAATAATATAATATATACTATGTAGGTATTCAGCTATATTGTTTATCAGTTATTAATAATATTGTGTTATTAACTTTTTTTATATTATTATAAAATAAAGGATTTATATTTTCTTTTGAATTTCACTTATTTTATGGGTACTTAAAAAAATATATATTCACAGAATATGTATGTAATTAATAAGTAGAATAATGAATAGAAATATTTGAAGGTGTATGCATATGTATATTGTATAGTATATAATAACTAATAAATAATAACTATTTATATAAATTATAGTAGTATTTTTACGATAATATTATTATTATTGTAATATCATATTATCATATTGTTATAGATGTCTTGCCGGCTGCAGTCATGTCGCCATCTAAAAGGATAAGCGATCACTTTGTACGGTCCATTGTTTAAATTTTATAACGCGGTCACTTTGTACTATTATATACATAAAGTTTATATTGATGTATATAGTAATATACCTAAGTGTTATGTGTATAATAAAATGTAAAAATCAAATATAAAAAGTAAATTTACTAAAAACGTTATAAAATGTATAGTTTATTAATTTATAGGTAGGTACTATTAGTCAAAATAATCAGTTTAAATCAATTAAAAACGTGTATAATATAATAGACAAATAAACATATGTTAAAAACGAAAAATAATGTTAAAACCAACATACATAATATATGGAATTGGAAAATTTAAAATTATTTCTTTGTTTTGGCGTTGGTTACATAAAGTTAAAAGCTTATTATTTTCACCAGAATTAGATTTTTGCTTCTTTTATGTAGCCTATTGACACATTCGTCCAATTGTATTGCCCGCAAAACTGTCCAAAAACTCAGAGAATGTATAAGATACTTAGATTTAGCAAATAATATTTAAACATAATAACAATTTTAATAAAATTGTATATAATATATACATATGTATATATTTTATGTATATAATAGTACAAAATGTCCGCGTTCTGCAATGTACTTTTTTACCCGACCGCATAAAGTGTCCACGCTTCGCACTTTTGATGCTCGACCATACAAAGTGACTTAGAACCGTCTAAAAGTCTTAAAGTAAAGTTAGATAAAATTTAATTATTTTACGGTTGTAGTTTTGCTCAATTAATATATAGTTATCTATTTACCATAAGATTTCTTTTGGTTTTCATTTTCGACATTAAAATTAAAAGTACGAACAAAAATGTTTTTTATTAGGCGACTACCTATAATTAACCTTATAAAATAACAAGAGAAATAACTATATGGTCTACACCAGTGGTTTTCAACCCGGGGGTCGACAAAAATAATAGACGAAATTATTTTTTCATGTTTTTTAAAAATAAAATAAAGTTATAATTTTTTATTTTGTTCTATATCTATACAATAACATGCCGAGGAGCGTAATCTTATCGATATTATATTATCTACTATAGTCTAATCGCCCTTGCCACAAATTACCATAGTTCACTCCATAAACCAACAGGCTCAATTCACTTCAATCTATACATACGTCCACCAACACAAAGACGTCTAAAACGTGGCCATCCGCATGACTTTATTCGTTAACTATATTAAGTAAATTATAAACTATAATGTTATTATTTATCTACACTAATTTTTTTGTCTGCATTATGTCTAACCAACCTTAACTATGCTATTACTATCGTCGTCTTACTATTGTTATTATCATTATATTACTACTATACTGTTATCATGTTAAAATAGCCAAAAATTAATATTACTTATTTATCCATAGATGTAGATAGCATATAGGCTAGGAATGACTTATTGTAAAAATAATAATAATAATAATAAAAAAAAAGCTATAGTCTATTATAGTGGATATAGATTATTAAATTGTTCGTAACTCGTATCGTATACATAGGTATATATATTTGAACAATTTCACTCGTAAATATTTATAATAATTAGTTTTAAGCCTAGTTGTCATTTGGGTAGTACATATATAAATCAAATTTTGATAAATAAAACAACTTTTTTTTGTAGGGGGTCGCATTACAAAAAAATAAAAATGGTGGTTGCGATCCAAAAAAGGTTGAAAACCACTGGTTTACACGACTATAATACGTATAATTATTTTTTTGTTAATTAAATATTATTTTAATAAATATGAATGATTTAAATATATTATTTTATAATGATATTAAATTTAAATTGGGTAGATATGACAAATAATAGATAAGGTTTATTTATTATTTACGGAAACAATTCACTCAATTTCTTTTACAATAAATTAAATATATCAATTAAGTTGAACTGCTTTTTTTTTAAACGGCTGACGTTAAAAAATGTATCTGAATGAAATTTATTTTGTGCACATGCTTTAAAACGACTTGAACATAATATATCCTACTGATTATATTATGAAGCGTGGGCCTTCAAGTATTAATTACCCCGGGCCCCCAAAAGTTTAAATCGGACACTGTAGTTGACTGTTAATGAAGATGTAGATTGTTATATGCTTTTTCATTAACGTATTGAAAACATGGAAATATTAGTGTTTATATATTACCTTCATAAAGCAAACCGGAATTCAAATTCCAATTGAATTTTAAAGTTTAATATTTTTTAATCGTGTATTTATTTATATTTCATAAATATTTTATTAAAATTCTTTAATTTTAATTTTTTTACTAAAAAGTGTATAAATTTATAATAGCATAGGTGAAAATATAGCCAAAACAACATTTTGATTTAAGTACATGTATGCATTTAATATTTTAATATAATATTATATTTAATATCTCTCTTTGCGTATATAATATAATTATATAAGGTATAAAAGAGTTATATTTATATAATATAGTATTTAATAATACTTATTATAATAGGTATATATTATATTATCATATATATTCGTATTCGTACAACTTTGAATGCATTTTAATTGCATTTTTAAATAACACAACCGTTTTATTGATTTTATCATTATTAATTTATTATGATAAATGAGTATATTTAATTTTAGTACCTAACTAAATATACTCAATATACTCAGTACGTCAGTACCTATTTTAATTGATGAAAAAACAAGCGTATGAAGATGAGGGCGATATAATATTCTGAACTGACATTATGATAAAAAAAAAATATATATATAGGTAGGTAGTTAACAGATTTTATTTCTTCTATTTAAAACAGGACACAGCGTTGAAATAACATCTCCAGTATAGTCGTCCTTTTTGTTGGTTTCGTCTCTGTAGTTCCATCTGAAAATAAACATAATAAATAAACTTACGCTTCAAAATACATTTTTTTTATAAGATTTTATACTTATAGGTAATTCTTGGAAATAAAAAAAATTAAAATTTAGTTAATGATTATTATAAAAAAAATATTTACTATACACAATTAGTGACATTAATTTTTTTTTTTTTTGATCGAAATAAACATCGGAAACACAAGCCATAATATTTTTTTTTACATTATGATGGTTATGAATATAAATATATTACAACAACTACATTTTAAGTAAGGTTATACAAATTACAGGTTTGTTTGATAAAATTGATCAAATCAAGGTTTCGTCCACGATTGGGTTCAAGTGCGGTGTCGAGATAGAGGGATATACACTGTGATTAATCTGGTTTTGATTTAATTTTAAGGAGTCTGCTGTAATGCATTTAAGGATAGTTCGGTTCCACAGGTTCGACACATGAGGTATCCTATCCTGACCATCGGGCGACCGTGAGTAATTCTGGTGTAACCAGCCTATCAATTGAGGACAGTATCTTCTTTACGCTTTAGTTTTGGATTTAATTATCGATTTGTTGCTCTTTTAATCTTGTTTAATTCGGTATTTGTTTGTTCCAAATGCTTAGCCATTTTAATGGTTACATTGATATATTTTTTTTTGAGTGATCATAATATATTTGTTTGATTAAAAGAATTTTATTATTGTTAATAGCAACTGAGGCATGTTCGTCGTCGATTTCGTCACCTAATATTACCAAGTGTCCAAGTATATCCGCACGATGTTAACTTTATACAATGAGAAACGTAGTTTTATTTCGTTTTCGCGAATGGATATAATAATATACACCGATATACCTACTGGATATGTCAGTAGATAATAATATGGTTCAATGCATAGATATTGCTTTTAAATATAATATCATAAAATCGCATAAAAATAATGTAAAAGTGGCTACAATAATTTTACTTTTTAGTTTTTACCTGTATAAAAGTTTATTTTTACATTTGAGATAAACATTTTTTATTGTAATTTTTAGTACACTACTGCAATAAATTGTATCCGTACATTTTTTACTGCGAAAATGTATGAGCCTGTCGTAAGCAATAGTTATTATAGGTACTATTATTAGTTATTACTTATACAATTTAATTAAGTATTTATTTCTTTCCATGAATATTATACATAGTTCATAATGCTGTTTATGCAATATGTAATTATTTAATTATCAATTCAGATGTTATACATATTAATGTTTTACATATTTTTGACACCTATCTAATATTAAGTCATATAACATATCATATAAATTATAAATAAATGTCTTATTTGAAAAAAAAATATTTATTTTATCGATATTATTTTGTATTATTATTTAAAAAGTAATCGCTATTAATCACCACTTTTTCAATCTCGATTGAACATTGATCAAAAATGTGAACAGTTCAAAGTTTAAATAATACATGCAACGTTGGTTGATCGTGAATCATAGGGTTCAGTCTCCAGAATAAATAATAATACATTTTGAATACATTTCACGATACTCAATATTTCACTCCTTGGTAACTTGAATATTATAACCAATTTGATAGATGTTAGTTAGATGTATTAATTTTAATAGGAACATTAGGAACAGCTAACAATTTAAAACCTTAAATCAATATAATATATTATCGTATACATATAGTACTAATACATTTTATAAATTCATAATATGTATTGGGTGATAACAAAAACTAAAGGTCTTTTGTTTAAATATTTTAAAAATTTATTTTAAAGTGGCATACATTAAACATTTAAATAAAAATGTTATTGGTAAGTATGCTGTTGCCCCACAAAGTTCAGGTTATTTTTTTTTTTTACAAAAAATATGTTATTACCTTATCTATTGAGTTTTGTTTTGATAAAATAATTTTAAGAAAAGATTTGAATTCATAAAGAAGTTTATTTTTAAATTGTTGAAGACTGTTTTTGAATAAATTACCATTATTTGATAAACAAGATGTTTATTTTTAGATTTCAATAGTTTTTTTATAGAAATAAAAAAAATGCAATACAACAGTTTAATATGTAGTTTTAGTAAAAACTAAATATGAAAATAGTTTTATGTTCAAGATTTTGAATTGAAAACAGTGTTTAATCATATACATACGTATTCTATCTAAATTTATATCGTATTTCTAAATTGGTTTTTTTTTGTTTTTTATTCAAGACTTAACTTTCATTCAAATTTATATATTTGATTTATTGTAGTTTTAATGTTAAACTAATATAATATATCATACACTACATAAGTTAATTTTTATCGTTATTGAGATTAACTACTTATTTTTTTAAATTACTATAGTAAATTGCTTCATATTACCAACGAAGGTGTTTCGTTACGTTTTACTTTTATTACATTTTTGCTATACGACAAAAGCTATTCTAATTAATATAGAAAATTAATAATAAATTTAAATTGTCAATGTTATACCTAATTGCCCTTAAAATATTAAATTTTTTTTAACCATAGTTATTGTAAAAGTAAATATTTTAGAATTCTAAAAAAAGAAAATTCGGTATGCATATATTATGCCTATCTTAGACGCCGTGTTAGAAAAAGTTTTATCAGTATTCTTACAACTTTTTATCTTATATTAATTAATTAACAAAAATATGATTAAAATAAAATAATTACAATTAAAAAAATTAATAAATATTTAGTTATAAAAATTAAAATATATTTTGAAAGTACATAATTTATTGTAAATATCAGATTTCTGATGAAATTGAAACCAAATTATAATTATAACACTATACAATTAAATGTTTTAATATGGACAAGAAATCCATTTTTCTTTCTTTTTAAACTAAAATTAATTAATATTTATATTAATTTATAATGTCGATTATTATATACATTTATAATTTATACTTAAAAAATACACATAGAATTTTATTAAGTTATAACTTATATGGTTTTTGAGATATTAAAAACGGAAACTTTTTTAAAAATAAATTAGAAATTTGTAGGTAGATAGGTTACATGTATATATAAATATTACCTAATTATAATTAATTATACATATTTATAGTAGAGGTGATTTTCTTTAAAAACATTAAAACGGACGATATATTATATTTTGTGCAGCAGTAATAATTTAATTAAGATTTTTAAATATTTTATTAGTTTTTAAGTTATTATACTTTACAAATATTACCATGATAATTCATGACAAATAACAATATCGATATTAATAAATCTTTAAAACTATGGTTAATGATATGTACTGAAATATTAAAGGTTGTATAAAAATTAAAGGTCATGTTACAAGGTGAGATTAAATTATAAAACTTAGGTGTTCAAATTAAAGATGATATTTCTAATTATTTTCGTGTAGACAGATAATTACAATCTTACGACAATATCCGAAATAATTAAAATTTAGATGGTATAATATTATGAATAATTTACTAGTAAAGTTACTCACTCCTGGGCTTGGTCTAGGAGCTCCGCTAATTGGAATTGATCTTTCTGGATAGTATCCTTTCATATTTCCAGAATTATTTCCATCTACAGCTTTTTGTAATGCCACCATTAGTCTATCCAGTAATAGTGCAGTCCTTTTTGGCACAATCACCTATATATAATAACCACACAATTTCGTTTAAAAATAAGTCGATAATTTTGAAAATTACACAGAACTCTACGATTTTTACCTATTTAATAGCACACAAATAAATGTTTAAACTATTTCACTAGATAGGTACAATATGATATTATAGTAAAATGTCGTCGATAGAAATTTTTTGTTTCGTATAAATGGCTATAAATGAATAGAGTCGACGTTAAGCGTAGAGAACCTCAATACATGTTAATGTTTTATCATATTTATAAATAAATACAATGATTATATATTATTTGATATCTAAGAATTAATTAATTATAATTTTGATTAGTTTCTCCATATTTGCATTAGAAAATTTGATACTATTATTTTTCAAATTTTTGAATGAGAATTCAATCATATATATTTAATGTATAATAAACAAAGTATAGAGTATATTTGTATATTTTTGATATGAATGAAAGAATATTTTTAAATGAGAAGAAGGGTGTTAAAGGCGCATTCATTTTTAACGCTCTGATTAGCAAAATTTTGCCAGGCCTAAGAACTATAGCTGATACTTTGTGTAGTACAAAAATTTCAGGGTGTATTACGAAAGGTTTTAAAGTGTTAATTTGTTTTATGAAATTTTTTTAGTTATTGTAGATAATTATTTAATTTTTAAAAAATACTCAAGGGATTTTGATGATATTATAATAAGACGAGAAAAATAATATTATTCTTGAGAAATTTGAATAAATTAATTTTTTTGCATATGGGGGACTAAAGATTCAGTGTGTACTGTGTAGAATAGTACGAAAAATTGAAAATTGTAGTCTCTGCAGACATATAGAATAAATACATCATGCTATATTAAATATTAATATGATTAATTTATTAACAATATACATAACGCATTCGAATTGTCTAATATAAGCAATTTATTTAAATCACAGTTGTAAATAAATAATGCCAAATTACACTATTTTCAATAAGGTTGTAGAGCTTATACACTCGACCAGTTCAATTTGAATAATTCATGTAAAATCAGCGATTACTTTAAGTGGTAGGTGTCTTGACTTACACATAAATGCAGTGTCTACACGTAGAAACCACCTACACGGATATATATTATCTAATATTGACAGTACATTTACAACATCGAACTTCAGAAAAGCGGAAATGAGTTTCGTATAATATGATCCCGCGAATAAATCAAATCGAAAAATCAAAAGGCGCGTCATGTCGTCGTCATTCGTTATATTTACACTCTCCGCCTATAACTCCACGGTTTTTCGGGTATGAAATCGAAAACTCCGTCCAACGTACATCTATAAAGTCTTATATCTATAGTATTAGTAATGAGAATAACAATTATTGTACTATTATTATTATTATACATTATTTATTTTCACACGCCAGCCATACGCCGACGTCTAGTTTTAGATAAAAATAGAGTATAATATAGACAACGATCTTGCAATTCCAATATTATCGAGACGGACGCAGGCCATAAAAACTGTAGGGCGGCATTTCATTAAAATTTTAAAATGACCAGGACCGTTGGTGTATATATTAATGTGAGAGTGTGAAACGTTTTAACGACTCGAGTTTATTTCGTTTGAAAATTGAAATCGCCGACATAAATAAATGTACCTATACGTCACATATTTGTGTACAATAAATACATTGGTGTATTGTTATCGTATTGTACCGCTATGATAATATTACGTACGTATTTTATGCATAATATGATAGCTGATAGACGGGTAAGGTTAGATGTTATTAGCTTATAAATACACTGTCGCTGTATTCCGTGTGGTCCGCGTTCAGAGTTGTTTTGTCATTAAACAAATTAAATAATATTGTTTAGGCGGTAAAACAATTTTACGACTATATAATTCTTAATAACTACATAATAATACAATCTTATGGTGAAGTAGTTGAATATTTTCAACTATTTGTAATAATATTATTGTAACGTTTATTATGACGATGTACCGACCGGGTATTCGTCGAATTCGACCGATACATTCTTATCGTTGTTCGGCGGCTGGTCTTCAGGCGTCCGTTTGTCGTATCTGAGTAATGTGAAGGGGTCCAATGGTTTTTGGAATGTCGAATCGCACAACGCAACCATACATAACGATATCAGAAATAAAACTATTTTATTCCAAAGAACCATACTGATGATTATTTTATTAAAGTTCACCTGAAAGTCAATGTTGACAATGTAAAAATAGTATAATATTTTTTAACATGTATCCTAATGTGACAAATTGTATGTAACCACATTTACATATAACGTATATATTTCTATGTATAGTTTTTTAATGAAACGTGAGCAGTTAAAAATTTAAAATAAAACCGATAGAGCCAGGTTGCACAAAAAAATTGATTAATTCATTATAGGTTCACTAAAATTTAATGGGTTGCAAAATTATATTTTATTATAGTTACCATTAACTCACTACATTGATTCACTAAATGTTTAATGATTGTTTATGCAACTCGGATACTTGTGCAGCTTATACAAAGGTTACATTAGACCTTACTACATTTTTTTTAAGGGGGGTATACCAGTCACCACAACACAAACATTTAATAATTATTAATATTTAATATTTAATAAAAAGCAATAATTAATTATTTCATATTCTAGGTATGCTTAATAACGTTATTATTTATTTTAGTTATACCTATAATAATAATATCTAGAATGTAATTAAATAATAAATTTAAAAAAACTAATTAGAAATAATCAAACAACTATAATATAGAGTATGCCAATGATTGTTAATTTACGAATATGATGATCGACCAAACACATCAATTTTAGCTAGTGATTAAATTTATTATATTTTTGTATTGTTTAAAATCTTTTTATGCTATTTAAAATTGTTTTATTTTAATTGTATGGTAACAAGTTATTACTTATTGTTAAGGCTCGGGACTTAAAGCATTTGCTTATTTTTGTGGATTGGCTTAAAATGTAGCAGAGTGCTATGGAGATGTATGTCATGTTAAAACGTGGTCAATTATACAATTTGAAAGTGCTTTTTTTGCTTTTTTCAACAATTTTTTAAAAATATGCTTATTTCCAGTTTTTCTGATTATTTTTGCTTTTTTGACCAGTTTTTCTACTTTTTATGGTTTTTTCAGAAAATCCCTCAGAAATTCTATAAACAATAGGGCAAAATGTCTCGAAAGTGAAGTTTGATTTTTTAATTAGAAACGTTTCCTAATCATTTTGTTTCAATATTTTGTGTAGTTCTTAATTATATTATTTTTAGCACAATTACAAATTATGTCGAGTACCTACTTTATCATGTAAAAAGAAAGTTTTTTTCTAATTAAATATTTTTATTTAAGATTTTTAAATGCTTATTTGAGTGCTTATAATGATGTTTTAAGTGCTTTTTTAAGCGCTTATTTTAAAGATTTTAAGTGTAAGTTTCGAGCCCTGCTTATTATTTATTAATTATTGTGTATTGATTGTATCGAAAATCGATTGAAATAAATATTCATCATATTCATCTATTTCAATTTGGGTATTATAGTTTAAATAAAAATTATGTTTAAAAAAAAAACTACATAAAAATAAAAAATTATGAGTATTTAATCCGTTGAACCTAATACAAATTCATTCGTATTTATATAAATGATTATTATTTATAAAGTTTTAAAGAAAAGTATTTACTTGTTCGTTTTAAGTTTTTACTATATTCCAATATTAATTAGGGAATAAATTAGTAGGTATGCAATGTATTTGTATACCATGTACCTATATAAACCTTTCAACTGCTGAGTAAATATTAAATATAGATAAATGTTGAGATATTTTATAAACGATAAGCACATCAAACTTCGACCATGGTACCTATTTGCAAATTACATTTAGAGATTTGAAATGTGTTAGGGATGCGTAGTAGTTATAATATAATCTTAATATACACTTATAAATTATTATGTGATCCATAAACGTCTTTAAGAAAAGCTTTTTAAAAGAGATTTTTTTATGAGAAAAGTAATAAGAGCTGACTATTTATAAAACTTCTAAAATAATTTAATCCGATAGCTTCTCTTATTTTCTTAGCGTCTTAAACGATTATATTTTTACAGTTAAATAAAATTTCGTTATTAACACGCTTTTTACCTATTTGATATTGCATTTATTTTATTTTAATAGTATGTTATGAGCTACTACTTCAATATTCTATGTTAATGTTTATACATATATTTTTATTTTGTGGTTATTATTTAATGTATGGAATAGGGTTTTCATTATGCGAGTAAGCATGAATAGTTTTGCATTGAAATTGTTTGACATGCTTGCGACTATTGATAACACCCATAATAATCATTACAGTTCCAAAATTCAAGGAGGCTTAAAAACGTAACATAACTTATTATTCTATCAAAAAGTTAGGTTAGATTATTAACTATATATATAGTTCATAATTAACGGACTGTCTTGAATAATACAAGTCTGTAAGTACAGACGGTATGCAAAATTAACATCACATATTACATAATAATTGTTCATTAAACAAACCTACCATAAATATAAGTCATACGTATAAAATATAATGCATATTATAATAATAAATACAAAGTATAAAAAACTACATTGCAGATGCTTACATTATGTGTATTAATATTTAGTGTGTTTATTTTGTAAGCTTCATTCAGGGTGATTTTCTCTATTTATATTAAATTGTTGTATGAATTCAATATACACATCTAATTATATCACTCAAGATGGTAACTTAGTTTTAAAACTTGTATAGTGTCATTAATACCTAATATAAGGATTGTAAATGAAAAGTATTATTTTCACAGAGCTTACCTATTTATTAATAATAAAAAAAATGTTGTTGTAAAAATAATCTTAGTTCAAAATAATTATAATAATTAATAAAAAAAAAAAAACATTAAGCGCTATAAGTGTTATCATACTATTAACGCAATATTATAGATAATAATCTAATCTGATTATCGAAATTTCATAGACAAAACGAACATAGGTAGGTAGGTAGGTAAAATAAAATAATACTAAATATTATTAGTGAACTAGTGAAGTATACATGTTTTTTTTAAAATAAATTTCAAAACTGTTTATAACTAGATAAGTTGTCAAAACATAAAAGTCAAAAATAAAAAGATATTTTATTTGAACATAAAATTACCAGGGAATATAATAAATACATTAGGTACATATACAAATTATTGTGCATATATTGGATAGCAATGTAATTTTTGTATTATATTTAAATTCTTCAATTGATACACATATTGTATGCATTATACATACAATAATAATATATTAATTATTTATTAATAATTATTGTACGTACCTATAAATCACTAATAATAATAATAATATTGTAATTTGTGAATGTTTTAATATATTATACGAAGAAATAACAATGAAAATTCATTCAAAATTTACAGTTTAAAATGTTTACATTAATTTATATTTTATAGGTATTTAAATCTGAAAATTAAATATTTAATTTTATAAATTATTTGTTTATTACGAGGAAGTATTTATATTATCATCAAAAATGTCGAATAGTCACCGTCGTAACTATTAAAAATTAAAATTTAAAGGATAGAAATTTAATATAATGATGATAATAATTCTAAATAGTTTTTGTTTTAATAAAAAATTATTTAGTGTAATGGTGGTTTTATTACCATAGCTACAAAAACTGACGTACTTATTTGTTATTAATTTAAGTAATGAGAAATGTGGTTAATGTTAGTTCGACCAATTTATTTTATTTTGACATAGGCCGTTGCTATACTTATTTTTTTCTTTAAACGTTCTTCATTATAATATTTAAAATATTATAATTGTAGTACAAAAACAAAATCAATTGGTGTATGACTATATGAGTGTAACCAATACGTTTTTAAAATAAAATAAATTGAAATATTTAAATATACAATTTTACATTAACAAAAATGAAAATATAGTTAAAACATATACATTTTTGTAGGTACAAATGGTACAATAAGAGTTTTCTTGATGTTTTTACTTGTATCTCCTATTAAAATACATTATTGTTTGTAAATAGTTCCACTTCACCACTTGAAAAAACATACTCGAAATCGTGTTATTTTTGTTTATTCACGTACCTATTTGAAATTTAATAAATGTCAAATATTTTTTCAATAACTGAATATATACCTATTTTTGAAATAATATTACTAACACACTAATAGATATCAATACTATAATTTAATTAACAAAAAATATTATGCCTAATAGTAATGATATTCATTATAATTTAATATAAAAGACTATGAACACAAAACGATTCGCTTACCTTTTAAAATCTATATGAAATTATAATGAAATATAATAATTTTTAATCTTAGTCTTAAGTAAATACAGATTTAGGTAATATATTAAATTTAATATTTTAGATAATGTTTCTTAATTTTTTGCTTTTATAATTTGTATCTACATCTATATTAAATAATATGAATATATTTCATTTAAATCAAAAACGTTTACACATTAGTAATTTATAATTAATAAATTACATTAAATAGTTAAAAATAGTATTTAAAAAATTTTTTCAAATAATTTTCTTGATAATACAAACAAGCATAGTAGTTGATATTAATGCATGTACTTATATTGTAGCAAAGAATATTAATAATGTTTAGAAATACGCTATTTGTCCAATATATTAATTATTATTATTAATTATAAAAAAGTTATATTTTTTTGTGTACTAACCTTGTCGAATAATAATGATTTTATACAACAGCATTGGTGTGCAACTAGAAAATGTATGATCGGTTGCTGGATAAATATTCGTTTGTAGTGCAATGATTCGAAAGCCACAAAACTCACCAACACACGAGACTATAAACAAGTGATTCTTTAGGATCCAAGTTGCGGCGCCACCTACTTACGTCAACTATTTAAACGCCCTCCTTATATTTGCTTCATCATAGTCCCATAATAGTTTATTCGTAAAATTAACAACCGACTAAATTTTTTGTAACTATTTTTTTTTTTTTTTAATGATAAAATTGTTATCTTTTTACAGATGCCCAAATTCTAATGCGTTTGAAAAACTCTATGTTAAGTACATTACCACTATAACTAATTTTAAAATAAAAAAATTAATTAAATCATAAAAATGTGATAATTAAAGTAGTATTGATATTAATCATTCATTCAATATTTGATTTACAATTAATTATAAGTATTAATAAAAAATTGATTTAATACTTAAAACTCATTTTAATTTTACATTTTAAATTAGAATTTTCTATGTATTATATATAAAAATGGTATAAAATTGTTAAAAATAATTATACATTATTTCGTTTAAATGTGACTAATTTAATGTCATATGTTACTTTTTTCAACTAAAAATTATTAACGGAATTTGTATAATTTGGTATTTGTGACGAAAAGTTTAGCCATTAAAATATTACACTATATCACCACATATACAATATTACAATTTACAGTCCATATTATTATTAGGATTCGTATTTATTTGAATTCACATATAACGACTGAAAATAGTTGTAGTTAAGATAACATATTTATTGTTACATATGTGTTGTAACTTATTAGTATTTCAGTATTTGTATAAATAGTGAAAACTATTTAACGAAGAATTTCATTTATATTTTATTAGGTCATCAATTTGTAAAATTATGGATCATAAATTTAACATTATAACAATTAAAAAATATAAATATATATTAAAATATGAAATAAATAGATATTTGTTTAATATTATTTATAATATAATGAAAACTCGATAAGTCTTAAATGAAATATAATAATGTTATAAGTGTGCAAAAAGTATTAAAAGGCAAAATAATTTAACATTTAACAATGGGTACAATAAATATAATATTATTAATTCAATAATGATAAACAATGTAATTTTTTTTTAAATGCGTTTTTCAATAATTAAATGTTTAAACAATAATTAAACCTTGTTTTATGTTTCTTACTCTCATTTCTAAATAAAAAGGCTTCTATTGATTATTTTAATTACTTAATATAGATTATTTGAAATGAGATTTGTAAAAGGTAGTGATTAATTATGAAAACATTAAGTTTAATATGGTTTTATTTTAATTTAATTGTACTTATATATATATAACGTACAAATAAACAAAAATAATACAATAGTTTGAAAATAAATTCCTGTAGTTTTTCTTTGATATTTACCTATTAAATAATACATTTTCTTAAATATTTTGATGTTCATCAATGTTGTAGATAATAACGAACAAACGATTAATAAATATCAAGTATATTATGTTTAATAATGTATACACACATAGTTTCTACATAGAACTTATAATGGTACTTGGTGAACTTTCATAGTTTTATACATTATTTCGTGGGATAAAAAGATGAACCCTAAAATATTATATCAAAGTTGATCGCTATCCAAATTATTCACAAAATGAATATATTAAACGTATATTTTAAAATAGGTAAGTAGTTGATAGTAAAAAATTAACATAGAATTCAAATCCAGTAAATTTAATGCACATTTTAATCATAGAAATTACGCTGCTCTATATATTATGGTTTGAGAATGTATTATATTATATATTATGTTATCTATTTTATATTATTTCGATCTTATGTTTATACTTTAAATAGTATAATTATAATAATTATTATAATATTAATATTGATAATAAACATTTATCAATGGTATTCATGTTGTATACGGATGATATCGACACAGGAGAGATGTTTGACGTCTCATTTAATAAAATACATATTCAATGCATAATTTATTGCATTATTACATTGGCCTATCAAGGAAATTCATGATGATTTGGAGGGAAATTCATGTTTTAAGAAAAAAGAAAAAAGAAAATAGGTTTTCTTGTTTTTATATTTACTTATTATTTATTATTAACTTATACCATGAATTTATAATAAAACAAACACAATTATTTTTTTAAATTAAATACAATTATACGTAGTTATTTTTGCTTAAGTAAAAAAAAAAAATTAAAAATGCAATATTTAAAAAAAGTATATTACTTTATGAAGAACTGAATATTAATTTATGTATCTTCATTGGTATCTTATTAATGAGTCCATTTAATAACGATGAAATTACCAAAATAAAGGTTTACACCATTACAGACATTACATTTTTTCAAAAAAATATCGAATTATAAAATAATTCTATAGTAATAAAAAGGTAAAAAATAAGTTCTTTATAATATAATATAGACTAAAGAAGAGAGGGCTTATCGGTATATTTGCTTGGTATCCCGGTGGGCTTATCTATATTCACTTTCAAATTCTTTATTTTTGCCAATTTTTTTATTACGATGAAAACAATAATGATTAATGAATATGGAGTTCTAAAATAATTACACTATAAATGTAATATTTCCTACCATAAAATGTAAACACTGTAAACTTGTATATTAACTGTATGTTATTTTATTTCGAAATGGACTTTGAATTTTAATAAAAGTATATTAGACATTATTCCAATTTTAGTTTAATGATAATTCATATAAATGTATTTAGGTAGAGATAGATTCGTTTTTAATATGCGTTCTGTTAATTATATTCTATATAAAAATAGCTAGGTGTTAATCAGTTTTATAACTCACATAAGTTATCCGAATAAATCTCACGCGGTATGTATCGTGTAGTCATTATTTTTTTAATTTTTTTATTAAAAAAATCAACACATAATATTACAGAATTAGATGTTATTAAGTTACAATTTTATTGACCTACCTTTAAGTTTTGCAGTTTGTATTGTAGATAGGAAGTTGTTATAATTATTAAAAGTTATAATAGCAAAATAAATATAAACAATATAATATGAACATAATATAAACATAATATAACAAGAAGCAACTAAAAAATAAATAAAACTGTATTGTTAAAGTTGTTCTTCTTCAGTTCTAAAAAATAATATTTATATACTACGCATTTAACAATCATATTATCACCTAATTTTTTTTTTCAATTTAATAGGCATAGAATTTAAGAAACTTGGCTTCGGATAATCAGCAAAAGACTGACCAAAGATATATTGATATATTGAACTGAATTCTTATTTATTACCTAAGTTCTTATAAGAACGATTATCTATTTTAAAATTCTTTACTGAATAGTATATAATAATATTTTTATTTTTTTTTAAATATCTTACTGGTAATTTCATTGTAATTTTCATTCGTAGATCTTATTATAAATCTGTATAGTTAAAAATTTTGTTCAAATAAAGTAATGTTCATATTTTAAATATTATATCATATTCTGAGTTCATATCACAAAAATATTCGATTTTCTCGAATGTCTAAAATATTGTTCTCATAGCTGCCAATTATGTATTTTGTCTTTCCTCGATAAGTTATATTTTAAGTGACGAATAACAAACTTGTACAAATATTAGAATAATTATTTTTTTTGTTTCAGCTTTTAGTAACATTTTTTTATTCAAACTAATATATCTCATTTAAATATAAAAGGTTTACTGCTTACATAATAAAATTCTTGTTAAATGCTAATAAATTTGTATAAAAAATGTTATCAATGAAATAAAATTATTTATTACTTATTTAATATTATTTTATTTTTTTGGTTTGGATATGACTCGTGTAACAAATACTCTCAATAGGTAATAATATATATATATATATATATATGTGGGTGATAATCTAGCCGAACGTTAAGAGTTAAGGTTGATTTCAAAATTATTATTATTTAAGTATAATAATATAATTTGTAATCTATACACAATATACATAACATTTTAATATTTTATTATTTGAAAATAAACAATTGAACTTTAAAACAAAATTAAAATGAATAAGTTAAATGTAGTTATGTTGATAATTTTTAATAGTCAATATTCATTATCTCGATAAGTATTAACGTTTTTGAAAATAATAAAAAAAATTCAGTTTTAATAAAATAAAAATTTCGAAAGAAAAATTGTTCTATAATTATTCTTCATTAAATTAAAAATTCGTGTTTCATTAAAAAAATTAAAACACCTAAATAAATTATGACTATACAAAATAGAATTTTTTTTCAAGAATGTATTATAATAACTTCAAACTATGTAAAAATATATTTTCAAAAAATATTAAAAATTCTGGATATACTTAATGAATTTTGTTAAAATAATCGCTCAACATCGCATAGATATGGTTTTTATGTTTATTGGTTGATAATATTTGGTGTTATAAAAAAATATTTAGCAAATATAGATTGGATAATATATAAAACGTTTTTAATTGATTTTTGTTTTGAAGCATATTTAATTAAAATAATATATTTATTCTTTATTATAATATCACTCATCAATGACAAGTCATCATTAATTTGTTTTATTTTATAAAAAAAAGTTCATCATATTTGTATTATAGAGATTACAGAAGTATTTAGAGAATATAAATAGCGCACAATCATGATAAAACACATATGAAATAAAGAATTTTGATTTCTTAAATAATTTTTATGTACTCGTATTTAAAAAAAGTATAAATTACTTGATTTTAATAGTTTTAAAAAACTCTACAATTATGAAAAAAAAAATACAATAAATAATATTATGAATTGTTGTATTATGTGAGTATATCTTTGTTGATAATATAATACGATTACATTTAAGACCACACAATAATACAATAGAATATAGTTTGATGGAGAATTTTAATCTAAAATATAACATAATATAAGACTATAGAAAATAGATACATCATCGTAACTCATAAGTTCATAACATTCATTAAAATTAAATAGTCACGAATAAAGTATAAGAGTTAGAGTTTAATAAAAATATTCTTTATTAAGAATATCATTGGTACCTAATTCATATATTATTTATGACGAAGAAGAATTAATAAAACCATTGTAAATAGAAAATGAGTTAGTATTAAAATCATTTTTAAAAGCTCAACAAAGCTGAAAATTTATAAATAAAATTAAAAATAAATATATTTTGATACATTAGTATTTTAAATGGTTTTGAAAAATGATATAATAGGACTTAAAGTAGTTTTTTTTTACCAAAAAGTATAAAAGATATAATAGAAATCACAGGTTTTAATATTCTATACAGTAGGGACGGGAAGATATTATTTTTATATTTTAGATTCTTAGCAAAGTAATGAATGTATATTAGTTTAACAATGATTTATGTTTTTTTGCATTTTTCTTAAGTTTGTCATCATATTTTGATACAGTAAAATTGTTGTAGTCTTAAACTTTGAGGGCGATTTTTGGTATCAAATTGAATCTTGTTGGTATTAAGGTGGAGAAAAGAGAATCAAAACATTATTAAAACAAGGAGACAAAATTAAAATTTAAGTATCTGATTGATTACTCTTCACCAGTTTTTGATGAAATTAATTTTATTTTTTGTTTTTACCAGATTCAAAAATGAATAATTGTGGATACTTGAAATTTCCACTATATATCTATGCTAACATTTTCTAGACATGTTATAATTTGAAATATTTTAACATATTTTAAGTTTTTTATATAGTAATTTAAAATGTTCGACCTTTTTAGTTTTTATCTATAAATGCCTTTCGATCAGTAAAAAAACTTATAATACAAGGTTCTTCTCAAGTTTTGTTTATAGACATTAGACATACCATTTTAAAAATCGAAAATATATAGGCATATTTAAAAAAAAGGGTGTCTCTCGTCTGAAGTTCAAATTTGGACAAACTATATTATAATCTATATATGCAATGATTTATGTAAAGATTCATTCATTCTACCATATTATTAATAGAAAAATAAATTTAAAAATATCCTTAGAAATAGACAATACACTATCTCCCCATGGAATCATATTTTTTGTGTGCAATGATTTATTAGTCGAATTCTACTCAATAGCAAAGTATCTTGTCAAGTTTCTCATATAATCTATTCGTTATTATTACTATTTTTACATTTAAAAAAATAGTATTTTAAAGTATTTTTTTTTTTTTTGAATATTATAGCTTCAAGGCTATTGGGCCACGTTAAAAGTTTATTAAATAATTATTTATATTGCGCTTATAATTAAGCGCAATATTAATATATGTAATTATATTTATTACTGTAACTTGTAAGTAACAACAGTTTATTTTTTTTTTTTTTTTTTGCTAATGGCATAGGTATAGTACATAGGTATAACATTTTTTTTTAGATTAGAAGTATTTATAAAAATTTAGAACTCAAAAAATGAACATAGGTATGAATTTAATATCAATTATATATATTGTAGGTATTAAAATATCTATAGTTTACCTGAAAGAAAATTACAAAAATTTGATCGTCACTGAAAATATTTACTAAAATATAGATATAATATTATATATATATTATTATACTATAGAGTTTTAACCTTTTTTATAATATTTTTATTTAGCTATAAACAATATATAAAACGTGTATAAAAAACATTGTAAGTATATATAAATTTTGTATTATCAATTCCATATATTTATTCAGTTCTCAAAAGAAATAAAAATTTCATTTGTGTAATGGAACGTGTTTGTTTTCCAATTTTCAAGATAAAAATTGTATCATCTATTTATGTAAATAATATTGAACTCATTATATCATAATCGTTTTTATTAATAACATTTTTTCTATATTAACACTTAAATTAAACTGTTTAAAGCGACTTTGTAATCTAATTTCGTGGATTCAGCAAAACCTTCGTTATATAAAATAATTGTTTAAAAATATTGCAATCTAATATTTTGTAGGACTTTTATTGAAACATTTAATTTCGAGTACATTAATTAAAATATATATAGTTTAACTTTTGTGTTAGTTGAATTACTCATAATTTTAAACCATCATAATAATACAAGCGTGTGTTATGTACCTGATAGGTACAATTTATATTTAAAACCATCCTTTCCGGAACGGTTTTTCTAAATAAATAACTATTTTTGAAGCCGAAAAAACTCACATTAGTCATTGTCATAACATGTCAGTATCACCAATGGTCGTAATATTTATTTTGATAACTAAAATAACATTCTATTTTTTCATGATATAAAAGAAATTTGGTTTTTGATTAATAAGACATTAACTGCTTACTTAATATTTGTGACGGTTCAATTGAACACTAATTTTTAAAGTCATGATTCGGTTCAAGTGATGTTTAAAAAAAATACATTGAGACTCAGAAGCAATTCGTGTACACCGATCATTGTAGTGAAAACAAAACATTACATTACATTTTATAGGCATAAACTAGTTTGCTGTAACCGATAAAACGTGTAAACAAATAATGCAGTATTTTTTACTTAAACGGACGTTAAAAATCTGTTTTTATTAAATTACTTAAGTGATTTTGACTGTAAATACTACATTATATATATATCGAACAGTTTTTTTATATATATTTTAAGAAATAGTATCATAACACAAAGCACTTGCAATTTACTTTAAATTTAATATAATATGTTATTATATATTTAGACTACAATGTATTAATTTCTAGCCACACTAACGACAGTTTTAGACACATTATTAATATTAGTATATTGTACAATATTAAATTAGTTTTAATTTTAAATGTTGCGTAAAATACGTATATAACCAAACGCTAATAAAATGCCTGCACTGAAAATTACTTATTAACATAATAATTATGACTAGTGACTTCATACGACAAATGACAATCGTCTTTTTTATGAGGTCGTGATATTAAATATTAATCATATTGTTATTATTATAATACAATGCACGTAGGCACTTTTCGTCTTTTCAACATTATTCGCTTGCACAATTTCGTCGAGGTAATGATATTAGCGATTCGTGCATAAAATCGCACTATAGAATGTTGTTTACAATATATAATAATGAGCTTGTTAAGCAGATCGTGTATAGTAATATACGTATTGTAAAGTCGTTATTGTTTAATCCGCGACCGTTCGTGTATACCTAAATACTAGCTATAATAATACTCCTTGCACCTTTGATTGTTCGAGGTTTATTGGTTTTTGGCCTCGAACACATCGATGACCCGCCAGACATAGATTTTACCCCGTCCCTTGTCCATAGTTTCCGATTTCCGTTATCAAACCGAATGCATATTTTGAAGTAATAGAGATATCGAATTACCGACTATGTACCGAAGTTATTAGTATAAATAATGAACGGCAACAAGATTTTAAACGTATAATGTCGCTGTCTTTAAAGCCACAGTATTGATGTCTATAGTGAGCTCGGCTGTTGAGTACACACCGTGATATGGGACCCCTTACTATATATATATATATATATATATTGTAAATATTACTTACGTCTACGGGGCAGCGCTTGATCTTTCATCGCAATTGGAGCGCGTCCAACGTCACTTCTTTGGATTTGTGGAATTCAGATTATATATTGCGAGGATAGGGTTTGCCCATATCACTACGCTGTAGGTATTTGAGTAACTATATCGATCAACTCTCTACATAATACATTGCCGGGGTCGAAATAAAGCGCGAGTTAAGGACGCATGATCGTATTATGTTCTTATTATTCGTATAGACTAGATAATTATAGGTGCCTATCTCGACAGTATAATATATTGCGCGTAGTGTGTATGCATTGATAATGCGACCGTCGAAGTATGTATTTCTACATTTTCTACAGTTTCCGCTCGATTCGCTATCATCGGCAGGGATACATCCTGACTGACGATATTGAGAGTGCACTAATTCAAACATATATTTTAATTTGTAAAATGTTTAAATCCATTAATAACGGCGTTTATAACTGTTAAATTATCATTTAGATATTGTGTAATTTATAGGTATAATAATAATAGTAATAAAAAGAAGAAATAAATAATATCACTATAATTTTTAAGTACACTTTAATACTTAATTTACTAAAAATGTCCAAGATCTAAGTAAAAATATTATATTGGAATAAGTTATTATACCTACAGATACGGGTTAGTGAGATATTTACAACTAAAACGCGGGAATCAATAATTTTTATGTATCTAATTCAAAATTGGAATGAGTGGTTTTTTAGTTGTTAAAAAGTTTATAAGAATTATAGTCCTAAAAGCAATATTACTATAGGGTTCGGATTTTATGGTAAAATAAATCATTTTAAGTAGTCGAAAAAAGCATTTATTTAATTTAAAACGTTTTTTTAATGTTTTTTTAATGCTTCTTATGTTTTCTGCTTATATGTTGTTGAACGTCAAATTTTTCTGTGAATTTATTTTGACTTCACACAATTTACAAAATATAATATTTTCATCAGTCTTAAAAGTTTTTTTTTTAACTTTTAGTATTTTGACATAGAATTTAAATTTTAAATTAAATGTTATAGTACACTATTTACATTGACTGATTGACATTTACTGAAAAACTGAAATATTCGAACTTAGTGAACTTACTATAAAAATAACTTTATTAAACAGTAACAACAATATAATAATATAACAGATAATAAGTTGTAAATTAAACTGTAATTGCGGTCATTTTGATAAAACTACAATTCCGATAATTTCGATACTTATTTTAATAATCTATCATGTATTGTTACGATTAAACTTATTTGTTATAATAACAATATATAGTATAGATAGTAAAATAAAGTTATAGAAATATGTGAAATTTTTATGGAAATTATTTAAAAAGATAAGTGTATAAAACCTGAGCCCTATATTACGAAAATATAAAATACGTGTAATATTGAATTTAGTGTTTATTATACTTTTACTATTTTTATAATACATCAATACTTATAGATTAATTATTAAAATATTTCAAGAATTTGAAAATATGGCCTTAAAATATACTTGAAAATTTCGAAATCAGATTTTAAATAACTGCTTTATTGAAAATAAAAGTAAGTGAGGATGCTTAATGAATCACTTATTTATAATATATATAATTCCGCTTAATTTGTCTTTGTATCAACTATAAAATTCATAAATAATTTAATAACTACTGTTGATCCTTATTCCTTAATTTCTTATTAGTTATTGTAAACACTTATTATGGTTACAGCACAACTTAACACAAACCTGATTTCCATACTTTTCATGGTGTACTTACGACCTACTCTTATAAATAAGCAATATTTAATTTTAATATATTCGTATAAAAATATTTATACAGTGATTTCTTACTTAACATACTAAAAAATAACATTGGAAAAAGTATAATGTATTAAATTAAAAAATAAAAGCGTTATGATTATTTGTTATTTATTAATTTAATTGTACTTTTTTCTACATTGCTTGGCCATTGAACATTTTTATGTCCACTGCATTGTCAGTGTTAAGGTAGTTGACTTGAGAATTGAGATGTAGTGAGTTTGACAATTATGATCTCATAAAAAATATATTTCAAATTTTACGTAACAAATCAACAAAAGTTCAATCGTGATTATTCGTGACCCACGTTTGGAAATATATCTACCTTAATATATATTATTCGATCTGTCACCGCAATCTAATAGTGAACGTTTGTAAGTGGATTCATCTATCATGTTTATTTGTCGAAGATATTTTATGTTATTCTACTATAACTATTATAGGTGCGAAATTCCTATAACTATATGTATCACTTTGATCCTACTTCAATGTGCCTAAATACGTATACTATATCAAAATGACAAAATATTATATATAATATGCTTGTGCAATTTATATTTTTTGGGTTTTTATTTTACATTTTAATATGCCATACAGTATTTTTTCTCTATCTTTTTTTTAAGCGTCCTTTTGGTGTACGCACACTACGTAGTAGAACCCCCTGCCAAGAAAACGTTACAACCGATTAATTACGTCAGTCGTCCGAGCACCCTGCCTGCGTTAAATCTAATTATTTAATGCTCGGAACATTTTCAAGATCATCTCTAATTTGGGCCCAGAAATAACATCACAATTTGTCTACTATTGTTCCAGATGAACGCTTTTGTTGATTCCATAAACGAAAACAATATTGTGTTACATAAACAAGCGCAAAAAGAAAATTATAGAAAAATATTATTATTTTTTTTAATAGGCAGTTTACATATAGATGTTGAATGTTAATCTCTTATTATTTTAGATTGAAAATTAATTATAGTCGGTAGAAAAAACTATAAAATATTTACAAAAATTTTATAAAACGTATTAGAAGTTAGAACAGTTATATGGGAGTGTAAAATACAGTTATTATAACATTATTTTCAAATATATGATTAACGTGCATTTGAATACATTCACACAATTTTCTAATAAGACTTTTGTGTAGGATTTATTTCGCGCTAAAAAACCAAAATCAATGTTAACTCGAAATTTTTGAAAGTATATTTCACTTAAGATATGAACATATGATACACACGTACATTGTAAAATATTCTTTAAATCTATATTCATTTTACATACATCATAATTAAACTAAATAGTTACATATTTTCTTTGTGAATCTAATTCTCAAATTCAAAATTATTCCAGTCCTCGTCATATAAGACCTAAATTATAGTTGAATATTGACATAATATAATGTGTTATAGCAGGCACGATGAAGTTTGAATTGTCTATTTATAAATCAATAATTTTATAATAATCCATAGTTGTATTTGTCTATAAGACTATACTAAATTATGTGTAAAACAGTTATTTATAAGTATTTATATTACAAGTTTATCACTTGTATACAAGCGATATAAGTTATATTACATAGGTACGCGATCATCCGAAATTATAATTCAACAAGTATTGGAAATTTTTAGTTTATAAACGATATGAATCGCGTTATATTTACTTCTTAAAAAAATAAATATTCATTTATTTTCTTTAGGTATTTGACTTTAATTCCTAATATAAACTATAAACATTTAGGTGTATTCAACCTATAATTTAGTTCATATTACGTATTAAGCAAATCAAACGACCGAATTTTGATCTGCGATTATAGATTTTAACTAATATTTTTATTCCGTATTTTAAATATCACATAATATACATAATTCATTATTGGTAGCGTAAATCGTAAATCTATTAAATTTAGGAAAACCAAAAGAAAAAAGTTGTTTTTATGACGTGTGTACGTTACAGTGTATACACTGCATGACGCATATTACTGCCTCCAACCGAGTTTACATCGAAAAAGACTTTTCACCCATTAGCTATAAATATCCCCTGCCGATTTGATTAAAATGTCTCTCACTAACATCATCATAACCTAATGAAATGTTCATTCATTGTTATTTAGTAAGAAAACAATTTCTCCAGCTAGACCATAATATGTAATATACGAGTTATATCTAGTACTGCAGTTTTATAATATTGTATACTAAGTACATAGGTCATATAGTCTTATACGCATATTCGCATGAATATATTAAAATTAAATCATAATAAATTTCGTACAACTTTTCAAAGTACTAAATTATTTAAGGGACTGTTAAATTAATTTAAAACTTAACGTATTAAAATAAAAATATAGGTTGATAAATAATATTATATTGACAAACGCTATAAGTTTGAAGTTTCAATAAAAAAAGAGTGAAAATTATTAAGTCTCTATATATAACTAGGTATATATTTAACAAAGCTTTCATATTGGAAAAATTTTTATAATTTTTAATTTTACGAAAATATTCTGTATACACATATTTGGTCCGAAACCGTACAAGTGTAAATTTCAGAGAAAAAACTGAATTTATCTTGCATTAAGATATATCATTGCTAATTTAAAAACCAATTTAAAATTTAATATTATGAAATGAAAATATGAGATAGTATTATGCTGAAATGTTAAAAACTATATACGTAACTAAATTGTTAAAAACAACTAATTATCGCTGTTCGATTACAAACAGACAAACAAAAAAATTTTGAATTTTATACCGAACATACAAGAGTCGAGCCAGCAATTAAAAGTTATACTTATAAGTAAATTAAAATCTTATCTTATAAGTACTTATAAGACTGAGAAAATATTGTTTTTATAAACCTTTATATTATTTGAGTCGTACTATGCAACTATATATCATTTTTTTTATTATTGTAGATCAGTGGTTTAAATTTTTGAAATTACAAATAAGAAAAGATGAGTTAGGTGAAGCCGGACTACCCACTAGTTACGCTTCTGCTTTCATCACTTTCATCATATAGGAAAAATAAATAATCTTAGTATGCAGAAACTTCAACAACGCTATGCGATTAATTCTATAGGTACTATCATATTATTATTATCTTTGGCTTATAAGTTTATAATATTGTATCACTATACAGACTTGTGGAGGCATACCGATCAATTGAATAATCAAATGTTTTGTAAGCAACTTATTTTTATTTCTTGCATAGCAATATGAAAAAATATACTAAGTATGGTGTATACACTTATTTATATAAGTGTAAATACTTTTATAAAAAATTTAAATCTTTACATAAATGAAAACTTGTACAGGCATTATAAAAAATATTTATGATAATAAATTAAAAAATGATGATGTCCTACACGAGCTATAATTTTCTTGATTAATGATTTTAAATAATAGGTTATCAATCTCACAGATTTTTGAATTGAAATAGTTGATATCCACTTAAGCGATTCTCGCCTTCTATTTACTCATTTTTGTCTCACATTGTTTAATAAATTGCAGTACTAGTGTACCAATGTACCTTTCACTCTCATCATTTACAACAGCAGCAGAACTTCTTGCTGACCTTGAGGATATGCCATTCGAGTAATGATAAGAACGACTTAGTACTTACTAATGCTATGATGACTGTGATGTAGTCATTTAGCTGCTGTCAAATTTACTTGAACCGTTGTCGGTGGCTTCAACCCGTCGCCGTCACTTCCAGCTGTTCCTTCCGGAACTCTGCAGACATCCAACACCGCAAATCACGTAGACGAGAACTGCAACTGTCCACGTGCGTTTTCTAAACGAATGTGTGACAAATTTGACTAACCCGGAACTCTATAGTATCCTGCCACGGTTCACACATCTGCAAGAGACTTTAATTCTTCATTCATATCGCGGGTCAAACCTTTATTGTTGCTCTTTTATGATAGAATAGGACGCTGAACTCAAACGATCAAGACCCTCCAAATTTGAAACGCCATACCTATATTGTCTATGGTGGATAAAACGTTTAAATCAAAACTTACCAACATAACTTAATATCTCTAAATATCATTAACAAGGTTTAACTGTTTTCATTTTAATCACAATTTTGCATTGATACAGTTTTGCAAACATAAAGAGCGCCAATATCAAATCGACAACGTCTATAACATATAATGTCATATGTATACTTACAGCATGTTAATTAATTGGACAGCCAGTAACCCTTGTTTATGATATTGTGTATAGTGCGAATATTTTAGTGTAGTTTTTTTGTTTTTAATGTAATATAATATATTTATATATCACATATCACACGTTGTATGACAACATAAAGGTACCGTGATTAAAGGCAAGCCATTTTTTTAAGTACATTATATTTAAAAAAAAAAAAAAGGCACTAAAATAGTTTTACTACGTCCTGAACTATAGGGTTAATTACTTACTCAACTAATTAATATACTGCGGTATATCTGTATAGTAATTAATAAAATTAAAAATTCAGCATTTGTGTTAAGGGAATCGTTTATGATACTTATTTACATAGTTTGAACGAATGAAACGTGCAATGCTCTCTAACAGTATAAAATTCAACTAAACATTCAATAAGTTCTTTGACGATTAATAATATTCAAAGATTGCGCGATGTTGTTCCTTTTTAATAAATATATGCTTATTATTGTAGAATTAAATACGTTTCTGTGATGGATAATTAAAACTTATTTTAGTTAACTCATTTTTTATATCAATTCATCTATAATATTAAAAAACAGTTTTTAGATTTTAAGAACATTAATTTGCTGTTTTGTGATTTTAATTTTTTTTTTCTAATTTAACAGGTATACCTATTTAACACATACCTACCTGGCTTATGTTAGGTTAGGTTGGTAAGCTACTTATTTTTACATTTCAAAACAATATGAATGTTTAAATTTCATTTATCTTACACTTGTTTGGTGACAATAGAACTTGTGCTTTTATTTTGCTCTGATTTTTAAAACTACTCAACATTTTTATGTTTTTGTGCATGCAGGTTAAAAAAATTTGCTATTAATTATACATGCTATGTAACACATAATACTTTATTATTTTTATTTTATTATTATCACATTGGTAACAGATTAAAAAAACTTTTTTCGTCTTTGGAGTTTTCGCTGCTATCTTCACTCTCGATTATTTTGTTTTTACCAAACGCTTTAAAGAAAACCCTTTTAAAATAACTCTGTTCCTTTCTTTTTGTTGTCTTAAGAATTCTATGATGTTTATTTTTACACGTGTTCAACGGTGAACTGTGTCCCTAGGATTACAACCGTGGAATATTATAATATATTTATATAAGTTTCATAGGTTTTATATTTAGACATTTATAGTGAAGTATAACTGAATATAAAATTAAACAAAACAATAATAAATATGCCAATAACACAGAAAATTCATGGTTTTTACATACTGACTAAATTGGTTTTTAGAACTGCCCACTTTAATTTAGAAATACCCGTTAATGCAAACTCTGGGTTACAGTAAACGTAAATTAATATTGGTATAATTTTAATATATTAACAAGTCTACATATTAATAATTTAATTTTCAAACATATATAATGCTTTTTATGTACTTTAGTAGTTTAGTTAAATATTTATAGCCTTAAAACACAAACGGACTACCTATAGACTATATAGTATACATATAGTATTTATAAACTATTTTTCCAATAAACTCAAAAGCTTTAATACCATGTTAGTGTTTTTTATGCAAAGAGTATTAGGTTAAACATATTTTTTACGGTTTAAAATTTTATAAATACTCCCACACTATTTTTTTTTTGTATACTTAATTTAAGGATCCTTTACTTCGTATTCTTATATGTAAATTCAACAAAAAATCCTTTGGCAGCTGAATGCATTAATATTTTATTTAAAGATACTCTTATTCATTCCTAATTCCTATAGCCTATAGATAGTAGATAGGTACCCACTTTTATGTTACAAATATTTATGATATAACAGAAATAAATGACAAAATGTATTCATTTATTTATAATAAGATTCGTAACTACTCATCAATATTAAATATATAATTAACAACAATCATATAATATCTGTGTTGAAATCTTTTTTGTAAATGTTAAGAATAATATTATAGTAATCTATTACATAAAATAGTTAATTAACCAATACTCGTATGATAACTAATTACTCTCATCAGTTCTTACAGCTACCCTTTATATATGATTGAATAAACACCAAATCTTATTGAAAATAAATAAAATACAGTATTATTCTTTATTTAAAAAATTAAATATTTAAATTATTTTGATTCGTATTTTGTGAAATAAAATTATCTAAATTTTAGTTACGCTGTACTGTTTGAGACGTTCGATTATAGATAGTTTTTTACTATCATATCAGAATATTGCTTATTGGCTATTACAACATGTTTAAAAAAAGCATTATTTTTAATAAAAGTTATTTTAAATTACCAAGTACAGTGTTTTACTAATTTTAAATGTAATTTTTGTGTAATAACCAAATTCAGTTAAATAAAAATGCCCCTTATGACTATTCTCATTTTTTCAATTATAACTTTTTATTAATAATTATGAGTTATGACACATAATGTCACACATTTTTGACACTTTAAACACAATCTGTCTTAGATTCGGCATTGACAATTTTATAAGTATAATATGCATTTTATTGGAATTAAAACAGAACGTTTAGCATTAAGCCACGTTCATTTTTTAGAAAACAAAGTAGAATGATGAAATATGATGAAATCAGCTACACACACGCCTAATAACGACTTATCTTCAATAAATATTATTATAATTTTATTGTTGTTATAATATATTAATCTTAATATTAAAAATGTTATTAAAATAAAATATTTTCCAGGATAATTTGGATAGAAGAACCTAATTTCACTAAGTATATGGAGTCAAGGAGTAAAAAATATTTGATGATCAATTTTTCAATTCAGTGATCAGTAAACAAGAATAATTTAGTGAGTATATTATAGTGTGATTAAACTAATCATGTTCATCCTTCTATTTAAACTAGTTTTTAAAAATTCTGAAAGACCATATTTAAAAATACTTAATTTTAAGGAGAGTAATATTTTTCCTTAATATTATTATCTGAATAAATGTTATTAATTTTAAGGATTAATTTCTTAGTTATCAAGTTATCTAAATAGCTAATTTAATATAAGCTTTTTTATAAAAAAAATATATTAACCAAATGTTGTATTTTACCTCTTACTAAAATACTCAATGTCCCTGCTAAACTGTAAATAGAGTATAGACTTGCCTCATATGGTTTTATTCTTACAAAATGTATATATTCAAAAAGAGGTTAATACTCATGAAATATATTACTAGAATTTAAAGTACTTATAGCAGGTACCTACTATATAGATTATAGGTTTTTAATAAATTTATCAGTGTCAATGACGAAAAAAAATAGAAAAAATGTATTTAAAAATAATTCAGAATTAAAAAAAAATTATAACAACTATAACATCACTTTCCAATCTTAAAATTTCCAAAAAAAAATCAGAATTCCAATCAACTTAATATTAAAGGAAAACATGTCGGTAAGATTACCTGGCGAATTACCCTGCATATAGCAGTATATGCCGCGATGTCTACGTTACATATTTAATAAATAATGATTAACAAGCCATTGTTTTAATTAAACGTTTAATTAAAACATAATTTATTATAATTTAAAGTGCATATCGTATATACTAACAATATAATGTATAAAAAGCTATACAAGCTCATTAAGTCTAAACCGAAAACTATTGTGCTACCTATACATAATAATTGATG